>NC_143260.1:55361914-56662986 GCF_984573655.1 Nuphar pumila
CAAAATCTGAGGTGAAGTGACTGAAATCCATATTGAAAACTATCCAGATCGTTTTCCTGAGAAAATATTTTGAAATTCAGAGCCCTAGGGGTAAAATGGGAAGAATTGATAATTTTGAAGACCCAGGGTTTTGAAATCAATTTTGAAAATAGTTAAAATTCGAATCTGGATTGAAAATTTTGAAATCAAGAGTTCTGGACCTCGAAATGACATGCTGTGCAGTGCAGTGATTTGAAATGCTCATGCAATGATATGCAATGTCATGTCTTATGCAATATAATCTTGAATCAAGACTTGGAGATGTCTGTCTCCTGTCAGGAGTAAAATTTTGAACATCTGAGTTAAAATTAGAGAAATTTTGAGAGTTTCAGATGAAATTTGGACTTTTGCAAGGTTCGGCTCAGAAAATGACCATTTTTCCCTCCAGCGATTTCAGAGGCTGAATGTTGATGATTAGTGGAAATGTCGGGGGAGTGAGTGAAAATTTGGGGTGTTTACAAGGACCGGAGCCATGGATCTCTCATTCGGCAATAGGAAGGTAAAGCTGAATATTTTCAATGCCGCGATGGGACCAGCAGGAGACATGGACTGCTTTCATGTAGACATTGCACAGGAGTTAGTGGAGGAGCAACCCGAGTTGTACATTACTGCGGATTCTTTAGATTTGTATCATATAGAGAAGAATAGCTGTGTAGATAGTTTAGACGTGTCTAGAGTGTCGTCAGAGAGACCACCTTGGAGAGCTGTCAGGGAGCCTCTTCCACCACTTGCGGAGACCCCCGCCAAATCGTCAATAGAGTCGCCTCCGAAACTTGAGTTGAAACCCTTACCGGATTCACTCAAGTATGCATATCTCGGAGATGATGAGACTTTGCCTGTGATCATCTCATCCTTGCTCACTAAGGAGCAGGAACAAAGATTACTGACTATTCTTCGAGAGCACAAGGCAGCGATTGGATGGGGAGTTGCTGATCTGAAGGGGATTGATCCTTCATTCTGCATGCATAGGATCCATTGTAATGAGGAAGTCAAGCCATTTAGGGATATGCAGAGAAGGCTAAATCCCAACATGAAAGAAGTGGTGAAGTGGTTGGATGCCGGAATCATTTACCCTATTTCTGATAGCCAGTGGGTCAGTCCGATTCAAGTTGTGCCGAAGAAGTCAGGACTCACTGTGGTTGAGAATGAGAAGGGTGAGAGAATTCCGATGAGGACCACTACAGGATGGCGAGTCTGCATCGATTATAGGAAGCTGAATGTGGCAACTAGGAAAGATCATTTCCCATTGCCATTCATTGATCAGATCTTAGAGAGACTCGCGGGACAGAGCTACTACTGCTTTCTAGATGGATATTCAGGATACAATCAGGTAGCTGTCCATCCTGATGACCAGGAGAAGACCACGTTTACATGTCCTTATGGCACCTTCGCGTTTAGACGTATGCCTTTTGGGCTCTGTAATGCCCCGGCTACTTTTCAGAGGTGCATGCTTGCTATCTTCTCGGACATGATTGATGATGTGATGGAAGTTTTTATAGACGACTTTTCAGTGTATGGCTCTTCTTTTGAAGATTGCCTCAAAAAACTTGCTCGAGTACTGAGTAGGTGTGCGGAGACCAATCTCGTCCTGAGTTGGGAAAAGAGCCATTTTATGGTCCAGGAGGGGATTGTGCTAGGACACATTGTGTCCAAGCATGGTATTGAGGTTGACAGAGCGAAGGTGGAATCCATTTCCCGTTTGACTCCACCCACCTCTGTGAGGCAGATTCGATCATTTTTAGGGCATGCGAGATTTTATAGGCGGTTCATAAAAGATTTCAGCAAAATCTCTCGACCGCTTTGCACGTTATTGGAGAAAGACCAGCCCTTTGTTTTCGGTGAGGATTGTATGAAGGCCTTTGAGATTCTCAAAGAGGCCTTGATTACTGTACCTATTTTGAGACCTCCAGATTGGACTCTCCCATTTGAGATTATGTGCGATGCATCTGACTATGCTATGGGGGCCATTTTAGGACAACGCATTGATAGGAAGCCCTATGTGATCTACTATGCGAGTAGAACTCTGTCTGATGCTCAGATGAATTATACTACGACAGAGAAGG
Organism: Nuphar pumila; assembly: GCF_984573655.1. Classification (NCBI taxonomy): domain Eukaryota; kingdom Viridiplantae; phylum Streptophyta; class Magnoliopsida; order Nymphaeales; family Nymphaeaceae; genus Nuphar; species Nuphar pumila. Next base: position 55,364,017 of record NC_143260.1, read on the forward strand.
AGCTACTTGCGGTAGTTTTTGCATTGGATAAATTTAGGTCCTATTTACTCGGTTCGAAGGTGGTTGTCTATTCTGACCATTCTGCATTGAAATATTTGTTGAATAAGAAAGACACCAAAACGAGATTGATTCGTTGGGTCCTACTACTACAGGAATTTGATCTCGAGATTCGAGATAAGAAGGGAAGCGAGAATGTAGTAGCAGACCATCTTTCCAGACTGATAGTGGAGACCACGCAGGATCAGAGGCCGATCAGTGATTCTTTCCCCGACGAGCAGATCATGTCAGTCAGTACATCGCAATTACCCTGGTTTGCAGATATTGTGAACTATCTGGTTTCGAGACAGATACCTGAGCATTGGAACAAGAATGAGCGTGAGAGATTCCTATCTCAGGTGAGGCACTATTATTGGGATGAACCAGAGTTGTTCAAATACTGTGCAGACCAGATCATTAGGAGATGTGTTCCGGAGGAAGAGTACCAGTCCATTCTGAATTTTTCTCATTCATTAGCCTGTGTAGGGCATTTTAGTAGTAGGAAAACGGCTGCAAAGATTTTGCAGTCAGGATTTTATTGGCCCACACTCCACAGGGATGCTCATGAGTTCTGTAGGCGATGCCTGCGATGTCAGCAGATTGGGAACATGTTCAAGAGGGACATGATGCCCTTGCTTCCGATTTTGATAGTCGAGATTTTTGATGTTTGGGGCATTGATTTCATGGGACCATTTCCGCCCTCATTCGGAAATTTATACATTCTGGTGGCGGTTGATTATGTGTCCAAATGGGTCGAGGCTGTGGCAACCAAGACCAACGATCACAGAGTAGTGCTTAAGTTCATTAAGCACAACATTTTCAGTCGTTTTGGGGTGCCACGTGCGATGATTAGCGATGGTGGCAAGCATTTTAGGAATATACAGATAGCTTCTCTGTTGAGAAGATATTCTGTCAATCATAGATTCACCACTCCATATCATCCGCAGACTAGTGGACAGGTTGAAGTGTCCAATAGGGAGATTAAGAGAATTTTAGAAAAGACAGTTCGTCCGGACCGCAAGGATTGGTCCCAGCGCTTAGATGATGCACTTTGGGCATATAGAACTGCATTTAAGACTCCCATTGGCATGTCCCCGTATCACCTTGTATTCGGGAAAGCATGCCATCTTCCTGTCGAGCTAGAGCATAGAGCGTACTGGGCTATCAAGAAATTGAATTTTGACCTCACCCAGGCTAGCAAAGAGAGAGCACTGCAGCTCTCAGAATTAGAGGAACTCAGGAATGATGCATATGAGAATGCCAAATTATATAAAGCTCGCACAAAAGCATTTCATGATAAGCATATTATCAGAAAAGTGTTTGATCCAGATCAGAAAGTGTGGCTATACAATTCTCGTTTACATTTATTCCCAGGGAAGTTAAGATCGAGATGGACAGGTCCTTACATAGTGAAAGAAGTATTTCCCCATGGAGCAGTGACACTATTCGATCCTATGACCCAAGGTACATTCAAGGTAAATGGGCAAAGACTGAAGCCATTCATTTCAGATGCCTTGCAGGATGGTGAGTGTGAGATAGTGCATCTCACGAAGGCATGAGGATTCGACCAGAGGGATGTATCATATGTACATTATTTCTTTTTCATTTTAGAGTTTTTATTTATTTCACATGTGCTAATTTGTGTTTTGATGTATGCAGGATGAACTTAACATTTAGTGTATCAGTTACCAGGTGCATGGAAGAGCTTCCAAAGAATTCAAGGATTAGATGAAAATCAACTTTAGAAGCTTAGAACAAATCAGGTTGTATCTATCTTTTCTCCCATATTTTTGTTAGTGTCTCTTAGTGTGCATTTGCATTACATGTTTATTCATTTTGTATGCCACTAGGGACAGTGTCATTCAAGCATGGGGGGGTGGTTTAGATGCATGCACACAAAAATGTCAAAATTTTTTATTTTATTTTTGTATGACTGGTAATCAAAGTAGGCATTTGAGAACAAAGTGTAACATATATGATTGTTTTTGGCATAATCTAACAATTTATAAATTTTTAAGCCCCATAAAAATTTTATTTTCGGAACTGAGTCAAATAGAGTAGTTATTCATGAGAAAATTCAAAGAAAAGAGAGTATTTGATTGTTAGAAAATTTTGAATCACTTTAGTATAAGTATGCACAGTATGTTTTCTGAAAGAAATAAGCAAGGGAAAGATGTGTTTGAAAAATGAGTTTAAAAGAATAGAGCTATGTTTAGTTGTTGATGTCTTCGTGAATCCTAGTAGTAGAACTCAGACACGAGATGAAGTGTTTGAGTATCTTAACGAAAAGGATAACGAAGGAGATCATCTTCTTGTCTAAGTCGATATCTGTGGCCTTTATAGTTCGAGTAAGTAGAATCTGAAGGGTGTTTTACATCTGGTGCCCAAAGCCAGCTGGTTTAGGAGCCACCGGTTCGAAAGCTTGTTACATGGACTGCATAGAAAGCCTAAGAGATAGAGACATTGCACATGACGAGAGAAAGACTATACGTAAACTATTAGAATAGAAAGTCTAGTGACTCGAGCAATTAAGTCTGAGGGATACTTTGTATCTAGTGCCCTAAGGCCGGCCGACGTGGGAGTCACTGACCCAAAGCTCGCTACACAGGTCACGAAAACTGACTATTCGAAATAGTGCTCATATGAGAAGAATGCGCAAGAGATCAAAAGTTGAAAAAAAAAAAAGAGTGAAAATGAAAGAAAAGAATGTGCTGAATGAGAAATTTTTCATTGCTTAGGCATAAATATGTATTACTATGCAGAAAATATACAAGTGAGAATAAATGAGTAAAACATGAGAATACTTGACTTTCAGAGAAAAATCATGAACTAGCTACAATATTAGAAAAGTGAAGGAAAAGAATTTTTACTGTGGTGGCATGAGATTTTTAAACTTGTTTTGAGAATGTCAATTACATGAAATATGTATTACAACTGTATTCTTAAGAGCCTAATATTTTTGAAAGATCATCCTCGCATTTCATTGATGTTTGTGGGTAGCATCGCTGCAAACCCTCACGAGACCTTACTCGTCCACTAGTGTAAGCTAGGAGTTTAAAGGGCTTGTTGCATACGCTAAATGCAACCGTGATTCCTACGAAAGTGAGTTAGTATTATGCATTCATACTTAGCATTTCTTGTCTTCGTTGCATATCATAATTAGGGTTTGTTAAGGGACTAACAAACATTCAAGCATGGGGGTATTTGATGATGCATGAAATGCACATCATGTAAACAAGTTTTTCATGCATTTTGTATTAAGTTTAAGGTTTTAAACCCATGTTTAGATGTGTTTTGATAGTAAGGGGCTATGGTTCGAATTTCAGAAAAATCGGAGTTAAAATGAGAGAGTTATGGCTATTTCAGTGTTTGGGCATGGATTTCGAGGTGGATCAGATCCATATCCGACCCAATTAGGTCAATTGAACATTGGATCAATTCTTAAAAAGCCTAAAATCCAACCCACACACATATCCATACCCATTTCAAAAAGTTTTGCAGAAAACCCCTCAGAAAGTGGCGCCTAGTAAAATATATTTTTATAACCTTGTTTCTGAAAACTATCAAAAGTATAAATTATAGTTTCCAGCAAACCCTAGGCGTCTTTGGCATTGGGATTGGTGCCTCCTACAGTGATTCTAGCTCCAGCACCTTCCAACCTCTCATCCCATTTCATTTCCATCGAAAATTGGGTTTTTGCTTGGAAATCAAGCATTACTCTATCTCTCTTTCCATTCCTTTTCGTTTCTTTAGTATCCTTGCTGCGTTTTCTCACCATTTGTTGTGTTTTTGCAGGTGTAGCAGAGGTGGAGACCATTAATCTTGCTTGGAAGTGCGAAACACCCCAACAAGATGAGCCGGCCCTACCTCCATCCGGTTTTCTAAGCCCTCTGATCGCGAATCGGCACCCGTTCCATCTTCGGTGGATCTCCAACGTGTTGCAGCTGTAGATATCCTGTTCGTGGTGACATTCCAGCATTCTCGAACCGTTCGGGACGTCAATCCAAGGCCATTGTCCGCTCTCTTATTCCCCACGATCGTCGGATCGCCCTAGAGGTTGAAAAGCATATTTAGTGTCCAGGGTTATTGACCAAGTGAGAAGATTCTCTACGTGGCGAAAAGACGGAAATACCCTTGGCGTGGAGCAGAAGACTGATTGCTTGATTACTTTTCTTTTAGTGATTATTTGCAGTTGTATTAACTTTATAATTGTAGGTTGACATTTGTCATTAATAAATTGAATTTTATAGAAATATTGTGGTTAATTCCTGTTCCCTGTGGATTCGACCCGTACTTACCACTTTGTGGAAAGTCGGTTTTTAAATTTTTGGTTGACGATTTTCCAAAGTTTTATTGAAAATACTTGTTTTAAAAAGAGCATTCAAAAATATCAACCACCATTCATAAAAGTAACGCAGTTCTCTATAACGGTTCATTCAAATTGTGAATCTTTCTGAGCCCAGAATTTTCACAAAAATATCATCACAATCATCAAAAATTCTTAGAGCACCAATATTTTGCCAAATTCAGCTTACAAGTCAAAACCCAGTCCTCGAGCTGACCATTTCCAAAAAAAATTAATTTTTTTTATCATAGATTGAATCATTTTTTTAAACCCAATCTTTGCACGAGTCATTCTCAAATTTGATTTTCAAGTTATCCAACTTCCAAGTTGAAAAAGTTTGCCTTTGAAGATCCGAGTTCCGACTCGGATTGTCTTTCAACTTTCAAGTTAAATCTACTTCGCCCTTGAAGAGTCGAGTTCCGACTCAGACTTTCTTTCAAATTTTAAGTTAAATTTACTTCTCCTTTGAAGATTCGAGTTCTGACTCGAACTTTCTTTCAAGTTAAATCTAATATGAGTTCTGACTTGGGCCTTCTTTCAAGATCAAATTCTCCTTTGAAGATCCGAGTTCCAACTCGGACTTTCTTTCAAGTTAAATTTAATTTTCCTTTGAAAATCCAAGTTCTGACTCGGACCTTCTTCCAAGTTAATCTACTTCTCCTTTGAAGATCCCAGTTCCGACTCAGACTTTCTTTCAAGTTAAATCTAATTTTCCTTTGAAAATTCAAGTTTCGACTCGGACCTTCTTTCAAGTTGATCCAAATTTCCTTTAAAAAAAAATGAGTTCAGACTCAGACGATTATTTATATCCATTCTATCCTTTATATTCTTCAAAAAAGCCTTTTTCAATAACAAGGATCTTCTATTATCCTTTCTTCTAACATTCCTCTATCACTACACTGGGGCATTTTTTTTTCTTCTATCTTCAATTCTCTTCAAATTCTTCTTTTGTTCTTATTTAGGATAAGGGATAATCCTGAAATATTATTTTCGCCTATAACATCCTGTAGACATACAGAATTGAGAGGGTTTTTCACCAAAAAAATTTGTCATCTCTTAATCAGCTTCTTTTGTTCCCATTCAGGATAAGGGATAATCCTAAAACATTACTTTTGCCCATAACATTCTGTGGACATACAAGATTGAGAGGGTTTTTCACCATCAATTTTTGTCATCTCTTGATCAGCTTCTTTTGTACCCATTCAGGATAAGGGGTAATCCTAAAAGCAATCCACATACAGTTAACTATGATGGTCTATTGAATTAAGAATTTTTCATCAGGAATCTTTATTTTTCAAATTTAGCCAGCAAGTTGAATCCTTTACAAAACCCAGTCCTCACGCTGGTCATTTCTCAAAAATTGTGATCATAGATTGAGGCCATTTACAAAAACCAGTCATTGCCCAGGTTATCTTTCAAAATCTCAATCTTAGATCAAACCTATCTTTCAAGGCCAGTCCTCGTACAAATCTCTTTTCCTCAAAATTGTTGGTCGTAGGTTAAAATCTCTTCTTGAACCAATTTCTTTTTCAAAATTGTGGTTCTTAGGTTGAATTCCTTTTGAATCAATTTCTTCCTCAAAAACATGACCTCTAGGTTAAATCTTTTCTGGCCCGGTCTTTCATTAAGATCCTAGCTCAATCAATCATTTTCAAATATTCAGGCTAATCAATTTTTATAATCAAACCTTCAGGTTACAATCTTGTCAAATGTCAGTCCTCCTAAATCCAACTTTTAAAGTTGGTCTTTTTTCTTGAAAGTTCTGAGTTTCGACTCGGGCTTCTTGAAAGTTTCGATTTCTGACTCGGACTTTCTTTCAAAAATTCAATCCTCTAAATTGGACTTTCTTCAAAGGTTTCATCTCTCGCTGGTCAGTAAATCAAAGGTTCCAGCTCTTGTTGGTCATTAAATCAAAGGTTTCAACTTTCGCTGGTCAATAAATCAAAGGTTCTAACTCTCGCTGGTCATTAAATCAAAGGTTCCAGCTCTCGCTAGTAAATAAATCAAAGGTTCCAGCTCTCGCTGGTCAGTAAATGAAAGGTTCTAGCTCTCGCTAGTCAGTAAATCTGTAACGCCCTAGATTTCCAAAACAAAGCTAAGTTAAAATTTTCATGATTTTTTTTTTTTTTGCAGCGGAACTTAGAAATGCTTTTAGCAGTGGAATAAGATGATAATGAGTCGTCAGTTTTAGAAAACCCTAGGCACATTACAGGTATGTGGCCAAGCAACTCATTGACCACCAAAGTGTTCTATTTTATCAAAAACCACATGTTTATACAACATCACTAGGTTCAATAAAAGGAAGCAGTACAACTCTGTCTAGAGAAACCCTGAAACTTGATGCCGTCTTGCTCCGCATATCGCAACGAAAGTCCAACACCTGAAATCCCCACAAAACGAGATCAAAACCACTAATGGTCTGGTAGGCAAACAATCATGCATCCATTCAACTCAAGTAAATGTGTTGACCACTCAGGGTCGCAGTTTGCAATAACGATGCTCAAGTCTCCACGACTTAGCATATATCACAAGAGCCTCCTCAAGGCTATGAGTTGAACATCCGCTCAAGTCTTCATGACTTAGCGCAAGCCTCTTCAGGGTTGTGATTTGAATCACTCGCTCAAGTCTTCATGACTTAGCGCAAGCCTCTTCTGGGCTGAATGGCATGCTCAAGTCTTTATACTTGGCACATTCGTATCCCACGTATCTAAGGACAACTCCTCGAGCTTCGCTTAGTCGTGCGGATACAATACGGGTCTTTGCCTAGTCGGTCCACTCGTATATCGATCATGACAATTTCACAAAGGTTATGCAGGACTGACTCAACAACGCTCATCCACTCATACATTCAAGCATCGCTGAACCTAGAGCTAATGTATTGTTTCGATATTTAACCTCTTTCACCCTTGGTACGCAGGTGAAGCATTGTCCGGGCATCAACTCGATGTTCTAGGGGTTCATTATTCCATGTATTTTAGATACCCTAGAGGCTTGTTGACCCTATCCATAGTAGGGTGATGTATTTCAATCGAGAGAACCCTACTAGGTCCATATTCGGATGCATTGTCTACTTGTAGTAGTTGGATTCAATCCTTAGATCTTAAGGATAACCACGACCCCAAAACCCATGAGTGATTGAGGCCATCGTGGACTCTATAATGTCCAAAGTTTAATATGTGTCGCTCAAGGCTGTACCATCACTGTCATTCCACAGTGAGTATAATTTCTAAAGGGGTCAGTCAGTCTTACGATTACTTGGTCAGATATTGCATGCTATTTAGGCAGCTCGTGCCTCAGCACTGCGAGGATATGCACCTGACCCCATTCAGTAAACCCCAAGCACAGTCATCAACCGAGGGAGATACCCCTAACACGATCATCAACCACGGGGTATGTGCGACCTTAAGTTTTATTCATATGCATGCTTAACTCTGCTCTCGGCACTGCAGCCATCACAAGCATCTCACCTCTTTCGGGTGAAAACAACACACTCTGGCTCTGTAGCCCTTACGAGTCTGGTTGTATAACAGTTCTCAATGCGCATGTGTATGACTCGATCTCAACGGATCGACCGCTCGGCGTATTTTTACGCAACGACCCCAAACCTTGTCTACGTGCAACCTCTACTCTGGCTCAGCGACCCTTATGAGTAAGGTGCCCTTACAGGTATTTGGGAAACGAGCCATTCTGGCATCGTTCCAACAACAGACGTCATTATGTCGTTCAACCGCTTCTGGCAGCTCTTCTACCAACCATTTCGTCAGCACCTCCCTTGCTCTATCGACAGTGGTGCGACGATCCTTTCTACGTTGTAGAAAGCATTCCATGAACTGGGTAGCACTCCACTATATGACAGAGTAACCTGCTATATTCTTTCCGAGCTATTTTTAGCTTCTTCAGAATTTCAGAAGCACTTCCTCTCTTTGATAGAGAAAGCATGTGTTTCTTTTATCCATTTCAGCGGCATCTCCCCTCTTTGGCAGAAAATCATTACGCATAACTCGGGAAATGGATGTGCACCGTTGTGCATACCTTGCATCCATCAAGATTGTTGGAAACTATGGGTCATAGCCAAGCCATGCATAAATGACTTAGTCTTTACGTACAAGAGCAGTTTTGCCAAAAAGCGAAGCCTTTCCAATAGGGGCTTCATTCATCAAGCAAAATCTTGAACGAGGAGCGGCAAGGGAATCACATTGACAATTTGGAGTTTGATCTCTATTTGAACGCTCACTTACGCATCATATATTTAGTATAAGCAAAAGCATGTGCCTTATACAGTGACAGCGTAAAGGAAATGTATCGCCCCGAATTTTCAAAACAAAGCTAAGTTAAAATTTTCATGAATTTCTTTCTTTTTTTTCTTTGCAACGGAACTTAAAAAAACTTTTAGCAGCGGAATCAGACGATAATGAGTCATTAGTTATAGAAAACTATGGGCACATTACAAGTATGTGGCCAAGTAACTCATTGACCACCAAAGTGTTCTATTTTATCAAAAACCACATGTTTATTACAACAACATTGCTTGGAAAAGCAGTATAGGTTCAATAAAAGGAAGCAATACAACTTTGTCTAGAGAAACCTTGAAACTTGATGCCGCCTTGCTTCGCATATCGCAACACAGGTTCAACACCTGAAATCCCTATAAAACCGGGTCAGAACAACTATTGGTCTGGTAAGCAAGCAATCATGCATCCATTCAACTCAAGTAAATGTGTTGACCACTCAGGGTCGCAGTTCGTAATAACGACGCTCAAGTCTCCATGACTTAGCGTATATCGTAAGAGCCTCCTCAAGGCTATGAGTTGAACATCCTCTCAAGTCTTCATGACTTAGCGCAAGCCTTTTTCGGGTTGAATGTCATGCTCAAGTCTTTGTACTTGGTATATTTGTATCCCACACATCTAAGGACAGCTCCTCGAGCTTTGCTTATTCATGCGGATACAACAGGGGTCTTTGCCGAGTCGGTCCAGTCGTATAACGATCATGACACCTTCACAAAGGTTATGCAGGACTGACTAAACAACGTCCACCCACTCATACATTCAAGCATCACTGAAGCTAGTGCTAATGTATTGTTTCGATATTTAACCTCTTCCACCCTTGGTACGCAGGCGAAGCCTTGTCTGGGCATCAACTCGATCTTCTAGGGGTTGATTATTCCATATATTTTAGATACCTCAAAGGCCTATTGACCCTATCCATAGTAGGGCAGTGTAATTCAACCGGGAGAACTTTACTAGGCCCATATTCGGATGCATCCTCTACTTGCAGTAGTTGAGTTCAATCCTTAGATCCTAAGGATAACCACGACCCCAAAACCCATGAGTGACTGAGGCCATCGTGGACTCTATCAGGTCCAAAGTTAATACGTGACACTCAAGGTTGTACCATCACTGTCATTCCACAGTGAGCATAATTCCTGAAGGGGTCTGTCAGTCTTACGATTACTTGGTCAGATATTGCATGCCATTTAGGCAGCTCGTGCCTCAGCACTACGGGGATATGTACCCGACCCCATTAAGTATGCCCTAAGCACGGTCATCAACCGAGGGGGATACCCCTAACACTATCATCAACCGCGGGGTATGTGCGACCTTAAGTTTTATTTATATTCATGCTTAACTCTGCTCTCGGCACTGCGGCCATCACGAGCATATCACCTCTTCCGGGTGTAAACAACACACTCTAGCTCTGCGACCCTTACGAGTATGGTTGTGTAACCGTTCTCAATGAGCATGCATATGACTCAATATCAATAGATCGGTTGCTCAGCGTATTTTTACGCAACGAGCACATAACTTTGTCAAGGCGCAGCCACTACTCTGGCGCAACGACCCTTACTAGTAAGGTGCCCTTACAGGTATTAGGGAGACGAGCCATTCTGGTATCGTTCCAACAATGGACATCATTAAGCCGTTCAACCGGTTCTAGTAGCTCTTCTGCCAACCATTTCGTCAGCACCTCCCCTGCTCTATCGGCAGTGGTGAGACGATCCTTTCTACATTGTAGGAAGCATTCCATAAACTGGATAGCACTTTTCTATATGACAGAGTAACCTGCTATATTCTTTCTGAGCTATTTCTAGCTTCTTCAGAAATTCCAGCAGCACTTTCTCTCTTTGATGGAGAAAGCGTGTGTTTCTTTTAACCATTTCAGCGGCATCTACCCTCTTTGGCAAGAAAATCGTTACGCTTAACTCGGGGATGGATAAATACCGTTATGCTTACCCATCATCCATTAAAGTTAATTGAAACCTTGGGCCATAGCCAGGCCATACGCAATTGACTTAGTCTTTACGAAAAAGTGGTTTTGCGCAAAGGCGAAGCCTTTCCAATAGGGGCTTCATTCATCAAGCAGAATCTTGAACGAGGAGCGGTAAGGAAATCACATTGGCGATTTGGAGTTGATCGCCATTTGAACGCTCATTTACGTGTCATATATTTAGTATAAGTAGAATCCTGTGTCTTATACGGTGGCAGCGTAAAGGAAATGCATATATTTAGTGTTCAAGGTGTGTAACTGAACAAAATATTCTACATATATATTTGCATAAAGCAGAAGCCTTGGCATCATTCACTGCAACGACATAATGTAAATGCATAATCGGAAGTGCATAATCGGAGATTGCTGAAAGCAGGGAGCCTTGGCATCATACAACGCGACGGTGAATGGTAAATTACATAGCCTTGGCGATATAAGATGCGACTTGTTTTCAGACGATATACACTAAGATCCGTATACAATGATAGTTATGAGGCAAGCGAGTGAATACCAAAGTGTCCTAGAGGACTCAACCAGAAACTAGGGCGAGATACCATTTTTAAGAATGCATATACTGTGTATTCAAACATATATATCTAACGATAGTTACGAGGTGAGCGCGTGAACAACGAAGTGTCCTAGAGGGCTCAACAAAGAACTAGGATCAGATACTACTTCAGAAAGTATATGTTATATATAAACAAGCAAATACTTGAGAGAGATGAATCAACAAAACGAACTTACTTCAAATCGTGGAAGAAACGGCTTTGAAATGCTCCAACTGCTTTAAACAAGGTTTGTTCCTTCCTTCGAGAGGTCAGACTAGGTCAGATGAGGTCGACCTAGTTGAGAAAGAGGTAAAGCAGGTCAAGCTGTTCAACCCAAGTGGTTTGAACTAAACTAGGTTTGGTCCAAGTCAACTGGGTTCAGCAGGCTCGATCTTAGCCCAAGCAGGCTAAGTCTGGGTTCAGAAAACCAAACTAGAATCTAGGACAAAAAAGAACTTTGACTTCAAACCCAACTAGGTTCAAGTCAAGTCAACTAGGTTTAGACCAGATCAGGTGAGCTAGGACCAAGTCAGGCAAGCTAGGACCAGATTAAGCAGGCTCAGACCAGGTCAGGCAGGCTCAGATGGGCTAGGCTAGGTAGAGGAGGTTTGAAAAAGGAGGAGAGAGAGAGGGCTAGACGATTTTTCAAAGGGGGGGCACCTCTATTTATAGATTATGAAACTTGAGCCCCAAGTTTCATCTTTACTCTTTTGCCCTTAGCTTTTTTTGAAATCCAAGTTGAACTTATCTAGATGACTCACTAATCTTATCCAAATGACTCACTGATCTTATCCAGATGACATATTTGATTTTATCATGAGGGTCCCACCAGATATTTTTATGAGATATTTTATGGGTCCCACCAGATATTTTCTGAGGAATATTTTTGTGTGTCCCACCAACATTTTTGTGAGTCCCACAAAAATTTCGGGTTTTCGACAATTTTTTCTGAAAAATTCTGAGTACGCCATTCTCTTCTTATTGGCGAATTAAGAAAGTTGACTCATAGAAATCTCTTGATTTCGTTCAAGTAGAAAGTTATGACTTCTAGAGTGTTTGAGCATATATTCGCGAAGGTATAAATATCCTAAGTATATCTGGCTCATACAAATCGATTCGATTCGTATTTCGGATTCAGATGCTACTTTTACTTGGAAATGCCTCATGAATTTTTTCAGAAAGATACTAAAAAATTATGGGTCTTACATCATTACCCCCTTAAAAAAATTTCGTCCACGAAATTTTGTTAAGAGTATTAAGTGCGTAACTCAGGATATTTCTCCCACATGTTAGATTCATAATGTTATTCACTTAGTTCAACATTGTATTCATTCCAATCATAACCTCATATCATGATTCATGATCGATGAGGTATGTTTCTCATATCTGAGTTCAAATTACGCTACAACGATAATTTTGTTGAATTGGTGTTCTTCCAGCAGGCTATCAACATAGTCATCTTTTGTAACTATTTATACACACAGATCATTCTTACTAGGATTTAACCATTTTGAAACAAGTCCCCCGTCAGACTACCTGGTATTGGAAACGTATTTCCTCATAGGTTCGCTCTCATCAGACTTACCTGATATTGGATCAGTACACCCTCACAGAATCATACTAGCCAAGCTACTGGTTTTGGAACATATACACTCGCACGGAGCTGTATACCTTCACAGGCTTACCCTGGCTAGACTATCTGATCTTGAATTTGTAAAACCTCACAGGACTCTCTTCTTGGGAACAATTCCTCAATGGTTTATTTTATTAAGTGACTTTTAGCATTCTAATTACGCAAACTTAATTTCTCAATCATGGGGTCTATAGCCATTAATTTTGGGCATAAGCACTTAAGATTTAATTTGACAAATCTAAAATTACTTTACAGAGCAAGAATACATATCGATCTAGATGACCGTACACAAGGTCATAGGCCTCTTGTCTCAAGCATTCATTGGATCTTGTCTTTCGATTGCTTTTTACCCATTACAACTCTATCTATCAAGGTATTCAGATTCCTTGATACGATCATTATCCGTGAGTTATTCGGCTCTCACTGCATAGACACAACCTGCCACAAGTTTTTGCTCTGCCCTGGGTAGTGGCAGTTGTTGTTGTTGTGTTTGTTGAGAGGGTCCTCCAGATCCCATATTTTTCTGTTGAAGATCTGAGGCCTTCTTGTGACATTTACTTATACGATGCTCTGGTTTGCTGCAATATAGGCAACCTCCTGTATCACGAGGACAAACCCCTCCGGGGTGATCTGAGCTATACCTCGAGCATCAGAAATTAGGCTGACTGGCTTCTACCATCTGCAATGGCCGCTCAGCCAGTGGAGTAAAGTTCCTCTCTTGAAAACCCCTCTTATAAAAAGGTGGTTGTGATTCCTGGCCACTTGAGAACGTCATCTTATTGTTCTCATTACTGGTTACCGTTCACTTTCCTACGACCCTTTTGAATTTCTCCCAGACTGCGCTAATCTTTGAAGTTGCCGCCACAATAGCTTTGAATGTCTGAGGCATGCTGGTTATTACACAAGACCGTAGCCTTCCTTGCAATCTATTTATATATTTATTGGCCTTTTCCTGGTCAGTGTCGAATAACCTGGAGTAGTATCGCTCAAGGTTCTGAAACTTGGTAGTATAGTCGATGAGACTCATACCACCCTGCTCTAGTTTCAGAAACTCCATCTTTTTCTTGTTTCTGGAGTGCGCAGGGAAATAGTTGTCCAAGAAAGTTCTCCGAAAATCATCCCAAGGGATGACTTCAAGCTGAGAGAAGTGGATGATCTTAGTGGTATCCCACCACTTTCGTGCATTATCCTTTAGCCTATATGGGCCAAAGTTGGTCTTTTTATTCTCTAGTACTCTCAATACCAGGAATGCACGCTTTGTTTCCTCGATCCAGCTTTCTGCAAGCTCTAGATCGACACTGCCAACGAAAACTGGTGGGTCGAGTTTGAGGAATTTTTCATAAGTTATTCCCCCAAGGTTCTCGTTGCGGGATGGAGCTGGTTTTTATCTTGATTCATGAATGGCAGACACAAGCCTGTGTGATCATCACAAAATTTTTCCTCTCTTGTGGTTTCTCTCTCTTCCTTCTCTTTCTCTTTCCAACCTTTATTTCCTCTTTTTTGAAGGGAGAAAATAAAAGATAGAAAGAAAGAGAGAAGAGAAAAGAAAGAAGAGAAGAGAGAGAGGAACTTTTTTGCGGGGTCTCACTTGACCTTTATTTGAAAATATTTAGAAAATTACTCGCCTCCATTTTGAAAATGTTTGCGGAAAAATGGAGAGACGGGATTCGCTCGTCAGTACGAGGTTCGACCGTTCCTGGCGCCTTTACCAGGGGTAATCGAACCAAGGATTGAATTTATGCCTTTTGCTTTGCCTAAATATTATCCAAGAATTTATCCTAAAGATCTAAATGCACAAAGAATCATGCTTGTGCAATGCAAGGATGTATGCTTTTTTTGAAAATGATTTGGAAATCTTCAAGTATTTCTGAGATGAACTTGATAATGTTGTGAAGAAATGGTTTTTGAATGATAAAATCTAACTTAGAACTTGAGATAGATCAGAGAAATTCTAAGTCTTTGAAGTGATAAGAATTTGGAAGAATAAATCTTGATTTATGAGAGAGAGTGATTTGAAGCTAAAATGAAGTTTCAAAGTTAGAAATGGACTTTGAATCTTTTAAATTTTAAACCTGGATTTAGGAAAGAAAATGAATATCTGAAATGGAGTTGGATTTAAAGTCCAAACTTGGGAATGAAATTGGATTCTGGATCCTAAGATTTGGATTTTGGATCTGAAGTCTGAGATCCAAAGTGGAACTGGATTCTGGATCCTAAAATAGATTTGGATCTGAAATCTGAAATCCAAAGTAGAATTGGGATCTGGATCCTAGAATGGATCTTGGATCTGAAATCTGAGATCCGAGATGGAATTGGATTCTGGATCCTAAATGGAATTTGGATCTTAAGATGGATTTTGGATCTTAAGTCTGAGATCCAAAAAAAGTGGAGTTTATACTTGGAAATCTGGATCCAAGTTGGAATTAAGATCTAACTTTTGGATTTGGAAAAAAAATTTGACTTGAGAATTGAATTTTGAATATGAATTTCAAAATCAAATTGGATTTTGAATTTTGAAGCTTGAATCTGGAATTTAGAAGATGAATCAAGAATTTCAAAGTTAAATTGAACTTTGAATTTTGATTTTCGAATATAAAACGAATTTGAAATTTCAAGGTCAAACTGAACTTTAAAATCTGATTTCAATTGAATATAAAAATGAATTTGGAATTTCAAAGTCAAATCGAACTTTGAAATCTGATTTGAATTAAAGTTTTTGAATATAAAATGAATTTGAAATCTCAAAGTTAATTTGAACTTTGAGATTGAAAATGAAATAGAATTGAAAATGAAATAGAATTGAAAATGAAATAGAATTGAAAATGAAAAGATGAATTGGAGTTTACAAGAATTGAAGATTTGATTGAGGAAGATATTTACATCACTTGGAGTTTTGAAAAAGGAATTTTGAAAATATAATGCAGTTCTATCCTAAATGATGAATTTAAAGAATTTGAGATTGGATTTTTGAAAAAGTTATTCCATTCTTTAAATGAATTGAAACAAGATTGAAGATATAATACATCCTTGACTATGGTCATTGAATGTATTATATAATAATCTATATTTAGATTCAAGTGAAGAATGAAACATATTTTGTGCTTTTATAGAGTTTAAAATGAAATTAACTCTCAATATACCCTGGCTATGGCCATTGGTATATATTTTGAGCCAATTTGAAGTTAAACTCTAATAAAAGAAAGAAATATTTAAAAATATGATGATTTTTGAAAATGATCCAGTGTGGGTCCACTGTTATTTTATAAGAGATAAAGATCCTAAGTCTTGTTTACATGCTGACTATGGCCATTGATGTAAATCATCGACTTAAAATTTATTACCTCTTACGAAATGGTGCACGTGCCATTCGTGTTTTACCATTGTGAGATTTTGAAGAATAAAGGCAAAGACATGAAAATAAGCAATTTATGATATTTACAATGCTCATTCATTCTATCTAAAAGCTGGAAATATAAATTTTCATTAATATCTGTCTTATTACAATGTTGAAATTGAAAACATTGAAAACTTTCTAATTTCAAGCTTCTTTCATGTTCTTGCAAAACAGAGTTAGCACTAGATGTATGTAGGAAACAATTTACATAACACTACTTTGGACCTAAGATGCAATTGGTGAAGTACTCATGTGTATGCAATGCAAATGACAAAGTATGCACTAGAATTATGTATTGAGTGTATATTAGAACATGCATGTAACATCCTAAAGTAATGATGAAGTTCAGATTTGTTGAAAGATGTGAAAGAGTATTCTGAATTAATTAGGATATACATACTATCTAAATGGAAATATGACATTCTAAACTGCTGGGAAAGTGGAAGCTGACATATATACATGATACCCTAAATTAGTAGTAAGATGAGATGCTGAGTGGGGTGCAATATGCCATGAGCTGGATGCAAATCCAGGTGGTACATTGATGGAGATGCTAACAAGGGATGGGGAATGGGAACATGGTGCTGTTGAAAGTGACAGCAGATTGTTGTTGGGATACCTACAACAAGGCTGAAGGAAGAGGTGAAGTGGAAAGAGGGCTGCCAGCAGATGTGAGGTGACAGGTAACGAGACTGCAGCACGCGGTGTGTTGATGGCAAGGTGTCACAGACTGCTGAAATCGGGATGCAGATGTGTTGGGGCTGTGCACAAATGGGTGCACAAGGGGTGATGTTACAATGTATTGACAGAGCACATTTGTGCTACTGTCAATGGTGTTGTAGCAGTGGTCGATGGAAAACAATGAATGTTGTACTGATAAAGAAAATATAACTCATAGAGATGTATAAATGTAAAAGCTAATGGTGAAGGTGACATGTAAGTGGGGAAGATACTAAACCTGTTAAAAAAGAAAATACCAAAGATGTGATGGATGAGAATGCTTACACCCAAAATTTAGTCAGAGCTTTCTGAAATTCATAAGATAGCTTCAAATTTTATAGCAAATATTTCTATGAACAAAAGGACCAAAATAATGCTATCATTATGAATATATGGGAGGCACTAACCTTCTTTTGCAGATGAATATACGACATCACTTTACAATAAGTAAAAGATATCATGTACATGTTATTTAAGAAAGTCCCACACTTATCCACTGCCTTGACCTTGAGTTTATGACATGGGTATGTTAAACCTAAAAAAATTGAATGGATGGATATACAGGGTATGCAAGCAGACAAATAGCTAAAAATATGCAAAGTTAATATGGGGTGTTGATGCATAGATGAGGATAACCATGGGAAGCTGAAAATGTAATTGCTATAACCTGAGTTATGATGATACTGATACTGAATGCAAGAGATAACAAACAAACACAAAAAAATAGAACTGCTAACATATTTGGATTAACCCGACCTTTTCACTTCTGCAGTCTCGATTACATCCACCATGAATATCCTGAGGTTGCTGGCAACCAATAACAGATATGTGGGCTTCCTCTGATGCCCGATCAAGCCCATCCATAATATCTTTAATTTCCAGCTAGATTTCTCATGAATCTCTACTCAAGAGCTGATTATTTGAATCTTCAAACCCAACATGAAATGTTAGATATCGGAGCAGGAAACTATTCAACATATAAATGGTATGGTTAAAAGAGAAAGGAATTACAAAAATAAGAAAATCAGAACCACACTCCTATCATGGGGATTGATCTGTCAGATCTCTCTTCAACCTGGTCATGATCATCTGAATATAATTCTCCTCTTGGCTCTTGTTCAGGAAAAGCCAAAATCTATTTGTAAGAGCAGCAACTCAGTTGAGTCATACCAGGTCCTTGTATGCCCCTTTCCAATTTGGATAAGATTTTGACCACTTACCCTTCCATGAGGTTTTACTAGAGCTTTCTTAGATTAATATCACGTCCTTGCTTTCAAGTCACACACATTTCCTTCTGCACTTAAGGTTCTATCCAGTGATTCATGAAACAGTAGTGGCAACACTTTAAGAATCTAGAGAATATGTTGGATAAAGTGAACCCTACTTGTGAGCTTTAGGTCATTTCCACAGATTATTTCTTGTTAATAACATATATCAGCCTTTCAGGAATGTAAACAAGCAAAATATCTTTTCCAAATTGGATAACAGAAATCACATTCTCTATGATTGGTTCTCTGCAGACAGTTCTTATTCAGGAATAAAAATGCATGACATATTTCGTCCAACAAATTAATTGGCAGAGTATGGATCCACTATTGCAGGTCAGTTGGGAGCCAGCTTATATGGACGCGTGGCACCTTGTTCCACTCTTAGATACACCACTGAGGTAAATTTACTGAGCACCACGTAGCAATGTTGTTCACCAACTCACGGAAAATTTCAGATGCATTTGCCATAGACCCCATTCTTTGCCTACATATTTTTGTTTAAAATTTGCACAAAAGCATCCGTGTCAACTGGTGGTGGTTTACCTTTGTAGCTTTACCAGGGCATTCAGACCTCCTAGAAACAATATGACATCTTTAGTTTTAGAGGCACCTGTGTTGTCACCCTTTTGAAAATCCATGGATCCATTACGTTCCAGCAAGGTAACATTGGAGGAATTAACCTCGTCAAGGTGTGCAAGCTTTAGATATTTTTACGATCTATGTTGAAAATGACCTCCATTCATCAATAACCCAATAGACGATTATCCTTCAGTGAACATGGCTGCAGCTGGCAAATAGACAATGTTGACCCTTTGGGTTAATGTGCAAATCAAAATGAATGTAACGTACAAAACCAATGAATACAATACAAGATTATCCTCTTATCAATCAAAGTGGTAAGATCATCAGATATTGTATATTGTAACGCCACAAAACATGAACTGGAATTTGAACGAGTTTATGATGCAATCCTTACAAATGTAAACACTGAGAATATACAAAATCGTAGGGGATGCTATGAAAAATTACCTGGTTGGGGAAAACTTAAGGTCACCATTTTCTCCTTCCAATAGATGATAGACTGCATTCCATACCTCCAGACTTATTGAAATTATCTCATTGTAACATATCCTGCTATAAGTTTCAAACATATTTTCACATCCAGCAATGAATCCAGGACACTCCAGGGGCTGGACTGAAGAGTGTACCCAAAATTCAGGGAAGGAATGAAGATCGGGCATCTTGAAGATCCATCTCTGAAGCCGCTATCAGGTGTTAGGATGCTCTTTGACAATATGTAAATCCTTTCCAGGATCGACATGGATTTTCTTGGTGCCCCAACATCAAAATAGTGGCCAAACCCTCCACATTAAGATCATGGGTCGCATAAATGCTTAAATCATCAGAACTTTTAAAAGGAAAAGAAGCCCTCTTTTGGCATCTTAACATGAGAAACTTAAGCCAGTATTAACAGAAAAATGAACATCCTTGACATTCAAGACAAGGTTTACATTTGATATTTCTCAACAATTTAGGCAAGGACATACAACAAATGCATGATGATATGATGAAAGGCAGCCTAATATAACAGGATTAAGATATGATAAAGGGTGATCAAATATCCAGCAGTTGTATTGATGTTTGAAATAAATTGGATATCCAACGTCAGATCGACTTCCACTTCTCTTTTTTTTTTTTTGCAGAGAAGCAGAAAAATAGCTCTTACGCAGTAAAAAATAACACCATTCCATCATGACAGACCCATAAATTTATTCTAGTATGATTCCCAGGCTGGTAACCACGAAACAAGGAATTGATAAACCAAAAGAAAATCAAAACCAAGAGAAAAAAAAGGAAAAAAAGAAAAAGAAAAGGTAGATCAATTGAAGAGATGTCGTTCGCAAAATACAACAATGATAATGAATGAAATGCCATAACATCCTGATTCCGAAATTAGATACAATGGAGGATTACATCTAAATAACATACACAGATATTAAGACCCCTATAAACTGACAAGATAAATCGTAAAAATAAAAAATAAATAGATGTTGGAGTCGATTGCTCCATTGATGTTGCACATTGGTAGATCAACGTTGCCATAAACAACTTGATACCACCCAGCGTGCTTTTGAGAAAATAAGGAAAACAGAATTGAAGGGCCAAAATATAAAGAAAAAGGAAAGAAGAAAAATAAATAAATAAATAAAGGTAGAGATTAAAACTGAAGTTCGAATTTCAAATGAACCAACGATGCCATTGTGGGGCATCGTCGATCATTAGTATGTAAGGAAAGATAAAGATCGAGAGTCCTCTGTGAATCCAAAACAAAGAAAGTAAGATGTAGAACTGTAAAAAAAATAAAAGGGGTCGAACGTCGAACTGGCGTTAGAAATCAAAACTAATTTGGGGATAATGAAAGGGGCTCTTACCTTGCGTGCTTTACGAAAACTCTGAGAGGAGAAGGGAGTTGAGGTTTCTTCCGTAGCCTCCAGGGGAAGGAAAAGATTAGAGGTAGAAGAAGAAGCGATGCGGTGGGGGGTGAAACACGATCCATTGAGAGGAGAAGGTGCGGTGGTAGGTTGAAAACGGGTGAAGAGGATGCTGGGGTGAAGAAGCGGTCCTGAGGGTTTCCCCTTAACCGGTTTTTAAAGAGGGGGGGAGGAAGGATCCCGAATGGAGTAGTTAGGAATCGAGGGTTGAAGATGACCATGGAGGATCAGAGGGTGGCGAAGAGAGGAAGGTCCATCGGTGGGGTTGGCCATGGGGGTTCGAGAGTGAGAGAGGGAGAACGCGTCTGAGGGAGTCGGCCAGAGAGAGAAAACTCGAGAGGGTTCCCCCCCAAAACCCTAACTCGACTTTTGAGTTTTGTAAGGGTTTTACATTTTCCAAAAAGAGGTCTTCTATAAAAAGATTTTTCCAAAACGGGTTTCTTTTAAAAACCATTTTTTTTTGTAATTTTCTTTCATTATTTTTTGATTTTTTTGTTCTTTTCTTGAATTTCAATATGAAATTCTAAAAACTAAGGATTTTAAAATAATTTTGCAAAATTTTCAAAAAGATTTACACAGAAAAGTTTTTCTGAGCAATTTTGGAAGAAAATGGGTTTGGACCCGAGTTTTGAGAAAATATTCGAGTTTTAAACCGCGAATTTGAGGAATACAACACGATGGATCCAAACGGATACCGGACGAACTGTCTGAGCTTTTCAAAAAGTTAGTTTGGAAATTTCGAGAATTTGATTTTAAATATTGGACAACGAAGCTCAGATTTGGATCTTTTATCTGGACCCGGATCCGAAATTGAGTCAGATATACAAAATGAATTTAATTTCAGAAAACTTGAGAAATAAAATAGGATTTATATTTAAAAGTGACTCAATTACCCGAAAAAATGAAATCAGGGGCAAAAGGGAAATATTAAAAAGATTTTGAAAAATTTGGGGTGTTCACAGATGCCCCTCTTTACTACTAAGTGGGTTGAAAGTCAAGCTTAGTGGCAAAGAAAACACTCCAAATTTTGAAAAATGCCCTAGTTAGCCGACCTGAACTGGGTGTGGAAGAATTATGGTTTTTCAGGCTTAAAGCCTTGTCCTGAATGGCTGGGGGGGACGAAATCCTCGACAATGATATGAACAAATGATAAAAATGAAGAAATCGTGATAGGATTTTGGGTGAAGGTCCCGAAATGATGAAGGTAAGAATTTTGATCAAGTCTTATGGGTGAGACAAGATCAGCCTTGTGGAATGACTCGGGTTTAGCCCTTAACCTGGATGGGACGAAGATATATCAAGATAATTTAGATGGGGAAAGGAATATATGAGGACCTTGATGGGACATTTTTGAGAAAATGCCTCATGAGATGAAGCTCAAGTATGATCCTTTTCTGAATGGATGTACAAAGCATGGATTCCTCGATGAGAAGAACCATGATTGGACTGGAAGGAAACACCTCGTTAAAAATGAGAAATCTCGTCGAAACGAGACTCAGGTTTAACCCAAACCTGAAGAGGGAAGATACCTCGTGACACGAGGTTCAGGCTTAACCCTTAACCTAAAGGGGACGACCATACGGAATCCTCGAGTGAAGACACCATGATGGGACATGAGAGATACTTCAACTGAATGAGGCAACTCTTCTGAAAAATGTAAACAACTCTAGGCTGCATCAAAAATGGATATTGAATATTTACTTCCTTCTTGGAATAGCTAGAAAATTTTGCCAATAAGATAAGATTTGTAGTTGATTCAAACGTTTAAAAATGTGTGCAAAGATATTCCCTCTTTTACCTAGAGTATTTCTTCCAACAAGGTTAACTCCTCGGTTTTAAGAGTCAAATTCAAAATTTTAGCGCTGATGATTTTCTTCAAGGAAGCTATCTATTTCCTTGATATTAGAAGAGAAGAAATATTCTTAATTTCATAAAATCAAGTAGTAAAAAGACATTGATAAAAGAATTTTTCATGAGAAAAGATGACTTCTGGCAATTTAGGCAGTTTTGATATCTGAGTGTTTTCTCATGATAATCTTTTTTTGCACTCTTTTTGAGTCATTGAACTTTTTCGGGCTTTTTACATCATCCTTCATTTTGGAGATGTCCTGACTTTTCTCTCTTTTTCAGGGAAGGGTACGTCACAAACTCCTTCATCTTGGAGATGTTACGATCCTTCTTTTATCTCAGGGATTCTATTGATGATATTGGCTCAAAAGATCTATTGATGATAGCAGAAATCAAATATCATTTAGGGTTTGTCAGTAGGTTCATCACACTCGTCTTCATCTCGACGGTGATCTGAACTTTCTCTAAAAGGATCCTTCACAAACTCCTTCATTTCGGTAGATGATCCAAATCTTCTTTGGCTCCGAGGGTCTGCTCGCATATTCGCCTTCATCTTGACGACAATTGAGAGATCCCTTTTGCAGATATTTGATTGCAGCTTTAGAAATGAGAAGATATGGATTAAGTGGATTCTTTTTGTAGCTCAGGATATTTCCACTGTTTGATTGCCAGAAAATCATCTTTAAACATGCGTCAAAGCTATGATCAATATCAATTCATTTCTGGCTTTTCAATGTCATCGAATATTTCTTTCGTCAATCATACCGAGGATATTTCTCTCATCCTTTTGGTTGATCAACAGGGAAAAAATATGAATTTTACCTCTTTTTTGCAAAAAGTTTCACCTTTTTGGAAAGGATACTAGAGGTAATCAGAGGCGATTCTTCTGTGTAGTAAGAATATTGGAATCAATAAATACTTTTAGTCAATTGGCAAATTTTTCATGACTTCTATGTGAAATACTTACTCAATATAGATTTTGATGCGACCTTTAGTTGCAATTTATGATTTTGGACATTCTGACCAGTAAAATTAGAACCTTTCATTTAACGACCAGCGAAGTAACTGGAACCTTTCATTTAACGACCAGCGAAGTAGATGGAACATTTCATTTAATGACCAACAAAGGAGTTAGAATGTAACGCCCCGGATTTCCAAAACAAAGCTAAGTTAAAAATTTTCATGGATTTCTTTTTTTTTTCTTTGCAGCGGAACTTAGAAAAGCTTTTAGCAGCGGAATAAGACGATAACGAGTCGTCGGTTTTAGAAAACTCCGAGCACGTTGCAGGTATGTGGCCAAGCAACTCATTGACCACCAAAGTGTTCCATTTTATCGAAAGCACATGTTTATTACAACATTACTGCTTAGAAAAGCAGTGAAGGTTCAATAAAAAGGAAGCAGTACAACTCTGTCTAGAGAAACCCTGGAACTTGATGCCGCCCTGCTCCGCATATCGCCACGCAGGTTCAACACCTGAAATCCCCATTAAACGGGGTCAGAACCACTGATGGTCTGGTAAGTAGGCAAACACCTATCTATTCAACTCAAGTAAATGCATAGACCACTCAGGGTCGCAGTTCGTAATACGACGCTCAAGCCTCCATGACTTACCGTATATCGCACAAGCCTCATCAGGGCTATGAGTTGAACATCCACGCAAGTCGTCATGACTTCGCATAAGCCTCTTCAGGGCTGTGAGTTAGAATAACCTCTCAAGTCTCTACGACTTAGCCTTGACTTCCTCAGAGTCACGAATGGATGTCTAGCTCAAGTCTTCATACTTGGCACATCCGTATCCCACGCATCTAAGGACAACTCCTCGAGCTTCGCTTAGTCGTGCGAATACAACACGGGTCTTTGCCCAGTCGGTCCAGTAGTATACCGAACATGACACCTTCACAAAGGTTATGCAGGACTGACTCAACACGTCATCCACTCATACATTCAAAGCATCGCTGTACCTAGAACTAATGCATTGTTTGATAATTAACCGCTCCCGCCTTTGGTACGCAGGTAGAGCTATTGTCCGGGCATCAACGCGACGTTCTGGGGGTTGATTATTCTATGTATTTTAGATACCCCAGAGGCCTGTTGACCCTATCCATAGTAGGGCAGTGTGTTTCAACTGGGAGAATCCTACTAGGCCCATATTCGGATGCATCCTCTACTTGCAGTAGTTGGGTTCAATCCTTAGATCTTAAGGATAACCACGACCCCAAAACCCATGAGTGACTGAGGCCATCGTGGACTCTATCAGGTCCAAAGTAAAATACATGTCACTCAAGGCTGTACCATCACTGTCATTCTACAGTGAGCATAATTCCTGAAGGGGTCTGCCAGTCTTACAATTACTTGGACAGAATCTGCATGCCATTTAGGCAGCCCGTGCTTTCAGCACTACGGGAGTATGTACCCGACCCCATTCAGTCTTCCCCAACACAGTCATTACTGAGGGGGTACCCCTAACACGATTTTCAACCGCGGGGTATGTGCGACCTTAAGTCTTATTCATATGCATGCAGAACACCGCTCTTTGGCACTTCGGCCACCACGAGCATCACACCTCTTTGGGTGGAAACAACACACTCTGGCTCTTCGGCCCTTACGAGTCTGGTTGTGTAACCGTTCTCAATGAGCATGCATATGACTCGATCTAAATAGATCGGCTACTCGGCGTATTTTTACGCAACGAGTCCAAACCTAGCCAAGGCACAACCTCTACTCCGGCTCAGCGGCCCTTACGAGCAAGGTGCCCTTGCAGGCACAAGGATACGAGCCGATCTGGCATCGTTCCATCGACGGACATCATTATGCCATTCCATTGGTTCTGGCAGCTCTTCTGCCAACCATTTCGTCAGCACCTCCCCTGCTCTACCGGCAGTGGTGCGACGAACCCTTCTACGTTGTAGAGGGCAAACCATGAACTGGGTAGCACTCTGCTATATGTCAGAGTATCCTGCTACGTTCTTTCTGAGCTATTCATAGCTTCTTCAGAAATTTCAGCAGCACTTCCTCTCTTTTACGGAGAAAGCGTGCGTTTCTTTTATCCATTTCAGCGGCATCTCCCCTCTTTGGTAGGAAATCGCCATGCTTAATTCGGGAAATGGATGCGCACCGTTGTGCGTACTTTGCATCCATCAAGGTTGCAGGAACCCTTGGCCATAGCCAGGCCATACGAAATTGACTTAGTCATTACGTAAAGAGCATTTTGCCAAAAAACCGAAGCCTTTCCAATAGGGGCTTCATTCGTCAAGCAGAATCTTGAACGAGGAGCGGTCAAGGAATCGCATGGGCGATTTGGAGTTTGATCTCCATTTGAACGCTCATTTATGCGCTATATATGTAGTATAAGCAGAAGCCTGTGCTTTATACAGCGGCGGCGTAAAGAAATGCATATACTATTGTTCAGGGTGTGTAACTGAACGAAATATTCTACATATATAACAAAGCAGAAGCCTTGGCATCGTTCGACGCGACGGCGTAAGTAAATGCATAATCGGAAGTGCAGAAAACAGGGAGCCTTGGCATCATACGACGCGACGGCAAAGGTAAATTACATAGCCTGTGCGATATAAGACGCGTCGGCAGAATCAGCAGATATACACCTAGATCCGCATCCAACGATAGTTACGAGGCGAGCGGGTGAACACCAAAGTGTCCTAAAGGGCTCAACCAAGAACTAAAGCGAGATACCATTTTGAAGAACGCATATACTGCGTGTTTGAACATAGATATATCCGACGATAGTTACGAGGCGAGCGCGTGAACACCGAAGCGTCCTAGAGGGCTCAACCAAGAACTAAAGCAAGATACTACTTCAGAAAGTATATTCTATATACAAACAATCAACTACTTGAGAGAGATGGATCAACGAAGCGAACTTACTTCAAATCGTGGAAGAAACGGCTCCGGGTTGCTTCTTTGGCTTCGAGCCTTCCTTCGAGAGGTCAGACTAAGTCAGATGAAGCTGACTTAGTTGAGAAAGAGGTAGAGCAGGTCAAGCTACTCAACCTAAGTGGTTTGAACCTAACAGGGTTCAATCCAAGTCAACTGGGTTCAGCAGGTTCGAACTCAGCTCAAGTAGGCTAAGTCTGGGTTCAGAAATCCAAACCGGAATCTGGACCAAAAAGGACTTTGACTTTGACTTTAAACCCAACTAGGTTCAAGTCAAGTCAACTGGGTTTGGACCAGGTCAAGTGGGTTCAGACCCAGGTCAGGTGGGTTAGGACCAGGTCAGGCAGGCTCAGGCTAAGTCAGGTGGGTTCAGGCCAGGTCAGGTGGGCTCAGACTCACTTGGGCTCACTAGGGGAGGTTTAGGAGAGAGAGAGGAGGCAAGAGAGAGAGAGGGGGTCGAAATTATGAGAAGAGAGAGAGTGGGGAGGGCTATTTATAGCCCAAGCCCACCTCCTCTTGGGAATTTTTATCCCCCTTTTGCCCCTGAGCTTTATTTTAATTCCAGGAGGTTTCTTTTGAGGTGGGGCCCACTAGATATTTCCATAGGATATTTTGTGGGTCCCACAAGATATTTTCTGAGGAATATTTCTGTGGGTCCCACCAATATTTCCGTGGGTCCCGCAAGAATTTGGGGTTTCCGGCGATTTTTTTCCGAAAAATTCTAAGTACGCCATTCTCTTCGTATTGACGTAACTAAGAAAGTTGGCTCGAGGAAATCCTTTGTTTTTGTTTAGTTAAGAGGTTATGGCTTCCAGAGTGTTTGAGCATATATTCGCAAAGCGACGAATATCTCAAGTATAACTGGTTCGTACAAATCGATCTGATTTGTATTTCGGGTTGAGATGTTATTTTTACTTGAAAATGCCTCGTGAATTTCTTCAGAAAGATACTGAAAAATTGCGGGTCTTACATCATTACCCCCTTAAAGGAATTTCGTCCGCGAAATTCAGTTAAGTGTACTAAGTGCGTAACTCGGGATATTTCTCCCATATGTTAGATTCATAATGTTATTCACTTAGTTCAACATCATATTTATTTCAATCATAACCTCATATCATGATTCTCGATCAATTGAGGTATGCTTCTCATATCTGAGTTCAAATTATGCTACAACCACGATAGTTTTGTTGAATCAATGTTCTTCCAACCGGCTATCAATATAGCCATCTTGTGTAACTATTCCATACACATAGATCATTCTTCTAGAGATTAACCATATTGGGATAAGTCCCCTGTCAGACTACCTGGTATTGGAAACGTACCTCCTCACAGGTTCGCCCTCGTCAGACTCACCTGATATTGGATCAGTACACCCTCACAGAATCATACTAGCTAAGCTACTGATTTTGGAACATATACACTCGCACGGAGCTGTATACCCTCACAGGCTCACTCTGGCTAGACGATCTGATCTTGAATATGTAAAACCTCACAGGACTCTCTTCTTGGGAACAATTCCTCGATGGTTTATTTTATTAAGTAAGTTTTAACGTTCTAATTACGCAAACTTAATTTTTCAATCATGGGGTCTATAGCCATAAATTTTGGGCATAAGCACTTAAGATTTTTATTTGACAAATCCAAAATTACTTTACAGAGCAAGGATACATATCTATCCAGATGACCGTACACAAGGTCATAAGCCACTTGTCTCAAGCATTCATTGGATCTTGTCTTTCAATTGCTTCTTACCCAACACAACTCTATCTATCAAGGTATTCAGATTCCTTGATACGATCATTATCCGTGAGTTGTTCGGCTGTCACCGCATAGACACGACCTGCCACAGGTTTCTGCTCTATCTTGGGTAGTGGCAGTCGTTGTTGTTGTATTTGTTGAGAGGGTCCTCCAGATCCCATATTTCTTCGTTGAAGATCTGAGGCCTTCTTGCGGCATTCTCTTACACGATGCCCTGGTTTGCCGCAATACAGGCAACCTCCCGTATCGCGAGGACAAACCCCTCCGGGATGATCTGAGCTACACCTCGGGCATCGAAAATTAGACTGTTGGTAGGGCTGATTGGCTTCTACCATCTGTAATGGCCGCTCGGCCGGAGGAGTAAAGTTGTTCTCCTGAAAATCCCTCTTATAAAAAGTTGGTTGTGATTCTTGGCCACCGGAGAACGTCCTCTTGTTGTTCCCATTACTTGCTACCAGTCGCTTCACTACGACCCCTTTGCATCGCTCCCAGTCTGCACTAATCTTTGAAGCTGCTGCCATAGCGGCTTGAAATGTTTGGGGCATGCTAGTTATGACTCGAGATCGTAGCCCTTCCCGAAATCCATTGATATATTTATCGGCCCTCTCTTGGTCAGTATCGAATAACCGAGAGCAGTACCGCTCAAGGTTCTGAAACTTGGTAGTATAGTCGATAAGACTCATACCACCCTGCTCTAGTTCCAGAAACTCCATCTTTTTCTTATTTCTGGAGTGCAACGGGAAGTAGTTATCCAAGAAAGTTCTCCGAAAGTCAGTCCAAGGAACGACTTCGACTTGTGAGAACTGGATAAGCTTAGTGGTATCCCACCACTTTCGTGCATTATCCTTCAGCCTATATGTGCCGAAGTTAGTCTTTCTATCCTGTGGTACTCCCAATACCAGGAATGCCCGCTCTGTTTCCTCGATCCAGCTTTCTGCAAGCTCTGGATCGGCACTGCCAACGAAAACAGGTGGGTCGAGTTTGAGGAACCTTTCATATGTTATTCCTCCAAGGTTCTCATTGCGAGGTGGGGCTGGTGCTTGCCTTGATTCACGAATGGCAGACACAAGCCTGTTGAGTGTCTCCAGCAGGAAGCCCTGCGTATGGGACTCCTCGCTCGGCATGGTTCTCCTCGTCCTAGGAGCCATTTTATCTATTCACATAAATACACCCAAATTAGAGAAAGTATAAGATTTATACTTACAGTGCGATACCGCAAACACGACGGATCTTGAACCAGGTTTCTCAGACTCATGCTCTGATACCAATTCTGTAACGCCCCGGATTTCCAAAACAAAGCTAAGTTAAAAATTTTCATGAATTTCTTTTTTTTTTCTTTGCAGCGGAACTTAGAAAAGCTTTTAGCAGCGGAATAAGACGATAACGAGTCGTCGGTTTTAGAAAACTCCGAGCACGTTGCAGGTATGTGGCCAAGCAACTCATTGACCACCAAAGTGTTCCATTTTATCGAAAGCACATGTTTATTACAACATTACTGCTTAGAAAAGCAGTGAAGGTTCAATAAAAAGGAAGCAGTACAACTCTGTCTAGAGAAACCCTGGAACTTGATGCCGCCCTGCTCCGCATATCGCCACGCAGGTTCAACACCTGAAATCCCCATTAAACGGGGTCAGAACCACTGATGGTCTGGTAAGTAGGCAAACACCTATCTATTCAACTCAAGTAAATGCATAGACCACTCAGGGTCGCAGTTCGTAATACGACGCTCAAGCCTCCATGACTTACCGTATATCGCACAAGCCTCATCAGGGCTATGAGTTGAACATCCACGCAAGTCGTCATGACTTCGCATAAGCCTCTTCAGGGCTGTGAGTTAGAATAACCTCTCAAGTCTCTACGACTTAGCCTTGACTTCCTCAGAGTCACGAATGGATGTCTAGCTCAAGTCTTCATACTTGGCACATCCGTATCCCACGCATCTAAGGACAACTCCTCGAGCTTCGCTTAGTCGTGCGAATACAACACGGGTCTTTGCCCAGTCGGTCCAGTAGTATACCGAACATGACACCTTCACAAAGGTTATGCAGGACTGACTCAACACGTCATCCACTCATACATTCAAAGCATCGCTGTACCTAGAACTAATGCATTGTTTGATAATTAACCGCTCCCGCCTTTGGTACGCAGGTAGAGCTATTGTCCGGGCATCAACGCGACGTTCTGGGGGTTGATTATTCTATGTATTTTAGATACCCCAGAGGCCTGTTGACCCTATCCATAGTAGGGCAGTGTGTTTCAACTGGGAGAATCCTACTAGGCCCATATTCGGATGCATCCTCTACTTGCAGTAGTTGGGTTCAATCCTTAGATCTTAAGGATAACCACGACCCCAAAACCCATGAGTGACTGAGGCCATCGTGGACTCTATCAGGTCCAAAGTAAAATACATGTCACTCAAGGCTGTACCATCACTGTCATTCCACAGTGAGCATAATTCCTGAAGGGGTCTGCCAGTCTTACAATTACTTGGACAGAATCTGCATGCCATTTAGGCAGCCCGTGCTTTCAGCACTACGGGAGTATGTACCCGACCCCATTCAGTCTTCCCCAACACAGTCAGTACTGAGGGGGTACCCCTAACACGATTTTCAACCGCGGGGTATGTGCGACCTTAAGTCTTATTCATATGCATGCAGAACACCGCTCTTTGGCACTTCGGCCACCACGAGCATCACACCTCTTTGGGTGGAAACAACACACTCTGGCTCTTCGGCCCTTACGAGTCTGGTTGTGTAACCGTTCTCAATGAGCATGCATATGACTCGATCTAAATAGATCGGCTACTCGGCGTATTTTTACGCAACGAGTCCAAACCTAGCCAAGGCGCAACCTCTACTCCGGCTCAGCGGCCCTTACGAGCAAGGTGCCCTTGCAGGCACAAGGATACGAGCCGATCTGGCATCGTTCCATCGACGGACATCATTATGCCGTTCCATTGGTTCCGGCAGCTCTTCTGCCAACCATTTCGTCAGCACCTCCCCTGCTCTACCGGCAGTGGTGCGACGAACCCTTCTACGTTGTAGAGGGCAAACCATAAACTGGGTAGCACTCTGCTATATGTCAGAGTATCCTGCTACGTTCTTTCTGAGCTATTCATAGCTTCTTCAGAAATTTCAGCAGCACTTCCTCTCTTTTACGGAGAAAGCGTGCGTTTCTTTTATCCATTTCAGCGGCATCTCCCCTCTTTGGTAGGAAATCGCCACGCTTAATTCGGGAAATGGATGCGCACCGTTGTGCGTACTTTGCATCTATCAAGGTTGCAGGAACCCTTGGCCATAGCCAGGCT
Organism: Nuphar pumila; assembly: GCF_984573655.1. NCBI lineage: Eukaryota > Viridiplantae > Streptophyta > Magnoliopsida > Nymphaeales > Nymphaeaceae > Nuphar > Nuphar pumila. The sequence continues at coordinate 55,395,528 of NC_143260.1, forward strand.
ATACGAAATTGACTTAGTCATTACGTAAAGAGCATTTTGCCAAAAAACCGAAGCCTTTCCAATAGGGGCTTCATTCGTCAAGCAGAATCTTGAACGAGGAGCGGTCAAGGAATCACATGGGCGATTTGGAGTTTGATCTCCATTTGAACGCTCATTTATGCGCTATATATGTAGTATAAGCAGAAGCCTGTGCTTTATACAGCGGCGGCGTAAAGAAATGCATATACTATTGTTCAGGGTGTGTAACTGAACGAAATATTCTACATATATAACAAAGCAGAAGCCTTGGCATCGTTCGACGCGACGGCGTAAGTAAAGACATTGCAGAAAGCAGGAGCCTTGGCATCGTTCGACGCGACGGCGTAAGTAAATGCATAATCGGAAGTGCAGAAAACAGGGAGCCTTGGCATCATACGACGCGACGGCAAAGGTAAATTACATAGCCTGTGCGATATAAGACGCGTCGGCAGAATCAGCAGATATACACCTAGATCCGCATCCAACGATAGTTACGAGGCGAGCGGGTGAACACCGAAGTGTCCTAAAGGGCTCAACCAAGAACTAAAGCGAGATACCATTTTGAAGAACGCATATACTGCGTGTTTGAACATAGATATATCCGACGATAGTTACGAGGCGAGCGCGTGAACACCGAAGCGTCCTAGAGGGCTCAACCAAGAACTAAAGCAAGATACTACTTCAGAAAGTATATTCTATATACAAACAATCAACTACTTGAGAGAGATGGATCAACGAAGCGAACTTACTTCAAATCGTGGAAGAAACGGCTCCGGGTTGCTTCTTTGGCTTCGAGCCTTCCTTCGAGAGGTCAGACTAAGTCAGATGAAGCTGACTTAGTTGAGAAAGAGGTAGAGCAGGTCAAGCTACTCAACCTAAGTGGTTTGAACCTAACAGGGTTCAATCCAAGTCAACTGGGTTCAGCAGGTTCGAACTCAGCTCAAGTAGGCTAAGTCTGGGTTCAGAAATCCAAACCGGAATCTGGACCAAAAAGGACTTTGACTTTGACTTTAAACCCAACTAGGTTCAAGTCAAGTCAACTGGGTTTGGACCAGGTCAAGTGGGTTCAGACCCAGGTCAGGTGGGTTAGGACCAGGTCAGGCAGGCTCAGGCTAAGTCAGGTGGGTTCAGGCCAGGTCAGGTGGGCTCAGACTCACTTGGGCTCACTAGGGGAGGTTTAGGAGAGAGAGAGGAGGCAAGAGAGAGAGAGGGGGTCGAAATTATGAGAAGAGAGAGAGTGGAGAGGGCTATTTATAGCCCAAGCCCACCTCCTCTTGGGAATTTTTATCCCCCTTTTGCCCCTGAGCTTTATTTTAATTCCAGGAGGTTCCTTTTGAGGTGGGGCCCACTAGATATTTCCATAGGATATTTTGTGGGTCCCACAAGATATTTTTTGAGGAATATTTCTGTGGGTCCCACCAATATTTCCGTGGGTCCCGCAAGAATTTCGGGTTTCCAGCGATTTTTTTCCGAAAAATTCTGAGTACGCCATTCTCTTCGTATTGACGTAACTAAGAAAGTTGGCTCGAGGAAATCCTTTGTTTTTGTTTAGTTAAGAGGTTATGGCTTCCAGAGTGTTTGAGCATATATTCGCAAAGCGACGAATATCTCAAGTATAACTGGTTCCTACAAATCGATCTGATTTGTATTTCGGGTTGAGATGTTATTTTTACTTGAAAATGCCTCGTGAATTTCTTCAGAAAGATACTGAAAAATTGCGGGTCTTACATAGAACATTTCATTTAACGACCAACGAAGTAGCTGGGACATTTCATTTAATGACCAACGAAGTAGCTGGGACATTTCATTTAACGACCAACGAAGTAGCTGGGACATTTCATTTAATCGTTTAACGACCAGCAAAGTAGCTGAGACATTTCATTTAACGACCAGCGAAGTAGCTGGGACATTTCATTTAATCATTTAACGACCAGCGAAGTAGCTGGGACTTTTCATTTAATCATTTAACGACCAGCGAAGTAGCTGGAACTTTTCATTTAATCATTTAACGACCAGCGAAGTAGCTGGGGCTTTTCATTTAATCATTTAACGACCAGCGAAGTAGCTGGGACTTTTCATTTAATCATTTAATGACCAGCGAAGTAGCTGGGACTTTTCATTTAATCATTTAACGACCAGCGAAGTAGCTGAGACTTTTCATTTAATCATTTAACGACCAGCAAAGTAGCTGGGACTTTTCATTTAATGACCTGATTTAAGTTTGAAACTTTTGAAAGACAACCAGTACGAGGACTGAACTTGATCTTTAGATTTAAAAACTTTAGCAAAATAACCAGTGCGGGCACCGGGTTTTTCCAACTGAGAGTCGGGAAGGAGACCGACATTCTTAAGATATTTAGAGATTGAAACAGGAATGATTGTCGGGGTTTCAGGATTATCCCTTATCCTGAAGGGGAAATAGAAGATTTTATGAAGAGATAACCTGAGACTTGAATTTAGAAGGGATATGACAAGATTTAGAATTTATGATCTATGATTTAGATAGACCAGGTATGCGGTCCAATTTTCAGGATTAAACCCTTATCCTGACGGGGAATATAGAAAGAATAAACTTTGAGAAGACAGAAGGATATAGAACTTTGAAAAAAATGTAGAACATTTGAGGAAATTGATTTATTTTTGTAAAAAGAATTCTCACAGGTAGCATGGTTGCCCCTATGAGTGATCTCAGGATTATCCCTTATCCTGAATGGGAAAAAGAATAGAATTTGAAGAGAAATTGATATAAATTTAGAAATCAATAAAGATCGATAAAACTTGTATTTGCAAAAAGAATTCTCATAGGTCGCATTGTTTCCCCTACGGGAGGTCTCAGGATTATCCTTTATCCTGAATGGGAAAAAGAATTTAAGGAATTTTAATAAAGAGAAATTGATATAAATTTAGAAAATCAATGAAGGTTGACGAAACTTGTATTTACAAAAGAATCCTCATAGGTAGCGTTATTGCTCCTACGAGGGGTTTCAGGATTATCCCTTATCCTGAATGAAAAAAAGAATAGAATTTAAAGAGATTTAATGAAGGGAAATTGATATAAATCTAGAAAATCAACAAAGATTGACAAAACTTGTATTTACAAAAGAATCCTTATAGGTAGCGTTATTGCTCCTACGAGGGGTTTCAGGATTATCCCTTATCCTGAATGGGAACAAGGATAAAATTTAAGAAAATTTAACGAAGGAAAATTGATATAAATCTAGAAAATCAATAAAGATTGATAAAACTTGTATTTACAAAAGAATCCTCATAGGTAGCGTCATCGCTCCTACAAGGGGTCTCAGGATTATCCCTTATCCTGAATGAGAACACCTAGGACAACAAGGGTCAGGTTCATCCCTTAACCTGAGCGGGAACACCTCGGACAACGAGGGTTCAGGTTTATCTCTTATCCTGAGCGGGAACACCTCGGACAACGAGGGTTCAAGTTTATCCCTTATCCTGAGCGGGAAACACCTCGGACAACGAGGGTCAGGTTTATCCCTTAACCTGAAAGGGTACACCTTGGACAACGAGGGTTCAGGTTTATCCCTTATCCTGAGCGGGAAAAAGAAGATTTAGAAAATACCTCATGGGAAAGAGGCATCAGGTTTATCCCTTAACCTGAAAGGGAAAGAGATTTGATAAAATTTAATAGAATTGAGGAAAACTTGATAAAATTGATGTAAATTTGATAAAAATATGAATAAAATGAATGAAACTGATAAAGATATCAAAATTAATTGAAGATTTATAAGATTTGAGAAAAAGGAGTTTTTTCTGATCATGCCTGTATATGGGATCTTGAAAGGAAAATGTTTATTTAAAAGATAAGTGAGAAATCTTTTTGGGGAAGAAAATCCACCACAAGAAGAATGATCAACGCGAGATCTGATCCTTTAAATCAGACATGAGAGATCATCATGAGGGTCAATTTTTGAAGGCAATGGTTTGAAAACCTATTTTTGAAGAAGAAGATCAACAATAGATCTGATTTCTAAAAATGACAGTTCGAAACTGATAATAAGATCAATACAAGGGTTGATCTTTGAATATAATGTTTTAAAACCAATCTTGGAAGATAAGACCAACACAGGGGTTGATCTTCGAATATAATGATTTAAAACCCATTTTTGGAAGATAAGACCAATGCGAGGATTGATCTTTGAATATAATGATTTATAACCCATTTTGGAAGATAAGACCTATGCAAGTATTGATCTTTGAATATAATGATTTATAACCCATTTTGGAAGATAAGACAAACGCAAGGGTTGATCTTTAAATGTGATGGTTTGGAAAAACCACTTTTGGAAAATATGATCAACACAAGGGTTGATCTTTGAATATAATGATTTGAGACCTATTTTTGGAAGATAAGACCAACACAAGGGTTGATCCTTCAATGCAATGGTTCAAAAATCTATTTTGGAAAACATGATCAACACGAGGGTTGATTTTTCAATGCAATGGTTCGAAAACCTATTTTTGAAAACATGATCAACACGAGGGTTGATTTTTGACAAAGGTTGGACCAAAGAATATTTGAACTCTTTGGTCATAACGAAGACTTTTTAAAATTTCATGATTTTTGAAAAGCCCTCATAGGTAATATCATTTCTCTCATGAATGATGTCAGGATTGTCCCGTATTCTGAAAAGAACAGGAATTTAAATGCCCCAGTATGGCAAAGGAGGGAAGTAAAAAAGATAAAAAGAACATTGACATTTCATTGATAAGCAAAGGTTCGATAACAAGACTGAATATTTACAAGAACTTTAAAGAAAAAAAAAGATTCATAAAAGACTTGGGTTGACTTTCCCCTACAAGATGACTAACAAAAGAAAACGACAGTGCAGAAGAACTTGGGCATCCTCAATTATTGGAGTGATCCGGAAATGGCTATGTCAGGACTGCTGGTTGTCCTTCTTCCTCGTCCTCTATTAGCTCACTTCTGTCGATGCAGTCTTGTATCATGTGCTTGAGGACGAAGCAGTGCTCTGTGTTGTGCCCCGTTGCCCTATGGTATTTGCAAAATTGGTCCTTGAATTTTCCCAATATTATGGGAGGATCTACGATTTTAGGGAGTTTGATCATCCCATGCTTTAAAAGGTAATCTATAATGACTTCTAAACTTTGGGCTAACGGGGTAAAGACTCAATCTTTCTCCCACTTGATATACTTGGGCTTCTCTTGAAGATCACCCTTTTGATGAAGGCCAATTGGAAGCGGTTTGTCATTGTTCTTATAGGCTCTCTCCTTCTGCCCCTTGCCCTGATCTACTCTCGGACCACTGCCACTGTTGTTCTTGTTTCCTTTGCTGCTGCTGCCAAGATTATAGCAGGAGGCATCAACTGAATGAGCGAATTGTGCCTTTTTCTTCTGGTCTTGGACATTCTTGACCAGAGGCATGCCCTCGTAAAGCCCGCTTTCTATTCCTGCTTCGAGCCATTCGGCTCGCTCAATCAATTTGATGAAGGATTTCGCCGGGGAAGTGGCGATGAGGCTCTTTATGGGCTGGGAGAAATTGTTGAGGATCACCTGCAATGCGTGCTCCTCTGGAATTGGTACCTTCATCTTATTACAGGTGCTTCTCTACCTGTGAATGAAATCACCTGCTCTTTCAGTCTCTCCTTGCTTCAGGTTGTAAAGATGATTTAATGTAGGTGAGGCTTCAGTGTTGAATAAGAAGCGCTCGATGAACAGATTTACTACCTTATTGAACTCTCGTAGTTCGATAGGATTTACGTGGTCAGCATACCATCTGGCTGCTACACCCTCCAGATTGCGGGGAAAGCAAATAAACAACGCTCTATTGTCTTTTCTGAAACGGCTGCACTCTGCATAAAATGTGGCTAAGTGGGCTTTAGGGTTGCCAGTTCCATCAAACTTGAGAAATTTACGTGGAAGGTTCTCCAGGTTATTATCCCCATCTAGACCATCGTAAAAATTTTCGCCAGTGTAAGTCTGCTTGCCCTTACCCTTGGCTTGAATATCCTTGATTGCTCGATTCATCTCCTTCATCTGCTTGCTCATCAGGTCCTCTGCTGGGGCCCCAGACTTGGGCTTGTTGACGGATTCAGGCTCTTCTGCAGCTATCTTTGTGGACTGTCTCAGAGGATTCTGTTTATAGACGATCTGCTCTTCCTCTTCTGATTTTTCCTCGACTGACTCTGATTCTTTCGAAGTAGTGTTCGGCTGTATCTTCTTCCTGATGATTCTGACTTGCTTTTTTACAGACTTCTTCCTCAGCTTGCTTTTAGGAACTGCCTCTTTCAGCTTGGCCTCGGCTTGCTCTGACATCATCCTTGCCATCATCTTTTGGAACATATCATACATAGCGGGGTCAATGTCATCTCCCCTGTTCTGACTCTGTCCCCTCACTGATTTAGGAGAGCTCATCCCTTCTGCCTCATTGTCGCTGTGTTGAGGAACTATTTCTTTTCCAGCTCTGGTCTGAACCATTTTGAATATCAGCGCTCTCTCTGTGGAAGAAAGTGGAGGTTTTTAGACCAAAGAAACTTTTTCGAGAAGTTTTGATAAAAGGAAGGATTTAGGTTGAAATCTATTAATAATTGTATCCCATTACTAGGGATTGAGTCGCCACAAAATTTGTGACAATTGTGTTGTTTACTCTACGAGGGAGAGTAACCAACTAAACATATGAAAAATACCCTTTTGAAAAGGATATCTCTTGACGGAAAAAGATTTTTATGAAAATATAAACAAGAATATAAAATTAGAAGAAAATAAGAGAATAAATGAAATTTGAGGATAAATGGTAAAGATTTAAATTTTGAAGAACTTGCAGGCAGGATGAAGAAATTTTAGAAGAAGAAGAAGAAGAAGAAGAGAAAGAAAAATACACCTGGGTTTTACAAACAAAGAGGAAATTTTGAAATATATACCCAGGGTTTTGGAAAATATAAGGAAGATATAAAATATCACACAATCACAGATATACAAGCAAGAATACACAGAGAGAAGGAAGGAAGAAAGAAAAGAAAAAAAAAGAGAAGGAAGAAAGGAAAGAAAGAAAAGGAAGAAAAGAAAGAAAAGAGGAAAGAAGAAAGGAAAGAAAAGAAAGAAGGAGAAGGAAAGGAGAGGAAGAAAGAAAGGAAAGAAGAAGAAGGGAGAGGGGACTGGTCGACCCCTCTTGTGGGTCCCACCTCTAAAAAATAAATAAAAAAAAAAATGATAAAATAAAGCAAAAGAAATGTTTGTTTCTTTTTTCTAAAAAAGAAAATACAAGTAGATAAGCCATCTTAAACTGGGCTTACTTTCCAAATTTGAAATTCATTTTGAGAATCATAGGGGTAGGATAGTCTTTTCAGGAAATTTTTGGACGAAACGAGCTATTTTTGACAGTTTTTGAAACGAGCTCAGAATTTGAAGTTTCATACCCTGTTGCGAAGCAAATCCAGTTTAGAATTTGAAAATCTGAGTTTGAAATAAATCCAAATTGTTTTTCTTCGGAAAATATTTCCAAATTTAGAATCCTGGGGGTAAAAATGTCAATTTTGGAAACCTAGGGTTTGAAATTGACTTCCTTTATTCTACAGAAAGCATCAACATTTCATCATGGTTCAGACGAGAGCAGGAAGAAGGGCAGCTCAGCAGCACAATGACAGCGAAGTGGAAGAGATGAACTCTTCCAGGTTATCCTAAAAACATGATTCAGATGAGGATCATGTCGATCCGGCGATGTATAAAATCTTTCAAAAGATGATGGCAAAAATGATGTCCGAGCAAGCTGGGGCAGGTTCAAAGAAAACATCCTCTAAAACCAAGGTCAAAAGGAAGCCAGTGAAGAAGCATGTCAGGATCAACAAGAAGAGGGTTCAGTAGGACAACACCTCTGAAGGTACATAGTCAGGAGAGGAGGATTCCGAGGAAGAATAGTTTGTGTTCGTCCCGAGACATCTGCGACAACTCAAGAAGGTGGTAGAGGAACCTGAATCAGTCAACAAGCCTAAAGATGGGGTCTCGGCGGAAGACTCAGTTCAAATATTGACGAAGATGGTCAAAGACCTACAGATCCGAGATAAGGGAAAGAGGGTATATACCAGACAAGACTTCTACCTTGGTTTAGATGGGGACAACAGCTTGGAAGATCTCCCCCGAAAATTTATTAAGTTCGATGGGTCCGGCAATCCAAAGGCCCATCTTGCGATGTTCTTCGCCGAATGTGCTAGATTCAGTGAAGACAATCGGGCCCTCTTCTTGTGCTTTCCTCGCAGTTTAGAGGGCGTGGCCGCAAAATGGTACGCAGAGCATATCAACCCCGTTGAGCTGCAAAATTTTGACAAGGTCGTTAATCTGTTTGTAGAAAGATTCATGCTCAATACTAAGGCACTGCCAACCCTCAATCACCTATACAACCTGAAACAAGAAGATAAGGAGAAGGTTGTGGACTTCATTCGAAGGTAGAGAGATACCTGCAATAAGATAAGAACCCCCATTTCAGAAGAACACGCGCTCCAAGTCATCTTGAATAATTTCTCTCAACCTCTCAGGAGCCTTATTTCCACCTACCCATCAAAATCATTCATAGAGCTTATTGAACGAGATGAGTGGCTCGAGATGGGGATGGACAATGGAAATTACGAGGGCATCACTCTCGTCAAGAGCGGTCAAGACCTCAAAAAGAAGGTGAATTATACATTCTCAGCTAACTCTGGGGGCAGTAGCAGCAAGGATAGCACGAACAAGCAGATGGGGCAGCTAGAGGAACCCTCCAAGAAGAATAACAAGCCAGTTCCAACCAAGCAAAAGGATAAAATAAAACGTGAAGGGTGGGATTATGACCGCCAATTCACTGCTCTGGAACAGTCCCTCGAGCAAGTTTTGGAGTATATGTTGAGCAAAGATATGATTAAACTTCCGAGAGTTGTTGATCTCCCAGTTTCCATGGGAAAATGGAAGGACAAGTTCTGCAAGTTTCACCGAGCAGTGGAGCACGATACCGAGCACTGCTTCGTCCTAAAGAACATCATCCAGGATTGCATTGATAAAAACCTTCTGATAGAGGACGAAGATGAAGAGCAACCCGCCGTCCTAACCAAGCCTTTCCCAGATCATTCGAAAAATTGATGATACTAGAGTCTTTCTGCTTTCCTCCATTTTCTTTTACCAACCATCTTGTAAGGGCAAGTCAGCCCGAGTCCTTTTTGTGACCTTTTGGTAAAAAATGCTTGTAAATATTCCAGTCTTTGCTATCAGTTGTGCTTATAAATGAGAATGTCAATTTTCTTCATATCTTTGTGTTCAATTCTTATTTCTTTTGCCATATTGGGGCATCTTTTATTGTTAAAATTATATTTTTAAAATATTCTTTTGTCATCAAATTCTCATTCTTTTCAGGATAAGGGGCAATCCCGACAATCCTCCATGAGAGAAATGATATTACCTATGAGGGTTTTTCAAAATCATAAAAATCTGAAAAATTTCTGCAAAATCTTTATCATAATCACCAAAAGTTCAAAGTTTTGATCCAATCTTTTTCAAAATCAACAAGTGTGCTGATCTTCTCTTTCCAAAAATTGGTTTTGAACCATTGCCTTCGAAGATCAGCCCTTGTGTCAATATCTTTTTCCGAAAATTGGTTTCGAATCATTTTCTTCAAAAATCAACCCTTGTATTGATATCCTTTTTCGATTTTAATATTATTGTTTTCAAAGAATCGACCCTCATGATGATCTCTCTTCAAAATCAACCCTCATGTTGATTCTTCTCAAAAAAGATTAGCTCTCGTATTGATCATTCTTCAAAATCAACCTCATGGTTGATCCTCTTTCCAAAAATGATTCTCTTATAAACATTCTCATCTCATTTTAAATATCCCACATGCAGGCAGGATCAAACAAGTTTTTTTCTCAATCAACTCTTTTCATTTGCCGATTTTTATCAGTCTTATCAGGGTTTTTTTCATCTTTATCGATTTTGTCTATTTTATCGATTCTTCATTAATTTTATTAATTTTTCTTGTCAATTTTTATTTTAATTACCCTTTCAGGTTAAGAGATAAACCTGATGCCTCTTTTCCCATGAGGTATTCATTTTCCTTCTTTTTCCCACTCAGGTTAAGGGACAAACCTGAATTTCCCACTCAGGTTAAAGGATAAACCTGAACCTCGTCCTGCGAGGTCCTTCTTTCTTCAGGATCAGGGATAATCCTGAAGTCTTTCATCATCTTCCAAGTATCATCAATTTTTCTACCAAGCTTTACCATCTTTTATCTAGATCTTCGTCATTCTTTGTCAATTATTTATTAAATCCTTATTCTTTATCAATTTTATTGATTCTTTATCAATTCTTTTATCAAATTTTGTCAAATTTGTCAATTTTATTCTTTTTCCCTTTCAGGTTAAGGGATAAACCTGAATCATTTTCCATAATTTCTTTAATTTTCATCAACTCTTAATTTTCTTTTATCTTTTCTTTTTAAGATTTGGGTTCCGACTCGGGTCTTCCTTTTTATCTTTTCTTTTGAAGTTTCGAGTTCCAACTCGGGCTTCCCTTTGGTTCTAATTGGACCAATTGTTTTCTTTTATCTTTTTCTTTTAAAGATTAGGGTTCCGACTCGAGTCTTCCTTTTTATCTTTTCTTTTGAAGTTTCAAGTTCCGACTCGGGCTTCCCTTTGGTTCTAAATTGGGCCAATTGTTTTCTTTTATCTTTTATCTTTTCCTTTTAAGATTCGGGTTCCGACTCGAGTCTTCCTTTTATCTTTTTTTTTTAAGTTTCGAGTTCCGACTCGGGCTTCCCTTTGGTTCTAATGCTCGCATTGGACCAATCGCTTTCTTTTATCTTTTATCTTTTATCTTTTTCTTTTTCTTTTTAAGATTCGGGTTTCGACTCGGGTCTTCCTTTTTATCTTTTCTTTTGAAGTCTCGAGTTCCGACTCGAGCTTCCCTTTGGTGCTAATGCTCGCATTAGACCAATCGTTTTCTTTAAAAAAATTGAGTTCCAAAAACTCAGGTTTTTCTTTTATCTTTTCCTTTTAAGATTCGAGTTCCGACTCGGGTCTTCCCCTTTTATCTTTTGTTTGAAGTTCCGGGTTCCGACTCAGACTTCCTTTTGGATCCAATTCTAGTGTTAGAACTGATCGTTGCGTCAAAATTCGAGTTTTCAAACTCAATTTTCTCTTTTATCTTTTATCTTTTATCTTGAAGATCCAGGTTCCGACTCGGGTTTTCCCCTTTATATGTTCCATCTTCTTAAATATCCGAATTCAGGTTTATTTTCTTTAAAATTCCTTCATTTCCCGTTCAGGATAAGGGATAATCCTGAAACCATTCATAGAAGCAGCGCAACCTTCTATAATGGTCCTTCCAAATTTCAATGTTTACATTGGTCCTTCCAAACTCCAATTTCTCAAATTGGTCCTCCAAAATTTCAGTTTTACATAGATCCTTCAAAATTCTAATGTTTACATTGGTCCTTCCAAATTCCAATTTCTCAAATTGGTCCTTCAAAATTCCAGTTTTTCACTGGTCCTTTAAAGTTCCAATGTTTACATTGGTCCTTCCAAAATTTCAATTTCTCAAAATTGGTCCTTCAAAAATTCCAGTTTTACACTGGTCCTTCCAAATTGCAGTCTTACAATGGTCCTTTCAAATTCCAATTTCATAAATTGGTCCTTCTAAAATTCCAGTTTTACACTGGTCCTTCAAAATTCCAATGTTTACATTGGTCCTTCCAAATTCCAATTTCTTAAAATTGGTCCTTCAAAATCCCAATTGGTCCTTCAAAATTCCAATATTTATATTGGTCCTTCAAAATTCCAGTTTTACACTGGTCCTTCAAAATTCCAATTGGTCCTTCATCAAAATTCCAATGTTTATATTGGTCCTTCAAAATTCCAATGTTTACATTGGTCCTTCCAATTTCCAATTTCTCACATTGGTCCTTCAAAATTCCAGTTTTACACTGGTCCTTCAAAATTCCAATGTTTACATTGGTCCTTCTAAAATTCCAATTTCATAAATTGGTTCTTCAAAATTCCAGTTTACATTGGTCCTTCAAAATTCCAATGTTTATATTGGTCCTTCCAAAATTCCAATTTTATAAATTGGTCCTTCAAAAATTCCAGTTTTAACTGGTTCTTCAAAATTCCAATGTTTACATTGGTCCTTCCAAATTCCAATTTTCATGAATTGGTCCTTCAAATTCTAGTTTTAACCGGTCCTTCAAAATTCCAATGTTTACATTGGTCCTTCCAAATTCCAATTTTTCAAATTGGTCCTTCAAAAATTCCAGTTTTAACTGGTCCTTCAAAATTCCAATGTTTACATTGGTCCTTTCAAATTCCAATTTTCATGAATTGGTCCTTCAAATTCTAGTTTTACACCAGTCCTTCAAATTTCCAATTTTCTCAAAATGGATCCTTCAAATTTCCAATTTTCCTCAAATTCATCCTCTAAAATTCTAGTATAACCAAAATCCTTTACCAAAATCTTTTTTTCAAAAATTCTTTTATCAAAATCCTTCTCAAATTCCAGTTTAACATTTGGTCCTTTAGCAAATTCTTTTTTTCTTTTGCCTATGTCCTTCACCCAAATTCTTTACTTAACCTCATTTTTTAAATGGTCTTGTAAAATCTAGTTTTACTGATCAAAATTGCCAAAAAATTTAAAATTTCAGCCCTAGGTCTTATCAAAATCCATTTTGGGTGGTTATTTCACCAAGGATTCTCGAAAATCTTGCTAATCTGTTAAAAATGCGTTGATTCCAATATTTTATTTCACATAAGAATCACCTCAGATTACCTCTAATATTCTCTTCAAAAGGGTGAAAGCTTTTTGCGAAAAAGAGTGAAATTCAAATCTTCTCTCTGTTGGTCAACCAAGAGGATGTAAGAAATATCCTTGGTGTGATTAGCGAAAGAAATATTCAATGATGTTGAAACGCTAGAAGCGAATCAATATTGATCATAGCTATGGCGCATGTTTTTAAGTTGATCTTCTGGCAATCAGGTAGTGGAAGTACCCTCAGTGATAAAAAGAATTCACTCAATCCATATCTCCTCATTCATTCATTTAAGCTACAATCAAAATATCCGCAAAGGGGATCTCTCAATTGTCATCAAGATGAAGACAAATATGCGAGTTCGACTCTCGGGGCCAAAGAAGATTCAAATCATCTTCGAGATGAAGGAGTTTGTAATGGATCCTTCCAGGGAACGTTCAGATCACCGCCAAGATGAAGGCGATTGCGCTGAGCTGAGCCTCCCGACAAACCCTAAAAGATATTTGATTGCCGCTATCATCTAAAGATTTTTACCACTGAGCCAATATAATTCCTGAGAAAAAGAAGGATCGGAGCATCTCCAAGATGACGGAGTTTGTGACGTACCCTTCCCCGAAGAAAAAGAAAAGAAAAGTCAGGACATCTCCAAAATGAAGGATGATGTAATGAACTTCCCCCAAAAACCTAAAAAAGCTCAATGTCTCAAAAGGAGTGTCAGAAAGATCATTATGAGAAAAGTCCCAGGATATCAAACTGCCAAGATTGCCAGAAATCATCTTTTCTCATGCGAAATCCTTTCATCAATATCTTTTCATTACTCACTTTTTTTAAATTAAGAGTATTTCTTCTCTATTCATATCAAGGAAATGGATAACTTCCTTGAAGAAGCTCAATAACTTTAAAATTTGAATCTGACTCCGGAATCCGGGAAGTTAACTTCATTTTGGAGGAAATACTCTAGGTAAAAAGAGGGAATATCTTTTGCACATACGTGCACACTTTCAAACATTTGAATAAATTGCAATTCCATCTTACTGGCAAAATTTTTTTGTTATCCAAAAATGAAATAAATGCTCAATATCTATTTTTATGCAACCATGCGTTGTTTGTATTTTTCAAAGAGAGTTGCCTCATTCCGGTGAAGTTATTTCTCCCAGTCTCATCATGGTTTTCCCCATCAAGGAGTCTGTGCTTTGTATATCCAGTCAAAATAAAGATTTTTACCTGAACCTCGTCTCATAAGGAATTTTTCAAAAATGCCCCATCCAGGTTAAGGGCTAAGCCTGTGTCTTTTAAAAAATTCTTATCTTTGTCTCAGCCATGAGACTTCTTTAAAATCTCTCCTTTTACCATTTCGAGATATTCATCCCAAAGTCCCATCACAATTTTCTCATTTTCTTCTGTCCAAATTATTTTTCTCGAGGATTTCGTTCTCTTCCCAAAACCTTCCAGAGTAAAATACAAAACCTCAAAAATAAAGCATTTCAAGGCCAATTCTTCCACACCCAGTTCATGCATTCTGACTGGGGCATTTTTTTTAAAAAGAAAAAAGAAAAATTGGAGTGTCTTCTTTGCTGCTAAGCTCGGCTTACAACCGGCTTAGCAGCAAAGAGGGGCATCTGTGAACACCCCAAATTTTCGAAAAATTCTAAAATTTTCCCTTTTTACCCCTAAGTCCATCTTTGAAATAATCAGGTCAATTTTTGATAAAATTTCCATTTATTTCTCGGATTCGCTGGAATTAAACTCAATTTCCATTTCTAAACCATTTTCTGAAGGATTTCCCAAAGAACAAAACTCTCAAAAACCCCTTCTTTTCTAAATATTTTCAAATTTTACAAAATATTTCAAAAATCCTTTTATTTTCTCATAAGTTTCAGAGATTCATCTTAAAAACAACAAAACAATGTAGAAAATTTCAAAAAAAAAAACATAAAAAAATTAGAAAATACATATACATATATATATATATATACAAAAATACAGAGAAAAGGAAAAAACAAAAAAAAAATATAGTTTTGAAAATATCTTTAGCTAAAACCATTTTTCTGAGAAAAACTTTTTGGAAAAGACCACCATTTTGAAAATTCTCTAAAAAACAGAGTCTCGACATTTGATAAAAACCTTTTAACAAAAACTTTTTTTAGGGTTTCAGAAACCCTCTCTCTCACTCTCCATCGCATTCCCTCCTTCTCTTCATAGCTCACCAAAACCATCGCCCTTCGCACGCCCTCTGCTCCATTAGCCACCCATCTCTGAACCCCCCCTTCCTCCGCTATCGATGCCCAACGACCCTTCTTCCCGAACCTTCCCTTTTGCTCCTTAAAAGGGCACTCAGGAAACCCTTTTCCTCATCCATTCTCACCCTTTCCCCCATTACTCTCTTCTTCTTCATCACGATCATTCTATCTTTCCCCATTCTTCCCTTCTACTAATTTATCCCATTTTGCTGAATCAAAGGAGATTCCAGCCTCTGCAACAACCAACCTGGAGGGAACATTGTTCAGTCGATGGAATCGAGTATAATCTACCTTCAATAGTCAGAAGAGATAAAGCCTTGCAATCGGTAGAAACTAAAACCGACTTCTCAAAGAAAGCGGTGGAAGATCTCCCATAGTAGAACGAAGAAAGCGCTTCCCCCTCTCCCCTCCCTGGCGCCTTTCCCTTTGAAGAACTAAAGCCGGAGCAGGATCGCAACCTCTTCTTTCTTCTGTTCTTTTTGTCTTCATCCTTTGCAACCGGTGAAGAAATTCAATAGGGAATAAAGGAGAATTCCCTGTTCCAAGTCAAGTAAGCCACGATAAGCCATTACTCTCTTCTACTGTTATATTCTCTTCGTAAATCTACCTTTATCTTTTCTTTCTTTAGATCTTCTTTCTCCCTTTTCTGCTGAAGCAATGTACGCAATGACGATCTGCTCATAAGCAATATCGACTTGCGTTTTTGCAATAAAACTTTGGCCCTTTGGTTGGCTATATTTGCTCATGTACATTCACTGGTTTATATTTTTTTTATTTCCTGCAATTTCGCCTTGTAAGCTGACACCCTTGTTTTGTTTAATCGCCTTTTTTTTTCTTTTCTTCTTTCTTCCTTTTCGTTTTAATTTTCCTGTGGACTCTCGATCTCCTATCTGCCTTTTAATCTCCTGTTTACATGTGCTCTTCATCTGATTGTGGATCCGTTGTTTGATCTCCTATTTGGATGATAATTGATCATCTCTCTCATGGCATTTCTCTTAATTTTTGGTTTCCTTTTAGTTTCATTTATCTAATTCTGTTATAGTTGATTGACCATAGCAGCTGATGATCCTTTATTTCGGCATTTCAATTCATTTTACCTGCAATATTCATCTCGATGCTGTTTTGATTTGTGTTTTTTCCCCTTTTAAACGATGCATTCCTTTTCATGGCATCATCGTTTGTGTTCCAGCTTTTAGACTCCATATTTCAGCACGTTGTTCTTTCCCTTCTTTCATCCATATGATTTTATATGCCCAACCCAATCTAATTTCATTCTGGGTGTACATTTGGAAAGAGGTTTTCCACAATGACACCCGATCTGATTCAATATCAGATCGGGTTCATTCTCAGAAGCCTCAACGGATCTCATGCTTTTCCTACGATTACAGTCACCATGCTTCTCTAATTTCGTGTTTGAGTTTTCTCGATGCAACACATTCTGCACCTTGATTATCACTTCATTGTCCCACCATGGATACCTGTATCCATTAAATTATGCCCCTCTGCTTTGGAAGATGGCTGGAGAAACTACTGGATTGCTGAGGCCAAGTTATAGGCCTTTTGTACCCAAGCAACAACAATTGCTTTGAAGAAAAACTGCCCCTCACATGAATTTTTAATTACCATTGAGAAGTGCCCTTAGAATGGTACTCGCTTCCCTCTTCCATCATTTGCAGCAGGAGGAAGAGATTGGTTGGCTCCTCTGTATGTCCTAGTTTATCCATGTTGGTGACTTGCTACATCTTGGGAGCTCACTCTTCTGTATGTCAAGCATTTAACATCGATCTACTGAGCTGAACTGTGCTCAATCCGAAGGTGGGTCCAATCCCTGATAGCCTCAAAATCAGATCGTGCAGGCGTCCTGAGTTACCTTGATATTCTATAATGAAGTTTTGATCCATCGTGGATATCCCAGACCAGTTGATGTGAGTCACCAGACTCTAGAAGGTAGGCATTGCCTCCTCTGTGCAGATACGCGAAGTGATATTCCTCTCAAATGAGGCAGGATACTTATGCAGAAGTTGATTCGATGGTTGCTAAAAGGCCATTTATTCAAGCGAAATATCTTATATCCAGGTCATGTTATTCTGTAATTTCTCTTTTGTTTTGGGAATGATATTTACTAATGAACGTTTGTGTTATATGTTCATCAGATCTTGTGGCTATAGTGCTTTATTGAACAGACGTTCCTTTCCCTCTGCGCAGTGCTTCTTAATTGCTGTATCAAGTTCGTAAGTGACCCATCTTCACTGTTATCTCAATGGATACAACCCCTGTTTATTATCCTTTAAGTTCTTATGTGTCGTTTTTTTTAAACATAACTGTGCATCACCATCCTGAGTAATAGGGTCGGTAGGTAAAGGTAATGTTAATATTCCAGTTTATTGGTGAAGATGACGGGGCCAAAGTGGTAAAAGGTTAAGAAATGACAAAAGATACTGATGTCGTAAGTGTGGCCACCACACCATAGTTGTTGTTCATATTTATCCATTTATATTGTATAATCTCTCTAGTTGTGAATTTCATGCTTCGATCAATGCTTTTCAGCATATAGTTTTGGGGGTTGCCGATTTGTGTCGAGCATGCTTTGGTAGCCCATGCCATCATCTTCCTGTTATCTCGCTGCCACACTCGCTCCACTATGCACATACAGTAGTATCGCATGTTGTATACCTTGACTTAGCACCATCGTCTCCCTTTCTCATCCCAGTTTATATCATATAGGCTCATGTTGATAGAGTAATGTTATCATCGCAAAAAATTTCCCCTTCTCTTGCGAGAGAGAAACGAATTTCACGAGTCAAACTCGACCAAAGTTTTGAAAATTGGTTTTGAAAATTAACTCGCCTCCGTTTTGAAAATTTACGGGAAAATTCTGTGGAATGGGATCCGCCTGAAGGGAAGAGGTTCAATCGTTCTTGGCTCCTTTACCAGGGGTAATTGAACCAAGGATCAATTACGTGCTTTAACTCGACTCAAATATCTAAATGATGCTCTATTTTTCCTAGAATGCACAAAGAATCAGGCATGTGCTATGGATTTTTAAAAATATGCAAGTTTGATAAAATATGATATTTGCTTTGGAAAATTGAAATATGCTGGAAAATGATTGGAAAAGTGCTGGAAATGGAATCCCTAGGAAAATCATTGAATTTCATTGGAAATCAGAAATTTGATTGGAAAATGAATTCTTAGTAAAACTTGAATCTTGGGGAAAATCAATTCTTGAAATTTGGAATTTCTTTTCTAAGAAACTGGATTTGAGAATTCTGAGGAAATCTAAGAAATTCATTGGAAAATGACTTTTGAAATGAAAAATGGATTCTCAGGAAACTGGGTTCTTAGGAAAATGGGAAACCTGAGAAAATTGATTTTTTTGAAAACTTGAGACTTTGAAATTTGAGAATTTCAAAACATTGGAAAATCTTGATTTGAACTTGGGAAATGCTTTGAAGTGTCATTTGAAAACTTAGGATTTTGAGAAAATCAGATCCTGAGAAAGACTTGGAAATTCTTGAGAAAACTGAATTTTTTTTAAATTGAAATTGGAAAATGAATTTAAAAACAATGCAATTTGAATGATATGAATGAATGAATATGAATTTGAAAAGGGAATTTCATTAAGAAATTGAGAAATCCTTTTGAAGTTTTGAAAAATGCAGTGCATTTTTGAAGTTAGCCTAAGTGTGTAGGCTGAATGTGGCTAATACGAAGATCATAAATCTTGGTTTTCTTCGTATTCTGACTATGACCATAAATACGAATCCCACCAAGTTTATAAACTCCATAAAAGCTTGTGCACATGTCATTCGTGTAAACCATAGTGAATTTGAAATAATGTGTATGAATGATACATTCAGATATTGAATTTGCAGAAATTAAACTATATGCAATCCAGTCCTATTCTAAGCAGAAAAGTAAATCTTATTCCAAATATTACATTAATTTTTACATTGAATTGAATAAAATAAAAAAATGAAATAACTAAGTCTTCTTCTTGAATGTTCCTGCAAAACTTAGAAAACAAGGTTAGCATAAAAATGCAGGTTTTTCTGAATTTATCCAAAAATATTGGAAATTATCGGATATTATTCAGATATAAACCCAAATTCATACCCCCTTTGATATAAACATGATAAATAATGAATAAATTTTGAAAATAAACATGAAAATTCAAAATTGGGATCAAAATGACCAAAATACCCTGATGACCTTGGAATCAGGTTTTTTTAAAAGAAATTTTATAAATTTTGGAATTTTGAAAATCAAATGAAGTAAATCAAATACAATATGATGAAATATGATGATATGCATGAAAATTTATGGAATTAGAAATTGAAATTTCGAAATTATGGTCAAAATGACCAAAATACCCCTGATAACAAGAGTATGGCCTTGAAACCAAGGTTTTCTAAAATAAATTTTGTAAAATTGAAAAATATGAAATGCAAATGACATTGAAATTAATCCTAATATGGTTATACATGCTCATGTACATGATAAAAACCCTAAAATGATGAAAATATCATAAAATATCGAATTTAACCTGATTTTCGCTTCTAAATTTAAAGACAAACTAACATATAAAGCAAATGAACTTGGAATTAAGCCAAATTTGGCATGGAAATCTAAAATAACCCTAAAAGCAGAATGGAGCTCGAAAATCTATTTTTTGTATTCTTAAATATGGAAATTCAAATAAAAACCCTAAATTTTATGATTTTTGCCTAAAATGTTGATTCTAAAGAGGATTTAGGATATCAAACTTCCATAAAAATTTTCCAAATTTTATGGGGTGACAGAGGACAGTAAGGCAATGATTTTTTACTTTTACACTTTCTGGTTTTGACCTATGGTCAGAGCAGTGTCACTCCGGCAAGTCGGATCGGAATCTGGCAACTCTAGGATTTAGGGGAAACAGACAGGTTTCGGTAAAAAAATATGGAAAAAATAGTAAACAAATGGGAAAAAGGTTGAAATTGTGGGAACATATCTCTGACAAACATAGAAAAATTTTGTATTTTTACAAAACTGGGATTTGGGTTACATTTTGGAAAAGGGCATGCTGTTATCAGAGACCTAAATCTCTGGAATTTCGGGATATTGAAATCTGTCAGACAGAAAATAAAATTTTGGAAAAAATACTGAAATAGTTCCAAAAATTCTAAAATTTTGGGCAATGACAGGAAAACATGTTAGGAACAACTTTCATGTTGAAAGTTTGTTTAAACGAGATACAGATTTGGCGGACTTGGTGCATTAAGATCTGTCTATACCCTGACAAAAGAAAATCGTGATTTTCCCAATGGTCTAAGAAATCCGATTTTTGACAGAAAACAAAACTGTTTGGAAAAACTTTAAAATTTCCAGATCATTAATAGATTCGATTATGAATCCACTGTGATTTTTGGAGGAAAATCCGAATCTCCCACAAGGGTGGTGCTGGAAGTTCTTGTCTGCTAAAGCAGAAATTGAAAATTCAGAGAAGTTCAAAACCCGAATTGGGATTTGATTTTTAAAATAGAGTTATATACATTAAATCAATCTGAATTTTTGTTAGAAGATCTCAGACAAACAGAGGCATTCATAACAAAAGTTTTAGAATTTATTGACAAAAAATCAAGCATAAAATAATAACTGGGCTCCATGCATGAAATCAAAACCTATAGTTCTCTAGGTAAATATTAATGAGACCGATGAAACATGCATAAAGCAATAAAATAAAAAAAATGTAATGCCTACAAATGTATAATCTACATGAAAATAAACGGAAAATGAAATAAAAGTTGAGAGGGTATGATGCTTATTTTGATATTGGCTACCAGTGAGATGGATCCGATCCATCCATCGGATGGATCCTCTCACCTAGATAGCCTTGACATAAAAGATAAGAAAAAAAAAACCTTTTCTTCTTCATCTTTTTTTTTTTGCAATATAAACTTAGTCTTACTGATTTTTATATTGTATTTTTTATAACAACCATTTATAACAGAATGAAGAAAAAAAAATCATAAACTTCATCAAACAAGCACTAACGATGTGAGGGTCTTACCTTGGGTCGGCTGAAGCAAAAGACCAAAGTGGGTCTCCTTGGGAGTTCGGCTGCAGACAATGGAGAAATAGCAGCAATGGAGGTATGAGCTCCTTTGGAATAAGCTTGATGCTTATTGCTGCACCGACTGAAGCAAGTGATCACCGGATGGAGTGATGGCTTGTGCTTGTTGGAGCTGATGTGCTGCACCAACGGATGGACTGCGATCTGGGTGGCGCCGGTACCAAGGTAGCCAAGGAGCTGGAGGTTGGAGGGGCTACCTTGAGGTGGAGAAGCTGCTAGGGATGGTGACTGCTGTGACGATTGAAGTGGCTGCTGGGAAGTGCTGCCGAAGTCCAGACCACAACCAACGGTTGGCTGCTACCAAAAGGGGGCTGAAGAAGGTTGATGCTGAACCTGGACTTGAAGAAGGTTGTTTGCTGAAGTTGCACCAAGAAAATTCTTCACCAAGGCTGCAACGGTGGCTGCACTGGTGAAAGGAGTTGAAGGTGATGGCTAAAGAGAGAGAGAGAGAGAGAGGCGTTGAGTTGGAGAGAGTTCAAGGGGCTGAATGGGAGAGCCAAGGTGAAAGGCGTGAATGTGAGAGAAAGGAAAAAAAACTGGCAGCCGTATGTGCTTCTCTTGTTATAACTTAGAGAAAAATGAACCAAAGACCTAAGTTTCTCATTTTAATGGGTTAATGGGAGATGATGGAGCTAAAAGGCTGAGCGTGAATGAATGTAGTAGACGTGAATAGGCTGGAGCTTGGGGAAAAAGAAGGAAGGAAGGAAGGGAAGAAGGAAAGAAAGGGAAGGAAAGAGAGAAGGGAGAAAGAAAAGGAAAGAAAAGAGAGGGAAAGGAAGAGAGGAAGGAAGGCTGGAAAATCCCATACGTGAGTGGAGGGAGAGGAAAGAAAGGAGAAAAGAAAGAAAGAAAGAAAGAAGGGAAAAAGAAAGAAGAAAGGAAGAAAAGAAAGAAAGAAAATGAGGGGAAAAGGAAAAGGGAAAGAAAAATGAGGAAAAAAATGGAAAGTGGGGCTGGAGGCTTGGGCGACCACCTTGTGGGTCCCACCTCTCTAAAATGCAAAATAAATAATAATAAAAAAAATGAACAAATAAAAAGAAAATTGAAAGGAATAAAAGAATATTTTTTTTAATAAAACAGAAATATAAATGAGTGGGCCATCTCAGAGCGGGTCCAAATTCCACTTTTGAAATTCATTTTGATGATTGTAGGGGTAAAATAGTCTTTTCAGAAAATTTCCAGACGAAACGAGTTATTTTTGGCAGTTTTTTAAATAAGCTCGGATTTTGAAGTCCAATACCCCATTGCGAAGCAAATCCAATGTAGAATTTAAAAATATGATTTTGAAAGAAATCCAGATTGTTTTTCTCGAGAAAATACTTCCAAATTTATTTCTAGACGAAACGAGCTGCTTTTGGCAGTTTTTGAAATGAGCTCGGATTTTGAAGTTTAATATCCCGTAGCGACGCAAATCCAGTGTAGAATTCAAAAATTTGAGTTTGAAATAAATCTAGATTATTTTTTTGAGAAAATATTTTGAAATTTAGACTTCCGGGGGTAAAAATGTCAATTTTGGAAACCCGGGGTTTGAAATTGATTTCTGAAAGCTTTTGAAACTTGATCTGGATTGAAATTTATAAAACTGGAGTTCTGGACTTCAAAAATGAAATGAAATGTGATGAAATGTTATGAAATGCTGAGAAATGATATGAAATGATATGAAATGATGAGAAATGACATAAAATGACATGTGAAATGCTAACCCTGAATAAAAAAAAAATGGATTTTAAACCCTGATTCGCAGTTGTAACAGTTTAAAAAGCATTAAAATTAATAAAATTTGCAAAATAGCTCAAGAAATGGTTTTCGGGACTCTATTGGGTCAGAGTGACACTGAAAATTGAGGTTTAAGCTGAATTAAACTGAAATGAGCTGGATTGAGCTGGGTTTTAGAGTTTCAGAACTCAAGTGAACTGACCAGACACTGAATCAACTGACATTTCCGTCTAAATTTCTAAGAAAAGCTGCCATTTTTAGAAAAATGGTACGGAATGGTCACTGGAGTGAAGTGAATTATGAATTTGAGCTGGGTTTGAGCTAGAACAAAGGTCAGTAATACTGACATGAACTAAAATCGAAGCTTGAACACTAGCTCAATTGGCTGAACTCAGCTCAATTTCAGCTGAAAGAGCTGAAATGGACTAAAAGGGGCTCCAGAACACTTGAAAATGGTTTTGAACTGAAACTGGAGCGCTTGAAATCTTGGTGAGCTCAAGTTAGACTCTAAGGAACATGACTGACTGAGAATGACTGACTCGAAGACAATTGGTTTGGATTTGAGTGAGAAATGAGCTCATTTATGAAGAAATGATCCCATTTTGTTAGGATTTTTCAGAAATGAAAATGTTCTGTTCATTGTGAGCTCAGATAAACTTGAGACGACTGATATTCTAACTGTCCTGAACTGACCAATGAGCTTGGTTGACTCCAACTGACTGAGGTCTGGGATGACCTAGGGGTAAAATGGTAATTTTCCTAATAAAAGTTGGTAAAATGGTGATTTTCTAAAACTGACCCGGGGTTTGACTCCTACACTAACCTAACAGGGTTGGCACTGCACGAGGAGGGTTATTTGAGAATGGATGATGAAAAATTTGGGGTGTTTACAGATTCCCCTCTTTGCTACTAAGCCATCTTGAGGACGAGCTTAGTGGCAAAGAAAAACACACTTAACTTCAGCAGTGATGCAAACTTCAAGGCAGGTTTCTGAATATGTAGAGGCAGTACTACTTTGGTTTCATAGACAAGTTCTAACGGAGTAGCATTAGTTGGTGTTCGAGTGGTGGTTTTGTATGCTCACAATGCATCATGGATCTTCTCATGCCAGTCACAGCCTGTTTCCAAAGTTCGCTCCAAGATTCTAATCAGAATTTTATTGGTGGCCTCTGCCTGACCATTCCTTTGAGGATAATAGGGAGTGGAGAAACGATGCTGAATTCTGAACTTTAAGTCAAATGTCCTCATTCTCTTATTCTTGAAATGACTCTCATTGTCTGACACGATATCGTGCGGTATGTCGAAACAACAAAGGATATTCTTGTGGATGAATAAGACCATATGTCGACCTTCTATTGTACGCAAAGTGATAGCTTCGACCCATTTAGTGAAATATTCTGTTGCGGCAAGAAAATATTTGTAGCTGTTTGAAGCAGGAGTGATGGGGCCCACAACATCAAAGGCCCACATAGAAAATAGCCATGGAGAGATGGCGATTCGCAAATATGTTGTTGGCGCATGAATAGAAGGTGCATGTATCTGGCATAGAGCACAGTTCTTCACAAAATGGTAGCAATCTTGCTGCATAGTCTTCCAATAATATCATGCCCGGATGATTTGCTTGATAAGAGTTTGGTAGCCGACGTGATCACCGCAAATGCCTTAGTGTGCCTATCGCATAATTTCTTTGGCTTCTTCTTCGTCCAGACATCTGGAATACTCAGAACTGAATCCATGATGATAGAGGACATCAGCGAGAATAAAATATCGGGCAGACACGCGTCAAATCGCTCATTACTCTTGCCAGTGATATTCTGAGAGAATGAGACAGACGTCTTCTCCTTGATGGGAGCCTTTCTAAGACTGTCTTCAGCTTGCTCAGACATCATCCTAATCATCATTTTCTTGAACATTTGATATGCAGTAGGATCAATGTCATCCCCATCATTCGGAATCTATCTTCTGGCAGATCTTGGAGGATCCATTTCTTCTTGCCTGCTTCTAAAATCACTGATGCACTGATACAGTGGTGTCTTCTTGCTTGATCTGACCTGAACCACTTGGAAATATCGATATTCTCTACAGAATAAGATGGATGATTACATTTCGGTGATGAAGATTCAGGATAGAAATGAATATAGAAAAAATATTTGATGAGAATTTGGTAGATAATTGAAAGAACATCCCATTACTAGAGATTGGGTCACCGCTAGAGTCACGACAATTGCGTTTTCATTCCTTCACAAGGGAAATAAACAACTGAAAATTATGCCTCGTTACCTAGGCGAGGTCGTCAATCCCTAATAGAATGAAAATTGAAGGATTTTTTTATTGAAGGAAAAATTTGATTGCATCAATAGTAGACTTGAGGAAGAGGGGTGTGAACACCCCAAATTTTTCAAAGTTTTGTAAAAATGACCTTTTTGCCCCTAACCCCGTTTTCTGAGAAAATCAAGTCATTTCTTCAGATTCTCTGAATTAAATTCCATAAAGCTATATTCAAAATTAATTCCGGATCCGAATCCAGCATTTTAAATCCATATTTCCTCCAAAAATCCGGATCAAAACCCATTTCTGAAGAAATTTCCTCAAAATAGCTTTTAAATTCTCAGAAAAAATCCCTTTTTGTAAATATTTTACAAAAACACAAAAATTAGTTTTGACCTTTTGGTTTCTCATAAAAATCTAGGATTTTACCCTAAAAAAATACAAAAAAATTGAAAAATAACACAAAAAACCAAAAAAATTGGAAAATTTACGAGAAAAACAAATGCGTTTAAGCTTTCTAAATCAATTTTGCTAAAAAGATCAATTTAAAATCGTTTTTATGAAAAATCTTTTACATGGAGCCTCTTTTTGGAAAAACCAAATTTTTTTACAAAAGAACCCTGTTTAGGGTTTCTCTTCGAGAGACCTTGGAAAAAGGATGGATGGCCGCCCCCCTCCATTTCTCTCTTCACTCTCTCTCTCCACCGAAACCGTATATCCTCCAAACCCTCTCTCTCCAATGCGCCCTCTCTCTGAAGCCATCTTTGGACCATCACAATCTCCAGTCGCCCATCTTCAACGAACTCCTCCCTTCCAGAATTTTCCTTGTCTTCTTTAAAAAGGCACGAAGGCTTTCTTCATGGAGGACCCGTTTTCACCCTACCACTGCACCCTTCTTCATGATCTTTTAATCGCCTCTTCGTCCCCCTCATTCTCTGATATGAACCCCTAGAGTTTTAGCTCATCTGCTATGTATCGGAGGCTTTTCGTTCTTTCCTCGAACCGAAACTCCATTAAATCAAGAATTGCTCAAGAAGCCGATCTGCAGGATACCCCTTTCGTTTCACTTGAGCTGGACTCCCAATGTTGGCAATGATAACAGGCTCGAGCGTTATTCTTCTCCTTCTTCCCTCATAATCCCTGCAAACAAGCTGAAGCAAAGAGTTGTCGGCAACCTCCAGAAAATCCAGTGGAAGCACGCATCATAGCGGAGGGTCTTTACCCCTCCACCAATTCCTTCTTCCTCTTTTGCTTCCTCCTCTAGGTACTTTCCCCCCTGGGTCTCTTCCGAAGCTATTGAAGGAATCTTCTCTTCTTCTTTGGTAGTAGAGAGTCCTCTATGATAGAGGAGAAAACCTTCGTTCCATCCTTCAGAACTCCAACGGAACCATAGTAAGTATCGACCCCCCCCCCTTTTTTGAAAGATTTTTTTTTTCCTACAGCTCATAATGCTTTCTTCAAGGAATTTCATTGTTATTTTTCCATCTCTCTATCGTTTTTCTCTTTACTGTGTACCACAAACACAAAATAGGTAGGATCGGCTCGCACATAGCAATGCCGATCCACCTAATGCTACAGCAAATGGAATGTATTCCAACATCCTTCCTTTTTTTTTATTATTTAGATTCAACACCCCTTTGTGTTTCATCTGAATCAAAATTTATAGTTGAGTTTAGGTTATTTTCCCCTTTTCAGTTCGATTCCTCTTTCTATTATTCCCCGTTTGTAGCCTAATTTCCCTTATGATTCATGTTTCAGCGTGATGTTTGATTCCTTGTTCTAATTTTATTGTATTTCTTTTTTTTTTAGATTCATCGTTTGAATTCTTTTCGGTTTATTTCTTTTCATGCTATCGGGTACAGGAATTCTATATGATTCATTTGAATTCTGATTTGGTTTCGTTCATATTTTTTTTTAACGTCTATCTGTCATCTTATTAACAGTATTATAGCATCTGCTCATCGCATTTGATTTTAGTCTAAGTTCCTTTCTTTTATTTTCCTTTGTATCGGATAATGTTCAGGTTTGTGTCTTGGAACCCCTTTTTGATGATTCTTGACATTTTGGTCTCACCCCATTAACTGGATCACCTGTTTATAATTAAAGGATATATTCGCTGTAATAGAGGGTTTGACAGCATCATTCTCCCAAAACTCTCGTTATTATTTGTGTTGAAGATCCCTGTTAAATTCAATGGTGTGGAATATGTCATAATAGAGCTCATTGTTACAGGATTGATATTTCCTTTTTTTTTTTTTAGAATACATAGAACAGAGGATCGTCAAAGGCTATTTCAACTTTTTCAAGAATGAGATGGTCTTTTCATGCCATCAATATGGTGGTCATTCGTGAACAATATGCTGGTTAGGAAATATTTTCCTTCTGCAATTTTACTAAATCTGTTGGTTCGTCTTTATATAGAAAGTCCCATCACAGCCATAAGTCATGGCATGGCCTGGAGATAGGGTCAAGCTCGCAGGTTATATCCCTGATCATATGGCGAGCTAAAATCTGCAGTTGGGAGGTATGTGAAATTCAAACTTAATCCAAGTTTTTTTTTTCTTTCTGCCTTTCTTTTCTTCTTGTTTGATTAATCGTTGAAATATATCAACCCTGATTCATCATGATATTTATGTTAGTTACCTTGTAAATAGTTAATCCCTATAGCTAATCCAGTTTCATTATGTATTTTCTTGTAGTCATGAGGTTATTTTCCTTTACAGATTATGATGTTACATACAGGATTATATAACATGTTACATTAAGTTTACTTTTCTCATTCACGATTGGCTTATTAAGGTTCCTTCTTTCTCTTGTTTGCTCATTTTATTTTCTTTTTGATGTTTCATCTCTTAGTTTCCATCCTATATTTAGATTCTACATCTTTCTATTTGTGTTGGGGTCGTTCGACCCCGATTGTTGAATGTCTGTCAATCCCACAGCGTGAAGAGCTACATGACTGAACTATATTCAAACACTCTAGGGGCAATACCCAGCCATCAGAAATCTTGATATTTGAGGGAAAAATTACAGTCTATTTCTGAATAAATCTTAAGATTTGTCTTAAAAAGAAGGACAATCCAATATGTACTTCAGTAGGTAAGTTGGATAGGAATATCAATTGTGGAGGGGGGGTATATTCAAAGTTTAGAGGGGTCATATATCAAAATCTCTTTATATAGAACAATGAATTTATGAAGTCACAGCTTCCCTGTTGTCACTGTCATGCAAATTGGTAACTATAAAAGAACTAGATCTTTCCATCTGAGCAACCCATAGAAAGGAATAAGGTATAACAGATGAGCTTCTACAAGATTTCTTTAAATATTGTGGAATTTGAAATGAAACAAATTTTTATCACTCAAAAGGTCAAAGGCATTTTGTGATATGGGAAATTCTATGGAAAGAGGAAGCAGCGGCTAAATGCTTAAAAGTTAGTTTGCTGGATTGTCCTGTATTTTGTTGTGTCCATACTGCATTCCATGCCTGAGTTCCGTTATCCAAAATCAAATTCATAGCACTCCTTTCACTTTATTTTGTTCTCAGTTTTGTCTTCATTCATTACGTCTAACCCCTTTCCATATCCACTAGTTGCTGAATTCTTCATTGATTATACTTTCTTTATCACTACTGCACCATTAGCTACACCTTACTTATATACCATATATGATTTCTCCTATATTATAACCCATAGCAGTTAGAACTCATTTTCAGCATAAATTTCCACCATACAACACTCATACCCCCCCCCCCCCCCCAACAACACTTTCATTACAGTCATATCAGCACCTTCATAACATCATCTCCATCATTAGCATTTCCCATTACACTAACCATCACTTGGCTGCAACTGCCAGCCTACCCTCATAGCTACCCCTGCGGTTTAGCTTACCCACTTACACAGCAACCTACAATGCTGCTCCTCACCTCACTACAACACCTCCAATACCTATGTACATGATATTTAGCCCATATCATATAGTTTAGGACATCTTTTACGGATTTCAATGTCTATTTTAGTTACCTTAAGGCATTATATCGCTTCTCATGTGTAAATTAACTTGAACCTATCACTCTAACATAGATTGCATCATTTACCTTGCATTTTCAATAATGTAAAGATGTATATACCTAATAGCTTCAGGAGTAATCTCTTAAGTCTAATATGCTGTCATGTAAATTGTTCTTCATGTGCTTTTGGACTAATTAAGTGTTTTGCAGGAAATATATAGAAATTGCTATTTTCTTATAATCTTAAATTAATTTCAAGTTTGTAATAGCTAAACATCAATGAAATTTCTATATTTTGGTATTAGATTAGAATGTACGAGCATGTATATACATTATAAATTGCTTGTTCTCATGCATTTTCCTTTATTTCTCAAATTCTCACAATGGTGAAACACGAATGGCACGTGCACCATTTCGTAAGAGGTAATTGATATTAAGTTGATGATCCACATCAATGGCCATAGTCAGGGTGTGGACAAAACTTAGCATTTTTATCTTTTACAAAATAACACTGGATCCACACTGGATCCATTTTCAAAATTCATCATATTTTCCTTAAATATTTTCTTCTTTTATCAGAATTTAACTTAAAATTAACTCAAAATATATACCAATGGCCATAGTCAGGGTATATTGAGAGTTAATCTCATTTTAAATTCTATAAAAGCACAAACAAATGTATTTTATTCTTCACTTAAATTTAAATGTAGTTATTACATAATACATTCAATGACCATAGTCAGGGATGTATTATGTCTTCAACCTCATTTTTAATTCATTTAAAGAATGGAATAGCTTTTCAAAATTCAATTTCAAATTCGTTAAATTCATTCATAATTTAGGAAAGAACTGCGTCATGTTTTCAAAATTCCTTTTTCAAAAACTTCAAGTGATGTAAATATCTTCCTCAATCTATCTTCAGTTCTTATAAAATGCAATTTATCCTTTCATTTTCAACTTCAATTTCATTTTCAATCTCAAAGTTCAATTTAACTTTGAGATTTCAAAGTCATTTTTTTATATATTCAAATTCAAATCAGATTTCAAAGTTCAATTTGACTTTGAAATTCCAAATTCATTTTATATTCAAAACTTCAATCAAACTCAAAGTTTAATTTAACTTTGAAATTCTTGATTCCTCTTCTGAATTCCAAATTCAAGCCCCGAAAATCAAAGTCCAATTTGACTTTGAAATTCATTTGTATATTCAAAATTCTAAATTTCATTTTCCAAGTTCAATTTAAACTTGGAAGTTCTTAATTCATCTTTTGAATTTAACAAGTCCAAATCCATTTTAGGATCCAGGATTCAGCATTCATATTGGATCTCAGATTTCAGATCTAATTTCCCTTTAGGATCCAGAATCCAATTTCACTATGGATCTTAGACTTCAGATCCAATTCCCCTTTCGGATCCAGAATCCAATTTCACTTTGGATCTCAGATTACAGATCCAAATTCCACTTAAGATCTAGATCCCCATTCTACATTGGATCTCAGACTTCATATCCAAATCCATTCTAGGATCCAGAATCCAATTCTACTTTGGATCTCAGACTTCAGATCCAATTCCATCTTAGGATCCAGAGTCCAACCCTATCTTGGATCTCAGATTTCAGATCCAAATACCATCTTGGATTCCAAATCTTGAATCCAATTCCATTCAAAATTCCAAATCCAAATTCCACTTTAATTCCAATTCTTAAAACCAATTCCATTTCATTCCAGATTTCAAATCAAGTTCCCATTTCAGATCTTAATTTTAAAATTCAACTTTGAACTCTATTCAGAATCCAGATCTTGGATTCAGATTTCATCTTGAAATTCCAACTTTTAAATCAATTCCATTTCTCAATTTTTATTCAGATTTCCCAATTCTATCTTTCCTTCTGATTTCGAACTTCAAAGTTAGAATGCAATTCCATTTTCATTTCTATTCTGATTCAAAGTCCATTTATGACTTTGAAAATTCCTTTCTTCTTCTTTTATCTCAAAACTTCAAAATCATTTTCCAAATCCAGATTTATTTTCCCAAGCTCTTGATTATTTCCAAAAACTTAGAACTTTTTTAATCTTAAGTTCTAAGTTAGAAACCATTTCTTCATTCTATCAGCAGATTCATCTCAGAAACACTTGGGAATTCTTTAAAACATTTTCAAAAAGAGCATACATCTTTGCATTCGCACAAGCATGATTCTTTGTGCATTTAGACTTAGGATAAATTCTTAGATAATTTCTTAGCAAAGCAAAAGGCATGAATTCGACCCTTGGTTCGATTACCCCTGGTAAAGGCGCCAGGAACGGTCGAACCTCGTACTGACGAGCGGATCCCGTCTCCTAGTTTTCCCGCAAATATTTCAAAACATAGGCGAGTTATTTTCTAAATGTTTTCAAAATTAAGGTCAAGTGAGACCCCGCAAAAGAATTCCTCTTCTCTTCTTTTCTTTTCTCCTCTCTCTTTCTTTCTGCCCTTTTATTTTCTCCCTTCAAAAGGAGGAAATAAAGGTTGGAAAGAAAAAGAGAAGGAAGAGAGAGAATATTACGAGAGGAAATTTTTTTGCGATGATCACAGTTTTGGCGACCGTGATGGGACTCGTCTCCGTCCGGTCGAATTATGCCTTTTTCTTTTGCTTTGACATTATCTAAGTCTTTATTCTTCAAAATGTCAGCTATATTTCCATGCAAACCTTAGGGGCCTAGATTTTGTCCTAAGCTGACATCATTGCATATAGGATTTATGTATGGTTTGGTAGGACCATATTGAGGAGATTATTCCATGTTCACATTAGACTTAGGTCTGAAATACAACTCTCCTCAATTTTAGGGATTGAATGCAAACAATGTATGCAAGTGTATGCTTCTCTTCATTTTAATCTATCTCTTTAGGACTTGCAATTAGAGCCATTTGATTTCTTCCATGTTGAGCATATTTTGAAAACCTCCTTACCTACATTGTCCCGGTCTTCACGTTGCTGGGCTGTCTCACTGAACTATAGTTCGAGAGAGAGCCTCACAATTGGACCACTTATTTGGGTTCGCGCCCACCTACCACGTACCTAAGGGCCATAGTCCGAGGTATATCGTAGGTGCTCAAGGATGTTGGGAAGCCATTACCTTAGAACCGGAGGAATATTTCTATGCCACGTACTTCGAGCTTCGGCTTGGGTATATTGGCATATCTTGATTGGAATCAGATGATCTGAACCCTAGAGTTAGGATTAAGGTCCTACAAGCCATTTCAAAATATTGCATTTAGAGTCAGCGTCTAGGGAGTGCTGTTTGTGCATCCTTGTTTGTATATCTATGATTGTATGATATTCCCTATATTTTTTTCAAAACCCTGGGTATATATTATTCGAAAATTCCTCTTTATTTTAAAACCCAGGTGTATTTTCCTTTTCTTCTCTTAATTTCTTCTAAATCCTGCCTGCAATTCTTCAAAATTTTTGAAATCCTTTTCTATATTCTATTCCTTACCCTCATTTACAATAAAACATCTTTTGTCAGGAGATGTCCTTTTCAAAATTAAATCTTTGTTCATATTTTACTTGTTTATCCCTTTTCAGAAAAACAATGCGGTTGTCACAAATTTTGGTGACAACCCGATCCCTCGTAATGGGATATTTTCATTGTCAAATTATGATTTCTTCCTTTATTAAAATTTCCTTCCTAGATCTTTTCTAAAAACCCTCCATTTATTCATCAGTGAAAACGTCAACGTTTCATCATGGTTCAAACAAGAGCAAGAAGAAGGGCAGCTCAGCAGCACAATGACAGCGAAGTGGAAGAAATAAACTCTTCCAGATTGTCTCGAAAACATAATTCAGAGGAAGATGATGTTGACCCAGCGATGTATAAGATCTTTCAAAAAATGATGGCAAAGATGATGTCTGAGCAAGGAGGGGCAAGTTCAAAGAAGACATCCTCTAAGAGCAAGACCAAGAGAAAGCCAGTGAAGAAGCATGTCAGGATGAACAAGAAGAGGGTCCAGCAGGACAACACATCCGAGGGCACAGAATCAACAGAAGAGGATTCCGAAGAAGAACAGTTTGTGTTCATCCCAAAACATCTGCGACAGCCCAAGAAAGCGACAGAAGAACCTGAATCAGTCAACAAGCCTAAAGATGGAACCCCGACAGAAGATTCAGTTCAAGTATTGACTAAGATGGTCAAAGATCTGCAGATTCGAGATAAGGGAAAGAGGGTATATACCAGACAAGACTTCTACCTTGGTTTAGATGGGGACAGCAGCTTGGAAGATCTCCCTCGAAAATTTATTAAGTTCGATGGGTCCGACAACCCAAAGGCCCATCTCGCAATGTTCTTTGCCAAATATGCCAGGTTCAGTGAAGACAATCGGGCCCTCTTCTTGTGCTTTCCTCGCAGTTTGGAGGGCGTAGCAACTAAGTGGTATGCGGAACACATCAACCCTGTTGAGCTGCGAGATTTCGATAAAGTTGTCAACCTGTTTCTAGAGTGGTTCATGTTCAATACTGAGGCACCGCCAACCTTCAATCACTTATGCAATTTGAAGCAGGATGACAAAGAAAAGGCCATAGATTTCATCCGTAGGTGGAGAGATACCTGCAACAAGATGAGAACCCCCATTTCAGAAGAGCATGCCCTTCAACTCATCCTCAATAACTTCTCTTAACCTCTGAAAAGCCTCATTTTCCCATACCCTTCCAAGTCATTTATTGAGTTGACTGAGCGAGCTGAATGGCTCGAAATGGGAATAGATAACGGAGTCTATGATGGCACCACTTTGGCAAGGGGCAATCAAGATGCAAAGAAGAAAGCCCATTTCACTCTTTCCGCTGGTCCCTCATTCTACAACAAGGGTAACAAGGATGATCATGTCAGCGATTCAGAAGGATTCAGAGGTCAAAAAGGAAGGTCTTCCAACAACAATAAGCCCTCCCAACCTAATTCTCAGCAGCGAGAAAAGAATCAGGAAAAACCAAAGCGCAAGGATTGGGGTCCTGACCGCGAATTCACCCCTTTGGAGCAGACACTCGATGAGGTTCTGGAATATATGCTCACAAAGAATATGATTCGTCTGCCAAAAGCTGTCGATCCTTCAGTAGTCTTGGGCAGCTTCAAGGAACAGTTCTGCAAGTATCATCGAGCAGTGGGGCACGACACAGAGCATTGCTTCGTTCTGAAAAATATCATCCAGGACTGCATCGATACCTCATCAAATGAGGCCCAGGTTTATACCCTTAACCTGTTTGGGCGTGTGATCGTCGCAAAATTTTTCCCGTCTTCCCTTCCCTTGCGGGAGAGAGAGGAAAAATGCTTTCGCGAGTCAAACTTGACCGGATTTAGGAAAATGTTTTGAAATACTCGCCTCCGTTTTGAAAATAGCGGGAAAATCCATGGGATGGGGCTCGACCTGTCGGTACGAGGTTCGACCGTTCCTGTCGCCTTTAATAGGGGTAATCGAACCAAGGACAAAAATTGTGCTTCACTTAGTGAAATTATTGAAATTGTGTTCTATCCTAAATGCATAGAGAATTCAAGCATGTGCCATAAGATTTTGTAAAATGTAAGTTGGAAAAAGATGATGTATGCTTTAGAAAACATTTGGAGTTGAAAAGCATTTCTCAGAAAAAAGGTGGAATTCAGTCTCTCAGGAAATTCTGATAAAAAGGATTTGAAATCTCGAGAAAATTTATGAAGATGTGAGAAAATTTTGAGAAAATGGAAAGAATTCTTGAGAAAAGGGTGAACACGGGAAGCGAAAATGTTGATCAGGAAAATTCTAGCTTTTAAAAGTTTCTCAGGAAAATGAGCAAATTCATTGGAAAACTCCTTAGAGAAGGAAAATTGAAACTCAGAAAATTGAAACCCTGAGAATATTAACCTTGAAACACTTGGAAATTGATTTTGATTTTTTGAAAAAGATGAGAAATTCCCTTTGAAAAGAATCTTAAGAAAATTACATTTTCCAAGAAAAATCACGGGAAAACTTGACTTGGAAAATCCGACTTTGAAGATTTTTAGAAGTTTCCTGAGAAACTGATTTCTATGGAATAAAATTTTCTTGAGAAAATCATGAGAAGAGCAAATGATATTATGATGCAGATGATTTGAATGAATGAATGCACTTTGAGAAGATTTTCTGAGAGATTTTGTTGGAAAAATGTGTATTAAGCCAAAGTAAATCCTTCACATATTCTGGCTGTGGCCATGAATATGTTCAGAGTTTATTTAAGTTAATTCACAATATTTTGAAAAATTGGAAATATGATGTGCATTTTAAGATAGCCTAAGAGTGTAGGCTCAATGTGATTGGTAGAGAGATGATGGATCTGGGTCTCGTCCATATTCTGACTAGGGCCGTAAATATGGACTCCACCGAGTTCATCAACTCTCTAAGAGTTGGTGCACGTGCCATTCGTGTACATCCATGGTGATTTTTGAAATAAAATGCATGATTCATAAGATCAGAATATTATAAAATCAAACTACATGATATGCATCCTAACCTAAACAGTAAAAGTAAATATTATTCCAAGTTTGATTATTACATCTCTAACATAAAAAAATAAATAAATAAAACAAAGTACATAAGTGTAAAAGAATCAACATCCTCCCGATTTTCCTGCAAATGAGACTTAGCACCAGGAATATAGTATACATGGAAGGGACGGTCTCACATTGATGGTCATGTGTCAGTGATTATACTTGAGTTGTGGTGGAAACATAGGAATTAATAAAAAGGTGATGTCTAGAATATGAACAGAATGCTTATGAGAATATCTGAATGCCGTGCTTAAGTGAAATGAGGAATATATACATATATGCCTAAATGATCGAAGTGGCACTGAATGGAGTATACATATGAAAGTATGTCTATTTGAGTGTATAATAATGTATCTACCTAAATAAAAGAAAAAAAAATACATACATATATATATATATATATATATATATTTAAATGTTTATATAGAACAACATACAGGAAAATACATATCTAAATGTAACCGATGGTGATGGACATATGGCAATGAAATGTATGCACAGTAGAAGCAGATTTATTGGACCTACCGTGAGTGTGGAGGTCGACAAATGATATACAATATGACACAAATGTAAAAGAGGTGACGACCCTGGAGGATGAAGGCATGTAGTAGTGTTATTTGCCATACATGTATTTTGGTGTCCATGACACGCCAAGGGTGAGGCACCTGAGTATGATAGGCTATAGCTGTGTAGCACACAGGAAGCGCTGTTAACTTATTAACATACTAATACAAGCTAAAAGAGAAAAAAAAACCTGTGCTGGAAAGGAACGGATGGCTATAAGTAAAATGTACAGAGAATGGCTATTGTGACTGAGCGTTACCACAAGGCAACACGTCCTTATTTGCAGAATCAATCATAGTACTAATGGGGATATATAGAATATTACACATGTAACTATGGTTATTTAACATCAAAATTGAATCTAATGGCTTGGTGTCATTATGTATAACAAGAACAGGTAAGAGGGTAACTCATTTACAACCACCTAATTGATGAATTGTATGCAAAACAGCTTACAAACTACCTTACTGATAACAGACAGAGAAATGAGATGGAGTTGGGCCATTAAATGCAGAGGATATAACAAAGAAATGATCTTCCATCAATACCGAAGCCATGCTTAAACAAATGGTAGACAAATGATGAAATGTGTGACTGTAGTAGAACACATTGGTGACAAAAAAAATTCACTCCAAGGGGCCATCGGCTACAGGTCATTCCCTGCAAACTGAGCTTTATACATCTTTCTCTGATAAAAAAAAAACATACAGGCAATGCGGCAGCCATTATTGAGTCTAACCAAAGTATAACTTGAGTATCATCAAGTTCCTTTATCACCCTTGTGATCTCAAAAAAAAAAAATTATCCTTTGGCTAAAGCAAATTAGATAGCAATAAAACCAGACCCAACTGATGGGTCTGTTATCAACATAGAAAACAAACAACTTCAGTGACAAGAAAAACACAGATGCAAGTAAGCAAAAGAAGTTGAATGATACAAAATAAAAAAGAACGAATGGTCAATTGAATGGTTTGCTGCAGGAATGATTTAAAGATCTGCAAGATGAGCAATAGAGTGCAAAATGTAACATAGAGATCACAAAAATAAATATGCAGAAAACTTGGGAATGGCACAGGTTACAGGACATCAAAAAAAAAATTTGTAGTAAAATACACCAAGTGATAATCGTAGGTCCACAATCTTCGAATTAGAAAGGCACTAAAACAAAATTTGATGCAAGAAACTAACTATAAGTGAAATGAACTTAACTGATCATAAGAACACACATTATTAGCAAGACAAATCAGAGGTAATAAAAAAAAACAAGATAAATAAGAAATGTGCAGAAATCAGAGGCATATGGTAAGTTACATGAAACAAGACATGGGTTCTTGAATCCAGAGAAATCGGGAAAGTCATAGAGTATCACAGCATACAGATGATAATAGTAACTACATCAATGAATAATGAAATATTATGACGAATTAAGATCAACATTTATGTCAAATTCAGATGTTGCACTCACGTCAAGAGTGCCATTTTCTGTACGATAAATCAATAAGGATATCGCTTGGGGCCATGAGATGTTGTTGCTTCCTTTTCAAACCTGTATGGGTAAAAAAAAAATGGAAAAGTGATAGGGTTGTAAAACGACTAGAGTGAATGTGAGATCGTTTGGGATCCCATTCACTGGGTTTTGCATAGGCTGAAATATTAATAACTGGATATCCCCTGTAAAATGACCCTAAATGGTATGGATGAAATTAATGATACGCATACACCCTTGTCAGATGTGTATGTGCTTATGGAGGTCCATAACCTGCAGAAAAAGTGGACTTAGTATCATGCGAAAATGGATGGGGTGTCGTCAATGACACAGAAAATTTTGTTCACTGTGTTTTGCAGAAAGTGGGAACAACCTTAATGACGCAGGAATGCCCACTGTGAAATAACCTGAACATGAAACTGAACACTATGAAGCCTTACTTCTCAATGCCATGATGCTGAAACAGAGCTTATGAAATCTTTAGGGGAAGCAGGAATTGGGTCAGAAACCTGGTTACCCACATGAATCGACCACACCATTGCGAGGTGTAGCCGATTCTTAACATGCGAAAATGAACCCAGACGCAGCCCACATCATTACATGTGATGGACCTGCGATGCACCTGGTGTGAACATGATACGTGTTTTATCTACAGGTGAAAGGGAAGGTCTTTACCTTGATTTGGTAGAGGCTGAAGAGGCTGGCTGCTGGTGGGCTGAAAGAAAGGCAATCGGCTGGGTTGAAGAAGATGGTGGAGGGAGTAAGAGAGTTGGAATCTGCAGATGGCGTCGACCTCCTGCTAGCCGAGAGGGAAAGTGGTGAAAAAGGGGGAGTCAAGAGATCTAGAATCGCCAATGGATCCTTTGCTGGACCCTCCTCCTCTCTTTAATAGCCGGCCATTCAAATCCCCCTTTTTCCTCCTCTTTAGTCGACCTTGATAACCCTTAAAACAGACTTTTAAAATTTTTTGAAATCTTTTGAAAAAGTGAACTCGCCGTTTTGAGAAGGGATGGCTCCCTTTCTTTGGAGAAATTTTGAAACTTAGGTAAAGTAAAAGTTTTGGGTTTGAAAAGTGATAATAATAATAATAATAAAAAAAAAAAAAAAAATGATAAAACGAATTTGTTTTTTTTTTCTTTTTTTTTAAGGTGGTGCCACCTCAACTGAATTTGAAAACTTTTTGAAATATATATAAAAAATTGTTTTTCTTGACAAAGAGTCTTAGTGGGGTGCCACCTACGTGGGCCCACTAACTATTTTATTAAAATTGAGTTAAATAAAAAAAAAATTATATAAATCGGTGCCACTTCCGAATGGGCACTGTTTTGAAAATAAGAGAAATTTTTTAGAATTTGAGTGTGACACCATCTCGAGGCGGGTCTCACGTCACTTATTTGAAATAAAAGCCAAGTGAAATTTTTGAAATTTTCATAATAGTAGGCTAGTTTTGGAAAACACGAAGCAAAATTTGTGTTGATTTCAAAACTTAAAAGAAAATGGTTCTTCAGGGCAAAATTTTGAAAGATGTAGGGAAATTCGGAGCCTTTTTGTAAAAGTTTGAAATAAGGTCTTATGAATTTTGAAATTGTGTCCCCCTCTTTTCAACTGACGAAATCTTCAAAATCAATGTCCAAAACTATCCAGATCATTTTCTTGAGAAAAACTTTTGTAATTCGGAGCCCTGGGGGTAAAATGGGAAGAATTTGGCAATTTTAAAAACCCAGGGGTTTGAAATCAATTTTGTAATATTTAAAACTCGAATCTGGATTGACATTTTTGAAAATCAGGAGTTCTGGATCTCAAAATGACATGTTGTGCAATGCAATGATATGAAATGCTCAAGCGATGTTATGCAAAAACATGTCCTACAAAATTGCCACTCTGAATTTGGATTTGAAAATTCTGACTTCTGGTTAAGCATGAGATTTTGAAAATTTACAGTTTGAAGATGGCTCTGAGTTTAAATAGAGAAGTTTTGAGACTCAAGAATGGAATTTAGGACTTTCTGCAAGGTTCAATCTTGGAAAATGACCATTTTGCCCTTCATTAGTCCCAGAGAACCGAAATGTGATGATTGATGGATATATCAAGAAGGTGAGTGAAAATTTGGGGTGTTTACAGATGCCCCTCTTTGCTACTAAGCCGGCTCGTGGCCGAGCTTAGTGGCAAAGAAAACACACCAAATTAGGGCTATATAAAAATGCCCCAGTAAGTAGGATCTGACTGAGTGTGAGGAAATTAGCCCGAGGAAGATGGTAGATATGAAATGGAGAATGAAGAGGAATAGATTTGCTCTGTGAGAGCGAAGTTCAGGTTTTTGCCCTTAACCCGGATGGGACAGAAATACCTCGTATGAAATGAAGCTCAGGTTTTTAACCCTTGACCTGATTGGGGAATGGACTATCTCATCAAAATGAGACTCAGGTTTGTACCCTTAACCTGATCGAGCGAAAAGTGGAATACCTCATCAAATGAGGCTCAGGTTTGTACCCTTATCCTGATTGGGCGGGAAATAGAATACCTCATTGAATGAGGCTCAGGTTTATACCCTTATCCTGATTGGGCGGAAAATGAAATGGTATGATGAAACCTTTGGATTTTGCATAATAAATCCGACAGGGGTTTTGCAAAAGGAAGGAAAATGGGGTCCCTAAAGCTTGAAAAGGGGTTGATCTTGGGCATCTCATTGCTGAGACTAAATAGCTTTTGAAATTGCCTTTTGCGAGAAATTGCTTGGTGGTTTGTCCTCGAACCGAAATGG
This sequence comes from Nuphar pumila, assembly GCF_984573655.1. NCBI lineage: Eukaryota > Viridiplantae > Streptophyta > Magnoliopsida > Nymphaeales > Nymphaeaceae > Nuphar > Nuphar pumila. The sequence continues at coordinate 55,435,979 of NC_143260.1, forward strand.
GACTGTCTATGGTGGGACAGTGAGGACACCGGAAAGTGTGCGAATTTGAGAGCTCACGCTCCCAAAGAAGGGAAGGAATCAAGTCCTTAAGAGGGATTGGTATCAAGATGCATCGAAAACGGACATCAAGCTCTCACTTCACGTCAGGATAGCTAGAAAATATTGTCAAAGTGTTGAGAATTCTGTTGTTGATTCAAAGTATTTGAAAATGTTGCACATTGTTGTAAAATATTCATTCTACCTGAAGTATTACTTCCGAACGAGATTGACTTCGTAGAATCGAGATTTGAAATCCAAATTGTTTGCAATTGACCTTCTTCAAGGAAGCTATCAATTTCCTTGATATGAACAGAAAAGAGAATTTGATATTATAAAAGCAATTGATAAAAGAGTATTGATAATAGAACTTCACAAGTTTAAAGAAGATTATTGATAAATGGGGCAGTCTGATATCTTGGGAGCTTCTCTCATGATAATCGTGCTGCACTCTTTTGGCTCTCTTGGGTTTTGGCTACATTCTCCTTCATTTTGGAGATGTTCTGACTTTTTCTCTCTTTCTTTTTCCTCTCTCTCTTTTTTTTTTGGAAGGGTACGTCACAAACTCCTTCAACTTGGAGATGTTTCGATCCTTCTTTGACGATGTTGGCTTCTGGGTTAGAGATCTTTGGATGATAGCTGAAATTAAGTATCTTTTAGGGATTGTCGGGAGGTTCATCGCATATGCCTTCATCTCGACAGTGCTTTGGACTTTCCCTGGAAGGATCTGTCACAAACTCCGTCATCTTGGAGATGTTTCAAATCTTCTTTGGCTCTGGAGGTCTACTCGCTTAATTCGCTTTCATCTTAGCGACAATTGAGGAATCCCTTTTGCGGATATTTAATTGCAGCTTGGGTGATTTTGAGGAGACAGGGCTTGGGTGAATTCTCTCTTTTTCTAGCGCTCAGGATATTTCCACTGCCTTATTTTTTTTTTGCAAGAATAGTCTTTAAAGATGTGCCATAACTGCGATCAATATCCATCATCTATGGCTTTGAAATAACATTGAATTTTCTTTTGCTGGCCATATCAAGGATTTATCCTTCGTCCTTTTGGGTTGGCCTATAGAAAGAATTTGAATTTTGAATCTCTTTTCGCAAAAGCTTCACTCTTTTGGAAGTAATGCTAAAGGTAAGCTGAGATAGAAATAGAGTTTTGAAATCAACAGGTAATTGATTGACAAATTGACAAAACATTCTTGAAATCCCTGGTGAAGGAGAGCGTTTGAAATCTGACTCAATACATCCGTGACGAAAATTCTCCTCTCCTTTTCAAAGTAGACGACTATCAGTTCACTGTGAACAATATCAGTTCGATTAAGAACGGCCATCGGTTCATTGGAAACAATATCAGTTCAATTAATAACGACCATCGGTTCGCTGGGAGCAATATCAATTCAATTAAGAATGACCATCGGTGGGAATAATAGCAGTTCAATTAAGAACAATCATCGGTTCGCTGGGAACTATATCGGTTCAATGAAGAACGACTATCAGTCCACTGGGAACAATATCAGTTCACTTGAGAACACTATCAGTTCAATGAAGAACGACTATCAGTTCACTTGGAACACTATCAGTTCAATGAAGAACGACTATCAGTTCACTTGTACACTATCAGTTCAATGTAAAACGACTATCAGTTCACTTGGATCTTGGAACACTATTAGTTCAATGAAGAACGAATATCAGTTCACTTGGAACACTATCAGTTCGATGAAGAACGATTATCAGTTCACTTGGAACACTATCAGTTCGATGAAGAACGACTATTAGTTCACTTGGAACACTATCAGTTCGATGAAGAACGATTATCAGTTCGCTTGGAACACTTATCAGTTCACTTGGAACACTATTAGTTCGATGAAGAACGATTATCAGTTCGCTTGGAACACTATCAGTTCACTTGGAACACTATCAGTTCAATGAAGAACAGGGACCATTATAGAGAGTTGGATCGCTTCTATGAATGGTTTCAGGATTATTCCTTTATCTTGAACGAGGAATGGAAATTGGATGACCTGGCGGTCGAAATTGAGAATTTTGGTAATTTGAAAATTGGAAATTGGGTGACCCGGAGGTCAAAATTGAAGAATTGACTGACCCGAGGATCGAAATTGAGAATTTAAATGATCCAAAGATTTAAATTGGGAATTGGTGGGCAAAATATCAAATTTGCGAAGTTGACTGACCCTGAGGATCGAAACGACTTGGATCAACATAGGAGAACAAATGGCTCGAGTCAGAGCTCGAATAAAATCAAGAGATCACGAGTGGGAACCCGGATCAACAAAGGAAAATGGAGAGCTCGGATCAGAGCTCGAATAAGGTAAAGAGATCACGAGTCGGAACTCAGATCAACAAAGAAAAATGAAGAGCTCGAATCAGAGCTCGAATAGGGTAATGAGATCACGAGTCAAAACTCGGATCAACAAAGAAAATGAAGAGCTCAGGTCAAAGCTCGAATAAAGTAAAGAGATCATGAGTCGGAACCCGGATCAACAAAGGAGAATGATCGGAAGGAAGACCCAAGTCGGAACTCGGTTTTTCAAAGAAAATAATTTAAAGGAGAACCCGAGACAGAACTCGGATCTCAAAGGAGAAATAATTTGAAGGAGAATCTGAGTCGGAACTCAGTTTTTCAAAAGAAATAATTTGAAATAAAACCTGAGTCGGAACTCGGTTTTTCAAAGAAAAATAATTTGAAAGAAAACCCGAGTCGAGACTCAGTTACTCCAAGGAAAATAATTTAAAGGAAAACCTGAGTCGAAACTCAGATCTTCAATGAAAAAAAATGATTTAAAAGAAAACTTGAGTCGGAACTCAGATTTTAAGAGAAAAAATAATTCGAAGGAAAACCTGAGTCAGAACTCAGATCTTTAGAGGAAAAATAATTTGAAGGAAAACCCGAGTCGGAACTCGGTTTTTCAAAGAAGCAATATAATTTGAAGAAAAACCCGAGTCGGAACTCAGTTTTTCAAAGAAAATATAATTTGAAGGAAAATCCGAGTCGGAACTCGGTGTTTCAAAGAAAATAATTTAAAGGGAGAACCTGAGTCGGAACTCAGATTTCTAAAGGAAAAATAATTAAAAGGAAAACCCGAGTCGGAACTCAGATCTTCAGAGGAAAAATAATTTGAAGGAAAACCCGAGTCGGAACTCGATTTTTCAAAGAAGCAATATAATTTGAAGGAAAATTCGAGTCGGAACTCGGTTTTTCAAAGAAAATATAATTTGAAGGAAAATCCGAGTCGGAACTCGGTTTTTCAAAGAAATTAATTTAAAGGAAAACCCGAGTCAGAACTCGGATCTTCAAAAGAAAATAATTTAAAGGAAAATCTGAGTCGGAACTCAGATCTTCAATGAAAAAAATGATTTAAAAGAAAACCTGAGTCGGAACTCAGATTTTAAGAGGGAAAATATAAACCAATCTTGAAAGTTGGATTCTGAAAATTAAGAAATCCGAGTCGGAACTCGAATTTCTAAAAGAAAATGGACCAACCTAAGAGTTGGGTTTGAAAGAAAAGAAGTCTGAATCGGAATTCAGATCTTCAAAGGAAAACTCGATTAGAGGATCAAAATTTTGCAAATTGTCAGTGCGGGGACTGGATTTTGGAAAGAGGATTCTATCTAAAGAATTTTGAGGAAAAATCAACAGAGATTGTAAACTGGAGTTAGGGATTTTGAAAAGAGGGTTCTATCTGAAGAATTGGGTGCATAATTAATGCAAATAGAATACACATGCATATGAAATGCAAATGAAGTGCAAATGAATGGTGAGAAATTTTATTTGATCCTACCTACATACAGAATGTTTGAAAACAAATTTTTAAAAAAAAAATGCCCCAGTGTAATGGGGAAGAGAAAATAATATTAAAAGAGAGCTCTTGAGAAGAAACATAATGATAAAAGAAGAACATCATAGTTAAATGAGAAAAGTTGATGATTTTATTGATGCCTTAAAAGGGATGACAACTTAAAAAAGGAAAACAACTAGAACTATATCGTCCTGACAAAAATAAATATGACAAAAATGAGAAGGCATTGGCATTGACATTGTCATTCTTCTAAGTGATCTGGGAAAGGCTTGGTCAGGATTGCGACTCGTCCCTCTCTTTCTTCTGGCACCAAAAGCTCTTTATCAATGTAGTCCTGTACAATATTTTTTAGAACGAAGCAGCGTTCAGTATCATGCCCCATTGCCTGATGGAACTTGCAGAGACAATCTTTCCATTTCCCCATGGTGACAGGAGGATCAACAATTCTTGGAAGTTTGAGCATATTCTTTGTGAGCAGATATCCAAGAATTTCTTCGATTGGCTGACCTAAAGGAGTAAACTCGCGATCATAACCCCAACCATCATGTTTTATCTTCTTCTGATTGCTTGATTTCTGTTGAGTGATGACTTCTTTGACTTCTTTCTGGGAACTGGACTGAACTTGCTTGGTTAGGGCTACTGGATGTTCTTCTTCTCTGTCTTCAACAAAGAGGTTCTTATCAATGCAGTTTTGCACAATGTTTTTGAAGACAAAACAATGATCAATGTCATGCCCTACTGTCCGATGGAATTTGCAGAACTGGTTCAAAAATCTTCCCATGATGGTGGGAGGGTCCGTGACTTTTGGGAGCCTGACTAATCCCTTGATCAGCGTGTATTCGAGGACTTTGTCGAGTGACTCATCTATAGGAGTGAAATCTCGATCACCGCTTCAGTTTCCACGCTTTGGTTTTCCTTGAGTTTTTTCCTTTTGTTGAGGGCTGGATTGAAAAGGTCTATCTTGGCTTTCCTTTCCGATCTTTAGACTCTTCTAAATTGCTGCTTTGACTGCCTCTGTTTTTGTTGTTGCTGGGTTCAGAACTGGTTGCGTTGTTGTGGTTGCCAATGATGCTCATAGGGATGGTGATAGATGCCTCTTCTTTAACAGGAACTTTTCTGAAATTGGCTTTAACTTGCTCAGATAATATCTTGATCATCATTCTTTTGAACAACCGATATATAGCGGGATCGATCTCATCCTTACTGGTCTGGGCTCCCTCTTTGGCAGACTTTGTGGAATCCATTTCTTACTCACGGCCTGTAACTAATGTGCTGAAGTAGTGTGGTCTTTGATCTTGTCAGGATCACACAACTATGCCAATGCCCTCTGCAGAACAACATGGGATGTTTAGCATGATGGGAAAAATAATTTTGAAAGCAACACTCTTGAGAGAAAAACAAATGATGGGATCAGGTTGGCAATCTTGGAAGGAGATGCCAAACAAAATTTTTGGATAAAATTTGGAAGATATACTGGAAGATATGGAAAAGTTTTTGAAGATATAAGCAAAAGTTGAAATTTCAAAATTTGCAGGCAGGATCGGAATAAGGCTGGAAATCCGAGATCCAGTAGAATAGGAGAATAGAAAATCACCTGGAGTTTTGAAAGAAATTTGAGAAAATCATCCAGGGTTTGAGAAAATAAAGCGAAAGGATGAGAATATGGGTATTTGAAAATATTTTGGGGAAAATATGAGAAGAATAAAGGTAGCATACAAACAATCACATCCTGCATAAACATTTATGCACATTCAGCACTCCCTAAAAGGCTGACTCTAGATGCATCATTTTGAAAACAGTTGTAGGACCCTAATCCTAACTCTAGGTTCAGATCATCTTTGTCTAGTCCAGTTATGCCGATATACCCGAACCGAAATCCGAGGTACGTGGCATAGAATATCAAATCTGGTTCTATGGTAAGGTTTTCCAACATCCTTGAGCGCCTACCGATATACTTCGGACTGTGGCCCGCGGTACGTGGTAGGGGGCGTTAACCCAAATAAGTGGCCCAGTTGTGAGGCTCTGTCCCGAACTAGGGTTCTGGAAGAGAGCCCAGCAACGTGAAGACCGGGTAATGATAGGTAATGGAGGTTTGAAAAAATGATCACATGCAAGAAATAGATGGCTCTAAACCTAGAGAGATAGATTTTGAAAATCCTTGAAGAAGCATACATTGTTTGCATTCAGATCCTAAATTAAGAAGAGTTGTATTTAGACCTAAGTCTATGTGAGCATGAAAATTTCTCCTCAATCTGGTCCTACCAAACCATGCATAAGCTATATGCAGTCAATGTCAGCTAGGTCAGAATCTAGGGTCCTAGGTTCGCATGATATCAAAAGTAAAAGAGCTGACATTTTGTGAACACAATTTCGATAATTGAACTAAGTCAAGCACAATTTTGACCAGACAAGGACAGGTCCCATCACGGTCACCAAACCTGTGATTGTCGCAAAATTTTTCCCGTCTTCCCTTCCCTTGCGGGAGAGAGAGGAAAAATGCTTTCGCGAGTCAAACTTGACCGGATTAAGGAAAATGTTTTGAAATACTCGCCTCCATTTTGAAAATAGCAGGAAAATCCATGGGATGGGGCTCGACCTGTCGGTACGAGGTTCGACCATTCTTGTCGCCTTTAACAGGGGTAATCGAACCAAGAACCAAAATTGTGCTTGACTTAGTGAAATTATCAAAATTGTGTTCTATCCTAAATGCACAAAGAATTCAAGCATGTGCCATGAGATTTTGTAAAATGTAAGTTGGAAAAAGATGACGTATGCTTTAGAAAACATTTGGAGTTGAAAAGCATTTCTCAGAAAAAAGGTGGAATTCAGTCTCTCAGGAAATTCTGATAAAAAGGATTTGAAATCTCAAGAAAATTTATGATGTGAGAAAATCCTGAGAAAATGGAAAGAATTCTTGAGAAAAGGGTGAACATGGGAAGCGAAAATGCTGATCAGGAAAAGTGTAGCTTTGAAAAGTTTCTCAGAAAAATGAGCAAAATTCATTGGAAAACTCCTTAGAGAAGGAAAATTGAAACTCGGGAAATTGAAACCCTGAGAATCTTAACCTTGAAACACTTGGAAATTGATTTTGATTTTTTGAAAAAGATGACAAATTCTTTTTGAAAAGAATCTTAAGAAAATTACATTTTCGAGGGAAAATCACAGGAAAACTTGACTTGGAAAATCCAACTTTGAAGATTTTTAGAAGTTTCTTGAGAAACTGATTTCCATGGAATAAAATTTTCTTGAGAAAATAATGAGAAGAGCAGATGATATTATGATGCAGATGATTTGAATAAATGAATGCACTTTAAGAAGATTTTTTGAGAGATTTTGATGGAAAAATGTGTATTAAGCCAAAGTAAATCCTTCACATATTCTGGCTGTGGCCATGAATATGTTCAAAGTTTATTTGAGTTAATTCACAATATTTTGAAAAATTGGAAATATGATGTGCATTTTAAGATAGCCTAAGAGTGTAGGCTCAATGTGACTTGTAGAGAGATGATGGATCTGGGTCTCGTCCATATTCCGACTAGGGCCGTAAATATGGACTCCACCGAGTTCATCAACTCTCTAAGAGTTGGTGCACGTGCCATTCGTGTACATCCATGGTGATTTTTGAAATAAAATGCATGATTCATAAGATCAGGATATTATAAAATCAAACTACATGATATGCATCCTAACCTAAGCAGTAAAAGTAAATATTATTCCAAGTTTGATTATTACATCTCTGACATAAAAATAAAAAATAAATAAAACAAAGTACATAAGTTTAAAAGAATCAGCATCCTCCTGATTTTCCTACAAATGAGACTTAGCACCAGGAATATAGTATACATGGAAGGGACGGTCTCACATTGATGGTCATGTGTCAGTGATTATACTTGAGTTATGGTGGAAACATACGAATTAATAAAAAGGTAATGTCTAGAATATGAACAGAATGCTTATGAGAATATCTGAATGTCGTGCTTAAGTGAAATGAGGAATATATACATATATGCCTAAATGATCGAAGTGGCACTAAATGGAGTATACATATGAAAGTATGTCTATTTGAGTGTATAATAATGTATCTACCTAAATGAAAGAATATATATATATATATATATATATATATATATATATATATATATATATATATATATATATATATATATATATATAAAAATGTTTATATAGAACAGCATACAGGAAAATACATATCTAAATGTAACCGATGGTGATGGACATATGGCAATGAAATGTATGCACAGTAGAAGCAGATTTATTGGACCTACCGTGAGTGTGGAGGTCGACAAATGATATACAATATGACACAAATGTAAAAGAGGTGACGACCCTGGAGGATGATGCATGTAGTAGTGTTATTTGCCATACATGTATTTTGGTGTCCATGACACGCCAAGGGTGAGTCATCTGAGTATGATAGGCTATAGCAGTGTAGCACACAGGAAGAGTTGTTAACTTATTAACATACTAATACAAGCTAAAAGAGAAAAAAAAATTGTGCTGGAAAGGAACGGATAGCTATAAGTAAAATGTACAGGGAATGGCTATTGTGACTGAGCGTTAACACAAGGCAACACATCCTTATTTGCAGAATCAATCATAGTACTAATGGGGATATATAGAATATTACACATGTAACTATGGTTATTTAACATCAAAATTGAATCTAATGGCTTGGTGTCATTATGTATAACAAGAACAGGTAAGAGGGTAACTCATTTACAGCCACCTAATTGATGAATTGTATGCAAAACAGCTTACAAACTACCTTACTGATAACAGACAGAGAAATGAGATGGAGTTGGGCCATTAAATGCAGAGGATATAACAAAGAAGTGAACTTCCATCAATACCGAAGCCATGCTTAAACAGATGGTAGACAAATGATGAAATGTGTGACTGCAGTAGAACACATAGGTGACAAAAAATTCACTCCAAGGGGCCATCGGCTACAGGTCATTCCCTACAAACTGAGCTTTATACATTTTTCTCTGATAAAAAAAAAACATAAAGGCAATGTGGCAGCCATTATTGAGTCTAACCAAAGTATAACTTGAGTATCATCAAGTTCCTTTATCACCCTTGTGATCTCAAAAAAAAAAAAACTTATCCTTTGGCTGAAGCAAATTAGATAGCAATAAAACTAGACCCAACTGATGGTTCGTTATCAACATAGAAAACAAACAACTTCAATGACAAGAAAAACGCAGATGCAAGTAAGCAAAAAAAGTTGAATGATACAAAATAAAAAAGAACGAATGGTCAATTGAATGGTTTGCTGCAGGAATGATTTAAAGATCTGCAAGATGAGCAGTTGAGTGAAAAATGTAACATAGAGATCACAAAAATAAATATGCAGAAAACGTGGGAATGGCAAAGGTTACAGGACATCAAAAAAAAATCTGTAGTAAAATACACCAAGTGATAATCGTAGGTCCAAAATCTTCGAATTAGAAAGGCACTAAAACAAAACTTGATGCAGGAAACTAACTATAAGTGAAATGAACTTAACTGATCATAAGAACACACATTGATTAGCAAGACAAATCAGAGGTAATAAAAAAAAACAAGATAAGTAAGAAATGTGCAGAAATTAGAGGCATATGGTAAGTTACATGAAACAAGACATGGGTTTTTGAAACCAGAGAAATCGGGAAAGTCAAAGAGTATCACAGCATACAGATGATAATAGTAACTACATCAATGAATAATGAAATATTATGACGAATTAAGATCAACATTTATGTCAAATTCAGATGTTGCACTCAGGTCAAGAGTGCCATTTTCTGTACGATAAATCCATAAGGATATCGCTTGGGGCCATGAGATGCTGATGCTTCCTTTTCAAAACTGTATGGGTAAAAAAAAATGGAAAAGTGACAGGGTTGTAAAACGACTAGAGTGAATGTGAGATCGTTTGGGATCCCATTCACTGGGTTTTGCATAGGCTGAAATATTAATAACTGGATATCCCCTGTAAAATGACCCTAAATGGTATGGATGAAATTAATGATACGCAAACACCCTTGTCATATGCGTATGTGCTTATGGAGGTCCATAACCTGCAGAAAAAGTGGACTTAGTATCATGCGAAAATGGATGGGATGTCGTCAATGACACAGAAAATTTTGTTCACTGTGTTTTGCAGAAAGTGGGAACAACCTTAATGACGCAGGAATGCCCACTGTGAAATAACCTGAACATGAAACTGAACACTATGAAGCCTTACTTCTCAATGCCATGATGCTGAAACAGAGCTTATGAAATCTTTAGGGGAAGCAGGAATTGGGTCAGAAACCTGGTTACTCACATGAATCGACCACACCATTGCGAGGTGTAGCCGATTCTTAACATGCGAAAATGAACCCAGACGCAGCCCACATCATTACATGTGATGGACCTGCGATGCACCTGGTGTGAACATGATACGTGTTTTATCTACAGGCGAAAGGGAAGGTCTTTACCTTGATTTGGCAGAGGCTGAAGAGGCTGGCTGCTGGTGGGCTGAAGGAAAGGCAATCGGCTGGGTTGAAGAAGATGGTGGAGGGAGTAAGAGAGCTGGAATCTGCAGATGGCGTCGACCTCCTGCTAGCCGAGAGGAAAAGTGGTGAAAAAGGGGGAGTCAAGAGTTCTAGAATCGCCGATGGATCCTTTGTTGGACCCTCCTCCTCTCTTTGATAGCCGGCCCTTCAAATCCCCTTTTTCTTCCTCTTTAGCCGACCTTGATAACCCTTAAAACAGACTTTTAAAATTTTTTGAAAAAGAGAACTCACCCTTTTGAGGGGGGACGACTCCCTTTCTCTGGAGAAATTTTGAAACTTAGGTAAAGTAAAAGTTTTGGGTTTGAAAAGTGATAATAATAAATTAAAAAAAACAAAACAAAAATGATAAAACGAATTTGGTTTTTTTTTTTTCTCTTTTTTTTTTTAAGGTGATGCCACCTCAACTGAATTTGAAAACTTTTTGAAATATATATAAAAAAATTTGTTTTTCTTGACAAAGAGTCTTAGTGGGGTGCCACCTACATGAGCCCACTAACTATTTTATTAAAATTGAGTTAAATAAATAATTTTTTTTATTATAAATCGGTGTCACTCCTGAATGGGCACTATTTTGAAAATAAGAGAAATTTTTTAGAATTTGAGTGTGACACCACCTTGAGGCGGGTCCCACGTCACTTATTTGAAATAAAAGCCAAGTGAAATTTTTGGAATTTTCATAATAGTAGGCTAGTTTTGGAAAACACGAAGCAAAATTTGGCTTGATTTCAAAACTTAGAAGAAAATGGTTCTTCAGGGCAAAATTTTGAAAGATGTAGGGAAATTCGGAGCCTTTTTGTAAAAGTTTGAAATAAGGTCTTATGAATTTTGAAATTGTGTCCCCCTCTTTTCAACTGACGAAATCTTGAAAATCAATGTCCAAAACTATCCAGATCGTTTTCTTGAGAAAAACTTTTGTAATTCGGAGCCCTAGGGGTAAAATGGGAAGAATTTGGCAATTTTAAAAACCCAGGGGTTTGAAATCAATTTTGAAATATTTAAAACTCGAATTTGGATTGACATTTTTGAAAATCAGGAGTTTTGGATCTCAAAATGACATGTTGTGCAGTGCAATGATATGAAATGCTCAAGCGATGTTATGCAAAAACATGTCCTACAAAATTGCCACTCTGAATTTGAATTTGAAAATTCTAACTTCTGGTTAAGCATGAGATTTTGAAAATTTGCAGTTTGAAGATGTCTTTGAGTTTAAATAGAGAAGTTTTGAGACTCGAGAATGGAATTTAGGACTTTCTGCAAGGTTCAATCTTAGGAAATGACAATTTTGCCCTTCATTGGTCCCGAAGAACCGAAATGTGATGATTAATGGATATATCAGGAAGGTGAGTGAAAATTTGGGGTGTTTACAGGGCGGAAAATGGAATACCTCATCAAATGAGGCCCAGGTTTATACCCTTAACCTGATTGGGCGAAAAATGGAATACCTCATCAAATGAGGCCCAAGTTTATACCCTTAACCTGATTGGTCGGAAATGAACAAAATTCTTGAAGGAAGAGACCGTGATGGAACCTTCGGGTTTTGCACAATAAATCCGATAGAGGTTTTGCAAAAAGATGAAATTAGGGTCCCTAAAGCTTGAAAAGGGATTGATCTTGGGCGCCTCATCGCTGAGACTAAATAACTTTTGAAATTGGTAGCCTTTTGCAAGAAAATGATTGGTGGCTTAACCTCAAGCCGAAATTGAACTGTCTATGGTGGGACAGTGGGGACACAGAGAAGTGTGCGAATCTGAGAGCCCAGGCGCTCAGATTATACCAAAGAAGGGAAGAAATCTTGAAAACTCTCGTTATCAAGTCCTAAAAAGGATAACAACTGATGTCAGGATACGCCAAAGATGAGTCTCAAGCTCTCGCTTCACGCTAGGACAACTAGAAAATATTGTCAAAATGTTGAAAATTATTGTTGATTTAAAATGATTGAAAGTGATGCACATTGTTTTGAAAATATTTCCTCTTTTCTACCTGAAGTATTACCTCCGATTGGGCTTAACTCCGTAGAACCAAGATTCGAATTCAAATTGCTTGTGATTGACTTTCTTTCAAGGAAGCTATCAATTTCCTTGATATGAACAGAAAAGAGAGTATTTTTGATATTGTGAAAGCAAATAGTGAAAGAGTATTGATAATAGAATTTCACAAAATTAAAGAAGATTCTTTTGGCAAATTCGGCAGTCTGATATCCTGGGATTCTTTTCTCATGATGATCTTTCTGCCCACTTTTTTTTTTATTGGCAGAATTAGAGCTCTTTTGGGTTTTTGGGGATTACATTATCCTTCATTTTGGAGATGTCTTAACTTTTTTCTCTTTTTTTTGGAAGGGTATGTCACAAACTCCTTCATCTCAGAGATGTTCAGATCCTTCTTTTCACTCAGGGATTATGTTGACGATTATTGGCTTATGGGTTTGAAATCTCTTGGTGATAGCAGAAATTAAATATTTTTTAAGGTTTGTCGGGAGGCTCATCGCAGTCGCCTTCATCTTGACGGTGCTCTGAACTTTCTCTGGAAGGATCTGTCACAAACTCCGTCATCTTGGAGATGATTCAAATCTTCTTTGGCCCCGAGGGTCTACTCGCATAATTCGCCTTCATCTTGACGACAGTTGAGAGATCTCTTTTGCAGATATTTAATTGCAGCTTAGGTGATTGAGGAGATATGAAGATTGTATGGATTTTTCTGTGTCACCCAGGATACTTCGATTGCTTTTATTTTCCAAGAATGATCTTTAAAAATGTGCCATTGACTGTAATCAATATCGATCACTTATGGCTTCGCGACAACATTGAATTTCCTTTGTTGGTCATATCGAGGATTTATTCTATGTTCTTTTGGTTGGCCAATAGAAAGATTTTGAATTTTGAATTATTTTTCGCAAAAGCTTTGTCCTTTCGAAAATAATACTGGAGGTATTCTGAGGTAATTCTTTTGTGTAATAAAGATTTTGAAATCAACAAATATTTAATGACAAATTGGCAAATTTTTCTTGAAATCTCCTATGAAAGCGAGCATTTGAAGCACAACGCAACTCATCCATGACAGAAATTTTTTTCTCCTTTCCCCAAAGAAGAAGATTCAGAAATTGGAAATAGGAATTACTCCTCTCTTCCCTGAAGAGGAGGTGTTTGCAAAATGAACTTTTGAAGAGAAATTAAGCTTTCGTCAAAACTTCCTAACAATTAGACTTCTCTTGTGGAAAGGGGGTCGGTAATGGTGAGGTCGGTGAATTGGTCATGAAGGAACGAGTCCATCACACTCTCCCTGAAAAGAGGGTCCTTCACGATGAAATGACCTAGTATGAAATTGTGATCACAAGGAAAACGAACTTCCGTCGAAGCTCTCCCTGAACTAAGGGTTTCTTGTATGAAATTGGAAATTTGTTTTGCAAACAGTTCACAAAGACACAAGTCCCTTCAAACTCTCCCTAAAAAAGGGCTAAGTGAACAAAGGATAGCATGCGAAAAGAATGAGCTCCCTCGAACTCTCCCTGTAAAAAGGGTCTCTCGTAAGAGAAATGTTTGAAATTGGTATTGAGTGACCAAAAGGTCAAAATTGGAAATTGAAAATTGAAAATTTGAAATTTGAAATTTGAAATTTGAAATTTGAAATTTGAAATTTGAAATTTGAAATTTGAAATTTGAAATTTGAATTTTTAATTTGGAAATTGGAAAATTGGAAATTTGGAAATTTGGAACTTGAAATCTGAAATTTGAAATTGGAAATTGGAAATTGATTGACCTGAAGGTCGCCATTGGAAATTGGATGGCCTGAAGGCCGAAATATGAATACTGGTTTTTGAAAATGTGTAAACATTGGATTTTGAAAATATACCGGTTCGAGCACTGGGTTTTGAAAGATATATCAGCTCGAGCTTTGGATTTTGAAAACATATCTTGTTTTTAAATTGAGACTTGAAATTTTGAAAGAGACCTATGCTCTTAAAGTATTTGGGAATTGTAATGAGAATGTTGGTCGGGGTCTCAGGATTATCCCTTATCCTGAATGGGTAATGAATTTGATGCAGAAGCCTGCCAATGAATACCGGCGCCGATGAATGCAGATGTATGTGGATATGAACATGATATAACATGAGTGCTCATGCATGTAAAATAGGAGATTTGTTTATCCTGCCTGCATACAGGGTATTTATAGATGAAAACTAAATTTTAAAATGCCCTAGTATAACTGAAAAAAGAGAATTTGATCATTATTCGAAGAAAATTTTGAAGGAATTACAAAGGATAAGACATGATTTAAGTATAAAATTTTTTCAAATGTCGGGCATTGATGGGATCTGGTAATTCCATTCCGTTGGCATTCATGAGCCGATATGAGTTACGAGGCAATGTCTCTTTGACAACATAGGGACCTTCCCAATTGGGTGACCACTTTCCACCCGGGCGGTGTTTGAGATAAGTCATTGATCTGAGCACTAGATCATTGACTCGAAACTTTCTTTCAATAACAGATTTTGCATATTGTCTGGCTATCCTTTGACGATATGATTGAGCGTGCTCTGCTGCTCTGAGTCTTTTTTCATCTAGCAAATCAAGTTTTACTAGCCGTTGTTGCTGATACTAATCAAGAGGTAATTCTAGAAGTAATACAAATTTCAGAGCAGGTTTCTGAACATGTAGAGGCAGTACTACTTCAGTTCCGTAGACAAGTTCTGATGGAGCTGAATTAGTTGGGGTTCGAATGGTGGTTCTGTATGCCCACAACGCATCATGAATCTTTTCATGCCAGTCACGGCCTGTTTCCAAGGTTCGCTCCAGGATTCAAATCAGAATCTTATTGGTGGCCTCTTGTTATCATCGCAAAATTTTTTTCCCTCCCTTGCGAGAGAGAAACGAATTTCGCGAGTCAAACTCGACCAAAGTTTTGAAAATGGTTTTAAAAATTACTCGCCTCCGTTTTGAAAATTTGCGGGAAAATTCCGTGGAATGGGATCCGCCTGTCAGTACGAGGTTCAACCGTTCCTGGCGCCTTTACCAGAGGTAATTGAACCAAGGATCAATTATGTGCTTTAACTCGACTCAAATATCTAAATTATGCTCTATTTTTCCTAGAATGCACAGAGAATCAGGCTTGTGCTATGAAATTTTGAAAATAATGCAATGTTTGAGAAAATATGATGTTTGCTTTGGAAAATTGAAATATGCTTGCAAATTGATTGGAAAAGTACTTGAAAATTGAATTCTTGAGAAAATCATTGAATTTCATTGGAAATCAGAAATTTGCATTGGAAAGTGAATTTTCAAGAAAACTTGAATCTTGAGAAAATCGATTTTTGAGATTTGGAATTTGCTTTTCTAAGAAAATGGATTTGAAAATTATGAGAAAATCTAAGAAATTCATTGGAAAATGACTTTGGAAATGAAAAATGGATTCTCAGGAAACTGGGTTCTCAGGAAAATGGGAAATGTGAGAAAATCGATTTTTTTTTTTTAAAACTTGAGACTTTGAAAGTTGAGAATTTTAAAACATTGGAAAATCTTGGTTGAACTTAGGAAATGCCTTGAAATCTCTTTTGAAAATTTAGAATTCTTGGAAAATCCAATCCTGAGAAAGACTTGGTAAATCCTTGAGAAAATTGATTTTTCTGAAATTTAAATTGGAAAATGAATTTGAGAATAATGCAATTTGAATGATATGAATGAATGAATGAATATGAATTTGAAAATGGAATTTCAATTGAGGAATTGAGGAATCCTTTTGAAGTTTTGAAAATGCAGTGCATTTTGAAGTTAGCCTAAGAGTGTAGGCTGAATGTGGCTAATACGAAGATCATAAATCTTGGTTTTCTTCGTATTCTGACTATGGCCATAAATACAAATCCCACCGAGTTTATAAACTCCATAAAAGCTTGTGCACGTGCCATTCGTGTAAACCATAGTGGATTTGAAATAATGTGCATGAATCATACATCACAATTCAAATTTGCATAAATTAAACTATATGCAATGCAACCCTATTCTAAGCAGAAATGTAACTCTTATTCCAAATATTACATTGATTTTTACATTGAATTGAAATAAAAGAAATAAAAGCTAAATCTTCTTCTTGAATGTTCCTGCAAAACTAGAAAACAATGTTAGCACAAAATGTAGGTTTTTCTGAATTTATCCGAAAATATTGGAAATTATCGGATATTATTTAGATATAAACCCAAATTCATACCCCCTTTGATATAAACATGATAAATAATGAATAAATTTCAAAAATAAACTTAAAAATTTGAAATTGGGGTCAAAATGACCAAAATATCCCTGATGACCTTGAAATCAGGGTTTTCTGAAAGAATTTTTATAAATTTTGGAATTTTGAAAATCAAATGAAATAAATCAACATAATATGATAAGATATGATGATATGCATGAAATTTTGGAGAATTAGAAATTGAAATTTCGAAATTTAGGTCAAAATGACCAAAATACCCCCAATAACAAGACTATGGCCTTGAAACCAAGGTTTTCTGAAATAAATTTTGTAAAATTGAAAAATATGAAATGAAAATGACATTGAAATTAACCCTAATATGATTCTACATGCTTATGTACATGATAAAAACCCTAAAATGGCAAAAATATCATAAATATCAAATTTAACCTGATTTTCGCCTGATTTTCGCTTCTGAATTTAAAGATAAACTAACACATGGAGCAAATGAACTTGGAATTAAACCAAATTTGGCATGGACACCTAAAATAACCCTAAAAACAGAATGGAGCTCGAAAATCTAATTTTTTTGTATTTGTAAATATGAAAATTCAAATAAAAACCCTAAATTTTATGATTTTTGCCTAAAATATTGATTCTAAAGGGGATTTAGGATATCCAATTTCCATACAAATTTCCCAAATTTTATGGGGTGACAGAGGACAGTAGGGCAAGGATTTTTTCCTTTTACACTTTCTGGTTTTGACCTATGGTCGGAGTTGTACCACTCCGGCAAGTTGGATCGGAATCCGGCGACTCTAGTAAATGAAGGAAACAGACAGGTTTCGGTAGAAAATGTGGGAAAAATGGCAGACAGATGGGAAAATGTCTGAAATTGTGGGAACATGTCCCTGACAAACAGAGGAAGATTTGATATTTTGACACCATTGGGATTCGGGTTAAGGTTTGGAAAAGGTCACACTGTTATCAGAGACCTAAATCTCTAGAATTTCTGGATATTGAAATCTGTCAGACAGAACTGAAAATTTCAGGAAAAATACTGAAACAGTTTCAAAAATCCCCAAATTTTGGAAAATGATAGGAAAATATGTTAGGAACAACTTTCATGTTGAAATGTTTTGCAGAAGGGCTAAGGATTGGGCGGACTCGGTGCATTAGGTTCTGTCTATACCCTGACAAAAGAAAATTGAGATTTTCCCAGGGGTCTGAGAAATACAATTTTTTATAGAAGTCAAAACTAATTGGAAAAACCTCAAAATTTCCAGATCACTAGTAGATTTTATTATAAATCCACTGTGATTTTTGGAGGACGATTTGGATTTCCCATGAGGGTGGTGCCGGAGGTTCTTGTCTGCTAAAGCAGAAATTAGAAGTTCTGGAAATGGGAAATCCCAGTTTGGGATTTGATTTATTTGATAGAGTTGAAAAACCCGAATTAATTCAAGATTTTGGCAGGGAATCACAGATAAATAACCATAACTATCATGAATTTTCTAAAATTTATAAATGAAATTACATACATGAAACAATGGTTATACGTTGCATAAAATCGAAACTTATAACTAATAAGCAAATACTAATGAAACTACACAAAATGCCTATGAAATGATTAAATAAACTAGATAAAATGCTTTTAATATAAAGTTTATACGAAAATGAAAACAAAATAAAAAAAATCTCAGGGAGATATGAGATTCATAATTGATATGGGCTATTGATGGGAAAGGATCCGATCCATCCCTTGGATGGGTCCCCTCCATGTAGCCTTAACAAAATCCCATTTTTTTTTTATCTTTGTATCATAAACCCAGTTACAAACTGTTTTTTTTTTCTTTTTTTTTTTTATGTTTTCTTGGACCCATCAAAAGAAATAAATAAAACAGTTCTTACCTTGGAAAAGGCTCGGAGGGGGGGCGGCTATGGTGGCTGCACTAGTTGGAGGAGATGGCGCCGTTTGAAAGGAGGTTACAACAAGGCTGATACAAGTGAGGCTGAAGGTTGGAGGTGGCTGCTTCAACTGGAAAGGCTACACCAAGGAAAGATCTTGGGGCCTTGCTGCCAAGAGGATGCTGGCTGGAGGAAGCAAAGGAGTTGGTGGTTGTTGTTGTAATGGTGACTATAGGCTGCAACCAAGAAGGGACTGGAGATGCTCCTTGGTGATTGGCGTGAAGGAGGTGTTATGGCAGCTGGAAGTGCAGCAATGGAGGTGGCTGAGCTGCTGTACTCTCGATGAAGAGGGAGATGGCTGCCTTGATGAGGAGAAGATGGAGGTGCTCCTTGGTGGCTTCAACGGCTGGAAGAGATGAGCCGGCTGGTGCTCCCCTTGTGGTGGCTGCAAGCTGGTAGGTGGAGCTTCAATGGCTGGAAGAGGTGGTTGGCTGCTATGGTGTGCAGTTGGTGGTGTTGAAGGAAGAAGGTGGGAGTTAGGTGTAGCAGCAAAGGAGAGAGGGAGATAACTAAAGGGAGAGAGAGAGAGGTTAGAGAAGAGGCAGCCGTTCCCTCTTTCTTCTTTTTTTTTTGTTTTTAAACTTAGGTTTTAATTGTCCTTTAACCTAGGTCTTAATGACCTAATGAAAAAGGAAACCCCCCCTTTACGTGAATGGGTTGGAGGTTGGGGAAAAAGAAAGAAAGAAGGGAAGAAGGAAAAGGGAAAGAAGAGGAAGAAGAAAAAGAAGAAAGGAAGAAGAAAGGGAAAGAGAAAGGGAAAAAGAAAAAGGAAAGAAAGAAAGAAATAGAGCTGGAGGTTTGGGCAACCACCTTGTGGGTCCCACCTCTCTAAAAAAATAAAAATAAAAAATACATAAAAATCAATAAAAACAAAAACAAACAAATAAAAAGAAGCATCTTTTTTTTTTTTAATAAAATAGAAATGAAAATGAATGGGCCATCTCAAAGCGGGTCCAAATTTCAATTTTGAAATTCATTTTGAAGATTAGAGGGGTAAAATAGTCTTTTCAAAAAAATTTCCACGCGAAACGAGCTATTTTTGGCAGTTTTTGAAACGAGCTCGGATTTTGAAGTTCAATACCCCATCGCGAAGAAAATCCAGTGTAGAATTTAAAATTTTGATTTTGAAAGAAATCCAAATTGTTTTTCTCAAGAAAATATTTCCAAATGAAACGAGCTATTTTTGGCAATTTTTGAAACGAGCTCGGATTTTAAAGTTCAATACCCCGTTGCGAAGCAAATCCAGTGTAGAATTTGAAAATTTGAGTTTGAAATAAATCCAAATTGTTTTTCTTGGGAAAATATTTCCAAATTTAGACTTCTGGGGGTAAAAATGTTAATTTTAAAAACTCGGGGTTTGAAATTGATTTCTAAAAGCTTTTGAAACTTGATCTGGATTGAAATTTATAAAACTGGAGTTTTGGACTTCGAAAATGGAATGAAGTGTTATGAAATGTTATGAAATGATGAGAAATGACATGCGAAATGCAGACCTTGAATGAAAAATTTTGGATGTTCGACCCCGATTGACACTTGTACCAGTTCAAAGAGCATTAAAATTGATAAAATTTGCAAAAAAAATGGTTGAAGAAATTATTTTCGAGCTCTACCAAGCTAGAGTGACATTGGAAATTAGGGTTTGAGCTGGATTAAACTGAAATGAACTGGATTGAGCTGGGTTTTAGAGTTTCAGAACTCAAATAAACTAACCAGGCACTGACTCAACTGACCTTTTCGACTCAATTTTCAAGAAAAGCTGTCATTTTTAGAGAAACTGTATGGAATGATCATTGGAATGAAGTGAATTACGAACCTGAACTGGGTTTGAGCTGAAACAAAGGTCAGTAATACTGAGGTGAACTAAAATCGAGGCTCAAACACTAGCTCAACTGACTAAACTCGGCTCAATTTCAGCTAAAAGAGTTGAAATGGACTAAAATGGGCTCCTGGACACTTAGAAATGGTTTTGAACTGAAATTGGAGCACTTGAACTCTTGGTGAGCTCAAGTTAGACTCTGAGGAATATGACTGACTATAAATGACTGACTCGGAGGCAATTGGCTTGGATTTGAGTGAGAAGTAAGCTCATTTCTGAAGAAATGATCCCATTTTGGTAGGAATGGTCAGAAATGGAAATGGTCTGTTCATTGTGAGCTCAGATGAGCTTGAAATGACTGATATTCTAACTATTCTAAACTAACCAACAAGTTTGGTTGACTCTGACTGACTGGGGTCCGGGATGACCTAGGGGTAAAATGGTAATTTTCCTAATGAAAGTGGGTAAAATGGTAATTTTTTGAAACTGACTCGGGGTTTGACTCCTACACTGACCTAACAGGGTTGGCACTGCACGAGGAGGGTTGTTTGAGAATGGATGAGGAAAATTTGGGGTGTTTACACCTCTGCTTGACCATTCCCTTGAGGATAATAAGGAGTGGAAAAATGATGATGGATTTTGAACTTCGAACAGAAAGTCCTCATCCTCTTATTCTTGAAATGACTGCCATTATCTGACACAATATCATGCGGTATGCTGAAACGGCATAAGATATTCTTGTGGATGAATGAGATCACATGTCGACCTTCTACTGTGCGTAGAGTTACTGCTTCTACCAATTTAGTAAAATATTATGTTGCGGCAAGAAAATACTTGTGACCATTTGAGGCAGACGGAGTAATGGGGCCTACGACATCAAAAGCCCACATGGAAAATGGCCATGGTGAGATGACAGATTGCAAGTATGTCGCCGGCGCATGAATGAAAGGTGCATGCATCTGACATTGAACACACTTCTTCACAAAACGAGAGCAATCTTGTTGCATAGTTCTCCAGTAATATCCTGCTCGGATAATTTGTTTGACAAGAGTTTGGTAGCCAACATGACCACCGCAAATGCCTTCATGTGCTTCCTGCACAACTTCTTTGGCTTCTTCTTTGTCTAAACATCTGGAATATTCAGAACTAAATCCATGATGATAGAGGACATCAACAAGAATAAAATATCGAGCAGACATGCGCTGAATTGCCCACTGCTTTTTCTTTGAGAGTTCTGGAGGAAATTCACCAGTTTTAATGAAATTTTTAATATCATGATACCAGGGCTTCTTCTTTTGCTCAGCCTGGTTTATCTGCTCTACTGGGATGAAAGCAGGTTGATCAAGTCTGCCAATTTCAAAGGAGCGACAAGATTCTCCGCTCTTGAAAGACATGATGGATCCCAGATTGGCTAAACTGTCTGCGACTTGATTGAAATCTCTCTTGATATGGAAAAGTTGGAATTCTTCGAATTTGTCGGCAAGATCTGAGACGATCTTCTGAGAAGAAAGTAATTTCTGATCCTTCACTTGCCATTCGGCTAGGACTTGATTTACGACGAGCAAAGAATCGCCATAAGCATGCACTCTTTTGACATTGAAGTCGTGTAGAATTTTCAGACCCTGTATCAAAGCTTCATACTCGGCCATATTGTGAGTGCACTGAAAATCCAGTTTGAGAGAAAAGGGGATCATCTCCTTCTCTGGTATGATTAGCAGAATCCCGATTCCTATGCCTGCCATATTCTTGGAACCGTCGAAGAATAAATTCCAAATTTGGGATTGTTGAATATTACAGATCCGCTCATCAAGGAAATCATCCTCGGCTTTAACATCCTCTGCTAGAGGAAAATCTGCTAATTGATCTGCAATTGCTTGGCCTTTGATAGATTGCTGATAGACATATTCCAAGTCGTATTGCATTAATAGGACTTGTCATTTGGCAATCCGTCCACTGAGGAATGGTTGTTCGAGAATGTACTTGAGAGGATTTAATTTTGAGAGAATCTTGACTTCTGATGCTAACAGGTTGTGCCTCAACTTCTGACACATCTAAACCAGTGCTAGACATGTCTTCTCTATCTGAGAGTACTTCTTCTCGTAGTCAATAAAAGTCTTGCTTACATAGTAGATGGCATGCTCAATCAGACTGCCTTCCTCATACTGTGCCAAGAATCCGCCACAAGCGACCTGGTTAACTGAAACATACAGCAAAAGAGGCTTTCCCAATTCCGGTGGCTTCAGAACGGGTGGGTTAAGAAGATATTTCTTGATACGATCAAACGATTGCTGGCATTCTGGTCCACATTCAAACTTCACTCCTTTTCTGACTAAATGATTGAAAGACTCACATCTCATGGCGAGATTGGATATGAATCTCCGAATTGATTGCATACGTTCCTGAAGGCTACGCAATTCTTTGAGATTAGTTGGAGGCGGCATGTCAATGATGGCCTTGGCCTTAGCGGGATCCACTTCTATCCCCTTTTTGCTGACTAGAAAGCCTAACAACTTGCCAGATTCGACTCCAAAAACACATTTTTGTGGATTGAGTCTTAGCTTGTAAAGAAAGAGCCACTTTGTAAACACCCCAAATTTTCACTCACCTCCCCGACATCTTCACCAAACATCATCATTCAACCTTTGAAATCGCCGGAGGGCAAAATGGTCATTTTCTGAGCCCGGACCTCGCAAAAGTCCAAATTTCATCTGCAACTCTCAAAATTTCTTTATTTTTATCTCAGATGTTCAAAATTTTACTCCTGACAGGAGACAGGAATCTCCAAGTCTTGGTTCAAGATTCTATTGCATAAGACATGACATTGCATATCATTGCATGAGCATTTCATATCACTGCACTGCACATCATGTCATTTCGAGATCCAGAACTCTTGATTTCAAAATTTTCAATCCAGATTCGAGTTTCAACTCTTTTTAAAATTGTTTTCAAAACCCTGGGTCTTAAAAATTATCAATTCTTCCCATTTTACCCCCAGGATTCTGAATTTCAAAATATTTTCTCAGGAAAACGATCTGGATAGTTTTCAATATGGATTTCAACCACTTCAACTCAGATTTTGCCTTTTTGTTAGCTATTTCAAATATCTTCCTTTTACAAAATCGCCCTACAGGGGCCAACTCTTTCCAAAAATTCCTGTTTTACCAATTAGTCCAGATTTTATGAAAATTCCAAAAAGAAGTTGTTGTTTTATCCTTATTTCAATAAAGAAGCAATGTGGGACCCACACTGAGGTGGTGTCACACAAGCTTTTCTTTTGAAAATTTGAATTTTGAAAAACCCAAAAATATAGGAGCCTTGTCCCCTGGATTGGCGCCACTTGTCTTTTCTCTCTCCTCCCATTTCCATGCTAAGTGTTAGTGTGGGGCTACCTTAAGAAGCCACCACATGTCATCCCATTTATCTGCCATGTGTCACCCTATCCATCCTGCGCCATGTGTCATTCCAAAGATCATCAGGAGATGCCAAGTGTCATAGGTTGTCCTGTCCAGAAAAAGTAGGCTTGTCTCCTCTGAGGTGGCGCCATTTGAAGTGTGTCTCCTGCAGAGGACACATGTCAATCTCTCATTTCCTCAGAAAAAGCAAATGCCATGTGTCATTCTCTGCTCTTCTCAGAAAAAGCAAATGACACATGTCATTCTCTGCTCTTCTTAGAAAAAGTAGAGGACACATGTCATTTTCTGCCTCCTTCAGAAAAAGCAACAATTCAAATATTCAAACTCCAGGCTGAGGTGGCGCAAATCCTGAATTTCACCTTTTCTATTTTGTCTTAGATGGTGCCACGTGTCCCTTTCCCTCCTTTTCCTCCCTCTTGCCACATGGCATCGTAGGAGCCACTCTGAGGAACTGCCACATGTCCATCCTTCATTCCTCCAGAGCCAACCTCCATTTGAAATTCAAATTCTCCTCTGAGGTGGCGCCATTTGAGAAGGCCTCTCCAGACAGCTGACACTTGTCCGCCACATGTCCAGATCTCCTTTCACCAGAAAAAGTAGAATTCAAACTCCTCTGAGGTGGCACCTTCTGAGCCCACTGCTCTGTTCTTCTGACATGTGTCAAACACTTTTGAGGTGGCGCCAATCCAGAGCCCCACTTGGCTTCCTCTCTTTTATTTAATATATTTTTTTAATAAAAATAGCCCCATGAGGTGGCGCCACCTGAGGGCTCCCTGCAAAAGCCAAATTCGAATTTCAAACCCCCAGATAGCACCCCCTGAGATGGCGCCACATGGAGGGCTCAGATTGAGCCTGTTTGAAATTCAAATTTTTCAGAAAAATCTATAAAAACAAGGCTCCATGCCCAGCATAGGGGGACCATTTTTTTTAGCTCTTGTGAACTTGGAAATTCGACCTAGCCTTCTTGAGAATCCGATTTTTTTTCACTTTGGAATTCACGCCCCCTTTGGCTCAGTGAAGAAGGTGCAGTGGGTCGATCTTGGTGAATCATCCGAAGCCCGGATCGGAGGACGAACAAAGCTCGTAGCAGCCGTCTCTTTCAAGAGCTTCAACGCTGCCTAACGAAGCAAGGTGCACTTCTTTTCCTCTTGATTTGATTTTATAATTCGATTCGAGAGTCGTTTGAAGAAAGAGCTCATCCGAGAGATGGATTGAGCTATTCTCATAAAACGACATACATAAAAATACTCAATTATGCTTCTTTGATGATTTTTAAGATTCATGCATTTAACTAGGTTTAATTTGCATTTTATTTCATTCATTTAGCATATTTCATGAATTAATAAAATTTAATTTAGCATTTATTTCAATTCTGCTCATTTTCAGTAGGTCTCTGTTTTTGACAGTCAGTCCACACGTCATTTCATGCATTTATTTTTTATTAAAAATCTCAAAAAATCATGGAATGCGCCCTTAGGTGTCCCTAAAATTGTGCCAAAAATTTCTGAAGCATTTGAATTTGTTTACTGTGGTAAACATTCAAAATGGCAAGTCGGGTTTTGTTACCCGGGAGGCATTTTGAAAATCATTTGCCGATTTGTAAAATAGAGATCTCCCTCATGGGATATCCGATTTTCGATCCGAAAGATGTTATGAACTCAGGCGAATGTCTAGTTGTGAAACTGAGTTTCTCAGATGTTTCCGATTTTTTTTTATGTCTGACAAAAATCTGAGAGTTCGGGACACGTGTTAGAGCCTGATTTGGGCCTCTGAGATCTTGGATCGACTTAGGGCTGTGGTTTCTCTTTGTGTGTTGCTCCAAATCCAAAACTGTAAAAAGTGAAAGTTATGTGCGAGGTGTCCTCTGTTTGCATCTGAAAGCCTGTGATTTTTAGAAGAGTGTTGATACCTGCTTAGGATTTTTCTTGTCAGTCCTCTGTTTGGTCACATTGGTCTGTTCTGTCAATTTAGGAACACAAAGTTATATTTTTATCCATGTTTATGTTGATCAAATGCCAAAGTCATAAACATGAAAGTTGTTCAAGTAGGTGTCGTGAGTAGCTCTGATTAATTTCATAAATTTCCATTGCTGTTTTTTAGTTTTTTATCATTTTACATCAGATTAGTGTGATTTTACCTCTATCAGAACTAAATCTCTGTTATTGAACTCACCATGGCTCAAATCCCGAGGCTGTAAAAACCAAAAATGTTCCATTTTGGGTCATTTAACAGTTTGCAAAATATCAGAAGTTTCATGGTGTAAATCCTGCATTATCATATTAAGCATTGCATTTGGTTCGGATCCATAGGCAAAATCCACCATTTTAGGATTTTCTTCAAATTTTTGCATTTAAATCATATCATTTCGTGATTTTTAGCATTCTAGGATGTTTATCAGAGTATGTAGATGCTTTATACCGAATTTGGTGTAATTTGGAATCCATTTGAGGTTCGGATTAGCCATAATACCAAAACAGGGTCCCGCAGGACCCGGATCCAAGTGAAAAACAAGCGAAATTCGTTATTTTGGATAAATTGCAAAATGTCAAATTCTGATTGTACAGTCCTAATGTGTTTAGCAGCATGTAATCATGTCTCTTACTGCATTTCATCATCATTTGATTCAATTTGAATTTCGAAATCTCAATTTTACCAATTTTTCCTTCAAAAAACCCTGATTTTAAAGGTATAACTTTGATTTTAGGGGTATTTTGGTCATTTTAACCCCAATTCCGAATTTCAAACTATTTTCTACTGAGTTTCTTGCATTTTCATTATTTCAAATATCAAGGAAGCATGAGAATAGGGTTTAGATCCAATTAAATCCAATAATTCCATAATATTATTGGAAAATCTTGGAAAAACCCACATATTTGAGCTAACCTTATTTCAAGTTTGGCAGGGATATTCAAAAGAAGGGGCTGAAGTCTGCAATTTCCTTTTATTTCATTTATTTAGTGATGTAATAATGTAAATTTTGGAATAAGATATTTAATTTCCTGCTTAGACTAGGATGCATATCATATAGTTTAAATTTATGCAATATCCTGCTTATATGCTTCATGCATTTTATTTCAAAAGCACTATGGATGTACACGAATGGCACGTGCACCAACTCTTAGGGAGTTGATGAACTCGGTGGAATCCATATTTACGGCCTAGTCGGAATATGGACGAGACCCAGATCCATCATCTTTCTACTAGTCACATTGAGCCTACACTCTTAGGCTATCTTAAAATGCA
Source organism: Nuphar pumila (assembly GCF_984573655.1). NCBI lineage: Eukaryota > Viridiplantae > Streptophyta > Magnoliopsida > Nymphaeales > Nymphaeaceae > Nuphar > Nuphar pumila. The sequence goes on from NC_143260.1 coordinate 55,463,007, forward strand.
CATCATATTTCCAAAGCTTTCAAAATCATGTGCATTAAATCAAATAAACTCTGAACATATTCATGGCCACAGTCAGAATATGTGAAGGATTTACTTTGACTTAATACACATTTTTCCAACAAATTTTCTTAGAAAATCTTTCAAAGTGCATTCATTCACTCATATCATTGGCATCATGAAACCATTGGTTTTCTCATGATTTTCTTAAGAAAGTGGCATTCTTAAGAAATCGACTTCTCAAGAAACTCTAAGAATTTTTCAAAATCGGCTTTCCCCAAGTCAAGTTTTTCACAGTTTTCCTTGGAAAATGTTATTTTCTTAAGAGCTTCAAAGGAGTTTTTCAATATTTCTCCAAGATCAAAAAGCGATTTCCAAGTATTTCAAAGGTAAAATTCTTAGGATTTCGATTCCCAAGTTTTGAATTTCCTTCTCCAATGAGTTTTCCTATAAATTTTCCATCATTTTCCTAAGAAAACTCTCAAAGTCCAAGTTTTCCTAAGAAGTGTTTCCATTTTCAAAGGTTCACCCTTTTCTCAAGAATCACTTCCATTTTCCCAGGATTTTCAACCATTCATGATTTTCCCACAACTTCATGAACTTTCCCGTGACTTCAAAAACCCTTTTTCACATGAGTTTTCCTGAGAAAGTGACTTTCAGCTTTTTCCTGAGAGAATCTTTTCAACTCCAAATATTTTCCAAGCATACATCATGTTTTCCCAAGCTGCATTTTCCCAAAACCTCATAGCATATGCCTGAATTCTCTGTGCATTTAGGATAGAACATAACTTCAATAATTTCGCTAAGTCAAGCACAATTTTGGTCCTTGGTTCGATTACCCCTGTTAAAGGCGGCAGGAACGGTCGAACCTTGTACCGACAGGTCAAGCCCTATCCCATGGATTTTCCCGCAATTTTTAAAACGGAGGCGAGTATTTCAAAAACATTTTCCAAAATCCGGTCAAGTTTGAAGCGCGGAAGCGTTTTCCCTCTCTCTCTTCCGCAAGGAAGGGAAGACGGGGGAAAAATTTCGCGACGATAACAGGTTTGACGACCGTGATGGGACCTGTCCTTGTTTGACCTAAATTGTGCTTGACTTAGTTCAATCATCGAAATTATGTTCACAAAATGTCAGCTCTTTACTTTTGCTATCATGCGAACCTAGGAGCCTAGATTCTGACCTAGCTGACATTGATTGCATATAGCTTAGGCATGGTTTGGTAGGACCATATTGAGGAGAAATTTTCATGCTCACATAGACTTAGGTCTAAATACAACCCTCCTCAATTTAGGATCTGAATGCAAACAATGTATGCTTCTTCAAAGTTTTCAAAATCTATCTCTCTAGGATTTAGAGCCCTCTATTTCTTGCATGTGATCATTTTTTCAAAACTCCATTACCTATCATTACCCGGTCTTCACGTTGCTGAGCTCTCTTCCAGAACCCTAGTTTGGGACAGAGCCTCACAACTGGGCCAACTATTTGGGTTAACACCCCCCTACCACGTACCACGGGCCACAGTCCGAAGTATATTAGTAGGCGCTCAAGGATGTTGAAAAACCTTACCTTAGAACCGGAGTTGAAATTATATGCCACGTACCTCGAATTTCAGTTCGGGTATATCGGTATAACTGGATTGGACAAAGATGATCTGAACCTAGAATTAGGATTAGGGTCCTACAGCTGTTTTCAAAATGATGCATTTAGAGTCAGCCTTTTAGGGAGTGCTGTATGTGCATAAATGTTTGTGCATGATGTGATTGTTTGTATGTTACCTCTATTTCCTTACATTTTCCCAAAATATTTTTAAAATATCCATATTTCTTACATTTTCCTTTATTTCCTAAAACCTTGGATGATTTACTCAAATATCCCATTTCTTTCAAAACTCCAGGTGATTTTCCATTCTCCCTTTCTACTGGATCTCGAATTTTCAGCTGCATTTTTATCCTGCCTGCAGTTTCTCCAAATCATATGTTTTATTTCATTGGATTTTCAATCCTTTTGTCTATTTGCAAAATTCTTCACCTTATTTTCCTCGTGTATACCTTGATTATTGCGGTGGAAATTGTTTACCCACTTGCCTTCTCCTTATTCTAAATCCGTTTGCGGATTGTTTTTTTCAAGAGATATCTCTTTCCTTCAAAATGGTGTTTTTCCTCGTGGTTGACGACCTCGCCTCAGTAACAAGGCACATTTTCCGTTGTTATTTCTCTTACAAAGAATGACAACACAATTGTCGTAATTTCAGCGGTGACTCTATCCCTAGCAATGGGATATTCTTCCAATTGTCTACCATATCGTCAATAATCATTTTCCTCCCAATCCAAAATTCCCTCAGAGTCTAATCAAGACTTCATCCTGCAGAGAGCATCCACAACATTTGATGGTTCGAACAAGGTCAGGAAGAAGAACCACATCACCACAGTACTCTTCAGCCTCAGAAGAAGAGATGGGCTCCCCGCGATCCGAGAGGAGTCAAGAGCAGCAACAAGGGGAGGATGGCATAGACCCGCAGATGTATGCCATGTTCCAGAAAATGATGACCAAAATGATGAGTGAACAGGCTGGGACCAGTGCAGAGAAGAACCCATTCAGAGAGAAGTTCCATGGGCACAAGGATAAGAAGACTTCCAAGAAGCAAGTTCAGCCAGAAGAAATTTCAGATGAATCAGAATCAGAGGAAGACACCGATGAAGAATATGAAGTGCCTCCAGCATTTCAGAAACATAGCCGAGAACAAAGGAGGAGTCACAAATCAAAAGGTCAAGTTGCAGAAAAGCTTTTGCAGACACAGTTCAGGGAAATGGCCAAAGTGGTTAAAGATCTGCAAGCCCGCGACAAGGGCAAGAAAGTCTTCACCAGCGAGGATTTTTATGATGGCTTAGAAGAAGATGAAGATCTAGAGAACCTTCCCCGTAAATTCATCAAGTTCGATGGTTCCGGCGACCCGAAAGCCCATCTCGCCATGTTCTTCGCCGAATGCTCCAAATTCAAGAGAGACAATAGGGCCCTATTTCTCTGTTTTCCTCGTAGCCTAGAAGGCACTGCCGCCAAGTGGTACTCCGAGCATATCAATCCAATCGAGCTGCGAGAATTCGATAAGGTGGTTAATCTATTTATCGAGCGATTTCTGTTCAATGCTGAAGCGCTACCAACGTTAAATCACCTCTGTAATCTGAAGCAGGGAGATAGTGAAAAAGCCAGAGATTTCATTCGCAGATGGAGAGAGACCTGCAACAAAATGAAGGACCCAATATCAGAAGGACACGCGTTGTCGGTCATCCTGAATAATTTCTCCCAACCTTTGAGAGGCCTGATCTCTACCTCCCCAGCACGATCTTTTATTGAATTGATAGAACGAGCTGAATGGCTGGAGATGGGAATAGAAAATGGAGTATATGAGAGCCTCACACTCTCAAAGAGCAATTCAGATATCAAGAAGAAGTCAAACTTCACTTTCTCCGTGAATGCCTCTGGCAACAACAATGGCAAAAGCAAAAGGGGTGGCAGAAAGAACCACACCGGCGGGTCAGGAAGTCTAATTTCCAGCAAAGATGATCATACAGGACAAGAAAACAGAATCAATAAGCAGAATGACAGCTCTCCCGCGAGCATCCAACTAGAATTAAGGCCCCAGGGGAGGCCAAAGCATGATGGTTGGGGATACGACCGCAATTTTACTCCCTTAGAACAACCGCTCGAGCAAGTTCTGGAATATATGATCGCCAAAGGGATGGTTAGACTCCCCAAGATAGCAGATCCTTCTGTGACCATGGGAAGGTTTAAAGATCAGTTCTGCAAGTTTCATCGGACAATGGGTCATGACACCGAGCATTGTTTCATCCTTAAGAACATTGTTCAAGACTGCATTGACAAGAAGCTCCTCGTTGAAGACGAAAAGGAGGACTAGTCATCCCGACTAAGATTTTTTTTACAATCATTCCAGAAGATTACCATGCCGACACTTTTCCATTTCTCCTCTTGCTTTTCAAAAGAATAATGTAATCCCATTTTCTTTCCTTGATTTTTAAGCATCAATAAAGTCATCGAATTTTTCAATAGCTTGGCACCATCTTATTTGCTTATCCTTCCTTTTCACAATGCCTCTCTTGTGAGAAATGATCTTGAGGACGCCTATCAGTCAAGGAGCTTGTTGCCTTATTCACCAATTATCCTTCTTTTATTCAAAATTTTCCTCCCTAGTTACACTGGGGCATTTTTTGTGAAAATTTATCTTTACCTCAAAACATCCTGTATGCAGGCAGGATAAACCAATCTCTCATTTTGTATATATATGCACCCATTTGCGCTCATTTGCACTTCATTTGCATTGTCATGTGCATTTGCATTCCATTTGCATTTATTCTGCATCCAATTTCCAACATCCAATTTCCAACATCCAATTTTCAACATCCAATTTCCAACATCCAATTTTCAACATCCAATTTCCAATATCCAATTTTCAACATCCAATTTCCAACATCCAATTTTCAATTTCCAAATTCCCAATTTCCAAATTTCGAACAGCCAATTTTCAATTTTCAATTTTCAATTTATAATTTATAATTTCCAATTCTAAATTTCTAATTTTGACCTTTGGGTTACCCAATTCTCTATTCGACCTTCGGGTCACTCAATTTCCAATTTCAACCTCTGGACCACCCACTTTATCAGATTCTAAATTCAAGCCTTCGGGTTACAATCTTGCCAACATCAGTCATTTTCCCGCCTGCAGGTTCCAACTTTCCAGACCTTCAGGTTACAAATTCATCAAATATCTATCATTTTCAAACCTTCGGGTCACATCTCTATCTATGACAATCATTTTCAATCAAAATCCTGCTTTCGAGCTGGTCGAACAATCAAAATCCTGCTTTCGAGCTGGTCGGTCAACCCAAATCCTGTTTTCGAGCTGGTCGGTTAACAAATCCTGCTTTCGAGCTGGTTGGTCAACAAATCCTGCTTTCGAGCTGGTCGGTCAACCCAAATCCTGCTTTCGAGCTGGTCGGTCAACAAATCCTGCTTTCGAGCTGGTCGAACAATCCAAATCCTGCTTTCGAGCTGGTCGAACAATCAAAATCCTGCTTTCGAGCTGGTCGGTCAACCAAAATCCTGCTTTCGAGCTGGTCGGTCAACAAATCCTGCTTTCGAGCTGGTCGAACAATCAAAATCCTGCTTTCGAGCTGGTCGAACAATCAAAATCCTGCTTTCGAGCTGGTCGGTCAACCAAAATCCTACTTTCGAGCTGGTCGGTCAACAAATCTTGCTTTCGAGCTGGTCGAACAATCAAAATCCTGCTTTCGAGCTGGTCGAACAATCAAAATCCTGCTTTCGAGCTGGTCGGTCAACCCAAATCCTGCTTTCGAGCTGGTCGGTCAACATATCCTGCTTTCGAGCTAGTCAAACAATCCAAATCCTGCTTTCGAGCTAGTCGAACAATCAAAATCCTGCTTTCGAGCTGGTCGGTCAACCAAAGTCCTGCTTTCAAGCTGGTCGGTCAACAAATTCTGCTTTCGAGCTGGTCGAACAATCAAAATCCTGCTTTCGAGATGGTCGAACAATCAAAATCCTGCTTTCGAGCTGGTCGGTCAACAAATCCTGCTTTCGAGCTGGTCGAACAATCAAAATCCTGCTTTCGAGCTGGTATTCCCAAAAATCTCGCTTTCAAGCTGGCACTTCAATCAAAATCCTGCTTTTTAAGCTGGTCAAACAATCAAAATCCTACTTTCGAGCTGGTATTCCCAAAAATCCTGCTTTCGAGCTGGTACTTCAATCAAAATCCTGCAGTCGAGCTGGTCGAACAATCAAAATCCTGCTTTCGAGCTGGTATTCCCAAAAATCTCGCTTTCAAGCTGGTACTTCTATCAAAATCCTGCTTTCGAGCTGGTCAAACAAATAAAATCCTGCTTTCGAGCTGGTACTTCGATAAAATCCTGCTTTCGAGCTGGTAAGTCAAAACAAAACTCAACTGTCGAATTGATCTTTTATTGAGTCTTTTCAGGACTCAATTTTCGTCACGGATGTGTTAAGCCGGATGTTAAATGCTCTCTTTCACCAAGGATTTCAAGAACATTTCGTCAATGTGTCAATCAATTACCTGTTGATTTCAAAATTTTATTGCATAAATCTTTACCTCAGTTTACCTTCAACATTACTTCCAAAAGAGTGAAGCTTTTGCGAAAAGAGATTCAAACTTCAAATTCTTTCTATTGGCCAACCAAAAGGATGAAGAATAAAGTCCTCGATATGGCCAGAAAAGAAGATTCAATGTTATTGAAAAGTCGTAGATGATCGATATTGATCGCAGTCAATGGCGCATCTTTAAAGGCTATTCTTGTAAGGACGAGGCAGTGGAAATATCCTGAGTGCTAGAAAAGAGAGAATTCACCCAAGCCCTGTCTCCTCAGAATCACCTAAGCTGCAATTGAGTATCCGCAAAAGGGATCTCTCACCTGTCGTCAAGATGAAGGCGAATTTGGCGAGTAGACCCCTGGGGCCAAAGAAGACTCGAAACATCTCCAAGGTGACAGAGTTTGTGACGGATCCTTCCAGGGAAAGTCCAAAGCATTGTCGAGATGAAGGCAGATGCGATGAACCTCTCGACAATCCCTAAAAGATATTTAATTTCAGCTGTCATCCAAAGATCTCCAAACCCATCGTCCAAGAAGGATCGAAACATCTCCAAGTTGAAGGAGTTTGTGACGTACCCTTCCCAAAAGAGAGCAAGAGAGGAAAAAGAAAGAGAGAAAAAGTCAGAACATCTCCAAAATGAAGGAGAATGTAGCAAAACACCAGAGGCCCAAAAGAGTGCAGAAAGATTATCAAGAGAGAAGCTCTTAGGATATCAAACTGCCAAATCTATCAAGAATCCTCTTTAATCTTGTGAAATTCTATTATCAATACTCTTTCATCAATTGCTTTCATAATATCAAATTCTCTTTCTTGTTCATATCAAGGAAATTGATAGCTTCCTTGAAGAAGGTCAATTGCAAGCAATTTGGATTGCAAGTCTTGATTCTACGAAGTGAATCTTGTTTGGAGGTAATGCTTTGGGTAGAAAGTAAGGAATATCTTTGCAATAATGTGCAACATCTTCAAAAACTTTGAATCAACAACAAAATTTCCAACATTTTGACAATATTTTCTAGCTATCCTGACGTGAAGTGAGAGCTTGATGTCCGTTTTCGATGCATCCTGACACCAATTTTAAATCCTTCCTAAGGACTTGATTCCTTCCCTTCTTTGAGAGCATGAACTCTCATATTTGCACATTTCCCAGTGTCCCCACTGTCCCACCATAGACAGTCCCATTTTGGTACGAGGTCGAACCACCAATCATTTCTCGCAAAAGGCAATTTCAAAAGCTGATTTTAGTCTCAGCAATGAGACGCCCAAAATCAATCCCTTTTCAAGCTTTAGGGACCCCATTTTCCTTCCTTTTGCAAAACCCCTGTCGGATTTACTGTGCAAAATTCGAAGGTTCCATCATGGTCTCTTCCTTCGAGGATTCCATTCATTTTTCGCCTGATCAGGATAAGGGTATAAACCTGAACCTCAATCAAAGAGGTATTTCATCTTCCGCCCGATCAGGTTAAGGGTACAAACCTGAGTCTCATTTCTATGAGATATTCCATTCCCCAATCAGGTTAAGGGTCAAACCTGAGCTTCGTTCCATACGAGGTATTTCTGTCCCATCCAGGTTAAGGGCATAAACCTGAATTTCACTTTCACAGAGTGAATCTTTCCTCTGAAATTCCACTAGAGGGGGGGTGAATAGTAAAATTTGTTTATGATCGATAAAATAAAATAATTAAGAAATAAGGCACAACACATAAAACACAGAAGTTATACTGGTTCGGTCAATATCCAGACCTACTTCCAGTCCCCAAGCAAACCACTTGAGATTCCACTATAACATCCGAGTTACCGGATAAATAGTACAACACCCTCTTCCCAAGAGGTCTTCTTCTCTCAACAGAGAAGGGCAACACCCTCTTTCACAGAGGTCTACTTCTTTAAACAAAGAAGGAATACAATGAATAACAAAGTTACAATACTTCCTATAGAACCTTCAGAATGATATGAATGCACGAATGAAGGATTCTAAGAATGTTCTGTTTGTCACTCAGAGGATACTCTTTGTCAAAGAGATGGACTTGACTTTTTCTCTTTTCTTCCTTTTTCTTTTTCTCTTTCTTTTTCAAGGCTCTCTTTTCAAATCACGAATAGAACTTTTTCTCTTTGTAAGCTCACACGTCTATTCCATTTCTCTTGTTTAATAGTTTATTTGAGTGTGTTTATATAGCCTTTAAAAAGTAGTCGTTACATTTTGGAATTGTAACTTTTTGAAATGTGAAATGTTATGTCATTTCAAAAATATCTTTTAGAGAAGATCGAGAATGCCTTTTTCCAGAAGAGTAAAATAGAGGGTACACTAGTCGTTGTATTGTTTTTAAGTAATACATATTTTATGTACAAAGTCTATTTCTTACAATAGTACATTGAACGTTGGGTTGTAGTTTTGTCTTTATTCTAATTAATGATTTGAGGTACATTAGTACTTCTTTGCTTTAAATGAGTGTAAGTACTATGAGTGTTTTGAGATATTTATTTGTACATAGTCATGTCAAGTGTTTTCTTTATGTTGTGTATTTCAAAGTCTCCAGAGAGAATAAGGATCAAAAGGAAGGTCGACATTCTTTGAGAAGGATATTTAACAAGGATTTGTTACAGAAGGCTTTTAATGCTTTGTAAAGAGAATGATGACTTCAAGTAAGTCGACATTCTATGGTTATGAGAAAAAGTAACTAGAGTCCTTTAAAAAAAAACATATTTTATTTGTTTTTCTTTTGTGTAGCCGATTTATGTTTTTGTCTTCTTCTTGTATTAAGAAACATTTCATTAAAGAAGATAACTAAAGTCTTTTCAAAAACATATTTTATTTGTTTTTCTTATGTAGTCGATTTTATGTTTTTGTCTTCTTCCTAAAAAAACATTTCATTAAAGAAGATAACTAAAGTCTTTTCAAAAACATATTTTATTTGTTTTTCTTATGTAGTCGATTTTATGTTTTTGTCTTCTTCCTATAAAAAAAAAACATTTCATTAAAGAAGATAACTAAAGTCTTTTCAAAAACATATTTTATTTGTTTTTCTTATGTAGCCGATTTTATGTTGTCTTGTATATAGTGTAAGGTACAATGACAAAATGTCTTTTTCATAAAAGGTTGTAAGAAGGTACAATTATTATATGACAAAATATCTTTTTCATAAAAGGTTGTAAGAAGGTACACTTGTTGGTTTTCAAAAAAGAAGCTTTTTGAAACTATCGTATACTTTTATGATATAGAATGTATGAATGAGTATGTAATATGCAAAATGCAAGATCCTGAAGGTTCTGTTACATATGACTCTAAAGAAGAAAAAATCTTCATCTTGAGGTAGCCGATATCTTCATTTGAACTTTAGGAAAGCATGGCTCATCAAGCTTTTTCTTCAAGGAGTATGATTGCACCATAGTTGTACTTGAACAGGAAGTCTTCATCCTTATTGGGTGAGATATCCTTGCATCAAATACTCGTTAGATTTAAGGCCAAACATATTCAGTCATAATATAACATTATTTCAAGAGAACATATTATCATATCATACAAAATCAAATAAGACAGTGTATCATATTATGTGACATCAAAACCGAGTTTCTCAACATTCTCCCCCTTTTTGATGATGACAAAATATGCTCCCCCTGTCAAAAAGACATTATGCATAGAAATAATAATATGATAAAAAAGGTGAAATAATGTTTAAAGAGACAGGTTTTCTCCCCCTTTGGCATGGACAAAAAGGAGGGATCAGAGTAAGAAAAAAAAATTATTACAGACCGAAAGTATTTAAAAGTTATTACAAACCAAATATAATAAAAAAAAATGAGTCTTAGTCAGAGTCAGTGGTATTGAGCTTGCGGCGACGGCGACGTGAATCTTGGCCCATTGTCAAGGAGTCAAAGGCTTGTTGCAGAGAGGCTTGATTCCTGAGAAGTAGAGCCTGGGTATTTTGGATGTCGATGAGGGTAGAGAAGATGTCGGGGTCAGAGCTTGCGGGGGGATCAGCTTCACTGGTGCTTTCATCGTCAGAGTGATCTCGAGGGGACCCTTCCTCAGGGAGGTATGAGTCATCGAAAGCATGATCAGACCGGTGAATGATGTCTTGGTGGAGAGGCACCTGGAAATGCTGAAGGATATGGGTGATGAAGTACCCGAAAGGAAGAGAGTGGAAGGCCCGAAAATTGATCATGTTATTGAAAATGATACTGGACCAGTTGATGGGAAAATTGCAGAAGATTGCATATAGGAGAAGGGAGATTTCGTTTGCCACGAAACCCTTGGAAGGAAGCTTTGGAAAGACATTGAATGAGAGGATGTGTGAGAGGATTAGAGCATGAGGTTTGAGATTGCTCGTATGCCATGGGAAATGGGTGCAGCGAGTGGAGAGAAGGACTTTTTTAAACACAGTTCGATCTATCGGAACTATGTTAGGAAGCTCAATGCCATAGGAGGAAAGGTTTAGAATGCAGCCTAGTTGAGAGATATTGAAGGAGATGAGTTTTCCATGTACCATGGATGTAATGGTGGTGTGGTCACGGTCTACAGAGAGGTTGGTATAGAAAATTTTGATGAGATGAGGATAGTAGGTCATGGAGTTAGTCATTCCTAAGATGGGAACAAAATCTTGAAGAGAGGTATGGAGATCAAAGGATGTGAAGGCGTCAAAGTTGACTAGTTTGTCAGTTTGAATTGGCAAGGTGCTAATGTACTGAAAGTGGTGAATAAGGTCAGGGTATCTTAGATCTGCGGAGGTGATCACATTGGTAGAGGAGGAAGCCATTTTCAAGTGTCTTGAAAATAAAGCACTAGGAGAGAAAGGAGCTAGAACCGAGAGAAAGTTTGTATAAGGATAGAAAAGTTCGAATGGAATGGTAAGAGATGAACCAATTGATTAAATAGAAGGAAGAAAATAATTGTTGATATGAAATGAATGACATTGGAAGTGAGTAATTTTTAGATTTTAGTCAAATAAGGAAATCCGTGAGGAGTAAGTTAATAGACTTGTGAATGACAAATCAAATCAATGTTTAAGGATAGTGTATTATATTAGATTGAGGAGGACATAGTTATTGAAATATATAGATTTTACTATGGGTGAGTTTATCGACTAGTGAGAGAACCCATTAATAGAGTATGGGGTGTCATGTTGAATAACAAAATGATTGATCTTTGAGAATAATGGCCTAACAAGACAAACAACTTGTTATTCTATGTGAAGGGATTCTAAATTCGTGAATGGAGAGTTAAAGACATAAAAAAGATGATGTGGATATCTAGAGAGGAGAGAAAGAAAATAAAGGACAACATTTACTTGATTTAGATATGACATAAAGTAAAGATAGAATAAATAAAGGTTCTCGATTTTAGAGAGATATACAATAAGAGAGAGACAAGGTCACAGATGGAAAGAAAGGTCATAGGGTGATCATGTGATGTTGTACTTTGAAAGATATGACATTTTAAAAAAAAAATGTTTTATGATTAATATTTGTAATTTTTTAAGAGTATACGTGGATATGAGAAGGACATATTTGGACTTAGACTAGTGGTGAGAGAGATGATGAGACAAAAAGGAGAAAGAGTTAAAAAAATATATAAGAATTGAAATAAGAATAGACATGTAGGAGTCGGATTCAAAAATGTATAATAAAAAAACGTATTCGAGAGATGAAATGAGGAGACAAAGAAATATTTATGAATGAAGAGTAATAAATGTGAGTTGTCATAGAGAGAGGTGAGATGACATATATGGATTTTTGTGAAGAATAAAGAAGTAATAAAAAAGGTTGATGAAAGACATGAGGTTATGATTGATATGAATTATTATTTATATTCTTAAAGAAACTCGACAAGGTTAGGTTAAAACAAGAGTTGACAAGAATGGAGGCTTAATATGTATATGAAAGAGATGATAATAGATAGTTTGTAGGGCTATGATATAACATATGATATAGTAAAAAATAATTTACGTGAGAATATAGCAACTAGATCTTTTAAAGGAACTAAATAGTCATTCGATTTTAACTAATGAAGAGTAATAAGTTCTCATAAACTAAGTAGGACCATTTATCGTAAGAAAAGTTTTTATAAAAGGACAAAAATAATAAAGGAGTAGAGTGATGTGAACATTGTTATGATGGCTTTTAATATAATTAGTTCTTATGGATATGAGAGAAAGGAGATAGGAGGAGTTATAATGGATGTGTACTTGAAAGATGACAAGTTTGAATGACATAAAGAATGTGTCTTATAAGAATACGTGAATATGGAAACTTAGTTTGACTAACTAAAAACGATAATAAGGAAAGCAATTTAAAATACGATTTAAACAAGACTTATAAGAAGTATTATATTAAGTGTAATTAATTTATAAGTCACTTAGTTTGCATATTCCTAGTTCCCTTCTAATTCGTGTGAAGTCTTCATGTTTTAATGGTTTAGTGAATATGTCTGCTAACTGTAGATTAGTGGGTATGAATTCTAGTTTAATTATGTTGTTTAAGACTTGTTCTCTTAAGAAGTGGTGTCTTATTTGAATGTGCTTAGTTCGTGAGTGTAAAATAGGATTCTTAGATAGGTTTATAGCACTTGTATTATCACAAAAAATAGTTGTATTTTCAAAATTTAAACCAAAATCTTTTAATGTTTGTTTCATCCAGATAACTTGAGTACAAGCTAGGCTAGCAGCAATGTATTCGGCTTCAGAAGTTGATAATGATACACAATTCTGTTTCTTACTGAACCATGATACCAGTGAGTGCCCTAGCATGTGACATGTTCCACTTGTGCTTTTTCTGTCAGATTTACTTCCAGCAAAGTCAGCATCACTATATAAGATTAGATCAAATGTAGAGGATTTTGAATAGAATAATCCAAAATCAACTGTGTCTTTTAAATATCTCATTATTCTTTTTACAGCTTTAAGATGTGATTCTTTTGGATTTGACTGGAATCTAGCACACACGCAAACACTAAACATTATATCTGGACGGGTAGCAGTTAAATAAAGAAGTGATCCTATCATACCTCGGTATACCTTTGTATCAACAGTCTTACCATCTTCATCTTTGTCCAACACAGTAGTAGTGCTCATAGGAGTGGATTTTGAAGCAGTTGAGTTCATGTTGAACCTCTTCAGAAGTTCATGAGCATACTTAGATTGGTTGATGAAAACTCCATCCTTGGTTTGCTTAATATGCAGTCCAAGAAAGTAGGTGAGTTCTCCCATCATACTCATTTCGAATTCCTTCTGCATGGACTTAGAAAAATCTTCACAGAGAGTGCTGTTAGAAGATCCAAAGATGATGTCGTCGACATAGATTTGAACAATTAGGGTATGATTATTCACTACTTTGACAAATAGTGTAGAATCTGCTTTGCCAACAGAAAAACCAGTTTTTAATAAAAAGGTTTTAAGTCTTTCGTACCAAGCACGAGGTGCTTGTTTTAAACCATACAAAGCACGTTTGAGTTTAAAAACATGATCTGGGTATTGTTCATTTTCAAATCCTGGAGGTTGTTTTACATATACTTCTTCATTTATAAAACCATTTAAGAAAGCACTTTTAACATCCATTTGAAATAATTTGAAATCCATATAGCTTGCATATGCTAAGAGCATTCTAATAGATTCAAGTCTAGCAACAGGAGCAAATGTTTCATCAAAGTCAATACCTTTCTCCTGGTTGTATCCTTGAGCTACTAGTCTGGCCTTGTTTCTTATAACATTACCTGTTTCGTCTAGCTTGTTTCTGAAGATCCATCTTGTCCCAATGATTGGATGATCCTTTGGTCTCGGCACAAGATCCCAAACGTCATTTCTTTGGAATTGATTCAGTTCTTCAGTCATGGCTAGCATCCAGAACTCATCAATGATGGCTTCATCAATCTTCTTTGGTTCAAGTTGAGAAATGAATGCCATGTTTGCAATCCGTTCTAGCTGAGCTCTAGTTTGAACCCCCTTTGTTAGTTCTCCCAAAATCTGCTTTTGAGGATGATCTTTGATATCGACAAAGGTTCTTTGGTGATCATCTTCATTAGACTTAGCTGTGTTATCTAAAAATAAATCTATACTTTCAACATCATCATCATTAGTTTGTATATGAACAGATTGATCAATAGATTCACAAAAACTAACATGCATAGATTTTTCAATAGTATTATGACACTTATTGAAAACTCTGTATGCTTTACTATGACTTGAATATCCTAAGAATATGCCTTCAACAGATTTAGCATCAAACTTATCCAGGCTATCTTTTGTGTTTAGGATAAAGCATTTACATCCAAAGACTTTGAAGTAGTCTATTCTTGGAGTTCTGTCATAGAATAGTTCATAGGGAGTTTTATTTAATAAGGGTCTAATGAGAACTCTATTTGTTATGTAGCATGCAGTATTAACAGCTTCTTCCCAAAAAGATTTTGCAAGATTATTGTGTTGGAGCATAGTCCTGGCAGATTCCTGAAGGGTTCTATTCTTTCTTTCTACTACACCATTTTGAGGTGCAGCTCTAGGAAAGGCAAAGTTATGAGAAATACCATGCAAGTTACAAAAATTTTCAAAGAGTTCATTTTCAAATTCTCCTCCATGGTCACTACGGATTTTAACAATAGAACACGATTTTTCGTTTTGTAATTTTTTACATAAGATTTCAAACTGACAAAACGTGTCACTTTTGTTTTTCAAAAATATTACCCAAGTAAATCTTGAGTAATCATCTACAATGACAAAAGCATATCTATTTTGATTAAGGCTAGCTACCCTAGAAGGACCAAAGAGGTCCAGGTGGAGAAGCTCTAAAGGTCTTTTACTTGAAATGACATTTTTTGATTTGAAAGAAGATTTTGACAATTTTCCTAATTGACATGCATCACAAAAATAATCCTTTTTAAAAGATATGTTGGGTAACCCACGTACTAACTTATCTTTAGCTAGTTTAGACATGTATTTAGAGTTGACATGGCCCATTCTCATGTGCCATAGATGTTGAGTGTCATTATTAGCTATGAGGCAATGTTCTGTGATGTTTTCTAGGTATAGTTCATATATATTATTCTTTCTTATACCTTTTAGGATGATGTTTTCATTTGTGTCAGCTATGAGGCATGCATCATGATTAAAGCTAACAGTATAACCTGTGTCACACATTTGACTGATACTTAGTAGGTTATGTTTTAAGCCTTTAACAAGGAGAACGTCTTTGATAAGAGGTTTGTCTATGTTACCAATATTTCCAATACCAATTATCAAACCTTTGTTGTTATCTCCAAAGGTGACGGTTCCTCCTTCTTTATGATGAAGAACAGCAAAAAGGTCTGGATGTCCTGTCATGTGCTTTGAACATCCACTATCTAGTATCCATCGGTTCTTCTTCTTTGGAGCCTGCAAAACATTAAGTAAATCTTCTTTTTGGTACCCAATCGGGTTCTTTTTTGTTAGACTTTGGAACCCATATCCATTTGGATTTGGGTTTGTCTATCTCTTTAGAGGAGTTAAAAAAATTATCAATATAATACTCCTTATTTGGTTCAGATGAACTTTTCACAAACGTGGTCTTTTGATTTATACAAGAAGGTTTTTTGAAATGAGAATAGCCAATCCCATTCTTGTAAAAGGAGACCTTCTGAGAGGATAAGAGTTTATCCAAGTTCTCTTTACCTTTAGTAAACTTGAAAACCGTTTTCATGAGGTTCTCAGTTTTACTTTTTAGCTCTGAAATTTCTACTTGCATATTTTTAGTTTTGGAGCTAGTAGAAGAAATTTCAGATATAAGTAAAAGATTTTTCTTTTTTAACTCAGAATTTTCACTGCTGAGTTTTTCATTCTCTTGAGAAAGCTTTAAATTTTCAGATTTTAAAACTTTATTTTTGAAACTCAATTTTCTAGATTCTTCAAATAGATCTTGAAAAGCATCTAGAAGTTCTTCAAAGGAAAAATCAGAGATTTCACTTACCGAACTTTCGTTTGCCATGAAGCACATATTTGCAGTTTCGGCTTCATCGTCACTTGACTCTTCACTAGTGGATGGTTCTGAATCATCCCATTGAGCATGTAGAGCCTTTTTCTTGAAGAACCTCTTCTTTGGTTCCTCATTCTTGGACTTTCTTTTGAGAAGTGGACAGTCACGTTTTAAGTGGCCTGGCTTATTACACTGAAAGCATATGGGATCTTCTTTAAGATCTTTTCTTTCCTTGTGCCTGTTTGGAAGCCGGTTCCTTCTCATGAAGCGCTGGAATTTTCTGGTAAGTAGCGCAATTTCTGATTCTTTATTTGAGTCTTCATTCTCAGATAGAGCTGGGAAAGCTAGAGTTTTCTTTACTGGTTGCTCTTCTTCCCTTCTTTCTTTCATGTGGACTTCATAGGCCATAAGATTGCCTATTAAGTCGTCCAATGTAAGTTTAGATAAATCTTGAGCTTCTTCAATAGCAGTAGTCTTTTTCTCCCAATCAGTTGTGAGAGATCTCAAGATTTTCTTCACCTTTTCAGTCTGGGAGTATGTTACACCCAGAGATTTCAGATCATTGGTGATGTTGGTGAATCTGGTAAATATCTCTGTGATGGGTTCATCTTTGTTCATTTTGAACAACTCATATTTTCTAACAAGAGATGATATTTTGGCTTCTTTTACTTTGTTGGTTCCTTCATGAATAACCTCCAAAGAATGCCAAATGTCATATGCAGATTCACATATAGATATTCTGTTGAATTCATTCTGATCAATGGCACAATATAAGGCATTCATAGCCTTTGCATTTAGGTTTGCCATTTTCTTTTCTTCATCAGACCATAAGTTATAGTCTGCGGATGGAGATGTGTATGGATGCTCAACAATTTTCCATACAGCAAAGTCTATGGATTTGAGAAAGATAGCCATTCTGCACTTCCAATATCCATAGTTGGAGCCATTGAAGAAGGGAGGACGAGATGCGTGTTGACCTTCAATATCACGAGCATAAGAGGTAGATGCCATTTGTGCTGGAAGACTTGTTACGTCGAAACCAGCAAACCTGCTCTGATACCAAATGAAATTCCACTAGAGGGGGGGTGAATAGTGAAATTTGTTTATGATCGATAAAATAAAATAATTAAGCAATAAGGCACAACACATAAAACACAGAAGTTATACTGGTTCGGTCAATATCCAGACCTACTTCAAGTCTCCAAGCAAACCACTTGAGATTCCACTATAACATCCGAGTTACCGGATAAATAGTACAACACCCTCTTCCCAAGAGGTCTTCTTCTCTCAACAGAGAAGGGGCACACCCTCTTCCCAAGAGGTCTTCTTCTCTCAACAGAGAAGGGCAACACCCTCTTTCACAAAGGTCTACTTCTTTAAACAAAGAAGTAATACAGTGAATAACAAAGTTACAATACTTCCTATAGAACCTTCAGAATGATATGAATGCACGAATGAAGGATTCTAAGAATGTTCTGTTTGTCACTCAGAGGATACTCTTTGTCAAAGAGATGGACTTGACTTTTTCTCTTTTCTTCCTTTTTCTTTTTCTCTTTCTTTTTCAAGGCTCTCTTTTCAAATCACGAATAGAACTTTTTCTCTTTGTAAGCTCACACGTCTATTCCATTTCTCTTGTTTAATAGTTTATTTGAGTGTGTTTATATAGCCTTTAAAAAGTAGTCGTTACATTTTGGAATTGTAACTTTTTGAAATGTGAAATGTTATGTCATTTCAAAAATATCTTTTAGAGAAGATCGAGAATGCCTTTTTCCAGAAGAGTAAAATAGAGGGTACACTAGTCGTTGTATTGTTTTTAAGTAATACATATTTTATGTAAAAAGTCTATTTCTTACAATAGTACATTGAACGTTGGGTTGTAGTTTTGTCTTTATTCTAATTAATGATTTGAGGTACATTAGTACTTCTTTGCTTTAAATGAGTGTAAGTACTATGAGTGTTTTGAGATATTTATTTGTACATAGTCATGTCAAGTGTTTTCTTTATGTTGTGTATTTCAAAGTCTCCAGAGAGAATAAGGATCAAAAGGAAGGTCGACATTCTTTGAGAAGGATATTTAACAAGGATTTGTTACAGAAGGCTTTTAATGCTTTGTAAAGAGAATGATGACTTCAAGTAAGTCGACATTCTATGGTTATGAGAAAAAGTATCTAGAGTCCTTTAAAAAAAAAACATATTTTATTTGTTTTTCTTTTGTGTAGCCGATTTATGTTTTTGTCTTCTTCTTGTATTAAGAAACATTTCATTAAAGAAGATAACTAAAGTCTTTTCAAAAACATATTTTATTTGTTTTTCTTATGTAGTCGATTTTATGTTTTTGTCTTCTTCCTAAAAAAACATTTCATTAAAGAAGATAACTAAAGTCTTTTCAAAAACATATTTTATTTGTTTTTCTTATGTAGTCGATTTTATGTTTTTGTCTTCTTCCTATAAAAAAAAAACATTTCATTAAAGAAGATAACTAAAGTCTTTTCAAAAACATATTTTATTTGTTTTTCTTATGTAGCCGATTTTATGTTGTCTTGTATATAGTGTAAGGTACAATGACAAAATGTCTTTTTCATAAAAGGTTGTAAGAAGGTACAATTATTATATGACAAAATATCTTTTTCATAAAAGGTTGTAAGAAGGTACACTTGTTGGTTTTCAAAAAAGAAGCTTTTTGAAACTATCGTATACTTTTATGATATAGAATGTATGAATGAGTATGTAATATGCAAAATGCAAGATCCTGAAGGTTCTGTTACATATGACTCTAAAGAAGAAAAAATCTTCATCTTGAGGTAGCCGATATCTTCATTTGAACTTTAGGAAAGCATGGCTCATCAAGCTTTTTCTTCAAGGAGTATGATTGCACCATAGTTGTACTTGAACAGGAAGTCTCCATCCTTATTGGGTGAGATATCCTTGCATCAAATACTCGTTAGATTTAAGGCCAAACATATTCAGTCATAATATAACATTATTTCAAGAGAACATATTATCATATCATACAAAATCAAATAAGACAGTGTATCATATTATGTGACATCAAAACCGAGTTTCTCAACATCCACTTCGTTTTCCATTTCATATCTACCATCTTCCCCGGGCTAATTTTCTTCACACCCAGTCAGATCCTTCTAACTAGGGCATTTTTTTATATATATAGCCCAAATTTGGTGTGTTTTTCTTTGCCACTAAGCTCAGCCATGAGCCGGCTTAGTAGCAAAGAGGGGCATCTGTAAACACCCCAAATTTTCACTCACCTCCCCGACATCTTCACCAAACATCATCATTCAACCTTTGAAATCGCCGGAGGGCAAAATGGTCATTTTTTGAGCCCGGACCTCGCAAAAGTCCAAATTTCATCTGCAACTCTCAAAATTTCTTTATTTTTATCTCAGATGTTCAAAATTTTACTCCTGACAGGAGACAGGAATCTCCAAGTCTTGGTTCAAGATTCTATTGCATAAGACATGACATTGCATATCATTGCATGAGCATTTCATATCACTGCACTGCACATCATGTCATTTCGAGATCCAGAACTCTTGATTTCAAAATTTTCAATCCAGATTCGAGTTTCAACTCTTTTTAAAATTGTTTTCAAAACCCTGGGTCTTAAAAATTATCAATTCTTCCCATTTTACCCCCAGGGTTCTGAATTTCAAAATATTTCCTCAGGAAAACGATCTGGATAGTTTTCAATATGGATTTCAACCACTTCAACTCAGATTTTGCCTTTTTGTTAGCTATTTCAAATATCTTCCTTTTACAAAATCGCCCTACAGGGGCCAACTCTTTCCAAAAATTCCTGTTTTACCAATTAGTCCAGATTTTATGAAAATTCCAAAAAGAAGTTGTTGTTTTATCCTTATTTCAATAAAGAAGCAATGTGGGACCCACACTGAGGTGGTGTCACACAAGCTTTTCTTTTGAAAATTTGAATTTTGAAAAACCCAAAAATATAGGAGCCTTGTCCCCTGGATTGGCGCCACTTGTCTTTTCTCTCTCCTCCCATTTCCATGCTAAGTGTTAGTGTGGGGCTACCTTAAGAAGCCACCACATGTCATCCCATTTATCTGCCATGTGTCACCCTATCCATCCTGCGCCATGTGTCATTCCAAAGATCATCAGGAGATGCCAAGTGTCATAGGTTGTCCTGTCCAGAAAAAGTAGGCTTGTCTCCTCTGAGGTGGCGCCATTTGAAGTGTGTCTCCTGCAGAGGACACATGTCAATCTCTCATTTCCTCAGAAAAAGCAAATGCCATGTGTCATTCTCTGCTCTTCTCAGAAAAAGCAAATGACACATGTCATTCTCTGCTCTTCTTAGAAAAAGTAGAGGACACATGTCATTTTCTGCCTCCTTCAGAAAAAGCAACAATTCAAATATTCAAACTCCAGGCTGAGGTGGTGCAAATCCTGAATTTCACCTTTTCTATTTTGTCTTAGATGGTGCCACGTGTCCCTTTCCCTCCTTTTCCTCCCTCTTGCCACATGGCATCGTAGGAGCCACTCTGAGGAACTGCCACATGTCCATCCTTCATTCCTCCAGAGCCAACCTCCATTTGAAATTCAAATTCTCCTCTGAGGTGGCGCCATTTGAGAAGGCCTCTCCAGACAGCTGACACTTGTCCGCCACATGTCCAGATCTCCTTTCACCAGAAAAAGTAGAATTCAAACTCCTCTGAGGTGGCACCTTCTGAGCCCACTGCTCTGTTCTTCTGACATGTGTCAAACACTTTTGAGGTGGCGCCAATCCAGAGCCCCACTTGGCTTCCTCTCTTTTATTTAACATATTTTTTTAATAAAAATAGCCCCATGAGGTGGCGCCACCTGAGGGCTCCCTGCAAAAGCCAAATTCGAATTTCAAACCCCCAGATAGCACCCCCAAAGATGGTGCCACATGGAGGGCTCAGATTGAGCCTGTTTGAAATTCAAATTTTTCAGAAAAATCTATAAAAACAAGGCTCCATGCCCAGCATAGGGGGACCATTTTTTTTAGCTCTTGTGAACTTGGAAATTCGACCTAGCCTTCTTGAGAATCCGATTTTTTTTCACTTTGGAATTCACGCCCCCTTTGGCTCAGTGAAGAAGGTGCAGTGGGTCGATCTTGGTGAATCATCCGAAGCCCGGATCGGAGGACGAACAATGCTCGTAGCAGCCGTCTCTTTCAAGAGCTTCAACGCTGCCTAACGAAGCAAGGTGCACTTCTTTTCCTCTTGATTTGATTTCATAATTCGATTCGAGAGTCGTTTGAAGAAGGAGCTCATCCGAGAGATGGATTGAGCTATTCTCATAAAATGACATACATAAAAATACTCAATTATGCTTCTTTGATGATTTTTAACATTCATGCATTTAGCTAGGTTTAATTTGCATTTTATTTCATTCATTTAGCATATTTCATGAATTAATTAGGATTAATTTAGCATTTATTTCAATTCTGCTCATTTTCAGTAGGTCTCTATTTTTTACAGTCAGTACACACGTCATTTTATGCATTTATTTTTTATTAAAAATCTCACAAAAATGTGCCCTTAGGTGTCCCTAAGATTGTGCCAAAAATTCGGAAGCATTTGAATTTGTTTACTGTGGCAAACATTCAAAATGGAAAGTCGGGTTTTGTTACCCGGGAGGCGTTTTGAAAATCATTTGCCCATTTGTAAAATCGATATCTCCATCATGGGATATCCGATTTTCGATCTGAAAGAAGTTCTGAACTCGAAAGAATGTCTAATTTTTAATCTGATTTTATCAGATTTTTATGATTTTTTTTTATGTCTGAAAAAAATCCTAGATTTCGGGACACGTGTCAGAGACTGATTTGGGCCCTTGAGATCTTGGATCGACTTAGGGTTATGGTTTCTCTTTGTGTGTTGCTCCAAATCCACAACTGTAAAAAGTGAAAGTTATGTTCAAGGTGTCCTCTGTTTGCATATGAAAGCTTGTGATTTTTAGAACAGTATTGATACCTGCTTAGGATTTTTATTGTCAGTCCCCGGTTTGGTCACATTGGTCTGTTCTGTCCATTTAGGAACACAAAGTTATATTTTTATACATGTTTCTGTTGATCAAATGCCAAAGTAAGGAACATGAAAGTTGTTTAGGTAGGTGTCATAAATAGCTCTGATTAATTTCATAAATTTCCATAGCTGTTTTATATTTTTTTAGCATTTTACATCAGATTAAGGTGATTTTACCTCTATCAGAACTAAATCTCTGTTATTGAACTCACCATGGCTCAAATCCCGAGGCTGTAAAAACCAAAAATGTTCCATTTTGGGTCATTTAACAGTTTGCAAAATATCAGAAGTTTCATGGTGTAAATCCTGCATTATCATATTAAGCATTGCATTTGGTTCGGATCCATAGGCAAAATCCACCATTTTAGGATTTTCTTCAAATTTTAGCATTTAAATCATATCATTTCGTGATTTTTAGCATTCTAGGATGTTTATCAGAGTATGTAGATGCTTCATACCGAATTTGGTGTAATTTGGAATCCATTTAAGGTTCAGATTAGCCATAATACCAAAATAGGGTCCCGCAGGACCCGGATCCAAATGAAAAACAAGCGAAATTCGTTATTTTGGATAAATTGCAAAATGTCAAATTCTGATTGTACAGTCCTAATGTGTTTAGCAGCATGTAATCATGTCTTTTACTGCATTTCATCATCATTTGATTAAATTTGAATTTCGAAATCTCAATTTTACCAATTTTTCCTTCAAAAAAACCTGATTTTAAAGGTATAACTTTGATTTTAGGGGTATTTTGGTCATTTTAACCCCAATTCCGAATTTCAAACTATTTTCTACTGAGTTTCTTGCATTTTCATTATTTCAAATATCAAGGAAGCATGAGAATAGGGTTTAGATCCAATTAAATCCAATAATTCCATAATATTATTGGAAAATCTTGGAAAAACCCATATATTTGAGCTAACCTTATTTCAAGTTTGGCAGGGATATTCAAAAGAAGGGGCTGAAGTCTGCAATTTCCTTTTATTTCATTTATTTAGTGATGTAATAATGTAAATTTTGGAATAAGATATTTAATTTCCTGCTTAGACTAGGATGCATATCATATAGTTTAAATTTATGCAATATCCTGCTTATATGCTTCATGCATTTTATTTCAAAAGCACTATGGATGTACACGAATGGCACGTGCACCAACTCTTAGGGAGTTGATGAACTCGGTGGAATCCATATTTACGGCCTAGTCGGAATATGGACGAGACCCAGATCCATCATCTTTCTACTAGTCACATTGAGCCTACACTCTTAGGCTATCTTAAAATGCACATCATATTTCCAAAGCTTTCAAAATCATGTGCATTAAATCAAATAAACTCTGAACATATTCATGGCCACAGTCAGAATATGTGAAGGATTTACTTTGACTTAATACACATTTTTCCAACAAATTTTCTTAGAAAATCTTTCAAAGTGCATTCATTCACTCATATCATTGGCATCATGAAACCATTGGTTTTCTCATGATTTTCTTAAGAAAGTGGCATTCTTAAGAAATCGACTTCTCAAGAAACTCTAAGAATTTTTCAAAATCGGCTTTCCCCAAGTCAAGTTTTTCACAGTTTTCCTTGGAAAATGTTATTTTCTTAAGAGCTTCAAAGGAGTTTTTCAATATTTCTCCAAGATCAAAAAGCGATTTCCAAGTATTTCAAAGGTAAAATTCTTAGGATTTCGATTCCCAAGTTTTGAATTTCCTTCTCCAATGAGTTTTCCTATAAATTTTCCATCATTTTCCTAAGAAAACTCTCAAAGTCCAAGTTTTCCTAAGAAGTGTTTCCATTTTCAAAGGTTCACCCTTTTCTCAAGAATCACTTCCATTTTCCCAGGATTTTCAACCATTCATGATTTTCCCACAACTTCATGAACTTTTCCGTGACTTCAAAAACCCTTTTTCACATGAGTTTTCCTGAGAAAGTGACTTTCAGCTTTTTCCTGAGAGAATCTTTTCAACTCCAAATATTTTCCAAGCATACATCATGTTTTCCCAAGCTGCATTTTCCCAAAACCTCATAGCATATGCCTGAATTCTCTGTGCATTTAGGATAGAACATAACTTCAATAATTTCGCTAAGTCAAGCACAATTTTGGTCCTTGGTTCGATTACCCCTGTTAAAGGCGGCAGGAACGGTCGAACCTTGTACCGACAGGTCAAGCCCTATCCCATGGATTTTCCCGCAATTTTTAAAACGGAGGCGAGTATTTCAAAAACATTTTCCAAAATCCGGTCAAGTTTGAAGCGCGGAAGCGTTTTCCCTCTCTCTCTTCCGCAAGGAAGGGAAGACGGGGGAAAAATTTCGCGACGATAACAGGTTTGACGACCGTGATGGGACCTGTCCTTGTTTGACCTAAATTGTGCTTGACTTAGTTCAATCATCGAAATTATGTTCACAAAATGTCAGCTCTTTACTTTTGCTATCATGCGAACCTAGGAGCCTAGATTCTAACCTAGCTGACATTGATTGCATATAGCTTAGGCATGGTTTGGTAGGACCATATTGAGGAGAAATTTTCATGCTCACATAGACTTAGGTCTAAATACAACCCTCCTCAATTTAGGATCTGAATGCAAACAATGTATGCTTCTTCAAAGTTTTCAAAATCTATCTCTCTAGGATTTAGAGCCCTCTATTTCTTGCATGTGATCATTTTTTCAAAACTCCATTACCTATCATTACCCGGTCTTCACGTTGCTGAGCTCTCTTCCAGAACCTTAGTTTGGGACAGAGCCTCACAACTGGGCCAACTATTTGGGTTAACACCCCTCTACCACGTACCACGAGCCACATTCCGAAGTATATCGGTAGGCGCTCAAGGATGTTGGAAAACCTTACCTTAGAACCGGAGTTGAAATTATATGCCACGTACCTCGAATTTCAGTTTGGGTATATCGGTATAACTGGATTGGACAAAGATGATCTGAACCTAGAATTAGGATTAGGGTCCTACAGTTGTTTTCAAAATGATGCATTTAGAGTCAGCCTTTTAGGGAGTGCTGTATGTGCATAAATGTTTGTGCAGGATGTGATTGTTTGTATGTTACCTCTATTTCCTTACATTTTCCCAAAATATTTTTAAAATATCCATATTTCTCACATTTTCCTTTATTTCCTAAAACCTTGGATGATTTACTCAAATATCCCATTTCTTTCAAAACTCCAGGTGATTTTCCATTCTCCCTTTCTACTGGATCTCGAATTTCCAGCTGCATTTTTATCCTGCCTGCAGTTTCTCCAAATCATATGTTTTATTTCATTGGATTTTCAATCCTTTTGTCTATTTGCAAAATTCTTCACCTTATTTTCCTCGTGTATACCTTGATTATTGCGGTGGAAATTGTTTACCCACTTGCCTTCTCCTTATTCTAAATTCGTTTGCGGATTGTTTTTTTCAAGAGATATCTCTTTCCTTCAAAATGGTGTTTTTCCTCGTGGTTGACGACCTCGCCTAGGTAACAAGGCACATTTTCCGTTGTTATTTCTCTTACAAAGAATGACAACACAATTGTCGTAATTTCAGCGGCGACTCTATCCCTAGCAATGGGATATTCTTCCAATTGTCTACCATATCGTCAATAATCATTTTCCTCCCAATCCAAAATTCCCTCAGAGTCTAATCAAGACTTCATCCTGCAGAGAGCATCCACAACATTTGATGGTTCGAACAAGGTCAGGAAGAAGAACCACATCACCACAATACTCCTCAGCCTCAGAAGAAGAGATGGGCTCCCCGCGATCCGAGAGGAGTCAAGAGCAGCAGCAAGGGGAGGATGGCATAGACCCGCAGATGTATGCCATGTTCCAGAAAATGATGACCAAAATGATGAGTGAATAGGCTGGGACCAGTGCAGAGAAGAACCCATTCAGAGAGAAGTTCCATGGGCACAAGGATAAGAAGACTTCCAAGAAGCAAGTTCAGCCAGAAGAAATTTCAGATGAATCAGAATCAGAGGAAGACACCGATGAAGAATATGAAGTGCCTCCAGCATTTCAGAAACATAGCCGAGAACAAAGGAGGAATCATAAATCAAAAGGTCAAGTTGCAGAAAAGCTTTTGCAGACACAGTTCAGGGAAATGGCCAAAGTGGTTAAAGATCTGCAAGCCCGCGACAAGGGCAAGAAAGTCTTCACCAGCGAGGATTTTTATGATGGCTTAGAAGAAGATGAAGATCTAGAGAACCTTCCCCGTAAATTCATCAAGTTCGATGGTTCCGGCGACCCGAAAGCCCATCTCGCCATGTTCTTCGCCGAATGCTCCAAATTCAAGAGAGACAATAGGGCCCTATTTCTCTGTTTTCCTCGTAGCCTAGAAGGCACTGCCGCCAAGTGGTACTCCGAGCATATCAATCCAATCGAGCTGCGAGAATTCGATAAGGTGGTTAATCTATTTATCGAGCGATTTCTGTTCAATGCTGAAGCGCTACCAACGTTAAATCACCTCTGTAATCTGAAGCAGGGAGATAGTGAAAAAGCCAGAGATTTCATTCACAGATGGAGAGAGACCTGCAACAAAATGAAGGACCCAATATCAGAAGGACACGCGTTGTCGGTCATCCTGAATAATTTCTCCCAACCTTTGAGAGGCCTGATCTCTACCTCCCCAGCACGATCTTTTATTGAATTGATAGAACGAGCTGAATGGCTCGAGATGGGAATAGAAAATGGAGTATATGAGAGCCTCACACTCTCAAAGAGCAATTCAGATATCAAGAAGAAGTCAAACTTCACTTTCTCCGTGAATGCCTCTGGCAACAACAATGGCAAAAGCAAAAGGGGTGGCAGAAAGAACCACACCGGCGGGTCAGGAAGTCTAATTTCCAGCAAAGATGATCATACAGGACAAGAAAACAGAATCAATAAGCAGAATGACAGCTCTCCCGCGAGCATCCAACTAGAATTAAGGCCCCAGGGGAGGCCAAAGCATGATGGTTGGGGATACGACCGCAATTTTACTCCCTTAGAACAACCGCTCGAGCAAGTTCTGGAATATATGATCGCCAAAGGGATGGTTAGACTCCCCAAGATAGCAGATCCTTCTGTGACCATGGGAAGGTTTAAAGATCAGTTCTGCAAGTTTCATCGGACAATGGGTCATGACACCGAGCATTGTTTCGTCCTTAAAAACAATGTTCAAGACTGCATTGACAAGAAGCTCCTCGTTGAAGACGAAAAGGAGGACTTGTCATCCCGACTAAGATTTGTTTTACAATCATTCCAGAAGATTACCATGCCGACACTTTTCCATTTCTCCTCTTGCTTTTCAAAAGAATAATGTAATCCCATTTTCTTTCCTTGATTTTTAAGCATCAATAAAGTCATCGAATTTTTCAATAGCTTGGCACCATCTTATTTGCTTATCCTTCCTTTTCACAATGCCTCTCTTGTGAGAAATGATCTTGAGGACGCCTATCAGTCAAGGAGCTTGTTGCCTTATTCACCAATTATCCTTCTTTTATTCAAAATTTTCCTCCCTAGTTACACTGGGGCATTTTTTGTGAAAATTTATCTTTACCTCAAAACATCCTGTATGCAGGCAGGATAAACCAATCTCTCATTTTGTATATATATGCACCCATTTGCGCTCATTTGCACTTCATTTGCATTGTCATGTGCATTTGCATTCCATTTGCATTTATTCTGCATCCAATTTCCAACATCCAATTTCCAACATCCAATTTTCAACATCCAATTTCCAACATCCAATTTTCAACATCCAATTTCCAATATCCAATTTTCAACATCCAATTTCCAACATCCAATTTTCAATTTCCAAATTCCCAATTTCCAAATTTCTAACAGCCAATTTTCAATTTTCAATTTTCAATTTATAATTTATAATTTCCAATTCTAAATTTCTAATTTTGACCTTTGGGTTACCCAATTCTCTATTCGACCTTCGGGTCACTCAATTTCCAATTTCAACCTCTGGACCACCCACTTTATTAGATTCTCAATTCAAGCCTTCGGGTTACAATCTTGCCAACATCAGTCATTTTCCCGCCTGCAGGTTCCAACTTTCCAGACCTTCGGGTTACAAATTCATCAAATATCTATCATTTTCAAACCTTCGGGTCACATCTCTATCTATGACAATCATTTTCAATCAAAATCCTGCTTTCGAGCTGGTCGAACAGTCAAAATCCTGCTTTCGAGCTGGTCGGTCAAAAAACCCTGCTTTCGAGCTGGTCGGTCAACAAATCCTGCTTTCGAGCTGGTCGGTCAACAAATCCTGCTTTCGAGCTGGTCGAACAATCCAAATCCTGCTTTCGAGCTGGTCGAACAATCAAAATCCTACTTTCGAGCTGGTCGGTCAACCAAAATCCTGCTTTCGAGCTGGTCGGTCAACAAATCCTGCTTTCGAGCTGGTCAAACAATCAAAATCCTGCTTTCGAGCTGGTCGGTCAACAAATCCTGCTTTCGAGCTAGTCGAACAATCCAAATCATGCTTTCGAGCTGATCGAACAATCAAAATCCTGCTTTCGAGTTGGTCGGTCAACCAAAGTCCTGCTTTCGAGCTGGTCGGTCAACAAATCCTGCTTTCGAGCTGGTCGAACAATCAAAATCCTGCTTTCGAGCTGGTCAAACAATCAAAATCCTGCTTTCGATCTGGTCGGTCAACCCAAATCCTGCTTTCGAGCTGGTCGGTCAACAAATCCTGCTTTCGAGCTGGTCGAACAATCAAAATCCTGCTTTCGAGCTGGTATTCCCAAAAATCTCGCTTTCAAGCTGGTACTTCAATCAAAATCGTGCTTTTTAAGCTGGTCGAACAATCAAAATCCTACTTTCGAGCTGGTATTCCCAAAAATCCTGCTTTCGAGCTGGTACTTCAATCAAAATCCTGCTTTCGAGCTGGTCAAACAATCAAAATCCTGCTTTCGAGCTGGTATTCTCAAAAATCTCGCTTTCAAGCTGGTACTTCTATCAAAATCCTGCTTTCGAGCTGGTCAAACAAATAAAATCCTGCTTTTGAGCTGGTACTTCGATAAAATCCTGCTTTCGAGCTGGTAAGTCAAAACAAAACTCAACTGTCGAATTGATCTTTTACTGAGTCTTTTCAGGACTCAATTTTCGTCACGGATGTGTTAAGCCAGATGTTAAATGCTCTCTTTCACCAAGGATTTCTAGAACATTTCGTCAATGTGTCAATCAATTACCTGTTGATTTCAAAATTTTATTGCATAAATCTTTACCTCAGTTTACCTTCAACATTACTTCCAAAAGAGTGAAGCTTTTGCGAAAAGAGATTCAAACTTCAAATTCTTTCTATTGGCCAACCAAAAGGATGAAGGATAAAGTCCTCGATATGGCCAGAAAAGAAGATTCAATGTTATTGAAAAGTCGTAGATGATCGATATTGATCGCAGTCAATGGCGCATCTTTAAAGGCTATTCTTGTAAGGACGAGGCAGTGGAAATATCCTGAGTGCTAGAAAAGAGAGAATTCACCCAAGCCCTGTCTCCTCATAATCACCTAAGCTGCAATTGAGTATCCGCAAAAGGGATCTCTCACCTGTCATCAAGATGAAGGCGAATTAGGCGAGTAGACCCCCGGGGCCAAAGAAGACTCGAAACATCTCCAAGGTGACGGGGTTTGTGACGGATCCTTCCAGGGAAAGTCCAAAGCATTGTCGAGATGAAGGCAGATGCGATGAACCTCTCGACAATCCCTAAAAGATATTTAATTTCAGTTGTCATCCAAAGATCTCCAAACCCATCGTCCAAGAAGGATCGAAACATCTCCAAGTTGAAGGAGTTTGTGACGTACCCTTCCCAAAAGAGAGCAAGAGAGGAAAAAGAAAGAGAGAAAAAGTCAGAACATCTCCAAAATGAAGGAGAATGTATCAAAACACCAGAGGCCCAAAAGAGTGCAGAAAGATTATCAAGAGAGAAGCTCTTAGGATATCATACTGCCAAATCTATCAAGAATCCTCTTTAATCTTGTGAAATTCTATTATCAATACTCTTTCATCAATTGCTTTCATAATATCAAATTCTCTTTCTTGTTCATATCAAGGAAATTGATAGCTTCCTTGAAGAAGGTCAATTGCAAGCAATTTGGATTGCAAGTCTTGATTCTACGAAGTGAACCTTGTTTGGAGGTAATGCTTTGGGTAGAAAGTAAGGAATATCTTTGCAATAATGTGCAACATCTTCAAAAACTTTGAATCAACAACAGAATTTCCAACATTTTGACAATATTTTCTAGCTATCCTGACGTGAAGTGAGAGCTTGATGTCCGTTTTCGATGCATCCTGACACCAATTTTAAATCCTTTCTAAGGACTTGATTCCTTCCCTTCTTTGAGAGCATGAACTCTCATATTTGCACATTTCCCAGTGTCCCCACTGTCCCACCATAGACAGTCCCATTTTGGTACGAGGTCGAACCACCAATCATTTCTCGCAAAAGGCAATTTCAAAAGCTGATTTTAGTCTCAGCAATGAGACGCCCAAAATCAATCCCTTTTCAAGCTTTAGGGACCCCATTTTCCTTCCTTTTGCAAAACCCCTGTTGGATTTACTGTGCAAAATCCGAAGGTTCCATCATGGTCTCTTCCTTCGAGGATTCCATTCATTTTTCGCCTGATCAGGATAAGGGTATAAACCTGAGCCTCAATCAAAGAGGTATTTCATCTTCCGCCCGATAAGGTTAAGGGTAGAAACCTGAGTCTCATTTCTATGAGATATTCCATTCCCCAATCAGGTTAAGGGTCAAACCTGAGCTTCGTTCCATACGAGGTATTTCTGTCCCATCCAGGTTAAGGGCATAAACCTGAATTTCACTTTCACAGAGTGAATCTTTCCTCTTCGTTTTCCATTTCATATCTACCATCTTCCCCGGGCTAATTTTCTTCACACCCAGTCAGATCCTTCTAACTAGGGCATTTTTTTATATATATAGCCCAAATTTGGTGTGTTTTTCTTTGCCACTAAGCTCAGCCATGAGCCGGCTTAGTAGCAAAGAGGGGCATCTGTAAACACCCCAAATTTTCACTCACCTCCCCGACATCTTCACCAAACATCATCATTCAACCTTTGAAATCGCCGGAGGGCAAAATGGTCATTTTCTGAGCCCGGACCTCGCAAAAGTCCAAATTTCATCTGCAACTCTCAAAATTTCTTTATTTTTATCTCAGATGTTCAAAATTTTACTCCTGACAGGAGACAGGAATCTCCAAGTCTTGGTTCAAGATTCTATTGCATAAGACATGACATTGCATATCATTGCATGAGCATTTCATATCACTGCACTGCACATCATGTCATTTCGAGATCCAGAACTCTTGATTTCAAAATTTTCAATCCAGATTCAAGTTTCAACTCTTTTTAAAATTATTTTCAAAACCCTGGGTCTTAAAAATTATCAATTCTTCCCATTTTACCCCCAGGATTCTGAATTTCAAAATATTTCCTCAGGAAAACGATCTGGATAGTTTTCAATATGGATTTCAACCACTTCAACTCAGATTTTGCCTTTTTGTTAGCTATTTCAAATATCTTCCTTTTACAAAATCGCCCTACAGGGGCCAACTCTTTCCAAAAATTTCTGTTTTACCAATTAGTCCAGATTTTATGAAAATTCCAAAAAGAAGTTGTTGTTTTATCCTTATTTCAATAAAGAAGCAATGTGGGACCCACACTGAGGTGGTGTCACACAAGCTTTTCTTTTAAAAATTTGAATTTTGAAAAACCCAAAAATATAGGAGCCTTGTCCCCTGGATTGGCGCCACTTGTCTTTTCTCTCTCCTCCCATTTCCATGCCAAGTGTTAGTGTGGGGCTACCTTAAGAAGCCGCCACATGTCATCCCATTTATCTGCCATGTGTCACCCTATCCATCCTGCGCCATGTGTCATTCCAAAGATCATCAGGAGATGCCAAGTGTCATAGGTTGTCCTGTCCAGAAAAAGTAGGCTTGTCTCCTCTGAGGTGGCGCCATTTGAAGTGTGTCTCCTGCAGAGGACACATGTCAATCTCTCATTTCTTCAGAAAAAGCAAATGCCATGTGTCATTCTCTGCTCTTCTCAGAAAAAGCAAATGACACATGTCATTCTCTGCTCTTCTTAGAAAAAGTAGAGGACACATGTCATTTTCTGCCTCCTTCAGAAAAAGCAACAATTCAAATATTCAAACTCCAGGCTGAGGTGGCGCAAATCCTGATTTTCACCTTTTCTATTTTGTCTTAGATGGTGCCACGTGTCCCTTTCCCTCCTTTTCCTCCCTCTTGCCACATGGCATCGTAGGAGCCACTCTGAGGAACTGCCACATGTCCATCCTTCATTCCTCCAGAGCCAACCTCCATTTGAAATTCAAATTCTCCTCTGAGGTGGCGCCATTTGAGAAGGCCTCTCCAGACAGCTGACACTTGTCCGCCACATGTCCAGATCTCCTTTCACCAGAAAAAGTAGAATTCAAACTCCTTTGAGATGGCACCTTCTGAGCCCACTGCTCTGTTCTTCTGACATGTGTCAAACACTTTTGAGGTGGCGCCAATCCAGAGCCCCACTTGGCTTCCTCTCTTTTATTTAATATATTTTTTTAATAAAAATAGCCCCATGAGGTGGCGCCACCTGAGGGCTCCCTGCAAAAGCCAAATTCGAATTTCAAACCCCCAGATAGCACCCCCTGAGATGGCGCCACATGGAGGGCTCAGATTGAGCCTGTTTGAAATTCAAATTTTTCAGAAAAATCTATAAAAACAAGGCTCCATGCCCAGCATAGGGGGACCATTTTTTTTAGCTCTTGTGAACTTGGAAATTCGACCTAGCCTTCTTGAGAATCCGATTTTTTTTCACTTTGGAATTCACGCCCCCTTTGGCTCAGTGAAGAAGGTGCAGTGGGTCGATCTTGGTGAATCATCCGAAGCCCGGATCGGAGGACGAACAAAGCTCGTAGCAGCCGTCTCTTTCAAGAGCTTCAACGCTGCCTAACGAATCAAGGTGCACTTCTTTTCCTCTTGATTTGATTTCATAATTCGATTCGAGAGTCGTTTGAAGAAAGAGCTCATCCGAGAGATGGATTGAGCTATTCTCATAAAACGACATACATAAAAATACTCAATTATGCTTCTTTGATGATTTTTAAGATTCATGCATTTAACTAGGTTTAATTTGCATTTTATTTCATTCATTTAGCATATTTCATGAATTAATAAAATTTAGATTAACATTTATTTCAATTCTGCTCATTTTCAGTAGGTCTCTGTTTTTGACAGTCAGTACACACGTCATTTCATGCATTTATTTATTTTTTAAAATCTCAAAAAAATCACGGAATGCGCCCTTAGGTGTCCTTAAAATTGTGCCAAAAATTTCTGAAGCATTTGAATTTGTTTACTGTGGTAAACATTCAAAATGGCAAGTCGGGTTTTGTTACCCAGGAGGCATTTTGAAAATCATTTGCCGATTTGTAAAATAGAGATCTCCCTCATGGGATATCCGATTTTCGATCCGAAAGATGTTATGAACTCGGGCGAATGTCTAGTTGTGAACCTGAGTTTCTCAGATTTTTCCGATTTTTGTTTATGTCTGACAAAAATCCGAGAGTTTGGGACACGTGTTAGAGCATGATTTGGGCCTCTGAGATCTTGGATCGACTTAGGGCTATGGTTTCTCTTTGTGTGTTGCTCCAAATCCAAAACTGTAAAAAGTGAAAGTTATGTGCGAGGTGTCCTCTGTTTGCATCTGAAAGCCTGTGATTTTTAGAACAGTATTGATACCTGCTTAGGATTTTTCTTTTCAGTCCCCTGTTTGGTCACATTGGTCCGTTCTGTCAATTTAGGAACACAAAGTTATATTTTTATCCATGTTTCTGTTGATCAAATGCCAAAGTCATGAACATGAAAGTTGTTCAAGTAGGTGTCGTGAGTAGCTCTGATTAATTTCATAAATTTCCATGGCTGTTTTATAGTTTTTTATTATTTTACATCAGATTAGGGTGATTTTACCTCTATCAGAACTAAATCTCTGTTATTGAACTCACCATGGCTCAAATCCCGAGGCTGTAAAAACCAAAAATGTTCCATTTTGGGTCATTTAACAGTTTGCAAAATATCAGAAGTTTCATGGTGTAAATCCTGCATTATCATATTAAGCATTGCATTTGGTTCGGATCCATAGGCAAAATCCACCATTTTAGGATTTTCTTCAAATTTTAGCATTTAAATCATATCATTTCGTGATTTTTAGCTTTCTAGGATGTTTATCAGAGTATGTAGATGCTTTATACCGAATTTGGTGTAATTTGGAATCCATTTGAGGTTCGGATTAGCCATAATACCAAAACAGGGTCCCGCAGGACCCGGATCCAAGTGAAAAACAAGCGAAATTCGTTATTTTGGATAAATTGCAAAATGTCAAATTCTGATTGTACAGTCCTAATGTGTTTATCAGCATGTAATCATGTCTCTTACTGCATTTCATCATCATTTGATTCAATTTGAATTTCGAAATCTCAATTTTACCAATTTTTCCTTCAAAAAACCCTGATTTTAAAGGTATAACTTTGATTTTAGGGGTATTTTGGTCATTTTAACCCCAATTCCGAATTTCAAACTATTTTCTACTGAGTTTCTTGCATTTTCATTATTTCAAATATCAAGGAAGCATGAGAATAGGGTTTAGATCCAATTAAATCCAATAATTCCATAATATTATTGGAAAATCTTGGAAAAACCCACATATTTGAGCTAACCTTATTTCAAGTTTGGCAGGGATATTCAAAAGAAGGGGCTGAAGTCTGCAATTTCCTTTTATTTCATTTATTTAGTGATGTAATAATGTAAATTTTGGAATAAGATATTTAATTTCCTGCTTAGACTAGGATGCATATCATATAGTTTAAATTTATGCAATATCCTGCTTATATGCTTCATGCATTTTATTTCAAAAGCACTATGGATGTACACGAATGGCACGTGCACCAACTCTTAGGGAGTTGATGAACTCGGTGGAATCCATATTTACGGCCTAGTCGGAATATGGACGAGACCCAGATCCATCATCTTTCTACTAGTCACATTAAGCCTACACTCTTAGGCTATCTTAAAATGCACATCATATTTCCAAAGCTTTCAAAATCATGTGCATTAAATCAAATAAACTTTGAACATATTCATGGCCACAGTCAGAATATGTGAAGGATTTACTTTGACTTAATACACATTTTTCCAACAAATTTTCTTAGAAAATCTTTCAAAGTGCATTCATTCACTCATATCATTGGCATCATGAAACCATTGGTTTTCTCATGATTTTCTTAAGAAAGTGGCATTCTTAAGAAATCGACTTCTCAAGAAACTCTAAGAATTTTCCAAAATCGGCTTTCCCCAAGTCAAGTTTTTCACAGTTTTCCTTGGAAAATGTTATTTTCTTAAGAGCTTCAAAGGAGTTTTTCAATATTTCTCCAAGATCAAAAAGCGATTTCCAAGTATTTCAAAGGTAAAATTCTCAGGATTTCGATTCCCAAGTTTTGAATTTCCTTCTTCAATGAGTTTTCCTATAAATTTTCCATCATTTTCCTAAGAAAACTCTCAAAGTCCAAGTTTTCCTAAGAAGTGTTTCCATTTTCAAAGGTTCACCCTTTTCTCAAGAATCACTTCCATTTTCCCAGGATTTTCAACCATTCATGATTTTCCCACAACTTCATGAACTTTCCCGTGACTTCAAAAACCCTTTTTCACATGAGTTTTCCTGAGAAAGTGACTTTCAGCTTTTTCCTGAGAGAATCTTTTCAACTCCAAATATTTTCCAAGCATACATCATGTTTTCCCAAGCTGCATTTTCCCAAAACCTCATAGCACATGCCTGAATTCTCTGTGCATTTAGGATAGAACATAACTTCAATAATTTCGCTAAGTCAAGCACAATTTTGGTCCTTGGTTCGATTACCCCTGTTAAAGGCGGCAGGAACGGTCGAACCTCGTACCGACAGGTCGAGCCCCATCCCATGGATTTTCCCTCAATTTTCAAAACGGAGGTGAGTATTTCAAAAACATTTTCCAAAATCCGGTCAAGTTTGAAGCGCGGAAGCGTTTTCCCTCTCTCTCTTCCGCAAGGAAGGGAAGACGGGGGAAAAATTTCGCGACGATAACACACTTGAAAACTTGATTGAGAGCTTCGATGTGATCTTCCTCTTCTTTGGACTTTTCCAGAATATCATCGACATATGCGTCCATGATTTTGTGCATTTGATCATGGAAAATAACAGCCATAGCACATTGATTGGTGGCTCTAGCATTTTTAAGCCCAAATGGCATGACTATATAACAAAAAGTGCTCCAAGGAGTAGTGAAAGATGTCTTGGACTGATCGCGAGCGGCCAACTTAATCTGATTATATCTGGAATATCCGTTCATAAAAGAGAACATGGCGTGGCCTGCCATGCTGTCAATCAAAAGATCAATATTAGGAAGCGGATAATCATCCTTAGGAGTCGCTTTATTGAGATCTCTGAAGTTGATGCAAATTCAAACTTTGTCATTCTTCTTGGGAACAATGACAATATTTGCTAGCCAATCTGGATAGTCAATGGTTCGAATGAACCCTGCTTTGAGTAGGTCTTCCACACCTTCCTTAACTTGTTGTTTCACTCGGAGATCCATCTTTCTCAGCTTCTGCTTAACTGACTTGACATCTGGTTTTAGAACGAGGCGATGCTCAACCAATTTGGTATCCAGACCTGGCATATCTTCATACGTCCATGCAAACACTTCTTCATGTTGTTTGAGGAAATTGATGAGTCTTTCTTTCTCTTCCGGACTCAAGCTGCTACCAATCTTGAGAATTTTAGGATCATCTTCTGATCCGATATTGATATCCTCAGTCAGATCTTGAACTAAGGATGATGGCTCATCTTGTTTCTGAATTGCTGCAAATTCTGGTAGTGCTTGAAGAGCTGAATCGAACTCTATGGGTTCTTCTGACTGCTTTGTATTCTGACTGCTTTCTGCTCTTATTTTAATCTGACGAATCACTGCTGGCTTTGAAAAGGCATTTGGGTTAAGAACGAGCTTCTTGATAGATCGGGAAGACATTCTGAAAATTGGAGAATAAATTGATTCAGAGAAATCGCCCGTCATAAAACAAATTATTTTTATTAAGAAAATAATTGGAAAGATAAAAGAGCAAGATAATGGTAATTTTGCAAAGATTTGATAATAAGCAGTACAGAGACAAAAGGCATCCAGACAGATAAAGGAAATTCGCAACTTTATTGAAAGATTGAATTGATCAAATGACAATGATGAAAATGAAATGGGATATCTTCCTCACAAAAGAATAGAAATGAAAAGACAAGCAGATTATTTTAATGTGTTCCCTTGACGAAAATAATGCTCTTCTGAGATCTTCTGCCAGTGAAACCCAATCCGGCTCCCTTAGGGTAGTGCTGAGAAACTACAGGCTCGAGACGACCATCTCCATTTTTGCCTAGGCCTTGAAAAGGCTGATAACCATGCTTCATTAATAGATCAAATCCCCTTTTGGCCTTCATAAATTGAGAGAACAAAGGATGATCCTTGAATGTACTATAGTCAATTCGCCCTCCAATTTTGAAGAACTGCGGGCCTCTCCATCGAGTCATAGCCACTATATGCTCTGGATGTTCCGCTGTCTGCAGTATTCCTAAATTTTTTTCGATGCTGACCTCATCAATGCCCCTAATGCTAGGGATATCAGTAGTAAAAGTGGGTCTAGGAACCATAGGCTGTGCTAGCCTCTGCTCTGGATCTTCGCTCAAGACTGTTGTGATCATTCCGCCTTTTGACCACTTGACACACTGATGAAGAGTAGATGACACATTGTTTGTATTGTGAATCCACGGTCTCCCGAGAAGCATATTATAGGTAGGCGGCACATTAACCACATGAAAGAGACCTGAATGGACCGAGTAATCAATGAAAATCTCTAGGAAGATTTTTCCTTTTGCTGTTTGGCCATGATTATCGAACTCGTAGATGGTGATCGGGTCTGAGATGTATTCCTCTTCTTTGATGCCCAAAGCTTTGGCTGTCATTTTCGGGCATATATTGAGGCTGCTGCCTCCATCTATCAACACATGGGGAACCGTCATCCCTCTGGTTCGAATCACAACATATAGAGCATTGTTGTGAAATACATGAGGCTTTGGGAGATCCTTATCTGAAAAAGTAATCGGAGCATTCGTCATAGCCTGATTGACTATCTGGGCCATGTCCTCAGGAGTTATGCTCGATTTTACTTTGATTTTCTGCAACAGATCATCCAACACCTGCTGATGTTTGGCGGAAGCTTGGGCTAAATCCAAAATTGAGACATTAGATAATGTTGTAACTGGTTTTGCAGTCGATGTCTCATTTTTTCTAGGGCGGGCTTAATAAAATGTTTGGGGAACCATGGCATTCTTTTAGCTACATCAGAAGATACCCCAGCGGGCTTGGCAGATATTTGCATTTTTCCAAAGGCTGAGATAAGATCCATCTTCTGAGCTTTGGACTGAGCCTACTGCAGTACAAGGACCTGATGCTGAGCTTGCATATCCTTTTTAGAGCATGGCCTGATATGCTCTTGCGGTTGAAAAGACTGTTCAGAGATGACTGCTGTAGAATGATGGGGAAATGGTCTCTTCAAAATATCCATATTTTCATCTTCAGTACCCTCTACCAGAAGATTCTGGTCAATGAGA
The DNA here is from genome assembly GCF_984573655.1 of Nuphar pumila. Lineage (NCBI taxonomy): Eukaryota > Viridiplantae > Streptophyta > Magnoliopsida > Nymphaeales > Nymphaeaceae > Nuphar > Nuphar pumila. Next base: position 55,501,764 of record NC_143260.1, read on the forward strand.
TCTTGAACAATATTCTTGAGAACAGAGCAGTTTTCAGTATTACGCCCCACTGTTTTGTGAAATTTGCAAAATTGATCCTTGAATTTTCCCATGGGCACAAGGGAATCGACCAGTCTAGGCAATTTGACCATTTCTTTGGTCAACATGTATTCGAGCACAGTCTCGAGTGATTGATCCAGTGGAGTGAACTTCCTATCATAGCTCCATCCTTCATGTTTTACTTTCTCCCGGGGTTTCGGTCCTTGTTCTAACTGAAGTGGCTTGTTGAATTGCCGGCCCCATAACAAAAATCTTTGTTTTTCTCTTTGCAATGATTCCATTTATCATTTCTGGCAGAGTGAGTGAAATGAGTCTTCTTCTTTGATTCATTCTGACTGTTGTTCTTAGCAAAAGTGAAACCTTCATAGAAACAATTTTCCATACTTAACTCGAGCCACTCGGCTCGCTCTGTTAACTCGATAAATGTTCTGGATGGTGCGGTGGAGATGATGCCTTTCAAAGGCTGTGAGAAATTACTTAGAATCAAGGACAAAGCATGCCCCTTTGATATGGAGTCTCTCATCTTATTGCAAGCTAACCTCCAGCGATGAATGAATTCTCTAGCCTTTTCATTTTCTCTCTGCTTGAGGCCGCAGAGATGACTGAGGGTGGGAAGCGCCTAAGCATTAAAGAGAAAATGCTCAATGAACATGTTTACCACCTTGTCAAATTCTTTCAGTTCAATTGGGTTAACATGCTCCGAGTGCCATTTAGTTGTTGTTCCCTCCAGACTGTCAGGGAAACAAAGAAAAAGCGCCCGATTGTCTCCCTTGAATCTAGAGCATTTAGCAAAGAACATGGCAAGGTGTGCCTTGGGATCACCAAAACCATCGAATTTGATGAACTTCTTAGGGAGATTATCCAGATTGTCGTCTCCCTCCAAACCGTTATAAAAGTCTTCACTGGTGAAGACCTTCTTTCCTTTGTCGTAGGCTTGCAGATCTCAAACTATTCTGACCACATCTTTGAATTGTGGCTGGTCAGAGTCACTGATAGACTAATCTTTGAACCTATGGGCTGACCCCTGCCCCTGTGTAGTTTTGCGGAATGTCTGATGAGTCTCGAACTCTTCATCTGAATCTTTCGCTGATTCTTCTTTATCGGTCGAATCAGCATACTGAATGGACTTCTTGACTGCCTTCGAGACCTCCTTCATTGTCCGGCCTTTCGCCTTGTGCTTAACTTGGGTTTGCTCTACACTGGCTTCAGCTTGCTCTGCCAGCATTTTAGTCATCATTTTCTTGAACATGGCATACATTTGAGGATCAATGTCATCCTCAACCTGCTGCCCTTGATTTCTGCCAGAATGCGGGGAGCCCATCTCTTCTTCTGAAGCTGTTGAGTGTTCCATGCCTTCGACTGGTGCGGTTTTCTTTCCGGACCTTGTCTGAACCATTGAATGTCACGAAAGCTCTCTGGAGGTTGCTAACGCTTTCTGCATGGGAGAATTGATGGTTCGGCATTTGAAAGAAATTTTGATTAGAGGAAAATATTTACTGAGAAATTTGGTAGACAATTGAAAGAGTATCCCATTACTAGAAATTGAGTCGTCGCTGGGATTACATAATTGCATTGTCATTCCATTGCAAAAAATAAACAACTGAAAAATATGCCTTGTTCCCTAGGCGAGGTCGTCAAACCAAGATAGGATGAAATTTAAAGGAATTTTATTGAAGAAAGGAAAAACATGATTTTATTAATAATAAACTTGACAAAGGGGAGGGGGTCGAACGATTTTCCACCACTCCTGATAATCAGAGGACACTTAAGGACCAGGAAAATAGTGAGAGTAACAAAAGAATCCCAGCCATGTCTTGCAGAATGATATGCTCCGGACCACTGATTTGATGTGAGATCGAATTCTGGCAAGATCCCTGATAGTGGGCGAATTTCTATGCGCTTCTGTCTCTGAGAGAACTGCCTGACACACTGCTCTGGATGGTAGTATGCGCAGAAGAATGGGCCAAGTAGCCTGAATCACTTGCTATATGCATAAGTATATCTGGGGGGTAATTCCTGACGATCAAAGTAGTCCCACACGACTTCTTCCTCCTGCAGGTTGTCGATCAAGAACCGGTATCGTGCAACTGGAAGAAGCTTTTCACCATTGTATCTGAATGAACTGGCTCAGGCTGGCACATGCCAGAGGAACCAAGATTGCAAAGCGTAGGTACACCCTTCAACTAGAATTGATTCTCCGAGCGTGAAACGGGTCAACCCTCGATGTAGAAAAGCAAGTGCAGCCATGGCTATGGAGAGACGGCTGGTCTGTCGACTTCCCCACCTTCGCAGAATTTGAACTATCCTGATATCCATGTAATTCCGTCCATCGAGAAAGAGAGCTAATCCCACATTGCATAAGACCATCGCATGCTGGATTCTTTCTCTAGCTGTTCGAGATAAGGAACTGACTTCCACAAATGCCCCATATTGTCTGTAGATTTCGAGCAGGTCCACATATTCATTTCTATTCTCCTCGATCAATGGCCAAGAGTTGCGTCCTGTCATGCAAGCTAAAGCGTCTCGGGGATCTAGACCCTTGACATTGATCAAAAACTGTTTCTCCAATGGATCTCCTGGCTGACCAACTGGTTCAGGTAATCCCATAATCTCTGAAAATTCGTCCATCAACAAAGTCATTTCTCCCCATGGGAACCAGAAGGTACTAGTGCTCGGATTCCACCGCTCTGCCAGTGCGTGGATCAAATTGCCGTTAACTGTCTGCTTTCCCACTGCGGATGCGAGTTCCAATCCACACTCGTCCAAATGGTTCAGAAACATACGAGAGAAGTTCTTGAACCATGAATAGTACCACCAAGGAATGAAGGATCCGGTGCTGAGAGTTCGATGTTCTGGAAGACCTTGTCGCACCTCGTAGGAGATGTGACCCTTAGGAAAGACTTAATCGAGTTGACTGGATGCCATCAGAATAGACTGGAAAACATGGAAAATTTGGAATAAGACTCAAGAAAATACAGGAATTTTGAAAAATTGCAGGCAGGATAAAAATAAAGCAAGAAATTCGAGATCCAGAAGAACGAAAGGATGGAAAGTTTCCTGGAGTTTTGAAGGAAATAAAGGGGAATTTGTAAAATCGTCCCGGGTTTGGATAAAATAGGATTTTTAGATAGTATATGGAAACAGATGAAAAATTTGGAGATTTTTGAAAATCGTCTAGTATTTTAGAAAACTTATGGAAAAATGTAATAAAAGAAACTGACATTCAATCACATCCTGTACAAACAAGTATGCACATACAACATTCCCTAAAAGCTGACTCTAGATGCACAAGTTTTGAAATAGCTATAGGATCTTAATCCTAACTCTAAGATTCAGATCATCTGTGTCCAATCATGCTATGCTTATATACTCGAGCCGAGGCTCGATGTACGTGGCATAAAATCAATTTCTCTGGTTCTAGGTTAAAGTTTTTCAACATCCTTGAGCATCTGCCGATATACGTTGGACTACGACCCTTAGTACGTGGCAGGGGGGTTTTCACCCAAATAGGTGGCCCAGTTGTGAGGCTTTGTCCCGAACTATGGTTCTGGAAGAAAGCCCAGCAACGTGAAGACCAGGTAAAGATAGGTGGGGTGGTTTTTGAAAACATGAGCACATGCAAACAAATCAGAAGGCTCTAAAACCTAAAGAGATAGAGATTTTAAATTTTTTTAAGAAGCAAACATTGTTTTCTTACAAATCCTAGATTGAGGAGTGTTGTATTAGACCTAAGTCTATGTGAGCATGAATAATTCTCCTCAATATGGTCCTACCAAACCATGCCTAGTCTGCATGCAATTCATGTCAGCTGGGTTCAAGTCTAGGCTCCTAGGTTCACATGATATCATGAAATAAAAGCTGACATTCCATGGAACATGATTTTGACAATTTGAACTAAGTTAAGTACTCAATTGATCAGGCGAAGACAAGTCCCATCACGGTCGCCAAACCTGTTATCATTGAAATTTTTTTTTACTTTTGCGAGTCAAACTGACCTTTGAAAAAGATTTTGAAAATAACTCGCCTCCGTTTTAAAATACGGAATAATTCCGAAGAATGAGACTTGCCTGTCGGTACCAGGTTTAACCGTTCCTGGCGCCTTTACCAGGGGTAATTGAACCAAGGATCAATTGTATGCTTAACTTTGATCAACTTGTCTAAATCATATTCTATTTCCTAAATACACAAAGAATCAGGCATGTGCTATGAATTTCTGAAAATGCATATTTGAAAACATGATGTTTGATTTGAATATTGGAAAATATTGGGAGATTCTTGGAAAAGATAACACTTGGAAAATCATGAGCTTAGTGAGAGAATATTTCTGAGGAAAGTGGAAATCGATTTCTGAGGAATCCAAAGGTTTTGTGAAAATCGATTTTGAGGAATTTCAAATAACTTTGACAAACTTGATTTCTTTAAATTAGAACTTGGAAATTGATGCTATAACTTGGAAAATCGAATTTTGAACTTTGAAAAATACTTGAAATATCATTTGAAAACTTAGAGTTTTGAGAAAATCGATTTTAGAATAAGACTTAGAAATTTTGAGAAAATTGATTTCTCTAAATTGAAATTGGAATTTGCAAATGAATGAATTGAATGAATATGGATTTGAAAGACTTGATTTTGAGGAATTGAAAAAACCCTTTTGTATTTTTGAGAAATGCAGTGCATTTTGAAGTTAGCCTAGGAGTGTAGGTTGAATGTGGCTAATACGAAGATTACAAATCTGGGTATCATTCGTATTCTGACTATGGCCATAAATACAAATTCCACCAAGTTTGTCAACTCTATAAGAGATAGTGTACGTGCCATTCGTGTAGACCATAGTGGATTTGAAATATGTGCATGAATGACAAGCATAACAGTTATATATCAAAGTTCAAAACTATATGCAATGCAAATCCTAATCTAAGCAGAAATTGAAATTCTTATTCCAAATTTGATTACAATTTACATCACTAATTGAATTTAAATACATAAAAGTAAAGTCTTCAATGTCCTTGCAAAACTAGAAAACTGGTTAGTGAAGATATGTTGGCTTTTCTAGATTTATTCAGTAATATCTAGAAATTACTGGATTTTGTAGATATAAGCCATTTTCCATATGATTCCCTTATATAAACTTAATAAAATATGAAATAAGATGGAATAAATATGAAAATGGAATTTGGAATTTCGAAATTGGGGTCAAAATGACCAAAATACCCCTGATAGCAAGACTATGGCCTTTAAATCAGGGTTTTTAGAAAGATATTTTGTAAAAATACAAGTTTTAAAGTTTAAATGAGGATACATTAAACCAAATATGATATGACATGATTAAAAACATGAAAATTAGGGTTTAGAATTTCGAAATTTAGGTTAAATGACCAAATTGCCCCTGATAGCAAGACTATGGCCTTGAAATCAGGGTTTTCTGAAATAGATTTTGGTAAAAACTTGAGATTTATGATTGAAATAAACATAAAATCAAACATAAAACATCCTAATATGATTCTAAACATGAAAAAACCCTAAAACTATGAACTTTCACACGAGAATCAAGAAATATCACCAATATCACGATTTTGGCAGTGTTTTTTGATCTTTCAGGGACTTTGTTTTGCAATTTGATCTATTCCAGCATCAAATGAATTCTAAATTTACTAAAAATCGATGCCTAAACTTATTATTACCCTAAAATCAGGTTGGAGTCATAAAAATATATTTTTGACATTATTTTAATTCAAACATTACATAAAAAAACCTAAAATAAGCTATTTTTACCTATGTTCACAAACCAGTTCCAATGTTAGACCCGAATCAGGGATCAAATCACCATGAAAATTTATGAACTTTCACAGAGGTAAACTAGACAACAAACAAAAACTTTTCGTTTTACAGATCGGAAAAAGCATCTCTGGTTAGGGAGAAACCCTTCCGGCAATCTGAGCTAAAATACAATGAATCTAACAGGGGCTAAAACAGATACTTTGGGTTAAAAATATACAAAATAAATAAAAAATTTAATAAAAAATTTCTGAAATTTCAGAATTGAAAAGTAGACAAAAAAATAATGAACTTCTTTTTTTATGGATCCTAGATCGGATCTACGGTCTGAGATCTATGATCAACACAAGTCAGATTAGGGTTTTGGTAAACCCTAACGAGTTTTAAATATTAAATCTGATTCTTTGACAGAGGAAAAATAATAAATAGATTTAAAAAATTACCAAAATTTCACAATAAATAGTTCTCATCAACATAAATCCACTGCATTTTACGGATTTTGAATCGGATCTTGGATGACGAAAATAACACAACTACAAGTTACCTATGAATTTCAATATCGATTCTAAACGACTGAAAATCACGGTTTAATCTTTTATTTTTTTGACAAAGTTCCCGAATCCCAAAACATCCGAAATTTTTACAGTAGTTCACTGACATATCTATGTATCACATATTCAAAAATCAGAAATTTACAGTGAGTATTTCAATACGAAATAACATGTTCTATGCTGATTCAAGCTTAAAACACACAGAAATCTAATGAAACCTAATAAATCATGCTTTAACTAATGAAAATAATAATAAAAATTACTAAACAGTAAAATGAAATTATTTTCTATGCTAAAACACATGTAATAAACATAAAGAAGTAAAAAAAATAAATAAACACAGGGAATCATTCGCTGGAATTTTATTTTACCTTTAAAACCATGGATTTAACCCATTAAAAGGGTAAATCTCATGTTTTATTGGTTAATAACATGAAAATCGATGTAATACTCGATTCTAACGAATTAGAATCCCTATAAACACAATGAAACAGAGTTAGATCACTGTATTGAACCGTTCTTTAGGTTCTTGAACTTGAATCCATGGTTTAATCCATGCAATAGAAGGCACTAATGGCTAAAACTGATTTAAAACATGAAAAAGTATTGAATAAAACTAAAAAATATTACCTTGGTGCTTGCAGCAATGGAGGAAGGGCTGGAGAGGAGATAAAAGCTCCAAGAATCCAATAGAAGAGAGATGGAAAAATCGACCCCCCTTATGCCTCTATTTATAATAAAAAATTAGGTTAAAATTTTAGAATTTTAAAAATTTTGGACTCTAAAGAGGAGGGCGATTTTTGGGTGGAGTTACCTATATGACCTTGACCTAATTAACTCTAATTGACACCTAATTGAACTCCTAACTAATCCTAAAGACCCCCAAATGTGCTGCCACTTGGCATTTTTCCACATTTGGTTTTTAAAGTTTTAACTAAAACCTTTAAAAACAATAGTTTAAAAATCAAATTTCAAAATGGATTTTCAAAATGGATTTTGACTATTTCAAACTTCTAAAACTAACCAAGATACTGACTAACCCTAGTCTAACCCTGACTTTCTCAAATGTGGCGTCACCTCGAGTGGACCCCACTTGAATTTTTAAAAACGATTTTAAAGCTTGAAATTGAGAGATATTTCAAAAGATCTTCAAAAGTAATCTTGAAATTAAAAGTTTTGAAATGGCATAGAGTTCCAACTGGGTCAGAACTCCACTGGATATGGCGCCAACTGAGTGGGCCCACATCAAGTTTTGAAAATTTTAAAATAAACTTTGAAAATAGCCTTGAAAAGGGGTTAAAATCAATAGTTGAAATTCAAAGTTTTGAAAGTAGAGTCTCAAGCGAACTGAAACTCTGGGTTAGAGTCCTGGATTTTTAGGAATCTGTGATTTTGATTTTTAAAAGCCAAATGAAAGAGTTTTTGAAAAGATTTCATCGAAAATGGTGAAACAAGTCAGAAAATACAGTCAGGGTTAGACTCCTAACTTAATCAAAACTCTGAAATAGAGTCCTGAAGTAACTGAACTCTACAAAATGACCTAATTTTTGAAAAACAAATGAAAATAAATGAAAATAGAAGTAAAAACAGACTCTAGAACATACTCTTGACTGGATTAGGACTCTAGGACAGAGTCCTGATCGGACTGAAACTCTAGATTTTTTTGGTATTTTCTGAAAAACAGTTGAAAGAACTTATGAAAATAGTGAAAGCAATAACAAATATTGAAATAAAACAAAGTTCTAATTCAACTGAGACTCTGGGGACAGAGTCCTAATTGAACTAGGACTCTCCAATTTTTGGATTTTCTTAGAAAACAAATGAGAGAATTTTGAAAAACAGTGAAAAACAGGATGAAATTGAAGTTTTAGTTTAGAGTTCTGATCTGATTAGGACTCTGAGAAAGAGTCCTGATTCGATCAGAACTGTAAGAAATTTTGGTTTTCTGATAAGTAAATGATGAAATTTAAGCAAAGCTTTTGAAAACCAGTGAAAATGAAGTATAAAAACCAATTTTGGATAGAGTCCTGATTCGATCAGGACTCTTGGACAGAGTCCTGATTTGATCAGGGCTGTGAGATAAAACCTCAGAATTTTGAAATTCTTTGATAAAAGTGTAACAGTTTTGATAGATGGAAAGAATTTTGAAAGATTTTCTTCAAAATTAAAATCAGGATCAGAGTCCTGATCCAACTAGGACTCTATGAATAGAGTCCTGTTTTGACTAAAACTCTGAGAAGAAGTGTGTGCAATGCCAGATACATGCACCTTCTATTCATGCTCCAGTAACATATTTGCAATATGTTGTCTCTCCATGGTCGTTCTCTATGTGGGCCTTCGATGTCGTAGGTCCCATCACTCCCTCTGCTTCAAATGGTCATAAATACTTCCTTGTCGCAACAGAATATTTCACCAAGTGGGTAGAAGCTATCACTCTCCGCGCAGTGGAAGGCCGACACGTAGTCTCTTTTATTCACAAGAGCATCCTTTGCCATTTCGGCATCCCACATGACATCGTGTTAGATAATTGCAGTCATTTCAAGAATGAAAGAATGAAGACATTCTGCTCAAAGTTCAAGATCTATCACCATTTCTCCGCTCCTTACTATCCTCAAGGGAATTGGCAGGCAGAAGCCACCAACAAAATCCTTAGAGCGAACTGTAGAAACAGGCCGTGACTAGCATGAGAAGATCTATGATGCACTATGGGCCTATCGGACCACTATTCGCACTCCAACGAATGCTACTCCATCAGAATTGGTCTACGGAACAGAAGTAATGTTGCCTCTGCATGTTCAGAAGCCCGCCTTGAAATTTGCTTCCCTTCTAGAACTACCTCTTGATCAATACCAGCAACAACGACTAGTACAGCTAGACTTGCTCAACGAGAGAAGATTAAAAGCAACAGAGCATGCTCAATCCTATCGCCAGAGAGTAGCCAGACAATATGCAAAGTCTGTCATCGAAAAAAGATTCAAAGTCAATGATTTAGTGCTTCGATCCACACCATATCTCAAACATCATCCTGGCGGTAAATGGTCGCCAAATTGGGAAGGTCCATATGTCGTCAAAGAAGCATTACCCCGCAACTCATATCAGCTCATCAACGCCGATGGGGTAGAATTGCCAGATCCCATTAATGCTCGACACTTGAAAAAAGTTCTATACTTAAACATTTATTCTCCTCTTGTAATCCTCCTATTTTCTTCAAATAATGATCAAACTTTCTTTCCCAGTTACACTGGGGCATTTTTAAAAATTTTGTTCTGTATGCAGGCAGGATAAACAAATTCCTCATTTTACACACTTATGCATTCATGTGCATCAATTTGCATTCATTTGCATTCAACTGCATTAATAACAGTCTGGTCAGTATTGGGATTTCAACAAACAGTCCCATCACAATTCCTAATTGTCATTCAAAATTGAAAAACAATCATTAGTACTGAACCAAAATCCAGTGCTCGAACTGGTATTATTTCAAAATCCAATGCTCGAACTTGTATTATTTCAAAATCCAATGCTCGAACTTGTATTATTTCAAAATCCAGTGCTCGAACTGGTATTATTTCAAAATTCAGTGCTCGAACTGGTATTATTTCAAAATCCAGTGCTCGAACTGGTATTATTTCAAAATCCAGTGCTCGAACTGGTATTATTTCAAAATCCAGTGCTCAAACTGACATTATTTTAAAATCCAATTTTCAAGTTGGTCTATATTTTCCTGTGAAAAACCGAGTCCCGATTCGGGTTTTTCTCTCAAAATTATTTTTCCTTTGAAAAGCCGAGTTCCGACTCGGGTTTCCTTTAAATTATTTTTTCTTTAAAGATCCGAGTTTCGACTCAGGTTTTCCTTCAAATCATTTTTTCCTTTGAAGATCTAAGTTCCGACTCAGGTTTTCCTTTAAATCATTTTTCTTTGAAGATCTAAGTTCCGACTCGGGTTTTCCTTCGAATCATTTTTTCCTTTGAAGATCTAAGTTCCGACTCAGGTTTTCCTTTAAATTATTTTTTTCTTTGAAGATCCGAGTTCCGACTCGGGTTTTCTTTCAAATCATTTTTTTTCCTTTGAAGATCAGAGTTCCGAATCAGGTTTTCCTTTAAATCATTTTTCTTTGAAGATTCGAGTTCCGAATCGGGTTTTCCTTCGAATCATTTTTTCCTTTGAAGATCTGAGTTCCGACTCAGGTTTTCCTTAAAAAAAATTTTTTTCTTTGAAGATCCGAGTTCCGACTCGGGTTTTCCTTCAAATCATTTTTTTCCTTTGAAGATCTGAGTTCCGACTGAGGTTTTCCTTTAAATTACTTTTTCTTTTGAAGAGTCGAGTTTCGACTCGGGTTTTCCCTTAAATCATTTTCCTTCGTTGATTCGGGTTCTGACTCGAGATCTCTTTATTTATTCGAGCCCTGACTCGAGCTCTTCATTTTCTTTTGTTGATCCGGGTTCCAACTCGTGATCTCTTTACTTTATTCGAGCTCTGACTCGAACTCATCATTCTCCTTTGTTGATCCAAGTCATTTCAATCCTCAGGATCTGTCAATCGCTCAAATTTGATATTTTGCCCACCAATTTTCAAATCTTTGGATCATTCAATTCTCCAATCTTGACCCCTGGGTCACCCAATTTCCAATTTCAAATTCCAATTCTCAATTCCAATTACCAAATTCTCAATTTCGACCGTCAGGTCACCCAGTTTCCAATTTAGACCTTCGGGTCACTCAATTCTCAATTTCGACCTTCGGGCCACACAATTTTGACCTTTTGGTCAACCAATTCCCAATTTCGACCGTTAGGTCATCTAATTTCGACCTCCGGGTCATTCAATTTCCAACAATCAATTTTTCAATTTCCAATTTCGACCTTTGGGTCAATCAAATCTCAATATCCAATTTCAATCATTTTCTCTTGCGAGAGATCCTTTTCATAGGGAGAGTTCGAGGGAGCTCGTTCTTTTAGCATGCTATCCAATTCGTTCACTTAGCCCCTTTTTAGGGAGAGTTTGAAGGGACTCACGTCTTTGTGAACTATTTGCAAAACAATTTCCAATTTCACACAATGAACCCTTCTATAGGGAGAGGCTCGACGGAGACTCGCTTTTCTTGTGGCCCCCCAATTTTCATACTAGGCCATCTTCGTCATGAAAGACCCTCTTTTTAGGGAGAGTGTGATGGACTCGTTCCTTTCATGACCCAATTTTCAGACCTCACTATTATCGGCCCCCTTTCTATAAGAGAAGCCTAATGTTAGGGAGCTTTGACGAAAGCTCAATTTCTCTTCGAAAGTTCATTTTGCAAACACCTCCTCATCAGGGAAGAGAGGAGTATTTTCCATTTCCCATTCAGGTAAGGGCTAAGCCCGAGTCTCTCTTTTTGGGGAAAAAGAGAGGAGAATTTTCGTCACGGATGTGTTGAGCCGGACCTCAAATGCTCTCTTTCACCAGGATTTCAAGAACAATTGTGTCAATCTGTTAATCAATTACCTATTGATTTCAAACTTTATTACACAAATTTTACCTCAGTTTACTTTTAGCATTACTTCCAAAAGAGTGAAGCTTTTGCGAAAAGAGATTCAAAATTCAAATTCTTTTTATTGGTCAACCAAAAGGATGAAGGATAAATCCTCGATATGGCCAGAAAAGAAGATTCAATGTTATTGAAAAGCCATAGGTGATTGATATTGATCGCAGTCAATGACACATCTCTAAAGATTATTCTTGCAAAAATGAGGCAGTGGAAATATCCTGAGCGCTAGAAAAAGAGAGAATTCATCCAAGCCCTGTCTCCTCAAAATCACCTAAGCTGCAATTAAATATCCGCAAAGAGGATCTCTCAATTGTCGTCAAGATGAAGGCGAATTAAGCGAGTAGACCCCCAGGGCCAAAGAAGATTTGAAACATCTCAAAGATGACAGAGTTTGTGACAGATCCTTCCAGGGAAAGTCCAAAGCACTGTCGAGATGAAGGCAGATGCGATGAACCTCCCGACAATCCCTAAAAGATATTTAATTTCTGCTATCATCCACAGATCTCTAACCCATGAGCCAATATCGTCAAAAAAAAAGGATCAAAACATCTCCAAGTTGAAGGAGTTTGGGGCGTACCCTTCCAAAAGAGAGGGAAAAGAAAGAGAGAAAAGTCAGGACATCTCCAAAATGAAGGATGATGTAATAAACTCCCTCGAAGCCCAAGAGAGTTCAAAAGAGTGCAGAAAGATTATCATGAGAGAAGCTCCCAGGATATTGTAAACACCCCAAATTTTTCAAAATCTTTTTAATATTCTATTTTTTCCCTTGACCCCATTTTTTGAGCAAATGAGTCATTTTTAAATCTAAATTCCAGTTCATTTCTCAAGTTTTACTGAAATTAAATTCATTTTATATATCTGACTTGATTTCGGATCCAGATTCATTGTCAAGATCCAAATTTGAGTCTCGTTGTCCAACTTTTAAATTAAAATTACAAAAAATACCAAAAATAGTTTTTTAAATAGCTCGGACAGTCCCTCCGACATCCGTTTGGATCCATCATGTTGTATTTCTCGATTCGAGTTTCAAAACTCGAACATTTTCTCAAAACCTGGATCCAAACCCATTTTCTGAAGGAATTTCCCCAAAATAACCCTGATTTTTAATAAAAACCCTTCTTTTGTAAATATCTTAAAATTTTGTAAAAATCAATTTAAATTCCTTAGTTTTTAAAGTTTTGTTTTCAAAAAATACAAAAAAATGTAGAAATTTCAAGAAAAGAGCAAAAAAATAAGAAAATCAAAAAAAGAAAAACACAAAAATAGTTTCTTTTAGCACCTTTTTGAAAATCGTGTTTTGAAAACACTTTTTAGAAAAAACTTTTTTTTTAAAACCTTCTTTTTAGAAAATTTTATAAAGTGAAGGGCCCGATCTGAGAGGGGCCTAACGGCCACCTCTTATAAAATCGACCCTCACGGGGTCGATAATGGCATCCACACTTCACCCTTCCACGTGATCTCCTATACGCTCCTTCATTCCTCCTTCTCCCTCCCTGAAGCCTCTCCTTGGGCGGACGAAGTAAGTGAACTCCCCTCTTCCTCTTTATTCTCTGGATTTCGCTTTCTTTTTTGTTTTCTTTTTCTTCTTGCGTTCTTTTTCTCCTTTGATTCCCGTTCCTATAGCATGGGTTCAATACCTCTTCTCCATTAAAAGCAGGATATGCAGTGTTGACCTGTTTCATGGCAGCCTCAACCTGCATCTCTGCAACAAAATATCAGTGTTTAACGTTTCCTTTAACAACATTTTTTTTTTTCGTTTTTCTTTCATATTCTTTTTTAAGTAGTTCCCTTGATTCCCCATTATATTTTGATTTTCTCATTTCCTGTTTATATCACGATACCTTCTTTGATGTTGAAAATTTCATGTTTAATAATCAATTCATTCTAGTTATCGTTGGCATGGCGGCTTCTAGCATTCAGACACTTGCTTTCATTTGAATTAACCTTAGCCTCAAAAGGTAGATCTGCAAGTTTTGTAGCTTCAAGATCTGCCTCAAACGGTTTTGGTATCCTTAAAATTCCCTGTGTACCTAATAGTTAGCATATGAATCGTGATCACTTTTTTTATTATTATTTCGTTTGATTAACCATTCCCCAGGGTGAGGGGGGTCCTAAATGACTGTCTCGGATTCAAGGTTTTCTGATGAGTCGCATTGCTCTTTTAGTCCTGGACTGCTTTCTTCATAAATTCAAAACAGTGAAGGCCAGCAGGTTGCTTCTGGCCACTGCTCATCAGCATTAAACAATCAGCGTTAACCATGGCTGCTGATTCATTGGATCATTTCAGAATCCCCTTTATTTTTTTTATTTTTTTATTCATTTTTCTTTTTCTTTTTTTTTTCTTTTCCTTCTTTTTCATACCCTGTCTCTGCATCTATAGTGTTTAATGGATTGAGTCTCAGACCTGTAAGCTTCTTAACACCATGTCGGTACCAATGATCTGTCCCATTTTCTGCATCTGTAATTTCGTTCATTTTTCCTCTCATCCACATCATAAATACCATGCTAATGCTGCATCGATTCTTCCACGAATCGATTCAGAACCATAGTTTTTACAATTCTTAGGTTTTGGATTTCACATTTCAATTTACAGTTAGCTTATACTTTTTTTTGGGGGGTTTTGGTTTTTCACGATATCCCTTGGTAGTTGCTAAAATTTCTTTTTCGGTTTATCACTTTTATGTCTCTATGTGCTTGTCTGAATCACATTTTTGAATTTTCGGGTTTACTTTTAGCATCTGCTTCATGCTATCATCCATTTCTTTTTTTTACTAAATGCTACACTCGGGTTTCAGAGTGTTCTATATGTTCTAATGTGCTTGATCTATCTCCCTAGTCCAATCTAATTCATTTTTTTTCTTACTCATATTTGTAGGTTTCCTTGATGTTATACAATATCATTATCATATAATTTTTTTTTTAGCAACTAGGCATCCTTGAGTATATTTTCACATTTATTAATCTCATCATGAACCACATTTAGATCATCGAGAATTGTGTTATCTTTGCAGTCTATATATTTCAATCCACAGTTAGTTTACATTTTAATCCATAGTAAAATTTGCATGATAACCCTGTATCGGATGTTGTCATAAAAGAATACTTTACCTTTGACACATCTTGATCTGGGTATTCTGAGTTTTGCAAAATATAGAGCTATACTACTTGTTTGTTCCTTGTTGAGCCTTGCAAGAAATTACCAGTTGTTCTGTTCAGGCAAACCAACCAACCTGTTTTAAGTTCATACCCTTGTCATGGTGACAGCCTTTTTCTCATTTGGTACCAGTTCTGATCAGCTCGTAGCTAGTTGGCTGGGTAAGGACTGTGGTTGATCCACATCACCCTTTTCAGATTCATAGATGATGGAATTTTAATATGCTTGCAGTTTCCATAATATAATGGTAAGGTAATAGTGTTTTCTAGACCATGGGTTCTAGTAAAACAAATTTTTTTTTTAGCAGAATTGTGGAATTCATCATCCTTCTGGTTCAAACTTCCCAAATGGTAATGGGTTCTTTAGGTTCATATTCTGAAGCAGGCGTGGGGATCATCCGGTGCTCAGAGGCATCTTGTGTTTTCTCACCATCAGGGCACTCCTTATCCATTGGATGCTACTGCCTTTGAAAATCAGACCAGCATTAACCTGGTTCATTGTCATTTTAATTCCACTTTGGTAAGAGCCGTCCATTTCAATTGCACACATTTATTAACTGTAAGTGTTACTACTCGTTCATCAATTGTAGCTTCCAGCCATATTTTCATTTTTTTTTTAACTCGCTATTACCCATTTCTACTACCTGTCATACACTTACATCATTTCTGCAAGTCCTACTATTCATCGCAGCCACCTTCATCACATTCTCACCACCCAGTCGCACCATCCTCTGTCATGGCATCATTGCTGACCCACATCAGTCACTTCTCCATCATTTTCACTTTCAACACTCCTGTAGTATTTGCCTAGCACCCACATTTATGACACCCTTCATAGTATGTCATTTAAGCTTTTCACAAATCGATCATCAGCCTCTTAGCTCCAGCTGCCCATCATCCCTCCCTTGCTCTTCTTTACTTACAGCAAGACAATTGTTGTAATACTCTACATACCATCATACCTTCGCACCACTTCCTGTAAACTTCCAACATCACTTACATAGACTGTTGTACCCTACAGTCGTGCCCACCTTCCCGCAACTACATGTGCATTACAAACCATTCCCATAGTTGCCTACACATTTACCTGCAGGCAGTATCTCATCATCCTCTCTGCATCTATACAAACCATCACCTTTCATTTCCTGCAACACACAACACCTATTGGTTGAAGCACACAACATCTATTTGCTGAAGCACACAACACCTACCTGCTGAAGCATACAACACCTACCTGCTGAAGCACACAATACCTACTTGCTGAAGCATATAGCACCTACATACTGAAGGCACATCTCATGCACATCTTCTGTAATGCTTCTGCCTCACATAGCTCCCATCATTTACATTGCCTTCATACCCTACAGCCACTTCCAGCTTCATCTGTTATGTCATCTATTCACATTTTTAGCATATCATGGCTGAACCCCCAAGCCCCTCCTCACTCACCATTTTCAGATTCCTGCTACCGCAACCAACTCATAACATTTCACTGGTACACTTTCTTCACCTGTGCTCTGCAGCTACCGCCAACTTAAATCTGGCATAATCTTCCATTCCCATTTTCTGCAACCTTCAGCATATATATAGGCACTCTTTCAGCAATCCACTACTTTTTGCCCTACAGCAGCCCCAGTTGCTTCTGTATTCACCGTAGTACTTGTCACGAAGTGCCAATCATGCCATTTTTATACATAGTATGCCATTCCAGCATAAGATACTGCTTCATACTATTGTTACAATAACTTGCGACAGTGCTCCCAGCCCCACTTCTTCACAGGCATACCCTGTGCACAGCTGATGCACATCACTTGTGGCACGCCATTTCCTCTCCACAGTTCAACACATCACTCTGTCACCAACACTTTCACGTCACTTACTCACTGCTACTTACATTCTCACTTCACTACACATCTACTGCCTTCCACCTATATACATATATATATGTATATATTCATATATATATATATATATATATATATATATATATATATATATATATATACATATATGTATATGTATGTATATATATACTCATACATATATATGCACGTATATACAGGTATATATCTTTTTTATCTCTCCACACTTTAGATCTTCAATATCTTGGCATATGAGCATTTTACCATTGATATCCATATATATGCAATTTTCCTCTATCTTCATACTAATCCAATGTTTTGCAGGGAATACGTGAAGAAGGTCATTACTTGAAATTATGAATTCAATCTCGTGTATTGTAATAGTTAGATCTTAATGAGAATTTATATTTCCTGTTTTAGATAGAATGAATAAGCATTGTGAATATCATAAATTGCTTATTTTCCATGCTTTTGCCTTTATTTCTTAAAATCTCACAATGGTGAAACACGAATGGCATGTGCACCATTTCGTAAGAGGTAATTAATCCTAAGTTGATGATTTACATCAATGGCCATAGTCAGGATGTAAACAAAACTTAGGATTTTTATCTTTTATAAAATAACATTAGATCCACACTGGATCCTCTTAAAAAATCATCATATTTTCAAATATTTCCTTCTTTTATTAGAGTTTAACTTAAAATTGGCTCAAAATATATACCAATGGCCATAGTCAGGGTATATTGAGAGTTAATTTCATTTTAAACTCTATAAAAGCACAAAAAAATATGTTTTATTCTTCACCTGAATTTAAATATAGATCATTATATAATACATTCAATGACCATAGTCAAGGATATATTATATTTTCAATCTTATTTCAATTCATGTAAAGAATGAAATATGATTTTCAAAATCCAATTTCAAAATTCTTTAAATTTATTCATCATTTAGGATAGAATTACATAACATTTTCAAAATTCTTTTTCACAAATCTAAGTGATTTTCTTCAGGTATCTTCTTCACTTCTCAAATCAATTTTCTACTCTTATAAATTCAAATATCATTTTCAGATTCTAAGTTTAAATTCGAAGTCCAATTTGACTTTGAAATTCATTTGTATATCCAAAATTCAAATTCTAATTCAAATCAAATTTCAAAGTTCAACTTAACTTTGAAACCTCTGATTCATCTTCTGATTTTAAAACAAGTTTATTTTCCTTATCTTCAAAATCAAAGTTTCAAGATTGATTCCAAATTCAAGTCTTTTTCTAAGTTTTAAGTTTAAATTTGGGTTTTCAAAACCCAAATCCATCTTCAAAAGTCCCATTTGGACTTTCAGAATCCAAATCCAAAGTTAGATCTTAATCCCAACTTGAAATCCAGATTTCCAAGTGCAATCTCCACTTTTTTTTGGATCTCAGGCTTCAGATCCACAATCCATTTAGAATCCAGAATTCAACTTCCACTTCAGATCTCAAACTCCAAATCCAAATTACATCTTGGATTCCAGACCTTGGACCCAATTCCATCCTGGATCTCAGATTTCAGATCTAAATCCATTCTAGGATCCAGAATCCAATTTCACCTTGTATCTCAGACTTCAGATATAAATCCATTTTAGGATCTAGAACCCAGTTCCACTTTGGATCTCAGACTTCAGATCCAAAATCCATCTTAGGGTCCAGAGTTCAACTCTATCTTGGATCTCAAACTTCAGATCCAAAGTCCATCTTAGGGTCTAGAGTCCAGCTCTACCTTCGATCTTAGATTTCAGATACTAAATCCATTTTAAGATCTAGAACCCATTTTAGGATACAGAATCCAATTCCATCTTGGATTCCAGATCTTGGATCCAGAATTTAATTCCATTCCCAATTCTAGATTTCAAATCCAAATTCTATTTTCAGATCTCATCTGAACTTCCTAAATCCATTTCTATTTTTTAATATCATTTGGATTTCTCAAGTCCATTCTGATTTCAAAATTGAAATTCAAATTCCATTTCAAATATTCATTTCCTTTCCTAAATCCAAGTTTAAAATCCAAATTCAAAGTCTATTTCTGACTTTGAAAACTTCCTTCCTGTTCCTTTCATCTTCAAATCATTCTTTTCAAAATTCAAAAGATTTATTTTCTCAACTCTAATTATTTCAAAAACTTAGAACTTCATATATCTTTTCTGATCTATCTCAAGTTCTAAGTTAGAATCAATCATTCAGAAATCATTTCTTCATTCTATTATCAAGTCTATCTCAAAAAAACTTGAAGACTTTCAAAAACATCTTTTCAAAAGAACATACATCCTTGCATTGCACAAGCATGATTCTTTGTGCATTTAGACTTAGAATAAATTCTTAGATGATATTTAGGCAAAGCAAAAAGGCATAAATTCGATCCTTGGTTCGATTACCCCTGGTAAAGGCGCCAGGAACGGTCGAACCTCGTACCGACGAGTGAATTCCGCCTCTCCATTTCTTCCCGCAAATATTTCAAAACGGAGGCAAGTAATTTTCTAAATATTTTCAAATCAAGGTCAAGTGAGACCTCGCAAAAGAGTTCCTCTTCTTCTCTTTCTTTTCTTTTCTTTTCTCTTCTCTCTTCTTTTTTTGTCTTTTATTTTCTCCCTTCAAAAAAGAGGAAATAGATATAAGACCCATAATTTTTCAGTTCAAACTCTGAATAAATTCTTGAGGCATTTTTCAGTGAAAAATAGTCTTTTTACTGTAAAGCGAATCGAACCGATTCTTACGATCCAAATATACTTAGGATATTCGTATCTTCACGAATATATGCTCAAACACTCTGGAGGTCATAACTTCCTACCTGATCAAAATCAAAAGATTTCCACGAGCCAACTTTCTTAGTTACATCAATACGAAGATAATGGCCTACTCATAAATTTTCATAAAAAAATGCCGAAAACTCAATTTTTTTGCGAGACCCGCAAAAATATTGGTGGGACCCACAAAAATATTTCTCAGAAAATATTCTAGAATATTCCAGGACCTTCCAACACCTTCCAGGGAATATTCCATAGAATATTCCTTCTGGATAAGATCAAATAGTCAGATAGATAAGATCAAGCTGGATTTCTGAAAAAGCTAAAGGGCAAAAGGGTTGCTTAGCCCCTAAGCAACCTCCCATATAAATAGAGGTGCCCCCCCTTTAGAAAAAATCGCCACCCCCCCCCCCCCCTTTGCCTTCTCTCTCTCCTCCTTTTTCCAAACCTCCCCTACCTAGCCCACTTGGTCTGAGTCTGCCTGACCTGGTCTTAGCCTGAGCCTGCCTGACCTGGTCCTAACCCACCTGACCTATGTCTGAACTTACCTAACCTAAGTCTGAACCCAGTTGACTTGAACCTGGTTTGGTTCAAAGTCAAAGTCCAAGTCCTTTTTTGTCTGAAGTTCAAAGTTGATCCTTTTCAAAGTCGAGCCTTGTTCGAAGCATCAAAGCGTTTTGGAGTCATTTCTTCCATGAATTGAAGTAAGTTCGCTTCATTAATCCATCTCTCTCAAGTATTTGATTGTTTGTATATAGCATATACTTTCTAAAGTAGTATCTTGCTTTAGTTCTTGGTTGAGCCCTCTAGGATGCTTCGGTGTTCACGCGCTCGCCTCGTAACTATTGTCAGATATAAATGTTTGAATGCGCAGTATATGCGTTCTTCAAAATAGTATCTCGCCCTAATTCTTGGTTGAGCTCTCTAGGACACTTCAGTGTTCACTCTATCTCGTAACTATTGTTGGATACAGATCTAGATGTATATCTGTTGATTCTGCCGACGTGTCCTATATCGCACAAGCTATGTAATTTACCTTTGTCGTCGCGCCGTATGATGCCAAGGCTCCCTGTTTTCTGCAATTTCCAATTACTGCACTTTCGATTATGCATTTACTTACGTCGTCGTGTTGAATGACACCAAGGCTCCTACTTTCTGCAAATATATATGTAGAATATTTTGTTCAGTTACACACTCTGAACAATAGTATATACATTTCTTTACGCCGCCGCTGTATAAAGCACATGCTCCTGCTTATACTAAATATATGGTGCGTAAATGAGCGTTCAAATGGAGATCAACTCCAAATCGCCAATGTGATTCCTTTACCGCTCCTCGTTCAAGATTCTGCTTGACGAATGAAGCCCTTATTGGAAAGGCTTTGGTTTTTGGCAAAATGCTCTCTACGTAAAGACTAAGTCAATTACGTATGACCTGGCTATGGCCCAGGGTTCCTGCAACCTTGATGGATGCAAAGTACGCACAACGGTGCACATCCATTTCCCGAGTTAAGCATATCGATTTCCCACCAAAAAGGGGAGATGTCACTGAAATGAATAAAAGAAACACACGCTTTCTCCGTTAAAGAGAGGAAGTGCTGCTGAAATTCCTGAAGGAGCTAAGAATAGCTCAGAAAGAACGTAGCAGGATACTCCGTCATATAGCGGAGTGCTACCCAGTTCATGGAACGCCTTCTACAATGTAGAAAGGTTCGTCACACCACTGCCGATAGAGCAGAGGAGGTGCTGCCAGAATGGTTGGCAAAAGAGCTGCCAGAACTGGTTAAGTGGTACAACGATGCCCTTTGTTGGAACGATGTCAGAATGACTCATCTCCTTGATACCTGTAAGGGCACTGTACTTGTAAGAGCCGTTGCGCCGAAGTAGTGGTAGCGCCTTGACAAGGTACTGAGCTCGTTGCGTAAAAATACGCCGAGTAGCCGATCCGTAGAGATCGAGTCATGTGCATGCTCATTGAGAATTATCAGACAACCAAACTTGTAAGGGCCGCTGAGCCAGAGTGTGTTGTTTCCACC
Source organism: Nuphar pumila (assembly GCF_984573655.1). NCBI lineage: Eukaryota > Viridiplantae > Streptophyta > Magnoliopsida > Nymphaeales > Nymphaeaceae > Nuphar > Nuphar pumila. Next base: position 55,523,483 of record NC_143260.1, read on the forward strand.
GAAAGAGGTGAAGTGCTCGTCAAGGCCGAAGTGCCAAGAGCAGAGTTAAGCATGCATATGAATAAAACCTTTGTTCCACGGTGAAAGCCGTGTGGTTGATTGGGGTCGGGTACATACTTCTCAAAGGCTGGCCTATAGGCATGAAATGTTCGTCAAGTAATTATAAGACCGGCAGGACCCTTTCAGAATTTCTCACCGAGGAAGACGGTGATGGCGCAAAATTGAGTGACATATATTTCACCCGAACCTGATAGAGTTCATTGATGGCCTCCGTCACTCAGAGGTATGGAGGTCGTGGTTATCCTTAAATATCTAAGGATTGAACCCAACTACTGCAGTAGTAGAATGCATTTGGATACCTAGTAAGGATCTCTTCTGGTATGTTGTGCCATCCTACTAGGGGGATGGGGTCAACAGGCCTCTGGGGTATCTAAAATACATAGAATAATCAACCCCCAGATCATCGCGTTGTCGCCCAGATATGAGTCCCCTAAGCCCAGGGGGAGGTGCAATTATCGAAACAAAGCATTAGCTTAGGTACAACGATACTTTGAATGTATGCATGTATGGACGTTGTTGAGTCAGTCCTGCATAACCTTTGTGAAGGTGTCATGGTCGGTATACTACTGGACCGATTGAGAAAGAATCCAAATGATATTCGTACGACTAAGCGAAGCTTGGATAGTTGTCCTTAGATTCGTAGGATACGGATGTGCCAAGCATAAAAGCTTGAGCTAGACATCCATTCGTGACCCTGAAGAGGTCAAAGCTAAGTCGTAAAGACTTAAGCGGTTATTCTAAATCACATCCCTAGAGAGGCTTATGCGAAGTCATGAAGACTTGCGTGATGTTCAACTCATAGCCCTAAGGAGGCTCTTGCGATATACGCTAAGCCTTGGAGGCTTGAGCGTCGCTATTACGAATTGCGACCCTGAGTGGTCTACGCATTTGCTTGAGTTGAATGGATGTATGATTGCTTGCTTACCAGACCATCAGTTGTTCTAACCCCGTTTAATGGGGATTTCAGGTGTTGTACCTGCATGGCGATATGTGGAGCAAGGCGGCATCGAGTTCCAGGGTTTCTCTAGACAAAGTTGTACTGCTTCCTTTTATTGAACCTACACTGCTTTTCTAAGCAGTAGTGTTGTAATAAACATGTGGTTTTCGATAAAATGGAACACTTTGGTGGTCAATGAGTTGCTTGGCCACATACCTACAACGTGCTCGGAGTTTTCTAAAACCGACGACTCATTATCGTCTGATTCCGCTGCTAAAAGCTTTTGTAAGTTCCGCTACAAAGAAAGGAAAAAAAATAAATTCATGAAAATTTTAACTTAGTTTTTTTTTGGAAATTTGAGGCGTTACAATAGAGGTCAGAAAAAGAAAAGAGAAGAAAGAGAGAGAAACCACAAGAGAGAAAAAAATTTGCGATGATCACAGTTTTGGCGACCATGATGGGACTCGTCTTCGTCCGATTGAATATATGCCTTTGCTTTGCTTTGATATTATCTAAGTTTTTATTCTTCTATGTCAGCTTCATTTTTCCATGCAAACCTTAGGAGCCTAGACTCTGTCCTAAGCTGACATCATTTGCATATAGGATCTAAGTATGGTTTGGTTGGACCATACTGAGGAGATTATTCCATGTTCACATTAGATTTAGGCTTGAAATACAACTCTCCTCAATTCTAGGGATTGAATACAAACAATATATGCAAGTGTATGCTTCTTTTCATTTAAGTCCATCTCTTTAGGACTTGCATTAGAGCTTTCTGGTTTTATCTGCATGTTGATCATGTTTTTTAAAACATCCCAACCTATATTGTCCTGGTCTTCACATTGCTGGGCAGTCTCACTGAACCATAGTTCGGGAGAGAGCCTCACAACTGGGCCACTTATTTGGGTTCGCGCCCCCCTACCACGTACCTAAGGGCCATAGTCTGAGGTATATCGGTAGGTACTCAAGGATGTTGGGGAAGCCATTACCTTAGAACCAGAGAGATATTTTTATGCCACGTACTTTGAGTTTCGGCTTAAGTATATCGGCATACCTTTATTGGAATCAGATGATCTAAATCTTAGAGTTAGGATTAAGGTCCTATCAGCCATTTCAAATATTGCATATAGAGTCAGCCTTAGGGAGTACTGTTTGTACATCCTTGTTTGTATATCTATGATTGTCTGATATTTTTATCTTCCTTATATTTTCCAAAACCCTGGGTATATATTTCAAAATTTTCTTTTTTGTTTCTAAAAACCCGGGTGTATTTTCCTTTCTCTTGTTCAGATTTCTTCAAAATTCTTTTGATCCTGCCTGCAAGTTCTTCAAATTTTAAATCTTTACCATTTATTCTCAAATTCCATTTTTCCTCTTATTTTCTTCTGATTTTATATTCTTGTTTATATTTTCATAAAAATCTCTTTCCGTCAAGAGATATCCTTTTCAAAATAATATTTTCTTTTCATATTTTTAGTTGGTTACTTTCCCTTGTAGAGTAAACAACGCAATTGTCACAAATTTTGTGGCGACTCAATCCCTAGTAATGGGATACAATTTTTAGATTTCAACCTAAATCCTTTCTTTTGTCAAAAACTTCTCGAAAAAGTTTCTTTGGTCTAAAAACCTCCACTTTCCTCCATAGAGAGAGCGTTGATATTAAAAAATGGTTCAGACAAGAGCGGGAAAAGAAACAGTTCCTCAACACAGCGACAGTGAGGCGAAAGGGATGAGCTCTCCTAAATCAGTCAGGAGACAGGGTCAGAACAGGAAAGATGACATCGACCCCGCTATGTATGATATGTTCCAAAAGATGATGGCAAGGATGATGTCGGAGCAAGCCGAGGCCAAGCTGAAAGAGGCAGTTCCTAAAAGCAAGCTGAGGAAAAAACCTGTAAAAAAGCAAGTCAGAATCATCAGGAAGAAGGTACAACCGGACACTACTTCCGAGTCAGTCGATGAAGAGTCAAAAGAGGAAGAGCAGATTGTTTACCAACAGAATCCTCCGAGACAGTCCATAAAGATAGCTGTAGAAGAGCCCGAATCTGTCAATAAGCCTAAGTCTGGGACTCCAGCAGAGGACCTGATGAGCAAGCAGATGAAGGAGATGAATCGAGCGATCAAAGACATTCAAGCCAAGGGTAAGGGCAAGCAGACCTACACTGGTGAAGATTGTTATGATGGTCTAGATGGGGACGATAACCTGGAGAACCTTCCTCGTAAATTTCTCAAGTTTGATGGGACTGGCAACCCTAAAGCCCACTTAGCCACCTTTTATGCAGAATGTTGCCGCTTCAGAAAGGATAATAGGGCTTTATTCATTTGCTTTCCCCGCAGTCTGGAGGGTATAGCAGCCAGGTGGTATGCTCACCACATCAATCCTATCGAACTGCGAGAGTTCGATAAGGTAGTAAATTTGTTCATTGAGCGCTTCTTATTCAACACTGAAGCTTCACCTATGCTCAATCACCTTTACAACTTAAAGCAAAATGAGACTGAAAGAGCAGGAGAATTCATCCACAAGTGGAGAAGCACCTGCAACAAGATGAAAGTTCACATTCCAGAGGAGCATGCATTGCAAATAATCCTCAGCAATTTCTCTCAGCCCCTGAAAAGCCTCATTGCCACTTCCCCGGTGAAATCCTTCATCAAATTGATTGAGCGGGCCGAATGGCTCGAGGTAGGAATAGAAAGCGGGCTTTACGAGGGCACGCCTCTGACCAAAAATATCCAAGACCAGAAAAAGAAAGCGCAGTTCACTCATGCAGCTGATACCTCTGGAAATGATCATGACAGCAGCAGAAGAAACAAAAATGACAGCAAGAATGGCCAGAACCACGGCGCAACTCAAAGGGAGAAGTCTTTCAAGCAGAATAACAAGCCGTCTCAGTCTAACTTTCTGCAAAAAGAAAAGATAAAGCGCGAAGGTTTGAGTAATGATCGTGAGTTCACTCCTCTGAAGCAAACGCTCAAAGAAGCCCTTAAATTCATGCTGGCCAAAGGATTCGTTAAACTCCCAAAAGTCGCGGATCCTCCCACGGTCATGGGAAGGTTCACAAATCAGTTCTGCAAGTTCCATCGAGCAGTGGGGCATGATATCGATCACTGCTTCGTCTTCAAAAATATTGTTCAGGTTTGCGTCAACAAGAGTCTCTTTGTTGAAGACGAAGAGGAAGACGAGCTAGCCGTCATGACCAAATCTCTCCCGGGCTACTCAGAAAACTGAAGATGCCAGAATTCTCCTACTTTTCTCCCCTTTTGCCAGTCACCTTGTAGGGGGCCAGTCAGCCCAGTCCTTTTGTGACCTTTTGGTCAAAGTACTTGTAAATATTTCAGTCCTTTGTTATCAGTTTTGCTCATCAATGGAATGTCAACTTTCCTTTATATCTCTGATATCACAATACTTCATTCCTCTGCCACATAGGGGCATTTGTTTGTGAAAATCTATATTTCAAAAATCTCTTCATCGGCTTCTATTAAAACCGCATTTTTCCTGTTCTTTTCAGAATGTGGGACCAATCCTGACATCATTCACGAGAGAAATGATATTACTTATGAGGGTTTTTCAAAAATCATGAAATTTTGAAAGTCTTCATAAACAAAAAGTTCAAATATTCTTTTATCCAACTTTTGTCAAAGATCAACCCTCGTGTTGATCATATTTTCTAAAAAAATCGATTTCGAACCATTGCATTAAAGGATCAACCCTCGTGTTGATCATATCTTTCAAAAATAGGCTTTTAAATCATTGTATTCAAAGATCAACCCTTGTGTTGGTCTTATCTTCCAAAATGGGTTTCAAATCATTGTATTCAAAGATCAACCCTTGTGTTGGTCTTATCTTCTAAAATGGGTTTCAAATCATTGTATTCAAAGATCAACCCTTGTGTTGGTCTTATCTTCCAAAATGGGTTTAAAATCATTATATTCAAAGATCAACCCTTGTGTTGGTCTTATCTTTCAAAAAGGGTTTCAAATCATTATATTCAAAGATCAACCCTTGTATTGATCTTATTTTCAGAAATCAGATCTATTGTTGATATTCTTTTTCAAAAAATTGGTTTTCAAACCATTGCCTTCAAAAATTGACCCTCATGATTAACTCTCGTGTTTGATTCCCTTTCAGAGATTCAGTCCTCGCACTGATCATTCTTCTCACAATTGATTTTTCTTCCCAAAAATGATTCCTCACTTATCTTTTTTGAACATCTTCCTTTTGAGATCCCATATGCAGGCATGATCAGAAAAACTCATTTTTTCAAATCTTATAATTTTTCAGCTAATTTTGTTATCTTTTATCAGTTTCATTCATTTTATTTATATTTTTATCAAAGTTTTATATCAATTTTATCAAATTTTATCAAGTTTTATTAAATTTTCCTCAACCTTATGGAATCTAAACCCTTTCAGGTTAAGGGATAAACCTGATGCCTCTTTTCAATGAGGTATTCCTTTCCCCCTCAGGTTAAGGGATAAACCTGACCCTCGTTGTCCGAGGTGTTCCCATTCAAGATAAGGGATAATCTTGAAACCCCTCATGGGAGCAATAATGCTACCTACGAGAATTCTTTTGCAAATACAAGTTTTATCAATCTTTACTTGATTTTCTAAATTTATATCAATTTCTCTTCATTTAAATTCTATTCTTTTTCTCACTCAGGATAAGAGATAATCCTGAGACCCCTCACAGGAGCAACAGTGCTACCTGTGAGAATTCTTTTCCAAAAAAAAAAATCAATAAATTTCTTTTCTTCTTCTCCATTCTTATAAATTTTATTCTTTTTCCCCTTTCAGGTTAAGGGATAAACCTGAATCATTCTTCTCTAGATTCTCATCAAATGTCTATTCTATTTTTCCTTCAGAATAAGGAGAAATCCTGAAAGCACCGACAATCATTCTTGCTCAATTCTCAAGTATCTTAGAATGTCGATGTCCCTTTTTTCTTCAAATCTCTGTCAGAAAACCCAATAGTCATACTGGGGCATTTTTGAAAAATCCAGTACTCATATAGGTAAGCCTAGCACTCGTGCTAGTATCTGGTTGACCGATTAGTTAGCCCCTCAGATTCAGTCATTGCACTAACCATTCATCAAAAATCAAAGCTTTAAATCAAATTTTGACCTTCGGGTTATTCAAATCTCAATTTCAAGCCTTCAGGTCACAATCTTTCCTCAATTTTCCTCAAATTCTGTCAATCTTTCATCAAATTCTATCCCTTCTCATCAACTCTCCTTTGAGATTCGAGTTTCGACTCAAACTTCCAACTCTTTCCTTCAAGATTCGAGCCTTGACTCGAATTTTTCTGCTTCCCTTCGAAAAATTGACTTTTATCTCGAGTTTTCTTGCATTCAATAAATAAATTTTCAAGTTTTCCTTCGAGATTCGAGTCCTGACTCGAATTTTTCTGCTTTCCTTCAAAAATTTGGGTTTTATCTCGAGTTTTCTTGTCTTCAATAAATGAACCTTCAAGTTTTGATTCGAGCCCTGACTCGAATTTTCCTGCTTTCCTTCATAAATTTGGGTTTTATCTCGAGTTTTCTTGGCTTCAATAAATGAATCTTCAAGTTTTGATTCGAGCCCTGACTCAAATTTTCCTGCTTTCCTTCAAAAATTTGGGTTTTATCTCGAGTTTTCTTGTCTTCAATAAATGAACCTTCAAGTTTTGATTCGAGCCCTGACTCAAATTTTCCTGCTTTCCTTCGAAAATTTGAGTTTTATCTCAAGTTTTCTTGTCTTCAATAAATGAACCTTCCAGTTTTAATTCGAGTCCTGACTCGAATTTTCCTGCTTTCCTTCGAAAATTTGAGTTTTATCTCGAGTTTTCTCGCCTTCAATAAATGAATTTTCAAGTTTTTCTTTGAGATTCGAGCCCCGACTTGAACCTTCCAGTTTTCCTTTGAAGACTCGAGTTTTGACTCGAATTTTTTTATTTTTTTTGTAAAACCTGAGTCCTGATTCAGTTGGTCTTTCAAAACCAACTTTTGAGTTAGGCTTTCATTCAAAATCCAGTTTTATGCCAAGCTTGCCTTCAGAACTTAAAATTTATATTTACCTTCAGAATTCAACCTCGTGTTGGATTTTTTTCTCCAGAATCTCACTGATGTGTCAAAACTCGATGTTAAGCAAAGTTTTTCATCAAGGATTTCAGGAATATCTTGTCAGATTACCATAAAATAGTTGTTGATCTCAAAATTGCATAAAGAATTTCCTCAAATCTCCTTAGTATTCCTTCCAAAAGGGTGAAGCTTTTGTGAAGAAAGGCTCAAACTTCAAATTTTTTGTTGGACAACCAAGAGGATGAAGAAAAATCTTCGATATGACTGGCGAAGGAAAATTCAATGACGTTGAAAAGCCATAAGTGAGCTGATATTGATCATAACCATGGCACATTCTTAAAGATTATTCTTCGGCAGTAAGATAGTGGAAATATCCTGGGTAGTAAAAAGGACCTACCCAATCCATATCTCCTTAGTCATTTGAGTTGTAAATCAAAACATCCGCAAAAGGGATCTCTCAATTGTCGTCAAGATGAAGACAAATAGGCGAGTTAGATCTCCAGGGCCAAAGAAGATTTTGATCATCTCCGAGATGAAGGAGTTTATGAAGGATCCTTCCAGGGAAAGTTCAGATCACCGTCGAGATGAAGGCGAGTGTGATGAACCTACCGACAAACCCTAAAAGATATTTTGATTTCTGCTATCATCTAAAGACCTTTTTACCGATGTCATCAAGCTTAAATTCCTGAGAAAGAAAAAAAAAGGATCGGAACATCTCCAAGATGAAGGAGTTTGTGATATACCCTTCCCCGAAAAAGAGAGAAAAGTTAGGACATCTCCAAAATAAAGGATGATGAAAAAGCCCATGAAAGCTCCATGACTCAAAAGAGTGCAAGAAGATCACCATGGTAAAATGCCCAGGATATCAAACTGCCCAAACTGCCTAGAATCTTCTTTATCTATGTGAAATTCTTTCGTCAATATCTTTTCATTCAAATGCTTTTATGAAGCTAAGAATATTTCCTCTCTTTTCATATCAAGGAAATTGATAGCTTCCTTGAAGAAAATAAACAACAATAATTTGACTTTGATCCTGGATTCTATAGAGTTAACCCAGTTGGGAGTAATACTCTAGGTGGAAGAGGGAACATCTTTCAAAAGTGCTTACCTTCAATTACCTTGAAACAACTATAAATTTTTATTATTCTGGCAAAAATTTCCAGCTCTCCTGATAAGAAATAAAAAATTGACATCTGTTCTGATACATCTTGGTGTTGCCTTTTCCTTCTTTTGCATAGTCGAAAGAGTTGCCTTCTCCGTCTTTCGCTTTGTTGAGAGACTCACCTTCTCCTTGATAAAAGGATCGCCTTATTCGTCTTTCGCTTTGTCAAGAGACTCGCCTTCTCCTTGATAAAAGGATCGCCTTATTCGTCTTTCGCTTTGTCGTGAGACTCGCCTTCTTCTTGATAAAAGGATCACCTTATTCGTCTTTCGCTTTGTCGAGAGACTCGCCTTCTCCTTGATAAAAGGATCGCCTTATTCGTCTTTCACTTTGTCGTGAGACTCGCCTTCTTCTTGATAAAAGGATCACCTTATTCGTCTTTCGCTTTGTCGAGAGACTCGCCTTCTCCTTGATAAACGGATCGCCTTATTCGTCTTTCGCTTTATCGAGAGACTCGTCTTCTCCTTGATAAAAATATTGCCTTCTTCGTCTTTCGCTTTGATCGAAAGATTCGCCTTCTCCTTGATAAAAGGATTGCCTTCTCCGTCTTTCACTTTGATCGAAAGACTCGCCTTCTCCTTGCTAAAAGGATTGCCATCTTCATATTTCACATTTTGCCTTCTCCTTGCTGAAAGGATTGCCATCTTCATATTTCATATTTTGCCTTCCCCTTACTAAAAGGATTACCATCTTCATATTTCATTATCACCTTCTCCTTTCTAAAAGGATTGCTTTCCTCATCTTTCACGTTGATCGAAAGATTTGCCTTCTCCTGTCAAAAGAATCGCCTTGTTCCATCTTTCGCCTTGTCAAGAGATTCTTCTTCTCCTTACTAAAAGGATTGCCTTATTATCTTTCACACCATCAAAAGATTCGCCTCTTGTTACCTTATTCATCATTCATTTTGTATTGTCTCACATCTTTTTATTTTCCATCTCTCACGTCCCAGAAGAGTTGCCTCATTCAGCTGAAGTATCTCTCTTGTCCCATCACAGTTTCTCCATTTGAGAATTTCGTATGGTCGCACCCACTCAGGTTAAGGGTCAAACATGTACTCTTTGCGAGAGGTCATTAAATTCAAAAGCTATTCCCTTTTTCAAAGCTTTAGGGAATCTCATTTTTCTCCTTTCGCAAACCCCTTTCGGATTTGTTCGTCCAAACTTCGAAGGTCCCATTATGGTTTCTTCACTCGAGGATTTCATTTGGTCGTCCCCTTCAGGATAAGGGTTAAGCCTAAACCTCGCCCCTCGAGATATCTTCCTTTTTCAGGTTTTGGTTAAACCTGAATCTCGTTCCAATGAGTTTTCCCTCGTTTCGACGAGTTGTTTTTCCTCCAGTCCCATCATGGTTCTTCCCATCGAGGAATCCATGCTTTGTATATCCATCCGGGATAGGATCCTACTTGAGCTTCATCTCATGAGGCATTTTCTCAAAAATGTCCCATTAAGGTCCTCATATATTCCTTTCCCCATTCAGGTTATTTTGAGATATCTTCGTTCCATCCAGGTTAAGGGCTAAACCTGAGTCATTCCAAAAGGCAGATCTTGTCTCACCCATGAGACTTGATCAAAATTCTTCTCTTTTATCATTCCGGGATCTTCGCCCAAAGTCCCATCATGATTTTCTCATTTCTATTATTCAGTCATATCATCTTCGAGGATTTCGTCTCCCCAAAGCCATTCAGGATAAGGTATTAAGCCTGAGAAGCCATGATTATTCCACCCCCAGTTCAGATCTGCTGACTGGGGCATTTTCAAAATTTGGAGTGTTATCTTTGCCACTAATCTCGGCTTTCAACCGGCTTAGAAGCAAAGAGGGGCATCTGTGAACACCCCAAATTTTTCAAAATCTTTCAAATATTCCCTTTTTGCCCCTGACCCCATTTTTTGAGCAAATGAGTCATTTTTAAATCTAAATTCCAGTTCATTTCTCAAGTTTTACTGAAATTAAATTCATTTTATATATCTGACTTGATTTCGGATCCAGATCCATTGTCAAGATCCAAATCTGAGTCTCGTTGTCTAACTTTTAAATTAAAATTACAGAAAATACCAAAAATAGTTTTTTAAATAGCTCGGACAGTCCCTCCGACATCCGTTTGGATCCATCATGTTGTATTTCTCGATTCAAGTTTCAAACTCAAACATTTTCTCAAAACCGGGATCCAAACCCATTTTCTGAAGGAATTTTCTCAAAATAACCCCGATTTTTCATAAAAACCCTTCTTTTGTAAATATCTTAAAATTTTGTAAAAACCAGTTTAAATTCCTTAGTTTTTAGAGTTTTGTTTTCAAAAATACAAAAAAAAATGTAGAAATTTCAAGAAAAGAGCAAAAAAATAAGAAAATCAAAAAAAGAAAAACACAAAAATAGTTTCTTTTAGCACCTTTTTGAAAATCGGGTTTTGAAAACACTTTTTAGAAAAAACTTTTTTTTTAAAACCTTCTTTTTAGAAAATTTTATAAAGTATAGGGCCCGATCTGAGAGGGGCCTAACGACCACCTCTTATAAAATCGACCCTTAGGGGGTCGATAATGGCATCCACACTTCACCCTTCCACGTGATCTCCTCTACGCTCCATCATTCCTCCTTCTCCCTCCCTGAAGCCTCTCCTTGGGCGGACGAAGTAAGTGAACTCCCCTCTTCCTCTTCATTCTCTGGAGTTTGTTATCTTTTTGGTTTTCTTTTTCTTCTTGCGTTCTTTTTCTCCTTTGATTCCCGTTTGTAAACACCCCAAATTTTCACCCTTATCCAGTGCTTACATTTCACGTGTCATTGCATATCATTGCATGCATTCGGCATACCATTTCATTGCACAGCATAGCATTGCATGTCATTACATCTCATCTTCGAGATCCAACACTCCAGTTTTTAAAATATTCAATCCAGATTTGAATTTTAAAGCTTTTCTTTCAAAATCAATTTCAAAACCTGGGTATTTATTCAACATTCTGTCATTTTCCAACCCCCGAGACCTTATATTTTGAAATACTTTCTTAGAAAACAATCTGGATTCATTTCAAACTCAATTTCAATTGATTTCAATTCTCAGATGAGACCCATTTAGGTGGTGTCGCTTCTGGATTCCTTTACTTGTCAAAAATCTCAGAGTCCTAGTTGGATCAGGACTCTTTTTCCAGAATCCTAGTCGGATCAAAACTCTAATTTTCACTACCTTTTTACCTGTTTTTGAGAAGAACCTTTCAAAATCTTCTGTTTTGGCCAAAATGTTAGAGTCTGAGTTGGATCAGGACTCCTCTTCAAGAGTCCAGTCAGATCAGGACTCTTCTTCAAAGTTTCAATTGGATTGGGACTCTAATCTTTTACAACTATTTTTATCCTTTTTCAATCAAATCTTTCAAAATCTTTCAAAATGAGTCAAAAATTCAGAGTTCTAGTTGAACCAGGACTCTGTTTGAAGAGTTTTAGTTGGATCAGGACTCTGATTCTGATTTCAATTTTGAAAGAATCTTTTAAAAATCTTTCTATCTATCAAAATTGTTATACTTTTATCAAAGAATTTTAAAATTCTTAGGTTTTATCCCAAAGTCCTGATCAAATAAGGACTCTACCCTAGAGTCCTGATCGAAGTAGGACTCTATCCGAAATTGATTTTCTCACTTCATTTTCACTGGCTTTCAAAAGCTTTGCTTAAAATTCATCATTTTCTTATCAGAAAACCAAAATTCTTAGATTTCTGATCGAATCAGAACTCTTTCTCAGGGTCCTAATTAGATCAGGACTCTGAACCAAAAACTTCAATTTCATCCTGTTTTCACTTGTTTTTCAAAATCCTCTCATTTGATTTCTTAGAAAATCCAAAAATTGGAGAGTCCTAGTTCAATTAGGACTCTGTCCCCAGAGTCTTAGTTGAATCAGAACTCTGTTTTATTTCAATATTCGTTATTGTTTTCACTGTTTTGACAAGTTCTTTCATTTGTTTTTCAGAAAATACCAAAAAATCTAGAGTTTCAGTCCGATCAGGACTCTGTCCCAGAGTTCTAATCCTGTCAGGAGTCTGTTTTTACTTTCATTTTTATTTATTTCCATTTGTTTTCAAAAATTAGGTCATTTTGCAGAGTCCAGTTGATTCAGGACTCTATTTTAGAGTTCGGTCGAGTTAGGAGTCTAACCCTGACTGTGTTTTCTGACTTATTTCATCAAGTTTTGAAACAATCTTTCGAAAATTCTCCCATTTGAATTCTAAAAATCTAAAATCTCAGAGTTCTAAGAGTTCAGGACTCTAACCCGGAGTTTCAATTCGATTAGAACTCTATTTTCAAAAATCTTGAATTTTAATTATTAATTTTAACCCCTTTTCAAAGGTATTTTCAGTGTTTATTTCAAAATTTGCAAAACTCGATGTGGGCCCACTCAGTTGGTACCATATCCAGAGGAGTCCTGACCCAGTTAGGACCCTATGCCATTTCAAAAATTTTAATTTCAAAGTTTACTTTTGAAAATCTTTTGAAAACTTTCTCAATTTCAAGTTTTAAAATCATTTAAAAAAAAAAAAAACTCAAGTAGGGCCCACTCGGGGTGGCGCCATATTCGAGTAAGTCAGGGCTAGACTAGGGTTAGTCATTGTCCTAGTTAGGTTAGAAGTTTAGAGGAGTCAAAATCAATTTTAAAAATCCATTTTATTTAAGTTTTAAACCATTGGTTTTTAAAGGTCTTAAATTCAGGTTTTAAAAACCAAATGTGGGTCCATACTAGGTGGTACCACATTTGGACTTTTTAGGGTTTAATTAGGTGTTAATTAAGGTTTAATTAGAGTTCATTTAGGGTTAGAAAACCACAAAAAATCGTTGCCTTTAGTGGATTTATTAGAAAGAGTCCTAAAAAAATGAAAAACCTCTTAATTAACCCTAATTAAGTGACTTTTTGAAAAACTATAAAAAGGGACCTAAGGGGGGCCAAAAGGAGGGCTCTTTTCTCTCAAATTTTCATGGCCTCTCTCTCCTCTCCAGCACCTCCACTTCCTCCATTGCAGCTGCAAGTACCAAGGTAATATTTTTTAGTTTTATTTAATACTTTTTCATGTTTTAAATCAATTTTAGCCATTGGTGTCATCCCCTTCATGGATTAAACCATGAACTCAACCTCAAGAACCATCAAGAATCAGCAAGAACGACCCAAGAAGGTGATATAACCCTGTTTTGGATGATTTACAGAGATTTTAATCCATTAGAATTGATTTTAATATGATTTTTTACATTATTAACCAATAAAATATATGATTTACCCTTTTTATGGGTTAAATCTATGTTTTAAAGGTGATATCATATTCCAGCCATTGATTCCCTGTTTTTATTTTATTTTCATGGTTTATTCATGTTTGTTTTACGTTCTATAGCATAGAAATACGTTTTATTTACTGTTTTATGGTTTATTTTATTTATTTACATTAGTTAATGCATGGTTTGTCAAGTTTCTTAAATTTCTGTGTGTTCTAGGTTTAGAACAGTAAAGATAATGTTATTTCGGGTTGAAGTTCTCATTGTTTATTTCTTATTTTTTTATATGTGATGCATGCATGAGTTATTGAGTTACAGTAGAAAAATCAGAGGTTTTGGATCTCGGGAAACCTGTCAAAAAAATCAGACATCAAATCGGGTTTTTAAAGCTTTAAAATTATGGTTAAAATCAAGAAGGTAACTTGCTGTGATGATATTTCTCTCATCTTATATTCTATTTTAGATCTGTAAAATGCTATGGATTCAAATTGAGTAGATCTGTCTTCTGTGAAATTTTCAGATTTTTTGATCACTGTTTTTGTATTTTTCCCCTTTTAGAGAATCTGTTTTTAAATTTAAAACTCGTTAGGGTTTACCAAAACCCTAATCAGAGTTGTGTTAGTCATAAATCCAAAACCACAGATCCGATTCTAGATATGTAAAAAGTGAGTATTGTTATGTTTCTGTCTACTGTTCACCACTAAAATTTCAGAGATTTTTGTTTAGGATTGCTATTTATGTCTGTATTTTCAATCTGGAACAGCTGTTTTAATCCCTGTTAAGAGTGATATATTTTAGCTCAGATTGCCGGAAGGTTTTCTCCCTAACCGGAGATGATTTTTCCAATCTGTAAATTGGGAAATCTCTTTTTTTCTTCTTAGTTAGTCCCTGTAAAATTTCATAAATTTCCATGGAGATTTGACGCCTGGTTCAGGTCTTGGATTGAGACTGGTTGGTGAATTAGGTCAAAAATAGCATATTTTAGGGTTTAATGCAATTTTCGGATTAATTTAATGTCAAAAAATTATTTTTATAATTCCAATTCGACATTAGGGTTATAAAAAGTGCAGGTACCAATTTTTATGGATTTTGGAATCCATTTGATGGCTGAAGTAAGCAAATTGCAAAACCGGGTTCCTGAAAGATCCAAAAACATTGCTAAAATCACAGTTTTTGTGATATTATTGGATTTTTGTGCATAAGCATATATTTTTAGGGTTTAATTATATTCATAATCATATTAGGATGCTTTAGGTTTAATTTTGTGCTCATTTGATTTCATTTAGTGCATAAAACCTAAGTTTTCACCAAAATCTATTTCTAAAAACCCTGATTTCAAGGTCATAGTCTTGCTATCAGGGGCAATTTGGTCATTTGATCTAAATTTCGAAATCCCTAACTCTAATTTCATATTTTTAATCATGTCATAGCATATTTGGTTTGAGTTTATTCCATTCAAATTTCAAAACTTGCATTTTATCAAAATATCTTTCTAAAAACCTTAATTTCAAGGCCATAGTCTTGTTATGAGGGGTATTTTGGTTATTTTAACCCCAATTTCGAAATTTCATATCTTCTCTTTCATATTTATTCAATTTTATTTCGTACTTTATCATTTTTATTTAAGGGAATCAAGGAAAAGGCTTATATCTAGCAAAATCCAACAATTTCCTGATATTGTTGGATAAATCTAGAAAAGCCAACATATTTTCATTAACCAAGTTTTCTAGTTTTGCAGGTACATTGAAGACTTTATTTTTCATGTATTTAAATTTCAATAGTAATGTAATTTGTAATTAAACTTTGGAATAAGAATTTACATTTCCTGCTTAGTTTAGGTTGCATTGCATATAGTTTATTTTTATAATTTTAATGTGTGATGGATAATGATTCATGCATATTTTTACAAATTCACCATGGTCTACACGAATAGCACATGCACTAGCTTATATGAAGTTTATAAACTTGGTGGAATTTGTATTTATGGCCATAGTCAGAATACGAATGATACTTAGATTTATGATCTTCACATTAGCCACACTGAGCCTACACTCTTAGGCTAACTTCAAAAATGCACTGCATTTCTCAAAAATACAAAAAGTATTTCTCAATTCCTCAAATTCATATTCATTCATTTCATGCATTTGCCAATTCCAATTCAAATTTTAAGTCAAAGGAAATTGAATTCCTCAAAATCTCCTAAGTCTTATAGCAAAATCGATTTTCCCAAAAGCATTGAATTTCAAAGAATATTTCAAGTATTTCCCAAGTTCCAAATTCAAATTTTCTAAGTTAGAATTTCAATTTCAAAGTTTGAATTCAGAGAAACCAAGTCTCATAATCGATTTTCACCAAATGTCAAGGATTTCTCAAAATCGATTTTTATTTCTCTCAGAAGTATATTTCAAATCCCATTTCACGATTTCTCATGTGATATCATTTCTAAGATTTACATTTTCTAAATATTTCAATCATTCAAAGCAAACATCATGTTTTCAAAATGTGCATTTTCTGAAAATTCATAGCACATGCCTAATTCTATGTGCATTTAGAAATTAGAATATGATTTAGACAAGTTGAATAGAGTATAGCATAAGATTGATCCTTGGTTCAATTACCCCTGTTAAAGGTGGCAGGAACGGTTGAACCTCGTACCCACAGGCGAGTCCCATTCTACGGAATTTTCCCGCATTTTTAAACGGAGGCGAGTTATTTTCAAAAACTTTTCAAAGGTCAGTTTGATTTGCAAAAGTAAAAATTTTGCGATGATAACAGGTTTGGCGACCGTGATGGGACATGTCTTTGCCTGATCAATCTAATGCTCTACTTAGTTCAAATTGTCAAAATCGATTTCCATGGAATGTCAGCTTTGCTTTATGATATCATGTGAACCTAGGAGCCTAGACTTGAACCAAGCTGACATAGAATGCATATAGACTAGGTATGGTTTGGTAGGACCATATTGAGGAGAATTATTCATGCTCACATAGACTTAGGTCTAATACAACACTCCTCAATTTAGGAATTGTATGAAAACAATGTTTGCTTCTTCAAATATTTCAAAAATCTATCTCTTTAGGACTTAGAGCCTTCTATTTGATTGCATGTGCTCATGTTTTTCAAAAATCACCCTACCTATATTGTCCCGGTCTTCACGTTGCTGGGCTCTCTTCCAGAACCATAGTTCGGGACAGAGCCTCACAACTGGGCCACCTATTTGGGTGAAAACCCCCCTGCCACGTACCAAGGGCCATAGTCCAACGTATATCGGCAGGTGCTCAAGGATGTTGGAAAACTTGAACCTAGAACCGGAGAAATTGATTTTATGCCACGTACATTGAGCCTTGGCTTGAGTATATAGGCATAACTGGATTGGATACAGATGATCTGAACCTTAGAGTTAGGATTAAGGTCCTACAGCCATTTCAAAATTTGTGCATCTAGAGTCAGCTTTTAGGGAATGCTGTATGTGCATACTTGTTTGTGCAGAATGTGATTGAATATGTTATAGTCATTTCCTTTTATTTTCCATATTTTCCTAATTTTCTAAAATACTGGACGATTTTCTCAAATTTCCCCAATCTATGTCCATGTACTGTCCATGTTTTAAAACCTTGGACGATTTTTCAAATACTTCATTTTCCATTTTTCATCAAACTCTGGACGATTTTTCAAATTTCCCTTAATTTCCTTCAAAACTCCAGGTGATTTCCCATCTTTCCTGTCTTCTGGATCTCGAATTTCCTACTTTATCCTGCCTGCATTTTCCTCAAATTTCTTGTATTTTCCCAAGTCTTATTCCAATCTTCCATATTTACCAGTCTGATGGCATCCAGTCAACTTGCTTCAGTCTTCCCTGAAGGTCACATCTCTTACGAGGTGCGACAAAGTCTTCCCGAACATCGAGTCCTCAGCACCGGATCCTTCTTTCCCCGGTGGTATTATTCATGGTTCAAGAACTTCTCTCATATGTTTCCGGATCATCTGGACGAGTGTGGATTGGAACTGGCGTCCGCAGTGGGAAAGCAGACAGTCAACGGCAACTTGATTCATGCACTAGCATAGCGGTGGAATCCGAGCACTTCTACGTTCTGGTTCCCGTGGGGCGAGATGACAATACTGATGGATGAATTTTCAGAGATTATGGGATTGCCCGAGCCAGCCGGTCAACCTGGAGATCCATTGGAGAAACAGTTTTTGATCAATGTCAAGGGTCTGGATCCCCGAGATGCTTTAGCTCGCATGACAGGACGCAAGTCTTGGCCATTGATAGAGGAGGATGGAAACGAATATGTGGACCTGCTCGAAATCTACAGACAGTATGGGATATTTGTGGAGGGCAGCTCATTGTCCAGGACAACTCGAGAGAGAATCCAGCACGCGATGGTTCTGTGCACGGTGGGATTAGCTTTCTTTCCCGACGGACGGAATTATATGAATATCAGAGTAGTTCAGCTTCTAAGGAGATGGGGAAGTCGACAGACCAGCCACCTCTCCATAGCCATGGCCGCACTCGCTTTTCTATACCGAGGGTTGACTCGTTTCGCACTCGGAGAATCAATTCTAGTCGAAGGGTGCACCTATGCCTTGAAATCTTGGTTCCTCCGGCATGTACCAGCCCGAGCCAGTTCATTCAGATACAATGGTGAAAAACTTCTTCCAGTTGCGCGATACCGGTTTTTGATCGATAATCTTAAGGAGGAAGAGGTCGTGTGGGACTACTTTGATCGTCAGGAATCACCTCCCAGATATACTTATGCATGCGGCAAGCGGTTCAGGTTACTTGGCCCCTTCTTCTACGCATACTACCATCCAGAGCGGTGTGTCAGGCAGTTCTCTCAGAGGCAGAAGCGCGTAGAGATTCGTCCACTAGCCGGGGTTCTGTCAGAATTCGATCTCGCATCAGATCAGTGGTCCGGAGCATACCATTCTGCCAGACATGGCCGGGATTCCTTTGTCAGTCTTACTATTTTTCCTGGCCCTCGTGTGTCTTCTGATTATCCGGAGTGGTGGAAAATTGTTTGTCCCTCTCCCCTCTGTCAAGAGTATTATTGATAAAATCATGTTTTTCCCCTCAATAAAATTCCTTTATTTTACATCTCATCTTGGTTTGACGACCTCGCCTAGGTAACAAGGCATATTTCTAATTGTTTATCTTGCAAAGAATAGCAACACAATTGTCGTAATTCCAGCGACGACTCAATCCCTAGTAATGGGATATTATTTCAATTGTCTACCAAAATTCTCAACAAATATTTTCCTCCAAACCAAATTTCCTTCAGAAGCCTAACCATCAGTTCTGCCCTGCAGAGAGCACCAGCAACATCCAAGAGAACATTTGTGATACCCGATGGTTCATACAAGATCCAGAAAGAAAACCGCATCAGTTGAAGGCGTCGCATATTCAGTAGCTTCAGAAGAAGAGATGGACTCACCTCGATCAATCCAGAGTCAGGGTCAGCAGGCGGATGATGGCATCGATCCCCAAATGTACGTCATATTCAAAAAAATGATGACCAAGATGCTGGCAGAGCAAGCTGAGGCCAGTACTGAGCAAATTCAGACCAGACAGAAAGATAAGGGTCATGCCGTCAAGATTGTGAAGATCAGCAAAAAGCAGAGTCGTCATGAGAAAATATCTGATGAGTCAGAATCAGCTGACGATGCTGACAAGGAATGTGAAAATAAACATGAATTCAAAAGGTCAACTCAGGGCCAGGGGTCGGCTTACAAATCCAAGAATCAGTCTGTTGACGACCCTACGCAGTCACAACTGAAAGATGTGATGAAGATGGTTAAGGATCTTCAAGCTCGTGACAAGGGCAAAAGAGTCTTTATAAGTGAAGACTTCTATGATGCACTGGATGGAGATGATGATCTCGATAACCTCCCCAAGAAATTCATTAAGTTTGATGGTTCGGGTGACCCAAAGTCACACCTCGCCCTTTTCTTTGCAGAGTGTTCCAAGTTCAGGAGGAATAACCGAGCCTTATTTCTTTGTTTCCCTCGCAGTCTGGAGGGTATTGCAGCAAAATGGTATTCAGAGCATATTAATCCCATAGAGCTGAAAGAGTTTGATAAAGTGGTCAATTTGTTTATTGAGCGCTTTTTATTCAATGTTGAAGCACTCCCGACTCTCAGTCATCTCTGCAGTCTGAGGCAGAAGGAAAACGAGAAGGCCAGGGATTTCATTCACAGATGGAGATCCGCTTGCAATAAGATGCGTGAGACAATAGCAGAAGGACACGCACTATCTTTGATCCTGAGCAACTTCTCGCAACCCCTGAGGGGACTGATTTATACATCTCCATCGAAGAGCTTCATAGAACTGACAGAACGAGCTGAATGGTTTGAGTTGAGTATGGAAAATGGATCTTATGAAGGTTTCTGTAAACACCCCAAATTTTCCACATCCATTCTCAAACAATCCTCCTCAGGCAGTGCCAACCCTGTTAGGTCAATGTAGGAGTCAAACCCCGAGTCAGCTTCAGAAAATCACCATTTTACCCATTTTTATTAGGAAAATTACCATTTTACCCCTAGGTCATCCCAGACCCCAGTCAGTCGGAGTCAACCAAGCTCATTGGTCAGTTCAGGACAGTTAAAATATCAGTCATCTCTAGCTCATCTGAGCTCACAATGAACATACCATTTTCATTTCTGACCATTCCTGCCAAAATGAGATCATTTCTTCAGAAATGAGCTCATTTCTCACTCAAATCCAAGCCAATTGTCTCCGAGTTAGTCATTTACAGTAAGTCATATTCCCCAAAGTCTAACTTGAGCTCACCAGGAGTTCAAGTGCTCCAGTTTCAGTTCAAAACCATTTCCAAGTGTCCAGTAGCCCATTTTAGTCCATTTCAACTCATTTAGCTGAAATTGAGCCTAGTTTAGTCAGTTGAGCTAGTGTTTGAGCCTTGATTTTAGTTCACCTCAGTATTACTAACCTTTGTTTCAGCTCAAACCCAGCTCAGATTCGTAATTCACTTCGCTTCAGTGACCATTCCGTACTATTTCTCTAAAAATGGCAGCTTTTCTTGAAAATTTAGCCGGAAAGGTCAGTGAGTCAATGTCTGGTTAGTTCACTTGAGTTCTGAAACTCTAAAACCCAGCTGAATCCAGCTCATTTCAGTTTAATTCAGCTCAAACCCCAATTTTCAGTGTCACTCTAACCCAATAGAGTCTCGAAAACCATTTCTTAAGCTATTTTGCAAATTTTATCAATTTTAATGCTTTTTGAACTGGTACAAGTGTCAATCAGGGTCTAACATCCAAAATTCTTCATTCAGGGTCTGCATTTTGCATGTCATTTCTCATCATTTCATATCATTTCTCAGCATTTCATAACATTTCATCACATTTCATTCCATTTTCGAAGTCCAGAACTCCAGTTTTATAAATTTCAATCCAGATCAAGTTTCAAAAGCTTTCAGAAATCAATTTCAAACTCCGGGTTTCCAAAATTGACATTTTTACCCCCGGGAGTCTAAATTTGGAAATATTTTCTCAAGAAAAATAATCTGGATTTATTTCAAACTCAAATTTTTGAATTCTACACTGGATTTGCTTCGTAACGGGGTATTGAACTTCAAAATCCGAGCTCATTTCAAAAATTGCCAAAAATAGCTCATTTCACCTGGAAATTTTCTGAAAAGACTATTTTACCCCTCTAATCGTCAAATTGAGTTTCAAAACTTTAATTTGGACCCGCTCTGAGATGGCCCACTCATTTACATTTCTGTTTTATTAAAAAAAAAAAATCTTTTATTCCTTTCAATTTTCTTTTTATTTGTTCATTTTTATTATTATTATTTATTTTGCATTTTAGAGAGGTGGGACCCACAAGGTGGTCACCCAAGCCTCCAGCCCCACTTTCCATTTTTTTTTCTCATTTTCTTTCCCTTTTTCTTTTTCCCTCCTTTTCTTTCTTTCCTTTCTTTTTCCCTTTTCTTTCTTTTTCTTCTTTTTCTTCTTCCTCTTCTTTCCTTCTTTCCTTCCTTCCTTTCCCTCTTGCCCAGCCATTCACGTAAAGGCTGTTTCCCTTTCCTTCCCTAATTAAAACTAAGAACTTAGGGAAAGACATAATCTTCCCTAAGTTAAGAAAACCAAAAAAAAAAGAAAAAGAGGGTGACGGCTGCTATCTCTCCCCATTCAACGTCTCTCTCTTCTCTAACCCCTTCTCTCTCTCTCTCTCTCTCTCCCTCTCTCCTTTGCTGCTATACCTACAGCAACTCCCACCTTCTTCCTTCAGCACCACCAACTGCACACCATAGCAGCCAACCACCTCTTCCAGCCATTGAAGCTCCACCTACCAGCTTGCAGCCACCACAAGGGGAGCACCAGCCGGTTCATCTCTTCCAGCCATTGAAGCCACCAAGGAGCACCTCCATCTTCTCCTCATCAAGGCAGCCATCTCCCTCTTCATCAAGAGTACAGCAGCTCAGCCACCTCCATTGCTGCACTTCCAGCTACCTCCTCCAGCCTTGACAGCCACCACTAGCCTTACTTGGTGACAATCACCACAGCAAATCCGTCAGCCATCCTCTTGTTGAAGCTTCTCCATAGCAGCAGTCTTGCCTCCAATTCCTTGCAGCCACCAGCCACAATAACATCAAGGTGCTCCAGCACCATCCTCTACTTTGCTTCAACCATCTCCATGGCTGCAACTTATTCCAGCAAAGTGCCAAGGTGAGTTCATTCTATTTTACTAAGTTTTTCATTAAATTTGACTAAGATCATATGATTAAAAGGGAACATGCAAGTCTTATTTTCATAAGAATGATGTGCAGTTAGATCTATGATGATGCATGGGTTATCTTTGTGGTTTTGAATAGTAGGGAATAAGAAAACCTACGTCCCATATGCGTGGGCTATGTGAATGAAGAGATCCATCCGTTCAATAGATTGGATCTCTCATTTCGAGAGCAACATTAAACAAAAGATCATACCTCCCTGATCATTTTGATTTTATTCTTGGTTACATGTAGATTTCATTGAGTAGAAGCATTATATTTAATTTATGTTATTGCTTAATAGGTATTTTACTTAGTTTCATCCATGTTTGCTTATTAGTTTGTAGTTTTCAATCTAGGCGTAGAGTCCAGTTGTTATTTCATGGATGTATCTTCATTTTTAAATCCTAAAAATCTCATGATAGTTGTGATTATTTGTCTTTGATTTCGTATGAAATTTTGATTTAATTTGGGTTTTGCAACCCCATTAAATAAATCAAATCCCAAACCGAGAATTTTCATTTCTGGAACTTTCAATTTCTGCTTTAGCAGACAAGAATCTTTAGAATCACCTATTTAGGAGATTCAAATCATCTTACAAAAATTACAGTGGATTCATGATTGAATCTACTAATGATCT
Organism: Nuphar pumila; assembly: GCF_984573655.1. Classification (NCBI taxonomy): domain Eukaryota; kingdom Viridiplantae; phylum Streptophyta; class Magnoliopsida; order Nymphaeales; family Nymphaeaceae; genus Nuphar; species Nuphar pumila. The sequence continues at coordinate 55,546,307 of NC_143260.1, forward strand.
GGAAATTTTAAGATTTTTCCAAGCAGTTTTGATCTCTGTAAAAAAATCGGATTTTCCAGACCCCTGGGAAAATCTCGATTTTCCTTCGTCAGGGTATAGACAGACCCTAATGCATCATGTTCGCCCAATCTGTAGCTAGTTTGCAAAAACTTTCAAAATGAAAGTTGTTGCTAACATGATTTCCTGTCATTTCCCAAAAGTTGGGAATTTTTGGATCTGTTTCATTATTTTTCCCGGATTTTCTCTTTCTGTCTAACAGATTCCAATGTCCAGAAATTCCAGAGATTTAGGTCTCTGATAACAGTGTGGTCTTTTCCAAACCGTAACCCGAATCCCAATAGTGTCAAATAATAAAATCTTACTATGTTTGTCAGGAACATTTTCCCACAATTTCAGCCATTTTTCCATCCGTCTGCCATTTTTACCACATTTTCTACCGAAACCTGTCTGTTTCCTTCATTTACTAGAGTCGCCGGATTCCGATCCGACTTGCCGGAGTGGTACAGCTCCGACCATAGGTCAAAACCAGAAAGTGTAAAAATCAAAAATCCTTTAATTACTGTCCTCTGTCACCCCATGAAATTTGGGAAATTTTTATGGAAGTTTGATATCCTAAATCTCCTTTAGAATCAACATTTTAGGCAAAAATCACAAAATTTAGGGTTTTTATTTGAATTTCCATATTTAAAAATACAAAAAAATTATATTTTAGAGATCAATTATGTTTCTAGGGTTATTTTAGTTGTCCATGCCAAATTTGGTTTAATTCCAAGTTCATTTGCTCCATGTGTTAGTTTATCTTTAAATTCAGAAGCGAAAATCAGGTTAAATTTGATATTTTATGATATTTTCGCCATTTTAGGGTTTTTATCATGTACATAAGCATTTAGAATTACTATAGGGTTAATTTAAATCTCCTTTGCAATTTATATTTTTCAATTTTGCAAAATTTATTTCAGAAAACCCTGGTTTCAAGGCCATAGTCTTGTTATCGGGGGTATTTTGGTCATTTTGACCTAAATTTCGAAATTTCAATTTCTAATTCTCTAAAATTTCATGCATATCATCATATTTTATCATATTATGTTTGATTTATTTCATTTGATTTTCAAATTTCCAAAATTTACAAAAATTCTTTCAGAAAACCCTGATTTCAAGGTCATCATGGGTATTTTGGTCATTTTGACCCCAATTTCGAATTTTCAAGTTTATTTTTGAAATTTATTCATTATTTATCATGTTTATATCAAAGGGGGTATGAATCTGGGTTTATATCTGAATAATATCTGATAATTTTTCATATTTTCAGATAAATTCAGAAAAACCTACATTTTTGTGCTAACTTTATTTTCCAGTTTTGCAGGAATATTCAAGAAGAAGACTTAGCCATTTTATTTCTTTTATTTCAATTCAATGTAAAAAATCAATGTAATATTTGGAATAAGAGTTACATTTCTGCTTAGAATAGGGTTGCATTGCATATAGTTTAATTTATGCAAATTTCAATATTTGATGTATGATTCATGTGCATTTATTTCAAATCCACTATGGTTTACACGAATGGCACGTGCACAAGCTTTTATGGAGTTTATAAACTCGGTGGGATTCGTATTTATGGCCATAGTCAGAATACAAAGAAAACCAAGATTTATGATCTTTATATCAGCCACATTCAGCCTACACTCTTAGGCTAACTTCAAAAATGCACTGTATTTTTCAAAGTTTCAAAAGGATTTCCCAATTTCTCAATGAAATTCCCTTTTCAAATTCATACTCATTCATTCATATCATTCAAATTGCATTATTTTCAAACTCATTTTCCAATTTCAATTTCAGAAAATTCAATTTTCTCAAGAATTTCCAAGTCTTTGTCAGGATCTGATTTTCTCAAAATCCTAAGTTTTCAAATGACATTTCAAAGCATTTCCCAAGTTCAAATCAAGATTTTCCTATGTTTTCGAATTCTCAAATTTTAAAATCCCAAGTTTTCAGAAATTCATTTTCTCATATTTTCCAGTTTTCTTGAGAATTCATTTTCCATTTCAAAAGTCATTTTCCAATAAATTTCTTAGATTTTCTCAAGATTCTCAAATCCATTTTCTCATAAAAGCAATTCCAAGTTTCCAATCTCAAAACCAATTTTCTCAGATTTTCAAGTTTTCCTGAGAAATCACTTTTCAATGCAAATTTCTGATTTCCCATGAAATTCAATGATTTTCCCAAAAACTCCAATTTCAAGCATTTTCCAGTCCTTTTCTAAATGCATTTCAATTTTCCAAAGCAAACATCATAATTTCTCAAACTTGCATTTTTCAAAATTCCATAGCACAAGCCTAATTCTTTGTGCATTCTAGGAAATATAGAGCATAATTTAGATGTTTGAGTCAAGTTAAAGCACATAAATGGTCCTTGGTTCAATTACCCCCGGTAAAGGTGCCAGGAACGGTTGAACCTCGTACCGACAGGCGGATCCCATTCCACGGAATTTTCCCGCAAATTTTCAAAACGGAGGCGAGTAATTTTCAAAACTATTTTCAAAACTTTGGTCGAGTTTGACTCGCGAAATTCGTTTCTCTCTCGCAAGGGAGGGGAAAAATTTTGCGATGATAACAGGTTTGGCGACCGTGATGGGACCTGTCTTCGCCTGATCAATTATGTGCATTGACTTAGCTCAATTATCAAAATTATGCTCTATGGAATGACAGCTTTAATTCCTGATATCATGTGAACCTAGGAGCCTAGGCTTGAACCCAGCTGACATGGATTGCATGTAGACTAGGCATGGTTTGGTAGGACCATATTGAGGAGAATTATGCATGCTCACATAGACTTAGGTCTGAAATACAACACTCCTCAATCTAGGACTTGTATGAAAACAATGTTTGCTTCTTCAAAAGTTTTCAAAATTCTATCTCTTTAGGACTTAGAGCCCTCTGTTTGCCTGCATGTGATCATATTTCAAAAACCACCCCACCTATGTCTACCCGGTCTTCACGTTGCTGGGCTCTCTTCCAGAACCATAGTTCGGGACAGAGCCTCACAACTGGGCCACTTATTTGGGCTAACGCCCCCCTGCCACGTACCAAGGGCCATAGTCCAACGTATATCGGCAGGCGCTCAAGGATGTTGGGAAAAGACAAGCCTAGACCCGGAGATGAGTTTTATGCCACGTACATAGAGCCTCGGCTCGAGTATATCGGCATAGCATGATTGGACACAGTTGATCTGAGCCTAGAGTCAGGATTAGGGTCCTAAAGCTCTTTCAAAATCAATGCATTTAGAGTTGGCTTCTTAGGGATTGCTGTATGTGCATAATTGTTTGTAATTGAATGTATGATATTCATTTTCGCCTTATTTTTTCAGTTTTTCCAAAATACCGAACAATTTTCCAAAATACCTCATTTTTCATCTTTTATGAAATATCTCCTTTTTCTTAAAAACCCTGGACAATTTTTCCAAATTATCCACCTTTTCTTCAAAACTCCAGGAGATTTTCCATTCTTTCGTTCCTCTGGACTTCGAATTTCCAGCTTTCATTTTATCCTGCCTGCAATTTTCAAATTTCTTGTATTTTTCCAAAGTCTAATTCCAGTCTTCTTGTCTTTCAGTTCAATGGCATCCAGTCAGCTCGATTCTGTTTTTCCTGAGGGTCACATCTCCTATGAGGTGCGACAAAGTCTTCCTGAGCATCGATCTCTTAGCACCGGACTCTTCTTCCCCCGGTGGTACTATGTCTGGTTCAAAAACTTCTCTCGTATGTTTCCGGACCACTTGAGCGATTGCGGGTTGAAATTGGCATCTGCAGTGGGAAAGTTGACAGTCAACGGCAATCTGATTCATGCACTGGCAGAGTGGTAGAATCCATGCACTTGCACATTCTGGTTCCCATGGGGTGAGATGACACTACTGATGGATGAATTTTCAGAGATCAGGGGACTGCCTGAGCCAGCCGTTCAGCCTGGAGATCCGTTAGAGCAGCAATTTCTAATTAATGTCAAGGGTCTGGACCCTAAAGATGTCATGGCTCACATGACAGGGCGTAAGTCTTGGTCACTGATTGAAGAAAATGGGAATGAGTACGTGAGTCTGATCGAGATCTACCGACAGTATGAAGAATTCGCAAAAGCCAGCTCGCCGTCCAGAACAGCTCGAAAGAGAATTCAGCATGCGATGGTTTTGTGCACTGTGGGAGTTGTTTTCTTTCCAAACGGACAAAACTATATGGATGCCAGAATAGTTCAGCTTCTGAGGAGATGGGGAAGTCGACAGACCAGCCGTCTTTCGATAGCCATGGCCGCGCTTGCTTTTCTATACAGAGGACTGACCCGCTTCACACTTGGAGAGTCCATCTTAGTCGAGGGATGTACTTATGCTCTTCAGTCTTGATTCTTTCAGCATGTACCGGCCAGAGCTAGTTCGTTCAGATACAATGGCAAGGAACTTCTTCCAGTTGCGCGGTACCGATTCATGATCGATTATTTGCAGGAAGAAGAAGTGGTGTGGGACTATTTTGATCGAGAGTTATCACCTCCTAGATACACCTATGCATATGGTAAGATATTCAAGCTACTCGGACCATTTTCTTGTACCTACTACTATCGAGAGTGATGTGTCAGACAGTTTCTCAGAGACAAAAGCACATAGAGATGCGGCTGCTATCAGGAGTCGTGCCAGAGTTCGACCTTACATCAGCACAGTGGTCTGGAGCATACCATTCTGCCAGATATGGCTGAGACTCTTTTGTTACTCTTCCAGTTTTTCTCGGTCCTCGTGTCTCTGCCAGTTATAAGGAGTGGTGGCAAATTGTCTGTCCGCCCCTTCTTTCTCAAGTCCACTATTGATGCAATCATATTTTTCCTTCAATAAAGAAAAAAAAAATCCTTCAATTTTCATTCTATCATGGTTTGATAACCTCGCCTAGGTGACAAGGCATATTTGCAGTTGTTCGTTCTCCTTGCAAAGAATGACAACATAATTGTCGTGACTCCAGCGGCGACCCAATCCCTAGTAATGGGATGTTCTTTCAATTATCTATCAAATTCTCATCAAATATTTTTACTATATTCATTTCTATCTTGAATCTTCATCATCGAAATTTAATCATCCATTCTACAAAGAGCATCAGTATTCCCAAGTGGTTCAGATCAGATCAAGCAAGAAGACACCACTGTATCAGGGCATCAGTGATTTTAGAAGCAGGCAAGAAGAAATGGATTCTCCAAGATCTGCCAGAAGACAGAGTTTGAATGATAGGGATGGCATTGATCCTACTACATATCAGATGTTCAAGAAAATGATGATTAGGATGATGTCTGAGCAAGCTAAGGACTGTTTCAGAAAGGCTCCCATAAAAAAGAAGACATCTGTCTCCTTCTCTTAGAATATCACTGGTAAGAGTAACGAGCGATTTGGCATGTGTCTGCCCGATATTTTATTATTGCTGATGTCCTCTATCATCGTGGATTTAGTTCTAAATATTTCAGATGCCTAGACGAAGATGAAGCCAAAGAAGTTGTCCAGGAGGTACACGAAGGCATTTGCAGTAGACTCATCGGCTACCAAACTCTTATCAAGCAAATCATCTGGGCATGATCTTATTGGAAGACTATGCAGCAAGATTGCTACCATTTTGTGAAGAAGTGTGCTCTATGCCAGATACATGCACCTTTCGTTCATGCGTCAGCAACATATTTGCAATTTGTTATCTCTCCATGGCCATTTTCTATGTGGATCTTTGATGTTGTGGGCCCCATCACTCCCTGCTTCAAACGACTACAAATATTTTATTGCCGCAACAGAATATTTTACTAAATGGGTCGAAGCTATCAGTTTGCGTACAGTAGAAAGTTGACACATGGTCTCATTCATCCACAAGAACATCCTTTGCTGCTTTGGTATACTGCACAATATCGTGTCAGACAATGGCAGTCATTTCAAGAATGAGAGAATGAGGACATTTTGCTTGAAGTTCAAAATTCAGCATCGTTTCTCCGCTCCTTATTATCCTCAAAGGAATGGTCAGGCAGAGGCCACCAATAAGATTCTGATTCGAATCCTGGAGCGAACCTTGAAAACAGGCCATAATTGGCATGAGAAGATCCATGATGCATTATGGGCATACAGAACCACCATTTGTACTCCAACTAATGCTACTCCGTCAGAGCTTGTCTACGGAACTGAAGTAGTACTGCCTCTACATGTTCAAAAACTTGCCTTGAAGTTCGCATCACTGCTGGAGTTATCGCTTGATCAATATCAACAACAGCGGCTGGTACAACTTGATTTGCTCAATGAAAGAAGACTCAGAGCAGTAGAGCATGCTTAATCATATCGTCAGAGGATAGCCAGGCAATATGCAAAATTTGTCATTCAAAGGAAATTCTGAGTCAATGATCTAGTGATCAGATCAACGACCTATCTCAAGCACTGTCTGGGTGGCAAATGGTCGCCGAATTGGGAAGGTCCCTATGTTGTTGAGAAAGCATTACTCTGCAATTCATATCTGCTCATCAATGCCGATGGTGTGGAATTATTAGACCCCATCAATGATTAACATTTGAAAATTTCCTATACTTAAATCCTCTATTTCATCCTTTGTAATTCCTCAATATATTTTCCTCAATAATGGTCAAATCCTTCTTTCCCAGTTACACTGGGGCATTATTTTAAAATTTGTCTTTAAAACATTATGTATGCAGGCAGGATCAAACAAATCTCTCATTTTGCATACATGTGCATTCATTTACATCATTTTGCATACATTTGCATTCATTTACATTTACATGCATTCATTTGCATCCATTTACATTCATTTGCATCAAATTCATTTCCCCTTCAGGTTAAGGGATAAACCTGAACTTCCCCTTCAGGTTAAGGGATAAACCTGAACTTCCCCTTCAGGTTAAGGGATAAATCCTGAGACCCCGACAGTTGTCCAAGTCGTCGTGAGGGTGAAGACTGAAAATCTTCTATCAAAATCAATTAGTAAATTCTCAAAAATCCAGTGTTCGTGCTGGAAAGATTTTCAAAATCCAGGGTTCGTGCTGGTAAAAATTTTCTAAATCCAGTGTTCGTGCTGGTAAATTTTCAAAAATCCAGTGTTCATGCTGGTAAGATTTTCAAAATCCAAGGTTCGTGCTGGTAAAAATTTTCTAAATCCAGTGTTCGTGCTGGTAAATTTTCAAAAATCCAGTGTTCGTGCAAGTAAGATTTTCAAAATCCAAGGTTCGTGCTGGTAAATTCTTCTAAATCCAGTGCTCGTATTGGTAATCTCTCAAAATCCAGTGCTTGTATTGGTAATCTCCCAAAATCCAGTGCTTGTATTGGTAATCTCCCAAAATCCAGCGCTCGTACTGGTAATCTTCCAAAACCCAGTATTCGTACTGGTAATCTTTCAAAACATAATGCTTGTACTGGTACGTTTTCAAAATCCAGTGCTCGTACTGGTACCCTTTAAAAATCTAACACTCGTGTTGGTGTCTTGTCCATTGGTCGCGTTATTCGATCTCTTAGGTGCAGTCTTCACGCTGACCTTTCATTAGAATTCAAGTTCAATATTAATTATGTCAATTTCGACCTTCGGGTCATCCAATTTCTATCCCCGTTCAGGATAAGGGGATAATCCTGAAACCGTTCATAGAAGCAATCCAACTCTATATAATAGTCCTCGTTCTTCATTGAACTGATAGTGTTCCATGTGAACTGATAGTCGTTCTTCATTGAACTGATAGTGTTCCATGTGAACTGATAGTCGTTCTTCATCGAACTGATAGTGTTCCCAAGTGAACTGATATTCGTTCTTCATCGAACTGATAGTGTTCTAAGTGAACCGATGGTCATTCTTCATTGAACTGATATTATTCCCAATGAGAATCGTTCTTCATTGAACTGATAGTGTTCCAAGCGAACTGATAGTCGTTCTTCATTGAACTGATAGTGTTCCAAGCGAACTGATAGTCGTTCTTCATTGAACTGATAGTGTTCCAAGTGAACTGATAGTCGTTCTTCATTGAACTGATAGTGTTCCAAGCGAACTAATAGTCGTTCTTCATTGAACTGATAGTGTTCCAAGCGAACTTATAGTCGTTCTTCATTGAACTGATAGTGTTCCAAGCGAACTGATAGTCGTTCTTCATTGAACTGATAGTGTTCCAAGCGAACTGATAGTCGTTTTTCATTGAATTGATAGTGTTCCAAGTGAACTTATAGTCGTTCTTCATTGAACTGATAGTGTTCCAAGCGAACTGATAGTCGTTTTTCATTGAATTGATAGTGTTCCAAGTGAACTTATAGTCGTTCGTCATCGAACTGATAGTGTTCCAAGCGAACTGATAGTCGTTCTTCATTGAATTGATAATATTCCAAGCGAACTGATAGTCGTTCTTCCTCGAACTGATAGTGTTCCCAGTGAACTAATAGTCGTTCTTCATTGAACTGATAGTATTCCAAATGAACCGATGGTCGTTCTTCATTAAACTAATATTATTCCCAGCGATGGTCATTCTTAATTGAATTAATATTGTTCTCAGTGAACCGACGATCGTTCTTAATTGAACCGATATTGTTCTCAATGAACCGATGGTCGTTCTTAATTGAACTGATATTGTTCCCAGTAAACTGATAGTCACCTCCTTTGGGGAAAGGAGAGGATAATTTTTGTCACGGGTGCATTAAACCGGACTTCAAATGCTCTTTTTCACCTAGGATTTCAAGAAAACTTTGTCAATTTGTCAATCAAATTATTTGTTGATTTCAGAACTTTATTGCACAAATTTTTACCTCAGTTTACCTTCAGTATTACTTCCAAAAAGGCAAAGCTTTTGAGAAGAAGGATTCAAAAATCCAAATTCTTTCTATTGGCCAACCAAAAGGATGAAGGATAAATCCTCGATATGGTCAGAAAAGAAGATTCAATGTTTTTGCAAAGCCATAGATGATTGATATTGATCGCAGTCAATGGCACATTTTAAAGACCATTCTTGTAAAAATGAGGCAGTGGAAATATCCTGAGTGCTAGAAAAAGAGAGAATTCATCCCAGCCCTGTCTCCTTAAAATCACCTAAGCTGCAATTAAAAATCCGCAAAAGAGATCTCTCACTTGTCGTCAAGATGAAGGCAAATTAAGCGAGTAGACCTCCGGGGCCAAAGAAGATTCGAAACATCTCCAAGATGACGGAGTTTGTGACGGATTCTTCCAGGGAAAGTACAAAGCACTGTCGAGATGAAGGCAGATGCGATGAACCTACCGACAATCCCTAAAAGATATTTAATTTCAGCTATCCTTCAAAAAAAAAAATCTCCAGCCGAGAAGCCAATATCGTCAAAGAAGGATCGAAACATCTCCAAGTTGAAGGAGTTTGTGACGTACCCTTCCCAAAAGAGAGCAAGAGAGGAAAAAGAAAGAGAGAAAAAGTCAAAAAATCTCCAAAATGAAGGAGAATGTAGCAAAAACCCAAGAGAGCCAAAAGAGTGCAGAAAGATTATCATGAGAGAAACTCCCAGGATATCAAACTGCCAAAATTTGCCAAGAATTTCTTTAAATTTGTGCAATTCTATTATCAATATTCTTTCATCAATTGCTTTCATAATATCAAATTCTCTTTCTTGGTCATATCAAGGAAATTGATAACCTCCTTGAAGAAAGTCAATCGCAAGAAATTTGGATGCTAAATCTTGATTCTACGAAGTGAATCTCGTTTGGAGGTAATGCTTCAGGTAGAAAAGAAGGAATATCTTTGCAACAATGTGCATCATTTTCAAAAACTTTGAATCAACAACAAAATTTCCAACATTTTGACAATATTTTCTAGCTATCCTGACGTGAAGTGAGAGCTTGATGTCCGTTTTTGATACATCCTGACACCAATTTTAAATCCTTCTTAAGGACTTGATTTCGCCGCTCAATCAGGATAAGGGTACAAACCTGAGCCTCCTTTGATGAGGTATTTCATTTTCCGCCCAATCAGGATAAGGGTACAAACCTGAGCCTCCTTTGAGGAGGTATTTCATTTCCCAATCAGGATAAGGGTATAAACCTGAGCCTCCTTTGATGAGGTATTTCATTTTCTTCCCAATCAGGATAAGGATACAAACCTGAGTCTCCTTTGATGAGGTATTTCATTTTCTGCCCAATCAGGATAAGGGTACAAACCTGAGCCTCCTCGGATGAGGTATTTCATTTTCCGCCCAATCAGGATAAGGGTACAAACCTGAGCCTCATTTTGATGAGGTATTTCATTTCCCGGTCAGGTTAAGGGTTAAACCTGAGCTTCGTTTCTACACGAGGTATTTCATGTCCCATCCAGGTTAAGGGAAAAAACCTGAATCTCACTTCTTTGAAGTAAATTTCTCTTCTTCATTCTTCATTTCATATCTACCATTTTCATCAAGGCTAATCTCTTCATACCCAGTCAGATCCATCAAACTGGGGCATTTTATGGCCAAATTTGGTGTGTTTTTCTTTGCCACTAAGCTCGTTTTCAAGCCGGCTTAGTAGCAAAGAGGGGCATCTGTAAACACCCCAAATTTTCCACATCCATTCTCAAACAATCCTCCTCAGGCAGTGCCAACCCTGTTAGGTCAATGTAGGAGTCAAACCCCGAGTCAGCTTCAGAAAATCACCATTTTACCCATTTTCATTAGGAAAATTACCATTTTACCCCTAGGTCATCTCAGACCCCAGTCAGTCGGAGTCAACCAAGCTCATTGGTCAGTTCAGGATAGTTAAAATATCAGTCATCTCTAGCTCATCTGAGCTCACAATGAACAGACCATTTTCATTTTTGACCATTCCTGCCAAAATGAGATCATTTCTTCAGAAATGAGCTCATTTCTCACTCAAATCCAAGCCAATTGTCTCCGAGTTAGTCATTTATAGTCAGTCATATTCCCCAAAGTCTAACTTGAGCTCACCAGGAGTTCAAGTGCTCCAGTTTCAGTTCAAAACCATTTCCAAGTGTCCAGTAGCCCATTTTAGTCCATTTCAACTCATTTAGCTGAAATTGAGCCTAGTTTAGTCAGTTGAGCTAGTGTTTGAGCCTTGATTTTAGTTCACCTCAGTATTACTAACCTTTGTTTCAGCTCAAACCCAGCTCAGATTCGTAATTCACTTCGCTTCAGTGACCATTCCGTACTATTTCTCTAAAAATGGCAGCTTTTCTTGAAAATTTAGCCGGAAAGGTCAGTGAGTCAATGTCTGGTTAGTTCACTTGAGTTCTGAAACTCTAAAACCCAGCTGAATCCAGCTCATTTCAGTTTAATTCAGCTCGAACCCCAATTTTCAGTGTCACTCTAACCCAATAGAGTCTCGAAAACCATTTCTTAAGCTATTTTGCAAATTTTATCAATTTTAATGCTTTTTAAACTGGTACAAGTGTCAATCAGGGTCTAACATCCAAAATTCTTCATTCAGGGTCTGCATTTTGCATGTCATTTCTCATCATTTCATATCATTTCTCAGCATTTCATAACATTTCATCACATTTCATTCCATTTTCGAAGTCCAGAACTCCAGTTTTATAAATTTCAATCCAGATCAAGTTTCAAAAGCTTTCAGAAATCAATTTCAAACTCCGGGTTTCCAAAATTGACATTTTTACCCCCGGGAGTCTAAATTTGGAAATATTTTCTCAAGAAAAATAATCTGGATTTATTTCAAACTCAAATTTTTGAATTCTACACTGGATTTGCTTCGCAACGGGGTATTGAACTTCAAAATCCGAGCTCATTTCAAAAATTGCCAAAAATAGCTCATTTCACCTGGAAATTTTCTGAAAAGACTATTTTACCCCTCTAATCGTCAAATTGAGTTTCAAAACTTTAATTTGGACCCGCTCTGAGATGGCCCACTCATTTACATTTCTGTTTTATTAAAAAAAAAAATCTTTTATTCCTTTCAATTTTCTTTTTATTTGTTCATTTTTATTATTATTATTTATTTTGCATTTTAGAGAGGTGGGACCCACAAGGTGGTCACCCAAGCCTCCAGCCCCACTTTCCATTTTTTTTTTCTCATTTTCTTTCCCTTTTTCTTTTTCCCTCCTTTTCTTTCTTTCCTTTCTTTTTCCCTTTTCTTTCTTTTTCTTCTTTTTCTTCTTCCTCTTCTTTCCTTCTTTCCTTCCTTCCTCCCTTCCTTTCCCTCTTGCCCAGCCATTCACGTAAAGGCTGTTTCCCTTTCCTTCCCTAATTAAAACTAAGAACTTAGGGAAAGATATAATCTTCCCTAAGTTAAGAAAACCAAAAAAAAAAGAAAAAGAGGGTGACGGCTGCTATCTCTCCCCATTCAACGTCTCTCTCTTCTCTAACCCCTTCTCTCTCTCTCTCTCTCTCTCTCTCTCTCTCCCTCTCTCCTTTGCTGCTATACCTACAGCAACTCCCACCTTCTTCCTTCAGCACCACCAACTGCACACCATAGCAGCCAACCACCTCTTCCAGCCATTGAAGCTCCACCTACCAGCTTGCAGCCACCACAAGGGGAGCACCAGCCGGTTCATCTCTTCCAGCCATTGAAGCCACCAAGGAGCACCTCCATCTTCTCCTCATCAAGGCAGCCATCTCCCTCTTCATCAAGAGTACAGCAGCTCAGCCACCTCCATTGCTGCACTTCCAGCTACCTCCTCCAGCCTTGACAGCCACCACTAGCCTTACTTGGTGACAATCACCACAGCAAATCCGTCAGCCATCCTCTTGTTGAAGCTTCTCCATAGCAGCAGTCTTGCCTCCAATTCCTTGCAGCCACCAGCCACAATAACATCAAGGTGCTCCAGCACCATCCTCTACTTTCTACTTTGCTTCAACCATCTCCATGGCTGCAACTTATTCCAGCAAAGTGCCAAGGTGAGTTCATTCTATTTTACTAAGTTTTTCATTAAATTTGACTAAGATCATATGATTAAAAGGGAACATGCAAGTCTTATTTTCATAAGAATGATGTGCAGTTAGATCTATGATGATGCATGGGTTATCTTTGTGGTTTTGAATAGTAGGGAATAAGAAAACCTACGTCCCATATGCGTGGGCTATGTGAATGAAGAGATCCATCCGTTCAATAGATTGGATCTCTCATTTCGAGAGCAACATTAAACAAAAGATCATACCTCCCTGATCATTTTGATTTTATTCTTGGTTACATGTAGATTTCATTGAGTAGAAGCATTATATTTAATTTATGTTATTGCTTAATAGGTATTTTACTTAGTTTCATCCATGTTTGCTTATTAGTTTGTAGTTTTCAATCTAGGCGTAGAGTCCAGTTGTTATTTCATGGATGTATCTTCATTTTTAAATCCTAAAAATCTCATGATAGTTGTGATTATTTGTCTTTGATTTCTTATGAAATTTTGATTTAATTTGGGTTTTGCAACCCCATTAAATAAATCAAATCCCAAACCGAGAATTTTCATTTCTGGAACTTTCAATTTCTGCTTTAGCAGACAAGAATCTTTAGAATCACCTATTTAGGAGATTCAAATCATCTTACAAAAATTACAGTGGATTCATGATTGAATCTACTAATGATCTGGAAATTTTAAGATTTTTCCAAGCAGTTTTGATCTCTGTAAAAAAATCGGATTTTCCAGACCCCTGGGAAAATCTCGATTTTCCTTCGTCAGGGTATAGACAGACCCTAATGCATCATGTTCGCCCAATCTGTAGCTAGTTTGCAAAAACTTTCAAAATGAAAGTTGTTGCTAACATGATTTCCTGTCATTTCCCAAAAGTTGGGAATTTTTGGATCTGTTTCATTATTTTTCCCGGATTTTCTCTTTCTGTCTAACAGATTCCAATGTCCAGAAATTCCAGAGATTTAGGTCTCTGATAACAGTGTGGTCTTTTCCAAACCGTAACCCTAATCCCAATAGTGTCAAATAATAAAATCTTACTATGTTTGTCAGGGACATTTTCCCACAATTTCAGCCATTTTCCCATCTGTCTGCCATTTTTACCATATTTTCTACCGAAACCTGTCTGTTTCCTTCATTTACTAGAGTCGCCGGATTCCGATCCGACTTGCCGGAGTGGTACAGCTCCGACCATAGGTCAAAACCAGAAAGTGTGAAAATCAAAAATCCTTTAATTACTGTCCTCTGTCACCCCATGAAATTTGGGAAATTTTTATGGAAGTTTGATATCCTAAGTCTCCTTTAGAATCAACATTTTAGGCAAAAATCACAAAATTTAGGGTTTTTATTTGAATTTCCATATTTAAAAATACAAAAAAATTATATTTTAGAGATCAATTATGTTTCTAGGGTTATTTTAGTTGTCAATGCCAAATTTGGTTTAATTCCAAGTTCATTTGCTCCATGTGTTAGTTTATCTTTAAATTCAGAAGCGAAAATCAGGTTAAATTTGATATTTTATGATATTTTCGCCATTTTAGGGTTTTTATCATGTACATAAACATTTAGAATTACTATAGGGTTAATTTAAATCTCCTTTGCAATTTATATTTTTCAATTTTGCAAAATTTATTTCAGAAAACCCTGGTTTCAAGGCCATAGTCTTGTTATCGGGGGTATTTTGGTCATTTTGACCTAAATTTCGAAATTTCAATTTCTAATTCTCTAAAATTTCATGCATATCATCATATTTTATCATATTATGTTTGATTTATTTCATTTGATTTTCAAATTTCCAAAATTTACAAAAATTCTTTCAGAAAACCCTGATTTCAAGGTCATCATGGGTATTTTGGTCATTTTGACCCCAATTTCGAATTTTCAAGTTTATTTTTGAAATTTATTCATTATTTATCATGTTTATATCAAAGGGGGTATGAATCTGGGTTTATATCTGAATAATATCTGATAATTTTTCATATTTTCGGATAAATTTAGAAAAACCTACATTTTTGTGCTAACTTTATTTTCCAGTTTTGCAGGAATATTCAAGAAGAAGACTTAGCCATTTTATTTCTTTTATTTCAATTCAATGTAAAAAATCAATGTAATATTTGGAATAAGAGTTACATTTCTGCTTAGAATAGGGTTGCATTGCATATAGTTTAATTTATGCAAATTTCAATATTTGATGTATGATTCATGTGCATTTATTTCAAATCCACTATGGTTTACATGAATGGCACGTGCACAAGCTTTTATGGAGTTTATAAACTCGGTGGGATTCATATTTATGGCCATAGTCAGAATACAAAGAAAACCAAGATTTATGATCTTTATATCAGCCACATTCAGCCTACACTCTTAGGCTAACTTCAAAAATGCACTGCATTTTTCAAAGTTTCAAAAGGATTTCCCAATTTCTCAATGAAATTCCCTTTTCAAATTCATACTCATTCATTCATATCATTCAAATTGCATTATTTTCAAACTCATTTTCCAATTTCAATTTCAGAAAATTCAATTTTTTCAAGAATTTCCAAGTCTTTGTCAGGATCTGATTTTCTCAAAATCCTAAGTTTTCAAATGACATTTCAAAGCATTTCCCAAGTTCAAATCAAGATTTTCCTATGTTTTCGAATTCTCAAATTTCAAAATCCCAAGTTTTCAGAAATTCATTTTCTCATATTTTCCAGTTTTCTTGAGAATTCATTTTCCATTTCAAAAGTCATTTTCCAATAAATTTCTTAGATTTTTTCAAGATTCTCAAATCCATTTTCTCATAAAAGCAATTCCAAGTTTCCAATCTCAAAACCAATTTTCTCAGATTTTCAAGTTTTCCTGAGAAATCACTTTTCAATGCAAATTTCTGATTTCCCATGAAATTCAATGATTTTCCCAAAAACTCCAATTTCATGCATTTTCCAGTCCTTTTCTAAATGCATTTCAATTTTCCAAAGCAAACATCATAATTTCTCAAACTTGCATTTTTCAAAATTCCATAGCACAAGCCTAATTCTTTGTGCATTCTAGGAAAAATAGAGCATAATTTAGATGTTTGAGTCAAGTTAAAGCACATAATTGGTCCTTGGTTCAATTACCCCTGGTAAAGGTGCCAGGAACGGTTGAACCTCGTACCAACAGGCGGATCCCATTCCACGGATTTTTCCCGCAAATTTTCAAAACGGAGGCGAGTAATTTTCAAAACTATTTTCAAAACTTTGGTCGAGTTTGACTCGCGAAATTCGTTTCTCTCTCGCAAGGGAGGGGAAAAATTTTGCGATGATAACAGTTTCATATTCACCAAAAGCAGCAGTCAGCAGGAATCTAACAAGAAAACCCATTTTACCTACTCTACCAGCAACAACAAGAACCATTATAAGGGAAATGTGAAAGATCACAGCTCTGGCCCACGGGGACCAAACCCCAACAAAAATGAGCAAAAAGGTGAGTCGATTCCCCAGTATGATAAGCAACCTCAGCGATCTTTTGAGCAAGGGTCGAGACCTCAAGAAAAGTCGAAGCACGACAACTGGAGTTTTAAACGTGACTTTACTCCCCTAGATCAACCGCGTGAAGAAATCCTTGAATATATGTTGGCCAAAGAGATGATTAAGCTCCCAAGAGTCGATGATCCTCCTATCACTAGGGGAAGATTTAAAGATCAATTCTGCAAGTTTCATCGGGCCATGGGGCATGATACCGAGTACTGCTTCGTTCTCAGGAATATTATTCAAGACTATATCGATAAAAATATCCTTGTGGAAGGCAAAGAAGAAGATAAAGCAACCAGCTCATCAGCCCCTTAAGAGCGACAAGGCCATCACTCTTTCATTCTTGCATTTTGCTTTCGTCATTTTGTATGGATGGCATGGTCTCATCTCTTTCATCAATAAAATTATCAATCTTCCTTATAGTTTGGCATCATCTTTTGTATTTCTCCTTCTTTACAAAATGTCTTTTTACAAGGAGTAACCTCTTTCAGAGTGTCTCCCGAATTCAGCAAGAAGCACATCGTCAATCTTTCCACTGTTATCTTCAGAGAACATTCCTCAAATATCAATTATTTATCCTTTCATCCAATATCTTACTCCCCCATTACACTGGGGCATTATTTTAAAAATTGTCTTCAAAACATCCTGTATGCAGGCAGGTACAAGCAAATCTCTCATTTTGCACACATGTGTACTCATTTACATCATTTTGCATTTGCATGCATTCATTTGCATTTTTGCATACATCAACTTGCATCAATCCAATACCCATTTAGGATAAGGGATGAATTCTGAGACTCGTGGCATTTGTCTAGGTCAGCGTGAGGGTAAAAGATTGAAAATCTCACATTACAATCATCAAGCGCTTTCTAAACACCAACCTTTTTCAAGTTCATCCTGCGGGCCGAGTTTTTATCAAAACCATTTTTACCGGTCAACCTTCGGGTGAAGCCTACTTTCTAAATCTGGTTTTAACTGGCCGAACTTCTTGAATCCAGTTTTCGCTGGTCGAACTTCTTAAATCCAGTTTTCACTGGTCAAACTTTCTAAATCCAGTTTTCACTGGTCAAACTTCTTAAATCCGGTTTTCACTGGTCGAACTTCCTAAACCCGGTTTTTACTGGTCGAACTTCCTAAATCCTATTTTTACTAGTCGAACTTCTTGAATCCAGTTTTCGCTGGTCGAACTTCTTAAATCCAGTTTTCACTGGTCAAACTTCCTGAATCCAGTTTTCACTGGTCGAACTTCCTGAATCCAGTTTTCACTGGTCGAACTTTCTAAATCCAGTTTTCACTGGTCGAACTTCTTAAATCCGGTTTTCACTGGTCGAACTTCCTGAATCCAGTTTTCACTGGTCGAACTTCCTGAATCCAGTTTTCACTGGTCAAACTTTCTAAATCCAGTTTTCACTGGTCGAACTTCTTAAATCCGGTTTTCACTGGTCGAACTTCCTAAACCCGGTTTTTACTGGTCGAACTTCCTAAATCCGGTTTTTACTGGTCGAACTTCTTGAATCCAGTTTTCGCTGGTCGAACTTCTTAAATCTAGTTTTCACTGGTCGAACTTCCTGAATCCAATTTTCACTGGTCGAACTTCCTGAATCCAGTTTTCACTGGTCGAACTTTCTAAATCCAGTTTTCACTGGTCGAACTTCTTAAATCCGGTTTTCACTGGTCGAACTTCCTGAATCCAGTTTTCACTGGTCGAACTTTCTAAATCCAGTTTTCACTGGTCGAACTTCTTAAATCCGGTTTTCACTGGTCGAACTTCCTAAATCCGGTTTTTACTGGTCGAACTTCCTAAATCCGGTTTTTACTGGTCGAACTTCCTAAATCCGGTTTTTACTTGTCGAACTTCTTGAATCCAGTTTTCGCTGGTCGAACTTCTTAAATCCAGTTTTCACTGGTCGAACTTCCTGAATCTAGTTTTCACTGGTCGAACTTCCTGAATCTGTTTTTACTGGTCGAACTTTCTAAATTCAGTATTCACTGGTCAGACTTTTTCAAAGCCCAACGTTCATGCGGGTACTTTTTTTTAAAATCCAGTGCTCATGCTGGTATCCTTCCAAAATCCAGTGCTCGAACTGGTATCCTTTAAAAATCCAGTGCTCGTACTGGTAATCTTTCAAAATCCAGTGCTCGTACTGGTAATCTTCCAAAATCCAGCACTCGTACTGGTAATCTTCCAAAACCCGGTATTTGTACTGGTAATTTTTCAAAACATAATGCTTGTATTGGCACATTTTTAAAATCCGGTGTTTGCACTAGTACACTTTAAAATTCAGTGTCCACTAATTTAAGTTTGCCTTTGGGATTCGAGTTCCGACTCGAATCTTCTTTCCTTCTGGTTAACCTAGTTTTCCTTCGGAATTCGAGTTCCGACTCGAATTTCCTTTCCTTCCACACCGGTTTAAGTTTTCCTGCGGGATTCGAGTTCCGACTCGAATCCTCTTTCCTTTTGGTTAACCTAGTTTTCCTCTGGAATTCGAGTTCCGACTCGAATTTCCTTTCCTTCCAATCGGTCTAGTTTTCCTTCGGGATTCGAGTTCCGACTCGAATCTTCTTTCCTTCTAGTTAATTTAGTTTTCCTTTGAGATTCGAGTTCCGACTCGAATCTTCTTTCCTTCTAGTTAATCTAGTTTTCCTCTAGAAATCGAGTTCTGACTCGAATTTCCTTTCCTTCTAACCGGTTTAGTTTTCCTTCGAGATTCGAGTTCCGACTCGAATCTTCTTTCCTTCTAGTTGATCCAGTTTGCCTTTGGGATTCGGGTTCCGACTCGAATTTCTTCTCCTTCCAATTTGATCTACCTTTCCTGATTCGGGTTCCGACTCGAATTTCTTCTCCTTCCAAATTGATCTACCTTTCCTTCAGGATTCGGGTTCCGACTCGAATTTCTTCTCCTTCCAATTTGATCTACCTTTCCTGATTCGGGTTCCGACTCGAATTTCTTCTCCTTCCAAATTGATCTACCTTTCCTTCAGGATTCAGGTTCCGACTTAAATTTCTTCTCATTCCAAATTGATCTACCTTTCCTTCAGGATTCAAGTTCTGACTCGAATTTCTTCTCCTTCCACGATGGATCTAGTTTTCCTTCAAAGATTCGGGTTCCGATCCGAGTTTTCCTTTCCTTCAGAGTTGGTCTAGAAGATCCGAGTCCCGACTTGAATCTTCTTCTAAATCCAATTCAGAACTGGTCTAGAAAATTCGAGTTCCGACTCGAATTCTCTTTCAAAATTCAATTCATCTAGTTTTCCTTGAAGAGTTGAATTCCGATTCGAATCTTCCCTCAAAAACCCAGTCTAGCACCTGGTCCATTCAAAGCTCACAAGTTGGAATCATTCCTTCTTAAACTATGATCCTTAGGTTAAATCCCTATGGAATAGATAGTTCGTAGGTCGAATCCCTACAGAACCCATGTCGCTCCCAGTGAACCAATGCCATTCTCAATTGAACCAATGCTGTTCTCAATTGAACCAATGTCGTTCTTAGGCCGAATCCCTATAGAACCCATGTCATTCTCAGTAAACCAATTCACAATTTCGACTTTTTTTAGCCAATCAATTCCCAAATTTTCAATTTCCAATTTCCAAATTCCAATTATCAATTTCCAAATTTCCAAATTTCCAATTTCCAATTTTCAATTTCCAATTTCAAATATCAAATTTCAAAATTCCAATTTCCAAAATTTGACCCTTTTGAGTCACCCAATACCCAATTTCAATTATTTTCTCTTGCGAGAGACCCTTTTTATAAGGGAGAGTTCGAGGGAGCTCGCTCTTTTCGCATGCTATCCAATTCGTTCACTTAGCCCCTTTTCAGGGAGAGTTTGAAGGGACTCATGTCTTTGTGGACCATTTGCAAAACAAATTCCAAATTTCACACAAGGAACCCTTTTTATAGGGAGAGACTCGACGGAGACTTGCCTTCCTTGTGGCCCCATAATTTCAGATTAGGCCATTTCATCATGAAGGACCCTCTTTTCAGGGAGAGTGTGATGAACTCGTTCCTTCATGACCAATTTACCAATCTCACCAATTCTGACCCCCTTTCCATAAGAGAAGCCCAATGTTAGGAAGTTTTGACGAAAGCTTAATTTCTCTTCGAAAGTTCGTTTTGCAAACACCTCCTCTTCAGGGAAGAGAGGAGTAATTCCCAATTTTAATTTCTGAATCTTCTCCTTTGGGGAAAGGAGAAGAGAATTTTTGTCATGGATGTGTTGCGCGTTATGCTTCAAATGCTCGCTTTTACAAAAGGATTTCCAAAAAATTTTGCCAATTTGTCATTAAATATTTGTTGATTTCAAAAAAATCTTTATTGCACAAAAATTATTACTTCAAAATACCTCCAGTATTACTTCCGAAAGGACAATGCTTTCGCGAAAAAGGATTCAAAATTCAAAATCTTTCTATTGGCCAACCAAAAGGATGAAGAATAAATCCGCGATATGGCCAGCAAAGAGAATTCAATGTTGTTGCAAAGCCATGAGTGATTGATATTGATCGTAGTCAATGGCACATTTTAAAGACCATTCTTGAAAAATAAAGCAGTCGAAATATCCTGGGTGATACAGAAAAATCCACTCAATTTTCATATCTCCTCAATCACCTAAGCTGCAATTAAATATCTGCAAAAGGGATCTCTCAATTGTCGTCAAGATGAAGGCGAATTAAGCGAGTCGACCCCCGGGGCCAAAGAAGATTTGGATCATCTCCAAGATGACGGAGTTTGTGACGGATCCTTCCAGAGAAAGTTCAGATCACCGTCGAGATGAAGGCGAGTGTGCTGAGCCTACCGACAAACCCTAAAAGATATTTAATTTTTGCTATCATCAAGAGATTTCCTACCAAAGAGCCAATAATCATCATGATAATTCTTGAGAGAAAAGAAGGATTAGAACATCTCTGAGATGAAGGAGTTTGTGATGTACCCTTCCAAAAAAAAAAAAAGAGAAAAGTCAGGACATCTCCAAAATGAAGGATGATGTAATTCTCGAAAAATCCAAGAGAGCCCCAATCTGCTAAAAAAAAAAAAAGGAGTGCAGAAAGATCATCATAAGAAAAGAATCCCAGGATATCAGACTCCCGAATCTATCAAGAATCTTCTTTAATTTTGTGAAATTCTTTTATCATTATTCTTTCACCAATAGCTCTTGCAATATCAAGTATACTTTCTTTCCCGTCCATATCAAGGAAATTGATAGCTTCCTTGAAAGAAAGTCAATCGCAAGCAATTTGAATTCGAATCTTGATTCTACGGAGTTAAGCTCAGTCGGAGGTAATACTTCAGGTAGAAAAGAGGAAATACTTTCAAAACAATGCGCATCACTTTCAATTATTTTGAATCAACAATAATTTTCAACATTTTGACAATATTTTCTAGCTATCCTGGCGTGAAGCGAGAGCTTGAGGTTCATCTTTGGCGCATCTTGACATCAGTTGTTATCCCTTTTAGGACTTGATAACGGGAGTTTTCAAGATTCCTTCCCTTCGTTGGTATAATCTGAGCGCACGGGCTCTCAGATTCACACACTTCCCTGTGTCCCCACTGTCCCACCATAGACAGTCCAATTTCGGCTTGAGGTTAAGCCACCAATTTCAGCAAAAGGCAATTTCAAAAGTTAATTAGTCTCAGCAATGAGGCGCCCAAAATCAATCCCTTTTCAAACTTTAGGGACCCCAATTTCCTTCCTTTTGCAAAACCCCTATCGGATTCATTGTGCGGAAATCCGAAGGTTCCATCACGGTCTCTTCTTTCGAGGATTCCGTCCATTTTCTGCCCAATCATGTTAAGGGTATAAACCTGAGCCTCCTTTGATGAGGTATTCCATTTTCCACCCAATCAGGTTAAGTGTATAAACCTGGGCCTCCTTTGATGAGGTATTCCATTTTCTGCCCAATCAGGTTAAGGGTATAAACCTGAGCCTCCTTTGATGAGGTATTCCATTTTTCTGCCCAATCAGGTTAAGGGTATAAACCTGGGCCTCCTTTGATGAGGTATTTTATTTTACACCCAATAAGGTTAAGGGTACAAACCTGAGCCTCCTTTGATGAGGTATTTCATTTCCCAATCAGGTCAAGGGTCAAAACCTGAGCCTCATTCTGATGAGGTATTTCATTTGTCGTCCCATCCAGGTTAAGGGCTAAGCCTGAGCCTCATTTTGATGAGGTGAATCTTCTTCTTTATTCTTTATGCTATATCTACCACCATCATTTGAACCAATTCTTTCATACCCAGTCAAATTCATCTAACTGGGGCATGTTTATAGTCTGAATTTGGTGTGTTTTTCTTTGCCACTAAGCTCGGCTTACAACCGGCTTAGTAGCAAAGAGGGGCATCTGTAAACACCCCAAATTTTCACCCTTATCCAGTGCTTACATTTCACGTGTCATTGCATATCATTGCATGCATTCGGCATACCATTTCATTGCACAGCATAGCATTGCATGTCATTACATCTCATCTTCGAGATCCAACACTCCAGTTTTTAAAATATTCAATCCAGATTTGAATTTTAAAGCTTTTCTTTCAAAATCAATTTCAAAACCTGGGTATTTATTCAACATTCTGTCATTTTCCAACCCCCGGGACCTTATATTTTGAAATACTTTCTTAGAAAACAATCTGGATTCATTTCAAACTCAATTTCAATTGATTTCAATTCTCAGATGAGACCCATTTAGGTGGTGTCGCTTCTGGATTCCTTTACTTGTCAAAAATCTCAGAGTCCTAGTTGGATCAGGACTCTTTTTCCAGAATCCTAGTCGAATCAAAACTCTAATTTTCACTACCTTTTTACCTGTTTTTGAGAAGAACCTTTCAAAATCTTCTGTTTTGGCCAAAATGTTAGAGTCTGAGTTGGATCAGGACTCTTCTTCAAGAGTCCAGTCGGATCAGGACTCTTCTTCAGAGTTTCAATTGGATTGGGACTCTAATCTTTTACAACTATTTTTATCCTTTTTCAATCAAATCTTTCAAAATCTTTCAAAATGAGTCAAAAATTCAGAGTTCTAGTTGAACCAGGACTCTGTTTGAAGAGTTTTAGTTGGATCAGGACTCTGATCCTGATTTCAATTTTGAAAGAATCTTTTAAAAATCTTTCCATCTATCAAAATTGTTATACTTTTATCAAAGAATTTTAAAATTCTTAGGTTTTATCCCAAAGTCCTGATCAAAAAAGGACTCTACCCCAGAGTCCTGATCGAAGTAGGACTCTATCCGAAATTGATTTTCTCACTTCATTTTCACTGGCTTTCAAAAGCTTTGCTTAAAATTCATCATTTTCTTATCAGAAAACCAAAATTCTTAGATTTCTGATCGAATCAGAACTCTTTCTCAGGGTCCTAATTAGATCAGGACTCTGAACCAAAAACTTCAATTTCATCATGTTTTCACTTGTTTTTCAAAATCCTCTCATTTGATTTCTCAAAAAATCCAAAAATTGGAGAGTCCTAGTTCAATTAGGACTCTGTCCCCAGAGTCTTAGTTGAATCAGAACTCTGTTTTATTTCAATATTCGTTATTGTTTTCACTGTTTTGACAAGTTCTTTCATTTGTTTTTCAGAAAATACCAAAAAATCTAGAGTTTCAGTCCGATCAGGACTCTGTCCCAGAGTTCTAATCCTGTCAGGAGTTTGTTTTTACTTTCATTTTTATTTATTTCCATTTGTTTTCAAAAATTAGGTCATTTTGCAGAGTTTAGTTGATTCAGGACTCTATTTTAGAGTTCGGTCGAGTTAGGAGTCTAACCCTGACTGTGTTTTCTGACTTATTTCATCAAGTTTTGATAAAATCTTTCGAAAATTCTCCCATTTGAATTCTAAAAATCTAAAATCTCAGAGTCCTAAGAGTTCAGGACTCTAACCCGGAGTTCCAGTTCGATTAGAACTCTATTTTCAAAAATCTTGAATTTTAATTATTAATTTTAACCCCTTTTCAAAGGTATTTTCAGTGTTTATTTCAAAATTTGCAAAACTCGATGTGGGCCCACTCAGTTGGTACCATATCCAGAGGAGTCCTGACCCATTTAGGACCCTATGCCATTTCAAAAAATTTAATTTCAAAGTTTACTTTTGAAAATCTTTTGGAAACTTTCTCAATTTCAAGTTTTAAAATCATTTTAAAAAAAAAACTCAAGTAGGGCCCACTCGGGGTGGCACCATATTTGAGTAAGTCAGGGCTAGACTAGGGTTAGTCATTGTCCTAGTTAGGTTAGAGGTTTAGAGGAGTCAAAATCAATTTTAAAAATCCATTTTATTTAAGTTTTAAACCATTGGTTTTTAAAGGTTTTAAATTCTGGTTTTAAAAACCAAATGTGGGTCCATACTAGATGGTACCACATTTGGACTTTTTAGGGTTTAATTAGGTGTTAATTAAGGTTTAATTAGAGTTCATTTAGGGTTAGAAAACCACAAAAAATCGTTGCCTTTAGTGGATTTATTAGAAAGAGTCCTAAAAAAATGAAAAACCTCTTAATTAACCCTAATTAAGTGACTTTTTGAAAAACTATAAAAAGGGACCTAAGGGGGGCCAAAAGGAGGGCTCTTTTCTCTCAAATTTTCGTGGCCTCTCTCTCCTCTTCAGCACCTCCACCTTCCTCCATTGCAGCTGCAAGCACCAAGGTAATATTTTTAATATTTTTTAGTTTTATTTAATACTTTTTCATGTTTTAAATCAATTTTAGCCATTGGTGTCATCCCCTTCATGGATTAAACCATGGATTCAACCTCAAGAACCATCAAGAATCAGCAAGAACGACCCAAGAAGGTTATCTAACCCTGTTTTGGATGATTTACAGAGATTTTAATCCATTAGAATTGATTTTAATATGATTCTTTACATTATTAACCAATAAAATATATGATTTACCATTTTTATGGGTTAAATCTATGTTTTAAATGTGATATCAAATTCCAGACATTGATTCCCTGTTTTTATTTTATTTTCATAGTTTATTCATGTTTGTTTTACGTTCTATAGCATAGAAATAAGTTTTATTTACTGTTTTATGGTTTATTTTATTTATTTACATTAGTTAATGCATGGTTTGTCAAGTTTCTTAAATTTCTGTGTGTTCTAGGTTTAGAACAGTAAAGATAATGTTATTTCGGGTTGAAGTTCTCATTGTTTATTTCTGATTTTTTTATATGTGATGCATGCATGAGTTATTGAGTTACTGTATAAAAATCAAAGGTTTTGGATCTCGGGAACCCTGTCAAAAAAATCAGACATCAAATCGGGTTTTTAAAGCTTTAAAATCGTGGTTAAAATCAAGAAGGTAACTTGCTGTGATGATATTTCTCTCATCTTATATCCGATTTTAGATCTGTAAAATGCTATGGATTCACATTGAGTATATATGTCTGCTGTGAAATTTTCGGATTTTTTGATCACTGTTTTGTATTTTTCCCTTTTTAGGGAATCTGTTTTTAAATTTAAAACTCGTTAGGGTTTACCAAAACCCTAATCAGACTTGTGTTAGTCATAAATCCCAAACCCCAGATCCGATTCTAGATCTGTAAAAAGTGAGTATTATTATTTTTCTGTCTACTGTTCACCACTAAAATTTCAGAGATTTTTTTTTAGGATTGCTATTTATGTCTGTATTTTCAATCTGGAACAGCTGTTTTAATCCCTGTTAAGAGTGATATATTTTAGCTCAGATTGCCGGAAGGGTTTCTCCCTAACCGGAGATGATTTTTCCAATCTGTAAATTGCGAAACCTCTGTTTTTCTTCTTAGTTAGTCTCTGTAAAATTTCATAAATTTCCATGGAGATTTGACCCATGGTTCAGGTCTTGGATTGAGACTGGTTGGTGAATTAGGTCAAAAATAGCATATTTTAGGGTTTAATGCAATTTTCGGATTAATTTAATGTCAAAAAATTATTTTTATAATTCTAATTCGACATTAGGGTTATAACAAGTGCAGGTACCAATTTTTATGGATTTTGGAATCCATTTGATGGCTGAAGTAAGCAAATTGCAAAACCGGGTTCCTGAAAGATCCAAAAACACTGCTAAAATCATAGTTTTTGTGATATTATTGGATTTTTGTGCATAAGCATATATTTTTAGGGTTTAATCATATTCATAATCATATTAGGATGCTTTAGGTTTAATTTTGTGCTCATTTGATTTCATTTAGTGCATAAAACCTAAGTTTTTACCAAAATCTATTTCTAAAAACCCTGATTTCAAGGCCATAGTCTTGCTATCAGGGGCAATTTGGTCATTTGACCTAAATTTCGAAATCCCTAACTCTAATTTCATATTTTTAATCATGTCATAGCATATTTGGTTTGAGTTTATTCCATTCAAATTTCAAAACTTGCATTTTATCAAAATATCTTTCTAAAAACCCTAATTTCAAGGCCATAGTCTTGTTATGAGGGTATTTTGGTCATTTTGACCCCAATTTCGAAATTTCATATCTTCTCTTTCATATTTATTCAATTTTATTTCGTACTTTATCATTTTTATTTAAGGGAATCAAGGAAAAGGCTTATATCTAGCAAAATCCAACAATTTCCTGATATTGTTGGATAAATCTAGAAAAGCCAATATATTTTCATTAACCAAGTTTTCTAGTTTTGCAGGTACATTGAAGACTTTATTTTTCATGTATTTAAATTTCAATAGTAATGTAATTTGTAATTAAACTTTGGAATAAGAATTTACATTTCCTGCTTAGTTTAGGTTGCATTGCATATAGTTTATTTTTATAATTTTAATGTGTGATGGATGATGATTCATGCATATTTTTACAAATTCACCATGGTCTACACGAATGGCACATGCACTAGCTTATATGAAGTTTATAAACTTGGTGGAATTTGTATTTATGGCCATAGTCAGAATACGAATGATACTTAGATTTATGATCTTCACATTAGCCACATTGAGCCTACACTCTTAGGCTAACTTCAAAAATGCACTGCATTTCTCAAAAATACAAAAAGTATTTCTCAATTCCTCAAATTCATATTCATTCATTTCATGCATTTGCCAATTCCAATTCAAATTCTAAGTCAAAGGAAATTGAATTCCTCAAAATCTCCTAAGTCTTATAGCAAAATCGATTTTCCCAAAAGCATTGAATTTCAAAGAATATTTCAAGTATTTCCCAAGTTCCAAATTCAAATTTTCTAAGTTAGAATTTCAATTTCAAAGTTTGAATTCAGAGAAACCAAGTCTCAAGATCGATTTTCACCAAATGTCAAGGATTTCTCAAAATCGATTTTTATTTCTCTCAGAAGTATATTTCAAATCCCATTTCACGATTTCTCATGTGATATCATTTCTAAGATTTACATTTTCTAAATATTTCAATCATTCAAAGCAAACATCATGTTTTCAAAATGTGCATTTTCTGAAAATTCATAACACATGCCTGATTCTATGTGCATTTAGAAATTAGAATATGATTTAGACAAGTTGAATAGAGTATAGCATAAGATTGATCCTTGGTTCAATTACCCCTGTTAAAGGTGGCAGGAACGGTTGAACCTCGTACCGACAGGCGAGTCCCATTCTACGAAATTTTCCCGCATTTTTAAACGGAGGCGAGTTATTTTCAAAAACTTTTCAAAGGTCAGTTTGATTTGCAAAAGTAAAAATTTTGCGATGATAACACCGTTCCTATAGCACGGGTTCAATACCTCTGCTCCATTGAAAGCAGGATATGCAGTGTTGACCTGTTTCATGGCAGCCTCAACCTGCATCTCTGCATCAGAATATCAGTGTTTAACGTTTTCTTTTACAACATTTTTTTTTTGTTTTTCTTTCATTTTCTTTTTTAAGTAGTTCCCCTGATTCCCCATTATATTTTGATTTTCTCATTTCCTGTTTATATCGCGATCCCTTCTTTGATGTTGAAAATTTCATGTTTAATAATCAATTCATTCTAGTTCTCGTTGGCGTGGCGGCTTCTAGCATTCAGACACTTGCTTTCATTTGAATTAACCTTAGCCTCAAAAGGTAGATCTGCAAGTTTCGTAGCTTCAAGATCTGCCTCAAACGGTTTTGGTATCCTTGAAATTCCCTGTGTACCTAATAGTTAGCATATGACTCGTGATCACTTTTTTTTTTATTATTTCGTTTGATTAACCATTCCTCAGGGTGAGGGGGGTCCTAAATGACTGTCTCAGATTCAAGGTTTTCTGATGAGTCGCATTGCTCTTTTAGTCCTGGACTGCTTTCTTCATAAATTCAAAACAGCGAAGGCCAGCAGGTTGCTTCTGGCCACTGCTCATCAGCATTGAACAATCGACGTTAACCATTGATGTCGATTCATTGGATCATTTCAGAATCCCCTTTAATTTTTTTATTTTTTTATTCATTTTTTTTTTTTTTGTTTCTTTTCCTTCTTTTTCATACCCTGTCTCTGCATCTATAGTGTTTAATGGATTGAGTCTCAGACCTGTAAGCTTCCTAACACCAGGTCGGTACCAATGATTTGTCCCATTTTCTGCATCTGTAATTTTGTTCATTTTTCCTCTCATCCACATCATAAATACCATGCTAATTCTGCATCGATTCTTCCACGAATCGATTTAAAACCATAGTTTTTACAATTCTTAGGTTTCGGATTTCACATTTCAATTTACAGTTAGCTTATATTTTTTTTTTTTGGGGTTTTTGGTTTTTCACGATATCCCTTGGTAGTTGCTAAAATTTCTTTTTCGGTTTATCACTTTTATGTCTCTATGTGCTTGTCTGATTCACATTTTTGAATTTTCGGGTTTTACCTTTAGCATCTGCTTCATGCTATCATCCATTTTTTTTTTTACTAAATGCTACACTCGGGTTTCAGAGTGTTCTATATGTTCTAGTGTGCTTGATCTATCTCCCTGGTCCAATCTAATTCATTTTTTTTCTTACTCATATTGTAGGTTTCCTTGATGTTATACAATATCATCATCATATAATTTTTTTTTTTAGCAACTAGGCATCCTTGAGTATATTTTCACATTTATTAATCTCATCATGAACCACATTTAGATCATCGAGAATAGTGTTATCTTTGCAGTCTATATATTTCAATCCACAGTTAGTTTACATTTTAATCCATAGTAAAATTTGCATGATAACCCCGTATCAGATGTTGTCATAAAAGAATACTTTACCTTTGACACATCTTGATCTAGGTATTCTGAGTTTTGCAAAATATAGAGCTATACTGCTTGTTTGTTCCTTGTTGAGCCTTGCAAGAAATTACCAGCTGTTTTGTTCAGGCAAACCAACCAACCTGTTTTAAGTTCATACCCTTGTCATGGTGACAACCTTTTTCTCATTTGGTACCAGTTCTGATCAGCTCGTAGCTAGTTGGTTGGGTAAGGACTGTGGTTGATCCACATCACCCTTTTCAGATTCATAGATGATGGAATTTTAATATGCTTGCAGTTTCCATAATATAATGGTAAGGTAATAGTGTTTTCTACTAGTAAAACAAATTTTGTTTTTTTTAGCAGAACTGTGGAATTCATCATCCTTCTGGTTCAAACTTCCCAAATGGTAATGGGTTCTTTAGGTTCATATTCTGAAGCAGGCGTGGGGATCGTCCGGTGCTCAGAGGCATCTTGTGTTTTCTCACCATCAGGGCACTCCTTATCCATTGGATGCTAATGCCTTTGAAAATCAGACCAGCATTAACCTGGTTCATTGTCATTTTAATCCCACTTTGGTAAGAGCCGTCCATTTCAATTGCACACATTTATCTGCTGTAAGTGTTACTACTCGTTCATCAATTGTAGCTTCCAGCCATATTTTCATTTTTTTTTACTCGCTATTACCCATTTCTACTACCTGTCATACACTTACATCGTTTTTGCAAGTCTTACTATTCATCGCAGCCACCTTCATCACATTCTCACCACCCAGTCGCACCATCCTCTGTCATGGCATCACTGCTGACCCACATCAGTCACTTCTCCATCATTTTCACTTTCAACACTCCTGTAGTATTTGCCTAGCACCCACATTTATGACACCCTTCATAGTATGTCATTCAAGCTTTTCACAAACCGATCATCAGCCTCATAGCTCCAGCTGCCCATCATCCCTCCCTTGCTCTTCGTTACTTACAACAAGACAATTGCTATAATACTCTACATACCATCATACCTTCGCACCACTTCCTGTAAACTTCCAACATCACTTACATAGACTGCTGTAACCTACAGTCGTGCCCACCTTCCCGCAACTACATGTGCATTACAAACCATTCCCTTAGTTGCCTACACATTTACCTGCAGGTAGTATCTCATCATCCTCTTTGCATCTATACAAACCATCACCTTTCATTTCCTGCAACACACAACACCTATTGGCTGAAGCACACAACATCTATTTGCTGAAGCACACAGCACCTACCTGCTGAAGCATACAACACCTACCTGCTAAAGCATATAGCACCTACATACTGAAGGCAAATATCATGCACATCTTCTATAATGCTTCTGCCTCACATAGCTCCCATCATTTACATTGCCTTCATACCCTACAGCCACTTCCAGCTTCATCTGTTATGTCATCTATTCACATTTTTAGCATATCATGGCTGAACCCCCAAGCCCCTCCTCAATCACCATTTTCGCCAGCTTAAATCTAGCATAATCTTTCATTCCCATTTTCTGCAACCTCCAGCAATCCACTACTTTTTGCCCTACAACAGTTGCTTCTGTATTCACCTTAGTACTTGTCACGGAGTGCCAATCATGCCATTTTTATACATAGTATGCCATTTCAGCATAAAATACTGCTTCATACTATTGTTGCAACAACTTGCGACAGTGCTCCCAGCCCCACTTCTTCACAGCCATACCCTGTGCACAGCTGATGCACATCACTTGTGGCATGCCATTTCCTCTCCACAGTTCAACACATCACTCTGTCACCAACACTTTCACGTCACCTACTCACTGCCACTTACATTCTCACTTCACTACCCATCTACTTCGTTCTACCTATATACATATATATATGTATATATTCATATATATATATACATATATATATATATATATATATATATATATATATATATATATATATATGTATATATATACTCATACATATATATGCACGTATATACAGGTATATATCATTTTTATCTCTCCATACTTTAGATCTTCAATATCTTGGCATATGAGCATTTTACCATTGATATCCATATATATGCAATTTTCCTCTATCTTCATACTAATCCAATGTTTTGCAGGGAATACGTGAAGAAGGTCATTACTTGGAATTGTGAATTCAATCTCGTGTATTGTAATAGTTAGATCTTAATGAGAATTTATATTTCCTGCTTTAGATAGAATGAATGAGCATTGTGAATATCATAAATTGCTTATTTTCCATGCTTTTGCCTTTATTTCTCAAAATCTCACAATGGTGAAACATGAATGGAACGTGCACCATTTTGTAAGAGGTAATTAATCCTAAGTTGATGATTTACATCAATGGCCATAGTCAGGATGTAAACAAAACTTAGGATTTTTATCTTTTATAAAATAACATTGGATCCACACTGGATCCTTTTCAAAAATCATCATATTTTCAAATATTCCCTTCTTTTATTAAAGTTTAACTTAAAATTGGCTCAAAATATATACCAATGGCCATAGTCAGCGTATATTGAGAGTTAATTTCATTTTAAACTCTATAAAAGCACAAAAAAATATGTTTTATTCTTCACCTGAATTTAAATATAGATCATTATATAATACATTCAATGACCATAGTCAAGGATATATTATATTTTCAATCTTATTTCAATTCATGTAAAGAATGAAATATGATTTTCAAAATCCAATTTCAAAATTCTTTAAATTCATTCATCATTTAAGATAGAATTACATCACATTTTCAAAATTCTTTTTCATAAATCCAAGTGATTTTCTTCAGGTATCTTCTTCACTTCTCAAATCATATTTCTACTCTTGTAAATTCAAATATCATTTTCAGATTCTAACTTTAAATTCGAAGTCCAATTTGACTTTGAAATTCATTTGTATATCCAAAATTCAAATTCTAATTCAAATCAAATTTTAAAGTTCAACTTAACTTTGAAACCTCTGATTCATCTTCTGATTTTAAAACAAGTTTATTTTTCTTATCTTCAAAATCCAAGTTTCAAGATTGATTCCAAATTCAAGTCTTTTTCTAAGTTTTAAGTTTAAATCTGGGTTTTCAAAACCCAGATCCATCTTTAAAAGTCCCATTTGGACTTTCAGAATCCAAATCCAAAGTTAGATCTTAATCCCAACTTGAAATCCAGATTTCCAAGTGCAATCTCCACTTTTTTTTGGATCTCATGCTTCAGATCCACAATCCATTTAGAATCCAGAATTCAACTTCCACTTTGGATCTCAAACTCCAGATCCAAATTACATCTTGGATTCTAGACCTTGGACCCAATTCCATCCTGGATCTCAGATTTTAGATCTAAATCCATTCTAGGATCCAGAATCCAATTTCACCTTGGATCTGAGACTTCAGATCTAAATCCATTTTAGTATCCAGAACCCAGTTCCACTTTGGATCTCAGACTTCAGATCCAAAATCCATCTTAGGGTCCAGAGTTCAACTCTATCTTGGATCTCAAACTTCAGATCCAAAGTCCATCTTAGGGTCTAGAGTCCAGCTCTACCTTCGATCTTAGATTTCAAATACTAAATCCATTTTAAGATCCAGAACCCATTTTAGGATTCAAAATCCAATTCCATCTTGGATTCCAGATCTTGGAACCAAAATTCAATTCCATTCCCAATTCTAGATTTCAAATCCAAATTCTATTTTCAGATCTCATCTGAACTTCCTAAATCCATTTCTATTTTTTAATATCATTTGGATTTCTCAAGTCCATTCTGATTTCAAAATTGAAATTCAAATTCCATTCAAATATTCATTTCCTTTCCTAAATCCAAGTTTAAAATCCAAATTCAAAGTCTATTTCTGACTTTGAAAACTTCCTTCATGTTCCCTTCATCTTCAAATCATTCTTTTCAAAATTCAAAAGATTTATTTTCCCAACTCTCATTATTTCAAAAACTTAGAACTTCATATATCTTTACTGATCTATCTCAAGTTCTAAGTTAGAATCAATCATTCAGAAATCATTTTATCATTCTATTATCAAGTTTATCTCAGAAAAGCTTGGAGACTTTCAAAAACATCTTTTCAAAAGAACATACATCCTTGCATTGCACAAGCATGATTCTTTGTGCATTTAGACTTAGAATAAATTCTTAGATGATATTTAGGCAAAGCAAAAAGGCATAAATTTGATCCTTGGTTTGATTACCCCTGGTAAAGGTGCCAGGAACGGTCGAACCTCGTACCGACGAGCAAATCCCGTCTCTCCATTTCTTTCCGCAAATATTTCAAAACGGAGGCAAGTAATTTTCTAAAAATCAAGGTCAAGTGAGACTCTGCAAAAGAGTTCCTCTTCTTCTCTTTCTTTTCTTTTCTCTTCTCTCTTATTTTTTTGTCTTTTATTTTCTCCCTTCAAAAAAGAGGAAATAGAGGTCAGAAAAGGAAAAGAGAAGGAAGAGAGAGAAACCACTAGAGAGAGAAAATTTTGCGATGATCACAGATATCAAACTGCCAAATCTATCATGAATCTTCTTTAAACTTGTGAAATTCTATTATCAATACTCTTTCATCAATTGCTTTCATAATATCAAATTCTCTTTTTTGTTCATATCAAGGAAATTGATAGCTTCCTTGAAGAAGGTCAATTGCAAGCAATTTGGATTTCAAATCTCGATTCTACGAAGTCAATCTCGTTGAGAGGTAATGCTTTAGGTAGAAAAGGAGGGATATCTTTGCAAAAATATGCATCATTTTCAAATATTTTGGATCAACAACAAAATTCTTAACATTTTGACAATATTTTCTATATATCCTGACATGAAGTGAGAGCTTGATGTCCGTCTTTGATACATCCAGACACCAATTTTAAATCCCTCTTAAGGACTTGATTCCTTCCCTTCTTTGAGAGCGTGAGCTCTCAGATTCGCACACTTCCCTGTGTCCCCACTGTCCCACCATAGACAGTCCCATTTCGGTTCGAGGTCGAACCACCAATCATTTTCTCGCAAAAGGCAATTTCAAAAGCTATTTAGTCTCAGCAATGAGACGCCCAAAATCAACCCCTTTTCAAGCTTTAGGGACCCCATTTTCCTTCCTTTTGCAAAAACCCCTGTTGGATTTATTTTGCAAAATCTGAAGGTTCCATCATGGTCTCTTCTTTCGAGGATTCCATCCATTTTCTGCCCAATCAGGATAAGGGTACAAACCTGAGCCTCCTTTGATGAGGTATTCCATTTTCTGCCCAATCAGGATAAGGGTACAAACCTGAGCCTCATTCAAAGAGGTATTCCATTTTCTGCCCAATCAGGATAAGGGTACAAACCTGAGCCTCCTTTGATGATGTATTCCATTTTCCGCTCAATCAGGATAATGGTACAAACCTGAGCCTCCTTTGATGATGTATTCCATTTTTTGCCCAATCAGGATAAGGGTAAAAACCTGAGCCTCATTCAAAGAGGTATTCCATTTTCTGCCCAATCAGGATAATGGTACTATGATCATCGCAAATTTTTTCCTCTCGTAATATTCTCTCTCTTCTTTCTCTTTTCCTTTCTAACCTCTATTTCCTCCTTTTTGAAGGGAGAAAATAAAAAGGGCAGAAAGAAAGAGAGAAGAGAAAAGAAAGAGAAAAGGAAAGAAGAGGAATTCTTTTGCGGGGTCTCGCTTGACCTTAATTTTGAAAAATGTTTAAGAAAATAACTCGCCTCCATTTCTGAAATGTTTGCGGGAACACTGGGAGACGGGATCCGCTCGTCGGTACGAGATTCGACCATTCCTGGCGCTTTTACCAGGGGTAATCGAACCAAGGGTAATCGAACCAAGGGTCAAATTAATGCCTTTTGCTTTGCTAAGAAATTATCTAAGAATCTATTCTAAGTCTAAATGCACAAAGAATCATGTTTGTGCAATGCAAAGATGTATGCTCTATTTTGAAAGATGTTTTTGAAATTTTCCAAGTGTTTCTGAGATGAATCTGATTATAGAATGAAGAAGTGGTTTCTAACTTAGAACTTAAGATTAAAGTTCCAAATTTTTAGAATAATCAAGAGCTTTGGGAAAATAAATTTGGATCTTGAGAGAAATGATCTTGAAACTGAGATAAAAAGAAGGAAAAAAGGAAACTTCAAAGTCGTAAATGGACTTTTGAATCAGAATATAAATAAAAATGGAATTGAATTCTAACTTTTGAAGTTTGAATTTTAGAATGAAATGGGGAAAAATAGATTTGAGAAATAGGATAGAGTTGGAATTTCAAGATGAAATCTGAATCCAAGATCTGGATTCTAAATAAAGTTCAAAGTTGAATTTTGGATTTAGGATCCGAAATGGGAACTTGATTTGAAATATGGAAATGAAATGAAATTGGTTTAAAAATTAGAATCAAGATGGAATTTGGATCTGAAATTTTTGAATGGAATTGGATTTCAAGATTTGGAATCCAAGATGAGATTGAGATCTGAAGTTTTGAATGGAGTCGGATTGCAAGATTTGGAATCCAAGATGAGATTGAGATCTGAAGTTTTGAATGGAATCGTATTGCAAGATTTGGAATCCAAGATGAGATTGAGATCTGAAGTCCGAAGTTGGATTCTGAATTGGATCCAAGATTTGGGTTTTTGAGAATAGAAGTTGATTTAATATCTGGAACCTTAAAAAAAATAGAATTTGAATCCAAAGTATGGATTCTAAATAAAGTTGAGATTTTGAATTCGAATTCTGGATTTAGAATTCAAAATGGGAGTTGAATCTGAATTTTGAGATTCGAGATGGAATTGGATCTGAATCTGGGATGAGAATGGAATTAGATTTGAGAATTGGAATCAAGATGGATTTTGGATTCAAAAATTTTGAATGGAATTGGATTCAAGATTTGGAATCCAAGATGGAATTTGGATATGAAATTTTGAATGGAATTGGATTCAAGATTTGGAACCCAGGATGAAATTGGGATATGAAGTCAGAGATCCAAAGTAAAGTTGGATTCTGGATCCTAAATGGAATTCGGATCTTCAATTTGAGATCCAAGATGAAGTTGGATTCTAGATCCTAGAATGAAATTGGATCTGAAGTCTGAGATCCAAAATAGAATTGGGTTCTGGTTCCTAGGATGGATTTGGATCTGAAGTCTGAGATCCAAAGTAGAATGGGGATCTGGATCCTAGGATGGATTTGGATCTGAAGTCTGAGATCCAAACTAGAATGGGATTTTGGATCCTAAATGGAATTTGGATCTATAATCTGAGATCCAAAATAGAATGGGGATCTGGATCCTAGGATGGATTTGGATCTGAAGTCTGAGATCCAAAGTAGAATGGGGATCTGGATCCTAGGATGGATTTGGATTTGAAGTCTGAGATCCAAAGTAGAATGGGATTTTGGATCCTAAATGGAATTTGGATATGTAATCTGAGATCCAAAGTAGAATGGGGATGTGGATCCTAGGATGGATTTTGGATCTGAAGTCTGAGATCTAAGGTGAAGTGGGATTCATACTTGGAAATCTGGATCCAAGTTGAGATTAACTTTGGATTTGGGCTTTGGAAAGTCCAAATGGGACTTTTGAATATGGATCTGGGTTTTGAAAACCCAGATTGAATTTAAAATTTAGGTGTGAACACCCCAAATTTTTCAAAATCTTTTAAATATTCCCTTTTCGCCCTTCGCCTCCATTTTCTGGGTAATTGAGTCAGTTTTAAATCTAAATTCCATTTTATTTCTCAAGTGTTGTTGAAATTAAATTCATCTTACATATCTGACTCAATTTCGGATCTGGATCTATTGTCAAGATCCAAATCTGAGCTTCATTATCCAATTTTAAATCGAATTCTCAAAATTATCAAAAAAAACTTTTGAAAGGCTCAGACAGTCCATCCGACATCCATTTGGATCCGTCACGTTGTATTTCTCGATTCGAGTGTCAAAACTTGAACATTTCCACAAAACTTGGGTCCAAACCCCTTCTTCTGAAGAGATTTCCCCAAAATAAACCTGACTTTTCAGAAAGGCTCTGCTTTTGTAAATATTTTTGAAATTTTGTAAAAAAGTAGTCAAAATCCTTAGTTTCTAAGAATTTTGTCTTCAAAAAGTACAAAAAATATATATATTTCAGAAAAGAACAAAAAAATGAGAAAATCAAAAATCCAAAAAATTCAGAAACTATGTAATCTACCCTCTTTTTTTAAACTTTTTTTGTTAAAACCCTCTCTTGAAACCTCTTTTTGAAAAACAGATTTTTTTTTTTTTTTTGGAAATTTCTGAAAAGGAGCCCCCTCTTTGCAAATTGGAGAAAATGGCAACGGCCATCCTCCCGTGCGCCCTCCATCGCCTCCTCTCCCGCTGGATCTCCCTCTGTCTCCAACAAATCCTCTCTCGAAGGCTCTTCTTCACTCTTAAAAAGAGGATCATGCAGAGGGAGCAGGGCATCGTCTTCACCCCTCCCCTTTCTTGTACATGGCATCCTCCCTTTTTGCCTTCACTGGAACCGCCTGCACCACACCACCGGTCCTCTTCCTCTTCTCCCCTCTACTTCTGATTTGCCTTCTCTCAGATCTTCTCTGATCAAGCAAAGGAAATCGGAATCAAAATCCATTGCCAATATCGGAGAAGCAGTACCCACCATTGCTGATTATCCAATTTTTTTCTTTGAATCCATCTTCACGCAAGCTTCTTCTACTACTTCTTCTCATCAAGGATTATCAATACTCATTACAATCCACCGGCATCAGGTCTTCTCATCGTCTTCATTCTCCCCTTTTTCCTTTCTGAGTTCTCCTCTCTATAAGACATTAAAGAAGCAATCTCCCCAAAGCATTTCCTCGACAGAAAGCCACAATAAAAGGAGTCCTGATCCCCCTCTCAAATCAAGTAAGTGTTCTTTTCCTCTTCTGTAATTTTTTTTATGCATCAGTGGTGGTGTGGAATTGCTTATGCAGTATCCACCCACCTTCATGCAACAATGATGGGAATCTTCGGATTCCAACACTACCATTCCGTGTTATAAGATTTTTTTTTTCGATTTCTTTTCTTCATTTCGTAATATCTTCTCCATTATACTTTCATTTGGGTCTAGTCTGTTAGGAAGCTCATCTGCGTTTCTTTTTTATTTGGAACGACCTCTATAGTGAAATCTGGTTTGATCTAGTATCAGATCAGGCCCCTTTTGGAGAATCTTTTCAATTAATCATGTAGTTTTTCTTTTGTAAACATTTTTATAGGCTTATTTCATGATTTGAATCCTTTCATCATACGCTGCGTCTATGATAATCCCTGTAGCTACAAGTAATTTTCTGTTTGCAATTATATTTACCTTGCTGCTTTTAATTTTCCTGCTATTAATTGCCCTCTCTTAGCTTTAATTTTCTGCCTGTATAATCCAATCGTTGGTTGATTATCCTACATTCTTTGCTCGAGCATACTAAGGTTTGCTGTGTTCCAGAACTATGAAGCTATTTATGACGTATGCAGACATTCTCTTCCAGATTGATCTCATCCTAAAATACATTTTGTGCTTTCTTCATAAGCCCTAGTTATCCCTGTTGAGAAATCGTGAACAGTTGGAACAACCAACGATGGTTCCTGGGCCATCCAGTATGATGGCAAATCATGATCCAGGACACGGAAGACATATGGTATGTTGTCTAATAAATCATGGTGATGTTGCTCTCAAGAATGTCAATACTGTAGCAACGGCCATCTGAACCAAAAGAATTGTTCGATTTGTTGAATGGCCCTCAATGGGTTTCAAATATGGAATAAATTGTCTACTTTCAGCATTTTATTTCTAAATGGGATCTTGTCAAAATCCAGAAGGTCGTAGATGTGATCAGCAGTAGTGTGCCTGCTATCACGTATGTTACATCTTTCTGCAAATCCACTTTACAGTCACGGAGGTTATCTGTAAGTTGCTATATTTTGAATCGTTTTATCCTCACTTTTCTAGCTTTTGGCTAATAATATCGCATGAATTCAGAAATTCTGTTAGTACACCCCCATTTTTGCATCTCACTGTTCCATACTTGCTCTTTTACCCTTTTCTTTTTCTTTTTTTCTGTTGTTTTTTTTGTTTTGTTGTTTCGTATCTGGCATTGGTCTTCTCATATCTTGTGATTTCAATCTCCATCATCTGTATTATGGTATGGAACGAATCCCGACCTTCATTCACTATTTTTTTTGAAATGATTCGATTTCCATCTAATAGTATAGTGTGACGGCATGGCTATTAAACGTTATTTGTTATCAGGTGAAATCACTACTGATTGCAAGGGATGTTTCCATTACATGAACTTTTCGCAGATTGTGGTTACTTGCAGAGAGCTTCTGCAATATATCATTAAAACTTATATAAAGTTATTTTGTAACAGGGCAGTGCCTTTGCAACGTCTTCACCAGTGTCTGCATAGGCGATTCATATCATTTTGCATTTCATTAAGTACTCATCATCAGCCTTTCCTTTTACCTTTCACTGTTATATTCATTGCTTGCACATCTTTCACCATATACCTACGTTTCATTAAAATCATTTTCAGTGTACTATTATTATATGCAGCATCTCCATCATACACTCTGGTCATTTCTGTCATGATTGCATCAGATTTCCAATAGTGTCTCACCATCCTGTAGCCTCACTTACTACAACCCATCACTTCCATTCACGATTTCACAGTCTACCCACTTCACGCCGTGGTATGTTCCCACTACTGAACCATATCCCACGCAATCCTGTAGCATCCAGCCATTTTAGCTTTCCACCGCTACAACATTCACTCCTACTGCCTCATAAGCCTCCACTGTTATATGTTCACCTACACAAGTCCCTGTCAATACCATCTTCATGAAGTTTATATTTTTCTCCACGCTGCACATGACATCTGCATTTCACAGCATTTTCTGTTAGTAGTCATGGCCTTATTAGATTCAGCTCATCGCCTATCATCAGTTCCATTCCCTGCACCGGCTGTAGCCACCCCACTGCACTCCACCTGTATACATTTTTTGTATTTCCTGTACATACTTGTCATCTATTTTGTTCACTGTTGCACAGGGTCACAACACCATTCACTGTATCCATCGGCTGTTATCTCCATTTCACCACCACACTTTCATCACTTCTTACTACAATTATGCCTTTATGTCCAACGATATACATGTTCAATCATACTTTCACAGCAACATTTGCACTGTTATCCATTTTTACACTTACCACACCTCTATACACTGTATACCAGCCCAGCATGTCCATTTACACAGTCTTTCACAGCACCTCTATGCTCCAGCCCATGTTCACATCTTCACAGCAGCAATGTTGTGTCTACTTACCTTCTCCAGTCGTATTTACCTTATTCCTTCATACATACTCATGCTCCCCTATTGCCTCTATCACTTCTTCACCTACACAAGTCCCTATTTGCACCATTATCAACTGCAACATGTCCTTCACCCTTCCTTTTTATTTCCAGCTATTACCTCATTGTATACCCTGCTATTTGCCTGTTTTCACTTTTCCCAGCCCAACCACTTGTTAGAATCCCTTTAACCTCCAGCTGAAGTTCTTCGGTTATATATAATATTCCTTCTCCCATCTCATTCAGCATCATATAAGTCCAGCATTGTTTCCTTCTCTTTTTCATTGGCCTTAGGTAAAAGATATGCAGTCATCCTTTTTAGTCAAAAGGCATAAGATACGTATATACCTCTTTCATGAATTTCTGTTCATTCCCATGTGCACATGTATTCAGTCATGAATATCTCATCCGTATCTCTAATCCATTTCGTATCACAGGGTATTGTTATCCTCTTTCATTCATACTAACTCATTTTGTTTTGCAGGGAAAAAATGAAAATTGTCATTTTCTCTTTCTGAAGATAGAATCTCTTGTAATTTTCAATGTAAATTTGCAGACTTGTAATAGCTAGATATAATGAGAATCATTTACATTTCCTGTTTTAGATAGAATAAACGAACATTGTAAATATTATGAATTGCTTGTTTTCATGCATTTTTTTTCCTTTATTTCTCAAATTCTCACAAATGGTGAAACACGAATGGCACGTGCACCATTTCATAAGAGGTAATTAATCCTAAGTTGATGATTTACATCAATGGCCATAGTGAGGGTGTAAACAAAACTTAGGATTTTTATCTTTTATAAAATAACACTGGATCCTCTTCAAAAATCATCATATTTTCAAATATTTCTTTCTTTTATTAGAGTTTAACTTAGAATTGGCTCAAAATATATACCAATGGCCATAGTCAGGGTATATTGAGAGTTAATTCCATTTTAAACTCTATAAAAGCACAAAAATATGTTTTATTCTTCACCTGAATCTAAATACAGATTATTATAT
This sequence comes from Nuphar pumila, assembly GCF_984573655.1. Classification (NCBI taxonomy): domain Eukaryota; kingdom Viridiplantae; phylum Streptophyta; class Magnoliopsida; order Nymphaeales; family Nymphaeaceae; genus Nuphar; species Nuphar pumila. The sequence goes on from NC_143260.1 coordinate 55,588,082, forward strand.
AATACATTCAATGACCATAGTAAAGGATGTATTATATCTTCAATCTTGTTTTAATTCATTTAAAGAATGGAATAGCTTTTTAAAATCCAATTTCAAATTCTTTAAATTCATTCATCATTTAGGATAGAACTGCATCATGTTTCCAAAATCCCTTTTTCAAAACTTCAAGTGATGTAAATATCTTCTTCCATCAATCTTCAATCCTTGTATAATCCAATTCATCTTTTCATTTTCAATCTCAAAAACCAATTTAACTTTGAGATTTAAAATTCATTTTATATTCAAAATTTCCAATTCAAATCAGATTTCAAAGTTCAATTTAACTTTGAAATTCTAAATTCAATTTATATTCAAAACTCCAATCAAATTCAAAGTTTAATTTTACTTTGAGGTTCTTGATTCATCTTCTAAATTCCAAAAATCAAGTTTTCAAATTCAAAGTCCAATCTGACTTTGAAATTCATTTATGTATTCAGAGTTCAAAATCCCAAATCAAAATTCCAAATCCAAAGATAGATCCTAATCTCTACTTGGATCCAGATTTCCAAGTATAAATCTCCATTCTTTGGATCTTAGATTATAGATCCAAAATCCATTCTAAGATCCCAAACCCAATCCACTTTTGGATCTCAGACTTCAGATTCAATTCCATTTTAGGATCCAGAACTCAACTTCCATCTTGGATCTTAGACTTCAGATCCAAATCCATTTTAGGGTCCAGAATCCAATTTCACCTTGGATCTCAGATTTCAGATCCACTCCATTTTTAGGATCCAAAATCCAATTCTACATTGGATCTCAGACTTCAGATCCAAATCAATTTTAGGATCCAGAATCTAATTCTACATTGGGTCTACGACTTCAGATCCACTCCATTCTATGATCTAGAATCCAATTACACTTTGGATCTCAGACTTTAGATCCAAATCCATTTTAGGATCTAGAACCCAACTTCCATCTTGGATCTCAGACTTCAGATCCAAAATCCATCTTAGGATCTAGAATTTAATTCCGTTTCCAATTTTAGATTTCAAATCCAATTCCATCTATAGATCACATCTGAATTTCTTGAATTCATCTCTATTTTTAAATACCATTTGGATTTCTCAGATCCATTCTAAATTTCCAACTTCAAAATCTAAATTCAATTCCATCTCAAAAATTCATTTCCTTTTCAAGTTCAAATTCAAAGTCCATTTCTGACTTTGAAACTTCATTTCCTTTCATTTCAAAAGCTTCAAGTCATTCTTTCTCATTTATTCTTCCAACTCTGATTTACTTCAAAGACTTAGAACTTCTCTGATCTATCTCAAGTTCTAAGTTAAATCAAATCATTTCTGCACTCATTTATCAAGTTCATCTCAGAATACTTGGAAATTTCTAAAACATTCTTTTCAAAAGAGCATATATCCTTGCATTGCACAAGTATGATTCTTTGTGCATTTAGATCTTTAGGATAAATTCTTAGATGATATTTAGGCAAAACAAAAGGCATATATTCGATCCTTGGCTCGATTACCCCTGGTAAAGGTGCCAGGAATGGTCGAACTTCGTACCTACGAGCGAATCCTGTCTCTCCATTTTTCCCACAAATTTTCAAAAACGGAGGCGAGTTAAATTTCTAAATATTTTTCAAATCAAGGTCAAGTGAGACCGCGCAAAATAGTTCCTCTTCTCTCTCTCTTTCTTTCTTTTCTCTTCTCTTTCGCTTTTTCTTTCTTTAAAAAGGAGGAGAATAGAGGTTAGAAAAGGAAAAGAGAAGGAAGAGAGAGAAACCACAAGAGAGGAAAAATTTTGCGATGATCACAGTTTTGGCAACCGTGATGGGACTCGTCTCCGTCTGGTCGAAGTATGCCTTTGCTTTGCTCTAATATTATCTAAATCTTTATTCTTCTATGTCAGCTTTATTTTCATGCAAACCTTAGGAGCCTAGACTCTGTCCAAAGCTGACATCATTGCATATAGGATCTAAGTATGGTTTGGTAAGACCATATTGAGGAGATTATATCCATGTTCACATTAGATTTAGGTCTTAAATACAACTCTCCTCAATTTTAGGGATTGAATGCAAAACAGTGTATGTTTCTCTTTATTTAAATCTATCTCTTTAGGACTTGCATTAGAGCCTTCTGATTTTATTGCATGTTGATCATATTTTGAAAACATCCCTACCTATATTGTCCTGGTCTCACTACAACAAAGCAGTAGATTAGCGACGACCACATTCCGTCGTTAATCCGTCGCTAACATGGTTAGCGACGGATTAGCGACAACGAGGCGACAATATGCTTACGTCGCGAATATTTCGACGCTAACTGGCGACGGAATTATTCCGTCGCCAGGTCCGTCGCTAATTGCGACGGAATAACGAGCGCTATATTCCGTCGCCAATTCGCCGGTACTAAACGGCGACCACGGCTTGGCGACGGATTTACTTCCGTCGCTATGTCGTCGCTAGATTAATATAAATAGCGACGGATGATTCCGTCGCTAATCCGTCGCAAACACGAAAAAAAATTAAAAAAAAATTATTTGAAAATTAAATACCGAGCAATTTCTATTTCCTGTACAATTTATATTTCCTGTAAATAAAAAAAAAACCACACAAAAAATTTCATATAACAACAATCTACAACAATTAATCGTTCCACCTTAAAATTAAGAAGTTTAATTATTTACAATTCAACAATTACAATTAGAAAACATAAAAAAAATAGAACTTCTTCAACACAGTCCTCTAATCATCGCCAAGAATTTGTGCGTCTTCTTGTTCATTGTCTTTATCTGTCCATTCAGCTCCACTACGCTGATTATCGCTAGCAGCCTACACAAGAAAAGAACAGTCAGTATTGATAAACAAAATATAATGAAATAAATTACACACTATATGTGATTCTATCATGTGCTCATGTGTGATCTAAGGCAATAAAAAAACTCTATATGTGATTCTATCATGCTCATATGTGCTCTAAGGCAGACAAAAAGTTATATATATATATATATATATATATATATATATATATATATATATATATATATATATATATATGTGTGTGTGTGTGTGTGATTCTATCATGATCATATGTGTGCTAAGGCAGTCAAAAAATTGAATATGTGATTATAGCATGTTCATATGTGTTCTAAGGCATCTAGAAAAACTCTATATGTGATTCTACTATGCTCAGATGTGCTTTAAGGCAGGCAAAAAACTATATATGTGATTCAATCATGCTTGTATGTGTGCTAAGGCAGTAAAAAAATTGAATATGTGAATATAGCATGCTCATATGTGCTCTAAGGCAGGCAAAGCAAAAAATTTTATATGTGATTCTATCATAAATGATACATAGCATGTTCATATGTGTTCTAAGGCAGTAAAAAAACTCTATATGTTATTATAGCATGCTCATATGTGTGCTAAGGCAGTCAAAAAACTGAATATGTGATTATAATATGCTCATATGTGTTCTTAGAAAGTCAAAAAACTGAATATGTGATTATAGCATGCTCATATGTGTTCTAATGCAGTAAAAAAAACTTTATATGTGATTCTATCATGCTCATATGTGTTCTTAGGCAGGCAAAAAAACTTTATATGTGATTATAGCATGCTCATATCTGCTCTAATGCAATAAAAAAACTCTATATGTTATTATAGCATGCTCATATGTGCTCTAAGGCAGTCAAAAAACTAAATATGTGATTATAACATGCTCATATGTGTTCTTACGCAGTCAAAATACTGAATATGTGATTATAGCATGCTCATATGTGTTCTAATGCAGTAAAACAAACTTTATATGTGATTCTATCATGCTCATATGTGCTCTAAGGCAGACAAAAAGTTTTATATATATATATATATATATATATATATATATATATATATATATATATATATATATGATTCTATCATGCTCATATGTGTGCTAAGGCAGTCAAAAAATTGAATATGTGATTATAGCATGTTCATATGTGTTCTAAGGCATCTAGAAAAACTCTATATGTGATTCTACCATGCTCAGATGTGCTTTAAGGCAGGCAAAAAACTATATATGTGATTCGATCATGCTCGTATGTGTGCTAAGGCAGTCAAAAAATTGAATATGTGATTATAGCATGTTCATATGTGCTCTAAGGCATCTAGAAAAACTCTATATGTGATTCTACCATGCTCATATGTGCTTTAAAGCAAGCAAAAAACTATATATGTGATTCGATCATGCTCGTATGTGTGCTAAGGCAGTCAAAAAATTGAATATGTGATTATAGCATGCTCATATGTGCTCTAAGGCAGGCAAAGCAAAAAAATTTATATGTGATTCTATCATAAATGATATATAGCATGTTCATATGTGTTCTAAGGCAGTAAAAAAACTCTATATGTTATTATAGCATGCTCATATGTGTGCTAAGGCAGTCAAAAAAACTGAATATGTGATTATAATATGCTCATATGTGTTCTTAGGCAGTCAAAAAACTATATATGTGATTCTAGCATGCTCATATGTGTTCTAATGCAGTCAAAAAAACTTTATATGTGATTTTATCATGCTCATATGTGTTCTTAGGCAGACAAAAAAACTTTATATGTGATTATAGCATGCTCATATGTGCTCTAATGCAATAAAAAAACTCTATATGTTATTATAGCATGCTCATATGTGCTCTAAGGCAGTCAAAAAACTGAATATGTGATTATAACATGCTCATATGTGTTCTTAGGCAGGCAAAAAGTTATATATGTGATTCGATTATGCTCATATGTGTTCTAAGGCAGACAAAAAACTGAATATGTGATTATACCTGAGAGGGACCTGGAATCGAAGATCCCCTATCCTGAACAGCGGCCTTGATCTCATTTCGGAGAAAGGGGGCGACGATGTATTGGAAGTAGTTATTCAGTGATTCATTAATGATCTCGCGTACATCATCACCGGAAAGAATAGTCGGCTGCTTGGAGCTTATGTCGGCACAAGAAGTCGGTGAGCCATAACTGGAAGAACCAATAACTGGTGAAGTGGTCATATTACTCCCAAACCCGAACACGCGACCTTTTTTGGGTTCACCTGCTGCAGTCACCCATGCTGTAGGATCAAATGATGGATGTTGAGTAGCGTCATCGCCATATCGCTCTACCATCTGTTGCTCATATGCCTCCTACAAAATAATGTTTAAAGTATTCATTAATAATTAATGATAACATTATGATAACTTGCATATATATTGCAATGATTATTAATAGAATTAATACATACCGTTGTCGTTCTCGCCTTCTCTGATACGAAGACTCCCGTGGTCTTCCGTTTATGTGTTTCTACAAACACATCTTTATATGGTACACTGCCTCCTTTTTCTGCTTCCTACGAAGTTAAATGACAAAAGATTTAGTACACAAGTTTGCAACAATACTTATAAAATTAATATTATATATTGATGAGTTACCATTTTCTTTAAGTGACTCCCAAATGTCTTAGATCCATCTGTGTGTAGATGGGCTTCGGGCATCTTCGATCGATTTTGTGCAGCCTTCGCAGAGCGATTTCTAAATGCATCTCCCGCCCACTTATCGCACATTTCATCCCAGTAATCTCTCCTGATAGTAATAGGACAATGGCCCTTCCACAGTAATGGATCATCTACTACGCCAGATGCTTTTTTTGCTGCAGTCTTCATAGTGTGCAGCATGTCTGCAAATCGATTGGCAGTCACCTTCTGCCACACCTTCCTTGCATCATTTTCTTCCACCGTAGTTGCGAAGCGATTCGAAGCCTACAAATATTTTCAGTCATTCTGTAGACATTGCTTAAATAAATTAACTATGAAACACATTAACTATGAGGAACAACTGTATACCATGAATGAGGATCACAATCTGTCTAACACCTCCTTTGGGTACTCTTTCCATTGAGCAACTGGTCCTGGTAGATGTTGAAGAAGTGAATTCCTAATCTCCCGTACTACTTCTTGTGGCTCAAACCTCGTGCTGCACATGAATTGTTACACAGTAAATATCAATATAAAATATTTAAAAGATATGCAATAATTGAAAACAAAATACTTACGGTCGATTATCGATATACACTATTCGAATGAGTCTTCTTGTGCCAGCCTGAGAAGACCCTGTTTCCTGTGTTGGCTGTTGACTTGTGTGATCAACTGGTGTAGGTCGGTCGTGTACAGGCGCAACATCATCTGTAAAAAAATACATTAGAAATTCTCAGAATGCGCATTTGAACTAATCAAGCATCCAATTAGTTATATGATATACCTATCACAGGAGCCCGTGAAGATGAAGGTTGAGCCTGACTACTACTGGATGAGCGACCACTATAACCTCCACGAACCATATTCTAACAAATAACATATGTCATACAATACATTCAAATAATTCACATCAAGTATTACAATGCATTCAAGTCATTCACATCAAGCATTGCAATGCATTCAAATAATTCAAATCATTCACATCAAGTATTGCACTAATTCAAATCATTTGTTGCATAAATTATAATACATTCAGATAATTGAAATCATTCACACCAAGTATTGCAATACAACTCACATCAAGTATTATAATGCATTTAAATAGAGGTTTGTAGTATAAGATTTTGCTCACTAGCTTGAGAATTCTTCCTCGTCACTAGTTTGACTTTCTTCTTCTTCTTCTTCTTCTTCTTCATTGTTTGCCCATCCACTTGGTACATCATTTGGATCACATTCCTCTATGAATGTTTCATCGGCCAATAGAGATATGACATGCATATCATGCGCAACATCGTGACCATAAGCGAAGTCATAGACATCATCTGATTGATAGTAATCATTGTCTTCAGCTAACTCATCTTCCTGTAACTGATCATACTCGGGGTATAGTTTGGATTTCACCTTGCAAACTGCCCACCATTCATTTCTATCTGACTTTTTTATACTCGGATATGAAGTATAATAAACTTGTTGAGCTTGCGAGGCTAATATGAATGGTTCATATGTTCCAAACCTGGATTTATGATTCACCTCCACAATGCCTGAAGCTTTATCGAGTCTTATTGCAGTTGGATCAAACCAATGACACTTGAATATCGTAACTCTGTTATTCATGCCTAAGTAAGTCAACTCCATTATTTCCTCTATAACACCGTAGTAATCATGTTCATTTTCACCGTAGCTGCTACCCTTGACACACACGCCACTATTTATCGTTGATTTGTTTATACCGTAGTCTTTTATATGGAATCGATAACCATTTACGATATACCCGTTGTAGCATTGCACAACTTTGGTCAGACCATTTTCTAAATCACATATTCCTTGATCTTTAACATCACCATGGCGAACCTACGCACAGACATAAACAATTATTGTGATCACGATCAATTAAGTAACTTAGTGTTGTTTATAAGTACAAAATTTATGTTAGCTTCTTTACCAACTGTTTCAACCACTCCACAAACTTAGTTTCACGTTCTTTTTGTACTTCTGCATCAGTGAGATGTGAAACTTCGCTTTGCAACTCCAGATCAAATCGTATGCAAACCACAAATACTTATATTACCGAGCCATGTATCCACATATAGAACATAAAAGGATTTATAATTGAGTTGCATATACATATACTTACTCGATGTATGGGTCGATCGCTGAGCAATTAAAAAGAGTATAGATGCGTGCTGCATCTTGCTCTCGATCTGTCAATAGCCTTGATCGGCAACTACCAAATGCATGCCCAAGTGGTTGAAATATCGACAGCTTGTCAGCTACAGTTACTTGTTTTCCATCATCGTTACGGGGCGGGCATGTGTAACGTGTTGGAATATGAGGTTCGAAGTACATAGATGAGAAATTTGAAATCTCTTCTAAAGTGTACGCCTCACAAATAGATCCTTCTACTCTTGCTTTATTACGAACCTTTTTTTTTAGGTCGAACATGCATCTGACAAGAATATACATTTCAAATTTTAAATATTTGTCATTAAAGAGACAAATATAAAAAAACATATACCTTTCAAATGGGTACATCCATCGATATTGCACAGGGCCACCAACCCTTAGTTCATATGGCAGATGTATGATCAAATGTTCCATAACATCGAAAAATGCTGGCGGAAATATCTTTTCTAACAGACAAACAGTGGTGATGACAGAGTCCTCGAGATTCTTTACATCTGATACAACGACCTCCGATGCGCACAATGTTCTGAAAAATCCGCTCAACTCAGACAATACCCCCCATATAGGTTTGTCTAACATATCATGGAATGCTAGGGGTATCAATCGTTGCATAAAGATATGACAATCATGGCTCTTCAACCCATATAACTGTCCATCGTCAATCTTCACAGCCTGAGCAATGTTAGAGACATATCCATCTGGAAATCTCAGTTGTCTCAACCATTGACATACATGTTTTATTTGATCAGGTCCGAGCACGTACTTCGCCTTTGGTTTCAGTACTTTGCCATTATAGTCTTTGAGTTCCAATTCTGGTCTTTTATATATTAATTTTAAATCCATACGGGCCTTCGGATTATCCTTCATTTTTCCTTTAATATTCATTACTGTATTGAACACATTATCAAACACATTTTTCTCTACATGGATCACATCCAAATTATGTCGTATCAATAGGGTCGGCCAATACGGTAGTTCCCAAAAAATAGATTTTTTCGTCCAATTGTGATCCTTCCCAAATCCACGGAAGGGTGTAGGACTGCGGGCATCTGTTAATACATCTGAAAAGTATCGCAATCTTCTTAGAATCTCTATGCCGGACAATCTTGAGGATGGACCTTCCGTTTCAGTTGTGCCTGCTTTAAATGCATTCTTTTGACGTCGGAACGGATGATCGCTGGGTAGAAATCGATGATGGCACTCAAACCAGCAAGGCTTCCTTCCATGCCTCAATCTAAAAGCTTTAGAATCCTCCATGTAGTACGAACAAGCCAACCTCCCATGTGTGCTCCAACCAGATAACATACCATATGCAGGGAAGTCACTGATTGTCCATAGAACAACGGCCTTCATGTTGAAATTTTGTTTTTTGTGGGCATCATACGTGGTAACACCGTCATCCCACAGTACTTTTAATTCATCAATCAATGGCCTTAGATATACATCTAGATTTTGGCCAGGTGAGGTCGGACCAGGGATCAACAGAGACAAGAAAAGATTTGGACGTTTCATACACAAGCTTGGTGGAAGGTTGTATGGAGTTACAAATACTGGCCAGCATGAGTATGGAGTTGATCTACCCCCAAATGGATTAAATCCATCTGTACATAGACCGAGTCTAACATTTCGCACTTCCATTGCGAAGTTCTGATGAGTACGATCAAAGAGCTTCCAAGCTTCAGCGTCAACAGGATGCGTGATCTTGTTTTCATCGTGTCGAACTTTATTTGCAAGCCATCTCATGTGTTTAGCTGTCCTTGAAGACATATACAATCGCTGCAATCTAAAAGTGATAGGAAAGTAGCGGAGCGACTTGTATGAAACTTCCTTTGATCTCGTGCTACCATTGCCTCTTGTCTTTGGCTTGAACCGAGGATGCCCACATGACGGGCATGATATGTCGTTTTCCTGCTCCTTGAAATACAACATGCAGTGATTTGGACAAACATCAATCTTTTTGTAACCCATACCTAGAGCATTGACCATAACTTTTGCACGATAGAAATTTTGTGGCAATTTCTCATCTTTAGGCAACATACTCTTCACAATCATGCACAAACGGTCAAAACATGATTGACTCAAATTATACTCGGACTTCAAATTCATTAGTTGAAGAACTGCAGACAAGATAGTGTGACTCTCACAACCGTTCCAAAGTGGCTCATCAGCATCTCTAAGTAAATCATAAAATCTACTAGCTGCATCGTTTGGTGATTCTTCATCTATGGCAGTTCTTACATCACTAGAACTCATAGCAGAACCCAGTTCTGTTCCTGCGGCATCAAATATCAAATTCGTATATGGATTATCGTGCACCACATTCACCCGTGCATCAAAATCGTTTCTAAATTCTTCTCCATGAAACATCCAGTTCTGATAATCACTCACAAAACCCTTCCTGTATAGGTGATGTCTAACGCCATGAGGTTCTGCAAATCGATTATTCTTACAAATCTTGCAGGGACACCTAATCCGACCTGTGGGATCTACTGTACTGACACTTGCCGTTGTAAATTCAATAAAACTGTCAACACCATCCATATATTCATGCGATAACTCATTGTCCACTATCCTACGGTACATCCATTCACGGTTTGCAGTCATTCTGTCGTATGATGTTACGAATAGTATCCTAACGAATTAAAAAAAAAACAATCAGAATGCTACGATGAAGAAAATATCAAATTTATCATGCAATATACTATGTCAAACAATAACAAGAATTTTGATGCATGCATTGATAACTTAATATTTTTATGTGCAAACTATTAATGACATGATACAATCATTTGAAGCATGCTTTTATTAAAAAATTTCACATGGAAGTCAAAATCAAATTGAAAGTAACTACATGCAAGCATGGATACAATTACATCAAACATTGCAATACATCATAATCATTCATATCAAACAAATGGCAAACATGTACCTGCAACAAACACACTTCAATATCTCACTAACTACTACCATGCTTAGCATGGACTCCGTACTCCAAAAATAAGAACACTTCCATATTCCTACATTAAAATCATGCTCAGCATGATCTCCGAACTCCAACAAAGCAACCCTAAATATCAACAACTAAGTGAGTGTGTGAACAATAAAGTGTTACATCTAATAAATTAAATAACATGTGATACGCTTGCATTACTTACTCACCACGGGTATTTACCCGATTTGCATTGTTTTTGTCATTTACTTACCACAGGTGGCTGAGCACGAGTTGGTTCCGTTGAAAAATCTGCACAAAAAAATGCAGTTCTAAAAAAAACTCGCCACAAAAAAAAAGGCAGCTGTTCCGGCAAGGGGTCGACTCCCCTGCTGTTCCGGAAGAGGGTCGACTCCCCTGCCTGTTCTGTCATGGGGTTAACCCCCTGCCTGTTCCGGCATGGGGTTAACCCCCTGCCGGAAAGGCAGGGGGTCGACCCCCCATGCCAGAAACGCAAGGGTTAAACCCCTGCGTTTCCGGCATGGAAGAGGGTTAAACCCTCTGCCTTTATGGCAGGGGGTTTAACCCCTGCTGGAAACGCAGGGGTTAAACCACCTGCGTTTCAGGCAGGGGGTCGACCCCCCCTGCCGAAAACGCAGGGGGTTAAACCCCCTGCCGTGCCGTAAAGGCAGGGGGTTAAACCCCCTGCCGTAAAGGCATGGGGGGTCGACCCCCTGCCGGAAAGGCACAGGGGTTTAAACCCCCTGCCGTGCCGTCATCCCTTTATGGCAACGGCACGACAGGGGGTCGACCCCCCTGCCTTTCCGGCATGGCAGGGGGTTTAACCCCCTGCCTTTCCGGCAGGGGGTCAACCCCCCCTGCCGGGGTCGACCTGCTGGAAACGCAGGGGTTAACCCACCTGCGTTTTCGGCAGGGAAGGGGGTTAAACCCCCTGCCGTAAAGGCACGGGGGGTCGACCCCTTGCCGTAAAGGCACGGGGGGTCGACCCCTTGCCGGAAAGGCAGGGGGTTTAACCCCCTTCCCTGCCGGAAACGCAAAGGGTTTAACCCCCTGCCGTAAAGGCACGGCAAGGGGTCAACCCCCCATGCCGGAAAGCACGGCAGGGGGTTAAACCCCCTGCCTTTCCGGCAGGGGGTCAACCCCCCATGCCGGAAAGCACGGCAGGGGGTCGACCCCCCATGCCGGAAAGGCAGGGGGTCGACCCCCCATGCCGGAAAGGCAGGGGGTTTATCCCCTTCTTGAAACGCGTAGGGCGGGCGAACCTATCTCCGGCGAGGTGACGGTCGGTCGGCGGGGCGACGACCGGTCGATGGGGCGACGGCTCGGGCGGAACGCGGGGCGGCGGCGGAAGGCATCGGGCTGTGTAGGGAGGGCGGGAGAGAGGAAACAGGAAAAGAGGGAAAAGGGTTCTGATCAGATTTACGCGAAAATTAGCGACGGATTGGCGACAGACTTATTCCGTCGCTAAGCTGACGCAAATATATACAACTCCTTAGCGACGGAATATGTTTGTCGCTCACGGCGTCGCTAAGTAGCGACGGAAAAATACCGTCGCCCCATCCGTCGCTAACCGCAGCATGTTGTTGCGACAAAACTGGTCTGTCGCTAAGCCGTCGCTACTTAGCGACGGCTTAGCGACGGAACATTTTCCATTGCTACATCTGCGAATATCACGAAACGTAGCGACGGATTAGTGACGGTCGCTAAGCCGTCGCTAATTGGCGACGGAAAGATGCCGTCGCTACTATCCGTCGCTAGTTAGCAATTTTCTTGTAGTGTCTTCACGTTGCTGAGCTGTCTCACTGAACCATAGTTTGGGAGAGAGCCTCACAACTAGGCCACTTATTTGGGTTCGCGCCCCCCTACCACGTACTTAAGGGCCATAGTCCGAGGTATATCGGTAGGTGCTCAAGGATGTTGGGAAGCCATTACCTTAGAACCGAAGAGATATCTTTATGCCACGTACTTCGAGCTTCAGCTTGAGTATATCGGCATACCTTGATTGAAATCAGATGATATAAATCTTAGAGTTAGGATTAAGATCCTATTGGCCATTTCAAATGTAACGCCCCAAAATTTTAACCCAAAATTTGAAGATTTTTTTTTTAACAGCAGAAACAAGAAATAAAATAGGGTTAAGCATTTCAAGACATTACGGTGGAGAGAAACCCAAGACATTTATTTCATTTCAATATTAATGAAAATCATCAGAGTTTTAAATGATATGAACAGTTAAAAATTTCAATAACCCAAGCGATCCCTGTAACAATAAATCCAAAAATCTCGATCCGATGCCTTATCCAGCAGCTGCTCACAAATCCTAGTCTTTACCTGAAAAATAGTAAATTGATTGGAATTAGACTACCACGTCTAAGTAGGAAAACCGTAACTCTTAATGCAGGTATATCATGAATCTCGCATGTGACGTGAGTGTCAAGTGTGAATCTTTAGCATATACCAAAGCACATAAAGCAGATTATGCAACAAACATATATCTAAGTAAGTAAGCAGGTTATGCAACAGCAATAACAGTAACATGCATATCTTTCAGGTAATAGTCACAATACGAATTCAATTACTTCATATCCACACATTTCAGGATTTGCATTTCATCACACGCTCAGCACATAAAGCATGTTAGAAAGAACATGAAATTTTCTCTTTAATGACTCCATCACTGTGATACCTAAATGTTCTAATTGATGTTTATCTTTTCTTATCCCGCGGGTACACACGGGCCGAGGAAACCATCACAGAAGAGAACGTTCAGGGGTATATTATTCAAAGTTGTTTTATTAACCCGAACATTCTAACTGTGACTGAAATCCCAAGGGAGCGGCCAGTGACCGAGAGAACCTCCCAAAGGCCAAAACCAAAACAGGATGCATCCCTAACTTCTGCAGAAGAACAAAGAGCTACCACCTAGGACATATTGGTAGTCTGGGTCCCCCCCCAACTCCGAGGACTGGGGACCATCAAGTCACTTTAGCTCGAAACAGTTAAACACATGTCTCCGGAGTTTTGTACCACCTACCCTCTCCAAGGTAAGCCCGAATCTGAGTGGGTTAATCTTTTCATTTAATTATTTTCTCAAAGTATGGGGCATTTCCCCAACTTCCTTCTACTATCATAGCAGTAGAATCCCAACCTTAGTCATTTTACCAAGGTGAATAAACCATCCAAATCCTTTTCCCATATTGATTGCTTAAACCCACTCAAAGTGCTCCGGTGCCTTTAAACCAGTCAAGCACACAAGCCTCGGTACCTTTAAACCAGTCAGACCATAGAAATTAAATTTAAGTTTCTCATCAATGTTATGGTTATTACCCAAAGTGCTTCGGTGCCTTTAAACCAGTTGAGCACGAATGCCCCGGTGCCTTTAAACCAGTCGGGCAACAATATTATATTTTCATTTTCATGTGGATTCACATCATAACTTTGATGGTCTATGCATGACCCTCAACACACTGGCTTGACATTCATATGTCCACAACCAACCGACCCATAGGTTCTGTTACCAGATCATCATTCATCACCATTATTATTATTTATTTATTCTTCGACAACAAATTGCCTCAACGTACCATTAGGTTTTGTCTTGTGACAACCCAATACAGGGTGACATGTATTAAAAGCTCTGCTATACAAGTAGAGACACTGTTGGTGTCCTTTATTGAGCATGCAGTGTAATCTTAGAGATTTGGTAATACAACTATATACATTTCTCCAAACACATTCTCATTTGAACATTCCACAAGATATACAGCTTAGTTAGCATTGGATACTTTCAGCAAATATGTAGTGTTAAGCAATAGTACTTCAGAAAAATATACAGTTTAACATGCATATGAACATTGGAGAATAAACATCTTCCTGGCCATTTGAACCATCTAGATGATATACACTTAATGGCATTTTGCTTATTTTAAGAAATATGCATTTAAACATACTAACTTATGCAGCTTAGTATATAAAATTGAATATCATTTTACTATGCAGCTAAACAATCATTTGAGCTAAATAAGCATTTGAGCATTAGTTTAATATACCGCTTCATGTAACAGTGAATAACAACCTAATATGCAGTTAAGTTTGCATTGAATATCAACTTGATATGCAGCTTTGTACGAAATTGAACATACACTTACTATGCAGTTACATAGGCATTGAGCATCTAACTAATATGCAGCTTCATATGGACCCGAGCATCCACCTATAAGCATCTAAATAGGAATTTGCATATCAACTGAATTTGCATGTAAATGTTAACTTAAATTTCAATTTAACATGAATCCAACTAGATTCTCATGTATACTTGCTTCCAAGATTTCTCCCACAACAGATTACCAGGTATGTATATTAACAAATAGCAATTGTTTCAATCCATTTCTAAACAATTTTAACGATCCCATAAAATAAGCATGTTGATTCCTAGTCCTATCACATGATGTTGTGAACCTATAGATTTCATTTAACAGAGATCACTGATATCATATACAGAGCTAGTTAAACTAAAGTTTTCAGAATCCTATGATGAAACAACAAAATATATTAACATTGATCCTCCTTTGAGATCCAATACTAGTATAGCTAGTATGACCATTTTACAGGAATCAACAATTGAGAGAAGTCTACATTTTCAGAGCCATACTTAGCACACTATAATTACAAATAGGTTTTTATCACTCTTATTAACATAGCACGCAAGCCAATAACTCAAGTACCCACGTCGGGTAACTCATTCATATATTGCCCTCTTAGGCAAAACACATATTCATATATCACTAGATACTCCATCGTATGTGTGAAACCAATTTAACAACCCCATTCCTCAACCCAACTAACATACAACATTCCAGCAGTTCAAATAATACATTTTCTGACAACAACAAAAAAAACAATTTAAGCATATGGTATTTCATGTAGATCTGTCACGACACCAGAGAAAAACAAGGTATGCTAGTCAATGTATCACAGGGTATAAAAATCAGAATATAATAGGGTATACATGTAATATTAACGGATCAGCACATAACCTGGTAATCCATTAACATGAACTGATCAGCATGTACCAAGGTATTCAGTTAACACTAACTGATTAACTAGGCATGCTGTTAACAATAATTTTTTTTCCATAACCACGTTACGATTTCTTTCAGAATGAGATAGACACAATTGGCCAACCTAAACATGCTATGTTTTACAAAATGAAACAGTAAAAAATCGGCTAATGGGAATTAATATAACCAGATTATATTTTTCAGAACAAAACATATGTTATTGGCCAACATCGATTTATCATACTCAGGTTACAATTTACAAAATAGAACAGACACAGCTGTAAACACCCCAAATTTTCCACATCCATTCTCAAACAATCCTCCTCAGGCAGTGCCAACCCTGTCAGGTCAGTGTAGGAGTCAAACCCCGAGTCAGTTTCAGAAAATCACCATTTTACCCATTTTCATTAGAAAAATTACCATTTTACCCCTAGGTCATCCTAGACCCCAGTCAGTCAGAGTCAACCAAGCTCATTGGTCAGTTCAAGACAGTTAGAATATCAGTCATCCCAAGCTCATCTGAGCTCATAATGAATAAACCATTTCCATTTCTGACCATTCCTGCCAAAATGGGATCATTTCTTCAGAAATGAGCTCATTTCTCACTCAAATCCAAGCCAAGTGTCTCTGAGTCAGTCAGTCATACTCCCTATGGTCTAACTTGAGCTCACCAGGAGTTCGAGTGCTTCTGTTTCAGTTCAAAACCATTTCTAAGTGTCCAGGAGCCCATTTTAGTCAATTTCAGCTCTTTCAACTGAAATTGAGTTGAGTTCAGCCAATTGAGCTAGTGTTCGAGCTTCGATTTTAGTTCATGTTAGTATTATTGACCTTTTTTTAGCTCAAAGTCAGCTCAAGTTTGTAATTCACTTCACTCCAGTGACCATTCCGTACCATTTCTCTAAAAATGGTAGCTTTTCTTGAAAATTAAGTCGGACAGGTCAGTTGAGTCAGTGCCTGGTCAGTTCATTTGAGTTCTGAAACTCTAAAACCCAGCTCAATCTAGCTCATCTCAGTTCAATCCAGCTCGAACCCAAATTTTTAGTGTTACTCTGACCCAGTAGAGTCCCGAAAACCATTTCTTCAACCATTTTGGAAATTTTATCAGTTTTAATGCTTTTTTAAACTGGTACAAGTGTTAATCCGGGTTTAAAATCCAAATTTCTCCATTCAGGGTCTGCATTTCGCATGTCATTTCTCATCATTTCATAACATTTCATCACATTTTATTTCATTTTCGAAGTCCAGAACTCCACTTTTATAAATTTCAATCCAGATCGAGTTTTTAAAAGCTTTCAGAAATCAATTTCAAACCCCGGGTTTCCAAAATTGACACTTTTACCCCCGAGAGTCTAAATTTGGAAATGTTTTCTCAAGAAAAATAATCTGGATTTATTTCAAACACAAATTTTTGAATTCTACACTGGATTTGCTTCGCAACGGGGTATTGAACTTCAAAATCCAAGCTTGTTTCAAAAACTGCCAAAAATAACTTGTTTTGTCTGAAAATAGATTTGGAAGCATTTTCTCGAGAAAAACAATCTGGATTTCTTTCAAAATTACATTTTTAAATTCTACATTGGATTTGCTTTGCAATGGGGTATTGAATTTCAAAATCCGAACTCGTTTCAAAAACTGCCAAAAATAGCTCGTTTCGTCTGGATTTTTTTTGAAAAGACTATTTTACCCCTTTAATCGTCAAAATGAATTTCAAAAGTGGAATTTGGACCCTCTCTGAGATGGCCCATCCATTTGCATTTTCTTGTTTTAATTTATAAGAAAAAAAAATGTATCTTTTTCTTTATTTTTTTTTCGGTTTGTTTTATTTTATTTTTTTTTAATTATTTTATTCTTCCTAAAGTGGGACCCACAAGGGGGTCACCCAAACCTCCAGCCCATTTCCTTTCTTTCTTCCTCCATTTTCTTTTTTTTATATTTTTTTTATTTTATTTTCTTTTCTTTTCTTCTTTATTTCTTTTCTTTCTTTTTTTCTTCCTTTTTCTTTCTTTCTTTCTTTCTTTCTTTTCTTTTTATTTCTTCTCCAGCCATTCACGTAAGCCTCTCTTCCTTCCCTCTTCTTTCCTTTTCCTTTCTTCCCTTTTCTTTCTTTCCTTCTTCTTTTCCCTCCTTTCTTTCTTTCCTCTTTCCTTGGTTCAGCCACCTTAAAGCCCTGATTTCTTTCTATTCCAAAAGGCATCACGTATTCTGCACCTCCCTCCTTCTCTTCCCTCTCACTAAATCTATTGCCTATTGAAAACTTAGGGAAAATAAGGATTTTTCCCTAAGTCTTCAACTAAAAGAGACTATACGGCTGGCCCTCTCTCCATCTAACGCCTCTCTCTCTCTCTCTCTCTCTCTCTCTCTCTCTCTCTCTCTCTCTTTTTGCAGCATCACAAGAGCCCCTCCTTTGTGGCAGCAGCTTCCTCCATTAGCTTAGCACCTCCAACCAGTCCAGCTACAACCCTTGGCAGCACAACACCACCACCTCTTAGAAGCTACATCAATCACAGCCACTTGCAGCAGCCTCCTTCAGCTCCTCCAGCAGCCCCCTTTTGGAAGCAGCTATAGCTGGTGCCACCTCTTCCAAAGGCTCCCACAACAGCCTTCACCAGCAACTCCTTCAGCAGCAGCCGGCTTCCCCTTCAGCACCTCCAGTCCAGCCAGTTGCAGCTTCCACGCCCAGCACCTTCGATCATCTCCAGCAGCAGCGCCATTATCACCACAGCACCCATCTTCAACCTTCACCATTGTAGCAGCTCCATCTACCATCAAGCGAGTCCCTCTAGCCGTTGCAGCAAGGTTTACACCATCTTTGCCTTGGCAAACACCACCAGCTACCTTCAAACGTTGCCATCTCCTCTACTGTCAGCCCCTTCTTCAGCCGATTGGAGCGAAAGCCTCTCAAGGTAAGACCCTTCTCACGTTTTCTCCTCTTTTTCCTAGGAATCTACTATGTGAATCCAGTTTAAGACTGGATTCACATGGCTGGAAATAATATTTTCCTAAAACTTTCAATGAATAGCCATGATCAAGGCTAAATAAGGGAGATTCATCCAACGAATGGATCAGACCCCCCATTGTTTCGTAAATTTCATGATTTAAGTATAGCATTACATCATGTTATGTTTATTCCATTTATTCTAACTTAGTCTCATTGGAATCCCCTTTATAGTTATAGGTTCTGATTTTATAGGTACTGTCTAATCGTTATTTTGGGCATAAATTTTCATCAATAAATCTCAGGAATTTTATATATAATAGGTTTGCATGTTATTGATTCCCTGTCAAATATTTGATTTAACTTGAGTTTTGCAACTTCATTCTAAAAACCGAATTCCAAACTGAGATTTCACATTTCCAAAAAATTTCAATTTCTGCTTTAGCAGACAAAAACCTTCAAATTCACCCCTGTGGAGGATTCGAATCATATTCCAAAAAATCATAGTGGATTTATAATCGAATCTACTGATGATCTGGAAATTTTGATATTTTTCCAATTAGTTTCTGTAAAGAATCGGATTTCCTAGACCCCTGGGAAAATCTCAATTTTTCTTTGTCAGGGTATAGACAGATTCTAATGCATCAAGTCCGCCAAATTTGTAACTTGTCTGCAAAAACTTTCAACATGAAAGTTGTTCTTAACATAATTTCCTGTCATTTCCCAAAATTTAAGAATTTTTAGATTTGTTTCATTATTTTTCCCGGATTTGTTCTTTCTGTCTAACAGATTCCAATGTCCAGAAATTTCAGAGATTTAGGTCTCTAATAACAGTATGGCCTTTTCCAAACCGTAACCTAAATCCCAATGATGTTAAAAGATCAAATCTTCCTCTGTTTGTCAGGGACCTTTTCCCACAATGTCAGCTTTTTTCCCTCCTGTCTACCATTTTTCCCATGTTTTCTACCGAAACCTGTCTGTTTCCCCTAAATCCTAGAGTCGCCGGATTGCGATCCGACTTGCCGGAGTGGTACAGCTCCGACCGTAGGTCAAAACTAGAAAGTGTTAAAGACAAAAATACTTGCCTTACTGTCCTCTGTCACCCCATGAAATTTGGGAAATTTGTATGGAAATTGGATATCCTAAATCCCCTTTAGAATCAACATTTTAGGCAAAAATCACAAAATTTAGGGTTTTTATTTGAATTTCCATATTTAAAAATACAAAAAATTTATATTTTCAAGCTCCATTATGTTTATAGGGTTATTTTAGTTGTCCATGCCAAATTTGGTTTAATTTTAAGTTCATTTGCTCCATGTGTTAATTTATCTTTAAATTCAGAAGCGAAAATCAGGCGAAAATGAGGTTAAATTTGATATTTTATGATATTTTTGCCATTTTAGGGTTTTTATCATGTACATAAGCAAGTAGAACCATATTAGGGTTAATTTCAATCTCCTTTGCATTTCATATTTTTCAATTTTGCAAAATTTATTTCAAAAAACCCTGGTTTCAAGGCCATAGTCTTGTTATCGGGGGTATTTTGGTCATTTTGACCTAAATTTCGAAATTTCAATTTCTAATTCTCCAAAATTTCATGCATATCATCATATTTTATCATATTATGTTTGATTTATTTCATTTGATTTTCAAAATTCCAAAATTTACAAAAAAACTTTCATAAAACCCTGATTTCAAGGTCATCAGGGGTATTTTGGTCATTTTGACCCCAATTTCGAATTTTCAAGTTTATTTTCAAAATTTATTCATTTTTTCTCATGTTTATATCAAAGGGGGTATGATTCTGGGTTTATATCTGAATAATATCCGATAATTTTCCATATTTTCGGATAAATTCAGAAAAACCTACATTTTTGTGCTAACTTTATTTTCCAGTTTTGCAGGAATATTCAAGAAGAAGACTTAGCCATTTTATTTCTTTTATTTCAATTCAATGTAAAAATCAATGTAATATTTGGAATAAGAGTTACATTTCTACTTAGAATAGGGTTGCATTGCATATAGTTTAATTTATGCATATTTCAATATGTGATGTATGATTCATGCACATTATTTCAAATTCACTATGCTTTACACAAATGGCACGTGCACAAGCTCTTATGGAGTTTATAAACTCGGTGGGATTCGTATTTATGGCCATAGTCAGAATACGAAGAAAACCAAGATTTATGATCTTCATATTAGCCACATTCAGCCTACACACTTAGGCTAACTTCAAAAATGCACTGCATTTCTCAAAGTTTTAAAAGGATTTCCCAATTCCTCAATTAAAATTCCCTTTTCAAATTCATATTCATTCATTCATATCATTCAAATTGCATTATTCTCAAATTCATTTTCCAATTTCAATTTCAGAAAATTCAGCTTTTTCAAGAATTTCCAAGTCTTTCTCAGGATCTAATTTTCTCAAAATCCTAAGTTTTCAAAAGAGATTTCAAAGCATTTCCCAAGTTCAAACCAAGATTTTCCAATGTTTTAAAATTCTCAAATTTCAAAGTCTCAAGTTTTCAAAAAGATCGATTTTCTCAGATTTCTCATTTTCTTGAGAACTCAGTTTCCTGAGAATCCATTTTTCATTTCAAAAGTCATTTTCCAATGAATTTCTTAGATTTTCTTAGAATTCTCAAATCCATTTTCTCAGAAAAGTAATTCCAAATTTCAAAATCGATTTTCCAAAGTTCAAGTTTTCCTGAGAAATCACTTTCCAATCCACTTTTTGATTTCCAATGAATTTCAATGATTTTCCCAGGAATTCAATTTTCAAGTACTTTTTCAATCAATTTTCAAGCATATTTCAATTTTCCAAAGCAAACATCATGTTTCTCAAACTTGCATTATTTTCAAAAATTCATAGCACAAGCCTGATTCTTTGTGCATTCTAGGAAGAATAGAACATAATTTAGATATTTGTGTCAAGTTAAAGCACATAATTGGTCCTTGGTTCAATTACCCCTGGTAAAGGCGCCAGGAACGGTTGAACCTCGTACCGACAGGCGGATCCCATTCCATGGAATTTTCCCGCAAATTTTCAAAACGGAGGCGAGTAAATTTTCAAAACAATTTTCAAAACTTTGGTTGAGTTTGACTTGCGAAATTCGTTTATCTCTCGCAAGGGAGGGGAAAAATTTTGCGATGATAACAACAGCATGCTTTGTTGACATAAATACACATTCCCTTCCACCAAAACTAGAAGTAAACCCCCCCCCAAAAAAAAAATTGGGATTATCCGAATGCTACAGCTGAAAATCCTCAGATCTAAGTTATCTAATGCTACCATCGGAAACCCCCCCAAAAATCTGGGGTTACCAAGAAGTTTCCGCAAATCAAAATGTTGCAGCTGCCGAAAATCCCACTCACCTACTTGGGTTTTCCGGCAGCCAAGAGCCCCATCAGGATCAACTAAACCTGCGATAATAGGTTTTCTCTTCACCCCCATGACAAACCCAATTCCCAGCCAAACCCAATCCATAACCTAACAGGAAAAGCTACGGAGTTCCTACCTTGTCCGGCGAGAGGGAGGAGGTTGATGCTGTTGGGGGTCGCTGGCAAGGCTACCGGAGAAGGGAACGTCGCCGACAGTGATACTTGGTCGCGGGTCACCGATGGGGACTGTCGTCGTCGGCGGCGGCTGTCGAGGAAGGATCGTGCAAGGCTCGTTGGAGATGCAGCAAGGAGGGGGACGAGAGAGAAAGTGAAGGAGGAGGATAGAGATTCGGCTAAATGGGAGAGGAAGGAGGCGAGATGTGGAAGGGTGCCACGAAAATCGGAAGGGGATCCGTTATCCTCCCCTTCACCCGGCGGCTGTGCACCCTCCTTCCTCAGCTTCCTCACTTCCACGCTGTGTTAGGGTTCAAAAATGAACCCTAACACTCGTTTTTATCGGGTAGGGCTTTTGTTTTTGTTTTTTTGTTTTTTTAACTTGGTTGGAACGTGCTGTCGGGTGCATGTTTGGTTCGGCTGAACCCGAACCCGAACCCGAACCCGAACCAGTCACAGCTGGGTCCATGTCCTGGGCATATCCGGATCCATTTGAGGATCCAGACCCACATCTAAATATTTAACTTATTAAATATTGAGTATAACACAAATTAAAAATGTTGTGGATCCAATTACATTATTATAAATATCTACTAACTTACTATGAATCTGGGGTCCATTATGCTTCATACACCCTTTAAATAAATCTGGATCCAAAGATCCAAAGCTCCAAAGTTTTCATCGTACCATGACTTGGAACCATGGCTTTAAATTTAATATTTACGAGTCCAAGACAACTATTATGGACTTCAATCAGCGAATCTCAGATCCAATTAGAAATTCTAATTGGATCCAAACCAATTTAAATCTTCTATGTCCAGGATTTTGCGGATCCAAAACCATAAATCCGATCACCTTGACTGAAAATTGATTATTAAATTTTCAAATTAAGGTTAGTGTTTCGATATCTAATGATCGTATCGGATTATCGAAGATCCAAACAGGATATTTATGGATCTGACATTAAAGTTCCAAATAGGATATCCGAGGTCTAAATACAAATAAACAATTAAAACATTACAATATCCTTGTAACAACCTAAGGATGTAAATTTTAAGTCTATTTATCTGATAAAATTTACGGGTATTACATCAAATATTGCATATAGAGTCAGCTTTAGGGAGTGCTATTTGTGCATTCTTGCTTGTATGTCTGTGATTGAATGATATTATATATATCTTCCTTATATTTTCCAAAACTCTGGGTATATATTTCAAAATTTCCCCTTTGTTTTTAAAACCCAGGTGTATTTTTCTTTCTCTTCTTCTTCTTCTAAATTTTTTTTTTTTCAAAAATTCTTCTGATCCTGCCTGCAAGTTCTTCAAATTTTAAATCTTTACCATTTATCCTCAAAATTTCATTTATTCTCTTATTTTCTTCTAATTTTATATTCTTGTTTATATTTTCATAAAAATCTCTTTCCGTCGAGAGATATCCTTTTCAAAATAATATTTTCTTTTTCATATTTTTAGTTGGTTACTCTCCCTCGTGGAGTAAACAGCGCAATTGTCACAAATTTTGTGATGACTCAATCCCTAGTAATGGGATACAATTTTTTAGATTTCAACCTAAATCCTCCCTCTTGTCAAAACTTCTCCAAAAAGTTTCTTTGGTCTAAAAACCTCCTCTTTCCTCTACAGAGAGCACTAATATTCAAAAATGGTTCAGACAAGAGCGGGAAAAGAAACAGTTCCTCAACTCAGCGACAGTGAGGCAGAAGGGATGAGCTCTCCTAAATCAGTCAGAGGACAGGGTCAGAACAAGGAAAATGACATTGACCCCGCTATGTATGATATGTTCCAAAAGATGATGGCGAGGATGATGTCGGAACAAGCCGAGGCCAAGATGAAAGAGGCAGTTCCTAAAAGCAAACTGAGGAAGAAGCCTGTAAAGAAGCAAGTCAGAATCATCAAAAAGAAGGTACAACCCGACACTACTTCTGAGAAATCTGAGTCAGTCGAGGAAGAATCAGAAGAAGAAGAGCAGATTGTCTACAAGCAGAATCCTCCAAGACAGTCTACAAAGATAGCTGCAGAAGAGCCCGAATCCGTCAACAAGCCCAAGTCTGGGACTCCAGCAGAGGACCCGATGAGCAAGCAGATGAAGGAGATGAATCGAGCAATCAAGGATATTCAAGCCAAGGGTAAGGGCAAGCAGACCTACACTGGCGAAGATTTTTACAATGGTCTAGATGGGGACGATAACCTGGAGAATCTTCCTCGCAAGTTTCTCAAATTTGATGGAACTGGCAACCCTAAAGCCCATTTAGCCACATTTTATGCAGAATGCAGCCGTTTCAGAAAAGACAACCGAGCGTTGTTTATTTGCTTTCCCCGCAGTCTGGAGGGTATAGCAGCCAGGTGGTATGCGGACCACATCAATGCTATCGAACTACGAGAGTTCGATAAAGTGGTAAATCTGTTCATTGAGCTTTTTCTATTCAACACTGAGGTTTCACCTACGCTCAATCACCTTTACAACCTAAAGCAGAATGAGACTGAAAAAGTAGGAGAATTCATCCACAGGTGGAGAAGCACCTGCAACAAGATGAAAGTTCCCATTCCAGAGGAGCATGCATTGCAAATAATCCTCAGCAATTTCTCTCAGCCCCTGAGAAGCCTCATTGCCACTTCTCCGTCAAAATCCTTTATCAAGTTGATTGAACGAGCCAAATGGCTCGAGGCAGGAATAAAAAGTGGGCTTTACGAGGGCATGCCTCTGGCCAAAAGCATCCAAGACCAAAAGAAAAAAACGCAGTTCACTCATGCGGCTGATACCTTTGGCAATGATCTTGACAGCAGCAGAAGAAACAGAAATGACAGCAAGAATGGTCAGAACCACGGCGTAGCTCAAAAGGAAAAGTTTTCCAAGCAGAATAACAAGCCGTCTCAGTCTAACTTTCCGCAAAAGGAAAAGATAAAGCGCGAAGGTTGGAGTAATGATCGTGAGTTCACTCCTCTGAAGAAAACGCTCGAAGAAGCCCTTGAATTCATGCTGGCCAAAGGATTGGTTAAACTCCCAAAAGTCGCGGATCCTCCCACGGTCATGGGAAGGTTCACAAATCAGTTCTGCAAATTCCATCGAGCAGTGGGGCATGACACCGATCACTGCTTCGTCTTCAAAAATATTGTTCAGGACTGCGTCGACAAGAGTCTCTTTGTTGAAGACGAAGAGGAAGATGACCTAGCCGTCATGACCAAGTCTCTCCCCGGCTACTCAAAAGACTGAAGATGTCAGAATTCTTCTACTTTTTCCCTTTTTGCCAAGTCACCTTGTAGGAGGCCAGTCAGTCCAGTCCTTTTGTGACCTTTTGGTCAAAATACTTGTAAATATTTCAGTTCTTTGTTATCAATTTTTTCTCGTCAAATGAAATGTCAATTTTCTTTTATATCTCTAATATCACAATACTTTCTTCCTCTACCACATAGGGGCATTTGCTTTTGAAAATCTATATTTCAAAAATCTCTTCATCAGCTTCTATTAAAACTGTATTTAAATTCCTGTTCTTTTCAGAATGTGGGACTAATCCTGACATCATTCATGAGAGAAATGATATTACCTATGAGGGCCTTTTCAAAAATCATGAAATTTCAAAAAGTCTTCGTTATGACCAAATGAGTTCAAATATTCTTCGGTCCAAGCTTTGTCAAAAATCAACCCTCGTGTTGATCATGTTTTCCAAAATAGGTTTTTGAACCATTGCATTGAAGGATCAACCCTTGTGTTGGTCTTATCTTCCAAAATAGGTCTCAAATCTTGTGTTGATCATATTTTCCAAAAGTGTTTTTTCAAAACGTTATATTCAAAGATCAATCCTGGCATTGGTCTCATCTTCCAAAAATTGATTTTAAATCATTATAGTCAAAGATCAACCCTTGTGTTGGTCTTGTCTTTCAAGATTGGTTTTTTTAAAAAAATCGTCATATTCAAAGATCAATCCTTGTATTGATCTTATCTTCCAAAAATGGGTTTTTAATCATTATATTCAAAGATCAACCCCTGTGCTGGTCTTATCTTCCAAGATTGATTTTTAAACATTATCTTCAAAGATCAACCCTTGTATTGATCTTATTATAAGTCTCTAACTGTTGTTTTTAGAAATCAGATCTATTGTTGATCTTCTTCTTCAAAAATATATTTTCAAACCATTGCCTTCAAAATTTGACCCTCATGATGATCTCTCATGTTTGATTTGAAGGATCAGTTCTCGCACTGATCATTTTTCTTACGGTAGATTTTCTTCCAAAAAATGATTTTTCACCGATCTTTCAACTAAACATTTTCCTTTCAAGATCCCATATGCAGGCAGGATCAGAAAAGCTCCTTTTTCTCTTAAATCTTATAAATTTTCAGTTAAGTTTGATATTTTTATCAATTGCATTCATGTTATCAAGTTTATATCAATTTTATCAAAGTTTTTATCAATTTCTCCTCAATCCTATTAAATTTTACCAAAACTATACCCTTTCAGGTTAAGGGATAAACCTGATGCCTCTTTCCCATGAGGTATTTCCTTTATTCTTATTTTTCCGCTCAGGTTAAGGGATAAACCTGACCCTCGTTGTCCGAGGTGCTCCTATTCAGGATAAGGGAAAATCCTGAGACCCCTCGAAGGAGCAATGACGCTACTTATGAGGATTCTTTTGTAAATACAAGTTTTATCAATCTTTATTGAGTTTCTAGATTTATATCAATTTTCCTTCGTTAAATTTGCTTAAATTTTATTCTTGTTCCCATTCAGGATAAGGAAAAATCCTGAGACCCCTCATAGGAGCAACAATGCTACCTGTGAAAATTCTTTTCCAAAATAAATTTTCAAAATTTCTTTCCTTTCTTCTTCTCCATTTTTATAAATTTTATTCTTCTCCCCTTTCAGGTTAAGGGGTAAACCTGAATCATTCCTTTCTAAAGTCTATTCTATTTCCCCTTCAGGATAAGGGAAAATCCTGAAAATACCGACAATCATTCTTGCTCAAATCTCAAGTATCTTAAAGAATGTCGGTGTCCCTTTTTCTTCAAATCTCCATCAGAAAACCCAGTACTCACACTGGGGCATTTTTTGAAAAATTCAGTACTCATACAGGTAAGCCTAGCACTCGTGCTAGTGTTTGGCTGACCGATCAGTTAGCCCTCAGGTCACAATCTCTCCTCAATTCTCCTTAAATTCTATCAATCTTCCATCAATTTCTATCCCTTCTCATCAATTCTCCTTCGAAATTCGAGTTTCAGCTCAAACTTCCAACTCTTTCCTTAAGATTCGAGCCTTGACTCAAATTTTCCAAACTTCCTTTGAAGATTTGGGTCTTAACTCGAGTCTTCTTTCCTTCAAAATCTAAACTTTCAAGTTTTCCTTTGAGATTCGAGCCCTGACTCGAATTTTTCTGCTCCCCTTCGAAAATTTGAGTTTTATCTCGAGTTTTCTTGCCTTCAATAAATAAACTTTCAAGTTTTCCTTTGAGATTCGAGCTCTGACTCGAACCTTCCTGCTTTCCTTCGAAAATATGAGTTTTGTCTCAAGTTTTTCTTGCCTTCAATAAATGAACTTTCAAGTTTTCCTTTGAGATTCGATCTCTGACTCGAACCTTCCTGCTTTCCTTCGAAAATTTGAGTTTTGTCTCAAGTTTTCTTGCCTTCAATAAATGAACTTTCAAGTTTTCCTTTGAGATTCGAGCCCTGACTCGAACCTTCCTGTTTTCCTTCGAAAATTTGGGTTTTATCTCGATTTTTTTTGCCTTCAATAAATAAACCTTCAAAATTTTGATTCGAGCCCTGACTCGAATTTTCCTGCTTTCTTTTGAAATTTTGGGTTTTATCTCGAGTTTTCTTGCCTTCAATAAATGAATTTTCAAAATTTCCTTTGAGACTCGAGCCCCGACTCGAACCTTCCAGTTTTCCTTTGAAGACTCGAGTTTCGACTCGAATTTTCCTGTTTTCCTTGTAAAAACCTGAGTCCTAATTCGGTTGGTTTTTCAAAACCAACTTCCGAGTTAGGCTTACCTTCAAAATCCAGTTTTATGTCAAGCTTACCTTCAGAACTTTAAATTCACATTTACCTTCAGAATTCAACCTCATGTTAGATTCTTCCCCAGAATCCCACTGATATGTCAAAATTTGATGTTAAGCAAAGGTTTCGTCATCAAGGATTTCAGGAATATATTGCCAACTTGCCATAAAATAGTTGTTAATCTCAAAATTATATAAAGAATTTCCTCAAATCTCCTTTAGTATTCCTTCTAAAATGGTGAAACTTCTGTGAAGAAAGGCTCAAACTCCAAATTTTCGGTTGGTCAACCAAGAGGATGAAGAAAAAAATCTTTAACATGACCAGCAAAAGAAATATTCAATGATGCTGAAGAGCCATAAATGAGCTGATATTGATCGTAGCTATGGCACATTCTTAAAGATTATTCTTTGGCAGTAAGACAGTGGAAATATCCTGGGCAGTCAGAAAAGGACCTACCCAATCCATGTATATCCTCAGTCCTTCAAAGTTGCAATCAAATATCCGCAAAAAGGATCTCTCAATTGTCGTCAAGATGAAGGCGAATTAAGCGAGTAGACCCCCGGGGCAAAATAAGATTTGAAACATCTCCAAGATGACGGAGTTTGTGACAGATCCTTCCAGAGAAAGTTCAGATCACCGTCAAGATGAAGGCGGATGTGATGGACCTACCGACAAACCCTAAAAGATATTTGATTCCAGCTATCATCTAAATACCTTTAAGCCAATACCATCATATATAATTTCTAAGATAAATGAAGGATCGGAACATCTCCAAGATGAAGGAGTTTGCGACGTACCCTTCCCTGAAAAAGAGAGAAAAGTCAGGTCATCTCCAAAATGAAGGATGATGTAAAAGCCCAAGAAAGCCCCATGACTCAAAAGAGTGCAAGAAGATCATCATGGGAAAATGCTCAGGATATCAAACTGCCCAAACTACAAAGAATCTTCTTCATCTATGTGAAATCCTTCTATCAATATCTTCTCATTTAATTACTTTTATGAAGCTAAGAATATTTCCTCTCTTTTCATATCAAAGAAATTGATAGCATCCTGGAAGAAAACCAACAACTAAATTTGACTTTGATCCTGGATTCTATAGAGTAAACCTAGTTGGGGGTAATACTCTAGGTGGAAGAGGGAACATCTTTCAAAAGTACTCACCTTAAAATTACCTTGAAACAACTATAAATTTTATCATTTTGGCAAAATTTTCTAGCTTTCCTGATAAGAAATAAATAACTTGACATCCATTTTGATACATTTTGGTGTTGCCTTCTTCGTCTTTCGCTCTGTCGAGAGACTCGCCTTCTCCTTGATAAAAGGATTGCCTTCTCCGTCTTTCGCTCTGTCGAGAGACTCGCCTTCTTCTTGATAAAAGGATTGCCTTTTTCGTCTTTCGCTTTGTCGAGAGACTCGCCTTCTCCTTGATAAAAGGATTGCCTTCTTCGTCTTTCGCTTTGTCGAGAGACTCGCCTTCTCCTTGATAAAAGGATTGCCTTCTCCGTCTTTCGCTCTGTCGAGAGACTCGCCTTCTCCTTGATAAAAGGATTGCCTTCTTCGTCTTTCGCTCTGTCGAAAGACTCGCCTTCTCCTTGATGAAAGGATTGCCTTCTCTGCCTTTCGCTTTGTCGAGAGACTCGCCTTCTCCTTGATAAAAGGATTGCCTTCTTCGTCTTTCGCTCTGTCGAAAGACTCGCCTTCTCCGTCTTTTGCTTTGTCAAAAGACTCGCCTTCTCCTTGATAAAAGGATTGCCTTTTTCGTCTTTCGCTTTGTCGAGAGACTCGCCTTCTTCGTCTTTCGCTCTGTCGAGAGACTCGCCTTCTCCTTGATAAAAGGATTGCCTTCTCCGTCTTTCGCTTTGTCGAGAGACTCGCCTTCTTCGTCTTTCGCTTTGTCGAGAGACTCGCCTTCTCCTTGATAAAAGGATTGCCTTCTTCGTCTTTCGCTCTGTCGAAAGACTCGCCTTCTCCTTGATGAAAGGATTGCCTTCTCCGTCTTTCGCTTTGTCGAAAGACTCGCCTTCTCCTTGATAAAAGGATCACCTTCCCTGCCTTTTTGCGTTGTCAAAAGATTTGCCTTTCTCCTTGATTAAATGATCGCCTTCCTCGTCTTTCATTTTATCTAGAGACTTGCCTTCTCCTTGTTAAAAGGATTGCCTTCTTCGTATTTTACATTTTGCCTTCTCCTTACCAAAAGGATTGCCTTCTTCATATCTTCATATTTTACCTTCTCCTTACCAAAAGGATTACCTTCTTCATATTTCACATCTTGCCTTCTCCTTGTTAAAAGGATTGCCTTCTTCATATTCCACATTTCGCCTTCTCCTTACTATTGCCATCTTCATATCTTCATATTTTACCTTCTCCTTGCTAAAAGGATTGCCATCTTCATATTTCGCTCTTACCTTCTCCTGTCCAAAGGATTTGCCTTGTTCCATCTTTCGCCTTATCAAGAGATTCGTCTCCTTGATAAAGGGTTCGCCTTATTCATCTTTCACTCCATCGAAAGATTCGCCTCCTGTTACCTTATTCATCATTCATTTTTCCTCACATCTCCTTATTTCCCATCTCTCACATTCCAGAAGAGTTGCCTCATTCAGCTGAAGTATCTCTCTTGTCCCATCACAGTTTCGAGAAATCCGTATGGTTGTTCCCACTCAGGTTAAGGGTCAAAACCTGTATTTTCTGTGAGAGGTCATTAAATTCAAAAGCTGATTTAGTCTCAACAATGAGCCGTCCAAGCACATCCCTTTTCAAAGCTTTAGGGAACCACCTTTCCTTCCTCCTTTCGCAAACCCCTTTCGGATTTGTTCGTCCAAACTTCGAAGGTCCCATCATGGTCTCTTCACTCGAGGATTCCGTATGGTCGTCCCTTTCAGGTTAAGGGTTAAGCCTGAACCTCGCCCCTCGAGGTATCTTCCTTTTCAGGTTTCGGTTAAACCTGAATCTCATTCCAACGAGTTTCCCTCGTTTCGACGAGGTGTCTTCCTCCAGTCCCATCATGGTTCTTCCCATCGAGGAATCCAAGCTTCATATATCCATCCAGGACAGGATCCTATTTGAGCTTTATCTCGCGAGGCATTCTCTCATAAATGTCCCATCAAGGTCCTCGCATATTCCTTTCCCCATTCAGGTTATCTTGATATATCTTCGTCCCATCCAGGTTAAGGGCTAAACCTGAGTCATTCTGAAAAGTTGATCTTGTCTCACCCATGAGACTTGATCAAAATCCTTATCTTTTCATCATTTCGGGATCTTCACTCAAATTCCCATCACGCTTTCCTCATTTCTATCTATTCAGTCATATCATTTTCGAGGATTTCGTCTTCCCCCAAGCCATTCAAGGATAAAGTTTTAAACCTGAAAAAAAGCCATGTCTTTCAAAAAAATTCTTCCACACCCAGTTCATATCTGCTGACTGGGGCATTTTTCAAAATTTGGAGTGTTTTCTTTGCCACTAAGCTAGGCTTTCAACCGACTTAGTAGCAAAGAGGGGCATCTGTGAACACCCCAAATTTTTCAAAATCTTTTAAATATTCCCTTTTTGCCCTTCGCCCCCATTTTTTGGGTAATTGAGTTAGTTTTAAATCTAAATTCCATTTTATTTCTCAAGTGTTGTTGAAATTAAATTCATCTTACATATCTGACTCAATTTCGGATCCGGATCTATTGTCAAGATCCAAATCTGAGCTTTATTATCCAATTTTAAATCGAATTCTCAAAATTATCAAAAATAACTTTTGAAAGGCTCAGACAGTCCATCCGACATCCGTTTGGATCCGTCACGTTGTATTTCTTGATTCGGGTGTCAAAACTCGAACATTTCCTCAAAACTTGGGTCCAAACCCCTTCTTCTGAAGAGATTTCCCCAAAATAAACCTGACTTTTCAGAAAGGCTCTGCTTTTGTAAATATTTTTAAAATTTTGTAAAAAAGTAGTCAAAATCCTTAGTTTCTAAGAATTTTGTCTTCAAAAAGTACAAAAAAAAATATATATTTAAGAAAAGAACAAAAAAATGAGAAAATCAAAAATCCAAAAAATTCAGAAACTATGTAATCTACCCTCTTTTTTTAAACTTTTTTTGTTAAAACCCTCTCTTGAAACCTCTCTTTGAAAAATAGAAACTTTTTTTTTTTTTTTTTGGAAATTTCTGAAAAGGAGCCCCCTCTTTGCAAATTGGAGAAAATGGCAACGGCCATCCTCCCGTGCGCCCTCCATCACCTCCTCTCTCGCTGAATCTCCCTCCATCGCCAACAAATCCTCTCTCGAAGGCTCTTTTTCACTCTTAAAAAGAGGATCACGCAGAGGGAGCAGAGCATCGTCTTCACCCCTCCCCTTTCCTGTACATAGCATCCTCCCTTTTTGCCTTCACTGGAACCGCCTACACCACACCACCGGTCCTCTTCCTCTTCTCCCCTCTACTTCTGATTTGCCTTCTCTCAGATCTTCTCTGATCAAGCAAAGGAAATCGGAATCAAAATCCATTGCCAATATCGGAGAAGCAGTACCCACCATTGCTGATTATCCAATTTTTTTCTTTGAATCCATCTTCACGCAAGCTTCTTCTACTACTTCTTCTCATCAAGGATTATCAATACTCATTACAATCCACCGGCATCAGGTCTTCTCATCGTCTTCATTCTCCCCTTTTTCCTTCCTGAGTTCTCCTCTCTATAAGGCATTAAAGAAGCAATCTCCCCAAAGCATTTCCTCGACAGGAAGCCGCAATAAAAGGAGTCCTGATCCCCCTCTCAAATCAAGTAAGTGTTCTTTTCCTCTTCTGTGATTTTTTTTATGCATCAATGGTGGTGTGGAATTTCTTATGCAGTATCCACCCACCTTCATGCAACAATGATGGGAATCTTTGGATTCCAAGACTACCATTCCGTGTTATAAGGTTTTTTTTTTTTCGATTTCTTTTCTTCATTTCATAATATCTTCTCCATTATACTTTCATTTGGGTCTAGTCTGTTAAGAAGCTCATCTGCGTTTCTTTTTTATTTGGAACGACCTCTATAGTGAAATCTGGTTTGATCTAGTATCAGATCAGGCCCCTTTTGTAGAATCTTTTCAATTAATCATGTAGTTTTTCTTTTGTAAACATTTTTATGGGCTTATTTCATGATTTGAATCCTTTCATCATACGCTGCGTCTATGATAATCCCTGTAGCTACAAGTAATTTTCTGTTTGCAATTATATTTACCTTGCTGCTTTTAATTTTCCTGCTATTAATTGCCCTCTCTTAGCTTTAATTTTCTGCCTGTATAATCCAATCGTTGGTTGATTATCCTACATTCTTTGCTCGAGCATACTAAGGTTTGCTGTGTTCCAGAACTATGAAGCTATTTATGACGTATGCAGACATTCTCTTCCAGATTGATCTCATCCTAAAATACATTTTGTGCTTTCTTCATAAGCCCTAGTTATCCCTGTTGAGAAATCGTGAACAGTTGGAACAACCAACGATGGTTCCTGGGCCATCCAGTATGATGGCCAATCATTATCCAGGACACGGAAGACATATGGTCTGTTGTCTAATAAATCATGGTGATGTTGCTCTCAAGAATGTCAATACTGTAGCAGCGGCCATCTGAACCAAAAGAATTGTTCGATTTGTTGAATGGCCCTCAATGGGTTTCAAATATGGAATAAATTGTCTACTTTCAGCATTTTATTTCTGAATGGGATCTTGTCAAAATCCAGAAGGCCGTAGACGTGATCAGTAGTAGTGTGCCTGCTATCACGTATGTTACATCTTTCTGCAAATCCACTTTACAGTCACGGAGGTTATCTGTAAGTTGCTATATTTTGAATCGTTTTATCCTCACTTTTCTAGCTTTTCGCTAATAATATCGCATGAATTTAGAAATTCTGTTAGTACACCCCCATTTTTGCATCTCACTGTTCCATACTTGCTCTTTTACCCTTTTCTTTTTCTTTTTTTTTGTTGTTTTTTTTGTTTTGTTGTTTCGTATCTGGCATTGGTATTCTCATATCTTGTGATTTCAATCTCCATCATCTGTATTATGGTATGGAACGAATCCCGACCTTCATTCACTATTTTTTTTGAAATGATTCGATTTCCATCTAATAGTATAGTGTGACGGCATGGCTATTAAACGTTATTTGTTATCAGGTGAAATCACTACTGATTGCAGGGGATGTTTCCATTACATGAACTTTTTGCAGATTGTGGTTACTTGCAGAGAGCTTCTGCAATATATCATTAAAACTTATATAAAGTTATTTTGTAACAGGGCAGTGCCTTTGCAACGTCTTCACCAGTGTCTGCATAGGCGATTCATATTATTTTGCATTTCATTAAGTACTCATCATCAGCCTTTCCTTTTACCTTTCACTGTTATATTCATAGCTTGCACATCTTTCACCATATACCTACGTTTCATTAAAATCATTTTCAGTGTACTATTATTATATGCAGCATCTCCATCATACACTCTGGTCATTTCTGTCATGATTGCATCAGATTTCCAATAGTGTCTCACCATCCTGTAGCCTCACTTACTACAACCCATCACTTCCATTCACGATTTCACAGTCTACCCACTTCACGCCGTGGTATGTTCCCACTGCTGAACCATATCCCACGCAATCCTGTAGCCATTTTAGCTTTCCACCGCTACAACATTCACTCCTACTGCCTCATAAGCCTCCATTGTTATATGTTCACCTACACAAGTCCCTGTCAATACCATCATCATGAAGTTTATATTTTTCTCCACGCTGCACATGACATCTGCATTTTCTGTTAGTAGGCATGGCCTTATTAGATTCAGCTCATCGCCTATCATCAGTTCCATTCCCTGCACCGGCTGTAGCCACCCCACTGCACTTCACCTGTTTACATTTTTTATATTTCCTGTACATACTTGCCATCTGTTTGGTCACTATTGCACAGGGTCACAACACCATTCACTGTATCCATTGGCTGTTATCTCCATTTCACCACCACACTTTCATCACTTCTTACTACATTTATGCCTTTATGTCCAACGATATACATGTTCAATCATACTTTCACAGCAACATTTGCACTGTTATCCATTTTTACACTTACCACACCTCTATACACTGTATACCAGCCCAGCATGTCCATTTACACAGTCTTTCACAGCACCTCTATGCTCCAGCCCATGTTCACATCTTCACAGCAGCAATGTTGTGTCTACTTACCTTCTCCAGTCGTATTTACCTTATTCCTTCATACATACTCATGCTCCCCTATTGCCTCTATCACTTCTTCACCTACACAAGTCCCTATTTGCACCATTATCAGCTGCAACATGTCCTTCACCCTTCCTGTTTATTTCCAGCTATTACCTCATTGTATACCCTGCTATTTGCCTGTTTTCACTTTTCCTAGCCCAATCACTTGTTAGAATCCCTTTAACCTCCAGCTGAAGTTCTTCGGTTATATATAATATTCCTTCTCCCATCTCATTCAGCATCATATAAGTCCAGCATTGTTTCCTTCTCTTTTTCATTGGCCTTAGGTAAAAGATGTGTAGTCATCCTTTTTAGTCAAAAGGCATAAGATACGTATATACCTCTTTCATGAATTTCTGTTCATTCCCATGTGCACATGTATTCAGTCTTGAATATCTCATTCGTATCTCTAATCCATTTCGTATCACAGGGTATTGTTATCCTCTTTCATTCATACTAACTCATTTTGTTTTGCAGGGAAAATATGAAAATTGTCATTTTCTCTTTTTGAAGATAGAATCTCTTGTAATTTTCAATGTAAATTCGCAGACTTGTAATAGCTAGATATAATGAGAATCATTTACATTTCCTGTTTTAGATAGAATAAATGAGCATTGTAAATATTATGAATTGCTTGTTTTCATGCATTTTTTTTCCTTTATTTCTCAAATTCTCACAAATGGTGAAACACGAATGGCACGTGCATCATTTCGTAAGAGGTAATTAATCCTAAGTTGATGATTTACATCAATGGCCATAATCAGGGTGTAAACAAAACTTAGGATTTTTATCTTTTATAAAATAACACTGGATCCACACTGGATCCTCTTCAAAAATCATCATATTTTCAAATATTTCTTTCTTTTATTAGAGTTTAACTTAGAATTGACTCAAAATATATACCAATGGCCATAGTCAGGATATATTGAGAGTTAATTCCATTTTAAACTCTATAAAAGCACAAAAATATGTTTTATTCTTCACCTGAATCTAAATACAGATTATTATATAATACATTCAATGACCATAATCAAGGATGTATTATATCTTCAATCTTGTTTTAATTCATTTAAAAATGGAATAGCTTTTCAAAATCCAATTTCAAATTCTTTAAATTCATTCATCATTTAAGATAGAACTGCATCATGTTTCCAAAATCCCTTTTTCAAAACTTCAAGTGATGTAAATATCTTCTTCCATCAATCTTCAATCCTTGTATAATCCAATTCATCTTTTCATTTTTAATTCTATTTCATTTTTAATCTCAAAAACCAATTTAACTTTGAGATTTAAAATTCATTTTATATTCAAAATTTCCAATTCAAATCAGATTTCAAAGTTCAATTTAACTTTGAAATTCTAAATTCAATTTATATTCAAAACTCCAATCAAATTCAAAGTTCAATTTTACTTTGAGGTTCTTGATTCATCTTCTAAATTCCAAAAATCAAGTTTTCAAATTCAAAGTCCAATCTGACTTTGAAATTCATTTATGTATTCAGAGTTCAAAATCCCAAATCAAAATTCCAAATCCAAAGATAGATCCTAATCTCTACTTGGATCCAGATTTCCAAGTATAAATCTCCATTCTTTGGATCTCAGATTATAGATCCAAAATCCATTCTAAGATCCCGAACCCAATCCACTTTTGGATCTCAGACTTCAGATCCAATTCCATTTTAGGATCCAGAACTCAACTTCCATCTTGGATCTTAGACTTCAGATCCAAATCCATTTTAGGGTCCAGAATCCAATTTCACCTTGGATCTCAGATTTCATATCCACTCCATTTTTAGGATCCAAAATCCAATTCTACATTGGATCTCAGACTTCAGATCCAAATCAATTTTAGAATCCAGAATCTAATTCTACATTGGGTCTCAGACTTCAGATCCACTCCATTCTATGATCCAGAATCCAATTACACTTTGGATCTCAGACTTCAGATCCAAATCCATTTTAGGATCTAGAACCCAACTTCCATCTTGGATCTCAGACTTCAGATCCAAAATCCATCTTAGGATCTAGAATTTAATTCCATTTCCAATTTTAGATTTCAAATCCAATTCCATCTATAGATCACATCTGAATTTCTTGAATTTATCTCTATTTTTAAATACCATCTGGATTTCTCAGATCCATTCTAAATTTTCAACTTCAAAATCTAAATTCAATTCCATCTCAAAAATCCATTTCCTTTTCAAGTTCAAATTCAAAGTCCATTTCTGACTTTGAAACTTCATTTCCTTTCATTTCAAAAGCTTCAAGTCATTCTTTCTCATTTATTCTTCCAACTCTAATTTACTTCAAAGACTTAGAACTTCTCTGATCTATCTCAAGTTCTAAGTTAGATCAAATCATTTCTTCACTCCTTTATCAAGTTCATCTCAGAATACTTGGAAATTTCCAAAACATTCTTTTCAAAAGAGCATATATCCTTGCATTGCACAAGTATGATTCTTTGTGCATTTAGATCTTTATGATAAATTCTTAGATGATATTTAGGCAAAGCAAAAGGCATAGATTCGATCCTTGGCTCGATTACCCCTGGTAAAGGCGCCAGGAACGGTTGAACCTCGTACCGACGAGCGAATCCCGTCTCTCCATTTTTCCCGCAAATTTTAAAAAACGGAGGCGAGTTAAATTTCTAAATATTTTTCAAATCAAGGTCAAGTGAGACCGCGCAAAATAGTTCCTCTTCTCTCTCTCTTTCTTTCTTTTCTCTTCTCTTTCTCTTTTTCTTTCTTTAAAAAGGAGGAGAATAGAGGTTAGAAAAGGAAAATAGAAGGAAGAGAGAGAAACCACAAGAGAGGAAAAATTTTGCGATGATCACATTAGAAAAGGTCAAGCTTTTGAGATTCAGAATCAATCTCAAACTGTGATTGAAGATAAGAAGATAAACTTGATTTTGATTTTGAGAATGAATTAGAAACTTCAAAGTTTAATTTGAACTTTGAAATTGAATTTTGAATTTGGGTTGGAATTTTGGAGTTTGAAAAATAGTTTTGAAGTTCCAAAGTCAAATTGGACTTTGAAATTGAGATAGAATTGGAATAGAAATAGAAGCTTGAAGAAAGATGTTCAAAATCACTTGGGTTTTTGAAAAGAATTTTTGAAAATATGATGTAATTCTATTCTAAATGATGAACGAATTTAAATAACTTTGAAATTGGATTTGAAAAGTTATTCCATTCCTCAGATGAATTAAAATAAGATTGAAGATATAATACATCCTTGACTATGGTCATTGAATGTATTATATAGTAATCTATATTTAAATTCTAGTGAAGAATGAAACACATTTTTGTGCTTTTATAGAGTTTAAAATGAAATTAACTCTCAATATACCCTGACTATGGCCATTGGTATATATATTGAATTAATTCTAAGTTAGACTCTGATAAAAGGTGAAATATTTGAAAATATGATGATTTTCGAAAAGGATCCAGTGTGGATCCAGTGTTATTTCATAAAAGATAAAAATACTAAGTTTTGTTTACATCCTGACTATGGCCATTGATGTAAATCATCAACTTAGGATTAATTACCTCTTACAAAATGGTGCATGTGCCATTCGTGTTTCACCATTGTGAGAATTTGAGAAATAAAGGCAAAAATGCATGAAAACAAGTAATTCAATGATATTTACAATGCTCATTCATTCTATCTAAAACAGGATTGTAAATTTTCATTCAAATCTAGCTATTACAACATGTAAAATCAAATTTACAACCCCAAGTAATGATATCTTTCACAGTTTTCCTAAAAAACAAACAGGTTAGTAATGAAAAGAGAAGGAAAATCACATATGTCATATGGAAATCAAATAGTGAAAAGATATGTATGACAAAAATGATGGAAATGATATATGTATACCTATATATATATATACATATATAGGTGTATTCACATGTATATAAGTATGTATAGGTATATATATATATATATATATATATATATATATATATATATATATATATATATATATATATATATATATATATATGAGGGTATATACAATAGGGAGATGTGCTGAGGTGATAAATTCAGATTGTAGTAGATAAGGGACAATAACAAGGAGGGAATGAAGATTGTACAGTGCTATGGCAATTGGAGGTGGGAGCTGGGTGAGCATAGACCGGACAGGGTATAATAGAAAAAGCTCTATTGTAGGTGGTTCACAGCAGTAGAGGCTGTGGGTGCAAGTGTTTAAAGTGGATATATACACAGTGATGTGCCTGTGGGTGAGTGCTTGTGATCGCATATGGGCTATGGTGAAGGTGTAGACACCGAACAGGGTGACTGAAGTCAAACCAGCGTGATAGGCACTGTGCCATGAGTTCACAAAAAGGTAATAGGAATTTGCGTTGAGCATCAGGTGGCTGGAGCTGAACATGGATACTGCTATAGCTGATAGCAGGGATATAACGGGTATAGGGTAGCAGGAAAGGTGTGATGCAAAGTGTTGTACCATGCCTTCACAGGTTTAGGATGAGCAGTGAGTGCAAAAATCGCTGTTGTAAAGAGGTGCTGGGAGGTGTCTTAGATGAAATGAACAACAACTCAATTGCAAAAAGCGCAAGGGCTGTGGTAGAATGACAGGAACTGGTTGGACGCTATGAAAAGGGCAATATGATGTAAGTAGGATATTGGTCAGTAGATGGTACTGAAGCTGTGAAGCTGGGGATAGATGGGTCTAAACATAAGAGAATGTCCAGAAAACACTTACATATGACGGGATGTATTGAAGACATGGAAGGTATTGGCAAGAGGTGATGAGAAGCTACAAGAGGTGGTATTATGTAAACACCCCAAATTTTCACTCACCTTCTTGACATCACCCTCAATCGGCATATTTCAGTTCTCCGAAATCAATGAAGGGCAAAATGGTCATTTTCTGAAATTTAGACCTTGCAGAAAGTCCTAAATTTCATTCTTGAGCCTCAAAATTTCTATATTTGGGTTCAGAGACATCTTCAAATTGCAAAATTTCAAAATCCTTTATCGGGACAAAAAGCTAGAATTTCCAATTCCAGACTCAGAATGACATTTCATAGAACATGTCTTTGCATAGCATTGCATGGACATTTTACATCATTTCACTGCACAGCATGTCATTTTGAGATCCAGAACTTCTGATGTTCAAAATTGTCAATCCAGATTTGATTTTTAGACTTTTCAAAATTGATTTCAAAACCCTGGGTCTTTAAAATTATCAATTCTTCCCATTTTACCCCCAGGACTTGGAATTACAAAAGTTGTTCTCAGGGAAAACAGTCTGGATATTTGGATACGGATTTTAAAGATTTTATCTCAAAATTTTTTGCAAAAAAAAAAGATTTCAAATCTCTTTACAATTTTTTTTTTACATTTACTTTATCCATATTTTTGCCCTGAAAAAACCAATTTTTCCAAATTCTTGAAAACAAACAAAGTTTTATCTCGTATTATAAAAATTTTTATGTTTTTATTTTCCAATAAATGGAGCGGGACCCGCCTTTGAATTAGCATCACACTCAGATTCCCAGGTAAGTTTCTTATTTTCAAGCGGGACCCACCCGGAGATCGCACCAATTTGCAAATTCTTCTTTTTAATTTCTTAATGTTATTTGTTTATTCATTTTTTTTTAAGTGGGCCCACACACATGTGGCACCCCAATTGAAAATAAAAGGTTTTCCAAAACAAAATAAAACTTTATTTTCCAAAAGGATTTTAAAAGTAGGTTGAGGTGGCATTTCCATAAAAAACTCTCATTTATTTCAATTTTTATTCCTCTTTATTGATTTGTTTAAATAATTTTTTTTTTTTAAAAGAAGGATGCAGCCTTAAATGGCTCAGCCGAACTTCCAAAAAAATAAAAAGATAATAAATTTCATTTTACCTAAAACTTAGGTAAATGAAACAAAGTTTTGAAAAAAAAAAAAACAGAGAATGCGCCCCTCTTGAAACGGCTGTTTCAAAATTCAAAAGAGGTAACGGAACCTCAATCCTTGGTGGGCTGCGTTTTTTTTTTAGAAGGGAAAGTTTCTTTTAAAGAGGGGCAGGGCATTCACGAAAGGAGGGGGAGAGCCGATTGAAAGAGGAGAGAGTCGATTGAAAGGGGAGAGTCGATTAAAAGGAGGGAGGAATTGAAATCTGGTTTTGGGGGGTTTTTGCAGGAGGAAGCTCTGCAGCGCGAGGGAGCACCCGATCTTCTTCAGCCCAGCCACAAGAGTCTTCCACCTCCAGCAGCTGTCGCACATCCACACTTCAACTCCAACCACAGGAGAGCCACCACCGGGCGCCATCTTCACTTCCATTCCAGCCACAACCACCCAGCCTGTGTTTTCATCATTGTCCACCTCCAACAGCCAACCTGTTTCCCATTTGCCTTCAGCCCCATCCATTGTTTATCCAGATCCTTCTTCAACCCACCAGCCAGTTGCTATAAAGCCTTTTTTGCAGCCCATCGCCCAGCCATCTCAGCCTTTTTGCAGCCCAGCCAACGTCTCCTCATCTTCTTCACCAGCTAAGCCCAGCTGCAGGGGATATAGCAGATCCAGCAGAAGGCCTGCTACTCGCCTTTCATTCAGCACAGCAATCGCCCTTCTTCTGCAACCTACAGGTCGTTTGGAGCCAGAGATTTATAAGGTATATTTTGAAGATTACAATATCCCTACTTTCTGTTTTTTTTTTTTTTCATTTTTTTTGCTACTCGATACTCTGATATATCTTATTCATTGCAGAAATCTCATCTCCTTAGGTGATGGTATCCATGATAATGATATAATATCTCTGTTTTCAAAGTGTTCGAACCTCATTTCTTCCTAATTGATCCTGTATCTTATTAATTTTTCTACCCATCAGGATGTTATATTTCTCACCATGTTCAAAATTTTAACACAGCACGCCTTTTTGTTCCGGCACCTCATTTCATTTACATTCATTCAGTAGTTCTTTTGCATCACGTTTCTATTCATTGCATTAAATGCTTGTTTCCTGATTCTTGAT
This sequence comes from Nuphar pumila, assembly GCF_984573655.1. Classification (NCBI taxonomy): domain Eukaryota; kingdom Viridiplantae; phylum Streptophyta; class Magnoliopsida; order Nymphaeales; family Nymphaeaceae; genus Nuphar; species Nuphar pumila. Next base: position 55,630,479 of record NC_143260.1, read on the forward strand.
TTCTTGCATGTTTTTGTTTTTATCTTTAGTTTAGATATGATCTTAGTTTTAATTTCCTGCTTTTCCTCAGTTTTCCAATTTCCTGTTTGTTAAATGATTACCTGTATTTCCTGTTTTGTAATTTCTTGCATTTATGTTTTATATTTGCTGTTTTCATTTTCCATTAATTTTCCTGTAATATATTCATCATCCTGTCTATATTGCTAACCTTTTATTTTGTGTTAAGATTACTTTTTGCGTATGTATGAATAACATCTTCGATCATCTAAACAGAAATTTTCTAAATGAACTTCTTGTGGTTTTGATCCATATTAATTTACACTTGTTTGTTTTCTTTTCATTTCAATTAGCCAAACTGATCATGTTGTTTGATTTCCAGTTTTGATTCATCATAGTGTTTTTGGTTTTACAAAGGATTCCTGTTTTCTGTTTTTTTTTTATAAATTTTGTTCATCATAATCATCTAATTTAGCTAATATGTCATAGTTGGGTTGTTGAGGAATATATTGTATAGCCTCAAATATGTTGAAAGGCACAAGATTCATTGTTTATCCGGGTCAAGTATCCGATCCGGAAGATCAATTTTAGAATCGATACTGGTTCATGAAAGTAATGGGCTATACTTGTTGGTCATTCTCTTTTCTGCTGCAAGTGTGCAGTCTTGATATTTGGCCATATTCATGAACGGATATCTCTATATCCAATCATGATCTCTCAACCATCTTTAGCGTGCTTCATTATGGATATATAGGGAAGCTCCATACCCATTTTTACTAGAAATTGCATTATAATTTGGGAAATACGGTTGTGCAAAATCACCTACAGAAACTGCATATACCTGTATTTTCTGATTTTACCCATTAAATGGAATTCCCATTAAATGTGTATATTTTCTCATTATATGTATATATATATCTATGTATAAGTATATCTATTGTATATCTACCTATATGTATATGTATATATGTATATATATATATATATGTATCCATATACATAGATATATACTTATATATATATATATATATATATATATATATATATATATATATATATATATATCCCTTCATGTGTCCTTATTTCCATATATGAGCATTCATGTATATATTTTCTCATGTAAATACACTTCCATTGATACATATCATTTAGCATCAATTTTAGTAATTTCTGATATACATCTCTTTGTTGTATATAATATATATATATATACCCATTTTTTTTGTTATCTTGTACTAACTCTCATTTTGCAGGAAAATCTAGAAGATGCTGATTCCTTGACTCCATTTCAAATTTCTTTTACTTTATGTTATGCAATGTAACAACCCAATGTAAACCTTGGAATAAGATTTACTTTTACTGCTTAGATTAGGCTGCATCTCATATAGTTTGATTTCAGTAATATCCTGATTCTATGATGCATACATCTCAATCTTTCAAAATTCACCATGGATGAACACGAATGGCACGTGCACCAACTCTTAGAGAGTTGATGAACTCGGTGGAGTCCATATTTACGGCCCTAGTCGGAATATGGACGAGACCCAGATCCATCATCTCTCTACCAGTCTCATTGAGCCTACACTCTTAGGCTATCTTGAAAATGCACCTCATATTTCCAATGTTTTCAAAATATTGTGAATTAACTCAAATAAATTCTGAAAATATTCATGTCCACAGTTAGAATATGTGAAGGATTTACTTTGGCTTAATCCACATTTTTCCAACAAAATTTTCAGAAAGTTTTTCAAAGTGCATTCATTCATTCAAATCATCTGCATCATTCGTTTTTCTCATGATTTTCTCAAAAGATTTTCACTTCATGGAATCGATTTTCTCAAGAAACTATGATGATATTCGGAGTTGGATTTCCCAAATCAAAGTTTTCCCGTGATTTTCCTTAAAAAGTTATTTTCTTAAGATCCATTTTCAAAAGGGAATTTTCATCTTTCTCAAGAATAAAAAGCTGATTTTCAGAAATTTCAAAGATAAAATTCTTAGGATTTCAATTTCCTAAGTTCTAAATTTCCTTCTCCAATGAATTTTCCTATAAATTTTCTATCCTTTTCTTAAAAAAAATTCCCAAAGTCCGAGTTTTCCCAACAAGTGCTTTCCGTTTCAAATGTTCATCTTTTCTCAAGAATTCCTTCCATTTTCCCGAGATTCTCATTTCTTCATAGTTTTCCAAGTTTTTATAACTTTCTCAAAATTTTCTCGAGATTATCATTTCTTCATGGTTTTCCAAGTCTTTCTAAGCTTTCTTAAAATTTTCCTGAAATTCTTATTGCCTCATGGTTTTCCAAGTCTTTATAGGCTTTCTCAAAATTTTCCTGAGACTCTCCTTTCTTCAAGATTTTCTAAGTCTTTATAAACTTTCCCGAGATTTTCAAACCTTCTTCGTCTGAGTTTTCCTGAGAGATTGATTTTCATCTTTTCCTGAGAAACGCTTTTCAACTCAAATGTTTTCTAAGCATACATCATATTTTCCAATTTTACATTTTCCAAAAATCTCATAGCACATGCCTGAATTCTCTGTGCATTTAGGATAGAATACAATTTCGATAATTTCGCTAAGTCAAGCATAATTTTGGTCCTTGGTTCGATTACCCCTGTTAAAGGCGGCAGGAACGGTCGAACCTCGTACCGACAGGTCGAGCCCCATCCCATGGATTTTCCCGCAATTTTCAAAACGGAGGCAAGTATTTCAAAACAATTTCCAAAATCCGGTCAAGTTTGAATCGCGAAAGCGTTTCCCTTTCTCTTCCGCAAGGAAGGGAAGACGGGAAAAATTTTGCGATGATAACAGGTTTGGCGACCGTGATGGGACCTGTCCTTGTCTGATTAAAATTATGTTTGACTTAGTTCAATTATCAAAATTGTGTTCACAAAATGTCAGCTTTTTACTTTCAATATCATGTGAACCTAGGAGCCTAGATTCTGACCTAGCTGACATTGACTGCATATAGCTTAAGCATGGTTTGGTAGGACCAGATTGAGGAGAAATTTTCATGCTCACATAGACTTAGGTCTAAATACAACTCTCCTCAATTTAGGATCTGAATGTAAACAATGTATGTTTCTTCAAAGATTTTCGAAAGTCTATCTCTCTAGGATTTATAGCCATCTATTTCTTGCATGTGATCATTTTTCAAAACCCCAATTACCTATTATTACCCGGTCTTCACGTTGCTGGGCTCTCTTCCAGAACCCTAGTTTGGGACAGAGCCTCACAACTGGGCCACCTATTTGGGTTAACACCCCCTACCACGTACCGCGGGCCGCAGTCCGAAGTATATCGGTAGGCGCTCAAGGATGTTGGAAAACCTTACCTTAGAACCAGAGTTGAAATTATATGCCACGTACCTTGAATTTTGGTTCGGGTATATCGGCATAACTGGATTGGACAAAGATGATCTGAACTTAGAGTTAGGATTAGGGTCCTACAACTGTTTTCAAAATGATGCATCTAGAGTCAACCTTTTAGGGAGTGTTGTATGTGCATAAATGTTTGTGCAGGATGTGATTGATTGCATGTTACCTCTATTTTCTTATATTTTTCCTAAAATATTTTCAAATACTCATATTTCTCATTTTTTCACTTTATTTTCTCAAACCCTGGATGATTTTCCCAAATATCCAATTTCTTTCGAAACTCCAGGTAATTTTTTATTCTCCCGTTCTACTGGATTTCGAATTTTCAGCTGCATTTTATCCTGCCTGTCATTTTTCAAAATCATATGTTTTCTCTTATTGAATTTTCAATCATTTTGTCTATTTGCAAAATTCTTCATCTTATTTTCCTCGTACATACCTTGATTACTGCGGTGGAAATTGTTTACCCACTTGCCTTCTCCTTATTCTAAATCCGTTTACAGATTGTTTTCCAAAAGATATCTCTTTCCTTAAAAAAATGGTGTTTTTCCTCGTGGTTGACGACCTCGCCTAGGTAACAAGGCACATTTTCCGTTGTTATTTCTCTTACAAAGAATGACAACACAATTGTCGTGATTTCAGCGGCGACTCCATCCCTAGTAATGGGATGTTCTTCCAATTGTTTACCATATCGTCAATAATCATTTTCTTCCCAATCCAAAGTTCCCTCAGAGTCTAATCAAGACTTCATCCTGCAGAGAGAATCCACAACATTTGATGGTTCGAACAAGATCAGGAAAAAGAACAACGGCATCTTAGTACTCGTCGGCCTTCGAAGAAGAGATGGGCTCCCCGCGATCCGAGAGGAGTCAAGAGCAACAGCAAGAAGAGGATGGCATAGACCCACATATGTATGCCATGTTCCAGAAAATGATGACCAAAATGATGAGTGAACAGGCTGGGACCAGAAGAACCCATTCAGAGAGAAGTTCCATGGGTACAAGGATAAGAAGACTTCCAAGAAGCAAGTTCAGCCAGAAGAAATTTCAGATGAATCAGAATCAGAGGAAGACACCGATGAAGAATATGAGGTGCCTCCGGCATTTCAGAAACAGGGCCGAGAACAAAGGAGTGGTCGCAAATCAAAGAATCAAGTTGCAGAAGAGCTCTTGCAGACACAGTTCAAAGAAATGGCCAAAGTTGTTAAAGACCTGCAAGCTCGCGACAAGGGCAAGAAAGTCTTCACTAGCGAAGATTTTTATGATGGATTAGAAGGAGATGAAGAACTGGAAAACCTGCCCCGCAAGTTCATCAAGTTCGATGGTTCTGGTGATCCCAAAGTCCATCTAGCCATGTTCTTCGCCGAATGCTCCAAATTCAAGAGAGACAATAGGGCCCTATTTCTCTGTTTTCCTCGTAGCTTAGAAGGCACTGCCGCCAAGTGGTACTCCGAGCATATCAATCCAATTGAGCTGCGAGAATTCGATAAGGTGGTCAACTTATTCATTGAGCGATTTTTGTTCAATACTGAAGCGCTCCCAACATTGAGCCATCTCTGCAATCTAAGGCAGAATGAAAATAAAAAGACAAGGGACTTCATTCGTAAATGGAGAGAGACATACAAAAAAATGAGGGATCCTATATCAGAAAGGCATGCTTTATCCTTAATCCTCAACAATTTTTCGCAACCTCTGAGAGGATTAATCTCTACCTCACCCTCCAAGTCTTTCATTGAACTCATTGAACAAGCTGAATGGCTCGAAATGGGAGTAGAGAATAGAGTCTATGAAGGCCTTACCATTGCAAGAAATAGTCAAGATGCCAAAAAGAAGGCTCACTTCACTTTTGCGGCCAAATCTTTCAATAATAGCAAAGTCAACAAGAATGATCATGGCAACAGTTTAGAGAGAATCAAAAGGCAAAAAGGGAAGGACATCAACAGTGATAAACCTCTCCAATCCAGCCCTCAACATCAAAAGAAAGATCAGGAAAAATCAAAGCGCAAGGACTGGAGAACTGATCGAGAATTCACCCCTCTGGATCAGACACTCGAGAGTATACTCGAGTATATGCTTGAGAAAGACCTTGTTCGGTTGCCTAAAGCCTCTGATCCTCCAGCAATTATGGGCAGATTCAAAGAACAATTTTTCAAGTTTCATCGAGCAGTAGGGCATGATACAGAAAACTGCTTCGTCCTTAAGAACATTGTTCAAGACTGCATTGACAAGAAGCTCCTCGTTGAAGATGAAAAGGAGGACTAGTCATCATGACAAAGACTGTTTTTTTTCACAATCATTCCAGAAGATGACAATGCCAACAATTTCCCATTTCCCATTTTGCTTTTTCAAAAAGAATAATGTAATCCCATTCTCTTTCCTTGATTTTAAAGCATCAATAAAGTCATCGAATTTTTCAATAGCTTGGCGCCATCTTATTTGCTTCTTCTTCCTTTTCAAAATGTCTATCTTGTGAGGAATGATCTTGAGGAAGTCTATCAGTCAAGAAGCTTGTCAATTATCCTTATTTTATTCAAAATTTTCCTTCCTAGTCACACTGGGGCATTTTTTTTTGAAAATTTCTCTTTACCTCAAAACATCCTATATGCAGGCAGGATAAACCAATCTCTCATTTTGCATATATATGCACTCACTTACATTAATTTTGCATTCATTTACATGTCATATGCATTTGCATTTCATTTTGCATCAATTCTGCATCCATTTTTTCCCCTTCAGGTTAAGGGATAAAACCTGAATCATTTTCCATAATTCTTCAATTTCAACCTCCGGGTCATCCAATTTCTAATTTTCAAATTACCAAAATTCTCAATTTTGACCGCCAAGTCATCCAATTTCCATTCCCCATTCAGGATAAGGGGATAATCCTGAAACCGTTCATAAAAGTAATCCAACTCTCTATAATGATCCTCGTTCTTTATTGAACTGATAGTGTTCCAAGTGAACTGATAGTGTTCCAAGCGAACTAATAGTCGTTCTTCATCGAACTGATAGTGTTCCAAGAGAACTGATAGTCGTTCTTCATTGAACTGATAGTGTTCCAAGTGAACTGATAGTCGTTCTTCATTGAACTGATAGTGTTCCAAGCGAACTGATAGTCGTTCTTCATCGAACTGATAGTGTTCCAAGTGAACTGATAGTCATTCTTCATTGAACTGATAGTGTTCCAAGTGAACTGATAGTCGTTCTTCATTGAACTGATAATGTTCCAAGTGAATTGATAGTCGTTCTTCATTAAACTGATAGTGTTCCAAGCGAACTGATAGTCGTTCTTCATTGAACTGATAGTGTTCCAAGCGAACCGATGGTCATTCTTCATTGAACTGATATTATTCCCAGCGATGGTCGTTCTTCATTGAACTGATATTATTCCCAGCGATGGTCATTCTTAATTGAATTGATATTGTTCCCAGTGAACCAATGGTCGTTCTTAATTGAACCGATATTGTTCTCAATGAACCGATGATCGTTCTCAATTGAACTGATATTGTTCCCAGTAAACTGATAATCACCTCCTTTGGGAAAGGAGAGGATAATTGTCGTCACGGATGCGTTAAGCAGGACCTCAAATGCTCACTTTCACCAAAGATTTCAAGAAAACTTTGTCAATTTGTCAATCAATTACTTGTTGATTTCAGAATTTTATTGCACAAAATTTTACCTCAGTTTACCTTCAGTATTACTTCCAAAAAGGCAATGCTTTTGTGAAGAAGGGTTCAAAATCCAAATTCTTTTTATTGGCCAATCAAAAGTATGAAGGATAAATCCTCGATATGGTAAGAAAAGAAGATTCAATGTTTTGCAAAGCCATAGATGATTGATATTGATCGCAGTCAATGGCACATTTTTAAAGAACATTCTTGTGAAAATGAGGCAGTGGAAATATCCTGAGCGCTAGAAAAAGAGAGAATTCATCCAAGCCTTGTCTCCTTAAGATCACCTAAGCTGCAATTAAATATCCGCAAAAGGGATCTCTCACTTGTCGTCAAGATGAAGGCGAATTAAGCTAGTAGACCCCCGGGGCCAAAGAAGATTCGAAACATCTCCAAGATGACGGAGTTTGTGACGGGTCCTTCCAGGGAAAGTCCAAAGTACTGTCGAGATGAAGGCAGATGCGATGAACCTCTCGACAATCCCTAAAAGATATTTAATTTCAGCTATCATCCAAAAAAATCTCTAAACCCAAGAGCCAATATCGTCAAAGAAGGATCGAAACATCTTCAAGTTGAAGGAGTTTGTGACGTACCCTTCCCAAAAGAGAGGAAAAAGAAAGAGAGAAAAAGCCAGAACATCTCCAAAATGAAGGAGAATGTAGCAAAAAAAACTGAAGAGAGCCAAAAGAGTGCAGAAAGATTATCATGAGAAAAGCTCCCAGGATATCAAACTGCCACATTTATCAAGAATCTTCTTTAAATTTAGGCAATTCTATTATCAATATTCTTTCATCGATTGCTTTCATAATATCAAATTCTCTTCTCTGTTTATATCAAGGAAAGTGATAGCTTCTTTGAAGAAGGTCAATCGCAAGCACTTTGGATGCTAAATCTTGATTCTACGAAGTGAATCTCATTTGGAGGTAATACTTCAGGTAGAAAAGAAGGAATATCTTTGCAACAATGTGCATCATTTTCAATTACTTTGAATCAACAAAAATTTTCAACATTTTGACAATATTTTCTAGCTATCCTGACGTTAAGTGAGATCTTGATGTTCATATTGATGCATCTTGACTCCTTCGAGAAGAGCTTCCTTTCTCATCTTTCACGTTGTTGAAAGATTAGCCTTCTCTTCGAAAGGATTACCTTTAGCATCTTTTGCATTGTCGAAAGAATCGCCTTGTTCCTTTAGATTGCCTTTTGTCATCTTTCGTGTTGTCGAAAGAATCGCCTTGTTCCTTTGGATCGCTCGCGTTCATCTTTCGCATTGCCGAAAGAGTTGCCTTATTCTTTGTTAAAAAAATTGCCTTATTCATCTTTTGCGTTGTCAAAAGAGTTGCCTTACTCTTCTCTAAAAGAGTTTGCTTTGTTTGTCTTTCGCGTTGCCAAAAGAGTTACCTTATTCTTGTCAAAAGATTGCCATATCCATCTTTCACATTGTCGAAAGAGTCGTCTTACTCCTTACCTTCTTCATATTTCACGATGATGAAAAATTCACTGGATCGTCTTGATCATTTTCCAAAATTGTCTCTCATAATTCTATTTCCATCGCTTCGTTCATCTTCAAGAAAAGTTGTCTTATTCACCTTCCAATATTCCATCTTCTGCCCGATCAGGATAAGGGTACAAACCTGAGCCTCATTCAAAGAGATATTTCATTTTCCGCCCAATCAAGATAAGGGTACAAACCTGAGCCTCATTCAAGTAGGTATTCTATTTTCTCGCCCAATCTGGTCAAGGGTTAAAACCTGAGCTTTGTTCCATACGAAACATTTCCTGTCCCATCCAAGTTAAGGGCATAAACCTGAACTTCGCTCTCTCAGAGCAAATCTATCCTCCATTTCATATCTACCATCTTCCTCGGGCTAATTTCTTCATACCCAGTCAGGTCCTTCTAACTGGAGCATTTTTATATAGCCCAAATTTGGTGTGTTTTCTTTGCCACTAAGCTCGACCATAAGCCGGCTTAGTAGCAAAGAGGGGCATCTGTAAACACCCCAAATTTTCACTCACCTTCTTGACATCGCCCTCAATCGGCATATTTCAGTTCTCCGAAATCAATGAAGGGCAAAATGGTCATTTTCTGAGTTTAGACCTTGCAGAAAGTCCTAAATTTCATTCTTGAGCCTCAAAATTTCTATATTTGGGTTCAGAGACATCTTCAAATTGCAAAATTTCAAAATCCTTTATCGGGACAAAAAGCTAGAATTTCCAATTCCAGACTCAGAATGACATTTCATAGAACATGTCTTTGCATAGCATTGCATGGACATTTTACATCATTTCACTGCACTGCATGTCATTTTGAGATCCAGAACTCCTGATGTTCAAAACTATCAATCTAGATTTGATTTTTAGACTTTCAAAATTGATTTCAAAACCCTAGGTCTTTAAAATTATCAATTCTTCCCATTTTACCCCCAGGACTTGGAATTACAAAAGTTGTTCTCAGGGAAAACAGTCTGGATATTTGGATACGGATTTTAAAGATTTTATCTCAAAAATTTTTGCAAAAAAAAAAGATTTCAAATCTCTTTACAATTTTTTTTTTACATTTACTTTATCCATATTTTTGCCCTGAAAAAACCAATTTTTCCAAATTCTTGAAAACAAACAAAGTTTTATCTCGTATTCTAAAAATTTTTATGTTTTTATTTTCCAATAAATGGAGCGGGACCCGCCTTTGAATTAGCATCACACTCAGATTCCCAGGTAAGTTTCTTATTTTCAAGCGGGACCCACCCGGAGATCGCACCAATTTGCAAATTCTTCTTTTTAATTTCTTAATGTTATTTGTTTATTTATTTTTTTTTTAAGTGGGCCCACACACATGTGGCACCCCAATTGAAAATAAAAGGTTTTCTAAAACAAAATAAAACTTTATTTTCCAAAAGGATTTTAAAAGTAGGTTGAGGTGGCATTTCCATTAAAAACTCTCATTTATTTCAATTTTTATTCCTCTTTATTGATTTGTTTAAATAAATTTTTTTTTTTTAAAAGAAGGATGCAGCCTTAAATGGCTCAACCGAACTTCCAAAAAAATAAAAAGATAATAAATTTCATTTTACCTAAAACTTAGGTAAATGAAACAAAGTTTTGAAAAAAAAAAAAAAAAACAGAGGATGTGCCCCTCTTGAAACGGCTGTTTCAAAATTCAAAAGAGGTAACAGAACCTCAATCCTTGGTGGGCTGTGTTTTTTTTTGAAAAGGGAAAGTTTCTTTTAAAGAGGGGCAGGGCATTCAGGAAAGGAGGGGGAGAGCCGATTGAAAGAGGAGAGAGTCGATTGAAAGGGGAGAGTCGATTAAAAGGAGGGAGGAATTGAAATCTGGTTTTGGGGGGTTTTTGCAGGAGGAAGCTCTGCAGTGTGAGGAAGCACCCGATCTTCTTCAGCCCAGCCACAAGTGTCTTCCACCTCCAGCAGCTGCCGCACATCCCCACTTCAACTCCAACCACAGGAGAGCCACCACCGGGCGCCATCTTCACCTCCATTCCAGCCACAACCACCCAGCTAGTGTTTTCATCATTGTCCACCTCCAACAGCCAACCTGTTTCCCATTTGCCTTCAGCCCCAGCCATTGTTTATCCAGATCCTTCTTCAACCCACCAGCCAGTTGCTATCCAGCCTTTTCTACAGCCCACCGCCCAGCCATCTCAGCCTTTTTGCAGCCCAACCAACGTCTCCTCATCTTCTTCACCAGCTAAGCCCAGCTGCAGGGGATATAGCAGATCCAGCAGAAGGCCTGCTACTCGCCTTTCCTTCAGCACAGCAATCGCCCTTCTTCTGCAACCTACAGGTCGTTTGGAGTCAGAGATTTATAAGGTATATTTTGAAGATTACAATATCCCTACTTTCTGTTTTTTTTTTTTTTCATTTTTTTTGCTACTCGATACTCTGATATATCTTATTCATTGCAGAAATCTCATCTCCTTATGTGATGGTATCCATGATAATGATATAATATCTCTGTTTTCAAAGTGTTCGAACCTCATTTCTTCCTAATTGATCCTGTATCTTATTAATTTTTCTACCCATCAGGATGTTATATTTCTCACCATGTTCAAAATTTTAACACAGCACGCCTTTTTGTTCCGGCACCTCATTTCATTTACATTCATTCAGTAGTTCTTTTGCGTCACGTTTCTATTCATTGCATTAAATGCTTGTTTCCTGATTCTTGATTTCTTGCATGTTTTTGTTTTTATCTTTAGTTTAGATATGATCTTAGTTTTAATTTCCTGCTTTTCCTCAGTTTTCCAATTTCCTGTTTGTTAAATGATTACCTGTATTTCCTGTTTTGTAATTTCTTGCATTTATGTTTTATATTTGTTGTTTTCATTTTCCATTAATTTTCCTGTAATATATTCATCACCGTGTCTATATTGCTAACCTTTTATTTTGTGGTAAGATTACTTTTTGCGTATGTATGAATAACATCTTCGATCATCTAAACAGAAATTTTCTAAATGAACTTCTTGTGGTTTTGATCCATATTAATTTACACTTGTTTGTTTTCTTTTCGTTTCAATTAGCCAAACTGATCATGTTGTTTGATTTCCAGTTTTGATTCATCATAGTGTTTTTTGTTTTACAAAGGATTCCTGTTTTCTGTTTTTTTTTATAAATTTTGTTCATCATAATCATCTAATTTAGCTAATATGTCATAGTTGGGTTGTTGAGGAATATATTGTATAGCCTCAAATATGTTGAAAGGCACAAGATTCATTGTTTATCCGGGTCAAGTATCCGATCCGGAAGATCAATTTTAGAATCGATACTGGTTCATGAAAGTAATGGGCTATACTTGTTGAAGTCATTCTCTTTTCTGCTGCAAGTGTGCAGTCTTGATATTTGGCCATATTCATGAACGGATATCTCTATATCCAATCATGATCTCCCAACCATCTTTGGCGTGCTTCATTATGGATATATAGGGAAGCTCCATACCCATTTTTACTAGAAATTGCATTATAATTTGGGAAATACGGTTGTGCAAAATCACCTACAGAAACTGCATATACCTGTATTTTCTGATTTTACCCATTAAATGGAATTCTCATTAAATGTGTATATTTTCTCATTATATGTATATATATATCTATGTATAAGTATATCTATTGTATATCTACCTATATGTATATGTATATATGTATATATATATATATATATATATATATATATGTATCCATATACATAGATATATACTTATATATATATATCCCTTCATGTGTCCTTATTTCCATATATGAGCATTCATGTATATATTTTCTCATGTAAATACACTTCCATTGATACATATCATTTAGCATCAATTTTAGTAATTTCTGATATACATCTCTTTGTTGTATATAATATATATATACCCATTTTTTTGGTTATCTTATACCAACTCTCATTTTGCAGGAAAATCTAGAAGATGTTGATTCCTTGACTCCATTTCAATTTTCTTTTACTTTATGTTATGCAATGTAACAACCCAATGTAAACCTTGGAATAAGATTTACTTTTACTGCTTAGATTAGGCTGCATCTCATATAGTTTGATTTCAGTAATATCCTGATTCTATGATGCATACATCTCAATCTTTCAAAATTCACCGTGGATGAACACGAATGGCACGTGCACCAACTCTTAGAGAGTTGATGAACTCGGTGGAGTCCATATTTACGGCCCTAGTCGGAATATGGACGAGACCCAGATCCATCATCTCTCTACCAGTCTCATTGAGCCTACACTCTTAGGCTATCTTGAAAATGCACCTCATATTTCCAATGTTTTCAAAATATTGTGAATTAACTCAAATAAATTCTGAAAATATTCATGGCCACAGTTAGAATATGTGAAGGATTTACTTTGGCTTAATCCACATTTTTCCAACAAATTTTTCAGAAAGTTTTTCAAAGTGCATTCATTCATTCAAATCATCTGCATCATTCGTTTTTCTCATGATTTTCTCAAAAGATTTTCACTTCATGGAATCGATTTTCTCAAGAAACTATGATGATATTCGGAGTTGGATTTCCCAAATCAAAGTTTTCCCGTGATTTTCCTTAAAAAGTTATTTTCTTAAGATCCATTTTCAAAAGGGAATTTTCATCTTTCTCAAGAATAAAAAGCTGATTTTCAGAAATTTCAAAGATAAAATTCTTAGGATTTCAATTTCCTAAGTTCTAAATTTCCTTCTCCAATGAATTTTCCTATAAATTTTCTATCCTTTTCTTAAAAAAAATTCCCAAAGTCCGAGTTTTCCCAAAAAAATGAGGGATCCTATATCAGAAAGGCATGCTTTATCCTTAATCCTCAACAATTTTTTGCAACCTCTGAGAGGATTAATCTCTACCTCACCCTCCAAGTCTTTCGTTGAACTCATTGAACAAGCTGAATGGCTCGAAATGGGAGTAGAGAATGGAGTCTATGAAGGCCTTACCATTGCAAGAAATAGTCAAGATGCCAAAAAGAAGGCTCACTTCACTTTTGCGGCAAAATCTTTCAATAATAGCAAAGGCAACAAGAATGATCATGGCAACAGTTTAGAGAGAATCAAAAGGCAAAAAGGGAAGGACATCAACAGTGATAAACCTCTCCAATCCAGCCCTCAACGTCAAAAGAAAGATCAGGAAAAATCAAAGCGCAAGGACTGGAGAACTGATCGAGAATTCACCCCTCTGGATCAGACACTCGAGAGTATACTCGAGTATATGCTTGAGAAAGACCTTGTTCGGTTGCCTAAAGCCTCTGATCCTCCAGCAATTATGGGCAGATTCAAAGAACAATTTTTCAAGTTTCATCGAGCAGTAGGGCATGATACAGAAAACTGCTTCGTCCTTAAGAACATTGTTCAAGACTGCATTGACAAGAAGCTCCTCGTTGAAGATGAAAAGGAGGACTAGTCATCATGACAAAGACTATTTTTTTTCACAATCATTCCAGAAGATGACAATGCCAACAATTTCCCATTTCCCATTTTGCTTTTTCAAAAAGAATAATGTAATCCCATTCTCTTTCCTTGATTTTAAAGCATCAATAAAGTCATCGAATTTTTCAATAGCTTGGCGCCATCTTATTTGCTTCTTCTTCCTTTTCAAAATGTCTATCTTGTGAGGAATGATCTTGAGGAAGTCTATCAGTCAAGAAGCTTGTCAATTATCCTTCTTTTATTCAAAATCCTAGTCACACTGGGGCATTTTTTTTTGAAAATTTCTCTTTACCTCAAAACATCCTATATGCAGGCAGGATAAACCAATCTCTCATTTCGCATATATATGCACTCACTTACATTAATTTTGCATTCATTTACATGTCATATGCATTTGCATTTCATTTTGCATCAATTCTGCATCCATTTTTTCCCCTTCAGGTTAAGGGATAAAACCTGAATCATTTTTCATAATTCTTCAATTTCAACCTCCGGGTCATCCAATTTCTAATTTTCAAATTACCAAAATTCTCAATTTTGACCGCCAAGTCATCCAATTTCCATTCCCCATTCAGGATAAGGGGATAATCCTGAAACCGTTCATAAAAGTAATCCAACTCTCTATAATGATCCTCGTTCTTTATTGAACTGATAGTGTTCCAAGTGAACTGATAGTCGTTCTTCATTGAACTGATAGTGTTCCAAGCGAACTAATAGTCGTTCTTCATCGAACTGATAGTGTTCCAAGAGAACTGATAGTCGTTCTTCATTGAACTGATAGTGTTCCAAGTGAACTGATAGTCGTTCTTCATTGAACTGATAGTGTTCCAAGCGAACTGATAGTCGTTCTTCATCGAACTGATAGTGTTCCAAGTGAACTGATAGTCGTTCTTCATTGAACTGATAGTGTTCCAAGTGAACTGATAGTCGTTCTTCATTGGACTGATAATGTTCCAAGTGAACTGATAGTCGTTCTTCATTAAACTGATAGTGTTTCAAGCGAACTGATAGTCGTTCTTTATTGAACTGATAGTGTTCCAAGCGAACCGATGGTCGTTCTTCATTGAACTGATATTATTCCCAGCGATGGTCGTTCTTCATTGAACTGATATTATTCCCAGCGATGGTCATTCTTAATTGAATTGATATTGTTCCCAGTGAACCAATGGTCGTTCTTAATTGAACCGATATTGTTCTCAATGAACCGATGATCGTTCTCAATTGAACTGATATTGTTCCCAGTAAACTGATAATCACCTCCTTTGGGCAAGAAGAGGATAATTGTCGTCACGGATGCGTTAAGCAGGACCTCAAATGCTCACTTTCACCAAAGATTTCAAGAAAACTTTGTCAATTTGTCAATCAATTACTTGTTGATTTCAGAATTTTATTGCACAAAATTTTACCTCAGTTTACCTTCAGTATTACTTCCAAAAAGGCAATGCTTTTGTGAAGAAGGGTTCAAAATCCAAATTCTTTTTATTGGCCAATCAAAAGTATGAAGGATAAATCCTCGATATGGTAAGAAAAGAAGATTCAATGTTTTGCAAAGCCATAGATGATTGATATTGATCGCAGTCAATGGCACATTTTTAAAGAACATTCTTGTGAAAATGAGGCAGTGGAAATATCCTGAGCGCTAGAAAAAGAGAGAATTCATCCAAGCCTTGTCTCCTTAAGATCACCTAAGCTGCAATTAAATATCCGCAAAAGGGATCTCTCACTTGTCGTCAAGATGAAGGCAAATTAAGCGAGTAGACCCCCGGGGCCAAAGAAGATTCGAAACATCTCCAAGATGACGGAGTTTGTGACGGGTCCTTCCAGGGAAAGTCCAAAGTACTGTCGAGATGAAGGCAGATGCGATGAACCTCTTGACAATCCCTAAAAGATATTTAATTTCAGCTATCATCCAAAAAAATCTCTAAACCCAAGAGCCAATATCGTCAAAGAAGGATCGAAACATCTTCAAGTTGAAGGAGTTTGTGACGTACCCTTCCCAAAAGAGAGCAAGAGAGGAAAAAGAAAGAGAGAAAAAGCCAGAACATCTCCAAAATGAAGGAGAATGTAGCAAAAAAAACTGAAGAGAGCCAAAAGAGTGCAGAAAGATTATCATGAGAAAAGCTCCCAGGATATCAAACTGCCACATTTATCAAGAATCTTCTTTAAATTTAGGCAATTCTATTATCAATATTCTTTCATTGATTGCTTTCATAATATCAAATTCTCTTCTCTGTTTATATCAAGGAAAGTGATAGCTTCTTTGAAGAAGGTCAATCGCAAGCACTTTGGATGCTAAATCTTGATTCTACGAAGTGAATCTCATTTGGAGGTAATACTTCAGGTAGAAAAGAAGGAATATCTTTGCAACAATGTGCATCATTTTCAATTACTTTGAATCAACAAAAATTTTCAACATTTTGACAATATTTTCTAGCTATCCTGACGTTAAGTGAGATCTTGATGTTCATATTGATGCATCTTGACTCCTTCGAGAAGAGCTTCCTTTCTCATCTTTCACGTTGTTGAAAGATTAGCCTTCTCTTCGAAAGGATTACCTTTAGCATCTTTCGCATTGTCGAAAGAATCGCCTTGTTCCTTTAGATTGCCTTTTGTCATCTTTCGTGTTGTCGAAAGAATCGCCTTGTTCCTTTGGATCGCTCGCGTTCATCTTTCGCATTGCCGAAAGAGTTGCCTTATTCTTTGTTAAAAAAATTGCCTTATTCATCTTTTGCGTTGTCAAAAGAGTTGCCTTACTCTTCTCTAAAAGAGTTTGCCTTGTTTGTCTTTCGCGTTGCCAAAAGAGTTACCTTATTCTCGTCAAAAGATTGCCATATCCATCTTTCACATTGTCGAAAGAGTCGTCTTACTCCTTACCTTCTTCATATTTCACGATGATGAAAAATTCACTGGATCGTCTTGATCATTTTCCAAAATTGTCTCTCATAATTCTATTTCCATCGCTTCGTTCATCTTCAAGAAAAGTTGTCTTATTCACCTTCCAATATTCCATCTTCTGCTCGATCAGGATAAGGGTACAAACCTGAGCCTCATTCAAAGAGATATTTCATTTTCCGCCCAATCAGGATAAGGGTACAAACCTGAGCCTCATTCAAGTAGGTATTCTATTTTCTCGCCCAATCTGGTCAAGGGTTAAAACCTGAGCTTTGTTCCATATGGAACATTTCCTGTCCCATCCAGGTTAAGGGCATAAACCTGAACTTCGCTCTCTCAAAGCAAATCTATCCTCCATTTCATATCTACCATCTTCCTCGGGCTAATTTCTTCATACCCAGTCAGGTCCTTCTAACTGGAGCATTTTTATATAGCCCAAATTTGGTGTGTTTTCTTTGCCACTAAGCTCGACCATAAGCCGGCTTAGTAGCAAAGAGGGGCATCTGTAAACACCCCAAATTTTCACTCACCTTCTTGACATCGCCCTCAATCGGCATATTTCAGTTCTCCGAAATCAATGAAGGGCAAAATGGTCATTTTCTGAGTTTAGACCTTGCTGAAAGTCCTAAATTTCATTCTTGAGCCTCAAAATTTCTATATTTAGGTTCAGAGACATCTTCAAATTGCAAAATTTCAAAATCCTTTATCGGGACAAAAAGCTAGAATTTCCAATTCCAGACTCAGAATGACATTTCATAGAACATGTCTTTGCATAGCATTGCATGGACATTTTACATCATTTCACTGCACTGCATGTCATTTTGAGATCCAGAACTCCTGATGTTCAAAACTATCAATCTAGATTTGATTTTTAGACTTTCAAAATTGATTTCAAAACCCTAGGTCTTTAAAATTATCAATTCTTCCCATTTTACCCCCAGGACTTGGAATTACAAAAGTTGTTCTCAGGGAAAACAGTCTGGATATTTGGATACGGATTTTAAAGATTTTATCTCAAAAATTTTTGCAAAAAAAAAAGATTTCAAATCTCTTTACAAATTTTTTTTTACATTTACTTTATCCATATTTTTGCCCTGAAAAAACCAATTTTTCCAAATTCTTGAAAACAAACAAAGTTTTATCTCGTATTCTAAAATTTTTTATGTTTTTATTTTCCAATAAATGGAGCGGGACCCGCCTTTGAATTAGCATCACACTCAGATTCCCAGGTAAGTTTCTTATTTTCAAGCGGGATCCACCCGGAGATCGCACCAATTTGCAAATTCTTCTTTTTAATTTCTAATGTTATTTGTTTATTCATTTTTTTTTTAAGTGGGCCCACACACATGTGGCACCCCAATTGAAAATAAAAGGTTTTCTAAAACAAAATAAAACTTTATTTTCCAAAAGGATTTTAAAAGTAGGTTGAGGTGGCATTTCCATTAAAAACTCTCATTTATTTCAATTTTTATTCCTCTTTATTGATTTGTTTAAATAATTTTTTTTTTTTTAAAAGAAGGATGCAGCCTTAAATGGCTCAGCCGAACTTCCAAAAAAATAAAAAGATAATAAATTTCATTTTACCTAAAACTTAGGTAAATGAAACAAAGTTTTGAAAAAAAAAAAAAAAACAGAGGATGCGCCCCTCTTGAAACGGCTGTTTCAAAATTCAAAAGAGGTAACAGAACCTCAATCCTTGGTGGGCTGTGTTTTTTTTTGAAAAGGGAAAGTTTCTTTTAAAGAGGGGCAGGGCATTCACGAAAGGAGGGGGAGAGCCGATTGAAAGAGGAGAGAGTCGATTGAAAGGGGAGAGTCGATTAAAAGGAGGGAGGAATTGAAATCTGGTTTTGGGGGGTTTTTGCAGGAGGAAGCTCTGCAGCGTGAGGAAGCACCCGATCTTCTTCAGCCCAGCCACAAGTGTCTTCCACCTCCAGCAGCTGCCGCACATCCCCACTTCAACTCCAACCACAGGAGAGCCACCACCGGGCGCCATCTTCACCTCCATTCCAGCCACAACCACCTAGCTAGTGTTTTCATCATTGTCCACCTCCAACAGCCAACCTGTTTCCCATTTGCCTTCAGCCCCAGCCATTGTTTATCCAGATCCTTCTTCAACCCACCAGCCAGTTGCTATCCAGCCTTTTCTACAGCCCACCGCCCAGCCATCTCAGCCTTTTTGCAGCCCAACCAACGTCTCCTCATCTTCTTCACCAGCTAAGCCCAGCTGCAGGGGATATAGCAGATCCAGCAGAAGGCCTGCTACTCGCCTTTCCTTCAGCACAGCAATCGCCCTTCTTCTGCAGCCTACAGGTCGTTTGGAGCCAGAGATTTATAAGGTATATTTTGAAGATTACAATATCCCTACTTTCTGTTTTTTTTTTTTCATTTTTTTTGCTACTCGATACTCTGATATATCTTATTCATTGCAGAAATCTCATCTCCTTATGTGATGGTATCCATGATAATGATATAATATCTTTGTTTTCAAAGTGTTCGAACCTCATTTCTTCCTAATTGATCCTGTATCTTATTAATTTTTCTACCCATCAGGATGTTATATTTCTCACCATGTTCAAAATTTTAACACAGCACGCCTTTTTGTTCCGGCACCTCATTTCATTTACATTCATTCAGTAGTTCTTTTGCATCACGTTTCTATTCATTGCATTAAATGCTTGTTTCCTGATTCTTGATTTCTTGCATGTTTTTGTTTTTATCTTTAGTTTAGATATGATCTTAGTTTTAATTTCCTGCTTTTCCTCAGTTTTCCAATTTCCTGTTTGTTAAATGATTACCTGTATTTCCTGTTTTGTAATTTCTTGCATTTATGTTTTATATTTGCTGTTTTCATTTTCCATTAATTTTCCTGTAATATATTCATCACCCTGTCTATATTGCTAACCTTTTATTTTGTGGTAAGATTACTTTTTGCGTATGTATGAATAACATCTTCGATCATCTAAATAGAAATTTTCTAAATGAACTTCTTGTGGTTTTGATCCATATTAATTTACACTTGTTTGTTTTCTTTTCGTTTCAATTAGCCAAACTGATCATGTTGTTTGATTTCCAGTTTTGATTCATCATAGTGTTTTTTGTTTTACAAAGGATTCCTGTTTTCTGTTTTTTTTTATAAATTTTGTTCATCATAATCATCTAATTTAGCTAATATGTCATAGTTGGGTTGTTGAGGAATATATTGTATAGCCTCAAATATGTTGAAAGGCACAAGATTCATTGTTTATCCGGGTCAAGTATCCGATCCGGAAGATCAATTTTAGAATCGATACTGGTTCATGAAAGTAATGGGCTATACTTGTTGAAGTCATTCTCTTTTCTGCTGCAAGTGTGCAGTCTTG
This sequence comes from Nuphar pumila, assembly GCF_984573655.1. Classification (NCBI taxonomy): domain Eukaryota; kingdom Viridiplantae; phylum Streptophyta; class Magnoliopsida; order Nymphaeales; family Nymphaeaceae; genus Nuphar; species Nuphar pumila. Next base: position 55,650,687 of record NC_143260.1, read on the forward strand.
ATATTTGGCCATATTCATGAACGGATATCTCTATATCCAATCATGATCTCCCAACCATCTTTGGCGTGCTTCATTATGGATATATAGGGAAGCTCCATACCCATTTTTACTAGAAATTGCATTATAATTTGGGAAATACGGTTGTGCAAAATCACCTACAGAAACTGCATATACCTGTATTTTCTGATTTTACCCATTAAATGGAATTCTCATTAAATGTGTATATTTTCTCATTATATGTATATATATATCTATGTATAAGTATATCTATTGTATATCTACCTATATGTATATGTATATATGTATATATATATATATATATATATATATATATATATATATATATATATATGTATCCATATACATAGATATATACTTATATATATATATCCCTTCATGTGTCCTTATTTCCATATATGAGCATTCATGTATATATTTTCTCATGTAAATACACTTCCATTGATACATATCATTTAACATCAATTTTAGTAATTTCTGATATACATCTCTTTGTTGTATATAATATATATATATATATACTCATTTTTTTGGTTATCTTGTACTAACTCTCATTTTGCAGGAAAATCTAGAAGATGTTGATTCCTTGACTCCATTTCAATTTTCTTTTACTTTATGTTATGCAATGTAACAACCCAATGTAAACCTTGGAATAAGATTTACTTTTACTGCTTAGATTAGGCTGCATCTCATATAGTTTGATTTCAGTAATATCCTGATTCTATGATGCATACATCTCAATCTTTCAAAATTCACCGTGGATGAACACGAATGGCACGTGCACCAACTCTTAGAGAGTTGATGAACTCGGTGGAGTCCATATTTACGGCCCTAGTCGGAATATGGACGAGACCCAGATCCATCATCTCTCTATCAGTCTCATTGAGCCTACACTCTTAGGCTATCTTGAAAATGCACCTCATATTTCCAATGTTTTCAAAATATTGTGAATTAACTCAAATAAATTCTGAAAATATTCATGGCCACAGTTAGAATATGTGAAGGATTTACTTTGGCTTAATCCACATTTTTCCAACAAATTTTTCAGAAAGTTTTTCAAAGTGCATTCATTCATTCAAATCATCTGCATCATTCGTTTTTCTCATGATTTTCTCAAAAGATTTTCACTTCATGGAATCGATTTTCTCAAGAAACTATGATGATATTCGGAGTTGGATTTCCCAAATCAAAGTTTTCCCGTGATTTTCCTTAAAAAGTTATTTTCTTAAGATCCATTTTCAAAAGGGAATTTTCATCTTTCTCAAGAATAAAAAGCTGATTTTCAGAAATTTCAAAGATAAAATTCTTAGGATTTCAATTTCCTAAGTTCTAAATTTCCTTCTCCAATGAATTTTCCTATAAATTTTCTATCCTTTTCTTAAAAAAAAATCCCAAAGTCCGAGTTTTCCCAACAAGTGCTTTCCGTTTCAAATGTTCATCTTTTCTCAAGAATTCCTTCCATTTTCCCGAGATTCTCATTTCTTCATAGTTTTCCAAGTTTTTATAACTTTCTCAAAATTTTCTCGAGATTATCATTTCTTCATGGTTTTCCAAGTCTTTCTAAGCTTTCTTAAAATTTTCCTGAAATTCTTATTGCCTCATGGTTTTCCAAGTCTTTCTAGGCTTTCGCAAAATTGTCCTGAGACTCTCCTTTCTTCAAGATTTTCTAAGTCTTTATAAACTTTCCCGAGATTTTCAAACCTTCTTCGTCTGAGTTTTCCTGAGAGATTGATTTTCATCTTTTCTTGAGAAACGCTTTTCAACTCAAATGTTTTCTAAGCATACATCATATTTTCCAATTTTACATTTTCCAAAAATCTCATAGCACATGCCTGAATTCTCTGTGCATTTAGGATAGAATACAATTTCGATAATTTCGCTAAGTCAAGCATAATTTTGGTCCTTGGTTCGATTACCCCTATTAAAGGCTGCAGGAACGGTCGAACCTCGTACCGACAGGTCGAGCCCCATCCCATGGATTTTCCCGCAATTTTCAAAACGGAGGCAAGTATTTCAAAACAATTTCCAAAATCCGGTCAAGTTTGAATCGCGAAAGCGTTTCCCTCTCTCTTCCGCAAGGAAGGGAAGACGGGAAAAATTTTGCAACGATAACAGGTTTGGCGACCGTGATGGGACCTGTCCTTGTCTGATTAAAATTATGTTTGACTTAGTTCAATTATCAAAATTATGTTCACAAAATGTCAGCTTTTTACTTTCAATATCATGTGAACCTAGGAGCCTAGATTCTGACCTAGCTGACATTGACTGCATATAGCTTAAGCATGGTTTGGTAGGACCAGATTGAGGAGAAATTTTCATGCTCACATAGACTTAGGTCTAAATACAACTCTCCTCAATTTAGGATCTGAATGTAAACAATGTATGTTTCTTCAAAGATTTTCGAAAGTCTATCTCTCTAGGATTTAGAGCCATCTATTTCTTGCATGTGATCATTTTTCAAAACCCCAATTACCTATTATTACCCGGTCTTCACGTTGCTGGGCTCTCTTCCAGAACCCTAGTTTGGGACAGAGCCTCACAACTGGGCCACCTATTTGGGTTAACACCCCCTACCACGTACCGCGGGCCACAGTCCGAAGTATATCGGTAGGCGATGTTGGAAAACCTTACCTTAGAACCAGAGTTGAAATTATATGCCACGAACCTTGAATTTTGGTTCGGGTATATCGGCATAACTGGATTGGACAAAGATGATCTGAACTTAGAGTTAGGATTAGGGTCCTACAGTTGTTTTCAAAATGATGCATCTAGAGTCAACCTTTTAGTAAGTGTTGTATGTGCATAAATGTTTGTGCAGGATGTGATTGATTGCATGTTACCTCTATTTTCTTATATTTTTCCTAAAATATTTTCAAATACTCATATTTCTCATCTTTTCACTTTATTTTCTCAAACCCTGGATGATTTTCCCAAATATCCAATTTCTTTCGAAACTCCAGGTAATTTTTCATTCTCCCGTTCTACTGGATTTCGAATTTTCAGCTGCATTTTATCCTGCCTGTCATTTTTCAAAATCATATGTTTTCTCTTATTGAATTTTCAATCATTTTGTCTATTTGCAAAATTCTTCATCTTATTTTCCTCGTACATACCTTGATTACTGCGGTGGAAATTGTTTACCCGCTTGCCTTCTCCTTATTCTAAATCCGTTTGCAGATTGTTTTCCAAAAGATATCTCTTTCCTTAAAAAAATGGTGTTTTTCCTCGTGGTTGACGACCTCACCTAGGTAACAAGGCACATTTTCCGTTGTTATTTCTCTTACAAAGAATGACAACACAATTGTCGTGATTTCAGCGGCGACTCCATCCCTAGTAATGGGATGTTCTTCCAATTGTTTACCATATCGTCAATAATCATTTTCTTCCCAATCCAAAGTTCCCTCAGAGTCTAATCAAGACTTCATCCTGCAGAGAGAATCCACAACATTTGATGGTTCGAACAAGATCAGGAAAAAGAACAACGGCATCTCAGTACTCATCGGCCTTCGAAGAAGAGATGGGCTCCCCGCGATCCGAGAGGAGTCAAGAGCAACAGCAAGAAGAGGATGGCATAGACCCACATATGTATGTCATGTTCCAGAAAATAATGACCAAAATGATGAGTGAACAGGCTGGGACCAGAAGAACCCATTCAGAGAGAAGTTCCATGGGTACAAGGATAAGAAGACTTCCAAGAAGCAAGTTCAGCCAGAAGAAATTTCAGATGAATCAGAATCAGAGGAAGACACCGATGAAGAATATGAGGTGCCTCCGGCATTTCAGAAACAGGGCCGAGAACAAAGGAGTGGTCGCAAATCAAAGAATCAAGTTGCAGAAGAGCTCTTGCAGACACAGTTCAAAGAAATGGCCAAAGTTGTTAAAGACCTGCAAGCTCGCGACAAGGGCAAGAAAGTCTTCACTAGCGAAGATTTTTATGATGGATTAGAAGGAGACGAAGAACTGGAAAACCTGCCCCGCAAGTTCATCAAGTTCGATGGTTCTGGTGATCCCAAAGTCCATCTAGCCATGTTCTTCGCCGAATGCTCCAAATTCAAGAGAGACAATAGGGCCCTATTTCTCTGTTTTCCTCGTAGCTTAGAAGGCACTGCCGCCAAGTGGTACTCCGAGCATATCAATCCAATTGAGCTGCGAGAATTCGATAAGGTGGTCAACCTATTCATTGAGCGATTTCTGTTCAATACTGAAGCGCTCCCAAAATTGAGCCATCTCTGCAATCTAAGGCAGAATGAAAATAAAAAGACAAGGGACTTCATTCGCAAATGGAGAGAGACATACAAAAAAATGAGGGATCCTATATCAGAAAGGCATGCTTTATCCTTAATCCTCAACAATTTTTCGCAACCTCTGAGAGGATTAATCTCTACCTCACCCTCCAAGTCTTTCGTTGAACTCATTGAACAAGCTGAATGGCTCGAAATGGGAGTAGAGAATGGAGTCTATGAAGGCCTTACCATTGCAAGAAATAGTCAAGATGCCAAAAAGAAGGCTCACTTCACTTTTGCGGCAAAATCTTTCAATAATAGCAAAGGCAACAAGAATGATCATGGCAACAGTTTAGAGAGAATCAAAAGGCAAAAAGGGAAGGACATCAACAGTGATAAACCTCTTCAATCCAGCCCTCAACGTCAAAAGAAAGATCAGGAAAAATCAAAGCGCAAGGACTGGAGAACTGATCGAGAATTCACCCCTCTGGATCAGACACTCGAGAGTATACTCGAGTATATGCTTGAGAAAGACCTTGTTCGGTTGCCTAAAGCCTCTGATCCTCCAGCAATTATGGGCAGATTCAAAGAACAATTTTTCAAGTTTCATCGAGCAGTAGGGCATGATACAGAAAACTGCTTCGTCCTTAAGAACATTGTTCAAGACTGCATTGACAAGAAGCTCCTCGTTGAAGATGAAAAGGAGGACTAGTCATCATGACAAAGACTATTTTTTTTCACAATCATTCCAGAAGATGACAATGCCAACAATTTCCCATTTCCCATTTTGCTTTTTCAAAAAGAATAATGTAATCCCATTCTCTTTCCTTGATTTTAAAGCATCAATAAAGTCATCGAATTTTTCAATAGCTTGGCGCCATCTTATTTGCTTCTTCTTCCTTTTCAAAATGTCTATCTTGTGAGGAATGATCTTGAGGAAGTCTATCAGTCAAGAAGCTTGTCAATTATCCTTCTTTTATTCAAAATCCTAGTCACACTGGGGCATTTTTTTTTGAAAATTTCTCTTTACCTCAAAACATCCTATATGCAGGCAGGATAAACCAATCTCTCATTTCGCATATATATGCACTCACTTACATTAATTTTGCATTCATTTACATGTCATATGCATTTGCATTTCATTTTGCATCAATTCTGCATCCATTTTTTCCCCTTCAGGTTAAGGGATAAAACCTGAATCATTTTTCATAATTCTTCAATTTCAACCTCCGGGTCATCCAATTTCTAATTTTCAAATTACCAAAATTCTCAATTTTGACCGCCAAGTCATCCAATTTCCATTCCCCATTCAGGATAAGGGGATAATCCTGAAACCGTTCATAAAAGTAATCCAACTCTCTATAATGATCCTCGTTCTTTATTGAACTGATAGTGTTCCAAGTGAACTGATAGTCGTTCTTCATTGAACTGATAGTGTTCCAAGCGAACTAATAGTCGTTCTTCATCGAACTGATAGTGTTCCAAGAGAACTGATAGTCGTTCTTCATTGAACTGATAGTGTTCCAAGTGAACTGATAGTCGTTCTTCATTGAACTGATAGTGTTCCAAGCGAACTGATAGTCGTTCTTCATCGAACTGATAGTGTTTCAAGTGAACTGATAGTCGTTCTTCATTGAACTGATAGTGTTCCAAGTGAACTGATAGTCGTTCTTCATTGAACTGATAATGTTCCAAGTGAACTGATAGTCGTTCTTCATTAAACTGATAGTGTTCTAAGCGAACTGATAGTCGTTCTTCATTGAACTGATAGTGTTCCAAGCGAACCGATGGTTGTTCTTCATTGAACTGATATTATTCCCAGCGATGGTTGTTCTTCATTGAACTGATATTATTCCCAGCGATGGTCATTCTTAATTGAATTGATATTGTTCCCAGTGAACCAATGGTCGTTCTTAATTGAACCGATATTGTTCTCAATGAACCGATGATCGTTCTCAATTGAACTGATATTGTTCCCAGTAAACTGATAATCACCTCCTTTGGGAAAGGAGAGGATATTGTCGTCACGGATGCGTTAAGCAGGACCTCAAATGCTCACTTTCACCAAAGATTTCAAGAAAACTTTGTCAATTTGTCAATCAATTACTTGTTGATTTCAGAATTTTATTGCACAAAATTTTACCTCAGTTTACCTTCAGTATTACTTCAAAAAAGGCAATGCTTTTGTGAAGAAGGGTTCAAAATCCAAATTCTTTTTATTGGCCAATCAAAAGGATGAAGGATAAATCCTCGATATGGTAAGAAAAGAAGATTCAATGTTTTGCAAAGCCATAGATGATTGATATTGATCGCAGTCAATGGCACATTTTTAAAGACCATTCTTGTGAAAATGAGGCAGTGGAAATATCCTGAGCGCTAGAAAAAGAGAGAATTCATCCAAGCCCTGTCTCCTTAAGATCACCTAAGCTGCAATTAAATATCCGCAAAAGGGATCTCTCACTTGTCGTCAAGATGAAGGCGAATTAAGCGAGTAGACCCCCGGGGCCAAAGAAGATTCGAAACATCTCCAAGATGACGGAGTTTGTGACGGGTCCTTCCAGGGAAAGTCCAAAGCACTGTCGAGATGAAGGCAGATGCGAATGTGACGCAAGGTACACCAACACAAATAAAGTAAAATGAAAAGGCAATGGAAACTGCTATAGAAATAAATCATTACGAAATCAATTTTTTTTTATATATATAGGACCCAAAACGAAATACCCTGAGAATCAGAGGAGAAGAGATCTCCTTGTAAGTGCAGAGAGTATGAGGTAGAGCAAAACCCTTGTTAAACCAGATCCAGTGACAAAGAATCATTGATTGTAGAGCCAATAAGAATTTCTCAAATGAGATGGGTGATTCCCTCAAGACCTAATTTGCTTTCTACAGCAAATTAGAGGTCCGGTCTCCAAATACTTTACTGCAATTCAAAGGCAAACGTAGGGGCATTGCATCTGATGATGATTATATGCTGATTTCTGACCATCCCAAGCATACCGTGGGTTTTCAGTAGATCCAGTCTACTTTCATGGCAGATCAGGATGTAATGAACAATAAAACAATGAAAAGGGGGGGGGTAATGGACAAGAGAATCATATAATAAAATGATAATTGAATATAAGTATGATTGCTAGTGAATGTCATATAGTGAACAAAAGCCAGCAAGATGTAATCTGATGTTATTATCATGCTAAAGAAATAATCAACAGGGGCTCGTGTATGGCAGAGGATCACAAATCAGAAAGAAAAAGAAAAAAAAAATGTTGGAACGTGGTGATTCCTCTACTGTTGAACGGGAGAGTGTTGAAGTTGCTATAAGCAACTCAACACGGTCCATGGTGCGTCATTGAGATGATCAAATAGGAAAAATAAAGAGAAAAGGAAGGGAAAACTGTAAATTACAAGAAGGAATGAAAAAAAAAACAAAAGGGGGACTCACTGGATCTCTGTGAAAATCTGAGCAAAAGAGAGGTGATACTCCTTCAGTGGAACTCGAAGGGCAGTTCTGTGGATTTCTTGTGCTTGCTGGAATTTTTTTTAGAGAGAGAGGTTTCCCCTCTTTCTGCTGTAGGGATTTCCTCACCGAGAGAAGAGTCCGTGCCAGAGGGAGTAGGATTGCTGGAATTCTGAGGGGGAGAGTCAATCCGATTTTTTTTTTGTTTGCAGGGATTCCGGAAGAGGGAAGCAGAAGGGGAAGTGATGGGTGAAAATTGATGCGAGAGAGTAAATCCTTCGGAAGAGAAGTAGACAATGGATGGCCCCTCTCAAAGGGGCTCCCCAGTGTCCTCTTAAAGGGAAAAAGGAATGTTCGAGAGACGATTTGTTGAGGATAGAAGGAGGCGAATGCAGAGATCGTTGGAGATGAACGATGGAGAGAGGTGAGGGCTTCGTTGAGGGGGAATGCGCGAGAGAGGAGAGCCAGCGGCCGTTGTAACTTTTCCAATTTCTTAAAAAGAAGGCCCCTTTTTAGGAAATTTTTGTAAAGTGGTTAGAAAGGGAGGTTTTTAGAAAAATCAACTTAAACCATTTGTTTTCTTCTTTGTTTTTCCAATTTTTTTGGTTTTTGTGTTTGTTTTTCAAATTTTTTGTATTTTCAGAATAAAATTCTAAAGTTTGTGAGAAAACAAAGATTAAAACTAATTTTTTTTGTGTTTTTGCAAAAATGTTTACAAAAGGGAAATTTTCTGAGAATTAAAAGCTATTTTTGGGGAAATTTCTTAAGAAATGGGTTTGGATCCGGATTTTGAGGAAATATGGATTTAAAACACTGGATTCATATCCGAAATCAAGTTGAATTTATTTCAGAAAATCTGAAGAATAACCGAATTTCGGCTTTGAAATTGCTTTTATCTCCTCAGAAAATGAGGGTCAGGGGCAAAAAAGGGTCATTTTGAAAAACCTTTGAAAAAATTGGGGTGTTCACAGATGCCCCTCTTTACTACTAAGCCGGTTGAAAGCCGAGCTTAGTGGCAAAGACAACACTCCAAATTTTGAAAATGCCCCAGTCAGCAGATCTGAACTGGGTGTGGAAGAATTATTTTGAAAATATGGCTTCTCAGGCTTTGAAACCTTATTCTGAATGGTTTTAAGGAGACGAAATCCTCGAAGATGGTGTGATCAAATGATAGAAATGAGGAAATCGTGATGGGACTTTGGGTGAAAATCCTGAAATAGTGGGAAATGAGAATTTTGATCAGGTCTCATGGATGAGACAAGATACTCTTTTTGAAATGATTCAGGTTTAGCCCTTAACCTGGATGGGACGAAGATATATCAAAAAGTGTTTTGAATGAGGAAAGGAGTACATGAGAACCTTGATGGGACATTTTGAAAAATGCCTCGTGAAATGAAGCTCAAGTAGGATCCTATCCTGGATGGATATATAAAGCATGGATTCCTCGATGGGAGGAACCATGATGGGACTGGAAGAAAACATCTCGTCAAAACGAGGAATCTCGTTGGAACGAGACTTAGGTTTAACCCAAACCTGAAAGGAAGATACCTCGTGAAATGAGGTTCCGGGTTAACTCTTAGCCTGAATAGGAAATCTACCATACGGGTTTCTCAAATGGAGAAACCATAATGGGACCTTCGGAATTTGGATGAACAAATCCGAAAGGGGTTTGCGAAAGGAAGAAGATAGGGTTCCCTAAAGCTTGGAAAAAGGAATGATTTTGGGCGTCTCATTTCCTGAGACTGAAATAGCTTTTTGAAATCAAATGACCTCTCGCAGAAAATTCAGGTTTTGACCCTTAACCTAAGTGGGAACACCATACAAAATCCTTGACTGAAGAAACCGCGATGGGACAGAAAGAGATACTTCAACTGAGTGAGGCAACTCTTCTGTAAGATATAGACAACGCTAGGTTGCATCAAAAAATGGATATTGAATGTTTATTTCATTCTTGAAATAGCTAGAAAATTTTGCCAATGAGATAAAATTGTAGCTGATTCAAATGCTTGAAAATGTGCACGTATGTGCTAAGATATTCCTTCTTTTACCTAGAGTATTTCCCCCCAAATGAGGTTAACTCCTCAGTTCTAAGAGTCAGATTCAAATTTTTTAGCGTTGATGATTTTCTTCAAGGAAGCTATCCATTTCCCTGATATGAGAATAGAAGAAATGTTCTTAATTTCATAAGAGCAAGTAATGAGAAGATATTGATAAAAGAATTTTGCATGAGAAAAGATGACTTCTGGCAACTTTGGCAGTTTGATATCTGGGTGTTTTCCCATGATCTTTTTGCACTCTTTTTGAGTCATTGCACTTTTTTCGGTTTTTCACACCATCCTTCATTTGGATGTCCTGGCTTTTCTCTCTTTTTCAGGGAAGGGTACGTCACAAACTCCTTCATCTTGGAGATGTTCTGATCCTTCTTTTATCTCAGGGATTCTATTGATGACATTGGCTCGAAAAAGGTCTTTAGATGATAGCAGAAATCAAATATCTTTTAGGGTTTGTCGGTAGGCTCATCACACTCGCCTTCATCTTGACGGTGATCTGCACTTTCCCTGGAAGGATCCTTCACAAACTCCTTCATCTCGGAGATGATCCAAATCTTCTTTGGCCCCGAGGGTCTGCTCGCATATTCGTCTTCATCTTAACGACAGTTGAGAGATCCCTTTTGTGGATATTTGATTGCAACTTTAAACGAATGAGAAGATATGGGTCGAGTGGATTCTTTCTATAGCTCGAGATATTTCCACTGCCTGATTGCCAGAAAGTCATTTTTAAACATGCGCCATAGCCAAGATCAATATCAATTCGCTTCTGGCTTTTCAACATCATTGAAGATTTCTTTCATTGATCATATCAAGGGCATTTCTTACATCCTTTTGGTTGATCAATCAGGAAAAGATTTTGAATTTTACCTCTCTTTCGCAAAACTTTCACCTTTTTGGAAAGAAATACTGGAGGTAATCTGAGAAAATCCTTTTGTGTAGTCAGACTTTTAGAATCAACTAATGCTTTTAGCAAATTGGCGAATTTTCATGAATTTCTTTTGTGAAATAATCACTCAATATAGATTTTGATGAGAACTTGAGTCGTATCTTTGATTTTGGAAATACATGACCAGCAAAAGCTGGGACTTTTGAAATACATGACCAGCGAAAGCTGGAACCTCTGAAATACATGACCAGCGGAAGCTGGAACTTTTTTTTTTTTTTTAAATACATGACCAGCGAAAGCTGGAACCTTTCGGAATACATGACAAATAGGTGTTGAGATCTTTTAGAAATACCTGACCAGCGAAAGCTGGAACGTTTGAAATACCTGACCAGCAAAAGCTGGAACCTTTGAAATACCTGACCAGCAAAACTGGAACGTTTTAGAAATACACAACCAACGAGTGTTGGGTTTTTTAAGAAACACACGACTGGTTATAAACATTATACCCGGAAGTTTGGGAAATTTGATAGAATTGAGAGGTTGAAACCCGAAGGCTTAGAAAATGAGAGAATGGGGAAATCGCACCTTGAAGGCTTAATTTGTGGAATAGGTTGTTTTGGGAGCTCGATAGCTGTGAGTTGGGACCTTTTGAGATATATGACCAGCGAGAGCTGGGCCTCTTAAAAATATATTACCGACAAAATCTGGACCGTTTGAAATGCATGACCAGCGAAAAGCTAGGACTTTTGAAATACTTGACCAGCAACAGCTGAAACGTTTGAAATACCTGACCAGCAAGAAGCTGGAACGTTTTGAATACATGACCAACGGAAAGCTGAATCTTCTTGGAAATACCTGACCAGCAAAAAGCCGAAACGTTTGAAATACCTGACCAGCAAGAAGCTGGAACGTTTGAAATATATGTCCAACGAATGTTGAATCTTTTGAAATACCTGACTAGCAAAAAGCTGGAACATTTGAAATACCTGACCAGCAAGAAGCTGGAACGTTTGAAATATATGACCAATGAGTGTTGGATCTTTTAGAATACCTGACCAGCGAAAGCTGGAACATTTGAAATACCTGACTAGCAAGAAGCTGGAACGTTTGAAATATATGTCCAACAAGTGTCGGATCTTTTGAAATACCTGACCAGCAGGAGGCTGGAACGTTTGAAATACCTGACCAGCAAGAAGTTGGAACGTTTGAAATATATGACCAATGAGTGTTGGATCTTTTTGGAATACCTGACCAGCGAAAGCTGGAACATTTGAAATACCTGACCAGCAAGAAGCTGGAACGTTTGAAATATATGTCCAACAAGTGTCGGATCTTTTGAAATACCTGACCAGCAGGAGGGTGGAACGTTTGAAATACCTGACCAGCAAGAAGCTGGAACGTTTGAAATATATGACCAACGTGTGTTGGATCTTTTTGGAATACCTGACCAGCGAAACAATGGAACATTTGAAATACCTGACCAGCGAGAAGCTGGAACGTTTGAAATACCTGACCAGCAAGAAGCTGGAACATTTAAAATACATCAAATTTTGGGAGATTTAAATCAGAACTTGAATTTTTGTGGAAGAAAAAGATTTTGATCAAAAGACTGAATGTAGAAAGTTATTGGTGCGAGGATCGGATCCTCCAAATGAGCTCAATATATGTTTGAAGATTTTGGGAAATACCCTAGTGTGAGGACTGGGTTGTAAAGATAAGCTAAACAAAGTGAATTTTTTAGAGAATAAAAATTCTTTGGTAAAAATTAATGGACCATCATAGTTTAATTGTATGTGGTCGACTTTCAGGATTTTATCCCCTTATTCTGAACGGGGGAAATAACAAAGGGAAATACCTCATTGACTGGAGGCATCAGGTTTTATCCCTTAGCCTGGAAGGGTACATTTTAAAGATAAAGGTAGATGAAATTTTTAATAAGATTGAAAATCTGTTAAAACTTGACATAAATGAGCAATATCTGGATGAAAATTTGATTAAACCAAAAGTGAATCAAATGAAATAAAAATAAAACACCACAAGATCAATTGAGATTTAACAAAATCTTGAGGAAAAAAGCTTTCGTCTAATCCTGCCTGCATATGATGAAAGAAGATGATTTATATATCAAAAATAAAATGCCCTAGTATCATGGAGAGGAATGTAAGAATTGATAGAAGATCGTTATTTTATTGAAATGGCTCTTTGAAGAGTACAAAAAGGCTTTAGAATGAATATTTTAGGTATAAAACTTCTTCAAATGCAGAGCATTGATGGGATCTGTCATTTCCACCCCATCTGCGTTGATTAAACGATATGAATTGCGAGGCAGTGCTTCTTTAACCACATAAGGGCCTTCCCAATTGGGTGACCACTTGCCCCGTGGTCGATGTTTGAGATAAGCCGTCGATCTGAGTACCAAATCGTTAACTTGAAATTTTCTCTCAATGACAGACTTGGCATAATGTCGAGCTATCCTCTGCCGATAAGCTTGAGCGTGTTCTGCTGCTTTAAGCCTCTTTTCATCTAGTAAATCTAGTTGCACCAATCTCTGCTGCTGATACTGATCAAGTGGCAATTCTATAAGAGAAGCAAATTTGAGAGCGGGCTTCTGGACATGGAGAGGCAACACCACTTCAGTTCCGTAAACTAGTTCTGACGGAGTGGCATTAGTCGGGGTCCGAATGGTGGTCCGATATGCCCAAAGTGCGTCATGAATTTGCTCATGCCAATCTCGACCTGTCTTCACGGTCCTTTCTAAAACAAAGATTAAGATCTTATTGGTAGCCTCTGCTTGGCCGTTCCCTTGAGGATAGTAGGGAGCTGAGAAGTGATGAGAAATTCTGAATTTAGAACAAAATGTTTTTATCCTCTCATTTTTAAAATGGGTTCCATTGTTTGAGACAATATCATGTGGTATGCCAAAGCGGCAGAGAATGTTTTTGTGAATAAAAGAAACCACATGGTGGCCTTCTACCGTGCGTAGAGTAACAGTTTCAACCCATTTTGTGAAATACTCTATCGCAGCCAGAAAGTATTTGTGGCCGTTGGAAGCAGAGGGAGTAATCGGGCCGACGACGTTGAATGCCCAGATAGAAAATGGCCAAGGAGAAACAACTGATTGCAGATATGTGGCCGGAGCATGAATGGAAGGTGCGTGCATTTGGCACTTGACACACTTTCTCACAAATTGATGACAGTCTTGCTGCATGGTATTCCAGTAGTACCCTGCTCGGACGATCTGCTTGACGAGAGTTTGATAGCCGACGTGGCCACCACAAATCTATTCATGTGCCTCTTGGATAATTTCCATAGCCTCTTCTTTGTCTAAGCATCTTGAATACTCAGAACTGGACCCACGACGGTAGAGGATATTGGCAAGAATGAAATATCGGGTAGACATACGCTGAATTGCACGTTGCTCCCTTTTTGGCATTTCTGGTGGAAATTCACCCGTCTCAATGAAATTTTTGATATTTTGATACCAAGGCTTCTCCTTCTGATCGACCTGGTTTACTTGCATAGTCGAAGCGAAAGCAGGCTGCTCAAGTCTGCCAACTTCGAAAGAACGACATGATTCACTGCCCTTGAAGGATAAAATGGAGCCCAGACTGGCTAAACCATCAACTATTTGATTATGCTCTCTTCTGATATGACTGAGCTGAAATTCTTCGAAGCTGTCCACAAGAGTTAGGACGATCTTTTGATACGGGATCAGTTTGGAATCTTTCACTTGCCATTCAGTGTTAACTTGACTGACAACAAGTAGTGAATCGCCAAAAGCATGCACTCTCTTGACATTGAAACTTTGCAGAATTTTGAGGCCTTGTATTAAAGCTTCATACTCGGCCATGTTATGAGTGCATTGGAAACCAAGCTTAGGAGAATAAGGGATCATTTCTTTTTCTGGAGTGATTAACAAGACTCCAATCCCTATGCCAGACATGTTTTTAGAGCCATCGAAGAACATATTCCAAACTGAGGGCTGTTGGATATTACAGATGTGCTCATCAGGAAAATCATCATCTGCTTTAATCTCTTCTGTCAAAGGGAAATTTGCCAACTGATCTGCGATCGCTTGGCCTTTAATCGACTTTTGAGAGACATACTCTAAGTCATATTGCATTAGAAGGACTTGCCACTTCGCAATCCGTCCAGTGAGAAAGGGTTGTTCCAAAATGTATCTGAGAGGATTAAGCTTCGATAGGAATTTGATTTCAGGAGCCAACAAGCAATGTATTAACTTCTGGCACATCCAAACCAAAGCTAGACAAGTTTTCTCCATCTGAGAATACTTCTTTTCATAATCAATGAAAGTTTTGCTCACGTAGTAGATGGTGTGCTCTATCAGGCTGCCTTCTTCATACTGCGCGAGGAATCCACCACAAGCATTCTGATTGACAGAAATGTATAACAGGAAAGGTTTTCCCAGTTTTGGCAGCTTCAAAACTGGTGGATTAAGGAGATACTGCTTGATGCGCTCAAACGAGAGCTGGCATTCTGATCCCCATTCAAATTTAACTCCTTTTCTTAGCAAATGGTTGAAAGGCTCGCATCTCATGGCAAGATTAGAAATGAATCTGCGAATAGACTGAGTACGCCCTTGAAGGCTTTGCAGTTCTCTGAGATTAGTTGGAGGCGGCATGTCAATAATGGCTTTTGCCTTGGCCGGATCCACTTTGATTCCTTTTTTGCTGATAATGAAGCCAAGCAATTTGCCGGACTCAACTCCAAAGACACATTTCTGAGGATTAAGTCTTAACTTGTAAAGAATAAGTCTTTCAAAAACTTGACTAAGAGCATCGAAGTGATCCTCTTCTTCTTTAGACTTAACTAGAATGTCATCCACATATGCATCCATATTCTTGTGTATTTGATCGTGGAAAATAACGGCCATTGCCCTTTGATAAGTTGCCCCAGCCTTTTTGAGCCCAAATGGCATGACTGTATAGCAGAAGGTTCCCCATGGGGTAGTAAATGAAGTCTTGGACTGATCACAAACGGCCAGCTTGATCTGATTATAACTTGAATATCCATCCATGAAAGAAAATATGGCATGATCTGCTGTGCTATCGATCAACAGGTCAATATTGGGAAGCGGATAATCATCTTTCGGGGTGGCCTTATTGAGATCCCTGAAATCAATGCAGATTCGAACTTTTCCGTTCTTTTTTAGGGACTGCTATGATATTTGCCAACCAATCTGGATAATCAATGGCCCGAATGAAGCCTGCTTTTAATAAATCTTCAAGTCCTTCCTTGACTTGCTGCTCAATTTGAGGGTCTAACTTCCTCAATTTCTGCTTGATTGGTTTGGCTTCTGGTTTCAACTTGAGTCGATGCTCAACCAGCTTGATATCCAATCCTGGCATATCTTCATAAGTCCAAGCAAATACTTCCTGATGCTTTTCGAGGAATTAAATGAGTCTTGCTTTTTCAACTTTGCTTAGACTCGACCCGATTTTGAGAATTTTCGGATCATCTTCCGACCCAATGTTGATATCCTCAGTTGGTTCTTGAACCAAAGATGATGGTTCCTCCTGCTTCTGAATGTGAGCAAATTCTGGCAATTCCTGAATGGTGGAATCAAATTCGGCTGGCTCTTCGGTCTGCTCTGCTGCCTGGCTGACCTCTGCTCTGTCTTTCATCTCAGGAAACCTTGCCAATTTTAGATATTTGGGATTGATAACGAATTTTGTCATTGATTCAAGAGTTAATAGTCTTGAAAATGTCAAGAAGATGTTTTTAAGGGAAAGTATAAAAAATAAGCCTTTTGTACAAAGCAAAGAAAAATGGCATAGACAAAATATAAGAAAAGAATGATAGATGAATGAATATGAAGAAGAAGATTGATCTTTCATTGACTGAAGTATAATATTTACAAGACATTGACAAAAGATGGGACTGTGTCATCCCTACAAGATTAACAAAAGATAGAAAAAGCAGGAAAAACTAAGGCATCATCTTTTCATCGGCTTCCTTTGACAAAAACTATCTTTTTGCTGGAATCCTGGTCGGTGAACCCCAACCCTGAACTGTCTGCATGCTGAACTGGGATGATGGGCTCTATTATGCCGTCTTCATTCTTTCCCATGCCTTGGAATGGCTGATATCCATGTTTTATCAGCAGATCAAATCCCTTTCTTGCTTTGGAAAACTGAGGAAACAAGGGATGATCTTTGAGGGAGGTGTAATTGATGCATCCTCCTAGCTTGAAGAAACAAGGTCCTTGCCATTGGACCGTGGCTGCAACGTTCTCTTCATCCAGGACATCTTTTAACTTTAACATTTCTAAGCTGTCACTGAGATTGATTTCATCCGCTTCTCGAATGCTTGGAATATCAGCTGTAAATGTCGGACGAGGGATCATAGGCTGTGGCAGCCTTTCTTCAGGGTCTTCGCCCAAGATAGTGGTAATCATTCCGCCCTTGGACCACTTAATGCATTGGTGGAGGGTTGACGGAACGACATTGGCATTATGGATCCATGTTCGCCCCAACAAAAGATTGTAAGTTGGCGGCACGTTGACAACATGGAATATCACCGTATGCACTGAGTAGTTAATGAAGATTTCTAGGAAGATCTTGCCCTTGGCAGTCTGCCCGTGATTATCAAAGCCGTAGATGGTGATGGGATCAGGCACGTACTCTTCTTCTTTTAATCCAAGGGCCTTTGCCGTCATTTCTGGGCAGATGTTCAAACTGCTGCCCCCATCAACGAGAACATGTGGAACAGTCATGCCCCTGGTCCTTACCACGATATACAGTGCATTGTTGTGAAAAGAATGAGGCTTTGGCAAATCCTCATCAGAGAAAGTAATAGGCGCGTTTGTCATCGCCTGGTTTATAATCTGCGCCAAATCTTCGGGCGTGGTGTTCGGCTTCACCTTGATCTTTCTTAATAGATCATCCAACTTTTCCCGATGTTTGGGAGAATCATGAGTTAATTCGAAGATGGAAATGTTGGAGAGTGCTGTAATTGGCTTCTGAAAATCATCAGCCCGTTCTTCCGTTGCCTTAGAGGTTTCTGCTTTCTCTGTGCAGGCCTTTTTCTTAAGGAAACTTCTTGGGAAAATTTGAATTCTTTCATTCTCGACTGGTACACTTACTTGGTCAAGAAGTGAGAAGATATCCATTTTCTGAGATACAGGCTGATCCTGATGTAGAACCATTACCTGATGCTGGAGTTTTAGCTCTTCACTAGAGCATGGATGTATATGACTCTGTGGGAGGAAAGAATGTTCTGAAATGGTTGATGCTGAATGCTTTGAGAATGGAGCAGATAAAATTTCCATTTTGCCCTCCTCTTCATCTTCTACGAGGATGCTTTTGTTGATACAGTCCTGGATCAAATGCTTCAAGACGAAGCAGTGTTCTGTATCATGTCCCATGGCTCTGTGGAATTTGCAATATTGCTCTCTGTACTTCCCCATGATCACTGGAGGATCTGCAATTTTGGGCAATTTCGCCATCCCGTGGGACAGCAGGTATTCCAGCACTTTCTCCAGAGGCTGGTCCAAAGGAGTGAATTTCCTATCCCTACTCCAATTGATGCGTTTAGGTTTTTCTTGAAAGTCCCCTTTTTGTTGAGGACCGGTTGGGAGAGACTTGTCACTGTTTTTTGAAGAACTTCCCCTTTCTACCTCTATTCTGCTTGGGCCTCGTGCAACTGCCGCTGTCATTCTTACTGCTACTGCCCTGATTGTCTTCGGGAACATCAGCTGAGTAGGTAAAATGGGCTTTCTTCTTTGGGTCCAGGATGTTCTTGGCCAAAGCAACACCTTCATACATCCCATTCTCTACCCCCATTTCGAGCCATTCTGCTCGTTCTATCAGTTCGATAAACGATTTGGAGGGATATGGAAAAATGAGACTTTTTAGAGGCTGACAAAAATTGTTTAGGATGACTTGAAGGGCATGCTCTTCAGAAATGGGATTCCTTATCTTATTGCAAATGCTCCTCCACTTATGGATGAAATCCCTGGACTTCTCATTGGGCTCCTGTTTGAGGTTGCACAAGTGGTTTAGGGTAGGTAGGGCTTCCGTGTTGAACATGAAGCGTTCAACAAACATATTAACAACTTTGTCAAAATCCCTCAATTCAATGGGATTGACATGTTCAGCGTACCATTTGGCCGCTATCCCGTCCAGACTGCGAGGAAAACAGAGAAAAAGGGCGCGGTTATCTCCACTGAACCGGGCACATTCTGCGAAGAACATTGCCAAATGAGTTTTTGGATCGCCGGTTCCATCAAACTTAATGAATTTTTGGGGGAGGTTCTCCAGATCCTTGTCCCCTTCTAAGCCGAGATAGAAGTCCTGCCTGGTGTATGACCTCTTCCCTTTGTCACGGATTTGCAGGTCCTTGACTATCTTGGTCAAAGCTTGAATCGAATCCTCTGCGGGGTCCCCATACTTGGGCTTGTTTACTGACACTGGCTCTTCCACTGGCCTCTTGGACTGCCGCAGATGCTTCATAATGTAGATTAGCTGCTCTTCTTCGGAGTTCTCTTCTGCTGATTCTGAATTTTCTGAGGTGCTGTCACGCTAGATCTTCTGCTTGCTGATTTTGACGGGCTTCTTCATGGGCTTCTTCTTAGCTTTGCTCTTAGAAGCTGCCTTCTTGGGACCAGCTTTAGCCTGTTCGGCCATCATCTTGGTCATCATCTTTTGAAAGATCCGGTACATGGCCGGATCAACATCGCTCTCATCCCCTGAGTCATGCTTCTTGGATAATCTAGGAGAATTCATCTCCTCTGTTTCGCTATCGCTGTGCCGTTGAGCAGCCTTCTTATCAGCCCTTGTCTGAACCATTTTCAAGTGCCAAAGTTTTCCTGTAGAAATATGGGAATGGTTAGAGTATGGAGAAGCTTTTTTGAAAATTATAACTTTTTGAGGAAAAAGAATGAAGGATTTCGGTACATAATTTCAAGAGATTATCCCATTACCCGGGATTGGGTCATCACACGATTTGTGATAATTGTGTTACCATTTGATGATAACAGAGAAATGTGCCTTGTTACCTAGGCGAGGTCGTCAACCATGATAAAATATATTGAAGATAAATGTGAGAGGAATGCCCCTTTTACCCGGGATGAGGTCGTCACCAAAAAGTTGTGACTATTTGTGCTATATAAACAAAATACAAGAAACAAAATTTTGGGCCAAAAAATAATTTTTATTGATATTTTTAACATTCAAAGACAAAGAGAAGGTGGGCAGACAGTTTGCCACCACTCTCGATATTCAGATGATACATTTAGCCCAGGAAATATAGACAGAGAAACAAAGGAGTCCCAGGTATATTTAGTGACATGGTATGCCCCAGACCACTGATCCGACTGCAGGTTGAATTCTGGCATGTTGCCTGTCGGGAAGCGGGTGTTGGCACGAACCTGCCGCTGCGAAAACTGCCTCAGACATCGTTCCGGTTGATAATCAACACAAAAGAAAGGGCCCATCAACCTGTAGCGCTTGTCGCGAGCATAGGTGTATCGAGGAACGGTCTCTCTCCTGTCGAAGAAATCCCAAGTAATCTCTTCCTGATGCAGTTTCTCGATCAAAGCTCGGCACTGAATGGCTGACTTCGGCTGCTTACTGTTGAATCTGAAAGAACTGGCCTTCGAGGGAATGTGTCGCAAGAACCACGACTGCAGGGCGTAAGTGCATCCTTCTACCAGAATGGTCTCCCCAAGAGCAAATCGATCCAAGCCTCTGTAAAGAAAGGCTAATGCGGCCATGGAGACTGAAAGCTGACGGGTTTGCTTACTTCCCCATCTTCGAAAGAGCTGGGCGACTCTGACATCTATGAAATTCTGACCATCTTGGAAGAAAGCTAACCCCACTGTGCACAGGATCATGGCATGTTGAATTCTGTCTTTTGCTGCTCGAGACAGAGTGCCAACCTCTTTGTAGGCTTCGTACTTGTGATATAGTCCGAATAGGTCGATGAATTGATTCCCACTAATCTCAGTGAGAGGCCAGGATCTGCTCCTTGTTGCTCTGGCCAAGGCTTCTCGAACATCCACCCCTTTGATGTTGATAAAAAACTGCTGCTCGACAGGATCATCTGGCTGACTGGCTGGTTCGGGCAATCCCATGATATCATTAAACTCATCCATCAGTAGAGTCATCTCTCCCCAAGGAAACCAGAATGTGCAGGTACGTGGATTCCACCGTTCTGCCATAGCCTGAATCAGAGCTCTGTTGATGGTTTGCTTGCCTGCCGCCGATGCCATCTCCAACCCACAGTCATCCAAGTGATTTGGGAACATACTTGAGAAGGTGGCGAACCAAGAATAATACCACTGAGGGAAGAAAGGTCGAAACTGGATGACCCGCAAATCCGGGGATCCATCCTGAATCTGATAGAAGACATGATCTCGGGAAAACACAGCATCGAGAGAATCGGACGCCATTGGAATGATACTGGGTCAAAGAAGAAATAAGGAGAATTAGATAGAAATGCAGGACTTATGGATAGACTCTTTAAAGAATTAAACCTGGAAATTTTGAAAAAGGTGGATAAAATTTTAAAGGAACTTTCCAGGGTTTTTGAAGAAAAATTTGATCTAAAAGAGGAAAGAAATGTAGGTAGAGAGAAATATATACCTGGTTTTTTTTTTTGAAAATAAGGGTAAGTTTTGAATAATACACCCAGGGTTTTTGAAAAGGGTTTGATATATATATATGAAAGAATAAGAGAATTATCATACAACTAAAGCTGCACAAACAAGGATGCGCACACAGCACTCCCTAAAGGCTGACTCTAAATGCAAATAGTTGAAATGGCTTGTAGGATAATCCTAACTCTAGGGTTCAGATCATCTGATTCCAATCAAGATACGTCGATATACCCAAGCCGAAGCTTGAAGTACGTGGCATAGAAATATTTCTCCGGTTCTAAGGTAATGGCTTCCCAACATCCTTGAGCACCTACCGATATACCTCGGACTATGGCCCTTAGGTACGTGGTAGGGAGGCGCGAACCCAAATAAGTGGTCCAGTTGTGAGGCTCTCTCCCAAACTATGGTTCAGTGAGACAGCCCAGCAACGTGAAGACCGGGACAATATAGGTAAGGAGGTTTTCAAAATATGCTCAACATGCGAGAAATCAGATGGCTCTAATGCAAGTCCTAAAGAGATAGATTAAAATGAAGAGAAGCATACACTTGCATACATTGTTTGCATTCAATCCCTAGAATTGAGGAGAGTTGTATTTCAGACCTAGATCTAATGTGAGCATGGAATAATCTCCTCAATATGGTCCTACCAAACCATACTTAAATCCTATATGCAATGATGTCAGCTTAGGACAGAGTCTAGGCTCCTAAGGTTTGCATGGAAATGAAGCTGACATATGTAGAATAAAAACTTTAGAAAATATCAAAGCAAAGGAAAAGACATCAAATTCGACCAGACGGAGACGGGTCCCATCACGGTCGCCAAATCTGTGATCATCGCAAAATTTTTCTGCTCGTAATATTCTCTCTCTTCTTTCTCTTTTCCTTTCTAACCTCTATTTCCTCCTTTTTGAAGAGAGAAAATAAAAAGGGCAGAAAGAAAGAGAGAAGAGAAAAGAAAGAGAAAAGGAAAGAAGAGAAATTCTTTTATGGGGTCTCACTTGACCTTAATTTTGAAAAATGTTTAAGAAAATAACTCACCTCCATTTTTGAAATGTTTGCGGGAACACTGGGAGACGGAATTCGCTCGTCGATACGAGGTTCGACCGTTCCTGGCGCCTTTACCAGGGGTAATCGAACCAAGGGTCGAATTAATGCCTTTTGCTCTGCTAAGAAATTATCTAAGAATCTATTCTAAGTCTAAATGCACAAAGAATCATGTTTGTGCAATGCAAAGATGTATGCTCTCTTTTGAAAGATGTTTTTGAAATTTTCCAAGTGTTTCTGAGATGAATTTGATGATAGAATGAAGAAGTGGTTTCTAACTTAGAACTTAAGATTAAAGTTCCAAATTTTTAGAATAATCAAGAGCTTTGGGAAAATAAATTTGGATCTTGAGAGAAATGATCTTGAAACTGAGATAAAAAGAAGGAAAAAAAGAAACTTCAAAGTCGTAAATGGACTTTTGAATCAGAATATAAATGAAAATGGAATTGAATTCTAACTTTTGAAGTTTGAATTTTAGAATGAAATGGGGAAAAATAGATTTGAGAAATAGGATAGAGTTGGAATTTCAAGATGAAATCTGAATCCAAGATCTGGATTCTAAATAAAGTTCAAAGTTGAATTTTGGATTTAGGATCCGAAATGGGAACTTGATTTGAAATCTGGAAATGAAATGGAATTGGTTTAAAAATTGGAATCAAGATGGAATTTGGATCTGAAATTTTTGAATGGAATTGGATTTCAAGATTTGGAATCCAAGATGAGATTGAGATCTGAAGTTTTGAATGGAATCGGATTACAAGATTTGGAATCCAAGATGAGATTGAGATCTGAAGTTTTGAATGGAATCGGATTGCAAGATTTGGAATCCAAGATGAGATTGAGATCTGAAGTCTGAAGTTGGATTCTGAATTGGATCCAAGATTTGGGTTTTTGAGAATAGAAGTTGATTTGATATCTGGAACCTTAAAAAAAATAGAATTTGAATCCAAAGTATGGATTCTAAATAAAGTTGAGATTTTGAATTTGAATTCTGGATTTAGAATTCAAAATGGGAGTTGAATCTGAATTTTGAGATTCGAGATGGAATTGGATACTATATCCTAAAATGAAATTGGATCTAAATCTGGGATGAGAATGGAATTAGATTTGAGAATTGGAATCAAGATGGATTTTGGATTCGAAAATTTTGAATGGAATTGGATCCAAGATTTGGAATCCAAGATGGAATTTGGATCTGAAATTTTGAATGGAATTGGATTCAAGATTTGGAACCCAGGATGAAATTGGGATCTGAAGTCAGAGATCCAAAGTAAAGTTGGATTCTGGATCCTAGAATGAAATTGGATTTGAAGTCTGAGATCCAAAATAGAATTGGGTTCTGGTTCCTAGGATGGATTTGGATCTGAAGTTTGAGATCCAAAGTAGAATGGGATTCTGGATCCTAAATGGAATTTGGATCTGTAATCTGAGATCCAAAGTAGAATGGGGATCTGGATCCTAGGATGGATTTGGATTTGAAGTCTGAGATCCAAAGTAGAATGGGATTTTGGATCCTAAATGGAATTTGGATCCTAAATGAAATTTGGATCTGTAATCTGAGATCCAAAGTAGAATGGGGATATGGATCCTAGGATGGATTTGGATCTGAAGTTTGAGATCCAAAGTAGAATGGGATTTTGGATCCTAAATGGAATTTGGATCTGTAATCTGAGATCCAAAGTAGAATGGGGATCTGGATCCTAGGATGGATTTTGGATCTGAAGTCTGAGATCCAAGGTGAAGTGGGATTCATACTTGGAAATCTGGATCCAAGTTGAGATTAACTTTGGATTTGGGCTTTGGAAAGTCCAAATGGGACTTTTGAATATGAATCTGGGTTTTGAAAACCCAGATTGAATTTAAAATTTAGGAAAGGTCAAGCTTTTGAGATTCAGAATCAATCTCAAACTGTGATTGAAGATAAGAAGATAAACTTGATTTTGATTTTGAGAATGAATTAGAAACTTCAAAGTTTAATTTGAACTTTGAAATTGAATTTTGAATTTGGGTTGGAATTTTAGAGTTTGAAAAATAGTTTTGAAATTCCAAAGTCAAATTGGACTTTGAAATTGAGATGGAATTGGAATAGAAATAGAAGCTTGAAGAAAGATGTTCAAAATCACTTGGGTTTTTGAAATTTTTTTTTGAAAATATGATGTAATTCTATTCTAAATGATGAACGAATTTAAATAACTTTGAAATTGGATTTGAAAAGCTATTCCATTCTTCAGATGAATTAAAATAAGATTGAAGATATAATACATCCTTGACTATGGTCATTGAATGTATTATATAGTAATCTATATTTAAATTCTAGTGAAGAATGAAACACATTTTTGTGCTTTTATAGAGTTTAAAATGAAATTAACTCTCAATATACCCTGATTATGGCCATTGGTATATATATTGAATTAATTCTAAGTTAGACTCTGATAAAAGGTGAAATATTTGAAAATATGATGATTTTTTAAAAGGATCCAGTGTCGATCCAGTGTTATTTCATAAAAGATAAAAATACTAAGTTTTGTTTACATCCTGACTATGGCCATTGATGTAAATCATCAACTTAGGATTAATTACCTCTTACGAAATGGTGCACGTGCCATTCGTGTTTCACCATTGTGAGAATTTGAGAAATAAAGATAAAAATGCATGAAAACAAGTAATTCAATGATATTTACAATGCTCATTCATTCTATCTAAAACAGGAATGTAAATTTTCATTCAAATCTAGCTATTACAACATGTAAAATCAAATTTACAACCCCAAGTAATGATATCTTTTACAGTTTTCCTGAAAAACAAACAGGTTAGTAATGAAAAGAGAAGGAAAATCACATGTCATATGGAAATCAAATAGTGAAAAGATATGTATGACAAAAATGATGAAAATGATATATGTATACCAATATATATATATATACATATATAGGTGTATTCACATGTATATAAGTATGTATAGGTATATATACATATATATATATATATGAGGGTATATACAATAGGGAGATGTGCTGAGGTGATAAATTCAGATTGTAGTAGATAAGGGACAATAACAAGGAGGGAATGAAGATTGTACAGTGCTATGGCAGTTGGAGGTGGGAGCTGGGTGAGCATAGACCGGACAGGGTATAATAGAAAAAGCTCTGTTGTAGGTGGTTCACAGCAGTAGAGGTTGTGGGTGCAAGTGTTTAAAGTGGATATATACACAGTGATGTGCCTGTGGGTGAGTGCTTGTGATCACATATGGGCTATGGTGAAGGTGTAGACACCGAACAGGGTGACT
This sequence comes from Nuphar pumila, assembly GCF_984573655.1. Taxonomy (NCBI): domain Eukaryota; kingdom Viridiplantae; phylum Streptophyta; class Magnoliopsida; order Nymphaeales; family Nymphaeaceae; genus Nuphar; species Nuphar pumila. The sequence goes on from NC_143260.1 coordinate 55,676,270, forward strand.
GAAGTCAAACCAGCGTGATAGGCATTGTGCCATGAGCGCAGAAAAAGGTAATAGGAATTTGCGTTGAGCATCAGGTGGCTGGAGCTGAATATGGATACTGCTATAGCTGATAGCAGGGATATAACGGGTATAGGGTAGCAGGAAAGGTGTGATGCAAAGTGTTGTACCATGCCTTCACAGGTTTAGGATGAGCAGTGAGTGCAAAAATCACTGTTGTAAAGAGGTGCTGGGAGGTGTCTTAGATGAAATGAACAGCAACTCAATTGCAAAAAGGGCAAGGGCTGTGGTAGAATGACAGGAACTGGTTGGACGCTATGAAAAGGGCGATATGATGTAAGTAGGATATTGGTCAGTAGATGGTACTGAAGCTGTGAAGCTGGGGATAGATGGGGCTAAACATAAGAGAATGTGCAGAAAACACTTACAGATGACGGGGTGTATTGGAGACATGGAAGGTATTTGCAAGAGGTGATGAGAAGCTACAAGAGGTGGTATTAGCAGTGCACAAATGTATGATAGGTATACATGGAGTGAGTGTGCAACTGACAGCAGATAGGATATGGCTATACTGATATTTGGGGGGACAAGGGGTGAGAAAATAATAAAAATGTCCTTCAAGAAGGATTACACAGGTTTTGAGCTATCCAAGGATAACATGAGCAGCTGCAGTAGTTGCCCCAAGAGCCAAAGCATCAAGTTACCGATATATGAACATATCAAAGGACAATTCCTCCTAGGGATCAAGCCAAGATATCAAGGCAGCCAAGAGGAGCAAGACAATTGATACTATCTTCCACATCAATGCCATTGCAGTCCAGTCTTCAGGCTACAGCAATCCAAACCAGAGAATATTGTTGACTGCGCTAGGAGTTACCTATGCTAATGTTACACAAACCCCAAAGAAATGAGACTGCAAATCTGTAACAATTGCTACAGCCACATCAATAGATACCACAGTCAATACTATTGCCTTTGGGCAATAAATTTGTGGATTCTGCCAGCACAATAGTTTGAGTAACCACAATCATAAACAGCTAACAAAATCCCACACCATAGTAGTTCAAGCTGACATTAGCAAGACCATTGGAGAGAGACCTAACAATTCCTAAAAAAACTGGTGGCAAACAAATGTGACAAGGAGAAGAGGGTGATACAGGTATTGCCACAAAATGGTGAAGGCTGGGCAGCTACTCAATTGTGATGTGTAACAGATGTCAGGTGATGTTCATGCATAGGTAAGTGATAGTGAAGGTTGAAGACAATGAATATTGGGGTGACGTGTATAGGGGAACATGTTGCATCACTAATCACCATTGAATCCTGTAATTTGGGACCTTTTATCAACTGGAAAGCTACTAGGCCGCTCATTTCCAAACCATCATTCGTGGATGCAGCCTTTTCAGCTGCACATTTTTTTATTCCTCTGATATCACTTACATTTTTTTTTTTTATATAACTGGGGCAACATGGGTTGAGATGGAATGACGCAGGAAGTTTCTGTGGCAGTTGCCATCTGGGACTGGGCCTTCTGATGATGGCATCATCATCCCATCTGATTACATCCACCATTGTTGCGCAGGAGGCGGATGATGCGAGACTCAACAATATAACGCCAGATTGTAATTGTCAAAGAGTAAACTATGTCAAAGCTAAAATCAGAATATGCTTATACACAAATGAAAATAGGAAAATACAGATGATCATTAGTAATGACAGGAAACAAGAAAAGAAAAGATAAATCAACACAGAGGCAAATAAAGAACAACAAACAGATGGAAAGAAGGAAGAAAGAAGAAGTAAAAAGAAAAATCAACTTCTACAGGAGCCAAATGTGACGCAAGGTACACCAACACAAATAAAGTAAAATGAAAAGGCAATGGAAACTGCTATAGAAATAAATCATTACGAAATCAATTTATATATATATATATAGGACCCAAAATGAAATGCCCTGAGAATCAGAGGAGAAGAGATCTCCATGTAAGTGCAGAGAGTATGAGGCAGAGCAAAACCCTTGTTAAACCAGATCCAGTGACAAAGAATCGTTGATTGTAGAGCCAATAAGAATTTCTCAAATGAGATGGGTGATTCCATCAAGACCTGATTTGCTTTCTACAGCAAATTAGAGGTCTGGTCTCCAAATACTTTACTGCAATTCAAAGGCAAACGTAGGGGCATTGCATCTGATGATGATTATATGCTGATTCCTGACCATCCCAAGCATATCGTGGGTTTTCAGTAGATCCAGTCTACTTTCATGGCAGATCAGGATATAATGAACAATAAAACAATGAAAAGGGGGGGGGGGGGTAATGGACAGGAGAATCATATAATAAAATGATAATTGAATATAAGTATGATTGCTAGTGAATGTCATATAGTGAACAAAAGCCAGCAAGATGTAATCCGATGTTATTATCATGCTAAAGAAATAATCAACAGGGGCTCATGTATGGCAGAGGATCACAAATCAGAAAGAAAAAGAAAAAAAAAATGTTGGAACGTGGTGATTCCTCTACTGTTGCACGGGAGAGTGTTGAAGTTGCTATAAGCAACTCAACACGGTCCATGGTGCGTCAATGAGATGATCAAATAGGAAAAATAAAGAGAAAAGGAAGGGAAAACTGTAAATTACAAGAAGGAATGAAAAAAAAAACAAAAGGGGGACTCATCGGATCTCTGTGAAAATCTGGGCAAAAGAGAGGTGATACTCCTTCAGTGGAACTCGAAAGGGCAGTTCTGTGGATTTCTTGTGCTTGCTGGAGCTTTTTTTAGAGAGAGAGAGGTTTCCCCTCTTTCTGCTGTAGGGATTTCCTCACCGAGAGAAGAGTCCGTGCCCAGAGGGAGTAGGATTGCTAGAATTCTGAGGGGGAGAGTCAATCCGATTTTTTTTTGTTTGCAGGGATTCCGGAAGAGGGAAGCAGAAGGGGAAGTGATGGGTGAAAATTGATGCGAGAGAGTAAATCCTTCGGAAGAGAAGTAGACAATGGATGGCCCCTCTCAAAGGGGCTCCCCAGTGTCCTCTTAAAGGGAAAAAGGAATGTTTGAGAGACGATTTGTTGAGGATGGAAGGAGGGGAATGCAGAGATCGTTGGAGATGAATGATGGAGAGAGGTGAGGGCTTCGTTGAGGGGGAATGCGCTAGAGAGGAGAGCCTGCGGCCATTGTAACTTTTCCAATTTCTCAAAAAGAAGGCCCCTTTTTAGGAAATTTTTGTAAAGTGGTTAGAAAGGGAGGTTTTTAGAAAAATCAACTTAAACCATTTTGTTTTCTTCGTAGTTTTTCCATTTTTTTTGGTTTTTGTGTTTGTTTTTCAATTTTTTTGTATTTTCAAAATAAAATTCTAAAGTTTGTGAGAAAACAAAGATTAAAACTATTTTTTTTTTGTTTTTGCAAAAATATTTACAAAAGGGAAATTTTCTGAGAATTAAAAGCTATTTTTGGGGAAATTTCTTCAGAAATGGGTTTGGATCCGGATTTTGAGAAAATATGGATTTAAAACACTGGATTCAGATCCGGAATCAAGTTGAATTTATTTCAGAAGATCTGAAGAATAACCGAATTTTGGCTTTGAAATTGCTTTTATCTCCTCAGAAAATGAGGGTCAGGGGCAAAAAAGGGTCATTTTGAAAAACCTTTGAAAAATTTGGGGTGTTCACAGGTACAAACCTGAGCCTCCTTTGATGAGGTATTCCATTTTCCACCCAATCAGGATAAGGGTACAAACATGAGCCTCCTTTGATGAGGTATTTCATTTTCTGCCCGATCAGGATAAGGGTATAAACCTGGGCCTCATTTTGATGAGGTATTTTATTCCCCAATCAGGTTAAGGGTCAAACCTGAGCCTCATTCCATACTAAGCATTTTCTGTCCCATCCAGGTTAAGGGCAAAAACCTGAACTTCACTCTCACAGAACAAATCTTTTCTCTTCATTCTTCATTTCATATCTACCATCTTTGTCAGGGCCAATTTTCTTACACCCAGTCAGATCCTTCTAACTCGGGCATTTTATATAGCCCAAATTTGGTGTGTTTTCTTTGCCACTAAGCTCGGCCACAAGCCGGCTTAGTAGCAAAGAGGGGCATCTGTAAACGCCCCAAATTTTCACTCACCTCCCTCACTCATCACATTTCAGTTCTCCGGAACCAATGAAGGGCAAAATGGTCATTTTCTAAGATTGAACCTTGCAGAAAGTCCTAAATTTCATTCTCAAGTCTCAAAACTTCTCTATTTAGACTCAGAAACATCTTCAAACTGCAAAATTTTAAAATCCTACTCTTGAAAAGAAGCTAGAATTTCCAATTCCTAATTCAGAGGGGCATTTCAGGAAACATGTCTTTGCATAGCATTGCATGAACATTTCACACCATTTCAATGCACAACATGTCATTTTGAGATCCATAACCCTCGATTTTCAAAATTGTTAATCCAGATTTGAGTTTTAAACTTTTCAAAATTTGATTTCAAAACCCTGGGTCTTCAAAATTACCAATTCTTCCCATTTTACCCCCAGGACTTCGAATTATGAAAATTTTCTCAAGAAAACAATCTGGATAGTTTTTGACATTGATTTTCAAATTTTCGTCAATTGAAAAGAGGGGGACACAATTTCAAATTTAGAAGACCTTATTTCAAACTTTTACAAAAAAGGGCTCTGAATTTCTCCGCATCTTTCTAAATTTTGCCCTGAAGAACCATTTTCTTCTAAGTTTTGAAACTGAACAAAAGTTCACTTCGTGTTTTCTAAACTAGCTTACTATTATGAAAATTCCAAAAATTTCACTTGGCTTTTTATTTCAAATAAGTGACGTGGGACCCACCTCGAGGTGGTGTCACACTCAAATTCTCAAATATTTCTCTTATTTTCAAAACAGTGCCCATCCGAAAGTGGCACCGATTTATAAAACCCTTTCATTTGATTTAATTTTAATAAAATAATTAGTGGGCCCACGTAGGTGGCACCCCACTGAGACTCCTTGCCAAGAAAAACAAAAAAAAATATCTCAAAAAGTTTTCAAATCCAGTTGAGGTGGCACCACCTTAAAAAAAAAAGCAAGAGAAAGAAAAGGGAAAAACAAAATCCATTTTTTTTTAAATCATTTTTTGTTTACTTTTTCAGCCCCAAATGGAGCCACCGTGAAACCCAACCCAAAAACCTTATCCTTACCTAAGTTTTTAAAAATTTCCTGGAGAAAGGGAGTCGCCCCCTCTCAAAATGGCTAACACTTCAAAAAATTTCAAAAAATAGTTTTGAAAGGTTATCAAGATCAGTCGAAAAAGAAGGAAGAGGCTCGGATTTAGGGGGAAAGGAGGGGAGGCCGATTTCTTTTTATTCCCATCTCTAGAACATCCTTAAAGGTGGCAGCTTTTGGAGACTCTCTTGGCAAAAACCCTCAATCCCCAATCTGCATTTTTTTTACTCCATCAAGCCATTTCCCATTCTTCGCCTCTTCTCCTCTCGGCTAGCAGGAAGCCGACCCCCAACTGCCTCTCCTCCCAACTCTCAAAACCCCTTTCTTCTTCCCCAACCTATTCTGTTTCCTCTCTGCAGCACGCTCATTGTCTCTTTGTCTCTTCATCGCCATTCAAGAAACGAACTTCCAGCTGACACCAATCCAGCTTCTTCAAGAGGCAGTCGAGGAGTGCATCGCCCTTTCTTTCCCCATTCTCTGGCCCTCTCCCGATTCTGTGGAAGACCTTGATCCATCCCATCAGACAAAGGAAGCATCATGGTAAGCAGTCCATCATCTCCTTTGATCGATGCCACCATCTTCTTTTTATCTTCATTTCATTCTCTCAAATCTTCAATATTTCCGTTTCTTCTCTCATTTCACTGTGCATCCACAAGCATGATATGTCGTTGAGTTGCCATTTCACTGTGCATCCACAAGCATGATATGTCGTTGAGTTGCCTATAGCAACATCAATGTCTTGTATTTGCAACAGCAATCGCTGCCTACTACAATGGAGGCTAACATAAATCATTCAATTTCCCCTTTTGCTCCAATGAGTGATTTGCATTTTTTTCTTTGGTCGTTGTTTAGATGAATGTTATTCATTATATTCCTGTTTTTTTTTTTATTTTCATTTCTTGTTTTAATACATACAACATCCCATAAGGTGAATACCTCCTGTATATTTCAATAAGCACCATCCATAAATTTTCTATTTTCTCTATCTGTACATTTAAATATTCTCTGCTAAATATCTATATATATTTCAATTCCTATACAGATTTAGCAATTTTCTATATTTATAGTCTGCTGTTATGCTGATTTCTGGTGTACATATACTTTTGATCTATCTACCTCTGAATGCAGGGTGATTTCGTGTAGCATAGTTTTTCTTTTTATTTTTTTTAGCAGCAACTTTGTTTTATCAACAAATGGGGTATTAATGCTGGTAGAAGACAATAGCTAGAGAACACTGATGAAACATGCATACCAGCAATTGGCCATACTGTTATGTTCACTTGTTATGTATTCATGAATGTTTTTGAAGCAAATATTCTCCAGTTTCTGGATCAGATGGCAATGATACCTACAAATATTGTTTGGCTGATGCAAATGGCACACATACTCTGTGGCTGGAGTGATTATGTAGACATATTTGATCCCTCAGCATTTACAGAGTGGTGTAGGATACATTGACCTGGGATCGGCAACTGTAGCATTGTTGCAACCTGCATTTCTGTGGATTGGTAAACCCGTGGTCATGCATTTTGTTTTCTAATAAGGTTTCATAGCAATCACCTTCCAGATATCAACATGATCATTTAAACATAGTGATTTTGGATTATTCTAATTCCTAAGCATTAGTACTCGCAAGAACTGTTTGGATGGTATATACCTAGACCATCAGTCTATTGGCTGCTACTTAATACTATCTTAAGAGTATTTTGTTATTTTTATGGATTAGGTGTCAACTATAGTATCTGAATGTAAGAACTTATGGAGAATTGGGTCTCATAAATGATATAACAAGCCTTTATGCCTTTGTACCTATACAGTTTAGCTGTTTATCTGTTTATTTAAAATTTCTGTTTATCTGAAAGAATTCATGTTGAGCCATCTAGTCATAAATAAATGCTTTTAACAAGCCTTTGTGCCTCTACAGTTTCGTTCGGTGTAAAATATTTGTAACCTTCATCTTGACATGAATCCTCCTCTAAGCCCCTTTTGTAGATTCTAACTGTATGTGAAAATATGTTTACATTATGAGATACATTATAACTTAGAACTAAAGCTGAATGTGGGACCAGAGTGTATTAAAATATCATATAGAGAGAATTCTGCAATGATGGGTGAAACCTATTGATTGGAAAATAAAGGACAATGCTGATAGAAGGTAATATGTCTTCATTCATAGGAATGTATTTATATATATATATATATATATATATATATATATATATATATATATTTACATATATATATATGTATTGTATATATATATATATCTCCAGTGTATATGCATATATATCTATTTCCTTGTGCATCTTGAACATCCATTCCTTGTACTAATTCTCATTTTACAGGAAAATCTGGAGAATGCTGATTCTTTTACACTATGTATTTTTTTATTTCATTTATTTTGATTTATGTCAGAGATGTAATAATCAAACTTGGAATGATATTTACTTTTACTGCTTAGATTAGGATGCATCTCATGTAGTTTGATTCCTGCAATATCCTGATTCTATGATTCATATATCTCATTTTGCAAAATCACCATGGATGTACACGAATGGCACGTGCACCAACTCTTAGGGAGTTGATGAACTCGGTGGAGTCCATATTTACGGCCCTAGTCGGAATATGGACGAGACCCAGATTCATCATCTTTCTACCAGTCACATTGAGCCTACACTCTTAGGCTATCTTAAAATGCACATCATATTTCCAATTTTGCAAAATATTGTGCATTAAATCAATTAAACTCTGAACATGTTCATGGCCACAGTCAGAACATGTGAAGGATTTATTTTGACTTAATACACATTTTTCCAACAATTTTCTTAGAAAATCTTTTCAAAGTGCATTCATTCATTCAAATCATCTGCATCATGGCATCATCTGCTTTCTCATGATTTTATCAAGAAAATTTCATTCCATGGAAATCAATTTATCTAGAAACACTGAAAATGTTCAAAGTTGGATTTTTCCAATCAAGTTTTCCCAGGATTTTTCCTGAAAATGTTATTTTCTTAAGATTCATTTTCAAAAGGAATTTCTCATCTTTCTCAAGAATCAAAATCAAGTATTTCAAGACTAAGATTCCCAGGATTTCAATTTCCCAAGCTTTGATCTTCTTCCTCCCAAGAGTTTTTCAATGAATTTCAATCATTTTCCAAAGAAAATTTTCAAAGTCAGAGTTGTCCTGATAAATGTTTTCTTTTTCAAATATTCATCTTTTCTCAAGAACACTCTCTGTTTTCCCAGGATTTTCATTCATTCATGATTTTCTCACATTCTCATAAACTTTTTGGTGATTTCCAAATCCTTTCATCTGAGTTTCTTGAGAGATTAATTTCCATCTTTTTCCTGAGAAATGCTTTCCAACTCCAAATGTTTTCTAAAGCATACATCATATTTTTCCAACTTACATTTTACAAAATCTCATAGCACATGCCTGAATTCTCTGTGCATTTAGGATAGAACACGATTTCAATGATTTACCTAAGTCAAGCATATTTTCGGTCCTTCGTTCGATTACCCCTGTTAAAGGCGGCAGGAACGGTCGAACCTCGTACCGACAGGTCGAGCCCCATCCCATGGATTTTCCCGCTATTTTTAAAAACGGAGGCGAGTATTTCAAAACAATTTCCAAAACTCTGGTCAAGTTTGACTCGCGAAAGCATTTTCCTCTCTCTCCTGTAAGGGAAGACGGGAGAAATTTTGCGACGATAACAACAACGGTCTGTATGAAGGTTACCCGTTCGTCCGTGGGAACCCTGAGCAGAAGAAGAAAGCACACGTTGCTTATTCTACATAATTTTCAGACAGTAGTAGCAATGCTAGCGGCAAGAAGAACAAGAAAAACCGCCGAAAAGACTCAGGAAACTCCAGAGCTGAAAGAACGAACTCTGCAACCCAGAAAGGGAAATTCGTTAAGCCACAGCTCGTCCAGCCAGTGCAGCAGCCTGAACCAAGGCAGCAACCGAAACCAAAGCATGATGGATGGAGTTATGATCGAGAATTTACAGCTCTGGATCAATCCCGAGAAGACATCCTGGAATATATGCTATCAAAGGGGATGGTTAAACTCTTCAAGGTGGCAGACCCTCCAGTTGCTATGGGTAAATGGACAAACAAATTTTGCAAATTTCATCAGACTGTCGGACATGACATAGAGCATTGTTTTGTCCTCAAGAACATCATCTAGGACTGTATCGACAAAAAATTATTGATCGATGATGAGGATGAAGAACAGCCCAAAATCTTGTCCAAGCCTTTCCCCAAGCATTCAACTTTAGTGATTTCAGAACAAACAGTCTTTCTTCAGAGCAACATTCAGCCGTGTTCCAGCCAGGACATTCAGGATCAACATCAGGTCCTAGTCCTACGTCAGGCACAGTCTTCCACCAAGAGGGTGGATATCACTTCACTTTTTAGCAGCAAGAAGTTAGTAAATGAGCCAGCGAAGGTGACAACAAAGGTCGCCAAGCAAACTCCCAAGATTCTGAAGCGCTTTATCAAAGCAGCTTCAAAGAAGGGTGAGACATCGAAATCAATTCAGAAACCGATCACGGCATTGTCAAACATCTTCATCCTGGATCTGACCCATGCTTCACCGAAACATCAGCAAGTACTAGATGATCTACTAAGGAAGATCAATGTCAAACCAAGCACAACTCCGCAGGACATGGCTCATATCGTCAATCAAGCAATGACGAATGCACCAATAACATTTTTAGATAAGGATTTGCCAAAGCCTCACCCATTCCACAATAATGCTTTATACATAGTGGTGCGATCGAGGGGCATGATTGTCCCTCATGTGCTTGTAGACAGAGACAACAGCCTTAACATATGTCCGGAGATGACAGCCAAGGCCTTGGGCCTGAAAGAAGAAGAATATACCCCAGATCCCATAACAATCTACGGTTTTGATAACCACGGGCAGACAACCAAGGGGAAGATTTTTCTTGAGATTTTCATCAACTACTAAGTGCATACCCCACGTGGTGAATGTCCCTTCCACGTACAACCTTCTTCTGGGTCGCACTTGGATTCATAATGTCAACGCCGTTCCTTCAACCCTTCACCAATGCATCAAATGGTCGAAGGGAGGCATGATTACCACAATCTTGGGAGAAGATCTGGAGGAAAGACTCCCACAGCCAATGATTCCCCATCCTACTTTCACTGCTGACATCCAGGAATGCATTACTCATATATATATATGTGTGTGTGTGTGTGTGTGTGTGTGTGTGTGTGTATTTATTGATGAAAAAATTCATCAACAAGGGTTTTCAAAGACTAAAAAAAAAGATATTTAAAAAAGATTCTGTTAAACTCAACTTCATTTAAAAGGTGTTAGGATCAGCCTACTCAATACGAAATTAAGTCATTCCTTGCCAAATTACAGGGTGTAACTCGATTAAGGTTGAGATTTTTTACATAAGTCCTTTTTTGAGCTTTCTTGAACCTTGAAAAGTGCACCTGTTAGGCAAACTTGGATAGTGGACCCAACCAAGTGAAACCCAATCCAAGAAGTTGTGTTCTCAATTAAAATGTGTGAAAACAATTGAATTTTCAAAGAAAATTAGAGTAGACGAGGAAAGAAAGTAAAAGAAATAGAGTGAGAAACTTAATCGAGTTTCTTAGAAACCCTAGCCCCTTTCTCATGAAGAGCATGCATCCTGGTGGAGTCTTTAGCTTATTGGTGATGAAATCCTAGTGGGAAAAGGGGTTCTCTCATGTTGGAGTAAGGTTCTTGAAATGGAAAATCCAAGAGAAAAAAACCAAGAAAACTAAAACCTTGGAAAAAGAACCCTAAGAAAGCAAAGAAATATGTAGAGAATTAAATTTTAATAAAGAATTTAAGAGAGATTTAGAATTACCTCGGAACATGCTCCCAAGATGAGGAAGGTTGCATAGGTTGACCTAGGATTAGGCACAAATTTGAGGAGAGAGAGAGAGAGATTTGAGAACCAAGGGGATTTTCCCACCCAAGATCTCAAGAACCCACAATTTTTTGATAGGACAAGTTTTTGAAAATGCAACAATTTTGAAATGACCTTTTTCTGAAAAGAGATGATTTTGAATGGACTTTAGAGTTGTTGAAAGCCTCAATGGATTTTTTTTTAGATGCCTTGGGAGGAAGAGGAGGAGGCTATTTATATGACTTCCCCCACCCCAACCTTAAAACACACTCCACCATGCCCTTAGAGGGCATTGTTGTTAGCAACAATACTAGGTATTGCCACCAGCCTATGGCAGTAATTGTTGCCAGCCATCAAATGCTTACAGCTAGGGGTGGCAATCGGGTCGGGTCGGCGGGTCAGAATACCTCAACCCGAACATGACCCATTTATTAAATAGGTCAGATGTGGCAAACACGAACATGATCCGTTTGTTAAACGGGTAACCCGACACGACACAGTTAACCCGTTTAATAAACGGGTCAGGTCAACACGACCCGATTACACGACATAGTTACCCATTTATTAAACGGGTCGACCCAATAACATAGACACGATAACCGACCCGACACACAAAAAAATACATGTTAATAATACCTCCTCTGTTAGGAAAACACTAGTTCGAATCGAAACCCATGGGAGGCTTCCGAAATAGGATGTGACATAATCCATACCGAATCTGATCCATTTGCACATCTGATATTATTTTTATAAAGGGCACAACCAAGAGTCATGTGGTTGGTACTTGGAAAATGGGTACACCTGTCAGAGATGATTCTTTGGGAGAAAGCCACCGCACCAACAACCACTAACAAATTTAATATTGCAAAATAAACTTTCAACAAGTTGAAAAAAAATGCAACGAAACCACAAGGAGAGAGAGACTCACGTTTAGGGTTCTCTGAAGGAACTTGGAATGCTTCTTGGGTCGTTGTGGGAGCTTAGAGCCCTTCATTGCCATGAAATCCTCCTTCTCCTTGTTGCTCAAGGCGATAATGAACTTGGGCCACACCATCGGTTGGCTATTGCCGTTACCAACGTCGTTGGCCTTGTGATTGTGGTTGGGCAGATTCTTCTCGGACACCATCGCCTCCGATGAGTTCCTACCATTCCCCACTCTCGTTTGATGATGGTTTTGCCTCTCGCTTATCTCAGGAGAAGATGAATGATCGCTATGTAGGCTTCTCAACTCAAACAAGGAGGGCTCTGAGTTCCTCTCAAATTCATGGAGAAGGATGGAGCAAAGACAAAGCGTCATAGGAAAATCAACAAAGAGAGTGAGAGAGAGAGATGCCAAACTTTGCTTGTATACATACATTTATTTATGGGAATACGTCGGCCAGCCCACAAAGCCTATAGAGAAGCGAGAAATAAATAATAAGTTGAGGATCGAACGATTGACCGGATAAGAGGATATACAGATGGGTATTTGAGGGCTAGAGGGGGATCTCAGGAGAAAAGGAACAAAAAACTTTACTCTTCTGGATCGATCAAGATTTCTTTTGGCTTGCGAGTTGCGGGTTCGTGTAAACGGGTTGACCCGCCTGCCTAACCCGTTTATTAAATGGGTTGGTGGGTTGGCATACCCCTAACATGAACTTGACCCATTTAATAAACAGGTTAGGCGGGTCGACCCGTTTACGACACAAACCCGTTTAAGCCAAACCCTAACCCCGCTAAGAAGCGGGTTGGCGGGTCGGGTCAGATTTTGCCACCCCTACTTACAACAATATTGTGTATTGCTGCCAAAGGGATGGCAGTAATAATAGTATTATCACCATCCCTTGATGGCAATAGACTTGGCTTGTTGTGCACTTCTTCTAGCGGGTGTGGTGTTTTTGTCGTATCTCACAAACCATATGTTGTATGGATGTATGATTTGGGATCAGAGTTAAAATTGACAATTTGATTGGTGAAAATTTTACTTGAAATGGGTTCTACTTTCTAAACCAATTTTTGTAAAACTATAACTTGTTTTGTTCATAACTTTTCACTTTGACATGAGATCAAAGTGATTTTTGTTTTATTGGAAATTGATCATGCATACATTTTTCATGTTTATTCATCTTTATTTATGCATGATCCATGACAAAATCGCATTAAAAACCCATATTTATCGTTGTTTTTGAGAATCCACTCCGAAATTGAATTTTTGAGAAAAATTGCGTTTTTTGATTCGGCCCTACATTTTTTGTATTTTTACTAGATAGAATGTTTCTAATTTATAATTTAGATTAGATTAAGACTTCATTAATTTTCTCTAATTAGTTTTAGGAAAAACCCTTTTTTGAAAAACTTATTTTTCAAGAAGAGACCTTTTTGGAATTATTGAAAATTTATCGTATCTATTTTGAAAAGCTGATTTTTAACCTAATGGGGACTATAAATAGAATTATAGAGGGCTGGAAACACATTTTTTTCAGCATCCCTCTTGCCTCCCTTGCCTCTTGCCTCCATCTTCTCTTCTTTCTTCTTCTTCATTCTTGGCCGATTTCTTTTCTTCTTCTATTTCTCCTTCTTCTTCCTCTTCTTATTCTTTATTTCATCGATCCTCTAAACCCTGTCTTCATCGGCTTTTCTTACCTTCTATGTTGGGGAGGCGTGTATGCAGCTGGGATCAACCATCTTCTCTTCTCAATCCCTCCGTCGAAGATGATCTGTGCCAGGTCGCTTCTTTCTCCCCCATTTTCGTAGTTTAGGATCATAGCATTGCATGCATATTTTCTGCATTATCATAGCATAGATCACATCTGAATTTTATTCATCTCGTTTATCATATAAAAATATAGTTTAGATGCATAGAAGTAATTTTTTTCATTCTATTTTCATGTTTTACTCGGTTTCTATTTGATCGTTCTAGCTATTAGCATAAACATTAAGTCTTTTTAGTTGTTGTATTTTCTTTCATTGATTAGTTTTCTTTCTGTTGTTGTGAAGATCACACAGAGCCATTTGATCGAGCATGATCAGGCCTATTGGACGTTTCATAAAGACATTTTTTTTATTGCAGGTCATGATCTGCTCATGATCATGAACTGCAGCGCTCAGGTTTCAGCCATCACAACGTGAAAACGTTGTGCTCAAAATCGTTAGCCCACAACGTCAATCATGTTGTACAGTGTGATTAACGATGTGAAGGTGTAATCGTTGTGCTAGTTTCAACCACCACAATAGGCCTGCGTTGATTGACTTCATGTTATGTTAATTTTTGCCAATATGTTAAATATTTATTACATGTTATGTTAGATAGATTAAAATTATTTGATATAGTGTATAGTTATCTAGTAGTAGTGTTATATGTTGCCTTAGTTCATTAGTTGGTTCATCATTTGTTTACTTCATAACGTTATTTGATTTCGTTATTTTATTTTATTTCCTAATTTGTTTATTCCCTTAGTTGATAGTGCTGTGTTAGAATTGGTTTACATTAGATAGGTTAGTGTCCTGCATTTAAATTATTTTCCCTTGCATAGACATTAAGTGCATTGCTTTAAGTGTTTTGTTTACATTAGACGTCTAGTATTTCATTTGTGTTGATAGTTTAGTTATGTATTGTATTAGATCATATGTTTTAGTCATTTCACTTCATTAGCAACATTTGAGTTTATTACTTATATAATTTAACGGTTTTAGTTCATTTGCTTGTTTGAAATAGTTTGATTACATGTAGTCAGCTAATTTCTGATATTACGTGGGTTAGTTATTCATCATTAGATAGTGGTTGTAGCTTAGGATAGTGTTCTTATTACTTTAGTTAATTAGATTATGTTGAATTCATATTATTTGTTTTGGAGTTACAAGCTTTCTTTATCATGCATAGTTAGTTAGAGAAGTAGATAGCCGATTTTTACATTTTGTTCCTTGATTATTGCATAGTAGGTTAAATTTTTATTTTCAGTTTTATTTATTAAGTTATATGCATAAAACGTACAGCTGAATTTCTTGAATTAGTTATCCATTAGTGTGTTGCAATTTGGTTTTTTTTTATTGTTAGTTAAGTAGTTTGTTATGCTATTTCGTCACTTAGTGTAGGTTGTTACAAGTTGATTTCTTGAAATAGTTTAGTTCATGTTTTGTTTTGTTTAGTTAATTCAAATCTTGTTTTAGCTGAATTCTTTTTATCATTAGTTTTTAAATTCTTGTTAGTTTTTCTCGTACTGCTTTGTTTTGTGTTTTGCAGGGAAGGGTTGGACGTGCGAGCGAGCCCTTTTCTTGCCCTAAAAGTACCATTTGAGGTCCCCTCAGGCTCTCAAAAATGCCCTCAGGGAGCCTTCAGAAAAGCAAAAGTTCAAGAAAACATGCATTACCTCAAGAAGGGACAAGAAGACTCAAAGCACTGAAGCCTTTTCTTTTAGTTTTAGCTTAGGATTTTTAATTCTTTTATTTTATTAATTGGGTTGTAATAAGACCATTTATTTATTTTGTTTAATCTCTCTGCGTAGGGCCGTACTCCCTTAGTTAGTTAATTATTGAATTAATTCTTTTTATTTTGGCAATAAAGAGTTGTTTAGCTTGTGTGTTTGAATACAAGTTTTTTTCGTTCCCTGAGTTAGACCCGGACTCCACCACTCGTGCGAGCCGTTTTTTATTTTTGATGTCTGGCTTTCACATTGTTTTTACAAAAAATATTATTTTAAAAAGGGTTTTACAAAACTAACACCAGAAATCTTGAAACCTCTAGTTTTTAATGAAAGTATTTTGTGGATGTAGTTTCGAAAACCAAATATGATAGAAACCGAGTTTTGGCTAAAAAAGTTTTAAAATATGTTTGAATTCATTATAAGGTTTTTATGAAAAGGGTTCTCTCTCCCATGATTTGAAGAAAATGCGCTTGAAGTACTAGTCAACCTTATGCAAAAAGGTCTCTTTGCAAAGTATCTCGCTCCTTGCATGCGAGGATATTTTAGGTTCATATCTGAAAGCTTTTGATTGTGAACAAAACATGCCATTTCTAACGAGTTGTTGAGACGACTCTAATGTGTCAGGGCCAACATTTGTGTTGGTTGGAAACCCATAAGTTTTCTTGGTATCAATACGTTCCCTTCTTTGTTATCGAGCATGCAAATCTTAGTTGATAACAAAGAAGTTGACATTACTAAAATTTAATCCAGTCAAAGCTGGAGATTCTCTTCATAAGAAAAGAATCTAAAATAGAGATAATGTGGAGTTAGTGGGTGTTGAATTAGTGAAAATTTTGTTTGAAAGCTTCTTTACTCGAGGGTTATGACTACCTTGTCCCAAGGTCCTGTCAAACTTGTGTAAATGCTCAATGATCTATTGCATTGGCTTTGCTAGAACTTGTGTCAGAGATGGGGTTTCGCTGATGATCAGCCACCGGTCTGAAGACGAAACAAATAAGAGAAGAAATTTTAATTTAAAAAAATTTGGTGGGCATGGGTCATAGACTCGGGTTTTATAGACATGTTAGGATTTTTGAAATCCTGTCTTAGCTCATACATAGATAGGTTTTTATAAGGATTGATAGAATCCTTTTGTTGAACTATGGTCTGAGATCAATTAATAAATAAGAGACTACACTAATCATATAACACACAAACCACATTTTTGAAAATAAGGCTTTATAGGTCTCCTCGAGTGCTCTACGAATCTGCAAGTTCACTTTAAATGGGATCTAATAGGTAGAGGTTTCTTCTTATTGGACTTTTCTCTATATACCCAAGCTATGTCTCCTATTATGTGGGAGCGGGTTCTCGATCTCCTTATTTTGCCACCGATATCCAAGCCGATAACTTTTGGTACTAGTGGGGGGATATAAAGATCCAAAATATGAGAAAAAATGGAGAGTTTTGAAAAACCAAGCAAGAAAATAGTGTTTATACAATTAAAGTCTTAATAAAAATAGAGAGCAAAGGCAAAGCATACAAGTTCTCTCACAAAATTGTCAATCCTAACTTGTTGAAGGTTGATAAATATTTTTGAGAAAATATGTAACATGTAATTTCTCTAACAAGGATTTCTAGATTAGATTTTTCTAATGCTAGAACATATAAATAAACACCAAGTCTAGCTTAGGTATCTGCCTGTAAAGCCAAGAAATAAACACTAAAAAATTCTAAGTTTTTAAAAGAAAATATTTTCTCTCAAGAAACTAAACTTCTAAATGGATCAGATGTTGGATCTGAAAGGAACCCTTACACAAAAAACTTCTCCAGATCTATACACAACACCCAAGCTGACAAGAACAAGAAATAAAAAATGGGTAATGGTACTGCATGATTCTAGGATACGAAAGCACAAATATGACCCAAGACAAGTTTTACTAGATTTTTTTGAAATCCAATATCTGTGACAAACTTTGTCATTGATTTTGGACCTCAAAAATGATAGATTCTAGAAAAACTAAAAAAGAAACAGGAAAATTAGATAGAAATATCTTTCCAATAACACTTGATTCACTAGAAAACAACTAATGGGTGTTGAGATACAGCTCTGACAACACACTTAAAACAGGGCAAAAAAGGTGCTTCAACACCTATTCCAACTGTTATATGCTACTTTTTTTGTCACCTTTATCGAAAATCCAAAAAATAATAACAAAATAAGACTGAGAATGGATCATTTTTAGAGACTATAGATTTGGAATTCAAACTTGCGCCAAACATGAGAATGGGAGAGATGAACGCCTATTTTTCAATGATTCCTAGAACATTGAAAAAGATTACATATATAGAGATATGACTATGTTAATAAGACAAGACAAAATATAGAAAACTAGATTTTGGATCTGTAGGGGATATAATATCCGAAAATGAAAATCAAAGTACTAACCTCATAGCATTCATTTTCCAAAAATCAATGTACTAGATGAATTGTCCCACCGTGATCACCATTTTGTGGATCACAAAGTTTTGAAAACAAAAAAATGGTTTTCATAAGAAAAATTATAAAAAAGGGTCTGAAATTTGAATCTAAATTTGAGAGTTATGGGGTCCGTTATGCAAGGTTATGTGTCTTTTCTCCTCCGTTGAGCATAGATCAACCACTTTAGGAGATCAAAATCTTCACTTATGAGTCTTCAACTTGAGAGTACATGTACCTTGTACGCATATCCTAATAATAAAAAAGTGAGTTTGGTGGTGTGACCCACCATGACTTAGAAAAGGAAGAAATAAACACAATATGTGAAGGTTACTGGATTCTAAACTTATAAAATAATGCAATAAATGAATGGAATGAATAATAAAACACACCAAATCTCACCCCAGACTTAGGTAGCCCTTCCTATATTGTTGTCGAATACGATGGAACATGAGCAACAGTCTAGCTAAGCTCAAGATCCAAAAAAAAAGTGAGATATGGGATCTAGGTCCTAAGCTAGGCAAGGTGGCTCAACTAGCCTATGCCAGCTAGGTCTAGTTATACAGGGATTTCAGCAATGCAAGGGTATAGTTAGGGCTCGAGCTCTAGATGCTGAAATAAGGAGGCGCCTCCCTATTTATAGTCTTCTGACATGTTTCTTGAATATCTAGGATCCAACTTTTCAGATTCATCTAAGACTAAGATAGAGGGATCTTATTGGCTGGTTTTTAAATGGTGGGTTATGATTGATCTAAGGTATGCTACCTTAGATGTAAGAGTAGAATTTTGTAAAGAGATTTGGGACTTGAAAAATTTTGTTTCAAGTTTGGAAGGAGGGTAGGACAAGATCAGGGTGGTGATGCGATTTCTAAAACTAGTGGGAAATACTGACGACAAACAATGATTGCCATCACCAGAAAGGGCATGATATAGTAAAAATATGCTAAGGGTTGGGCAAAAACATAATTTCATTAATTCATTATATATCATCAATTAGTTCACAAGGTTTCAAAATGTGCCTCTCATAACCAATATAGTTACAAAATGATATATATATATATATATATATATATATATATATATATATATATATATATATATATATATATATATCAAGACAACAAAACAAAAAACCCAAAGCAGCTCCTGATCCACCATCCAAAAGTTCACTGGCCTTAGTGTACTTCACTAATCCACTTAAACATCTCCTGAAAGAAAAACATTAACATTAAAAGAATGAGACTAAAACACGTCTCAATATGATCCACCATCCAAAAGTTTGCTTAATCCCTAACGATACACTTTGCACAAAAGGCCACTGCATGGGTTAACTCTCAAGAAACCTCACAAGGTTGGTGACTCAATGAGGAAAAGACTAATCAGATCCAAAAGCCAACACAAAGCTATACAAAAACATATAAAAAATATACATAGCAAGGGTCCACCCTCCTGACTCTGGAAAAATCTAGCAATATTTGAAAGTCGATCCTTCAAGTCACTCTACAAGGAAACACAACTCCAATGCGTGAGTGTTTTATTAGATCTTCTACTTAGTTTTTATTGCTTAAATGAAATGCAATCACACATCTTTAGTTCCTCTTTCAATTACTCACCATAAGAGGCACCAACCTTATGGCTAACTATGAGCACATCGGGCCACTCAAGGGGATTTTATTCACTTACTAATTTGTATATTGGTTTACCCTAGGGTGGACACTAGGAGCCAACACTAGAGTATGAGACCCTTTGTCAAGGCATCCCTCTTTCTAGAAGATTGTAGTGCACTACCAAACCTAATGGCCAAAACTATAGTCCCCTAAGCCACTGTGGTTGTAGACCGAGTCTCAAACTCATTGGTTGGTCTTTTGGAAATGGTATTTTTAAAAAAATATTTTCAATAAAAACATGGGAAAATCGTCAACCAAAGATATAAAAATCCGACTTTCCACAGAGTGGCGAGTACGGGTCGAATCCACAGGGAACGGGATAATTCTGAAATACTTCTAAAATAACACTTTATTAATCAAACAAAGTTTACAATCTATGTCAATGTTTACAAGTTACATTAAATAACAATCTAACTGTGAAAATAAACTACAATAGGCGGCTAAGTCTTCAGCAGGTCTCCAGGGGCAAAATTGTCTTTTCACATCGAGTGCAATCGCACATCACAATTGAATTACATCTGTGAACCTGTTCTAACTTAACAACTTACATAATAAAAACACAAAGTCAGTAACTAAATCAAGAATTAATCTAAATTACATCTATAACTAATTCTAAATTGAGTCAGGAATTAAATTAACTTAAACCAATAAATAAAACTAAAATTACACTATCTAACTGAACTAATTAAGAACAACAACTCTAATTACTCTAAATAAGACTAATCTACTGACTACAATGCTAGAAAACCCGAAAACTACACTAAATCAGACAAATGGTTAAGAGATTGTTTTGTCCCTAAAGAAGGCAAATGTGGACTCTGACAGCTTTTTGCAAAACGACTGTTTGAGGGGTCAAACGAATTACAAAATTCATCAAATTACTTCTATTCTGTAAAAGACAGATCCAAGAAACTGACACATTTTACAGAAGTGAAAAATACGTTCTGGATCTCCAGAACTAAGCGTTTCAAAATCGGGATAATCTGGGAAATCGCTGGACCCGAAATTTCAAAATCCGAAAAAGCTGTTTTCATAATACGCTTAAAAACCAGACTAAATCAACTCGGATCGAGTTGAAATTTGGTCTGAAGACAGTTAACATACAGATGTAAAGAATAGAAAAATAATTTTCAGAAAACTCACGAAAAAATCCACATATGATGATGAGTGCACGATCGGGTAAAAATTAGGGTTTTGGTTTAGTGCACTATTCATTGATTTAAATCCATCATTCACATTAACACTGTAAACCACGAACAAAGACAGTCCTAAATACTTCTAAGCTACTGCTAAACTACAGAAAATAATAACAATTAAGCTAATTGTCTAAAATTAATAAAATAAACTAATCCAACAAGTGTTAATTCTAATCTAATCAAATAAGTGATTCTAACCTAACCTAAACTAACTAATTCACTAACTAAATTAATTAACTAGCTAACTAAATTACCAATCTAACTAAATCTAATATACTTTAGCCAATATACTTAACTAATGAACTAATTAATCTAATGTTAAATCTAACCTAATAAAGCAATTATTAACCTACGGTTAAGCTAACTAAGCTATGACTAGGGTTAATTAACTAAACTAATAACTAACTATAGTTACTTCCTAACTAAGGTCTGCTATATAGGGTACGGTTGGGATGACTAGGGTGACTAGGTTAATATCTAACTAGGCTTACTAAAATAACTAATGAACTATGGGTTAAGAGGACACGATTAATGTTAACTCGGGTTTGCCTATGATTAAGATACATTAATTAGGGTCGACTAAGGTTTAGCTAACTAGGGTTAAGTAAGGCTAGGGTTCCTATGGGTTGACAAAGGTCGGTTACTTAAGGTTAGTCAAACTAACTAGTGTTACCTAATAACTAGGGTTAACTAAATATCTAGAGTTAGGAACTAATTAACTATCTAGGTTAGTTTTAACTATCTATCTATGTTAGTGACTAACTATAGTTAGCTACATAGGGTTAGGCTGATTAACTAGAGTTAAGGGAGGAGCTAGGTGGCGGTTTTATGATATGGCATTAACTTAGGTTCATGCCACCTAGGTTATCTAACTAGGTTAATAACTAACTAGAGTTAGTTAACTAAGGTTAATCTACTAACTATGTGCTACACTAACTGGGGTTAACTAATTACCTACGGTTAGTGCTCACTTAACTAGAGTTAGGGGTCTAACTATGGTTAATAAGTGGCGGTTTAGGATAGGGAATTGGTTTACACGCCAACCTAAAATTACTAATTACACTAATAATTAATTGTTATTTCCTAAAACACTAATGTAACTCTAAATTAACTCCTAAATTAAATGTAAACTAAGATTAGCAACTACCTAAATAAGTATACACGATTTTATAAAACCTACCCTAAGACAAATAATGCTAAATTAATTACCACCTAATCAATGCTAATTCCTAACTAGGAAAAGAGTCAATAGGGCTATAAATATAAGACTCCATGAAATTGGCAAGAATCACCTCCATTCTTAATTGCCTTAAGTGCACATATGGAAAATTGATCTTTCAAAAACCGTCCAACTAATGGACCATCCGTTTTTCCTTCTTTTCATTAAAAGCATTAACTTTCTTTTTGAAAATCTTTCTTTAAAACACACTACACAATTTTGACTGGTCTTAAAAGAAGAGATAGCATTTAAATTTTTGCCAACATCGAGTAAACCATTTTGGAAACTCTTTTGAAAATCCAAGCATTAAATCCTCTTTTTGAAAATCTTTCCCAAAGCATCCCACACGATTTTTGTGGTTGGCTTTAAATGAGCATTTAGCATTTCAAATCTTGCCCCAAAACTCGTGTAGACACTTTTAGAAGGACCTTTGGAATTCCAAAGTTTTTCCAAAAATTGTGTAAACCTCTTAAAAGAGTCTTTGGAATTCCAAAGGGTTTCCACATTGGAAAGGAGAAGTCATTTATGACTTGGCTGGAAAATTTATTGAACTTTCCTAAATTGAAATTCACGAAATTGAAGGAGGTGCCTCATACCAAAAACGTTTTCTCAATACAATGACCACGTTGCCCCTAACTACAATATACATTAATTAACTAAGTAAGCTAAAATAAAATTAACCTAACTATCTTACTATCTATATAAATTAGTCCAAGGGTATGAACAAGAACTAACGAATTGGGAAACTCTATTGAATTAACACTACACCAAGAAAAACGAAATTCTACATTAATGCTAAACTAGCTAAAACGAAAATTAAAGATCATAATTATTCTAATGAACACAAGCCTAAACTAATTATCAAACACATTAACAATCATCTATAAAATACTATCTACAGAATTTTTAAGCAACACACGAATTGGACAAACCTAATATGCAATCTACATTAAATTAGCAACTAAAAACTACGAACTAAGAATTCTAAGCAAAACCTAAATTATGCTACCTTACACACGTTAACACAGGACTTGTAAACTATACAATGCACAAACTAATTTATCTAATCATGCTGGAAATTACTAAAGAAAATAGAAAAACAGTAAAACCGAAATCTAAGACAATCGACTATCTCATAAACACAACAGAAATTCTTAAACACTAAATTGATGCTAAAGCTATAACTACATGAATCTATACAGCAGCTAAACTTAATTAACTAATGGATTAAGGGAAAACTATACAGAAAACGCTACAGCTAATTTAATCAAATCAATTCACACAAACTACCTAAAACGATATGCACAATGACACATTAAACGACCTTAAAATCAGAAAATGCAACGACCATTAACGGAACTACATAATCTACTACTAACCAAACCAGCTTCAGATCTATTACTGATGGAGGAACTCGATGAGAATGCAGGCACACAGCAGCAAGATTTTAAGACCACACGCACACACCCAAAACATGCCAACGTTGGATGAAAAAGATGATTTTTATTAACACAAAACCTAAACACACTACGTGCTGGATTTTGCACGAAAAGTTTCTACACTGTGGCTGACGAAAAATACAGAAAACACAACAAACAAAACTCACACACAAAATAGGTTTTAACTAGAAGAAAGGGATGAGAAGACCAACCTCCAGGGCGATCCGACGACTGAGGGGGAGAAAAGAGCAGACTTTGCTTGGCTTCGCACCGTTCGGGGCCTCGTTGATGCTGAAAATACACCATGGTACCATGTCCTACAGCTGCAACACGTTGGAAATCCACCGAAGATGAAATGTGAACCGATTCTCGATCGGGGGCGTAAAAGACCGGATGGAGGTAGAGCCGGCCCTTCTCGTTGGAGTGTTTCGCACTTCCACATGAGAAAAGATGTTTCCCACCTCTGCTGCACCTGCAAAAACACAACAACATGAGATTAACCAACAAGAGAGATTAAAGAAATGAGAAGATTGGGAAGGGAGACAAAGTAGAAGGCTTGGATCTCAAGCTTTTCGCCATGTCTTCAATGGAGATGGAAGGAGGTGAGGGTTGAGAAGGGGGCTGGAGTTAGAATCATGCCCCTAGGGCATGAAAACCAAAGCAAAGACAAGGCAGCCATGGGCGCCCCCCCTCTTTTGACGATTTTGCTTATTTTAGGCATTTTACAAAAACAGGTTTAAAAACAAAATATTTACTGGGCGCCTCTTTCTACAGGGGGTTTTTGGAAAATATTTTATGAAAAACTCAAATGTGCTAGAGCTGGGTTGAATCCATGTAATTTGACCCAAATCTAGGATCCAAATGGGCGTCTGGATCCAGATCTCTTAGATCGGCTCTGATATTTGACCCGCTACACTGTAAATGCATTAATTCCCTCAAATTAAGTCTGATTTCGATGAAATTCGAACCATAGCTGTATAATAACATTATGCACCTAAATGTATGCCCTTAACCTATAGATGATGCATTTATGAAGTGAAAACATGTTAATAAAACGTAGTAATTATGCATCATCACTCATGAAGCAGCATGAATCCACAGGGTGGTTCCCTAATATTCATGGTCAGGGATGGAGTCCTTGACCCAAAAGTAAACAATGGATTCATGAGATTGTTCCCTCTTTTCCGTGGTAGGGGACAAGTTCAACATTTGAACCAAACTGATGGGACTGCTTCCACTAGCAAGTCAACCACCCTCGGATCCCACAGAGTTGCCTCTAATGCCTGTGGTTAGGGACAAGGGCTTGCAAAGACATTTTTTAACACTACTTTCATCAATGTATAAACTATCATGTCCGATGAAGTAAATAATAAATTAAGAGTTTATCTTTCTTAGTATACATAGCTAAAAATCAACCAAATAAAACTTGCATATTTTTAAGAGTTATATCATAATTTAACTATGAGATTTTTCATGCATGTTATGAATTATTTATTACATAATCATGTAGACTATTCTATCATATCAGAAACCATCATTCCATACATGAAACAAAATAGTCATATCTTGAGAATATATTCATCAAGATTTATGTATTTATCAAGTTACCATACATATATAATGTGACCATGAGACTTATTCACATATTTTATGCTTTATTTATGACATCAATAGGCATTTTGCGTGCATTCCTCCTCATGAGTTATGTCACAAAACTATTTTGCATAGCCATATAAATTATTCATCATGTCAAGATTTCAATCATAACCCTTAATGTGAAATTTTATGTGCATACTTACATTCATATCTACTACAACAATTATGCAGGCTATAGTTCTAGAGCAAATAAATACATATCACCATGGTGAATTATTTTGCACATGTATCGATTAGGTTGTTTTACTTACAACTCATCATAACATATAGGACTCATCTTCTTAGTGAGTCATGGGGTTCTTATGGCTCTTTTATTATCATACCATAAGACATTATCATGTCTACATGTACACTAGTGGATTACTATAAATTTTATCAATTCATGGATTCATGATAAAGTATGATTTGCTAAATACAACAAATACTTTCACTTTTCAAACTTTCACCATAGTTTATACTCACACTATCCATGTGCATTATTATATGCAACATGCTTAAATTCTTATCAGGCTAACTATCACCTGATCATCTTGGATAAATATATCCAAATCTAAATATGATTATCATCATGTTGCATATCATGCATAAGCTTCTAAAGCATGAAAATATTCCTTCATGCAGTCATAGCATAAAAAGCATGACTTATGATGATTATTTATCATCATATAAATATATTCACATGCATGTGTAAAATTATATAGCTAATTTAGCTCTCACTTTTTTAATGTATTGTATTAAACCATATTTGTTTATTAGAAGCAATATGTATTAGGACTAAAGCTTAAGTCCTTAAATTTACCAGATCCACATCCAATGACATTTATCCTTTTTTTTTTCTCATTGTCATTTGGATAAACTCATTTATAAGTAGTCAAACCACAAGCTTGTGTACATATGTATTTAGATCTATCATTAGATCCAATCAAAAGACTATATCCAAATCCAACTTGAGATGATATCTATCAAGTCCAACATGATCCATATTAACAAATGAATCTACATGCAAGCTTAAGCAAAATCATGGATCATATAGGATTCATCCATAGTCCAAATCAATTTTTTTTTGTTTTATATTCACACATCGAGCATTATACTTTTCTGGATCTATTCAGGTCAAACTAGGACCCATATATAATATATTATTAAGTCTAAATATTTGTCTTTATACTATTTAGATACATCAATAAAACCTTAATCAAATCTAGATCTATATCTTATATTCGGGCACTATACTATCCACATCTGACACTAGATCCATTCAATAATTGGACCCAATTAAGGAACTATCCAAATAATTATACATATGAACCATAATTGGTTTCATTTTATACTACGAGTTTTGAAAAAACTAGATCTCCATGATTGATCGAGTTATATCATCACAACCCATAAGATAACTCATACAAGTATGATAATTGGGTAAACATGTCTAATGAGTTTGACCATGATATTTTATGGATCTAAAAACATTCAACTGGATCTTATTTAGATCCATTCATGTTCAACCAGATCTAATATAGTTTTACTGGGTCTCACTAGGTCTAATAGAATTTGACCTATACCAAGCATCAAATCCAATAATATTTAATCTAATTCAACTTGGTCTGCCATAAAGCTGGGCCAATACAAGGCCATCCCATATCCAAATACTAAGCATAGAAAAACAATATGCGATACACAAAGCATTTTAGGATCCAATATAGATTCATGCATGTTTAGATTTCTTAAACAAAACTATGGATTATATGAGATTTGACTATAGTCGAAATCTATTAAATTTGTGGATATATATATTCCACTATATAGACCCATCAATTAAGATAAGACATTGAATATGTAACATATCCAACTTGATATTCTAGGATTTGGTGATGTTAAAATAGCAAAATTTAAATATTCAAAATAAACTCAATTGCAAGTACAAAGCTTATATCATGAGTCTATTACTTATTTGGATTTGTGCAGTATTATATGTTCAAACTGATTACTTATCAAGTTCGTTCTCATGTAAAATCATGGGCCACTAGGATTTGACTATAGTTCATGCTAAACCAATTTGTTGTCAAACCACATGCTAAATAGGTTTTTCGGGCTTTTTTCATTTTATTTTGAAATTTTGACAGTATAGATGTGATCTATTTACTTGATTTTAGGGGGATCAACTCTTGAAGCATTTGATTCCAACATATTTGTGGGTTTTTATAAAGCTCAAAAAATCAATGCATTCCAAGATCTTAATTTGTAAATTTTCAAGGCTCCAAACATCATTTTTTTCATCGAAAATACATGATCCAGGTGTGGATTGTTAGTAAATCAACTATGCCCAACACATTTATGGGGCTGCAACTGAATAAAAAGCACCCAAGAAGCCAAAAAAAATCATTTAGCATGCGATTTAGCACGGACCCATTACTCTCTCTCTCTCTCTCTATATATATATATATATATATATATAATAACTCACAGATGTGTGACTGGGGGCCATTTCAACCTTTCCTTCCCCACCACTAAGCTTCGTTTCTAGCAACCAATCACGAGAGACCCCCAAACTCCATGTCCACGTGGGTGGTGAATGCGTGGACTGTGTCACCTCCTCTCTTCCTCTTTTACATCCTTCACCCATACGAAAAGGTAGTAGGCACTACACCACCACCTTCATCTTCTACCCATGGATGGATGACAGTGGTGAGAGGTGGTTGAAAACCATCTTCCCTTTCCTTCCTCACACTCAACCCACTAAGAAGGTAACATAATTCTAACCATTACAGACCCCAACTTACCTATTTCATTCCTCGTAAAGGGGGCGGAAGGTTCAACCTCTATTTCCTTTTGAAACAACTATCCACGAGAAGGTTCAACGTTTTTCTCTTTCCTTTTTATCTTCATTCAATTTTCTTTAATGAATAAAGAAGTGGCCATAGGCACTTACCGTTTCTGGATCATGACCTCAGAGGATTCTCTCTCTCTCTCTCTCTCTCTCTCTCTCTCTGCGAATGCTCGATTCTCTGATGGACGGTTGCTCATAGCAGAGGAATGAAACTCTCTGCAATGCTTGTACTTTCTCCTTCTGTGATCCGCATGTTAGGATCTTATGCAACTGTGAGCTTTCTGGCAAGTAGGAGGCTGATGTTCTGGTCGCAGCCTGTGTAGATTATCAGCTGGTTTGCTGGCTGATCGATGCTAACACCAAGCAGTAATTCAAAGGGGGTGCTTTAATTGTCCAGAACCCCCTTCATATGGGCACCGACATAGATACGGCCAAACTGTTTGTAAGAGTCGACCAGTTTTACATCAACAATAGGGTTTGGACATCCTAACAAATGAGTTTATGCACCCTCCATATCATGGATGTGAGGTGCTGGGTTTGAACGCCATTGCCAAAGCCATCTTGATGGTACTCCATAATTTGCAGTGAGGCATCTTCAACAAAGCGGAGAAATGTCTAGGTATCCATGGACAGCAACAATACACTTGGTTCTTGAACATCACCACCTGAGATTCACGTTTAGAAGGATCACTGACAACATATCAAAGATGCCACTAGGATAGGTCTTCAATCAATAGGGTCTCATTAGTAGCAAAATGAGAGAGGACATTTACATGGGACTTGTCGGAGGAGACGACCAAGATCATGGCCCTCCCTCACTAGATTAGACAACCCACTCACGTCTGACTGCTCCAGCAACGATTATATCGATCAAGAAGACTGTTTATATGAAATCACTTTGCCTTATATGATCAGAACCATCTCCCATCTAACTTGGCAAAGCTACGTAGAAGATGGTAGACCCAGTGTTGTGAGAGGCGCACGCCTCAGTACCTGAAGCGTATGCCTCAGAGGCGAGGCGCACACTCAAGGTACTGAGGCATTGCTGTGATGCGCCCCTCATCAACCTCCGACCAGTTGTGACCACCGACCACCGGAGTTGCTGTGCTGCAGCTGCTGCTCAGTCTTCTCCGACCACTGGACGACCGGCATATCCCTCGCTTCCGTACCAGCTGGGCGCGTTGTCCTTCTCTTACTGCCTCCCCTCCCACCGCTTCACTTCCATACCAGTTATGAGAGGCGTACGCCTCAGTACCTTAGGCGTACGCCTCAGAGGCGAAGCGCAGGCTCAACGCCTCGCTTCACCTCATCGCATTTAACAACCTTGGGTAGACCACTAGTTCTACTAGCCGAAGTGCCGAAGTCAGCTTGCACAACGGCTAGCCTCTGTAGATTGGAGAAGGACGATGCTTCATACACAAAGGGCGTCAGTTTCATTTTCTCAAGTTGGGGCTCATTGACATGCAGTCGGCTACAGTGAGATGGACACAAGACTTGGGATTTGTATGTGAGACAAGTCATTATTGTTCGAAGACATCTTCCAGGAACTGGAGCGATGGGCAAATGACATCGCAAATCTAATGTTGCGGGCCTACAAGCATTGGATCTCTGCACTTTGATTTGCAAAATCCTCTTCCACACATAAATAAGGATGTCGAGCTCGTTCTAAGCCTCAAGTTTGCCCATGTGTGTAAGCTGATAGGTGTTAGTTGTTTCAGAGCTAACTCATGAAGAAACTCACCCCACACCTTCGTGCTTTCACCATCGAAGAAGCATGACAGACGATTAGATTAAAAGCGAACCTTAGCTCGGATACCATTGTTGGAACTCATAGGATCCTAAAACTGATATGTACAGGGTCACTTAAATCTAATAAAGCATGTGCGCCGAAGCAGGTTATATGTCCCCCCCCCCCCCCCCCCCAACAGGGCATCTCATGCTCGAGGGTCCCAAAAAGTACCATGTATTTAAGCATGTGTGTCTCGTATCCCCATGTTTGTCAGCATTAATTAGCATTGGAGTTTGATGCGATTGCAAAGACTTAAGTACCCTCTTCTCCATTGGTGCCAAAAAAAATAACGATTCTAGAAAAGGAGTGATTGTAAAGACATAAGTGCCCCGAAGATGATTATTTAAGACCTAGTCTCTGCACTCCAGGATTATCTGAGAAAGAAATCTCTCATGGAGGAGGCCATGAACATCAACCTTCTCACTCTCTCTCTCCCTTCTCTTTCTGCTTCTGTGCACATCCAACAGAAGATCCTACATTGCTCCATCAAGCACCGACCGACCTGCACATTGACTGTTGTGGAGCCTAATTCAGAGTTTTTACCCTTACAGGAGGAGGGTTTGGGGGCTCCTCCCAGCGTGGGTAGCATCATTCAACTAAATGAGTTGTGGAGCCTGATTCAGAGTTTTTACCCTTACAGAAGGGGGGTCTGAAGGCTCCTCCCAACGTGGGTAGCATCATTCAACTTGATGAGTTGTGGAGCTTTATTCAGAGTTTTTGCCCTTATAGGAGAAGGGTTTGGGGGCTCCTCCCAGCATGAGTAGCATCGTTCAACTTAATGAGTTGTGGAGCCTGATTCATAGTTTTTGCCCTTACAGGAGGAGGGTTTGGGGGGCTCCTCCCAGCGTGGGTAGCATCGTTCAACTTGATGAGTTGTGGAGCCTGATTCATAGTTTTTGCCCTTACAAGAGGGGGTTTGGGGGCTTCTCCCAGCGTGGGTAGCATCATTCAACTTGATGAGTTGTGGAGCCTGATTTAGAGTTTTTGCCCTTACAAGAGGGGGGTCCGGGGGCTCCCCCCCAGCGTGGGTTGCGGTCAGTGGGTGGGGGTCGCCCCTGGTGGGGGGCTCGGGGGGCAGCCCCCCCTGGACCAAATTTTTTTGGGGCCTTGTATAATTTTTTTATTTTTTTCCCTCTTTTAACTATCAAAAAAGAGTAATAAAGTGATTTGTAGTGTCTTCTGCAAATCACTATAGCGATTTGTAGTGTTATTCGGTAAGCAAATCGCTGTAAATCGATACCCGAATTAGGACCAACTTGTCATGGCCATATCTCCCTAACCGAAGGTCATACTCCAAATTCGTAAAAAAGTGGTGTTTTTGTTATTGAGTCTAGTTTATTTCTGTAAATTTTCAGCAATTTCTATGGTCATTTCATTCCCTATTTTAACTAAAAATTAGACATCTATTATTTTGTATTGTGCAACCCAAAAACACTACAAATCGCTATAATGATTTGCGAAAGATACTATAAATCATTGTTGGAAGACCGAATAACACTATAAATTGTTGTGGGGCTTATTAGAGACCCGAAAATACTACAAATTGTTGTAGGAAGGCTCGTCAATACTACAAATCACTGTTAGAAGACCGGATAATACTATAAATCGTTGTTGGGCTCATTGGAGACCTGAAAACACTACAAATTGTTGTAGGAAGGCCCGACAATACTACAAATCACTGTTGAAAGATCGGATAACACTATAAATTGCTGTGGGACTTGTTGGAGACTCGAAAACACTACAAATTGTTGTCGGAAGGCCCGACAATACTACAAATCGTTGTTGAAAGACCGGACAATACTATAAATCACTGTGGAGCTCGTTGGAGACCCGACAACACTAAAAATTATTGTAGGGGAGTCATTGAAAAAATCATGAGAAAGAAACAGAAAAAGAAAAATAGAAAAATTGTGGGAAAGAAAACGCTATATTGCTCTTTTTCGATAGTTAAAAGAGGAAAAGAAAATAAAAAAATTATACAAGGCCCCAAAAAAATTTGGTCTGGGGGGCGCTGCCCCCCGCCAGGGGCGGCCCCCTCTGGACCCCCACCCACTGACCGCACAGCGGGACCCACGCCGGGGGGAGCCCCCAGACCCCCCTCCTGTAAGGGCAAAAACTCTAAATCAGGCTCCACAACTCATCAAGATGAATGATGCTACCCACGTTGGGAGGAGCCCCCAAACCCCCTCCTGTAAGGGCACAAACTATGAATCAGGCTCCACAACTCATCAAGTTGAATGATGTTACAGTCAGTGTGCAGGTCAGTTGGTGTTTGATGGAGCAATGTAGGATCGTCTGCTGGATGTGCATAGAAGTAGAAAGAGAAAGGAGAGAGAGAGTGAGAGGGTTGATGTTCATGGCCTTCTCCAGGGGGAACTCTTTGCCTCCCTTGATTTCTTCTCTAGAGAGAGAGAGAGGGTTTTACAGTGTTTTACGGAGAAGGAAAAAGAAGAAGATGATGATGAAAAGTTCAAACAGACATTTTTGATGGCTCAGGTTCATTTCGCCGGATGACCATCGGATCGCCGGCTCACCATCGGATCGTCGGCTCACCATCGTTTCGCCGGATCACCATCAGCGAAATGATTAAGGTTCGTTTTGTTGTGTAGACTTTGAAGAGTCAACATCATCCTCGACTTTCTGAATGGAGGACATGTTTGTCCTTTTTTTGAACCATTTGTTTTTTCTTTTTTGAATAAAGGGCATTTTTGTCATTTTCTCAAACTGTCGTTTTATGAAAAGAATAGCAAGAAAGGGTACTTAAGTCTTTGCAACTACACCAGACTCCAATGCTAAGCAATGTCAACATACACGGGAATACGAGCCCCATGTGCTTGTATATGTGGTGCTCATTCAAACCCCCGAACACAGACATGGGATTCAGTGAATCACGGGGGAGAACATACACCACCCTCTCCATATGTGCCATAAGGTGGGGTCAAACCTCCAACCTCCTGAATAATACATGCTCTCACGTTACCCTCTCTAAGCTATGGGCTTTTTCACATGCTCTCCTGTTGTGCTATATTTCAGACCTCTCCAAGATTTGGGCTTTTCCACATTCCTCTATTAGAGCTCTTGTTATGATCTCTGCCCTTGCCATGATCATGAGTCGTTACTGAATTAATTCTAAAACTTAGAGATAATGCCTCATTAGTTTTGTAACCCATTCATAAACATCATATAGGTTATGCATTCAGTCATTAAGTAAGAATTAAGATTTACATTAATCTTACTTAATTGACTTAATTATAATTTATAATGAGCCCACCAAAATGGCTTTTGGGGTTTCTCTTGTATGACCCTATGTTCATATCCGGATCTGATCATATCAAGATTCAACAATTTTGGTAGAAACAAACCGTAGAATCATACTTTTCTAACTTGTATGTTAGATACTTGAGAGGTTAAAAAGCCAACAACCTACAATATATAAAAACTTAAATAATTATAATTTTACACTGCAAAAGTACCTCTCTCTCTCTCTCTACATTTCCCAACCATGTCATCGTAAGAAAACAATTAAACTTTCCCCACTGTGCAACATTGTGTACTAGTTGTCGCACTTAATAACACTTTTACATTTTTTTTATGATGAGAAACCCAAACGAGAATAGCCCTGGGTGGAGCCCGACAACCACCCTGCCTTATGTGGCTCACCTCTAAAAGCTATAGACACACCCATGTGCTAGCAGGGTTTGATCTGGTCTCAGCACCCTCATAACACTACAAGAAAAATGCTAATTAGCAACAGACGTTTGCGCCGAATTTTTTTCATCGCAAATTAGCGACGGATTGGCGAGAGAAAATAATCCATTTCTAAACTGTGAAATATTTACGGAATTAGCTAAAGAAAAAATTTTGTCGTGATTCCATCGCTAATTAGCGACAGACTTGCGACGGAAAAATTCCGTCGCAAAGGTCCGTCGCTAATTAGCGACAGAATTTTTTTCGTTGCCAATTAGCGATGGATTTGCGACGTAATATTTTTGTCGCTAAGTCCGTCGCTAGTTTTCGATAAAAATTGAGTGCAAAATTCTCCCTCCCTGCCTCTTTCTCTCTCTGATTACCCCCAAATATGTGACGCCTTGCTGTAACCACCACCGACCCGCAAATGTTCATCACCCTCAGTTCGTGATTCTCCTCGCAGTTCTTCGCCAGAAGGCGGATCTTTCCAGTGGCACTCCGCCGAATGGAGACTGACGGCGATCCGAGAGCCGAGATAAACAGGTTGATCGTCGGCTCGAGCTCCTCTGCGTTCGTGCTCTCCAGAAACTCTTATGCCGCCTCTTCTGACGGTCGTTCCCCAATCACCAGCCTTACCTCCAGCTCCAGCGGAGAGGCAGCGGCGTCCTGATCAACCTCGTCAAATCCGGTCGGTATCGAGGCGAGGCGTTGGAGCTCGCCGGAGATGTCGTTGTTGCAGGCAGAGAGATCGTTGAACGCCTGCAAGAGATTGAGGAATTCGTGGGCATCGCGGAATGAGGTAGGGGAGCCCACGAGCCGGGTGAGGTCGATGCCTCTGAAGTCGGCGAGTGACGAGGCGTAGGAAGGCGGGCTTATTAAGTCATTCTGATAAAAATTCTCTTTTTGATGATTTGCTCTTGTCCATGTATTTATTTGAATCTTCACATAGGTTCATTTTTCCTTTTACTAGAGATTTATGTTCCTTGTAGTTTTTAACAAATTTTGGCTAAAATCGATGCATGATGCATATGGATTATTGCAAATTATATTGCATTTGGACATTGCTTTTCTGATAAGAAGATTTTCACCGTTCTTTATTTCATAAGGTGATTATTTCACACAATTTTGTGGCTTCAGCTTTCTTATTCTCTTTGAAGAAATGCAACAGATTTTCCAACAAATCATGTTCTCTTGTTTTCGCCCAGCTTTGTATATGATGAGTTGGACGGCCGGTTTGCTCGCATGCATAATCGAGGTGAGTAAAGTTTTCAGGAGCAAAACATTTTTCAATGTCTTCGATAATCCATGCTTGTTAATGATTTTAGAGTAAACCATAATCCATGAAAATGCCTTATTTATTTAGTTATTCATATTTTTTGTATTTTGTGCTTCAGTATACATAGGGTCTTTAACTGGTAAGTTGGTAGAGTTAGTAGATGTTATGTGTAGGAGAAAGATTGATATTTTATGTCTACAAGAGACCAAATGGGTAGGTGAGAAAGCAAAAGTGATAGAACCTTGGGGATATAAGATTTGGTATACAGGAATAAATAGGAATAGGAATGGAGTAGGGATTGTTATGAGTCGTCAGTTTATAGATAATGTAGTTGAGGTCCGTAGGAAGGGTGATAGAATTTTACTTATTAAATTAGTATTAGGTACGGATATTATTAATATTATTAGTGTTTATGCACCTCAAGTAGGTTTAGATGATTCCATTAAGCATCAATTTTGGGAAAATTTAGATGGACTAGTACAAGGGATATCTTATGGAGAAAAGCTTTTCATCGGCGGTGACCTTAATGGACATGTAGGCATTAGTAGGGATGGATTTGAGAGTATCCATAGAGGCTATGGTATAGGAGAAAGAAATGAAAGTGGAGAAAGGATTTTAGATTTTTGTTTGTCCTATGATATGATCTTAGCAAACACTTGGTTTAGGAAGAGGGAGTCTCACCTAGTAACATTTAAAAGTGGGGTTAATACGAGTTAGATGGATTTTTTCCTACTTAGAAAGAGAGATAAAGGTTGTTGCATCGATTGTAAGGTTATACCGGGAGAAAGTGTAGCTACACAACATAGAGTCTTAATTTTAGATCTTAGAATTAGACAATGCTGCAAAAGGAATAGACATAGGATAGATCCTAGAATTTAGTGGTGGGCACTGAAAGGAGCTAAACAAGGAATGTTTGTAGAGTAGGTAGTTAAGGAAGTTGATTGGTGTCTCGAGGAGGATTCAGAATCAATGTGAAATAAGATAGCGGGTCGCATGAGAAAAGTGGCTAAGGAGGTATTGGGTGAGTCTAAAGGCGGTGCACCACTAGGTAAGGATACATCATGGTGGAACGAGGATGTCAAATTAGCTATTAAGGTTAAAAGAGAGTATTATAGAAATCTAAGTAAGAGTCGTGATAATGAGAATTTGGAGAAGTATATGATAGCAAAGAAGGAAGCTAAAAAAGTAGTTCGAAACGCGAGGGCTAAGGTATATAAGGAGGTTTATGACAAGTTGGATACCAAAGAAGGCGAGAAGGATATTTATAGGCTTGCAAAGATGAGAGATAGGAAATTGAGGGATTTGGGTATGGTTAGATGTATCAAAGATGAAACGCAAAGGGTTTTAGTCAAAGATGAGGAGATTAAGGAAAGATGGAAAGATTATTTTGATAAGCTATTTAATGATAGTCATGCTCAAGATCTTGGAGACTTCTCCATTCCTTTTCATGAGATAAATCGTGACTTCATGCGCAAGATTCAAAAGAAAGAAATTATAAAGGCTCTAAAGAAAATGAAATCAAGAAGGGCAGTTGGCCCAGATGGTATACCTATCGAGGCTTGGAAATGCTTGGAAGAGAAAGGTTTAGACTGGTTGACAAATCTTTTTAACTTGATTTGGCGAACAAATAAGATGCCTAATGAGTGGAGAAAGAGTACTTTGGTGCCTTTATATAAGAATAAGGGTGATATACAAGATTGCACAAACTATCGTGGTATAAAACTCATGAGTCATACTATGAAACTTTGGGAGAGGGTGATTGAGTCTAGGTTGAGGAAGGTTTTCATGATATCGGAGAATCAATTTGGTTTTATGCATGGAAGATCAACTATGGAAGCTATACATCTCCTTAGACAACTTATTGAAAGATATAGAGAGGAACAAAGATTTGCATATGGTTTTTATTGATTTAGAGAAGGCATACGATAGAGTACCTAGGGACGTTCTCTGGTGAACAATGATGAAGAAAGGTGTTTCTCTCAAGTACATTAGTATAATTAAAGATATGTATGAAGGAGTAGTAACCAATGTCCGCACTTGTGGAGGGGTGACAACCAATTTTCCGATAACGGTTGGGTTACATCAAGGATCTGCTTTAAGCCCTTTCCTATTTGCGATAGTGATGGATGAGCTTACGAGATCAATTCAAGAAAATGTACCGTGGTGTATGTTGTTTGCTGATGATATTGTTTTGATTGATGAGTCTAGAGCTGGGGTTAATGCTAAGTTAGAATTATGGAGACAGACATTGGAAGCTAGAGGTTTTAAGTTGAGTAAGAGTAAGACTGAATATATGGAATGTCAGTTTAGTAAGCAACGAAGTAGTGATGGGAGTGTAGTGAAGCTTGGTGAGCAAGAAATACCGGTGAATGATTATTTCAAATATTTGGGATCCATCATTCAAAAGTATGGAGAAATTGATGGAGATGTAAATCATAGGATAAAGGTTGGGTGGATGAAATGGAAAAGTGCAACTGGAGTGTTGTGCGATCGTAGAATGCCATTGCGGTTGAAGAGAAAGTTTTATAGGATGACTATTAGACCCGCTTTACTATATGGTACGGAATGTTGGGCTGCCAAGAGACATCATATTCAAAAAATGAGTGTAGCTGAGATGCGGATGCTTAGATGGATGTGTGGAAATACAATAAAAGATAAGATTCGAAACGAGGAGATACGTAAGAAGGTAGGCGTTGCACCCATTGAAAATAAGATGCGAGAGAATCGTTTACGGTGGTTTGGACATATTCGGCGAAGGCCTAATGATGCTCCAGTTAGAAGGTTGGAGAAATGGGAAAATATATTAGTTAAAAGAGGTTGGGGTAGGCCTAGGAAGACTTGGATGGAGATGATAGGAAAGGATATGAATGCTTTGAACCTCACCGAGGACATGGCATTGGATAGAAATGATTGGAGGAAAAGGATTCATGTGGAAGACCCAAAATGAATTTCTTTTTTGGTTCATATCGCTGACCCCAATTGTTTTGGGATGAAGGCGTAGTTGTTGTTTGTTTGTTTGTGCTTCAGTATACATCTGTATGTGCATGAAGTCTTTAAGCCTTTCCATTGTGTTTTGATAAAGTTTGTTTTTACTCCTTTATTATCTATCAAATGTTATATTGTGTTTTTTGTAGTGATGATCCTTTAGCAAGGCTTAATCTATTGAAAAGTTTCCCTCCTAGAATACTTTCAGGTCTGTAGTTCTTTTAACTTTTTTTTTTACTTATTTGTTTACTTGTTATGCAGTATCAACTTTTGGAGCAGTCCTTGATAGATTTTCCTCTGTTCATTGTTTGCCAGTATTTCCTTTGGATCAATCTCCCTGTTTATTACAACATTTCATCATTATTATAGGAGTTAAGAAATGAATTGATAAGATTGACAAAAACAGTGGTATTTGATATTAATGATAACTGTTTCATTTTTTGCTCGTGGTTCTAAGATCAAACTTGATATAACTGCTCATGCATTTTCTCTGTGAACAAGGCTTTAAACTCTGCCAGTATTAATGGTATTTCTCACTAAAAAGATAGTAGTTGCCACTGCTCAATGGTCACCATCTAAATTCTCAGGATCCAACTTGATGTTGGAGATGTTTTTTTATGACAAGTAGTTCATTTCTACAACTTAAGGATACATGTCTATGCGTGTGTACTGGCCACTTAAAAAGGGATAATTATTGTTCTTAGACTATTTTATGATTTGTTTTGTTGCATGCATATGTAGTGTTGTATCATGCTAAGTGCACATTCAACTGTGGGGGCTTTTATGTGACACAGGGTGTCATACAAAAAGATTTGTGTTTAGATATCTGCAGTTTTTCACACTTGCATGCTCTATACAGATTGATTCCAAGACAAAAAATAGTTGGAATCAGTAAACATATTCTACCTTGACAAGTCCAACATCTGTCAGTGAGGCAACCCAGAATGATTCTTTTCTTATTGGCTATTTACTTTTCTTAGTTGTGTTGCCTTATTTATTAGATGTTCCATGTTATGCAGTATTTGTAAATGATGAAATCAGTAAACATTTCATAACTGTAGTCACTTGATATTTTGTACATGCAATAAATATGATATAACTGTTATTGCATATAAAATTTGCAAGCTCACACCTATTACCAGGTTACCAGCACTTTCAGAATCTTATTTCTCTTTGCAATTTCTTCTGTTATTGGTTTGATTTATTTTGTATGAGTTCAGCTGCAATTTTCTTCTGAGATCACCTTCCTACATTATGGTCATAGTTTGCCACATGATTTGCTCGAATTGGTATTGAGACTGCTCGGCTTCATTCATGCATGTTTTGTAATTGTACCTTGTTGACCATTAGTGTCATGAACTTATCTTGATGCCTTCCTGTTGATATGATATCTTTTGAGTGCCTCGTTCAATTGCATGATTGTCCCGATGTTTCTTGTCTTTTGGTTGTGGTCTGGTCTGAAGAAGCTGAATATTGGAATATTTCATATCTTTCAAGACCACTTCTATGTTCAATTCTGACTTCTATGTTCAACTCGACCTCAAGCTCTTTGTTCACCTAAAGAGCTTGAGGCACGCCTCGCCTCAAGGCGTTCACCTCAAGGGGTATGAAGCGCAAGCCTCAAGGCTCTTTTTTTTTAATTTTTTTTTTAAATTAGTAACGGCTTAGCGATGGATTATTTTTGTCGCCAAGCCGTCGCCAATTTCAATCAGGCGATGGTTTGCGACGGACTTTAATCCATCGCTAACTTGACGATGACAAGTTAGCGATGGATTATATCCTGATATAGTCCGTCGCTAATTAGCGATGGACTAGCGACGAAAATAAACCGTCACTAATCCATCGCTAAATAGCGATGGACTAGCAACAGATAAATTTTGTCGCCATTTAGCGACTAAGATTATGCAATGGGCGCTATCAGTTGCTAAACACATTAGGGATAGAATTTGCGATGGAGTAGCGACGGATAGCGTCCGTCGCTAATACGCATTTTTCTTGTAGTGTAACCACCCTGTTGGCAAAGTGTTGTTTATGATTAAAATATTTTTCCTCTTTTGCTTTTGGTTTTAATTAATCATTTGTGAAGGATTTAGGCATGCAAATTTTATACCAACTACCTTTTCTTTTGCTTCTCAAACAACGAAAGGTACTTTTTGACCTTTCACTTTTAGAATCTTGCAGACCTACCCCTTTAATTGTTTGAAAAATAAAAGGATTGTTTAGTTAGGCAGGTATCTAAAGGAAAATATTTGCTATTGAAGAAGGTTGTATTAACTCAATGTAACCAAACATAAAACTGTTCAGAATGGTTTTCTTGCTAAGGATCAAGCTATGGATCTTGTTTTTTTAATGTAAAATTGTGATTTTTTGAATTATAAAGTTTTTTAACATTGTGCGGCTGTTGATTTTTAATCCCATTAAAAACTTAATTACATGTCATGATCACATGAGTCAAAATAAGTTTCCTACTGAACAAACCATGTAGATAATATGGGTAACATTTGT
This sequence comes from Nuphar pumila, assembly GCF_984573655.1. Lineage (NCBI taxonomy): Eukaryota > Viridiplantae > Streptophyta > Magnoliopsida > Nymphaeales > Nymphaeaceae > Nuphar > Nuphar pumila. Next base: position 55,716,482 of record NC_143260.1, read on the forward strand.
TCACGAAACTATTAGAATTTTTTTGAAGAAAAAAGTGATTTTTATTCATTAGTTGCTTACCTTCATTACTAGCCAATATTTACCCATATCTAATGAAGTATTGACAGATTTTAGACTAGGCTATGGACAGAACTGTCGCCTTCCACAATATTTAGAGAATAACGTATGTGTTTCACATTAAATATCACCAATTTTTTGTGATATTGAATGTGACTGGACCTCTTCTCAACGACTTGGAAAAATTAAAATTTGGCAGGGTTTTGAGCATAGTGACAAATATCACCAGATTTATGAAAATCTTTGCGACAATATCGCGAGAAATTGCCTGAAAGCTTAAAACAGTAATTTCTCGCAAGATTTATGAGAAAACATAAATATCATGATTTAAATGTGAAATTTATGTTTTAAACCGCTATTATCGTGCAAAATCCATGTATTTTTATTTTTAAATAATTTTTATTAATATTTTCTTATAAAAATATTTTTTATATTTTATAATTTATTTTTTTATTGCCGAGATTTTGCCAAAAAGTGCAAAATTTATGAAAAAATTTCAAATTCTCACGAGTTTTTGAAAAACGAGATTTTGCCATTTTTAACGTTTGTCACTTCGGTTTTGAGTGGAATTCAATCCAGTATGATAGCAACGAAACGCGGCATGCCTATAGCCCACTAATAGCTTTCTTTGGATTCCATGATAGACCTATAGTTAGGCAATCCATGATTAGCCAGCATATTCCCGTGAACCAATTTCTTTTAAAAGCATAGTTGATGTCTACCCGTATATTTAAATAATCTGATGCAAAAGAAATTAGCATTTAAAGCACGAAACTTTTTAGCTTGTCTTAAATGTTTATACGATCTCATTTAGGTAGAGAATATTTGCTGGTATTACTATTCATGTTCTTAATAATAATGATGTATAATAGCTTAAATCCTCTTTTCAGTGATTGAATACAGAACTAGCTTGCTATGATGCCAACGAGTGCTGGATGATTAGCAAAATTCCATTTAAAACACGTCCTTTTCTAGAGAGTTTTGAAAAAAAAAGAGAAACTACATACTGACAAACGTTTTTTTTGGCAAAATCTCGTTTTTCAAAAACTCACAAGAAATTGAAATTTTTTTATAAATCTTGCATTTTTTGGCAAAATCTTGCCAATAAAAAAATTAATTAAAAAATATAAAAAAAAATTTATAAGAAAATATTAATAAAAATTATTTAAACATAAAAATATGCAGGTTTTTCACGATAAATAGCCATTTAAAATGTAAATATTGCATTTAAATCATGGTATTTATATTTTTTCATAAATCTTGCGATATTTTGAAAATCTTGCAAGAAATTGCCATTTTAAACTTTCAGGCAATTTCTTGAGATATTATCTCGAGATTTTCATAAATCACGCGATATTTGTCACTAAAGCTACATGGAACTCCATTATTTTGAAAAAAAATGCAAAAATACTCATTCTTTTGAGAGAAATGTTTACAGTATGAAAATTTGTATTTAGAAAATATTTTTCTTTAAAAAAAAAAGAAAAAAACATGGACCCAATTTATCGAATTGCAGGTTTGAATCAGATTTAGTCTTGAATTTGTCCTACTGCTCCTATATATATCAAAACTTAATTTTCAATGAAAAATCTTATATATATATATATATATATATATATATATATATATATATATATATATATATATATATATATATTTCTTATTTGAACTGGGAATATTCTATAATTTTAAAACCAAAATGAATTGGCAACATGATATGTGCTGTTTTTTTATAGCTTATTATTAATGCCTTTTTCATCATGAATTCTATATCTGACTTTTTTGGCATTTCACTTATTATTATGGATTGAATCTGATAAAATTAAATCCGCTCTCACCCTCTCCCAATTGTCACTTAACTGCCTCACTATATAATCCAAGTAAATGCAAGGAACATAATATTTACAATCACCATAGTAAAAGAGCACACAAGGTGCATAACATGATTTGGTCCACTTCAATATATGTATTACTAAGAATTAAAGAACCAGAGAAGATGCAATCAGGTGGCATATTAACACCTAAATCAGGCGGTCCAAATGGAACCCAAAAATATGGTCCCATCATGGCAGCATTCTCATTCAAAATCAAGGACACTTTGAGGGAAAAAAAAGAAATTGGTCGAAAAAAGAGTTTTCTGGAAGGCAGGCATGGTGGGAAAACTTTACACGTGGCATTAGAGCTCTGGCCCAACTTATTGTTTGGGGTCAACAATCATTTTTCTTTTATGGCACTATAGTCTGAGTTTAGGGATGGCAATGGACGGGGGCGGGGGTGGGGGACAGGGTCTCAACCCCCGCCCCATCTCAAGATTAGAACCTCCATCCCCGCATGGGGATGGATTTTAACCTCCACCCCTGCCTTCATCCCCGTTTCATGTCCTCCATCCCTGGTTCAAACCGGGATGAGGTGGGGCGGGGCCCGTTTCCCCATAGTCTATTGCAATCCTTTAGAAGGACTGGGGATGGGGCGGGGCAAGGCTAGGCGGGGATGGGGTAGAGAAAAGTGTAATTAAGTCCATCCCCGCCTCCATCCCCGAACGGGGATGGATTTTAACCTTCATCTCCGCCTCCATCCCCGTTTCGTACCCTTCATCCCCGGTCCAAACGGGGCGAGGCGGGGCAGCCCCGCTTTCCCCCAATCCACTGCCATCCCTATCAGAGTTTGATAATTTGTTTGAGAAGATCAAACAGAGAAATAGAAAAAACTTTCAATTGCTTAGATAGGAGAATCAAGCAATTTGTGTGTTTGCTGAGAAACAAACAAGGTTTTTACTTCGACGCTATGCCACAAACATACACATACTACGTCAGGGGCAGAGCCACGAATCTAAACTAGGGTGGGCACATATAAGGGTTTTAACTGGTCGGACCACCATCAAAATGGGTGGGTCCAAAACCGGTGGTCCGACTATGAGGTGTCAGTGCCAGATCTGAATCCGGATCTGATCGAATCTTTCATGAAAAAAACATATGCAAATCGCACGAAAATCACACAAACAAAACCCAGTCCATACCTAGTAAAGCTTTTTTAGTTTTTTACATTAAAAAATTATGAATCTTAATCAGAACTTAGAGTTAGATCTGGGTTTGGTATAAAATTTCATAAACCATATATGTCCCATTTAATAATGGACCTCATGGGTCTGATCAAAATAGTTAATTGGACCCCTTCTTTTGTTACCAAACATTGATACTACCATATCTAGTATGGGTTAGGATCCCACCCATTGACACCATTAGGCACAGACACTACAGATGTATATGGTGCAAGTTCAAGTTAGATATCCGACTGACTTGAACCCACTAAGTTGGTTTCAGTAAAAAAAAAATCGATTAAAATTTTGACATATTTCAAACAGTTGATCCTAAAGAGGTTTGAACTTGGGACATAAGGTACAAAATCATGTTTAAGTAGCTTATATAAGCACATGCCCATTCGCACACTTGTAATTAAGGTACATATAGTATTTTCTAATATATAGTGACAATGTAACATGTACATCTTGTATTGGATATTTTTAGGTCAAGCTAGAAACTCCGTCATTGAACTATCGGGGTTCCACTTTCACCTTCAATTTTTATTTAGGAAAATAGGGTATGAGGACACAACATTTTTTAACTATTTAATTAATAAAAAATATTTTTTATTATTTAATATTAAAAACTATTTTTATTAAAATAATATGCAGATATAATAAAAATATTAAAATAGTGGCCATGCATGTCAATGTTTATATGTTTGTGCATGTTACTAGGGACACAATCAAAATGGCTCTGCTCATTAGCATATAGCTTCTATGGCATGACTGGTCCAAAATCATAGGAGTTTACAAGGTCAGACTAAGATTGAACCTAGTAGCTAGCTCGGGTTTAACATCTATTTAACCTAGTTCTTTTAACGTGTGTTTGATTGTGCATCATGCACATCGTGTGGGATGTGGTGGATTCATGGGACGCCACCACAACAACATATTGGATGTGAAGGAACAAGCATCTGCCATGTCCCAAGAATGGTGAAACACCATTCCACCCCTTTGAATGGTGAGGATTGGACGGGGTTCATGCATATTAAAAAAAACTAATCATGACAGAGGGTTGATCCATGGTCAAGTTTGGGATTAGGTTTTAACAGCTTAAGCAGGCTCGGTCAAGTCAAGGATTAGGGGAAGGTCAAATTCAGGTAAACAGGGTTCTATTTTTCTGATAGATTTTGGTAGAAAATTTACTATCCCTAAACAATGAAACAAAAAAATTTTAAATTTTAAAAAATGTCTCTAAACACTTAGGACTAGCTACTGTTAAAATTTCAGGGTTAGATGGTTAATATTTTGTGAGATATGATTAGGAAAAATGGCAGGTTTTTTAGGGTTTTTTGCAGGCTGATTGGGTTTTGGTTCTGGTAGACCATAATTGTAAATTAGAGATATCCTCAAAATAATCTCTATAAATTCTAAAATTTAGGTGGATGAAACTAGATATCCTAAGATGTGTTGAGTTTAAATTTCAAACTCAAACTCTTTACGTATTGGACTACGTGATTTTTTTAATTCTGACAAAAACTAGGGTTCATCAGATTTTTGGTTTTGGGCATATTTGGGTTCGGGGCTTTCAAACTTGGTTTGGGGTTAAGGCAAGGTTTGTGATGACTTATAGAGGTTGGAGTTTGTTACAATCTTGGTTCAGCTGGGAAAGGCCAAGGTTTCATAGTTTGGGCTAAGAAGGGTCGAGACCACCATTGTTGATGTAGTTGACTACACTGGTTCAGGTGGGCCTAGGTTTCTGACTTTGTGTACTTGGAAGAACAAACCCACTCGAGATCAACCATCCAAAGAGAGAAGGAAGTAGCTCTTAGGGAGAGAGAGAGAGACGAGTCTAGGGGAACTCACAACAGATAGAAAATTGAGCTAAGAGAGAGAGACTCAAGTTAGAGAGAGCGAGTGTGAGAAGATTTTGAGAGAGAGATCAAATTCAAGTTTTTTCATGCCTTCCACACTACAAATGAGGCCCTATATATAGGCCTAGGCAGGGCTCTTAAAGACTACACAAGTTACAAGTCATAGTAAATTAGAAAAACCTAATTCTAGATTATGCCTTGAGAGCTTAGGCTAAATTTGGTTAAGCCTACTTAAACCTACCCTAAAAATAGTATCCACCTCCAAAATTCGATTTAGCCCTTGGACTCCCTCTTGTTCATTTTTAGGGAGAGTTTTTAAGAGGGCTACACAAGTTCCTTAGAGTCCAGAAATAGACTAGTGCTCCCAAGGGGTGGGTCCCACTGAGTCTTGACCTCCAAAAATAGGAGGGGGCATCCCACAGGTAGGCACCACCTAATCTTCAATGTTGGCTTAATTAGGTGTCACCCCTAGGGTTGGTCCAACAAGCTTCAGCGCTTGAAGCTGGGAGCTGGAATTATAGAAAATGAGTCTGCATTAAGTATTTGGATCCCTATATTCGGATTTGGGTCTTCCATAACTTAATCTGCATCATCCCCTCCCCCTTAAGAAAATCTTAGTCCTCTAGGCAAGAAACCTAGATATTGCCTTTCTAGCTTGTAATCAAACTTCCAAGTTAGATTTTTTTCATCGTCCCATTCTATGATATTCCTTTTTGCTCTACGCTTATGCAACCTTTTTATATTTAGAACCTGAATTGGCCTTCTGGTTTCTGTCATACTGAAAGAAATTCTCAATCATTTGGGAAGGTCCCCATGGTGTGCCTTAAGCCGAGACACAAAAAACACTGGATGAATTGGACAGACGAGGGTAACATGAATTTTTAAGCGGCTGAACCAATCCACAAAAGAATCGAGTACAACCCATAGTATCGAGGAGTGAGTTTGTGAACGTCCCTCTCTTACTTAGGTATTTTCTTTTTGGATCTTCTTTTGAACCATACCGAGTCCTCAATTTGAAACTCTCTATCCTTTCAATTTTTATCATAGAGTTGCCTTATTTTGTTTTGAGACTTGGCTGAATTATCTTTTAGGAGATGAAGGAGTTCATCTCTGGTCCTCAGTTGTCGGTCTACTTTTGGACACTTGGCACTTCCTTCTTCATAGGTCAGAGTTTTGGGAGGGGGCTAACCATACAGGGCTTTATAGAGGGTCATTTGAATTGAGGACTGAAAGAAGGTGTTATAGGGTCATTCAATCCAAGAAAGGTAGTCGGTTCATGACTTGGTTTTTCACTGACAAAACAATGAAGGTAGGTCTCAATGGTTCAATTAACTACTTCAATATGACAGCATTTGGTTTCTAAATGGTTGAAGTACTCATTCCAAAATCAGTTAATGAATAGGTCGGAGATGATCTCGACATCTTTGGGATCTAAGAACCTTCCCTTGCAGAAAATTGTTTCACCCTTCACTTGGTGGTGTGGGTGGTCACTCAAATCCTTCTATAAGGTCTTTTTCAATTTATGATTTTTCTTGTCCTTCCGTTGAATTTGACATGCCTTATTCCATAGCTCACAAGTTACTATGAAGAGCACATTCAATCTTGCTTCCTCGTCGGCATCCTTCTGACCTTTTGTTTGGAATTTGTAGGGGACGACCTCTTGAGTAGCTCTAAATTTTGAGGGAGCATCCTCAAGGCCTACGACATCGCTTCTCTTTGGCTTATGGGCCCTTAGGCACATTACTTCTTCATCCTTCTTGTAGCTTATCTCTATTTTGTCAAAATTCCAATAGACTTTTCCTAGGGATCAGAGTCAACTTATCCCTTGCACCATGTCCATGCCTCGGATGAGCAATACATAGAGATTCACCAAGAATTTGGATCCTTGAAGATCCAAATCCATATCAGGGCAGACACTCGTGCACTTGAGGTGATTGTCATCCCCAACCATCATATTAAACATGGAATGCTAATTGATGGAACACCCAAGGATCGGCACAAGATCTTTCCGCACAAAATTATGGGTCGATCAAGTGTCGATGAGCACCTCAACTTATAGCTGATACATTTTTCATTTGAGATGATTGACACTCCAAATCGAGAATCGGGATGTCAAAAAAGAGTTTGATTCAAAAGATTTCCTGATTCGAGGAGAGGATGAGCCAGTAGAAGCTCCAAAAAAGTTGGCTAAATTCAATAAAACTGAAAACCCCTATATACATAAGGAAATATTCAATAGTGACTACTCCAAATATTATGAAAATCATTGACTAATGATTAGATGGTTCCCACGAAGTCTAGAAGGTGATGCCTTAGCATGGTTCTCCACAGTGGACCTTTAAAGGATCAAGATTGTTAAAGAACCGATAAATGCATTCCTGGATAGGATATGATGTAAGGTATAAGCATTTCCAATAATTAATCATCTACGTGAAACTAGGCAAAAGAAAGCAAAATTCTTGAAGTTTCATCGTTCAGCAGGGCATGACACAGGGCATGACACTAAAGAATGTACTACTTGGTCCAAGATAACCTCAAAGAAGGAAAGTTGGTTCTAGCTGAGTGCAACCAATCTTCCACATACCAAGACCCAAGTAAAAATCTAGATTCCTTTCCTAATCATCAAACCAACCTCTTAGAGGCAACTAGACAAACCTCTTGTTGGCCTAATGTTAAGATCCTTCCATCTTTGAGTATTATAAAAATCTCCCTAGAGTTTTTTTAAAATAAAATCTTTGCCTGAGCAAAAATTCTTGATTCTTCTTTTGCAAGCCAAAAAGAAGATTCTATCTGTAATGCCCCAACTTTTTATAGTAAAAATTTTGGAGTAAATTTTTTTTTTTTTGAAATAGCGGAAGTGCGAAAAACACAAGTCGGGTGCATTACAGGGTAAAACAGAGAAGTACTAAACATATCATTCATTAATTGAAACATTAATGTCATTAATTACATCCCATAATAGAAATGTAAATCTACTAATCAGAGTTCAAATAGTAAACACTGAAAAAACTGAGATCTCTTGACTACTTCCATACGCGACGCCAACGATGCTCCGATTTAATTACTACCTGAAAAATATTTAAAGCAGAAGGGTCAGACTCCCGTGTCTGCGTAAGAAGCATTATATTTATATGTGGTGCTCAGTGTCATGTGTACAATTATGTGCAACAACTATAGATATAACCAGCATGGAAATTTATATCATTCTAAGAAAATGATTATGCTTTCTAATTCATGATACAGTGCAAAAGATAACTGAACTAAAGATACATTTATTCACAATAGCATAAGCCGTAGATTCTACAAGTTTTACGAAAGTCATATCAATAGTTCACGATTCTTCAAGAAGGAGTATTTCATTTAACTTAATTTACTTAATGTTTATCTTATTCTTACCCTGTGGGTACGCACAGGCATAGACCTCGTAGCGGACCGAGACCATACGGGGGTCTATTGTTTAATAACCCATATCACTAGCCGTACGGATATCCAAAGGGGACGGTCAATGACCGAGAGAGAACTCCCCAGTGGCTAGAACAATAATTAGAATGCACCCTGTACTTCTGCATAAGACTTGGATCTACCACCTAGGACATACTGGTAGTCCTGATCCCCTAACTTCGTGGACTAGGGACCTGGTGAGACGCCTAGCTCTCACGAAAACAAGAATGTCCACGAAGCTTGTACCACCTACCCACTCTACGGTAGACCATGGGTCCAGTAACATACACCATCTTTCAAGTGTACCCAGAGCCTGGAGAATCCGGTAACATATACCGTCTTTCAGGTATACCCAGAGTCTCAAAGGTTTTATGTTTTATATTTCATTTTACATTTTCTTTATAACCAAGTGCGAGCTATCGCACTACGAGGGGTCTGGTAACATATACCTTCTTTCAGGTATACCCAGAGCCTCAAAAATCTCATATTTGATTTCTCAATTATTTTTTTGTGCGAGTCATCGCACCATAGAGGATTCTCAAAATCCCGAAACCGACTTGAGGTTCACACACATAGTATTCATTTCTGCGTCAAGGTGTCATAAGCACCATCAACATAGCATTACTCCGAACATGGCTTGACTCGAAGCCCACAGTTTCATTTAAGCCTTGCACGAGGGTGTATGCACCTGCATCCCATGTACCGAGCCATCTTATATATATTCTTACGTACACCCACAGTGAAGTCATATGGACTTCACCCAAAGTATCAGTTGTCATAAGCTTAGTTAGTACCGGCATGGGTATCGACCCCGCACCAATGAAAGTGGTACAATATTACCACCGAACTAGTGGTTGTGGTAACCCTTATGGTTAACAACGACATAGTAGCATGTGCCACTATTCGTTTCAACACTTCCAATCCGAGCAAAAATTGTGCTTTTAGGCACCTAAGGATTGACACCCAACATGTACCGACCAATTGATTAGCAGTTTTGTGGCCATGAAATGACCCAAACCAGATTATCACTTCAATACCCGCCTCCGTTTGGGAGTGGCTGATGCACCAGTCACAAACTGGTCCTTTCCTTGGCCTACTTCGTTGACACCCACCCGCACAGGACCCACCCAAACGGTGTACAGTCCTGACCAGCCATGGTGACACATAACGAGCTCACCCATTTCTAGTTCTGTCAGTTTACAACGGCCCCGTCTCAACTGGAACCAAATCGAGCCTCTAGATGAGTGCCGATTAATATTATTAATAATATTATTACTATATATATATATATATATTTTCCACACCTATCGGCTTGGCTAGCCTGTGTCGGCCATATCGATGCATGACAAGGAGGGCTGACCAGAAGAGGCCTCCATTGACCCGTTTTTCCTGGTGTAGTCAAGTGAGGCTGGAATCAATAAGCCAAAAAAAGAACGACTTTAGCAAATGTTGTCTTACAACACTACCTCTAGTACACTTGCTTTCATACTCCAAAAGTCTGTGTTTTTCCTAACATCACATAGTTGCATGTTTGCAAGTAGTAAAGAATGTCTCTTGTCATATGCAAATCAGTATGTACGACATCTAATTAAACACCCAAACGAGTAAACAGGGTGTCCAGCTTCATAAAAACACATTCTGTTTCATACTTGTTTATATAGTCATCATCAATACACATAAATGTGCTCCCTTATGACCAGAAATAAACTAACGTGTTCCCTATACAGCCCTAACATTAACTGTATAATCCAGGTACATATTGTACCAAGTTAAATCCACACATATTGTAACAAGTTAAACCCACCAGCGTGTACAGTAGAACAGATTCAAAAAAAAAAAAAAACATGCCTCAAGATGAGAGACTCATATCTACACCTCAGGATCTTTATTTGAGGAACTAAATATATGTATAAACATACTAACCCATACAGCATAACAGTATGTCCAGCATGATCCTTCAGCCCATTATTTTAACTACACGTTTTTCTTTTTTCTTTTTTCTTTTTTTTTTACACAGATGATAACGTTCAGCACATATCCTATCATGCTCTTAATTATTATTTAACTATGTATAAATGAATAGAAACAACAAACAACTTTCCAGATATGATACACTAAATTAATAAATTTGTTTTTTCAGGTTTTCTGTAACACAACCAATGAGAATTCAAATACATTTTAGATGTAAACTTACATCTAAATGAAACTAATGGTTACTTGAACAGATCTATATAAAATCTTGAGTCCAAGTCCCTATCTATTGACGCTACATCTGATTTTTTTTTCTTGAAGTGACTCGGTCCACCCCTTGAACGAACTAACTATCCTGCTGCCAGCCCAAATCGATGGTGTCGACTCAATACGTCGTGATAGTGTTGCAGCATAATTGCACTACAGGCCATTGACCACTACATACAACATAAGACTCCTTACCTTGTTGGAGCTTCTTGCCGGCGATAATGGTGGTTCTCTTTCCTTCACGTTGGAGCCAACACACACCTTGATAATGGGAGTCCACGCAGTCCAACAATGGGGGGTCGACCACCACCGTGAGAGAGGGAAAGGAAAAACGTTGAGAGAAAGAGAGAGAAAGAGAAATCTGAAACTCGTTCTCTTCCTCCACCTTTAATTCCTTCTCTCCCCACGTAGGGGAGTTTTGGTTTTCAAAAACCCAACTTCCAGCCCACCTTTTTAGTGGGTGCTTGGAAGTCCCAACTTTGCCCCTCCCTCACATTGGCAAAAGTATCTTCAACTTCCCATCTTTTTTTTCTTTTGTGGTACCCTCCCCCATTTGGTGGGATTTTTTTTTTTCTTGAAAAAAAAGAGGAGCTAAAACCACTCCAGCACGTTTTTGGTGGGAGGTGGTTATGCGGTAGAGTTTATTTATTATTATTTTTTTTGCATCATCCTCTTTTGGTGCAAAAATGAAAAATCCATGCATAGGGGGTTTTGAACCGGGGTCATCAACGTACGGGGTAACAAGCCCCACCACTTGCGCTACACTATTTTTCATTGCAAAGTGTGTGAATTAAAGTGTATTTAACTCTTTTAGTCTTGTTCCGGATTTTATGAAAAAAAAAACAATGTTTTTCATTTCTACGTGGGCACTCCGGGGTTTTGAACTTGGGTTGTGGCTCCCCACAACTGTGCATCCTACCACTACACCACACCATCACTTGGTGTTTACTTTTGCAAGAAAAATCTATTTATGTCATATTTGGATGTTTTTTTTTTTTTTTGTCGATGGATTTCTTCCATTTTCAGGTGGAATTTTCACCTGTTGGTTCTAAACTTGCCCTCCCTTACCTTAAATGTGTTTCGGATCTCACGCTATTATTCCGAAACCATTTAATTTATCATTGGTTCCTATGAACCGAGTCAGATTATCGGATCTTGCCAAGATCCGGATCCAAATACCACTTTTGAGAGTTTGTTACAGGTTTCGTTCTAGAAACCACAAGTCATAAAAAAAATTGTACTGCCTAACTTAAAATCTTACTATTTCACATAACTGCTCCCTTTTATTCATTTAGAATTTCATAAATTTCAGGGATTTTACATCCTTCCCCTCTAAAAAGAAATTTCGTCCGCGAAATTTGTAATACATATCAATCAAACAATTGTGGGTATTTGTCCTTCATTGCTGCTTCCGGTTCCCACGTGCATTCTTCTAAGCCATGATGTCTCCATCTCACTTTGACTAATGGGATGACCTTATTTCGTATCATCCGCTCACTGCGATCTACGATTTCAATCGGTCTCTCTTCTACGGTCTGATCTTCTTGCACTCTGATGTCCTCAAACTGAATCATGTGTGATGGATCTTGAATGTATTTTCTCAACATCGATACGTGAAATACATTATGAATCTTGGCAAGTTGAGATGGTAGCTCAACTCGATCAGCCGTTTCACTGATCTGCTCTAATATCGGGAAAGGTCTGACGTATCTAGGACTCAACTTTCCCTTCTTTCCGAATCTGAAAACGCTCTTGGTCGGTGATACCTTGACAAACACTGCATTTCCCACTTCGAAACTAAGCTCTCTGCGTCTCTGATCCGCATAACTTTTCTGTCGACTCTGTGCTGCTCTAAGTCGATCTCGTATCTTCTGTATTTGTTCAGTGTAATGTTGAAGTAACATTGGCGACTCAACTATTCTTTCGCCAACTTCATCCCAATATACTGGTGACCTACAAGGCCGCCCATACAGTGCTTCGAAGGGCGCCATGCCAATACTCGCATGGTAGCTATTATTGTAAGCGAATTCTGCTAGTACCACATGAGTGTCCCATTCGCCTTTCCAATCCAACATACAGGCATAAAGCATGTCCTCCAGTGTCTGAATGGTCCTTTCTGACTGTCCGTCGGTTTGTGGATGAAAGGCAATGTTGAACTTCAACTTAGTCCCCAATGCCTTTTGTAACTGCCCCCACAGTCGTGAGGTAAACCAAGGGTCTCTATCAGAAATAATCGAGACTAGCACCCCATGTAGTCGCACTATCTCCTGGATATACAGATCAGTCAGGCTCTCCAGTGACTGACCCTTTCTCATCGCTAGGAAGTGTGCTGACTTAGTAAGTCAGTCAACCACTACCCAAATAGAGTCATGGTTCTTTCGGGTTCGTGGTAACCCCATCACGAAATCCATCGTGATATGTTCCCATTTCCATTGAGAAATTTCCATCAGCTGCATCGTTCCTCCTGGCCTTTGATGCTCAATTTTGATTTGTTGACATGTCAAGCACTTTGCGACGTATCTAGAATGATAGCAAAAGTTAGCATAATTCTGATCTTATATCATAGAAAGAACAACCTAATTAGAACACATAAATTTTTCTCGTGAATTGGTTACCTTGCAACATCGCGCTTCATACCATTCCACCAGTACCTGTATTGAAGATCTTTGAACATCTTGGTACTGCCCGGGTGAATGGTATATTTGCTCTTATGTGCCTCTGCTAATAACTCTTCTCTGGTCTCTGGATCACTCGGTACCCATAGTCGATCCTCAAACCATATACTTTCATTCTCCTTGCGCTGGAAAGCCGTGTCTTCTTGCAATATCAATGCATCCATCTTCCCGTACTGCGAGTCTTCTTTTTGCTTAATCATGATCCGCTCTTGCAGTTTCGATCGTACCGTCAGGCTAGATAGCCTAAGTATGCCTTGATCGTCGGAGAAAGGTCTCCATTCTATGAACTCAGAAATCATCTTCCATTCAAGACTTACCAGGCTAGAAAGATTCCCCCCAGCCTTACGACTAAGGGCATCAGCAACAACATTTGCTTTCCCGAGATGGTACGAGATTGTAAATTCATAGTCCTTGATGAACTCGAGCCACCTTCTTTGTCGCATATTAAGTTCCTTCTAAGAAAACAAATACTTCAAGCTCTTGTGATCAGTGAAGACTTCGAACTGCTCCCCATATAAATAGTGTCTCCAAACCTTCAAAGCAAAAACCATGGCCGCCAACTCCAGGTCATGAGTGGGGTAATTTCTCTCATGAATCTTCAGTTGTCGTGATGCATAGGGAATGACTTTGCCATGCTGCATCAGTACACACCCCAGTCCAGTACCAGAAGCGTCCGTGTACACCACGAATCCTCCGCTTCCAGACGGTAAGGCTAACACTGGAGCTGTGGTACGTTTAGCTTTAAGAGTTTGAAAGCTTTCTTCACTTTTCTCATTCCATTCAAACTTTACCCCTTTTCGTAGAAGTTTGGTCATTGGTATAGCGATTCGGGAGAAGTCTTGGATAAATCGCCTATAGTAGACAGCTAATCCTAGAAAGCTTCGGATTTCGCTGACATTCTTTGGTTGAGACCAATTCATCACAGCTTCAACTTTCGCAGGATCTACTGAAACTCCATCTTTCGAGATCACATGTCCAAGGAACATGACTTCTTCAAGACAGAATTCGCATTTCGAGAACTTGGCATATAACTGATGTGTCCGGAGGGTTTCTAAGACAATTTTCAAATGTTCTTTGTGTTCCTCCGCATTTTCTGAATATATCAATATATCATCGATGAAGATGATGACAAAGGAGTCTAAGTATGGCCTGAATACCCGATTCATCAGGTCCATGAATGCCGCTGGGGCATTAGTGAGTCCAAATGGCATTACCGCAAACTCAAAATGCCCCTATCTGGTTTGAAACGCTGATTTTGGGATATCTTCATCTTTTATTCTCAACTGGTGATAACCTGACCTCAAATCAATCTTAGAAAAGACTTTTGCTCTTTTCAGTTGATCAAATAGATCCTCAATACGGGGTAGAGGATATTTGTTCTTCACAGTTGCTTGGTTCAGTATTCTATAGTCTATGCATAGTCTCATAGACCCGTCCTTCTTTTTCACGAACAGGACCGGTGCTCCCCATGGAGACGTGCTTGGTCGTACAAAACCACGCTCCATCAGCTCTTGCAACTACTTCTTCATTTCTTCCAACTCTGCTGGTGCCATCCGATAGGGTGCTCTTGATATTGGCTTTGTACCTGACATTAGTTTGATCCCGAGCTCGACTTCCCGCTGAGGAGGAAGTCCAGGAAGTTCTTCTGGAAATACATCGGCAAAATCGTGGACGATTTCCAGATCCCCAATCGGAGTCGACTTTATTTCTCCTTCGATCATACTGACTAGGAAAGCCATATCTCCACGACGGAGATACTTTTGGGCCTTGAGGGTCGAAACAACCTTTTTTAAAATACCTGGTCTTGCTAGACGAAATACAACCTCTGGCATGTTAGGTCGAGACAGGACAACCTTTCCTTCTCTACAGAGAATCCTGGCGTAATGTTCAAACAGCCAGTCCATACCTAATATGACGTCATACTCGATCATATCGAGTAATATTAAATTAGCAGGTAGGTTGTGATTCCCTAATATGATCTCTACTTCTGGCATATAGTTCACACAGATTTCATTAAGCCCTATGGGGTTGTATACCACTAATTCATGGTTTAATGATTCAGTGGGATTACTAAGTTGTTTTGCAAAATTTACAGATATAAAGGAATGTGAAGCTCCACAATCAAATAAGACAAGGGCAGCTTGGCCCGAAACAAGCACGGTACCTTGCACAAGGTTCCCCGTCTCCAGTTGGTCAGCTGTGGTGGCATACACGCGTTTTGCTACGCGTTGTGGAGCCGCCTGAGGCTGTGGTGGCGGTGCACGGTGTTGTTGAGGTTGTTGTCCTCCAGTACGATGCTCCGATTTAATTACTACCTGAAAAATATTTAAAGCAGAAGGGTCAGACTCCCTTGTCTGCGTAAGAAGCATTATATTTATATGTGGTGCTCAGTGTCATGTGTACAATTATGTGCAACAACTATAGATATAACCAGCATGGAAATTTATATCATTCTAAGAAAATGATTATGCTTTCTAATTCATGATACAGTGCAAAAGATAACTGAACTAAAGATACATTTATTCACAATAGCATAAGCCGTAGATTCTACAAGTTTTACGAAAGTCATATCAACAGTTCACGATTCTTCAAGAAGGAGTATTTCATTTAACTTAATTTACTTAATGTTTATCTTACTCTTACCCTGTGGGTACGCACAGGCATAGACCTCGTAGCGGACTGAGACCATACGGGGGTCTATTGTTTAATAACCCGTATCACTAGCCGTACGGATATCCAAAGGGGACGGTCAATGACCGAGAGAGAACTCCCCAGTGGCTAGAACAATAATTAGGATGCACTCTGTACTTCTGCAGAAGACTTGGATCTACCACCTAGGACATACTGGTAGTCCTGATCCCCTAACTTCGTGGACTAGGGACCTGGTGAGACGCCTAGCTCTCACGAAAACAAGAATGTCCACGAAGCTTGTACCACCTACCCACTCTACGGTAGACCATGGGTCCAGTAACATACACCATCTTTTAAGTGTACCCAGAGCCTGGAGAATCCGGTAACATATACCGTCTTTCAGGTATACCCAGAGTCTCAAAGGTTTTATGTTTTATATTTCATTTTACATTTTCTTTATAACCAAGTGCGAGCTATCGCACTACGAGGGGTCTGGTAACATATACCTTCTTTCAGGTATACCCAGAGCCTCAAAAATCTCATATTTGATTTCTCAATTATTTTTCTGTGCAAGTCATCGCACCATAGAGGATTCTCAAAATCCCGAAACCGACTTGAGGTTCACACACATAGTATTCATTTCTGGGTCAAGGTGTCATAAGCACCATCAACATGGCATTACTCCGAACATGGCTTGACTCGAAGCCCACAGTTTCATTTAAGCCTTGCACGAGGGTGTATGCACCTGCATCCCATGTACCGAGCCATCTTATATATATTCTTACGTACACCCATAGTGAAGTCATATGGACTTCACCCAAAGTATCAGCTGTCATAAGCTTAGTTAGTACCGGCATGGGTCTCGACCCCGCACCAACGAAAGTGGTACAATATTACCACCGAACTAGTGGTTGTGGTAACCCTTATGGTTAACAACGACATAGTAGCATGTGCCACTATTCGTTTCAACACTTCCAATCCCAGCAAAAATTGTGCTTTTAGGCACCTAAGGATTGACACCCAACATGTACCGACCAATTCATCAGTGGTTTTGTGGCCATGAAATGACCCAAACCAGATTATCACTTCAATACCCGCCTCCGTTTGGGAGTGGCTAATGCACCAGTCACAAACTTGTCCTTTCCTTGGCCTACTTCGTTGACACCCACCCGCACAGGACCCACCCAAACGATGTACAGTCCTGACCAGCCATGGTGACACATAACGAGCTCACCCATTTCTAGTTCTGTCAGTTTACAATGGCCCCGTCTCAATTGGAACCAAATCGAGCCTCTAGATGAGTGCCGATTAATATTATAATTTTTCATAATAAAAAGATGGTAGTTCACACATAGAAGGGTCTGGCTCGACAAGCGAGGAAGGAGAGCAATGATCTGTTATCCTTCCACTACCAAGAGCGGGAGGTGCTCGCTGCTCTGTGAAACCAGCCTCACGCATTCCCCTCCACTCTAAGGAATGGTCCTTAGAAATAAAGGTCCTTAGAAATATCAAACCGAAATGCAATTTTTTTTTTAAATATGGTTGAAAACTCTGATCCAGTTCAAACGACCCTTCCAAAAATTCTAACCCTACTAGCTCAAAATGAAATAATATCCTCTTAAAAGGAAATTTTTGATGAGACCCTAACTCTTTTATTTGAAAAAGAGAATTTCCCACAAAGATGTCTAACTTAGTTGATTTTATTCTCCTGAATTTGAATAAAAACCAACCTATGAGGCTTTAACTTTGTCATTGATTTCAAAATTTTCTTATGAATCTTTCACTTTGGAAAATGAGTTTGATGTTCTCTTTTGCAATAAAAACCCTTCTTTGAAAACCAAAGCTTCCTATGAAACATTTGCCTTTCCAAACCTAATCCAACTATAAGCTTCTGCGGAACTTTTTATTTTCTTTGCCAAGCCAGAGTTTTCCCCATAATACAATTTCCATGAAACTGCTCATTACCTAAGATGACCAAAAACGTTCTAAAAGGGACCCAAACTTCAGTTACACAAGGACCTCACCCTCAACCCATATTTTTCGATATTTCCAATACCAAGACCATTCTTTGCAATATAAAAGAAAAACAAAAAAAGAGTGAAGAGAAATATCCAGAATCAAGAAAAGTAAATTGTTGGGAGGAACTAGAGTTTCTCAAAAACAAGGATCAAGAGGGTCCAGATCTTGAAGAATCTTTAATGAGTTCAAGCCAAGAGGTCATTGAATTGGAAAAAGATCATATTTTTAAAAGTTAGAAGAGGGTCTCAACTGAGGAAAAATCCAAAACAAGTGAGGAAGGAGACTTGCATATGGCAGTGATAGGAAAAATAAGTAATCTTGATAGTCTTAAGACCTATAAAAAGGAAGATAAAATAGAAAATCTAAGCTCAGTGGAATCATCACCGTGATGCATAAAAGCACCTCCCAAGTTAGGGGCAGTGTGCCACACAATTATTAGGTTAGTTGCAGAAAAGGAGTTCAAGATGTCAATTCTGGTATGCAAAAGAAGGAAGAAGAAATGCCTCAAGCAAAGCAAAGCAGAAATTGTAACATAATAAAGAAAGAAAAGGAAACCAGAGAACTCCTAGGAGAAAAGAGAATTTAGATACTTCAAGAATTGGATCCTAAATCCTTGAGCTAGATGGTCCGAGCACATAAGGTAGGTAAGGAAATTACTTTTCCTTCTTTGGGAACAAAAGTAGGTAACACTAATAAACATTGCTTACTTCATGAATGTTGCACATCTGATGATTAATATTGTTTCGTGCAAGGTGATTTTCTGTTTAATAGATACTCCTTGCTTTATGAACCAACTTTTCCTTTTGATCCAGAAGGACCCATCAAGGTCATTACTTGACCCACTTTCCCTAATTAGGGAAAATGATGTAAATATGTCAATACCCTAAACCCAAAAATACAAAAAGAAAATAAAAAAATCTCAAAATTTTAAAAAAAATCCTCAAATTTTCAAAAAAATGGAATTTTTTCAAAATTCTATAAAATATGAAAAAGCCAAAATATTTTGTTTGTAATTTCATCTATCAAAAATCCAAAAAAAATGAAAATAAAAAAAAAAGGTTTATAAAATCCCATTCATTTCAAAAACTCCTTTTCAAAATGAGAGTGGTTTGGATGTTCTTCTAAAAAGGAATTGGTATCTCTAAATGTTTTCAAAACTTTTTGGTCACCACTTCTATCAGTTTTGGAGTAAGATCTCCCAAACTAGAAAAGAGGAATTTTTGATAAATTATTTTTTAAAATAATCTCAAATTCTCAATAAATATGTAATCTTCTATCATTTCAAGAATAATGATATTCAAAATCCCATTAGTTTTGCCCAAAATTCAGAATAGATGTAATCATGGTGAAAAAAGAAAACTCGTAGTTAAATTGAGAATCCTGGTTCATTTGGACCATTGCTAAGTTAAAAGTCAAGGATTAGTGGGTAATCGAATCAAGTTTTTGGATATTGGTAAATGACCACTAAGGAACCATGTTGGTTACCAAATTCTATATACCTAAGAAAATAAAAACAAAAAATCTTTTGAAGCTCAAGTCTTAGAAGACATTTGACTGTGAGGCTAAAGTAAAAAAAATGATGAGAGATGGAGGGAGCAAGTGCAAAAAGAAGAGAAAGAAAAGAAAAAGAAAAGAATGAAAAAAGAGAAAATAGAAAAGAGACAAAACAAAATCATGCATAAAAAGAGAAGAAAACACATGAAATGCACCAAAGCACTTATAATGAATGAGAGGTGCACACAAGCCAAGGCTCAACATAGGTAGGTTTCAGAAAAAAATCGCTACCATAAGGTAGGGATTGGATTAATACATAAGAATCATAAAATACTGAAAATGACAGAAAGGCATGAGAGGTGCACATAGGCAAGTCCCAGCTCAGGTAAGCTCTATCATGAAGGTAGAGAATGGATCTAAAAGCCAAGTCTCAACCTGGTTAGGCCACCATGAGGGTAGAGATTTAAATAGAAAAAAGGTGTGTGAGGTATCTTTCTGAAACTTTGCTTTCATGAGGCTTATGATTGCCCGGTCTCAGTAACAAAGGTGAGGACAAACTCTTTCCAGACCCAAGCAAATGAAGAATTTTTTTTATCTCTTATTATAAATAATTTCTCACCCTTAGAATCCAACTTTGTCAACTAGGTGTTTAAAGTTTGATTTGGGGCTATGTTGGTCCAATATTTCAAAACAAGAATTAGAAAGAAAAGTAAGAATTTGATTATGCTTAACAAGTCCCTTATTCCCCACTGATTTTATGAAAAGTAGATGGAAGTAGTTGAAGAAAAGATAGAATAAACATCTTGAAAGAGGAGGGATACACTCTTGCAATGTTTCCAAGCAAATTAACCATGCCAAACACATCTGCAATGTCAAATCTGCAAAAAACAACCCAAAAATGCTTTGTTCATTTGTGGTAAGCACAAAACAGAGTAGGCATGTACTCTCTCTATATATATAGAGAGAGAGAGGGTAATGGGTCGGTGCTTAATCCATTTGGTCCTAAACTGCATGATAAATGGGTTTTTCAGCTTCTCCGATGCTTTTTATGTGGTTCCAGCCCTATAAATGTGTTGGGCATGGTCGATTTACTAAGAATCCACACCTGGATGTTGGAGCCTTGAAAATTTACAAAGATTTTAGACCATTGATTTTTTGAACTTTTATAAAAACTCATCCATGTGTTGGAATCAAACACTTCAAGAGTTGATCTCTATAAAATCAACTAGATAGATCACATCTGTATGGTCCAAATTTATAAATAAAATAAAAAACAATCCTGAAAAACCTATATAACACATGGTTTAGCACCAAATAGGTTTAGCACCAAATTTATAAATATTTTGTTTGTACTTTCACCTATCAAAAATCCAAAAAATGAAAAAAAAGGTTTATAAAATCCCATTCATTTCTAAAATTCCTTTTCAAAATGAGAGAGGTTTGGATGTTCTTCAAAAAAAGAATTGGTATCTCTAAATGTTTTCAAAACTTTTTGGTCACCAATTCTATCAGTTTTGGAATATGATCTCCCAACCTAGAAAAGAGGAATTTTTCATAATTTTTTTAAATAATTTCAAATTTTCCATAAAGATGTGACCTTCTATCATTTCAAGAATAATGATCTTGAAAATCCCATTAGTTTCGCCCAAAATTCAAAATAGATGTAATCATGGTAAAAAAAGAAAACTTGTAGTTAGGTTGAGAATCCAGGTTCATTTGGGCCATTTCTAAACTAAAAGTCATGGATTAGTGGGTAATCTAATCAAGTTTCTGGATATCAGTATAAGACCACTAAGGAACCATGTTGGTTACCAAATTCTATATACCTAAGAAAATAAAAATAGAAAATCTTTTGATGCTCAAGTCTTAGAAGACATTTGAGTGTGAGGATAAACTAAAAAAAATAAAGTTTGATGGAGGGAGTGAGTGCAAAAAGAAGAGAAAGAAAAGAAAAAGAAAAGAATGAAAAAAGAGAAAAAGAGACAAAACAAAATCATGCATAAAAAGAGAAGAAAACACATGAAATGCACTAAGCACTAATAATGAATGAGAGGTGCACACATGCCAAGGCTCAACCTAGGTAGGTTCCAGAAAAAATTTGCTACCATGAGATAGGGATTGGATTAATACACAAAAATCATAAAATATTGAAAATGACAAAAAGGCATGAGAGGTTCACATAGGCAAAGTGCAGCGCGGGTAAGCTCTATCAAGGTGGTAGAGATTGGATCTAAAATGCAAGTCTCAACCTAGTTAGGCCACCATGAGGGTAGAGATTGAAATAAAAAATCATGAGTGAGGCATTTCTCTGAAACTTTGCTTTCATGAGGCCTATGATTGCCTGGTCTCAGTGACAAAGGTGAGGATAAAGTCTTTCAAGACCAAAGCAAATAAAGAAAAATGTTTTTTCGTCTCTTATTATAAATCATTTCTCACCCTTAGAATCAAACCTTGGTAACTAGGTGTTTAAAGTTTGATTTGGGGCTACGTCTGTCCAATATTTCAAAACAAGAATTAGAAACAAAATAAGAATTTGATTATGCTTAACAGGTCCCTTATTCCCCACTTATTTTATGAAAAGTAAATGGAAGTAGTTGAAGAAAAGATAGAATAAACATCTTGAAAGAGGAGGGATACACTCTTGCAATGTTTCCAAGCAAATTAACCATGCCAAACGCATATGCAATGTCAAATTTGCAAAAAACAACCCGAAAATCCTTTGTTCATTTGTGGTAAGCTGCGGTAAGCACAAAACAGAGTAGGCTTGTACTCCGTATTCCAAAGATCTCTTGTGTGTATGTTTCGCTTATAGATACAAATATGGTCCACTTCAAATTAATTGGATTCAATCTGTTGACTGAATCCCAACTAATTCAACTAATCAATTGGATCTTGATCATACCCAATCCGATTTTGGATCTTGATCATACCCAATCCGATTTTTATGAAAATATGACCCAATCAAGCTAGATTATGTTAAACTGAATCAAGCTGGATCCAATCATATATATATATATATATATATATATATATATATATATATATATATATATATATATATATATATATATATATATATATATATATATATATAGTAATGGGGTCCATGTTAAACCAATTTGGTGCTAAACCGCATGCTAAATGGGTTTTTCAAGTTTTTTCATTTTATTTTTAAATTTTGACCGTACAGATGTGATCTATTTACTTGATTTTAGAGGGATAAGCTCTTGAAGCATTTGATTCCAACACATTTGTGGGTTTTTATAAAGTTCAAAAAATCAATGGTCCAAAATCTTTGTAAATTTTGAATGCTCCAAACATCATTTTTTTCATCGAGAAGACATGATCCAGGTGTGGATTCTTAGTAAATCAACTATGCCCAACACATTTATGGGGCCAGAACTGTATAAAAAGCACCGGAGAAGCCCAAAAAACCCATTTGCCAAATTGATTTAGCATGGACCATTACTCTCTCTCTCTCTCTCTCTCTCTCTCTCTCTCTCTCTCTCTCTCTCTATATATATATATATATATATATATATATATATATATATATATATATATATATTAACACACAGATGCATCATTTCCAGCTTTCCTTCCCCACCACTAAGATTCGTTTCTAGCAGCCAATCACGAGAGGACCCAATCACGGGACATCACAAGTTCAAAACCCACGAGTGGCGTCCCTTGCCCCAAAATCACGACTGAGTGTATGTAGTCCTCGGTGGGGAGGGGGACCTCAAGGGTTTTACCGACAAGAGGCCAGTCAATATATGGACAGTGATGTGGTGTTTTTCCCTTGGATTATCTCAAAAAAATCACCACAACAAAAAAGTGGTCAAGAGCATATTTAAAAAAAAAAGATTAAGAAAAAGAAATCAGTCGTATCTTTATGAAACTTGATTTTCGTCAACCTTTAACAACCTAATTTTACTTTTTATGGAATCATTGTGATAGTTGTGTGCGTTTGGATGGTTTGCCTCAAATTTGAAACAAAAGGTGCATAACTAATAATTAAAGAACCAGAGAAGATGCAATCAGGTGGAATATTAGCACCTAAATCAGGCAGTCCAAATGGAACCCAAAAATTTGGTGCCATCATGTCAGCATTCTCATTCAAAATCAAGGACACTTTGAGGGAAAAAAAAAGAAATTGGTGGAAAAAAAGAGTTTTCTTGAAGGCAGGCATGGTGGAAAAACTTTACACTTGGCATTAGAGCTCTGGCCCGACTTATTGTTTGTGTGTTTGCTGAGAAACAAACAAGGTTTTTACTTTGATGTTGCGTCGCAAACATACACATACTACGTCAGGGGCAAAGCCAAGCATTTAAACTAGGGTGGGCACAGAAAGGGGTTTTAACTGGTCGGAACTCCATCAAAATGAGTGGGTCCAAAACCGGTGGTCTGACTATGAGGTGTCAATGCCAGATCTGAATCCGGATCTGATCGAATCTTTCATAAAAAAACATATGCAAATCGCACAAAAATCACACAAACAAAACCCAGTCCATACCTAGTAAATTTTTTTTAGTTTTGAAATTAAAATTTTTTGAATCTTAATCAGAACTTAGAGTTAGATCTGGGTTTGGTATAAAATTTCATAAACTATATTCATCCCATTTAGTAATGGACCTCATGGGTGTGATCAAAATAGTTAATTGGACCCCTTCTTTTGTTACCAAACCTTGATCCTACCAGATCTAGTATGGGTTGGGATCCCACCCATTGACACCATTAGGCACAGACACTAAGGATGTATATGGTGCAAGTTCAAGTTAGATATCCGACTGACATGAACCCGCTAAGTTGGTTTCAGTAAAAAAATTAAAATTCAATTAAAAAATTGGCATATTTCAAACAGTTGATCCTAAAGAGGTTTGAACTTGGGACATAAGGTAGAAAAGTACCTTTTAATAGCATATATAACCACATGCCCATTCACACACTTGTAACAAAGCTTTATATATTATTTTCTACTATATAGTAACAATGTAACATGTACGTCTTGTATTGGATATTTTTGGGTCAAGCTAGAAACTCCATCGTTGAACTATTTGGGTTCCACTTGCACCTTTAATTTTTATTTAGGAAAATAGGGTACCAGGACATAACATTTTTTAACTATTTAATTAATAAATTTTTTTATTTAATATTAAAAACTATTTTTAACAAAATTAATATGAAGATACAATAAAAATATTAAAATAGTGGCCATGCATGTCAATGTATGTACGTCTGTGCATGTTAGTAGGGACACAACCAAAATGGCTTGTCATTAACATATAGCCTCTATGGCATGACTAAGATTGAACATAGTAGCTAGCTCGGGTTTAGCATCTATTCAACCTAGTTCTTTTAACGTGTGTTTGATTGTGCAGCATGCACATTGGTTGATATTTTGAAATGATATTTTTAAAACAATGATTTTCAATAAAACTTTGGAAAATCGTCAACCAAAAGTATAAAAACCGACTTTCCACAAAGTGGTAAGTATGGGTCGAATCCTCAAGGAACAGGAATTAATCAGAGTATTTCGTAAAATTTAATTTATTAATTACAAATGTCAATCTACAATTACACAACTAATCAAATTACAAAAAAAAAAACTTGAAATAGCAATCCAGTCTTCAGTTGCCAGCCAGGGGTATTTTGGTCTTTTCACCACTTGGACGATCTTTGCACTTGGACAAGGAACCCTGGAAAAATGAATATGCTTTTCAACCTAAAAATGAAGGAAAATGCAAAGTTAGTATTTTATTCTAAGAATGAAAACTATAAATGAAACTAAGTCTAATTTTATGAAATTAATAAAACAAGTTCTAATTATCAGACAATAATTGAATAAAATACTAAACTAATTCTAAAATTTGCTAAACTAATTCTAATAATGTTGTATGATGCTTATGCAGCTTCTACAATGCAGAAAATACTGAAAACAGTCCTAAAATGCCGAAACTAAGGAAATTACAAAAATGCCCCTAACTAGTGTAAAATAGATTTCTGACAGGTTATCGGAAAACCATTGTTTGACAGAGCAAACGAGGTTCAATTTTCCCGAAATTTGTTCAGTTCTGTAAATAACAGATTAAATAATCTGACAGTTTTTAAAGAATGAAAAAAAGATATCTGGAACTCCAGATATAAGCGTTTCAAAACTGGGAAAAATCAGGATATCGAAAGTCCCGAAATTTAAAAACCAGAAAAAGCGGTTTTCACAAAACGCTTAAAAATCAGACCAAACCAACTCGGATCGAGCTGAAATTTGGTCTGCAGTTAGCTAACACGTTGATAAAGTGAATAGAAAAAGAATTTTCTAAAAACTCAGAATTTTGCACATGAAATTACGACAGTGCAATTGAGCAAAAATCAGACTTTTCTTTCAATGCACTATTCACTCTATGAATCTATTTTCCACACTACGAATGTAATCTAAATGTAATGCAGATTGAAATGATCCTAAATGACAGATGATATGCTGATATTAACTATGATGAAATTAAATGTGGTCTAAATAACATATGATATGCATTTCATGACTATGACCTAAATGGGCTAATGATGCAAATATCACTAAAGTACTAACACATACAATTAACCATATGAATAAATAATGCAAGCAGTATAATCAACATGAAAATATACTAACTACATTAGTAAAAAAAAAAAAAATTAACAAACACACCTTAAACTAAAAATGATAAATTTTAACGAAAATGGTCAAGTAAGTAACTAAACTAACTATTCTAACAGTACTATGAATTAAACCTAAAGGGAATGAGACTAATAAGGAGCAATAAAATGCGGATTTTGAACTAGGACAAGGGTTGACTCGACTAGGCTCGGTTGACTTAGCTAAGGTCGGGTTGGGTTGACTAGACTTGGGGGAAGTTAGGTACACGACTCCTATACTTAGTCAAGGAGATTGACTATGTTAGGTTAGGTTAGGTTAAGTTAGGTAGACTCGGTTGACCTAAGGTTGGGTTAGATTTGACTTAGACTAGGTTGGACTCGGTCTAGGTTTGACTTAGCTAACTGGGTTTGGTTGACTCAACTAGGTTTGGTTTTGACTAGGTTAGGTTTGATTCAACTAGGTTCGGTTTTGACTAGGTTAGGTTTGACTCAACTAATTAGGTCAACTAAATTAGTAACCTACTAATTAACCTAAAATTAATTCAAAACTAAACGAATTTAATGTAGAAGGTTGGAAAAATAAGGTAATAATTGTCAATGCTCGAATTTTGGAATGATTGGATTATCAAAAATTGTCCCAATTAAATAGGGAGTTACACTCCTTAAATATATTTAAAGCTCACTTTGGAAAAACGAAAAGTCCAACCTAGAAAACCCACGATTTTTGCTATTCAAGATTGAAGTAAATGGTATTTATTTCTTTCTGAAAGTCGTGGAACCTAAATTGGAAATTTAATTGAATTTCAAAAACACTTTCCAAATCCAAATAGTAACTCCTTTTTTATCGCACACTCAAAATTTTAATGCTCCTTTAAATGCTCCACACGATTTTTGAAGAATCTACTATTTCCAAAAACTTTTCAAATTCAATTACCTTAATTACCTTCCTTCTCAAAAATCGTCAACCCTAATTGAGCTACTTTCTAGGCTAAGACATTTAAAACTACCTAGGGAATGAAAAGACTCAAATAGAAACACGATTTTCTAGAATTAAATGCTACACCTAATTCCAAAACTTACTTAAATGGCTCCTAAAAATGTCTAAGGCAATAAAACCTAATACATTGAACCTGGACACCTTACTAACCTACCTAATTGCAATTAATACTTCCTAAAAAAATGCCCTAGAGCTCAATTGGAGCTCTAATGGCTGTCGCCCCACCTTGGGGAAGAAGAAGACCTAAACTACTAGAAAAAAAATTAACCTAAATAACAAGTAATTTGCGAAAACTAAAGCAATACCTAATCAAAAACTCCTAATTACACAAATGAAACATGAACAACACTATGTTGAAAATAATAAAATACCAAAAACACTAGATTAACTCAACATTATTCTAATGAACAAAACATCAAAAATTGCAAACAACTAAATCTCTTTCTAAAACTATCTAACTTCACGAATAACATCAATCACAAACACAATAACACAACTAAACTAAGGATCCAACATGCAGCCGAATGAATACATCCATCAACACACCAAGAAAATAAAACTCGATTTTTTGTAATTTTTTCTTTCAATAAAAAGAAACTACCTAAAACTTGAAAACACCAAGAAAACAAGAGTTAAGACACTTCTAAAACAATGAATTTGACACACCCAACTCTAGGAGACTGTTAACTAACGCACAAACAGAAAATCACATGAATGACACAAGAGAATCACCTACACTTGCATGATTTCAATCATTCATTCACGAGTTTGGCAAAAATCCCTCATGTGACACATAAGAAATCCATTTTCCTAAAACGAAAAAATAAATGATACTGCAATAAAAAAAACTCACACACAACAAACAGCACTACTACAGAAAAAAAAATAAAACATGAACAATTTTATAAAAAACCCAAGAATAGGCTAGAAATAATCTAGCCGATTTTTGTATTTTTCTTTTCAATTTAATTGAAACACACAACAAACACTCCCAACGATTAAAATTGAATCACGATGAACCCCTTTTTAATTTATTTTTCTGTAGAACAGACCCACAAACCCACTAGACCGACTAGAAGAATCGGCTAGATGAAGATCTAGCCGATTTTCACTATTTGGGTGAAAAAGCTTGAAAAACAAGATTCAAACGAATCAATCAATCAAATAAATCTAATCTAACGTGTTGGTCTATGCACGGGATCTACTCTAAGGTTGAAACAAAAAGAAAAATAAGAAACACACAGAAAATAAGAAAATAAAATCAAACACACAATTTCGGTTTTAGCTAGAAGAGAAGGAAGAAGAAGACCTACCTCTCGGGCGATCCGACGATCGTGGGGATGAAGAAGAGCGGACCGTGGCTTGATCTTGATGTCCCAAACGGTTCGAGGATGCTGGAACTTCACCAAGAACAGCACTTTTGCAGCTGCAACACGTTGGAGATCCACCGATGATGGAATGTGCGCCGATTCTCGATCGGAGGGCATAGAAAACCGGATGGAGGTAGAGCCGGCTCACCTTGATGATGTGTTTCACACTATCAAGCAAGGTTAGTAGTCTCCACCTCTGCTACACCTGCAAAAACACAGAAAAGTGGTGAAAAACACAGCAAGGAAAAGGAAGAAACGTAAAGAAATCACAAGGGAGATAGAAAGATGCTTGGAAACCAAGCATAAACCGATCTTCAATGGCCAAAACGTGGGAGAATGGAGGGGAAGAAGGTGCTGGAGCTATAGGCACTGCAGGGGGCGTCAAATCCAAGCCAAAGACGCCTAGGGTTCCTCTAAAAAGTCTATTTATACTTTTTTAGAAATTCAGAAACAGGGTAAAAAAAACTATTTTGCTAGGCGCCACTTTCTGAGGGGGTTTTCTGCAAAACTTTTTGAAATGGATATGGATATACGTGTGGGTTGGATTTTAGACTTTCTAAAGGTTGATCCAAGGTCCAAACAGCCTAATTGGGTCGGATATGGATCCGATTCACCTCGAAATCTGTGCCCAAACACTGAAATAGCCATAACTCTCTCATTTTAACTCCGATTTTTCTGAAATTCGAACCATAACCCCTTACTATCAAAATGCATCTAAACATGGGTTTAAAACCTTAAACTTGTTATAAAATGCATGAAAAACTTGTTAACATGATGTGCATTTCATGCATCATCACACATCGTGTGGGATGTGGTGGACTCACAGGACGCCACCACAACAACATAGTGGATGTCAAGGAACAAGCATATGCCATGTCCCAAGAATGGTGAAACACCATTCCACCCCTTTAAATGAAGAGGACTAGATAGGGTTCATGCATATTAAAAAAAACTAATCACGATAAGGGGTTAATGCATGGCTGAGTTTGGGATTAGGTTTTAAGAACTTAAGCAGGCTCAATCAGGTTAAGGATTAGGTCAAAGTCATATTCGGGAAAATAGGGTTTTGTGTTTTTGATATGTTTTAATAGAAAATTCACTATGACCAACCGATGAAACAAAATTTTCTAAATTTTAAAAAACATCTCTAGACACTTAGGACTAGCTATTGTTAAAATTTCATAGTTAGATGGTTAATATTTGGTGAGATATGATTAGTTCAAATGGTTGGTTTTTCAGTGTTTTTTGCAGGTTGATTGAGTTTTGGTTCCAGTAGACCTGACTTATAAATTAGAGATCTCCTCATAAAAATCTCTATAAATTTTGAAATTTGGGTGGATGAAACTAGATATTATAAGATGTGTTGAGTTCGAATTTCAAACTCAAACTCCTTACGTATTGGGCTGGGTGTTTTTTTTAATTCTGACAAAAAAATAGAGTTCATCAGATTTTTTGTTTTGGGCAGATTTGGGTTTGAGGCTTCAAAACTCGGTCTGGAGTTAAGGCAAGGTCTGTGATGACTTATAGAGGTTGGGGTTTGTTACAACCTTGGTTCAACCGGAGAAGGCCAAGGTTCCACAGTTTAAGCTATCGTTGGTCGAGACCACCATTATTGATATAGTTAACTATACTGGTTCGCGTGGGCCTAAGTTGCAGCCTTGGTTCACTTGGAAGAAAAAACTCACTGGGGATCAACCATCTAAAGAGAAGGAATTAGCTCTTAGGGTGAGAGAGAGAGAGAGAGATAAAGACGAGTCTAAGGGGTAGGAACTCACAATAAACAGAGAGAATTGAGCTAAGAGAGAGAGAGAGAGACTTGAGCTAGAGAGAGCGAGAGTGAGACGATTTTGAGAGACAAATCAAATTGAAGTTCTTTCATGCCTTCCACACTACAAATGAGACCCTATATATAGTCCTAGGTAGGGCTTTTAAAGACTACACAAGTTACAAGTCATAGTAAATTAGAAAAATCTAATTCTAGATAATACCTTGAGAGCTTTGGCTAACTTTGGTTAAGCCTACTTGGACTTACCCTAAAAATAGAGTCCACCTCCAAAAATAGGTCTAGCCCTTGGATTCCCTCTTGTTCATTTTTAGGGAGAGTTTTGAAGAGGGCTACACGAGTTCTTTACAGTCCAGAAATAAACTGGGGCCCCCAAGGGATGAGTCCCAGTGAGCCTTGACCTCCAAAAATAGGAGAGGGCATCCAACAGGTGGGCCCCACCTAATCTTCAAAGTTGGCCTGATAAGGTGTCACCCTAGGGTGGGTCCGGCAAGCTTCAGTGCTTGGAGCTGGAAGCTAAAACTGTAGAAAATGGGTTTGCATTAAGTATTTGGATCCCTATATTCTGATTTGGGTCTTCAACAACTTGGTATGCACCATCCTTTCCCCCATCAAAAAATCTTAGTCCTCTAATCAAGAAGCCAGGATATTGCCTTTGTAGCTTCTAATCAAACTTCCAAGTTGGAGTTTCTTCATTGTCCCATTCTACGATATTCCTTTTCACTCTACGCTTATGCAACCTTCTTGTTTTTAGAATCTGAATTGTCCTCCTAGTTTCTATCATACTGGAAAAAATTCACTCCTTTGGGAAGGTCCCCATGGTGTGCCTTAAGCTGAGATGCATAAAACACTAGATGAATTTGGACAGATGAGGGTAACATGAGTTTTTAAGTGGCTGAACCAATCCACAATAGAATCTAGTACGACCCATAGTATCGAGGAGTGAGTTTGTGAATGTCCCGATTGATCATGCATATAATTCAGGGTTTATTAACATTTAAATATGCATGATTTTATGAAATAATGTTTCAAAAACCCAATTTTATGTTAGTTTTTGAGTAAAAGTTCTAAAATGATTTAAAATTAGAAAATGCATGAAAAATAGTTGTATTTTACATTCTTATGCCTATTTTAGTTTTTGCAGTTGGTTTTAGTTTTTAGTAAAAAAAAAAATTGGAGAAAAATAGTTTTATATTCATTTTGAGTGTTTGTTTTTTAGAAAACAAAAAAATATATAGTAGATTAGTTTTTGAAGTTTCTTTTATAAATAGTTTTGTTTTTGAAAATTTTCATAATTAACCGATTCATACGGTTTTCTTTACTTTTGTAAAGAATAAAAATAAAAATAATAATAAAAACAAACCATTTTGTGGTTTGTAATTTTTGAAATTATTGAGAAAAAAAATTATAAATAATAATACAAACCGGTTGGAACCGGTTTGTATTTCTAAAAAGATGAAATTGAAAACCAAACCGGCTGGAATCGGTTTGGAAGTTTTGAAAATAAACAGTTGTTGTTACAAACCGGTTCCAACCGGTTTGAAATCTTTTAAAAAGGGTGTAAAGCAGAATCGGAAGGGGGCTTTTTCATTTTTCTGTGCGCCAAAATTTCTTTCCCTCCCTCTCTGATTTTCGCCCTTTGCTATCCTTTTCCAGTCACCGGATTTCTTACTTCTTCTTCTTCTTCTTCTTCTTCTTCTTCTTCTTCTTCTTCCAGCAGCCGATCTTCATCATCCGGTGGCAAGGAATTCTTCAATCGATGGCGGCGCATGAAGTGGAAGCCACCTCTTCCTTCAATTCCCGGTAAGTCATCTATTCCTTCTTCTTCTTATTACTTCTTCTTCTTCTTCTTCTTCTTCTTCTTCGTTTTTAATTCTTTCTGAATGATAATCTGCTGAATCTCAATTTAAAAAAAAAAAAAAAGTTTCTGTAAAGAACTCCGGTGATGAACGAGGATGTTGCTGGAATGCTGTGATGATCTGCAATTGTTGATGACTGATCTGACTGAGTTCCAAGAAGTGTCTATTAATTGAATTTTCAGTGATAA
This sequence comes from Nuphar pumila, assembly GCF_984573655.1. NCBI lineage: Eukaryota > Viridiplantae > Streptophyta > Magnoliopsida > Nymphaeales > Nymphaeaceae > Nuphar > Nuphar pumila. Next base: position 55,748,763 of record NC_143260.1, read on the forward strand.
ATTATGAAAAATCAATCAGATATCTGAATCCGATAGAAATATTGTAATCAGAATTTTTGAATTCTAATCACCGTGCGACTATTGTTTTCCGGTGAGTAATTCTTTGATAATCAAAATCTGGATTGATTAACCGAATGATGTTTAAGAAATTCCAGCATGAGTGAGCCTTGTTTGATCAATTGAAGAAGCCGGATTGAGATATTTCCAATCGATTAACAAAACAAATCAATACATTTGTTTCTAATCTTTGATCAGCGTGTTTTCTTTTTCTGGCATCTCTGTTTTTTTTTAGCAATAGATTATCTGATCTCTGGTGAAGCAAGACTGATCAGAATCCATTTGTAATGCCGTGGAAATCCATTTTTGCTGTAATGAAAATCCAATTTGCGTTACTGGATTTCCTAGTGTTCTTTGTTTGATTGATCAGAATCTATTTGTTTGTGTTGCTGTAATGAAAATCCATTGTTTGATTGCTGATCTCTAGAGTGTGTTGCTGGAAATGGATTGTAATGTAATGGAAATCCATTTTGGTGTTCGGGTATCATATAATGATTTTTCTGTTTAGCTATTAGTTACTTTCTAGTAATTGCTTTGTTAATTGAATTGATGAATTGTTAAAATGATTTGTTAGTGTTTAGTTTTCAACCAATTACATTAGTGTTTAGCATTTAGGTTAAGAGCATTTGATTTCATTAGTATATGTTCAATTTAGCATAAAAATTTCATTTAGTAAACAATGCATGCCTAGTCATACTTACATTCGTGTAGTATTATCATTGCTTATATCAATATAATTTTCAACATTCATTTCGTGCATTTTAGATAGCATCATTCTAGTTTTATTCTTGTATTGTGTACTGCTTGTGTTTCGTTGGACTTGTGCAGGATCGCAAAGGAGTGAAGCTGAAGTGCACCTATGACACGAAGCACATAAAGATAGAAGATTTCTTTTCTTTTCTTTTCTTTTAGAAGTTAGGCATTTAATTGGGTTTGTAAATATTGTACTTTACGCCCTCTGCGAAGGGTATTCATTTGTTGTAATAGTTAGTTGTTTTTACTTTTCTTGAACACTTTACATTTCAATAATTCAGCAATAAAGAATAGTTTAGACTTGTATGTTTGAATACAACATATTCCCGTTCCTTGAGTTCGACCCAGTCTCATCCACTAGTGAGAACCGGTTTTTATTATTTGATGTCTGGTTTTCACATGTTTTTCATATAAAAAATCTTTTCAAAATTACAACGATTTAAAAGAAGACATCAAATTTTTGGCGCCGTTGCCGGGGAACAGCGTAATATTAGTATTCACTTTATTGCCTAGTGTTTGTGTTGCATTTAGGTTTAGAACCACGTATGTGCATATCTTAGAGACGAGCTTACTTTTCTGCACAGCCCACCTATTAGGATCCCCTTAGAGGTGACTGTGTACGATTGGTACCGTACACATAGATTTTATATTTCTCATGCATAATCTCTGTTATGTGTAACTGCGTGGTGTTTGTTTAGTTTTTGTTGTTTTTAGTTTACTCGCTTTGTGGTTTGCGTGGTTTGGCCGCTTAGTGCGTTAGTTAGGTAGAAAACCCAAAGTTAGGACGGGAACGACACCGGTCTAGTAAGAGGTGTATGCAAGGGCGACGCTCACTTGACCCTGAGCTGGTAGAGCCGATTGAGGACCCCGAGTCCCTTATTAGGAGAGCCCAAAGATCTGCAACCATGGCTGAGAATCAGCAGATTACTCGTCCCCTTAGGGAGTACTTCATGCCTAACACCTATACTCCCGCCTCCTGCATCACAAGACCTGATGTAGGAGCAAATCAGTTTGAGATTAAGGCCAGTGTAATCCAAATGCTACCCTCATTTTATGGCCTTAGCAATGAAGACCCATATCGTCATCTCGACGAATTCATAGAGATTTGTTCGACAGTGAGAATAAACAACTTTGGAGATGGTGCTATGAGGTTGACCTTGTTTCCCTTCTCTCTAAAGGATAAAGCCAAACACTGGCTGAAGGCATTAGATACAGTTAGAATTACCACATGGGAACATATGCAAAGAGAATTTTTAAAGAAATATTTCCCAATCGGTAAGACGAATCAGTATCGAAAAGCCATCACCAGTTTTACGCAAATAGAGGGGGAACTGTTCCATGAGACTTGGGAGAGGATGAAGGATCTTCTCCGCAAGTGTCCCCACCACCACCACCTGGTGCCTCGATGGCAACTGGTGCAATATTTCTATGACGGTCTTACTGAGAAGAATCGTCAAATGGTTGATGCCGCATGTGGGGGCACTTTCATGCTCAAGAGTGAGGATGAAGCGTGGTTGCTCTTTGAGACATTAAGCAAGATTTCGATGCACCATGCAACAGCTTCACGGTCTGATAGAGTTGCACCTGTACAGGATAGTGCTAAGAAGGCAGGTATTTTCGAAATAGGGATGAACCTTGAGTTGAGCAACAAGGTAGACCAACTGTCCCAGAAATTAGATCAATTGTTGTTGGGTCCTTCTCCTGCCATGCAGGTGTGTGCGTTGTGTGCGAGTCCTGCACACCATGTTCTCCAGTGTCCAGCTGCGTCACAGTATCCTGAGTTTGTCCAAGAGCAAGCTCAGATGGCTTAAAACTTCGCTAGGCCCGCACCCAATCCATTTGCCAATACTTACAACCCGGGCTGGCGAAACCATCCAAATTTCTCATGGCGTAACTCACAAGCCCAAGCTCCTAACCCTTCCCAGAATCAATCCAGGCAAGGTGGTTATACACCTGGATTTCACAGATCCAATGATCCTTCAGCCCAACCTGCTTATAATCAAACCCATTTTCAAGAGCCTTCACATAGTCAGTCCTTCGAGGACAAAATGCTACAAGCATTTTCAGATATTAAGGCGAATTTGAGCTCACATACCCAGTCGATTTCAAAATTAGAAACTCAAATGGGGCAGCTCACTGAAGCACTTAGCAGGAGAAATGAGGGAGCATTGCCTAGTCAGCCTATAGTTAACCCTAGGGGTAAAGAACCTCTGCAGAGTTTGCATATGACAGATACACATCAAGAGCAAGCTCAGGCAGTAGTAACCCTTAGAAGTGGGAAGCAGTACCATTCGAGGGAGGCTGCAGAAGAAAGAGATAAGATAAGTAAGAAGCAGCTTGTCCCTAATGTTGTACCTCAGGAAAGCGAGAAGGTTCTTTCATTTGAGCCTTCCACAACCCATATTCCTAAAGCCCCCTTTCCAGAGGCGTTAGAGAAACCGAGAGCATTAGGTAAGTCGGGAGTAAACATGCAAGAGATGCTTGAGATATTCAAGTACGTCCATATAAACCTTCCCTTACTAGATGCCATCCAGCAAGTCCCTGCATATGCAAAGTTCCTCAAAGAGCTTTGTACGCAGAAAAGGAAGTTGAGGTCCCATGCGCAGAAGAAAATATATTTGACGGAGCAGATCAGTGCAGTATTGCAACACCAGACTCCACCCAAACTTAAGGACCCAGGGACCCCTATCATCTCATGTGTCATAGGAAACATTACTGTTGAGCGTGCTTTGCTTGACCTTGGGGCAAGTGTTAACATTTTGCCGGGTTTCTTCTATGACAAATTTGAATTGAAAGAGATGAAATCTACACCTATGACGCTTCAATTAGCGGATAGATCGATTAAGGTCCCAAGAGGGATACTTGAAGATGTTTTAGTCAAGGTGGAGGATTGTTATTTCCCTGTCGACTTCATAATATTAGATATGGAGGGAGTTGATAGCATCAGACAGACTCCTATTATTCTTGGTCGCCCTTTCCTAGCTACTGCAAATGCGTGCATTAATTGCCGCACTAGTGAGATGGATGTTTCATTAGGAAATAGGAAAATGAGGATGAACATTTTATGTGCATCGATGGAGTCTGATACTGAAGAAGCTTCTTTTGAGGTTGATATCATTCAGGATATTATAGAAGCTGAACATGATTGGTTGTTGAGTGATCCACCTCAAGAGGAGATTGATCAATCATTCAAAGAGGATCGCCTTGATATGATAGATAGTGAGGCAGATAATGTCAGTGGGATTTGGCATTCCGAACCACTTCCAGAGTTAGCTGAGAAGCCCGCAAAGCCATCGATAGAGAGTCCCCCAGAGTTGGAGTTGAAGCCTTTACCAGCTTCACTCAAGTATGTCTTTTTAGGAAAAGAGCAGACTCTCCCAGTTATTATTTCTGCAAACCTGACAGATTCACAGGAGCATCAGTTGTTACAGGTTTTGCATGAGCACAAGGAAGCTATTGGATGGTCTGTGGCGGATTTAAAGGGGATTGACTCCTCCTTTTGTATGCATCGGATCATTATGGATGAGGGAGCTAAACCCTCAAGAGAATCACAAAGGAGATTAAATCCTCACATGAAAGAAGTGGTGAAGAAGGAAGTAGTTAAATTGTTAGATGCTGGGATTATTTATCCCATCTCCGATAGTCAGTGGGTGAGTCCTACACAGGTTGTTCCCAAAAAGTCTGGGCTCACTGTGAAGAAGAATGAGAAAGGAGAGAGCATTCCCATGAGGAGTACTACGGGATGGCGAGTATGTATTGACTATAGGAAGTTGAACAGTGCAACTAGGAAGGATCATTTCCCGTTACCGCTCATCGACCAGATTTTAGATAGACTTGCAGGCCAGCAATATTATTGTTTTTTAGATGGATATTCCGGATATAACCAGGTGTTCGTTCATCCCGAGGATCAGGATAAGACGACATTTACCTGTCCCTATGGTACATTTGCGTATAGGAGGATGCCGTTTGGGCTTTGTAATGCCCTGGTGACATTTCAAAGATGTATGATGGCGATTTTCTCTGACATGATGGATGATGTCCTTGAGATTTTCATGGACGATTTCTCGGTTTATGGCTCTTCTTTTGATGATTGTCTCCAAAAATTATCTCATGTACTTCAGCGTTGTAGGGAGACAAATCTAGTGTTGAGTTGGGAAAAGAGTCATTTCATGGTACAGCAGGGGATTGTTCTTGGACATATTGTGTCTGAGAAAGGTATTGAGGTCGATAAGGCCAAAGTGGAGACCATTGTCAAATTAGCTCCACCGACCTCTGTGAGGCAAGTGCGTTCATTTTTAGGGCATGCAGGTTTCTATAGACGGTTCATTAAGGATTTTAGTCAAATTTCTAGACTGTTGTGTAACCTGTTGTCAAAAGATCAGTCGTTTGTGTTTGATGATGCCTGTCTGAAGGCATTTTTAGCCCTAAAGGAAGCATTGACCACTGCTCCTATTCTCAGATCTCCTGAGTGGTCAGTGCCTTTTGAGATTATGTGTGATGCTTCAGATTATGCGGTTGGAGCAATTTTAGGACAGAAGATTGAGAAACGATCTCATGTTATTCATTATGCTAGTAGGACTCTTTCTGACACACAAATGCATTATACTACCACTGAGAAGGAGTTACTAGCCGTTGTATTTGCACTTGAGAAGTTTCAATCATATTTGTTAGGCTCCAAAGTTATCATTTACTCAGATCATGCTGCATTGAGATATTTGATGAGTAAAAAGGATGCTAAACCGCGTCTCATTCGTTGGATTCTTCTGTTACAAGAATTTGATATTGAAATTCGAGATAAGAGTGGATGTAAGAATCTTGTAGCAGATCATCTGTCTAGACTGACTATAGATTCATCTATTGATCAAGGACAGATTGTTGATTCTTTTCCGGATGAGCAGTTATTTCATGTCAAGCGTTTACCCTGGTTCGCGGATATCGTAAATTTTCTGGTTACTAGAGAGTATCCTACGCACTGGAACCGGAATGAGAAAGATAGATTTTTTGCGCAAGTGAAACATTATTTTTGGGAGGAACCAGAATTATTTAGATCATGCCCGGACCAGATGATTCGGAGATGTGTGCCTGAAGAAGAGTATCATTCCATTTTATCCTTTTGTCATTCTTTAGCTTGTGGAGGTCATTTTTCTAGTCGGAAGACCGCTGCAAAGGTCCTTCAGTCTGGATTTTGGTGGCCCACACTTCATAGAGATGCTCACGAATTCTGTAGGAAGTGTTTGCGATGTCAGCAAACAGGTCGCATTACCAAGCGCGACATGATGCCTCTTTTACCTATTCTGATTATGGAAATTTTTGATGTTTGAGGCATTGATTTCATGGGTCCTTTTCCGCCATCATTTGGATTTACATATATTTTAGTGGCGGTTGATTATGTTTCAAAATGGGTCGAGGCTGTGGCCACCCGGACCAATGATCATAAAGAGGTGCTTCAATTTATCAAGCACAACATTTTTAGTCGGTTCGGAGTTCCTAGAGCGATCATCAGTGATGGTGGTACGCACTTTCGTAATGTGCAGGTAGCTTCCTTACTTAGGAAATATTCTGTGCATCATCGGATTGCTACACCTTACCACCCACAAACCAGTGGCCAAGTTGAGGTATCTAACAGGGAGATAAAGAGGATTCTTGAAAAGACAGTCAGACCAGACCGCAAGGATTGGTCTCAGCGCCTTGATGATGCCTTGTGGGCTTATAGGACTGCTTTCAAGACCCCGAATTGTATGTCACCATTTCGATTAGTTTTCGAGAAACCTTGCCATCTTCCTGTTGAGTTAGAACATAGAGCATATTGGGCTATAAAAAAATTCAATTTCAACATGACCCAAGCTGGAGTCGAGAGAAAATTACAGTTGAGTGAGCTAGAGGAATTGCGTAATGAGGCCTATGAGAGTGCAAAGATTTACAAGGATCGAACTAAGCATTTTCATGATCGATATATTGTTAGGAAACAGTTCGAGCCTGGGCAAAAGGTATGGCTTTATCATTCACGTTTTCATCTTTTTCCAGGTAAGTTGAAGTCAAGATGGAATGGTCCATTTGTTGTGCATAGGGTGTTTCCATATGGAGCGATAGATCTTTTTGACCCTCGTACGGGTGCTATTTTTAAAGTAAATGGGCAACGGCTGAAGCCTTATATCTCAGATACTGTGATAGGACAAGACATTGAGGATGTTGATCTTTTAGAAGTTTAGGACTCACACATGTTTGTATATATTTTAAAATTTTGTAAATATTCATAGAAAAACAAATTTTTTTAAGAGTACTTTCATATAGTTCATGTGCATAATTCATAAACCATGATCAGGGTAGGCATATTTTCACATTTTAGATTTCATTGAGTTTACTTTCTTTCCCTCATTGATTTTATCTCATGTGCATTCACTTAGTTTCACATAAGCATGGGGGAATGCCACTGGGACAGTGTAATTCAAGCATGGGGGAGGGTGTAGTAGCTCACCAGAATATTTTTGTCTACATTCTTGCACATGTTTACACATATCTCATGAAAAGTAGATTTTTAAAGAAAGAGTTTGAACTTATATGAATGTTATTTCAAATCTGATGTTTTTAGAGGATTTTTTTAAGCCCCACGAAAAAATTTTCTGACATAGATCTAAAAATTATGGTTGCTTATGCGGATTTCAAAGAAATGATGATAGATACATGTTAGAATTTATTTTGAATCATAAATATGAATATGCACAGTTCTATTTTTGAAAAACTAAGCAAATGAACAAAAGTGTAAAAAAAATGAGCTCAAAAGAAAAAAAATATAGCATGTGTTAGGTTGTTTGGATAATTCCACAATCCTTAGTAGATGGAAATTAGATGTAAGTTGAAACTTTTAATTCCATTTCGGAAAAGGAGAGTGGAAAACTTTGTGATCCTACGTAACTGAGAACAGATACAAGTTGAAATATTTGACTCTCATGTTATAAAGGTGAATGAAGGAAGTCACTTTTATGTCTTAGTTGATATCTTTTGGTATGTATTGAAAAAGTATAGAAGATATTGACATTGCACAAGGCATAAAAGCAGACCACATGCAAGCTATAAGAGAAAAATAAGTGCGCAAAAAGAAAAAAGCGTGAAAAAATGAAAAAATCTAGAAAAGAGCTGAAAAAGAGAGAAAAGTTCAGTGCTTAGAAGTGCGATTGAGAAAACCTGTGCAGAAAACATATGAGTGAGGATAAGTAAATAATAATATGTTTTTATTGGATTTTCTAAGAATAAAACATAAATAACTGTGATATTTAGAAAAGTGAAAGAAATTCTTTTTCTGTGGTGGTACATAAAAAACTCTAATTATATTTTGATTTTGAAATAACAGGAAATATTTGTGAAAATAAAGTCTTTAATTACCTACTGCTTATGAGGATGTGTAATATTATGCATACATGACAGAGATGTTTGTGGGTAGCATCACTGCAAACCCTCACGAGACCTTACTCGTCCACTGGGGTAACCCATGGGTAGAAAGGGCTTGTTGCATGAGCTAAATGCAACCGTGATTCCTACGAAAGTGAGTTAGGTGATAGTTTGATTTTTTTGCATTTTTCTAGTTTGCTCGAGGACTAGCAAAACATAAGCATGGGGGTATTTGATCATGCATATAATTCAGGGTTTATTAACATTTAAATATGCATGATTTTATGAAATAATGTTTCAAAAACCCAATTTTATGTTAGTTTTTGAGTAAAAGTTCTAAAATGATTTAAAATTAGAAAATGCATGAAAAATAGTTGTATTTTACATTCTTATGCCTATTTTAGTTTTTGCAGTTGGTTTTAGTTTTTAGTAAAAAGAAAAAAAGAAAAAAAAATGGAGAAAAATAGTTTTATATTCATTTTAAGTGTTTGTTTTTTAGAAAAGAAAAAAATATATAGTAGATTAGTTTTTGAAGTTTCTTTTATAAATAGATTTGTTTTTGAAAATTTTCATAATTAACCAATTCATACGGTTTTCTTTACTTTTGTAAAGAATAAAAATAAAAATAATAATAAAAACAAACCATTTTGTGGTTTGTAATTTTTGAAATTATTGATAAAAAAAATTATAAATAATAATACAAACCGGTTGGAACCGGTTTGTATTTCTAAAAAAATGAAATTGAAAACCAAACCGGCTGGAACCGGTTTGGAAGTTTTGAAAATAAACAGTTGTTGTTACAAACCGGTTCCAACCGGTTTGAAACCTTTTAAAAAGGGTGTAAAGCAGAATCGGAAGGGGGCTTTTTCATTTTTCTGTGCGCCAAAATTTCTTTCCCTCCCTCTCTGATTTTCGCCCTTTGCTATCCTTTTCCAGTCACTGGATTTCTTACTTCTTCTTCTTCTTCTTCTTCTTCTTCTTCTTCTTCTTCTTCTTCTTCCAGCAGCCGATCTTCATCATCCGGTGGCAAGGAATTCTTCAATCGATGGCGGCGCATGAAGTGGAAGCCACCTCTTCCTTCAATTCCCGGTAAGTCATCTATTCCTTCTTCTTCTTCTTACTTCTTCTTCTTCTTCTTCTTCTTCTTCTTCGTTTTTAATTCTTTCTGAATGATAATCTGCTGAATCTCAATTTAAAAAAAAAAGAAACATAAAAAGAAAAAAAAAGTTTCTGTAAAGAACTCCGGTGATGAACGAGGATGTTGCTGGAATGTTGTGATGATCTGCAATTGTTGATGACTGATCTGGCTGAGTTCCATGAAGTGTTTATTAATTGAATTTTCAGTGATAAATTGTGAAAAATCAATCGGATATCTGAATCCGATAGAAATATTGTAATCAGAATTTCTGAATTCTAATCACCGTGCGGCTATTGTTTTCCGGTGAGTAATTCTTTGATAATCAAAATATGGATTGATTAACCGAATGATGTTTAAGAAATTCCAGCATGAGTGAGCCTTGTTTGATCTAATGAAGAAGCCGGATTGAGATATTTCCAATCGATTAACAAAACAAATCAATACATTTGTTTCTAATCTTTGATCAGCTGTTTTCTTTTTCCGGCATCTCTGTTTTTTTTTTCAGCAATAGATTATCTGATCTCTGGTGAAGCAAGACTGATCAGAATCCATTTGTAATGCCGTGGAAATCCATTTTTGCTGTAATGAAAATCCAATTTGCGTTACTGGATTTCCTAGTGTTCTTTGTTTGATTGATCAGAATCTATTTGTTTGTGTTGCTGTAATGAAAATCCATTGTTTGATTGCTGATCTCTAGAGTGTGTTGCTGGAAATGGATTGTAATGTAATGGAAATCCATTTTGGTGTTCGGGTATCATATAATGATTTTTTTGTTTAGCTATTAGTTACTTTCTAGTAATTGCTTTGTTAATTGAATTGATGAATTGTTAAAATGATTTGTTAGTGTTTAGTTTTCAACCAATTACATTAGTGTTTAGCATTTAGGTTAAGAGCATTTGATTTCATTAGTATATGTTCAATTTAGCATAAAAATTTCATTTAGTAAACAATGCATGCCTAGTCATACTTACATTCGTGTAGTATTATCATTGCTTATATCAATATAATTTTCAACATTCATTTCGTGCATTTTAGATAGCATCATTCTAGTTTTATTCTTGTATTGTGTACTGCTTGTGTTTCGTTGGACTTGTGCAGGATCGCAAAGGAGTGAAGCTGAAGTGCACCTATGACACGAAGCACATAAAGATAGAAGATTTCTTTTCTTTTCTTTTATTTTAGAAGTTAGGCATTTAATTGGGTTTGTAAATATTGCACTTTACGCCCTCTGCGAAGGGTATTCATTTGTTGTAATAGTTAGTTGTTTTTACTTTTCTTGAACACTTTACATTTCAATAATTCAGCAATAAAGAATAGTTTAGACTTGTATGTTTGAATACAACATATTCCCGTTCCTTGAGTTCGACCCGGTCTCATCCACTAGTGAGAACCGGTTTTTATTATTTGATGTCTGGTTTTCACATGTTTTTCATATAAAAAATCTTTTCAAAATTACAACGATTTAAAAGAAGACATCACTGATCTTACCTAGGTATTTTCTTTCTGGATCTTCTTTTGAACCATACCGAGTCCTCAATTTGAAACTCTCTATCCTTTCGATTTTTATCATAGAGTTGTTTTATTCTATTTTGAGACTTAATCAAATTATCTTTTAGGAGATGAAGGAGTTCATCTCTGGTCCTTAGTTGTCGGTCTACTTTTGGAGACTTGGCACTTCCTTCTTCATAGGTCAGGGTTTTGGGAGGGGGCTAACCATACAGGGATTTATAGAGGGTCATTTGAATTGAGGAATGAGGAGGTGTTATAGGATCATTCAGTCCAAGAAAGGTAGTTGGTTCATGACTTGGTTTTTCACTGGCAAAACAATGAAGGTAGGTCTCAACGGTTCAATTAACTACTTCAGTATGGCCATCAGTTTGGGGGTGATAGGGTGTGTTGTATTTCATCTTGGTTCCTAAGATGTTGAAGTACTCATTCTAAAATCAGCTAGTGAATAAGGAATTTCATCACAAACAATGGACTTGGGCATCCCGTAGAATTTGCCTATATTTTGGTTCACTACGATTTGACTAAAGTACTTGCAGGGTAGGGCCATGAAATGAGAAAACTTGGTAAACCTATCAACTACCATATAGATGACTTCTTTTTTGTTGGAGGGAGGAAGATCTTCAATGAAGTTCATAGAGATATCTAACCAAGTGTGGTCTGGTATGGGCAAGGGGTGGAGGTAGCCGGCAGGCTTGATTGCCTCATTTTGTTGACTTGGCATGCGAGGAACTCTCTAATAAACTTTATTACATCATCTTTCATCTTTGGCCAATACAATTCAACCTTGATCCGTTTTTTGGTCGTGAAGACCCCTTCATGACCACTGAAGGGGGATGAGTGGTAATGATGGAAGAGGTCGGAGATGATCTCGACATCTTTGGGATCTAAGAACCTTCACTTGCAGAAAATTGTTTCACCCTTCACTTGGTGGTGTGGGTGGCCACTCGGATCATCCTCTAAGGTCTTTTTCAATTTATGAATTTTTTTGTCATTCCCTTGAATTTGACATGCCTTACTTCATAGGTCACAAGTTACTATGAAGAACACATTCAATCTTGCTTCCTCATCAGCATCCTTTTGACCTTTTGTTTGGAATCCATAGGGGATGACCTCTTGAGTAGCTTTAAATTTTGGTAGAGTATCCTCAAGGCCTACGATATCGCTTCCCTTTGACCTATGGGCCCTTAATTAGGCATGTTATTTCCTCATCTTTCTCATAGCTTATCTTTATTTTGTCAAAAATCTAATAGACTTTTCCTAGGGATCAAAGGCAACTTATCCCTAGCACCACGTCCTTGCCTTGGAGATCCAAATCCATGTCAGGGCAGACACTCATGCACTTGAGGTGATTGTCATCCCCAACCATCACACTAAACATAGGCTGCTACTTGACAAAGCATCCAAGGATCGACACAAGATCTTCCCGCACAAAATTATGGGTCGATCAAGTGTCGACAAGTACCTCAACTTGTTGCTGATACATCTTTCCTTTGACACAATTGACTCTCCAAATCATGAATCGGGATGTCAAAAAAGAGTTTGATTAAAAATATTTCCTGCTTCGAGGAGAGGATGAGCTAGCAGAAGCTCCAAAGAATTTGGCTAAATTCAATGGAACTGGAAACCCCTATATACATATGGAAATATTCAGCAGTAACTATTCTAAATATTATGAAAATGATTGACTACTGAACAGATGGTTCCCACGAAGTTTAGAAGGTGATGCCTTAGTATGGTTCTCCACACTGGACCTTTAAAGGACTTTTAAAGAACTGATCAATGTATTCCTTGATAGGATATGATGTAATGTAGAAGCATTTTCAATAATTAATCATCTACGTGAAACTAGGCAAAAGAAAGCAAAATTCTTCAAGTTTCATCGCTCACCAGGACACTGAAAAAACCTCAAAGAAGAAAAGTTTGTTCTAGCTGAGTGCAACCAATCTTCCACATACCAAGACCCAAGTAACATTGTAGATTCATTTCCTAATCATCACACCAACATCTTAGAGAAAACTAGACAAACCTCTCATTGGCCTAATGTTAAGATCCTACCATCTTTGAGTATTATAAAAATCTCTCTAAAGTTTTTTTAAAAAAAAATCTTTGACTTAGCAAAAATTCTCGACTCTTCTTCTACAAGCCAAAAAAAATATTCTCTCACCTCCTATACCTTATTTTTCAAATAAAGGTCCTCTGGAAATATCAAACCAAAATACAGATTTTTCAAATCTGGTTGAAAACTCTAAGCCAGTTCAAACGACCCTTCCTAAAATTCCAACCCTACTAGCTTAAAATGAAATAATAACCTATAAAAAATAATTTTTTGATGAGACCCTAACTCCTTTATTTGAAAAAGAGAATTTCCCACAAAGCCATCTAACTTAATTGATTTTATTCTCCTGAATTTGATTAAAAAACAAACCTATGAGGCTTTCACTTTGTCATTGATTTCAAAATTTTCTTATGAATCTTTCACTTTTGAAAATGAGTTTGATGGATTCTTTTCCAATGAAAACCCTTCTTTGGAAACCAACGCTTCCTATGAAACATTTGCCTTTCCAAACCTAATCCAACTATAAGCTTCTGAGGAACTTTTTATTTTCTTTGCCAAGCAAGAGTTTTCCCCATAATACAATTTCCATAAAACTGCTCATTACCTAAGATGACCAAGAACGTTCTAAAAGGGACCCAAACTTCAGTTACACAAGGACCTCACCCTCAACCCATATTTTTCGATATTTCCAATACCAAGACCATTTCTCAAAAACAAGGATCAAGAGGGTCCAGATCTTGAAGAATCTTTATTGAGTTCAAGCCAAGAGGTCATTGAATTGGAAAAAGATCATATTTTCAAAAGTTAGAAGAGGGTCTCAACTGAGGAAAAATCCAAAACAAGTGAGGAAGGAGACTTGCAGGTGGCAGTGATAGGAAAAATAAGTAATCTTGATAGTCTTAAGACCTATAAAAAGGAAGATGAAATAGAAAATCTAAGCTCAATGGAATCATCACCGTGATGCATCAAAGCACCTCCCAAGTTAGGGGCAGAGTGACTCACAATTATTAGGTTAGTTGCAGAAAAGGAGTTCAAGATGCCAATTCTGGTATGCAAAAGAAGGAAGAAGAAATGCCTCAAGCAAAACAAAGCAGAAATCGTAACATAATAAAGAAAGAAAAGGAATTCAGAAAATCAGAGAACTCCTAGGAGGAAAGTGAATATAGATACTTCAAGAATTGGATCATAAATCCTTGAGCTAGATGGTCCAAGCACATAAGGTAGACAAGGAAATTACTTTTCCTTCTTTGGGAACAAAAATAGGTAACACTAATAAACATTGCTTACTTCATGAATGTTGCACATCTGATGATAAACATTGTTTCCTGCAAGGTGATTTTCTGTTTAATAGATGCTCCTTGCTTTATGAACCAACTTTTCCTTTTGATCCAGGAGGACCCATCAAGGTCATTACTTGACCCACTTTCCCTAATTAGGGAAAATGATGTAAATATGTCAATACCCTAAACCCAAAAATACAAAAAGAAAAGAAAAAAATCCCAAAATTTCTAAAAGAAAAATAAAAATCCTCAAAATTTCAAAAAATGATTTTTTTTTTAAATTCTATAAAATATGAAAAATCCAAAATATTTTGTTTGTACTTTCATCTATCAAAAATCCAAAACAAAATGAAAATAAAAAAGGTTTATAAAATCCCATTCATTTCAAAAATTCTTTTTCAAAATGAGAGAGCTTTGGATGATCTTCAAAAAAGGAATTGGTATCTCTAAATATTTTCAAAACTTTTTTTGTCACCACTTCTATCAGTTTTGGAGTAAGATCTCCCAACCTAGAAAAGATGAATTTTTGATAAATTCTTTTTTAAAATAAACTCATATTCTTAATAAAGATGTGACCTTCTATCATTTCAAGAATAATTATCTTTAAAATCCCATTAGTTTTGCCCAAAATTCAGAAGAGATGTAATCATGTTGAAAAAAGAAAACTCGTTGTTAGGTTGAAAATCCAGGTTCATTTGGACCATTTCTAATTTAAAAGTCATGGATTATTGGGAAATCGAATCAAGTTTCTGGATATCGGTATAACACCACTGAGGATGTAACGCCCCGGATTTCCAAAACAAAGCTAAGTTAAAATTTTCATGAATTTCTTTTTTTTTTCTTTGCAGCGGAACTTAGAAAAGCTTTTAGCAGCAGAATCAGACGATAATGAGTCATCAGTTTTAGAAAACTTTGAGCACGTTCAGGTATGTGGCCAAGCAACTCATTGACCACCAAAGTGTTCCATTTTATCGAAAACCACATGTTTATTACAACACTACTGCTTGGAAAAGCAGTATAGGTTCAATAAAAGGAAGCAGTACAACTCTGTCTAGATAAACCCTAGAACTCCATGTCGCCTTGCTTCGCATATCGCCATGCAGGTCCAACACCTAAAATCCCCATTAAACGAGGTCAGAACCACTGATGGTCTGGTAAGCAAGCAAACATGCGTCCATTCAACTCAAGTATATCCGATGACCACTCAGGGTCGCAATTCGTAATGACGACGCTCTAGTCTCCACGACTTAGCGTATATCGAAGGAGTCCCCTCAGGACTATGAGTTGAACATCCACGTAAGTCCTTATGACTTCGCATAAGCCTCTTCAGGGCTGTAAGTTGGAATAACTGCTCAGGTCTCTATGACTTGGTCTTGACCTCTTGAAGGTCACGAATGGATGTCTAGCTCAAGCTTTTATGCTTGGCACATCCATATCCTACGAATCTAAGGACAACTCTCTGAGCTTCGCTTAGTCATACGGCTATCAATGGGGTTCTTTCATAATCGGTCCAGTAGTATACCAACCATGACACCTTCACAACGGTTATGCAGGACTGACTCAACAACGTCCATACACGCATACATTCAAAGTATCGTTGTACCTAAGCAAATGCTTTGTTTCGATAATTGCATCTCCCCCTGGGCTTAGGGGACTCATATCTAGGCGATAACGTGACGATCTGGGGGTTGATTATTCTATGTATTTCAGATACCCTAGAGGCCTGTTGACCCCATCCCCCGAGTAGGACGGTATAGCATACCAGAAGAGATCCTTACTAGGTATTCGAATGTATTCTGCCACTGCAGTAGTTGGGTTCAATCCTTAGATATTTAAGGATAACCACGACCTTCATACCTCTGAGTGACGGAGGCCATCAATGAACTCTATAAGGTTCGGGTGAAATATATGTCACTTAAGGTTGCACCATCACCGTCTTCCTCGGTGAGAAATTCTGAAAGGGGCATGCCGGTCTTACAATTACTTGACAAACATTGCATGCCTATAGGGCAGCCTTTGAGAAGTATGTACCCGACCCCAATCAACCACACGGCTTTCACTGTAGAACAAAGGTTTTATTCATATGCATGCTTAACTCTGCTCTCGGCACTTCGGCATTTACGAGCACTTCACCTCTTTCGATGGAAACAACACACTCTGGCTCTGCGGCCCTTACAAGTCTGGTTGTCTGATAATTCTCAATGAGCATGCGCATGACTTGATCTCTACGGATCGACTACTCGGCGTATTTTTACGCAACGAGCTCAGTACCTTGTCAAGGCGCTACCACTACTTCGGCGCAACGGCTCTTACAAGTACGGTGCCCTTATAGGTATCAAGGAGACGAGTCATTCTAACATCGATCCAACAAATGGCATCGTTGTGCCACTTAACTGGTTCTGGCAACTCTTTTGCCAACCATTCTGTCAGCACCTCCTCTGCTCTATCGGCAGTGGTGTGACGAACATTTCTATATTGTAGAAGGTGTTTCATGAACTGAGTAGCACTCCGCTATATGACGGGGTATCTTGCTACGTTCTTTTTGAGCTATTCTTAGCTCCTTCAGGAATTTCAGCAGCACTTCCTCTTTTTAACAGAGAAAGCGTGTGTTTCTTTTATCCATTTCAACGGCATCTCCCCTCTTTGGTGGGAAATCGCTACGCTTAACTCGGGAAATAGATGTGCATCGTTGTGCGTACTTTGCATCCATCAAGGTTGCAGGAACCCTGGGCCATAGCCAGGCCATACGTAATTGACTTAGTCTTTACGTAAAGAGCATTTTGCCAAAAAGCTAAGCCTTTTTAATAGGGGCTTCATTCGTCAAGCAGAATCTTGAACGAGGAGCGGTAAGGGGATCGCATTGGCGATTTGGAGTTGATCTCCATTTGAACGCTCATTTACGCGTCATATATGTAGTATAAGCAGAAGCCTGTGCTTTATAAGTGGCGGCGTAAAGGAAATGCATATACTATTGTTCAGGGTGTGTAACTGAATGAAATATTCTACATATATATTTGCAGAAAGCAGGAGCCTTGGTGTCATTCAACACGACGGCGTAAGTAAATGCATAATTGGAAGTGCAGTAATCGAAAATTGCAGAAAGCATGAGCCTTGGCATCATACGACGTGACGGCAAAGGTAAATTACATGGCCTGTGCGATATAGGATACGTCGGCAGAATTAGCAGATATACACCTAAATCCGCATCCAACGATAGTTACGAGGCGAGCGGGTGAACACCGAAGTGTTCTAAAGAGCTCAACCAAGAACTGAAGCAAGATACCATTTTAAAGAACGCATTTACCGCGTATTTGAACATATATATCCAACGATAGTTACGAGAGGAGCGGGTGAACACCGAAGTGTCCAAAAAGGTCTCAATCAAGAACTAAAGCAAGATACTACTTCAAAAAGTATATGATATATACAAACAATAAAATACTTGAGAGAGATGGATTAATGAAGCGAACTTACTTTAATTCGTGGAAGAAACGACTCTGATTGCTTTGAAAGCTTTGAACGAGGCTCGACTCCAAAAAGGATCAACTTCGAACTTCAGACGAAAAACGACTTGGACTTTGACTTTGAACCAAACCAGGTTCAAGTCAAGTCAACTTGGTTTGGACTTAGGTCAGGTAGGTTCATACCTAGGTCAGGTGGGTTAGGACCAAGTCAAGCAGGCTCAGGCTAAGTCAGGCCGGCTCAGACCAGGTCAGGTAGGCTCAGACCTACTCGGCTAGGTAGGGGAGGTTTGGAAAAGGAGGAGAGAGAGAAGGAAAAGGGGGGGGTTGGCGATTTTTTCTAAAGGGAGGGCTCCTCTATTTATAGGGGAGGTTGCTTAGGGGCTAAGCAACCCATTTGACCCTTTTGCCCTTTGGCTTTTTAAGAAATCCAGCTTGATCTTATCCATCTGACTGTTTGATCTTATCCAAAAAGAATATTCCATGGATTATTCCCTAAAATGTGCTGGAAGGTGCTGAGAAGGTCCTGGATTATTCTAGAATATTCTAGAATATTTTCTGAAAAATATTTCTTTGGGTCCCACCAATATTTTCGCGGGTCCCGCAAAAAAGTTGAGTTTTCAGCATTTTTTTCCGAAAATTTCTGAGTAGGCCATTATCTTCATATTGATGCAACTAAAAAAGTTGGATCGTAGAAATCTTTTGATTTCGATCAGGTAGGAAGTTATGACCTCCAGAGTGTTTGAGCATATAATTGTGAAGATACAAATATTCTAAGTATATTTGGATCGCAGGAATCGGTTCAATTCGCTTTACGGTAAAAACACTATTTTTCACTGGAAAAATGCCTCAAAAATTTATTCAGAGTTTGAACTGAAAAATTGTGGGTCTTACATCATTACCCCCTTAAAGGAATTTTATCCGCGAAATTCAGTTAAAAGTACTAAGTGAATAGCTCAGGATACTTATCCCGCATATTGGATTCGGGCTCCCAAGTGCAGTCATCAACTCCGTGATGTTGCCATCTCACTTTAACAAGTGGAATGACCTTCGACCTAAGCACTTGCTCCCGACGGTCCATGATCTCAACTGGTCTTTCTTCCACCGTCATATCTTCTCAGATGTTGATATCTTCATGTTGGATGACGTGGGAAGGGTCGTGAACGTATTTTCTAAGCATTGACATGTGGAATACGTAGTGTATCTGTGTATACTGTGGTGGCAATGCTACCTTGTAGGCAGTCTCTCTTATCCGGCTCAAAACTTCGAAGGGACCAATGAATCTGGGGTTGAGTTTCCCTTTCTTTCCAAAACGGAAAACACTCTCGGTTGGAGAGACTTTGACAAAGATCTTGTCTCCAACCGCAAAAGTGAGTTCCCTACGCCGTTGATCGGCGTAGCTCTTCTATCGACTCTGAGCAGTCAGTAGCTTCTTTCTGATCATGTGGACCTTCTCAGTATAATGCTGCAAGATAATGGGCGAGTCCAAGGTTCGCTCACCCACTTAGCCCCAATGGATTGGTGATCGGCAGGGTCGTCCACACAGGGCTTCATATGGTGTCATCCCAATACTAGCGTGATGGCTATTATTATAAGCAAATTCAGCTAACGCTAGATGGGAGTCCCAATCACCTTTCCATTCCAGCATACAGGCTCTTAGCATATCTTCGAGAGTCTGTATGGTCCGCTCAGATTGCCCATCTGTTTGGGGATGGAAAGTCGTACTAAACTTGAGTTTTGTCCCCATGGCTCTCTGCAGCTTCTCCCAGAAGTGGGAGGTGAACTTCGGGTCACGATCAGATATGATCGTGGTCGGCACTCCGTGGAGTCTGACGATTTCTCGAATATAGATTTCCGCCAATCGTTCAGTTGAATATCTGGTGTTGATTGGCAGGAAGTGAGCAAACTTGGTGAGTCTATCCACGATCACCCATATGGAATTGTGTTGTCTCTTGGAACGAGGTAATCCAACGATGAAATCCATCGTGATGCCCTCCCATTTCTATTCTGGAATCTCGATCTGTTGCATCTTTCCGTCAGGTCGTTGATGTTCGATCTTAAGTTGCTGGCAGATCAAACACTTCGAGACAAATGTAGCCGCGTCCCTTTTCATTCCCCTCCACCAGTACTTTCTTTGCAAGTCTCTAAACATTTTAGTGCCTCCAGGGTGGATAGTGTACTTGCTACTATGAGCTTCCTGGAGTACTTCTTCTCTTAGCTCAGGGTTATTTGGAATCCAGATCCTTTCTTTCATCCAT
Source organism: Nuphar pumila (assembly GCF_984573655.1). NCBI lineage: Eukaryota > Viridiplantae > Streptophyta > Magnoliopsida > Nymphaeales > Nymphaeaceae > Nuphar > Nuphar pumila. Next base: position 55,768,661 of record NC_143260.1, read on the forward strand.
ATTCCTCCATTTTCTTTCAGATGGAAGAAAGTATCATCTTTTTTAGCTCGAGCCTTTAGCTCCACGTACTGGGGATCTTTCAATTGTTCGGCTACGATCTGATTCATGATTTCAGGCTGTATTGTTAGGCTTGACAATCGTATTCTGCCTGTATCAGCCAGAAATGTCTTCCAGTTGACGAAATCCTCCATCAACTTCCATTGTCCGGTTAGGCTGGCCAGAGTGCCAACAGACTTATGACTAAGGACATCTGCTACGACATTCGCCTTTCCAGGGTGATAGGAAAGTGTGAATTCGTAGTCTTTGAGGAATTCCACCATCGTCGTTGCCGCATATTAAGTTCTTTTTTAGAAAAGAGGTATTTTAAGCTTTTATGGTCCAACATGACCTCAAATTTCTCTCCATAAAGGTAGTGTCGCCAGATTTTAAGTGCGAAAACTACCGCGACAAGCTCAAGATTGTGGGTTGGATAGTTTTTCTCATGAATTCTTAACTGATGGGATGCATAGGCGATTACTTTGCCATGCTGCATCAACACGCAACCCAGACCTGTTCCCGAGGCATCGGTTTAAGCAACAAAGCCTCTCTGACCAGAAGGTAAGGTAAGGACAGGGGCAGTGGTATGCCTCTGTTTGAGAACCTCAAAGCACTCCTTACACTGGTCAGTCCATTCAAACTTGACTCCCTTTTTCAACAATTTCGTCATCGGTACGACGATTCAGGAGAAGTCTTGTATGAACTTCCGACAATATCCGGCAAGTCCAAGGAAGCTGCGGACCTCAGTAATATTTTCTAGCTGCTTCCAGTCTATCACAGCTTCGACCTTCGCAGGATCTACTGTGATTCCATCCCTTGAGATCACATGACCAAGAAACATTACTTTGTTTATCCAGAATTCACATTTTGAAAACTTGGCATAAAGTTGATTATCTTGAAGGGTTTTCAAGACGATTCTCAAGTGCTCCTTATGTTGTTCCTTGTTCTCGGAATAAACGAGGATGTCATCGATGAAGACGATGGCGAATGTATCTAAGTATGGCCTGAACACCCGGTTCATCAGGTTGATAAAGGCAGCAGGCGCATTAGTGAGTCCGAAGAGCATTACTACGAACTCATAATGGTTATATCTCGTTCAGAAGGCAGTCTTAGGTATATCTTCTTCTTTAACTCTGAGCTGATGGTACCCAGACCTGAGGTCGATCTTGGAGAACACTCTCGTCGTTCTGAGCTGAGCGAATAAGTCCTCAATTCGAGACAATGGATACTTATTTTTAATGGTTGCCTGGTTAAGCATCCGATAATCGATGCATAACCGAAGGGATCCATCCTTCTTCTTTACAAACAACACCGGAGCTCCCCATGGTGACATACTTGGTCGGATGAACCCTTGTTCCATCAGTTCTTCCAACTGACACTTCAACTCACTGAGTTCAGCTGGCGCCATACGATAAGGGGCTTTGGATATTGGTGTAGTTCCAGGCAAGGATTGAATTCCAAATTCAACCTCACGAAGTGGTGGAAGTCCTGGCAATTCCTCAGGAAACACTTCGGGAAACTCTTGAACCACTTCCAAACTCTCAAGGGATGGGATATTTGAGCCCTCAGCTGAAAGGCTAAGTAGGAAGGCTACACAACCCTTCCTAAGGTATTTCTGTACCTTAAGAGCTGATATAAGCCGCTTTTGTGGAACTAGCTTGGATATCCGATATTCTATCTTAGGCATTCCCGGTCGTGATAGAATCACCCTACCCTCGCGGCATAAAACCTTGGCATTATTTTGGGCCAACCAATTCATTCCCAGAATAACATTGTACTGTACCATATTGATTAGGATGGCATCAGTAGGCAAGTGTTGTCCAACTATCTCTATATCCAAATTCTTGATGCAATAGATACATTTGGTGCGTGAACCCAACGGGTTGTATACTTCGATCATTTTATCCACCGGTTGTACCGAAGCGTGGAGTTGTTCGGTAAAATCATCGGAGATAAAGGTATGAGTAGAACCACAATCAAACAAGACGTAAGTTGCATGTCCATTAACAAGTACGGTGCCTTCAATGAGGTCACCGGTTTCGACTTGTTCAGTCGTTACAGCGTATACACAACCTGCAGCAGGCCTTTGTTCTACTCTAGGTGGGGGTCGTTGGACTTGTATTCGCTGTGGTATTTGTTGAGAGGGTCTGGCAGATCCGGCGTTCCTCCTTTGCTCATCAGCAAGCTTCTTTCTGCACTGTCTTGCAATGTGGCCTACCTTGCCACAGTAGAAGCAACCACCCGTATCACGTGGACATGGTCCTCTTGCGTGATTTACATGGCATTTTGGGCAGTTTGGGTTGGACTGCAGATTGTTTGGAGCCATGTTCTGTCTTGGCCTCACGACCTGTTGAGTAACATTCACACCTTTGAACCTTTTCTTTTGAAAGGGTTGTCGTGAACTCTGGCCACTTGGGAACGTTCTCTTCTTGTTCCCACCATCAACTACGGGCCTCTTTTCTATTATCACTTTTGATAGCTCCCAATCCACTTATACTTTAGAAGCTGCTGCCACAGCAGTTTGAAAAGATTGGGCCATGTTGGTGATAACCCGTGATCTTAGCCCTTCTCGCAGTCTGTTGATGTACTTGTCGACCCTTTCTTGGTCGGTCTCAAATAACCGGGAGCAGTACCGTTCAAGATTTTGAAATTTGGTGGTATAGTCAATCAGACTCATACCACCCTGCTCCAATTCCAGAAACTCCACTTTCTTCTTGTTTCGGGAGTGTAACGGGAAGTAATTATCCATGAAAGCTCTCCGGAAGTCAGTCCAAGTAATGACTTCAACTTCCGAGAACTGGATAATCTTAGTGGTATCCCACCACTTCTGTGCGTTGTCTTTTAGCCTGTATGTGCCAAAGTTGATCTTCTTTTTCTTCTGGTACTCTCAGTACCAGAAAAGCATGTTCTGTCTCTTCAACCCAACTCTTTGCCAGTTCAGGATCAGCTCTACCGACGAAGACTGGCGGATCGATCTTGAGGAATTTTTCATAGGTTATTCCCCCAAGGTTTTCGTTTCGAGGTGCGACTGGTTCTGACCTTGTTTCACGAATGGCAGTAACCAGATTGTTGAGCGTTTCCAGCAGGAATCTTTGAGTATGGGACTCCTCGCTCGGCATGGTTCTTCTCGTCGTAGGAGCCATTTATCTATCACATACAAGCAACGTGTTTTAGTTTCTCAATGTATATATTTAAGCAAAGCTTTATTTATTTAATATACATCATATTTACAAACACACCCATCGCCCTTCAACAAAATGTCATGTCGTACTGGCAGACTTTAGGCATTGAGAAACTATATACATGAGTCTATTGACTCCAAAACATTATCAGTCTCTACTACAAACTGGATTTCTTTCTTGACCCAAACAACCCGAAGTATCATTTGCTTCCACATTGCCTTGGTGCAGGCACAACTAGTTTTGGCTTGGGTGGCACTTCCGCACTCTCAAGCGAATCTTGTGGATAAATCAGTGATGTCGGTCCACTTGCTCATTCAGTATCATTATTACTCGGGGAGTCCGAGATCATAACGGGATAATAGGAGTTGTATCCCTCTCCTTGGCCATTCAGGCTCGGCGTTTGTGAAGTCGCTCTGTTCCCCCATATAATAGCACTATGATTCGAGGAATCCGAAATCATAATGGGATTATAGAAGGAGTTATTGCATCCTTCATCCTGATTGTGCAAGCTAGGCGTACATGATGCTTGTTGATAGCCTTGCAATTGATTGAATCCCTCAAGGAAGTTCAAGTCAAATTCTACCAGAGATGGTAGTTCATCTGAAGTTGCTGGGGTACGGCTACTCCCCCTACTGAGGTAGTGTGGTCCGCTAATACGCGAGGTCTCATCCTTAAGACCAAGCGATCCCCGCCGACCCATATCGGCGGTATGTTTCATTTGGCATTCATTGGCAGAATGCCCCTCTTCGGCACAAAACTGGCAGTCTTGGACCTCATATGGGCACACCCACTCATTGTGCATAATCCTGCAACGATAGCAGTAGCCTCGTGAGTCGTGAGTTGCCATCTATACAAAGATGCACCCAGATCAAAACAAGAAGTATAAAATATACTTACAGTGCAATATCGTGAACAAGACGGATCTCGAACCAGGTTTCTCAAACTCTTGCTCTGATACCAATTTTGTAACACCCCAGATTTCCAAAACAAAGCTAAGTTAACATTTTCATGAATTTCTTTTTTTTTTCTTTGCAGCGGAACTTAGAAAAGTTTTTAGCAGCGGAATCAAATGATAATGAGTCGTCAGTTTTAGAAAACTCCGAGTACGTTGCAGGTATGTGACCAAGCAACTCATTGACCACCAAAGTGTTCCATTTTATCGAAAACCACATGTTTATTACAACACTACTGCTTGGAAAAGCAGTATAGGTTCAATAAAATGAAGCAGTACAACTCTGTCTAGAGAAACCTTGGAACTCGATGCCGCCTTACTCGGCATATCGCCATGCAGGTCCAACACCTGAAATCCTTATTAAACGGGGTCAGAACCACTGATGGTCTGATAAGCAAGCAAACATGCATCCATTCAACTCAAGTATATCCGATGACCACTCAGGGTCGCAATTTGTAATGACGACGCTCTAGTCTCCACGACTTAGCGTATATCGAAGGAGTCCCCTCAGGACTATGAGTTGAACATCCACGTAAGTCCTTATGACTTCGCATAAGTCTCTTCAGAGCTGTGAGTTGGAATAACTGCTCACGTCTCTATGACTTGGCCTTGACCTCTTCAGGGTCACGAATGGATGTCTAGCTCAAGCCTTTATGCTTGGCACATTCGTATCCTACGAATCTAAGGACAACTCTCTGAGCTTCGCTTAGTCGTACGGATATCAATGGGGTTCTTTCCCAATTGGTCCAGTAGTATACCGACCATGACACCTTCACAACGGTTATGCAGGACTGACTCAACAACGTCCATACACGCATACATTCAAAGTATCATTGTACCTAAGCTAATGCTTTGTTTCGATAATTGCACCTCCCCCTGGGCTTAGGGGACTCATATCTGGGCGACAATGCGACGATCTGTGGGTTGATTATTCTATGTATTTTAGATACCCTAGAGGCCTGTTGACCCCATCCCTCTAGTAGGACGGTACAGCATACCAGAAGAGATCCTTACTAGGTATTTGAATGCATTCTGTCACTGCAGTAGTTGGGTTCAATCCTTAGATATTTAAGGATAACCACGACCTCCATACCTCTGAGTGACGGAGGCCATCAATGAACTCTATCAGGTTCAGGTGAAATATATGTCACTCAAGGTTGTGTCATCACCGTCTTCCTTGGTGAGAAATTCTGAAAGGGGCCTGCCGGTCTTACAATTACTTGACGAACATTGCATGCCTATAGGGAAGCCTTTGAGAAGTATGTACCCGACCCAATCAACCACACGACTTTCACCGTGGAACAAAGGTTTTATTCATATGCATGCTTAACTCTGCTCTCGGCACTTCGGCCTTTACGAGCACTTCACCTCTTTCGATGGAAACAACACACTCTGGCTCTGCGGCCCTTACAAGTCTGGTTGTCTGATAATTCTCAATGAGCATGCGCATGACTTGATCTCTACGGATCGACTACTCGGCGTATTTTTACGCAACGAGCTCAGTACCTTGTCAAGGCGCTACCACTACTTCGGCGCAACGGCTCTTACAAGTACGGTGCCCTTATAGGTATCAAGGAGACGAGTCATTCTAACATCGATCCAACAAATGGCATCGTTGTGCCACTTAACTGGTTCTGGCAACTCTTTTGCCAACCATTCTGTCAGCACCTCCTCTGCTCTATCGGCAGTGGTGTGACGAACATTTCTATATTGTAGAAGGTGTTTCATGAACTGAGTAGCACTCCGCTATATGACGGGGTATCTTGCTACGTTCTTTTTGAGCTATTCTTAGCTCCTTCAGGAATTTCAGCAGCACTTCCTCTTTTTAACAGAGAAAGCGTGTGTTTCTTTTGTCCATTTCAACGGCATCTCCCCTCTTTGGTGGGAAATCGCTACGCTTAACTCGGGAAATAGATGTGCATCGTTGTGCGTACTTTGCATCCATCAAGGTTGCAGGAACCCTGGGCCATAGCCAGGCCATACGTAATTGACTTAATCTTTACGTAAAGAGCATTTTGCCAAAAAGCGAAGCCTTTCCAATAGGGGCTTCATTCGTCAAGCAGAATCTTGAACGAGGAGTGGTAAGGGGATCGCATTGGCGATTTGGAGTTGATCTCCATTTGAATGCTCATTTACGCGCCATATATGTAGTATAAGCAGAAGCCCGTGCTTTATACAGCGTAAAGGAAATGCATATACTATTATTCAGGGTGTGTAACTGAATGAAATATTTTACATATATATTTGCAGAAAGCAGAAGCCTTGGTGTCATTCAACACGACGACGTAAGTAAATGCATAATCGGAAGTGCAGTAATCGGAAATTGCAGAAAGCATGAGCCTTGGCATCATACGACGCGACGGCAAAGGTAAATTACATGGCCTGTGCGATATAGGACGCGTCGGCAGAATCAGCAGATATACACCTAGATCCGCATCCAACGATAGTTACGAAGCCAGCGGGTGAACACCGAAGTGTTCTAAAGGGCTCAACCAAGAACTAAAGCGAGATACCATTTTGAAGAACGCATTTACCACGTAGTTGAACATATATATCCGACGATAGTTACGAGACGAGCAGGTGAACACCGAAGTGTCCAAAAAGGGCTCAATCAAGAACTAAAGCAAGATACTACTTCAGAAAGTATATGTTATAAATATATGATCAAATACTTGAGAGAGATGGATTAATGAAGCGAACTTACTTCAATTCGTGGAAGAAACGACTCTGATTGCTTCGAAAGCTTCGAACGAGGCTCGACTCCAAAAAGGATCAACTTCGAACTTCGGACGAAAAAGGACTTGGACTTTGACTGTGAACCAAACCAGATTCAAGTCAAGTCAACTGGGTTTGGACTTAGGTCAGGTAGGTTCAGACCTAGGTCAGGTGGGTTAGGACCAGGTCAGGCAGGCTCAGGCTAAGTCAGGCAGGCTTAGACCAGGTCAGGTAAGCTCAAACCTACTAGGCTAGGTAGGGGAGGTTTGGAAAAGGAGGAGAGAGAGAAGGAAAAGGGGGGGTTGGCGATTTTTTCTAAAGGGAGGGCTCCTCTATTTATAGGGGAGGTTGCTTAGGGGCTAAGCAACCCATTTGACCCTTTTGCCCTTTGGCTTTTTCAGAAATTTAGCTTGATCTTATCCATCTGACTGTTTGATCTTATCCAGAAGGAATATTTCATGGAATATTCCATGGAAGGTGCTGGAAGGTCCTGAAATATTCTAGAATATTCTAGAATATTTTCTGAGAAATATTTCTGTGGGTCCCACCAATATTTTCGCGGGTCCCACAAAAAAATTGAGTTTTCGGCATTTTTTTCGAAAATTTCTGAGTAGGCCATTATCTTCGTATTGATGTAACTAAGAAAGTTGGCTCGTAGAAATCTTTTGATTTCGATCAGGTAGGAAGTTATGACCTCTAGAGTGTTTGAGCATATATTCGTGAAGATACAAATATTCTAAGTATATTTGGATCGCTGGAATCAGTTCGATTCGCTTTACGGTAAAAACAATATTTTTCACTGGAAAAATGCCTCAAGAATTTATTCAGAGTTTGAACTGAAAAATTGCGGGTCTTACAGAGGAACCATGTTGATTACCAAATTTTATATACCTAAGAAAATAAAAATAGAAAATATTTTGAAGCTCAAGTCTTAGAAGACATTTGAGTGTGAGGATAAACTAAAAAAATAAAGAGAGATGGAGGGAGCAAGTGCAAAAAGAAGAGAAAGAAAAGAAAAAGAAAAGAAAAAGAAAAGAATGAAAAAAAGAGAAAATAGAAAAGCGACAAAACAAAATCATGCATAAAAAGAGAAGAAAACACATGAAATGCACCAAAGCACTTATAATGAATGAGAGGTGCACACAAGCCAAGGCTCAACATAGGTAGGTTCCAGAAAAAAATTTGCTACCATGAGGTAGGGATTGGATTAATACATAAGAATCATAAAATACTGAAAATGACAGAAAGACATGAGAGGTGCACATAGGCAAGGCCCAGCTCGAGTAAGCTCTATCATGGGGGTAGAGATTGGATCTAAACGCCAAGTCTCAACCTACTTAGGCCACCATGAGGGTAGAGATTGAAATAGAAAAATCGTGTGTGAGGTATTTCTCTGAAGCTTTGCTTTCATGAGGCTTATGATTCCCCAATCTCAGTAACAAAGGTGAGGATAAAGTCTTTCAAGACCAAAGCAAATAAAGAAAAATGTTTTTTTATCTCTTATTATAAATAATTTCTCACCCTTAAAATCCAACTTTGGCAACTAGGTGTTTAAAGTTTGATTTGGGGCTACTTCTGTCCAATATTTCAAAACAATAATTAGAAAGAAAAGTAAGAATTTGATTTCACTTAACAAGTCCCTTATTTCCCACTAATTTTATGAAAAGTATATGGAAGGAAATAAATTAGTTAAAGAAAAGACAATAAACATCTCAAAAGAGGAGGGATACACTCTTGCAATGTTTCCAAGCAAATTAATCATGCCAAACACATCTGCAATGTCAAATTTGCAAAAAGCAACCCAAAAGCCCTTTGTTCATTTGTGGTAAGCTGCGGTAAGCACAAAACAGAACATTTATGTACTCTCTCTCTCTCTCTCTCTCTCTCTCTCTCTCTCTCTCTCTCTCTCTCTATATATATATATATATATATATATATATATATATATATATATATATATAGAGAGAGAGAGAGAGAGAGAGAGAGAGAAAGAGAGAGAGAGATTAATGGGTCGATGCTTAACCCATTTGGTGCTAAACCGCATGCTAAATGGGTTTTTCAGCTTCTCTGATGCTTCTTATGCAGTTCCAGCCCTATAAATGTGTTGAGCATGGTCGATTTACTAAGATTCTACACCTGGATCATGTGTTTTTGAGGAAAAAAATGATGTTTGGAGCATTAAAAATTTACAAAGATTTTAGACCATTGATTTTTTGAACTTTATAAAAACTCATCCATGTGTTGGAATCAAACGCTTCAAGAGTTGATCCCTATAAAATCAAGTACATAGATCATATATGTACGGTCCAAATTTATAAATAAAATAAAAAAATCCTGAAAAAACTATTTAGCACGCGGTTTAGCACCAAATGGGTTTAGCACCGACCCATTACTCATATATATCTATATCTATCTATCTATCTATCTATGTGTGTGTGTGTGTAAGCCCGCAACCGTTATCAGACACTTTTTTGCGGGTTATTTTTTAGTTAAAAAAGGCATTAGCGGTTATGCCAAATTTTCCACCTAGATCATTACCGGTGGTCGTGACCGCCGCTAATGACCTTAAATCTCACAAAATTGATGAACAATCAATGTTTGACACTCACTTGTCATTAATCTTGTTTAGTGTTACGGGCTCATATATATATTTATATATTTATATATATGGGTTTATATTTGGTACAATCGTTTGTACTTACAATCTAGTATAAATCTTCTAGTGCTAGTTCTTTTAACACAAAATAAACTTATAGATGTATTTACCATCCTCGATTTAGTAGGTGTCTACTCTTGAATCATGTTTTTTCGACAAAAAATATGTTTTTATGAGTCAGGAAAAATCGATGCCTTCATAACTGTTGATTTTTGGATCACCAGAAAAACTTGTATACAGATTGGATTCCGGCGATCTAAAGGCGGCTTCCCATTAAAGAAAATCTATGGTGTTAGATGTAAGAAAAAAACCAAAACGAGGGGGTTCTAGGTTGTTTTTGTTTGCACTTACAAACAACTACAGTGTAGCAAATCTTGACCCTATATATGTGTGTGTGGTGGGAGATGATTACTAGCTTAGTTTAGGGTCTAATGAACAAAAATAATTGTGCAACGTAGGGTTGATGATTTATCTGATGGACATGAAAACCTGGTCAAAAGTGTATGCAATAAACAAAAAGGTCTGGTAATTGCGTCGAAACTTGCATTGTTAGTGAGTGTATCATTAAAAAAAAATGAGTTGGTGTGTGAAAGAGAGAAAGAATGGCAGGAAAGAAGAGGAAAGTTAGAGAGAGAAATTCATCATCTTCAATCTGGTCCATGCTGAACATATTCAAGATCCCTGGGCCAAAGCGAGGCAATGACAAGTATGGGAGTGATGAGGCTCCTCGCAGAGGCCAAGTGAGGAGAGGGTGGTGTGCGTTCTCCCCCAAAGATGCACTGAATGCCACAATGCGTGTTCAGGGGTCCGAATGAGCACCACGTATGTAAGCACATGGGGCTTGTATTCTCGTGTGTGTCAGCATCACTTAGCATCGGAGTCCAGTGCAGTTGCAAAGACTTAAGTACCCTTTCTTGCTATTCTTGCCATGAAACGATGATTCAAGAAAATGACAAAAATGTCATTCATTCAAAAAAAGGCAAACAACGATTCAAAAAAAAGGATAAAAATGTCCTCCCTCCAGAAAGTCGAGGATGATGTTGACTCTTCAAAGTCTAAACACCGAAACGAACCTGAAGCGCTCTCTCTTTCTTTTCTGTTTAAACTTTTTGTCATCATCTTCTTCTTCCTTCTCCGTGAAACACTGTAAAACCCTCTCTCTCTCTCTCTCTCTCTCTCTCTAGAGAAGAAATTAAGGGAGGCAAAGAGTTGGTGATCCAATGGTGATCTTCATCCTCTTTCTGCTAGCAGTGGCCGGAATGCTACCCTTATCCAGCGGGCAACCGACTGCGGCGGCCCCTCCTCCGCCTTTAAGAGACACCTACAACGGAATCTTCCTCTAGTACACCTACAACAGAATCTTCCTCTAGTACACCTACAACGGAGTCTTTCAAAGTACAATCTGTCTACCCCCTACGTCGGCAATACTTCCGATCAGGGTTATGCCTTCCAGGCCACCATGACGTTGCTCAACACGAACGTTGGGAATGGCATGCTCCTCTCCGGCTTCCCCATCACAGACCTCAAGACTGCCATCGGGACGGCTGGCGACTATAGCCTGATCACTGCGAAGATCGTTCTCAAAGGGGTGGTGTTCGGCATCGCGATTTACAAAAATTGCATAGCGCAAAAAAAATGGCAAATCACAAAATCGAGTAGCGATTAATGAAAATTGCGTAGCGAAAAAAAATAAATGGAAAATTGCTATATCGAGTAGTGATTTGTGAAAATTGTGTAGTGAAAAAAATGGCAAATCGCTAAATCGAGTAGCGATTTACGAAAATCATGTAGCGAAAAAACAAAAAATAGAAAATCGCTAAATCGAGTCGCGATTTACGAAAATCGCGTAGCAAAAAAAATAGAAAATTGCGGGAAAGGGTGTTACAAAAACCTCGAGCAAGAAACAACTGGAGGAAACATATGAGCACCACTATCAAACAAAACACTTTATTGATCTTTTTTTACAGTTACAAGAGGGAAAGAAAAGAAAGAATTTATACAAGGCCCCAAAAAAAATTTCTTCTGAGGGTCGCTGCCCCCTAGAAACCCCCCCCCCAAGGGCGGCCCTTCCTGGACCCCCACCTGCTGACCGTGTAGGGGGTGAGCCCCCAGACCCCCCTCCTGTAAGGGCAAAAACTCTACATTAGGCTCCACAACTCATCAAGTTGAACCATGCTACAGTCAGTGCGCAGGTCAGTTGGTGCTTGATCGAGCAGTGTAGGATCATCTGTTGGATGTGCACAGAGGCAGAAAGAGAAGGGAGAGAGAGGGAGGGTTGATGTTCATGGCCTTCTTCAAGGGAGATTCCTTTCTCGGATAATCCTGCAGTGCAGGGACTGAGTCTTAAATAACTATCTTCGGGGTACTTAAGTTTTCGCAACCGCTCCTTTTCTAGAATCGTCATTTTTATGGCACCCATGGAGGAAAGGATACTTAAGTCTTTGCAATCGCACTGAACTCCGATGCTAACTGATGCAGACAAACATGGGGATACGAGCCACACATGCTTACATACGTGGTGCTCATTGGGACCCCCGAACACGAGATGTAGCTAACGGTCGTCTTCGGGGTGGGAACATATAACCTACTTCGCCAAGTGAGAGACGAAGATGCCGACTTCTGGGGTGCAGGTGAGCTTGACATAGACCAGAAAGTTGCTGATTACATAGACAGGTTCTACCAACACCGTGGTTGATGCCAAAAAGCAAAACCCACCCAGAACAGCACGCAAGTCTCTTAGTGCACTATAATTTTCCACACTAACAAACCCTCTATATCGTCAAAGTTGTAAAAGTTTCATGTGTAATTCAGTTCATATTGATAAATAATATCTTTATTCATACATCCATAAGTTTGAGGCTTGAAACTTAAAACTTTGGATGCTTGTATGGGCACATATATTCATAGGTTTAGATATTCATCTTTGGTTGGGCACGTTTGCTTTGGTCACACTTGGGGCATGTTTGCTATGCCGCGTGAAAGTTTGGTTTTATCGAGTGTCTGTGATTACAAATCACAACCAACTCAAGTTTAGTGAAATATGAGAAAGTGCTAATTGTTTCCTTCAAAAAAAAGAAAAAGAAAAAATGCAAGTTGTGATTGTGATTCTCACTTGTGAATGCGCCTGCCTTGAAACTTGTGAATGTTTTAACTACACAAAATAAACTTATAGATGTATTCACCATCCTCGTTTTAGTAGGTGTCGACTCTTGGATCATGTTTTTTCAAGAAAAAATATGTTTTTATGAGTCAGGAAAAATTGATGTCTTCATAGCTGTTGATTTTTGGATCGCCAGAAAAAACTGTATACAGGTTGGATTCCGGCGATCTAAAAGCTGGTTCCCATGAAACAAAACCTATAGATCACATCTATGAGGTGTTAGATGTAAGAGAAAACCCAAAACGACGGGGTTCTAGGTTGTTTTTGTTTGCACCTACAAACAACTATAGTGCAGCAAATCTTGTCCCTGTATATGTGTGTGGTGGGAGACGATTACTAGCGCAGTTTAGGGTCTAATGAACAAAAATAATTGTCCAACATAGGGTTTATGATCTATCTGATGGACATGAAAACGTGGTCAAAAGTGTATGCAATAAACAAAAAGGTCTGGTAATCTTTGGGAAAATTCACAAGTTTTTCTTTTCAATGACTCCCTTTAGAGCTACCAGCTTTTTACTTTCTGTACAAATAATTGCGACCTTTTAAACGCACCAAACGATTTTCATGTAAAATAAGGAATCAAAGTCCATTGTTAGGAAAGTAGAGAAAAAGGGAATACAAGCTCTATAACTTTGACCAGTGGGAATGAAAACCCATTTTGGTCCATAGATCAAATGGCTCACACAAGTGGTGCCATATCAAGCAATTCTAGACCGTCCAGATCAATCTAGTTGGTTAGGGAATCTAGTTTGGTTTTTACGTATTGCCACTAGCTCTACTATAAATTGCGTCGAAACTTACATTGTTAGTGAGTGAAAGAGTAAAAAAAAACGAGTTGGTGTGTGAAAGAGAGAAAGAATGGCAGGAAAGAAGAGGCAAGTTAGAGAGAGAAATTCATCGTCTTCAATCTGGTCCATGCTGAACATATTCAAGATCCCTGGGCCAAAGCGCTGCAATGCCAAGTATGGGCGTGATGAGGCTCCTCGCAGAGGCCGAGAGACGAAGATGCCGGCTTCTGGGGTGCAGGTGAGCCTGACATAGACCAGAAAGCTGGTGATTACATATACAGGTTCTACCAACACCGTGGTTGATGCCAAAAAGCAAAACCCACCCAGAACAGCACGCAAGTCTCTTAGTGCACTATAATTTTCCACACTAACAAACCCTCTGTAGTTGTATCGTCAAAGTTGTAAAAGTTTCATGTGTAATTCAGTTCATATAATAAATAAAATCTTTGTTCATACATGCATAAGTTTGAGGCTTGAAACTTAAAACTTTGGATGCTTGTATGGGCACATATATTCATAGGTTTAGATATTCATCTTTGGTTTGGCACGTTTGCTATGCAGAGTGAAAGTTTGGTGAAATATGAGAAAGTGCTAATTGTGAAAGTTGGCCCCAACACCATTGTGACCAACAGTCACAGCCTGAACTTTCTCAAGTGGGATGGCTAATCTCACCTGCAACAAGAGTCCTTGGAAGAAAGTTCAAGTGGTAACCGTTGGCTGCAAGGCGAGTCTTGTGACAGACTTTCTCGTTTCAAGAGAGGAGCATTTTGAAGCGAAAATCATAATCAAAGCTTATACTTTCTCATGTTTCACAAAACGTGAGAAAGAGGTGCAATTTTGATTTGCAATTACAAAAACTTGTGAAATCCAATTTTCACGGCATTGCAAATGTGACCTATATGTTGAGTTTTTGAAATTTCAAATATGCTTCCATGCAATTACATGCGTTGATAATAAAGCCATTCACATCCGTCTTCATGCTATGTACATAGAGTTTTAAAACATCAATGACATTTGATTGATTTATTCAAGTTTGGGCAGCATGGTGTTCTTTCCACTAATAAATTTTTTTCTCCTTCCTCTCAAAAAAAAATATATACAAGTTATTTGATTGGCAAACTGGGGCCAGGCACAGCCCAACCAGTTACATATAAAATAGCACATTACATTCATGACGCATTAACTGTGTTTGGAAGCCAATCAGGCGGCTTCTCTTTTTCCAGATCAAATTCTCCTTATACATTTCCACCCGAGATAGACACCTGGGAATATAATTACGTTCTTTACCAACTAGCCAATACTAGAAGCCATCAAAGCTTAGCATGAGATCTGCAGTACGAGCATCCATCGCATTTGATTGTATATACACAATTTACATTGCAATAAAAGAACTATCTTTTCACCAATGGGGGTTCCCCTTGTCTGGTAGGAGCAGCTAGTGCACGTCAACTTGCGTTGGGACGTTGCAAGTTCAAAACCCAATGGTATAGTTGTGTAACTGGTAAGGGGTCTGCCTAACCCCAGCTTGTCTTTCAAAAACCAAAAAAGAAAATATCTTTTCCACCTAGTCCTACTGTACTAGAGTGACAAGCACATAAAGCATCCATATCAGCGCCGTTGATCCAATTAGGATTCTAGTGATATGCCACATGACATTCATACTATGGGGTATGCCTAGCACGGAAGTACAAAAGCAAAAAGTTAAAGAAACTAATGGGGTCATGAAACGTGACAATTCACAATCAAACCTTTCATGGTGACAGAAGTGCCTTTGGCTGGAATAATCTTCTTAGTTAAGCATTTGAGGATTCTACTCAATGAGGAGTTACTTTTATTTGGGGCCATATCTTTCCAAGTATAGGCATATTCATTATAATATTCTCTTCACATGACTGCTACTTCTGTGATATTAGGACCATACAACCTTCCCTACAAAAATTCCTACTGTTGCTTTGCTTCTTTTAGGCTTTTACTTTGGCTGCCAAGTCAGAGATGTGGAACTTATACCCAAACAGTTAAACCTGCTAAACACAGGGTTCAAGGTGCCAGACAGATCGAATTGTCTGCTGTAAAAATTCTCAGAGAGCCAATCTTCATCACTTGAAGGTCATTCAACAATGATACTGCCTACCAATGAGTTCCGGAGACTGATAAAACAACTTTGGGGATCATGTCTGTAAGGTCACATCCACAAAACCACTACTGCAATATTGGAAACTCAATGTGGTCATTATTAGACAATAAGGTACTGATCGACAATGCCAAAGATAAGCCCTTATAAGAGAGCTGCAGACTATGAGACTTGTTTCAAATGGTTGGGTCAAGCTCTAATAAGGGGGTCCGTTGAACAAGTCGATCTATGAAAACCAAAGGATGATAAGCTTTAAATCATGCTTATGGAGATTGATTCCTGGAGAAGTTGGATTGGATGACAACACAAAACTGCAGTGCCATGTAAAAAAATAAAAACGAATAGGTTCACTTAACAAACAGCTACCTTCCTGCCAATATAATACTATTTTCAAGATTTTAGTTTGGTTTGCTGAACCCAACCAAGGAAGAAATCTTCACAATGGTCTTTAGCTTGAGCTCATCCTAGAAAGATAGGAACGATTCTCTTATTGTCATTTCCAAAAGACAACCACCACAAAAAGTCTGCATTAAGAAAGAGGCAAAGGAGATGTAACTAAGAATTTTCTCCAGGCAAGATCAATCGATTGATAGAAAATCCAGAGCCATAGATAAGAAAGAATTCCAATTTGTTAAAAAGTAACTGCCTGTTGGCCCATAAGTTGGTCAATCAACAAAATGTCCCCATCAATCAAAAAACCTGAGGGTGGCCATGCATCCAAGTTGAAAATGTTCTAAAAGCATAGGATACAGGGATACCATAAAGCAGATTCTACAAACCAACAGTATCAAAGACCAAGTCTTGAGATCTGCTGTATCTTGTCTCTGAACCTTCAGATTGCAAAAGATTTCTTCCATGCAATCTGGGGTGCAGATACTCGGATTCCTACAGAATTTGAAGATATTTTGAATCAGCCATCGACAAGCAATTTCTACCGTCCTAGCAGAACAGCGACCAACTTTCGTACAAAAAGCGAGCACTCTGACAGTTGTGCTTGACTTGAATTGCACACAAGAGGAGCACTGATGTTTTGCAACTTTCTTGTCTGTACTTGTTCCCATCAAGATCTGCACCGTACTATCATAGCATGAGTGTACAAACCGTTTGTCAATTAGTTATGGTAGTGCATCTCTTTTTCCTAGTAACTCAAATCAATTCGAAGGTGCCTGCAGCTATTCTGGAGCTTTGAACTCAGCTGTTACTTTACTGCTGCAAACACAGCAGTGTCACTCGTTTAGTGAAGCAACACCAACCTCCTTTCAAAAGAGAAAAAAATCAGTGAATTAGTTGATCCAAATTTATATGCAAATGCCCCATGCAACAAGCATCGATTTGAACTTTTCTGTAAACAAATGTTGTTTGTGTAGATTTTAGTTTGTTAGTGTATCCAGATCCAGATCTGAACTACACGTTGGGTATGTTAAGGATAAGCAACATGAAGGTTTAGTTAAGCAAGAACTCCTACCACACGTTAGTAGACTCTTCTCGTAAAGATTCCTCTTGTATTAAAGGTTTATATTGTATTATATTCTATTGTAATCAATTACTATATAAAGCAAAGCAGGTTATATGTCCCCCCCAGACGCACTATAGCAAACGTTCCGTGTTCGGGGGTCCGAATGAGCGCCACGTATATAAGAACGTGGGGCTCATATCCTCGTGTGTGTTGGCATCACTTAGCGTGGGAGTCTGGTGCGGTTGCAAAGACTTAAGTACCCTTTCTCGCCATTCCTGCCATGAAATGATGGTTCAAGAAAAGGACAAAAATGTCCATCTAGAAAAGTGAAACGACGTTTCGAGATCCTCCATCTAGAAAAGTGAAATGCTGATTCTAGAAAAGGACAAAAATGTCCTCCATGCAAAAAAGGGAGGATGATGTTAACTCTTTAAAGTCCAAACGTTTCATTTTCGCCCTAAGCAGTAAACGTTTGCACCATCTGCTGTAATAGGAGCCCCCTCTGACGACGTACCCTTTGTCATCGTCTGTTGTTGTCGAAGCACCCTTTGTCGTCATCTACTGCCGCTGGAGCATCCTTTGTCGTCGTCTGCACAGTGGGAGCATCATTGTCACCATTGACTGCATCTACCTTTTGGGTGTTTCTCCTCCACTGTCGGATTACCAAAACTCATGACATTTCGGTGAGTTTCGTTTAAGGTTTCGTTATGTAAACAAATCGATTTGTAAATCTGAATGCTAAATCTTACAACTGGTTGTACTATTCATGCTAAATAACACCTATTTTCATACTAAAACAAATCGATTTATACTTATCCACCTTCTGGGCATCGAAAAATAGTTAGCACAATTTGTTCTTATGAAGGCCAAACATTACAATGATATATACTTATGAAAGCTAAATCTCTACAATGATTTGCACGTTGGAATGCAGCAATGATTTATACATTTAATGCAGTAGCGATTTGTATGTTCGATGCAACAACGATTTATATGTTTGAAGCAATAGCGATATGCATTTATGATTTATGAAGTTACCACGATTTGTACTTAAGTTTGCTAAATCGTACAACAATGTTTACTTATGAAGCTCAAACATTACAACGATATGTACTTATGAAGGTTGTGATTTCTACAATGATTTGTAAGTTTGAAGCAACAATGATTTATATATTTAAAGCAGTAGCAATGTGTATTTATGAAGTTACCTTGATTTGTACTTAAGTTTGATAAATCTTACAACGATGTTTACTTATGAAGCCAAATATTATGACAATTTATAATGTTGGTGATTATTTAACGAATGAGATAATTTATAATATTATATACTTGGGAAGGCAGTTGTAACATATAATGATGAGGTTAAATTTATATGTTGTGCAGGTTAGCAATGACTAAAGCTCGTCAGACAAGAAAGCCACTGTCGTTCGATGGGATGACTATTGGAGAAATTATCCGCCAGTCTCATATATATGAGTGTTATGAAAGGTACCAAAATATAATGAAGATTGAGAATGATAAAGACAGAGACAAAGCATTGGAATTGTATAATGTGAAGCATTATTCATCAGATATTGAGGCTGAAGAGCAAAGGAAGAAGGATAAAGAAGAAGAAGAATGACGAAGAGAAGGAAAAGCAAAGGAAGAAGGAGGAGGAGAACGAAAAGCAAAGGAAGAAAAGGCAAATGAAGGAGGAGGAGGAGATGAAAAGGCAAAGAAAGAATAAGGAGAAGGAGGAAGAGAAGGAAAGGCAATTAAAGAAGAAGGAGGAGGAGGAGAGGGAAAGGCAAGGAAAGAATAAGGAGAAGGAGGAAGAGAAGGAAAGGCAATTAAAGAAGAAGGAGGAGGAGAGGGAAAGACATAGAAAGAATAAGGAGAAGGAGGAAGAGAAGGAACGGCAATTGAAGAATAAGGAGGAGGAGGAGAGGGAAAGGCAAAGAAAGAATAAGGAGAATGAGGAAGATATGGAAAGGCAATTGAAGAAGAAGAAGGAGAAGGAAAGGCAAATGATGAAGATGGAAGAGAAGGAAAGGTAAAGGAAGGAGAAGTAGGACGAGGAAGGCCTTCATAAATAAAAATTATAAAAGCAATTAGCGTTGTGTACAGTGGAAATTATGATTTGCTTTTACAGTCTTCCTATCATGATTTACACAATGATTGATAAAAGGTTGAAACGATTTATACGTATGAAGGCTACGTGCTGTCGCGGTTTGCTTTTACGGGCTATGTTTATGTCAACGATATTTTCTATCGTGATTTATAAAATGACTGCTTCAACGGTATAAATTGATGTCCTGTTTAAAATTAGTAAAGTATAAATTGCGGTAACTTCAACGATACAAATCGAGTTAACTTCTTAAATACAAATTGATTTCGTTCACAAAGACAAACAAAGATATATCATTGTTGTAGTAACTTCTTAACTATAAATCCACATGATTTACAACCATATTCATTTACCAAAAATATTAGTATTTAGTTACAATACATCATGACCAATGGTTTGGATTAGATACAATACATGAGCATCATCATCAAAGAAAACAGATATCATCACCAGTATGAAACCCACAACCAAATAGTGATGTGCTTCGAATGCAATCCAAGTGTGCATGAAATACAGCTTGCTAGTGTAGAAAGCTTCGAAGTTGCGGATTGTATGAGATACCAACACATGGAGAAGATGAAGTTCGCACGACTACAGCATATTTGTCTTGAAGTATATCGAAGATTAGGCAGATAGGAATAAATCAAATAGATGGTCATCAGCATCACCCTATGTCTATCATACAGAATATTTGTGCTTACTCCACTATGGCGGCAATGATTGAGGATGATTATGGTCATTATATTATGTGTAAACTTCGATATACTTTATGACAAATATGCTACAGTCGTATATGTCATGAATATATCGATGTATACACAGAAGATAACCACCATAATCATCATCAAAGATTATATAAAACTTTCTATATGGCGTGAAACAACTACGTTATGAGCATCAAACCCCATCTATCAAGCACAGGTAGAAGGAACATAGAAGAACAAAGAAGAAAGAAAAATACACGCAAGAAGAAGGAGAAGAAGAAGAAAACGATGAAGGTGGAGGAGAAAGAAAAAGAAGAAGAAGAACTTGCGCTGCCACAGAAAAGAGGAATAGAGGTTAAATAGATTAAGGTTTTCGACCTCGACAACGGGTCGGGTAGGGTTAGGTAGGGTTTTACACAAATCTATATTAGGGTTTTACATATACTAGGGTTTTATGCACGTGTACACAAATTGACACGATGTTTAGACTTAGTAAAGTAAAAGTCAATTTAAGTAAGAGTTGCAAATCGATATCACTGTTTCGTTCACAATATTTTAGTAACAGTTGCAAACCGATATGAGTAAATCACGATATTACATATCGATATCGTTCACAAAGATAAACAAAGATATATTGTTATCGCAGTTACTTCATAAATACAATTCAATGTCCCGATAATTACCTGCTGGTGATGATATATGTTTTCTTTGATGATGATGGTCATGTATTTTATCTAAGCCAAACCATTGTGGTCATGTAAACAAAGACTATATTTTTTTATAAATGATCATGGTTGTAAATCACATCGATTTATAGTTTTGAAGTTACCGCGACAACGATGTCTTTGTTAGTCTTTGTGAACAAAATTGATTTGTATTTATGAAGTTACCTTGATTTGTATCGTTGAACTAGTATTGATTTGTACTTTACTAAGTTGTCGATTTGTTTATTGTTTTTCTTTTTCACCTTTTATGAATTAGTCATTGTGTAAATTGTTTCATAGCCAAACCATTGGTCATGATGTATTGTAACTAGATACTCATATTTTTGGTAAATGAATGTGGTTGTAAATCACGTCGATATATCTTTGTTTGTCTTTGTGAACGATATTGATATGTAATATCGCAATTTACTTATATCGATTTGCAACTATTACTAAAATATTGTTTATGTATAAAACGTAAATCAGTATCATGCTGTAAATCGATATGTGTCATTAAACTTCACATTGATTTACTCATATCATTGAATTTATTTGGTACTTTTAATAATGTTTATTTAAAGAACAACTTTTTGCGCAATGATTCAACTACAGTATATGTACAACGATGTGTATATATAAAGGCTAGATGAGACAATGATTTGTATTTAAACTTTTACCACGATTTATACTCATGCACAGTGTGATTTTTATCCAGTTGTGGCCGACATATACGTCATTGTGTAAATCGTGATAGGACACTACATGGTATAACAATTTATATGCCAAATAAATTACCATAGAGATGATTTACCAATGGTATAAAAATTAAGCTACAGTGATTTAACAACGATCATGCACAGGTAGTAAATGTAACAACATTTATTTTTCAAACAGTTTATTTGCAGAACAACTTTTTTGCGCAACGATTCAACTATAGTATATGTATAACGATTTGTATATGTGAATGCTAGATGAGACAACAATTTTTACTAATGGTATAAGCACTGAACAACGACAATTTACCTACGGTATCAAAATTGTAGCTCTATAGGTAGATGAGATAATGATTTATACATATGAAGGATACATTATTAAACAGAATTCACACATGATTCTTGTGTTCCATAGCTCACTTTCAAATTGAACTAAGCCTGTTGTGAAACAAAATAATATAAGACACTATATTTTACAATCACAAGAAATGCAAACATCCTCCTAACATTGATTACATACCAAAAGACTTGTAAAACTGATGTTATCGTTCCACTCAAACTGGTCAGGAGGATTAAAGGTCCAACGTTTTAGTGCACGTTTGTAGGGTATTGCTGCATATTGAAAATTACACAAGTTAGATATTGATAAGCTGCACGTAATGCAATTTATATGAAAAGCAATATAATGTATTACATATTTGTTCATGTGAAGGGCTTGGTTGCTTTTTCTTAGGGGTTGGTTGTTTTTTAGACCTTTTCTTGTCAACCAATTCTAGTGTACCATTTATCCTCTGATGATTCCGATCAGAGGCAGGTTTCTTTTTTATACCCTTCGCTAGGTGAATTTTTTCATCATAATCTATAACGTTGACTCATGACTTGTTGAAGATGATGTTTACGCTTCAGCGCAACTTCTCATGAATGTCAATGGAAGCATGATTTTCACCTTCGCTCGCTCCTATTTTCTTGGACTGGTCTTTATGAGCTGCAATAGACTAATGGTGAATTAACTGCATGTTTTAAGTAACTCCCTTGACACTTTTCTCATGCATACATAAGCTTCTTCACTTTTTTATACCAAATCTGCAACATGCATAAGTGACCTACATAGTTGTTGGTAATGAGAGGCTATGTGGCACTTCTCATCAACACCAGATTGACTGACATTATCTGTATCTAGTAGTTCAATCTTTGCTTGTCTCGTCTATCTTCGCATTAAATATGACTCACGTATTTCCTGTATCTTCTCTTGATTAAGTGCCTTTAATGCATAATGACATAAAATAACTTTGAATTCATACATTTTTCATGTGCATTCAACTGTTCTGTTGTCAACATTTTACGTAATATGTGCTTCTTGCCTTTTCGGATGCTCTTCACCCTCCCATACAATATGGCATTTATGCATATTCTCAGTTTGCACACATCCTTTTATGTTGCAATTCATGACCTGTATAACCTCCTTCTTAATCCATTTAAATATAGATAGTGTATACAGATCTACAGGTCGCATCAATATTTTCATGACCAAAGTTACAAGGCATGTATTGAAGCATTTCATATCTTATTCAAGTTCAATTTGTCTAAGACCGTCTACAAATAATTCATATTTTTCCATGAAGTGAAACATTATTAAACATGAATACAAAGTTTTCTTCAGTGTGGCATGCATAGATTTAGTTATTTGTGTACTTATCATACTTGCACAAAAGTATTGTCTTACATATGTCAATGCTCACTTTTCTTTGTCTACATATAAATTTTGTAACCACATACAGTCTTTAAGGTTGTATATCTGAATTATTTCCTCTCAATCAGACATAAAGGTGACCTCGTCTACACTCTCAAGTACACACCTTATAAACTTTTTGTCAAACCCTGTCTTCTGATTAAATATGTGTCCTATGTTCTTTGTTGTATTTTGAAAGATATGTCACAAACATAGGTGATGATGTGCATCTGGCCATACATGAGACATTGCAACCGTAATTACGTGATCACCATCTGTAAGTACAGCTTCAGGTTGCTTCTCATTCATTCCCTTTATAAATACTCTGAACAACCACTTAAAGCTTTCCTTGGTCTGGTCATACAAAGAAGTGTCGCCTAATATAGAACTCTGTGAGTGATGGTTCACTTCGACAAACTGCGCAAATTGCCACTATTCAGTATTAATCTTCATTGTCGTATAAAAAACAAGCATATTATTGAAGCATTCATAATCTACTCTTAACTTTGAATCTGCTCTAAACATATTCACAACATATTCATCATCATCCAGTTACATTGTACTAAAGAAACCAGGGTCATTGCTTGATTTCTTCTGTAAGTAATCAACCAAAGAACATATTTTTTCATTCTTCATGTTATCTGTCATCTTCCTTCTCAAGTGGTTTCTTAGATCCATAGGTGTGAATGGCACATTCTTGCGACCACCATCTATGTACGCGCACAAATTGTATATTTTTCTTGGTGCAATGTTGGCGCTATCAGCTATTTCAACAATTGCAGCATACGCTTCAGTTATTTTACGAAGTGACCTTAACATAGGAGTCATAAATGAAGCTGCTAATTCACGGTTATGATCACTGATTAAAGTATGAACTACATATTTTTCATTCGGAAGTCTTCTTAATATCATTCTCGCTGGACATCCACATCTTGAATATGGCTTGCTTCTTATTGGATTTCAACTTAACTTCTTTGAACCTTTCTTAGAACAAACATATGTCTTTCTCACCACGACACCTTGTGCATTTTTTGACCAAGAATGCCTTCTAACACTGAAGCCAAGTTTTAAGGCATAATCATTGTAAAATTTATATGCAACTTCCTCATTATTAAACTACATTCCTTCTACGGGAACAAAGTTAAGTGTACTATCATGTACATTCTCAGTGCCTGCACCTTTATCAAGTGTATTGTTATGATCGTCTACCTCATTATTGAATTGCATTTCTTCTGTTAGAACATTCAAGTCAAGAGTGAATCCAATGCATGCACCCTTCTTATCATGTGCATCATTAGTGCACATGTTCACTTCTTCAAGTGCGTCATTAGTACAGATGTTCACTTCTCTATAACTTTCCAATGATTGAGATACATTATCTTCATTGCAACCAGATGATAAGTTCACCACTGTCATAAGCAAGATATCAATTTGTGTTAGCCAACGCATACGTTTACTACAATTTATTCAAGATGCATATAACAATGGATACCGATAAGGTTAAGCATGTCAAAGAAATAATTGAATGAATCACAGTATAAAAGCAACAACAATTTATTATTTGCTTATACTATGCATCGAGTTGTTATTTAGCATGCCAATAAAAGAAATGATTTATCGTATATGTATGTTGACGATAGTGATTCACGTGACAGCGATTTAATTATATCTATGACACTATGAAGCGATTTTAATATAAATCGCTATATGAGCAGCGAATTGAATACACAAATCGCCCCCACAAGCACGCAACATTGTATTTTCGCAAGCACATTTTAAAATCAAACTATAAATATCTTACAAATCGATACTAGAAAACACATAATATCTTACAAATCGATATATATATCGCATAATATATTACAAATCGATACAGCAATTCAGCATAATAGCTTATAAATTGACACTACAAAACACATAATATCTTACAAATCGATATACATATTGCATAATATATTATAAATCGATACAAAAATTCAGCATAATAGCTTACAAATCAATATTAACAAACAAAATAATATCTCACAAATCGGTAGTATGTTACTACAACAGCAATTTGT
The DNA here is from genome assembly GCF_984573655.1 of Nuphar pumila. Classification (NCBI taxonomy): domain Eukaryota; kingdom Viridiplantae; phylum Streptophyta; class Magnoliopsida; order Nymphaeales; family Nymphaeaceae; genus Nuphar; species Nuphar pumila. The sequence continues at coordinate 55,793,754 of NC_143260.1, forward strand.
GTTACATTACATATACTGAGTGAATGGACAATACTGGATGGGGTAGAGGCCCTTCCTCGCATCTGTAAACAAGCATTCTTGTCAACGAGTCTTAGTGTCTTACAAATATCTTTAATTTTTTAACCATCGAAAAGACAACATCCACCTGTAATAACAAAACAATGCCTTAATGGCACTCACGATGACATATATTCTTCAATAATAGCATAGTGACATGGAAAGGTACTCACGACGCCTTAATGGCACTTGTTGAAATGTTTGTGTGTCATTTTTTTTTCATACTGCCTAATGAAAATGAAGAAGAAGAAGAAAAGACTGTAAAAAGAGATGGCCGACAAATGCCCCTATGATGCCCACCAATGATCGAACGAGTCGATCGATTTATAGTTATCTTCACGAGGCAAGAACGAACCCAAGAATGTTTTGTAACACAAGGTAGGAACGAGAAGGCAGCAATGTGTTGTAACATAAGCTAAAAACCAAGGCAAGAACCTGGACTCGAGACGACGGCAAAGGGTGCTCCGGCAGCAGCAGACGACGGTAAAGGGTTTATTGTCAAAGGGAGCTCTTGTTACAGTAGATGGTGCATCATCAAAGGGTGATCTGCTGGCAGCATAGGAGTTTACTGTTTAGGGCAAAAATGGAACGTTTGGACTTTTTGAAGAGTTAAGATCATCCTCCCTTTTCTGGATGGAGGACATTTTTATCCTTTTCTCGAACCATCGTTTCATGGCGAGAATGGCAGGAAAGGGTACTTAAGTCTTTGCAACCGTATCGGACTCTGACACTAAGTGATGTTGACACACACGGGGATACGAGCCCCATATGCTTATATATGTGGCACTCATTCGGACCCCCAAACATGCACTATAGCAAAACCTGTGTCTTTAGGGGAGAGCACGCAACACCCTCTCATATAAAGAAGCCTCCTCTCTCTTTGGAAAATCATTGAGAGAAAGAGAGTTATTCATGGATGTAGGCATGCCCTTGTCGAACCACGTTAAAATCTTGTTCCCACTTATGTGTATGTGAGTGATTATGATTCTTACATATTCTTATGTTAAGTCAAGTATTACCATGGCAGAGGATGTCTAGCTTATTGTGTTGCTCTCATGTACAAATCAGGTCACCATCTTGGATAAATCATTCTACTTTTGGGGTTCAGTTTTGAAACTACAAATATGAGCTTGTTTCTTGCATTTGCGTTCACATCTGCTTCCCTGGTTCCCAATTCAGCAATCCAATGGAATGCCTTTTCTAGTCTTGTTTCTATAAAACTTAAAAGTAAAAACTATTTATTATGGAGGTCTCAAATAAAATCTATGGTATATAGTCAAGAATTTATTAAATATGTTTATAGATCTTATTATGCTCCAAATAAATATTTAAGTGTGGCTAAAAAGGGTAAAGTATGTTCTGTAAATCTTGAATATGCAGTTTGGAATCTAATCAGTTAACCCTAAGCTAGATTAACGCAACTATGACTGAAGTTGTGCTCAGTTAAATTATCAGGATTCTTAATGATAGAGAAGCTTGGGTTGCTCTGGAAAAAGCTTATGCTTCTCAATCCAGTCTTAGAATTATGCAGTTGAAGAAAGATCTCAAAAATGTTTGAAAAGGAGATATGTCTACGACAGAGTACTTAAATCATGTTAAATTTCTTGCTTATTTTCTTAGTATTATAAATAAAGTTATCTTAGATGAAGATTTCATCATACTCTTAATGGTTTATCTCGTAAGTTTGAAACTTTTATTGGCACTTTTGATCTGCCCACTTCTTTATTCTCTTGCAAGCTTTGTGCAAGAACACCTTGGCCAACTATGTTTGATCCTGCCAATCTTGAGCAAAATGGTAGGCAAGTGGTGCCTTGCCCTTATAGTTCACTGTGATGGTGTACAGCGTCTGGGGTTGTCTCCCTGTTGCCAACTCAAAGGGACTATGGTCAGTTGATTCACACTTTTGTAGGTTGTGGGAGAACTGAGCTATGTCTATATGGTTTACCTAGTCTTTTTTATTTGAGCTTACAAAGTGTTGCAGATATTCTTCAAGGAGATGATTGGTTCTCTCAATCTGGCCATTCGTTTGGGGATGAAAGCACGTTGAAAAGTAGCAATTGAAACACTTTATGTCATAACTTTTCTGTAAAGCGTGGATCGTGGTCGTTAATGATGTTCTCTGGAATCCCCCAGTTGGTCACAACATGCTTCACGAACAATCCCGTGACTCGCTCGACTGTACCTATGGGCAGCATTGGCATGAAGATGGCATACTTCAAAAACTGATCGACCACCACAAATATCAAATTGTAGTTGTTCACCTTCGGTAGTCCCAAAATGAAGTCCATAAAGATGCTCTCCTATGAACGACTTGGAATAGGAAGAGGTTCGAGTAGTCCTACGGGCTGCTAATTACTCGGCTTATCCTATTGGCAAATCAGGCAGGTACTAACGTAACCTTCAATATCTTTCTACATGAAAGGCCAATAATAGGCCTATTCTACTAAGGCAAGCGTCTGATGTTGCCATGGGCGCCCTAAGTATTGGGTATCATGATACTCTTTTATCACCAATCTCTACAATGAACCCCATCGCAGTACGAAAACATAATCGCCCTTAGTCACTAGGAGGTCGTATTGAATCCATAATCTCCTGGTTTTCCTTTTTGAACTAGGGTTATCAGGTGTTGAGCTGATGAATCAGACTGGATGCCTTCCTGAATGTGGTCGAGGAGGTCGCTTTGAGGTTTAGCAGATGAAGCTTCCTCCTCTTGTAAGGCCGTCAACTCAACCTTTCTATTTAGTGCATCGGCTACGACATTGGTCTTTCCAGGCTTATACTCCAAGACCATGTCAAATTTTGATAGGAATTGTTGCCATCTAACCTGCTTAGGACTAGGCTTCTTCTGCATTTGAAAGTAGCTAGTGGCTATTGTTCGTCTTGACGACGAACTGAGATCCCAGAAGGTAGTGATGCCAAACCTACAAGCAATGCATGACTGCAGTCATTTCTTGATATTGCTCATCATTTAGTTTGCCGCTATCAAAAGCGATGGAAAATTTGAAGTGTCTGTATGGACCTCAAACGTCTTTGTGTAGTCGGGAAGCCTCAATATTGGATCAACTCATGTTTATTTAATAATTACTAAATAAATAGATAGACATGAAAGATATGGAAGTAGTAAGTGGGTATAAACCCATATAAGCTTCATGCTAATTGAACATCATTTAACTCATTAGCTATGAGGAGGTTTTTAGAATTGGAGGAGCACCATTTCACCAAGCAATTGCGTAATAACACTGTTCCTATGGTTGTTTATAGTTAGCCATGATCATGACATCTAGAAAACATGAAATTAAGAAAAAAACAGAAAACCAAATAAAAAAGAGGGACCATGACTACCTATGTTTGGAGATCAAGAATCATATGATTTACAACCCATAATTTCGGTCATCCCAGCTCATAACAAGTTGAGGTACCTTCTAATTTTAATAAGAACCGCTAATGACTTTCTTTTATTCATACGTTGTTGGTATTTTATCTATGCTCATATACTATTTGTCGGTAGCCCCACACCAAGATCAAGAATTATTTCAATTAAGAAACATTATTGGTCATCGTACTATCTCATTTTTTTTTGTAATTTCTCTATGTAACACAGCCATGGCAACCAGAGTTCCATCCGTTGAGATGCTGCAACTCTCAACCATATGGACATCACATCCAATCCCAACTTATGCATGAAAAATATGCGCCACACTAATTACCTTGCCATTGTTAAGTCTTCTGAAATTTAAGTACACATACTGCTGCGATCAGCAATGAGAATGTATTTGTTTTGGAAGTGACCACCAGCGCTTGTTTCTTCAATAATGAATTATGCACCTGTGCGTGTGTGCACGTATGTGGGGTTGTCCCCAAGATTGCCACTGCCATGATTCCGTCTCGACATAGAGAGCCCATTAAAATTGCATGGACACACACACACATAGAGAGAGAGAGAGATCATACTGGGATACTACCTATGATCTTTGGATTGAAAGGAATTTGCTGTAATTCAAATAAATACATGAGTTAAGTGGCAGATTAATGAGAAGTTGAGAACAAGAGACTAAGCACATGGAACACTTTAGGGGATCAGGCAAATATTATCAAGTGATACATTATTCAACATTTTCATGAAAAGTCATTAATAAAGGAGGGTGCAGATCATCATTAATACATTTGGAATTTCTTCTTGGTTTTCTCAAAGACTTGTTCAGCAATTATGGCACCATTCCCATCAGCCCTTTTGATCTCTAAATGAGCTTTCTGGTAATATCCTGTGCCCCTTAAAGCATCAGCTATGAAATCATCAAATCCAATGGCTATTGCTGCTTCTGCTTTGGCTCCATATACCAATCTCTATATATGCATGACCAAAAATCCAAGTTATAATATGCAAGAGAGCAAATAAAAAAAAATCTCCGAATACAAAAGTTCAGCAAAAGGGAATTCGCTAGAGATTGAACGACCACATAAGTGGCCACATCCTATCCAATACCAACATGTGCCAACATTTAGTGATGCTGGGATTACAACAGATTGGTTTTTGCTCGGATATCCAACTCACCAATGTTTACCTGGGCTTGTTAAACTCCATTTCTACATGATTAATTAAACTATATGATCATATTTGGGGCATTCATATATGAAACCAGAAAAAATCTGAAACCAATTAATATCCAAACATGAGTAAATGTAAAATAAAGGTTGTAGCTAATCAGATCTGGTACAGGCTCTGCCTATGCGTGTCTAATATGAATCAAAATCCAATTCCACATATCTGATTATGTGGGATTTGGTGATGTCACATAATAAAGAAATCTGGACCATTTACATCTCTATGAACATTGATTAAGATGCTGGGAAAGCAATCTGAACACAGTTTTTTGAATGGTTTGCCATACCTTAAGGCGTGAGAGATGAATTGCCCCGAAGCACATTGGGCATGGCTCACAGGATGCATAAATTTCACAGTCTGACAGCTCAATTTTCCCTAGCTTCTTACATGCCTGCATGGAGAATTATGCATATGATATATAAGGTAGATGATTAGAAAGATGAACAGAATTGAGGTAGGAAATGAAAAATCAGTGACAAGTATAATTGCCAACAGTACTTTGTTAGGTCACATGGACACAGACATGTGGGATCGATTCCGATATGAGACACAAATATGATTTTTTTTTTTAAACTAGGAAACGGGGACAGATTTTTTTAAATTGATAAGAGTATCTTTTTCATATTAAAATACCAAAATTGTATGTCATTAAAAGTATTACTAAAAACAATATTAAAATAATGTTGGATGTGTAAGAGCGTGTCATGTGTTGCCTAGGCATGGGACCCTATATAGCATGTCCCTGTGACAGGTACTTTAGCAGAAATGTCAAATATATGTCGCTCATCCCAGTAATCTCCAATGCAAACAATGCTAATATGAATGCAATAAAAGACAGCCAAAAATAAATTATAAAAACTCATAGCAATTACAGTATCTTTTTTGAATAAAACATTTTACTACAGACAACAATGAAATCCACTATCGGAGAGAGAATGTTGAAGAATGACACTTTCTTCAAGATACTAGATGAAACAATGGATACTTTAACAGCTAATAACTTTATGAAAACAAAATGGTAGCTTTGTAGGCAAAAGGAGCATGCATATGGAGAAGTCAACCAAAAAAAGAAAAAGACCAGAAATTCTCTCTTACAGATACCATAACAGAGAAGGAAAGAAGAAGAAGCAAGCCTAGCAATCACCAAAGACAGTTATCATAGATGTAGGCAGTACACAGTGCCAGCCTCATGCTAGGAGTAAAGCAATATGATAGCTGGATAGCGAACATAGGAACAAAAAGAATACTATTGTAAGGTAAAATGCAAGAGATCAATAATATATATAGATATAGATATAGATATATATATTGACAGTTATAAGCTAGGGGACAACCCCTACGAGATTCAGTTGTGCGACCTAACCATCCAGCTATCTCAGTTGCCCCCCCCCCCCCTCTACATATACAGATTACTTTATTGTAAACAAATTTTCAAGGACAAACAGTAGGAGCCTGACAACTCTTAGATAGAAGGTTCTGCAAGAATATTTGAGAGGGTTTAGGCACTTGGGAAGCTGAACTTTAACATTCATACAAACATATTGATGTAAGTTGACATAAATCCCACAGAGATATGCATAGCCAAAAGAACAAGCACTGCAATCCCCACAGTAAAATCAAACCACAGAAAAGGTGAAAATTATGATGAATTGCGAAGATATCACACAATTGATGGGGAATTCCAATCATCAAATTTTTAAACCAAATAACATTTTCGTTGCACAGCATTTCATGATACATACATAACCAAGGATAAACTGAGGCAGGAAAATGCATCCTGCAATCCAATTAAAGCAACTAAATTGAAAGTTTAGTTTTAATTACAGCTAATGATCAAATTCATATCACCAAGCTTACAGCTGCAAAATATGCATTGTTTAGCCTAAGACTTGAGGGCAAATCCTGAGCTGGTCTGGCTCAGGGTTTCCGGAAGCGCTACAAGGAGTGGGGAAGTGTGCTTCCCTGAGACACGCTTCGGAAGCGCGAAACGTCGCGCTTCCAAAATGTCAGGGGTAGGGGCGTCAACCGGTCAGGCTTACCCGGACCCGACCCGAACCAGAACCTATAGGGTCCGGATATGGTGATAAATAAGAAGACCCGATTAAGACCCAGGTCTGGAACCAAAGGTCCGATTAATACATGAACCCGGGTATAGTTTGTGAAAATCGGAGCCAAGGCTGGTTCCACTTGGGTTCGAACCAAAACCGACCCGTTGACACCCCTAGAAAGGGGAAACAGCCTTTAAATTTGGGAAGCACGCTTCCCATTTGGGGGGAAGCGAGCTTCCACTAAATGGGAAGTGAGATTCTATGTTTAGCCTCAGGTTTTTTTTTCTCCCTGGTCCCTACTTCCTACGCTGACCCTAAGATTCAGACATAAAGATAACAATTAAGTGAATGGTCAAAGAAGAGGTAGCAAAACATGATTTAAAGAAGTATGTACAGTATGACGTACACAAGACAAAAGTTAGCCTTTCCACTTGGATTTTAGAATATAATCTCAAACAATGCGACGGTTGAAGTTTGGCCACTTGAGCTGAAATATGAGGGATCTCATATTTAAAACCTAACACTTGTTAATGAGTAAAAATAAAAAGTACAAGTATAAATGTCATGATTTGACCATCAAATCTGTGTTCTGATTGCATTCTCATGTTACCTAAACAGTTAAAAGAGAAAAGTCTGATTTTCATATGATCAATGTCAGGTCTGATAGTTCAGCTCATCAACCAATTACAAAGGCTTGACCTTATTTTTAAATTCCCTTACTGTTATAAACTTATAATATCTAGGAACCCATCTAGATGTCAAATTAAGCTGTTAGTTCTGAGCAGATTCTGTTCGTTCTGTTATAGAATATATGAAGTTTTTCCTAAGTCACAAGAACATCATGTAGCTGACCTTTGATTAAATTAACTACTTCACAAGCTTAATAACTCTTTTACAAGAGTAAATTCATTTCAAATAAACAAATAGGACAAGGCTAACATGAGAACAAGAGAAATATATAATGTATTCAATTTCTTTATGATTTGATTGTGATACAGGGACAATCTTTATCGATGGCAGAAACAGATATTGTTCAAATACTTCCTTGGATCATTAATAATAAAAGTTGCACAGTGTCCATAAATTTCCAATGGCCAAGTTTATTCATAAATGATACAGCCAAGGACTAATAAAAGGAACTACAATAATTGCCAACCAAGTGGCTACACTAATCTATCAAAATCTTATTCAGCAAGAAGAAAATGAATTCATGCCAAATGGCAGAAGATCAATTTACCATTAAAGCAAAGAAATCAATATCTATTCATACTAACATGAACATAGTGAAAAAAATATACTAGCTATGGAAATGACAACCATACACATTTTGCAATAATCATTATGAATAATCGTTCTTTTTCTTTCGGGGAAGGAGTTTGGAGGGGAGCTCAAGGGGAAGTGTAATCAACTAAGCAAAAAATTTATGAAGACATACAAAAAATGGTTTTATGCAAAATTCATAACAAAGATGCATCAATTCCAAGAAGAGAAACACAAAAAATAAACCACACAATTAAGATAGATTCACCCAATCTCAAATATGCACTGACAGTTTACACCAAAGTTACCGGAAGCGCCTATACTATAGGGGAAGTGCGCTTCCCCGATATGCACTTTGGAAGCGCAGAACGCGGTGCTTCCAAAACGCACGGGGAGTGCACGCTTATGACAGGAAGCACGTCCCCCTTTAATGGGGTACGCATACCCCATTAATGGGGTATGCATAAGCGTTTTACCATTTTACCCTTTTTTTTAAGAAATAATTTTTTCATTAAGGGTAAAATGGGAAATTTTAAAAAGTCGTGAAAAATAAAACTCGAAAGAGGCTTAGGTTTTTTTTTCACCTCTCTTCCTCCCTCTCTCGCTCAGCCGATTTGGCGACCTTCTCCGACGACCTTTCTGACGACATTTTCAGCGACATTTCTGATGTCTGGCGACCTCTACCGACCGGCAATGACTATATTCAGGTACATTTCAATCCTTACTCACCATCAGTCGCTCCTACCGATTGAATGGTTCGGTGTCGGATCGCCACCTATGACGTCGCAGAAAGTTCACTGAACCTTATCATTTAGAGAAAGGAGAAGTCGTAACAGGTTTCCATAGGTGAACCTGCGGAAGCCCATTCGGATGCTTATTTGCTCAGTTCATGCGAGGTTTCACCTTTTGTCATTTGTATTTTGTACTAATAACTTGACATGTCATTGCCTAGTTAAGCATTTGCTTCTTGATCATCCGTGAGGCATACCTGTGCTGACCTGTTCATGCTGAAGTATTTGAGCCTGAGCACGAGTCTGCGACTCTGCATAGCTCAGTTCACCTTCACCTATTGGTTCTTGAGAACCGAACTACATATTTTTTTTTCGGCATGGGTTCCCAAAGTTTGAAATTGTTCACAATTGATTGCTTTGCCCTTTTCCTCTAACAATTTTGAGGTTGTAATCTCTTTTTTTTTGGAATGCATCTGGTTTTATATATGTTTGCATTATTTTGTCAGACTTTATAGATGATTGCAGCATGACATAAATTGATTTTTTAGTGTGTCTAGATTCTAGATTAGCAAAAATGTATTTGTTGAGCCATCTGAGTTTTCACTTTGTGTGTTTAGAATCTTTAGATTGGTAGCCAATTGTTTCATGGAGACTTCAGAAAGAGTAATTAATTATTCATATTGTTAATTTCTATGAAGAAGTAATGCATTTGCTCCAACAACTTTGCTAGTCAAAGTTTTTCATATTTAGATGAATGACTTCAAACTAATTACTACAAGTATTAGGCTGAAGGTAACTTGTCCATGGGTAGTAAGAACTGATACTTGATGTGCTGCATAATTGAGCTCTTTTGTTATCTACATTCTTCTTTATTGTCATCCATTTGTCCTTGTGAACTTGTCTCAGTATAAAGACAACCATATATGTTTTAATGGTCTTAATCTGTTGAGACTTGAGATGCATATTTCTGTCTCATATTACATTTACCTCACCCAATTCCCATTCAGTGACAATCTGAATTTTGTCTTTCTTCATTGTGATGTTGTCTTTGTTTAACAATTTTTCATAAATGCAAACTTTTGAAAGAACTTCCTTTCTTTTTCTCTTTTTCTCTTTTTCTCTTTTTCTCTTTTTCTCTTTTTTCTTTTTTTAATTTTGTTTGCTTCATCATAATCTATTATAGATAGATCTTTCACCTCTATGAATGATGCTTATTTAAAATTTTAAAGTGTTGTAGGCTGATTCCTATACTTTTATGATGCAGGTATATTTGCCTCTTCTTTGCTTCAATAATGACCATCACAAGCTATGATCACGACAATTATGATGGTGATGATGATTCTTTGTACAATTTGGACTTAGAGCATGAATCGTCTAGTGGTGTTGGGAATGACAATGCAAAAAAGGGCAAAGGGTCTTCTGATTGTCCATATCAGTTTGAGGATAGAAAAGAAAATTGTTTTGACGAGGAAGATAAAGAAGAATATGACTTAGATGACTACTATTCTGAAGATGACCAAGATGATGAACCACCTAGCATGTATAAAACAACAATGTTATGACGCCATGTATTGAAACAAAAGAAGAGTGGGCAAGGAAAACAAGGTGGAACTCAGGTTTTTATGTGCTGGCACTGCAAAAATATTTATCATGGGTCATATACTCGAGTTTTTGCACATCTCATGGAAGCTTTAAAGGGACAAAGTGTTGAGATTGCCTTTTGTCCTGTAGTTGCAAAAAATGCAGAATTGGCAAGAAAAATTAAGAGTCAAGTTCGACGAGTGGAGGTTTCATCAAGTGCATTTGAGTTAAAGAGCATGAATCGTCTAGTGATGTTGGGAATGACAATGCAAAAAAAGGCAAGGGGTCTTCTGATTGTCCATATGAGTTTGAGGACAGAAAAGGAAATTGTTTTGATGAGGAAGATAAAGAGGAATATGACCTATGTCACATGACTGCGGGTGCAGGTGCGACATGGGTGCGGCGCGATTTTAAAAATTTTGGACACGGGGACTCTGCTATATATATATATATATATATATATATATATATATATATATATATATATATATATATATATATATATATATATATATAAGTGCAAAGACACAGCACTATCACTATGCACTGTGACACAACCTTTTTTATATATTTTTTTAAATAAAAAATAGAAAAAAAAAACATTTTTTTTTGTTTTTTCACCCTACAAATGGACATTTTTGGACTCACTCAACATTGACCGAGTCCAAAACAAGAACGGACTCGGCCTCGACTCGTTGACCGAGTCTGACTCGACGTTGACCAAGTCTGGGCCATGTCTGAAGCCGCACCCATGTTCGCACCCGTGTTGGGGCGTGTCGACTTGGGTCTGGCGCCTCCCTAGCCGAGTCCGTGTGACATAGAATATGACTTGGATAACTACTATTCTGAAAATGACCAAGATGATGAACCACCTAGCATGCATAAAACAACAATGTTATGGCGCCATGTATTGAAACAAAATAAGAATGGGCAAGGAAAGCAAGGTGGAACTCGGGTTTTTATGTGCAGGCACTGCAAAAATATTTATCATGGGTCATATACTTGAGTTTTTGCACATCTCATGGGAGCTCCAAAGGGACAAAGTGTTGGGATTGTCTTTTGTCCTGTAGTTTCAAAAAATGCAGAATTGGCAAGAAAAATTAAGAGGCAAGTTCAACGAGTAGAGGTTTCATTAAGTGCATTTGAGTTGAGGAAATCAAAAATTGATAAACTGAAGCCTATTAGTATAACTACATCTTCTAGTGGAAGCCGAAACACAGTTGATATTCGTGATACCTTTAAAAATGTATAAATAAATGATATAGATCATAAAATTATCAGATTTTTGTGTGCAAATGGCATACCTTTCAATGTGCTTCGATTACCGTATTAGGAAGAGATGATATCTGCAGTTAGTAAAGTGCCTGGATATAAACCCCCATCATACGAAAAAGTGTGAACAACGTTGCTTGACAGTGAGAAAAAATATATTTACAGGGAGTTAAATGAATTTCGACAAAAGTTTGAGGAGTTTGGAGTTTCCATTGTCTCGGACGGTTGGACAAATATCAAGAACAAACACTTGATAAATATACTTGCATCAAATTGTTTTGGCTCGATGTTCTTATATGCATACGATTTTTCTAATGTGCAACAATCAACTGCAAATATTACCGAGTTTTTGAAGACGGGATTTAAACTTGTGGGGCCTTCTAATGTAATGCAAGTGATTACAGACAATGCAGCAAATTGCAAGTTAGCAGGTGAAGAATTAAAACAAACGTATAAGTATATTTTTTGGTCACCTTGTGTTATGCACACACTTAATTTGATCTTCAAGGATTTGGCACATGAGTTTCATTGGTTGAGAGAAACATATTTACAGAGTAAAGAAATTGTGAAGTATATCACAAATCATTCATAAGCACTAACAATCTTTAGAAGCAACGAAAGATTAGAGCTAATAAAGATTACAAAAACAAGGTTTGTTTCACATTATACTACTTTGAAGCGCTTACTTGATGTGAGGAAGCAAGTGGAAGCAATCATGCACTGATGAAATTATAAAAAAAAAGGGTTTTTACAACAAAAATAATTGTTCTTTATGAAGAATATTGGGATTTTGTTTGTTTAGCATTATTGATTACAAAACCCATATATAAGATGATTAAATTTTGTGATCAGGAAGGCCCTATAATTGGTGAAGTGTATGAAGGCATGGACAACATGTTGGAGGAAATCAAAGACAATCTAAAAAGACAACCAGATTTGTATGAAAAGATTCATAAGATTGTCTCAAATAGATGGGATAGAATGAATGTGCCTCTCTATAGTCTAGCCCACATGCTTACTCCAAAATATTACGAGTCAGAGTATCTCAAGATCCGAGCAGCAGGAGGGGTCAAACGAGTTTCTCCTTGTAAAAATTTTATTCTATTTATTTAATAAAGTTTAAAGTTTAAATTTTAAAGTTTAATGATTTAATTATTTTATTATTTCATTTGCATTTTCTTGTTATAGTTGTTAAACATTTTTTTCTACAAAAAAGGATAATGATATCTTAGATGGTGCAATGCTCTAGTTTGAAGTCATATCTGCTGGAAATGAAGAGCTCTTTACACTTTATAGGTCACAACTTGTGGCTTTTGCATCAAGAAGTGGAAGATTTAGCCGAAATGCAGTAAGAATAAATGCATTGAATCCTATAATGATGGTCCTTAATTGGTGGCATTTTTATGGTGGTGATACACCTGAGTTGAGAGCATTAGCCATTAAGGTTTTATCTCAACCTATTAGCTCATGCAGAAAGAGTGTAGAGCACCTATAGTTATATTCACAATGTTAAACGAAATAAGCTCAATAAAGATTTGTTGATACCTTGGTGTATATTCATTCCAATCTTCGATTGATTGATTAACTTTTGTTTTGGTATTTTCTTTTTCTTTTTTTCTATCATTGATTATTTATTAGCATTCATATTTTATATTCTTGTTATAAAAATGTGCAACAATCGCTACAAAGAAAGACCTAGTCGAAAATGGGATATCAATCTGAAACTTCCCATTGTAAAAGAAAATACGTTGAGATTAGAAGACATGCGTGTTAAAATATATGTATTAATACATACATATATATATATATATTTATCTACAAATATATATATATATATATTATACTATAATACCTGATAGGGGTATTATAGTCTTTTCACAATTGTTTTAATAAACAATTATTTTTTTTCTATTTATTTTTTATCTTCTTTTATTTTGTTTGTTTTCTTTTATTTGTAATTGTTCAAGCCACTTAAGGGGAACCACAATAGAGTCGTTGGGGCCCTCAACGGTCACAAATGTGACCATTGGGGGGCTCCCAACGACTCTTTGGGAGCCCTCTTTTGGCCTCCTTTTTTTTATCTCATTTCATTTGTAGAAATAGGGGTGTATCCCCTTGTATTTCTTCAAGCCTTAGTGTTCTCTCTCTCTCAATAAAGAGATTTTATATTTTAGCTTGTGCTTTTCTTAAAGCTTGTGTGTATTGTCCCATAGTGGACTTGGTTGTACTTTTCCATTGTTGGACATTATGAATGCCTTTTTAGCATTCTTTATCTTTCTGCATACTTCGTTACACAGTATCAGAGCCATTCGGTTCATAAAAGAAAAAGCGTGATATTCATCTTTACATTCATTGTCACTATTCTTCACACACTTTGGTAGCATCATGAAATCCAAAATCGACCTATCCTTCAAGCTCAATGGAAAGAACTACATGATGTGGGCATCGGCAATAGAGAACAACTTCAAAGGTAAGAAACTTTGGAGCTATGTAATGGGTTCTATTCCGGAATCTCAATTAGAGCTCACCAAAATTGAAGGAGACCAAGAAAAGACTCTTGAGGGAAATGCTCGTCTCAAAGCCATTGAAGACCACCAAAGGAAAGTTGAAGATTGGAAAAGCAATCACACCAAGATCCTTGCTTGGTTCATGAACAATGTTGAACTCAAGATATGTGCAAATATAGCTAAATTTCGTCGAGCCAATGAGGCTTGGTTCTTTATGAAGGGTATTTATGCCCAAAAAGACCTTGCAAGAAAAAATTAGAACCACCAAACAAGGTGATTCAAGTATACAAGATTACTATAGTGCTTTAAACCCACTATGGGATGAGTTGGCTCTTTTAGAGCCAAAATGGATTGCTACGGAGAAAGTTGAACTAAGACAAAAACAAATGGAACAAGATCGATTGTTCCAATTTTTGTTTGGACTACGTCCCGAATTTGAGCAAGTGAGGTCATCACTTCTCCATAGATCTATTTTTCCTCCAATAGAAGATGTCATAGCCGAATCACATAAGAGGAAACTAGGCTTGGCATGAGTAAGAACATTGATGAAGTGATTATCGTATCCAAACCCGGCAACAATATCAAAACCTATAAACCACCACACTTTGAAAAACAAGGAAACTATAGTGGAGGGAGAAAGATGATTGTATGCCATCATTGTTATGAGCCGGATCACATCAAACCCGCTTGCCCAAAGCTAAATAGAATTTTCAAGCCTAAGGTGGCTTCTCTTGAAGAATCTACCACCAACAAAGAAGATGAAAGCAAGAGTGGAGACCTCAAAGAAACACTTGGTCAAATATCTATGGCTCTACAACAAATTCTCAAAGCCACCTCCTCCACATCGGGTGCGGCCATTGCGTCTATATCATCACCCGGTACGTATTCTTGGATCTTAGACTCCGGAGCATCATTTCATATGACCCCTCGTGAAAATGCTTTAACCGATGTATGCACTAATTCAAAAGGTTCATGTGTTTCTACGGCCGCTCGGACTTTTTTAAAAATCACAAGTATTGGAACACTTAACTCTAAAAATTCTCAAAACCTTTTTTTTCCAAAAGTAAGAGTTGTTGCAAAGCTAAATTTGAATCTTTTTTCGGTTTCCCAAATTGCCGACCATGGATGTGAAATATCTTTCTCATCTAATGGTTGCTTTGTGCAGGATTTTTAGTCCGAGAAGCGGATTGGGCAAGGCCATAAAAAGGGTGATCTCTACTATATGGATCATCTAAACCTTCCTACAAACTCTTTTTGTACTTATGTCCAAGATAAAAGCATTGAAACTTATCATAAAAGACTTGGACATCCAAGTTATTCAAAAATGTATCTTTTTCCATTTGGAAACAAATTTTGTAAGGAAAAGGACATTAATTGTAAAGATTGCATTTTTGGGAAAATGAAGTATATTCCATTTCCATCTAGAACTTTTCTTTCTACACGACCTTTTGAATTGGTGCACTTGGATGTTTAGGGTCCATCTTCGGTTATGTCTAAAGGTGGTTACTCTTACTATGTCACTTTCATCGATGACTTCACCAGATATGTTTGGATCTATTTTCTTAGTCATAAATCGAAAGTGTTTTCCTTCTTTAAAGAGTTTCATATGAAAATACAAAATCAATTTCAAAATAATATATTCATTCTTAGATCTGATTCTCGAGGAGAATATTTATCCACCGAATTTCAAAACTACTTTAAAAAATGGAATTTGTCTTAAAAAATCATGCCCTAGAACTCCACAAAAAAATGGACTAGCAAAAAGGAAACATAGACATATTATCGAAACCACTAGAACATTGTTTATCTCTAAAAATATTCCAAAAAAAAATTGGGCCGAAGCCGTCTTGACCTCAATATATTTAATCAATAGAATGCTTTCTTCTAACTTAAAAAATGTCTTTCCATATGAAAAACTTTTCAAATTTCCTCCCGACTTCAATCGCCTTTGCATCTTTGGTTGTAAATGTTTAGCCCTCTTACATAAGAGAGATAAGTTGTCCCCAAAGGCGATTTAATGTGTTTTTTGGGGCTATGGAGAAAATCAAAAAGGTTATAGATGCTTTGATTTCAAAAATAACAAACTATATGTTTCAAAAGATGTAACTTTTTTGAAAGATGAGAATGGATTTGAAAACCTAGAAAAACAAAATGAAATTGACTACATGTTTTTACATGACCTTATAGATGATATATGTGATGATTCTATGACTCATCCTAAAAATATAGAGGATACTTGTGATGTATCCAATATTAAAATATCACCATGTGGTGGTGATATCAGTAATGAAAATATTAATGTGTATACCCGAAGAGACCAAGGAAGGCCCATTAGTGCCTTGGAGAAATTTTCTCAACTTTCTGAATCTTTAGAAGAAACCCCTATTAGGAGATCGTCTAGAGAATCAATTTCACCCAATAGGTTTGTGTCATATGAGTCTCTTACACCTAATTATAAGGCTTGTCCGATAACATTACATTCATATTATGAACCTACTCATTATCATCAAGCCAAAACAATACAACACTGGGTTGAAGCCATGGAAATAGAATTAGATGCCTTGAAAAAGGCTGATACTTGAGAAATAGTCAAACTGCCTTCACATAAAGAACCAATTGGATGTCGATGGGTATTCAAGGTTAAAACCAAAAGCGATGGATTCTTAGAAAGATATTAAGCCAGATTAGTGGCTAAGGGATATTCACAAGAATATAGAATTGACTACGAGGAAACATTCGCCCCTGTAGCCAGAATGACAAGTGTTAGAACCCTAATAGTTGTCGCATCAACCAAAAAATAGCCTATATATCAACTCGATATGAAAATGCATTTTTAAATGAAAATCTAAATGAAGAAGTATATATGGATCCGTCACCCGGAGTTAACATTGGACAAGGTCAAACCCTCAAACTCTTAAAAGCTTTATATAGTCTTAAGCAAGCCCCCAAGGCTTGGTATGATCGATTTAGTGATATCATGATTAAATTATGATTTCCTTCCTGTTATACTGACATTGTTCTCTTTATTAAAAGTGTAGGTACTAATATTATTATATTATTGCTTTATGTTGATGACATGATTATCACAGGAAATGATCAAGATAGTATTGTTAATATTAAAAATATGCTAAAAAATAGCTCTAACATGTCTGATTTAGGCTTTCTTAGGTATTTCCTTGGTATTGAAGTTATATATTCTCCCCGAGGATATATTCTGTCATAGATGAAGCTTGTTGCAGATATATGTACTAAGTCTGGCATTTCAAATGATAAAAAGGTGGAGACTCTAGAAGTCATAAATGCCAAATTAAGGTTGGAGGATGGGGTTCTTCTAGAAGATCTCACTCCCTACAGACAACTCATTGGATCTCTCACATGTTGTTCACTCTGCTAGTCAATTTCAGTATGCTCCTACAACTGTGCATATGAATGTTGTGCTTTGGGTTATTCGATACATCAAAAATACAATAACTAAAGGGCTATTTATATCTTCTTCTTCATTAAATTTACTTGTTTATACTGATGCAGATTGAGGAGGTAACCCTAATGATAGAATCTCAACTATAGCTTTTGTCTTTTTAGGAGATTTTTTAATTGCTTGGAGATGTAAGAAGCAACAAAAGTCTCATTATCCTCTACTGAAGCTAAATATTGGGCTATGGCAACTGCTACAATGAAACTTGTGTGGCTTCGAAGTCTTCTCAAAGATATGGGGGTTTACATTACTGAAGCTTCAAAGTTTTGCTGTGACAACAAAAGTGTCATTTATATTGTCAGCAACCACACCTTCCATGAACGGACCAAATATATCGAAATGGACTGCCACTATGTTGGTGATGAGTATCTACGTGGAACAGTCCCACTGTCTTATGTCACATCAGAATATCAGCTAGCGGATTTCTTCACTAAAGCACTTCCTGCTCCACGCTTTATGTTTCTCCTTGGCAAACTTTCGGTTATCTCCCCGTAAAGTTTGAGGGGGGGTGTTAAAATAAATGTATATATATATATTATACTATAATACCCGATAGGGGTATTACAATCTTTTCACAATTGTTTTAATAAACAATTGTTTTTTTTTATTTATTATTTATCTTCTTTTATTTTATTTTATTTGTAATTGTTCAAGCCACTTAAGGGGGCCCACAATAGAGTCGTTGGGGCCCCCAACGGTCACAAATGTGACCATTGGGGGCTCTGAACGACTCTTTGGGAGCCCCCTTTTTGGCTTCCTTTTTTTATCTCATTTCATTTGTATAAATAGGGGTGTATCCCTTTGTATTTCTTCAAGCCTTAGTGCTCTCGCTCTCTCTCAATAAAGAGATTTTATATTTTAGCTTGTGCTTTTCTTAAAGCTTGTGTGTGTATTGTCCCATAGTGGACTTGGCTATTATACTCTTTGTGTACTTGTCTATTGTTGGACATTGTGAATGCCTTTTTAGCATTTTTTATCTTTCTGCATACTTTGTTACAATGCGTTGGAGAGATTTAGATGATAGTGCACAACAATCAAGCATTATTTTCAAATCCAAACCCAAAGATGTACAACCAAGAGCTCTATTGTCTTCAATAAGCATAGGTACAAATGAAGTTGAAGAGGATACAAATCAATCCAACAGAGCTAGTAGAACTAGTGCAGATATACAAGAGCGACCATCAGTTCTTCAAGGTCGGATTGATCGTTTCTTTAGCAGGAGACCTAGCCAAGGTATGTTGATCTTGTATTTTTTATTTTTACTTTCTTCTATATATGTATATTTTATATTTTAAATTAAAGTTTTTTAACATTTTAATTTTTTAACATATTCATTATAGGAAATGAAGGAAGGAGCAGAAGGCATGGTTGTGGAGGACAAGCAGGACGTGATCATGCAAAAGTTCTCGATTTATTGCTGACCTGAGGGGAAGAGAAAGATGGCAGATTATTGATTGTTGACAATTAAATGAACTCTTGAATTCTTAATTATGCTTTTGATGATGTAGTTGGAGTAGTCCAACTTAGAAACTTTTATGTTATTTTTTTTGTCATGGTCTTGTAATATTTTGTTGGTTTGATATGTACTTTTTATTTTGAAGCTTGCATGATGAAGTGAAGTAGTGGATTATGTTAATTTTAAGTTTACACTATACAATTTCAAACTTTATAGCTTATAATTTACAGTGTAGGACTTTATAGCTTAAAAATTTAACCATATCTCTATGTAATCTTTAAGTTTATTGATTTCTCATTTTCTATATTGCAGAGATTACAAGATTTACAATAATCAAGTCATTTGATTCTTTCATTGAAAAATATATGCTTTTTAATCAAATTTATTAGTTTTCTTAATGCATTATTTAGTGTTTGCATGCATTTGTTAAATGGTTGCAACAAGAATGTGAATTATGATCTTCTTTTTATGTATTATTTTTTAAATGCTTGAAAGTTACAATATGTTGCATTTGTTAGATAATTGCAACTTATATTATTTATTGTCTTAGATATATGTTTTATTTTGTCAATGATGACATAAATCTTATTTTTTAATAAAATAAAAATATATAATTACATTTTTGCTTCCCTTTCGATTCTTATTCACTTTTCACTCGAATCCTAGGTCGTCTCCTTCTTTGCTTCCTAAGTCTCTTCCTAGGTCGCTTTCGAGACGCTTCCTAGGTCGCTTTTGAGACACTTCCTAAGTCGCTCCTAAGTCATCCTGCGCTTCCCGCTTCCTAAAATTTTAGAAGTGCCTCGCTTCCCGCTTCCGCTTCTTCGACAGGCAACTCTGGTTTACACAACCATTAGGATACCCCCAGTCATGTGAATTCACAATCAACAATCCTGATGGAGGGGATAGCATAAAATTTCTTTCAATGATCTTCACCAACTCATCAATCAAACATCAGAAGAAAATATATAAATAACATCTCAAAATACACACACACACACGGGTATCACACAAAAAAAGGAACAAAATCAATGATTTGGAACCATGAAAGAATGAGATCCGTAATCTCTTCATGAACAAACTGTAAGCAGCAACAGGAACTACTTATTACTCAAAGTAGACAACAAACATGACAAGTAACAATCCAATGTAGAAGGAAAAAACAGAAAACAGAAAAAGTAAAGAGAGAAACGAGAGAAGAGATAAGTACACTCAGATCTTTCTCGTCCAGTTATGCAAAAGGTCAGATGCAACTTTAAAAAAAAAAGCCCTAGAAAGCAATTTCACATATATAACTCTCACCTCTCTAACAGCAGTAACCTCAGCATGCGCAGTCGGATCGGTATCCTTAAAAACAATATTGTGGCAGCTCACAACTACTTCATTGTTGTGAACCACAACTGCACCAAAAGGGCCCCCATCCCCACAATCAACACCACGATAAGCTTCTTCGATAGCTTGTGACAGGAAGACGTAGTCCCTATCTTGAACAGCTGAATCCATGTTCATGAGAATGAACCAAGTAAAGATCTCAGACAATAAAAAGTATGTAGATATCAACAAAACATCAGAAAGCACAACATCACAATTTATATCAACATTCATCTTTTACCAAAATCCGGATGCATACCTAAATATTGACGACTGCCAAACCAACAAATTGTCAGTCACGTTATTGGTAGTAAATAACAATTCGTGCACAACGAGTTACTAAAATTATCAAGAATTCAAGTCGTGTTTAGATTCAATGACATACAAGGTGAACATGACCAACATCCAATTACCTTCTTGGTACCCAGAAAACGCTGAGGCTACAGAAATTGTTCCGTCCTTCGACTCCACAACTGGCAAAAGAGGGAAAGAAAAAGGAACGCAAACTAAAACAAAAATCATGACGCAGAAAAAAGCACAGGACAAAAAGAAAAGAAAATGGATTCTTTATACCCTTTGCATCTTCCATATTAGGGAAACAAAGCAACTCCGAAAGAATTAACAAGAACTGCTACTCAAGCTGCTGTAATCTCGAATACCCAAAAAGGAGAAACGAGCTCTGCGGGAAAATTCAAGAATTCTAAACGAAATTGAGACGTTTTTATAGGATTTTGTGACGTGGGTATTCCTGAATCAGGTGCGAAAACGAAAGCATAAAAAGGAGGGAAGTCAAACCCGGGAACGAATGCGGAGCAGAATCTAAAGAGCGAAGCGTTAAAAAGCGATTGGAAAGGGGTCGGGGTGACGATGCGTATACGGAATGCAAATGGGTTCTTCCTTTTCCTTTTTGACGCTTGGAGCAGTCAATCACCAGAGACCTGAACCCAGATGTTCTGTGAGAGAGAGAGAGAGAGGGCATGCCGTTAGAATGTGCTATCTGACAAACATGAGGCTCCTATAAATCGAGAGAAAAAGGTCCCATGTCACGCATATGACAACAAAAAATAGCGCCCACAATATCGGTAAAGAGAAGCCCGTCGCCTCAAGAGGGTTGGCGGAGTTGAGTGACGCCTTGGCTCTTATTGGGGGCAAGGTTTGATTCTCATATCATATGCGTTCCCTTTCTGCGCAAGTCGACACTCACATAAGGTTCAGTGGCGGGAGTTTTACGTCGCCGCATGACGATCCTAAGCTAAGTCAGCTCAATAAAGTGTTCATGCGAATGCAGTCTTTTAAATTATATTAAAAAAAATTTACCCCTCTCACAAGCTCATAGTGATTTTATCTTGTTATTTATATTTTATTAACAATATACTAAAAAAATCCTCTATTTTTATCTTTATTATATTTTATTATTTATTTGTTTTGAGATAGTTTCTTCATTTTTAATTTATTTACTTTATGATATTTTCCGATAAAAATGTGAAAATAAAAGAAATAATCTGGCTACAGTTATTTTGCCATTTGAAACTTTTGTGACTGTAGTATCCAATCAAGCTTCCCTTTTTGGTAAATGGACTTGGTCAAGATCTAGAAAGAAGTTGGGTCCTTACAAAGTGGGTCTCATGTGTAGGGATGGCAGTGGACCGGGGCAGATGTGGGGGACAAGGTCTCCACTCTCAAAATTCTGCCCTCCATCCCCGCCTTCATCTCCATACTGGTTTTGATTTTAACCTTCATCCCCGTTTCATATCCTCCACCTAAAGGTATTTTAGTTATTTTACTAACAAGGATTGGGGATGGAACGAGGCGGGGCAAGAGAAAGCATAAGTCCATCCCCGCCTCCATCCCCGTCTCATGTCCTCCACCCTGGTCCAAATGAGAC
The DNA here is from genome assembly GCF_984573655.1 of Nuphar pumila. NCBI lineage: Eukaryota > Viridiplantae > Streptophyta > Magnoliopsida > Nymphaeales > Nymphaeaceae > Nuphar > Nuphar pumila. The sequence goes on from NC_143260.1 coordinate 55,815,997, forward strand.
GAGGCAGGGCAGGGCCCGTTTTTTCCCAAGTCTACTGTCATCCCTACTCATGTGCTGTGTATCTAAATCAGTCACAGAAAGCACTCTTACAGAAGGGAAAGCACACTTCCAAAGCGGGAATTCGTCAAAAGGAAGAATCGTGGGAAAAAAACTCGCTTCTCATTTATGGGAAGCTTGCTTCTTATTTATGGGAAACTGATTTCTCATTTGTAGCTAATGCATTTTTCACTCGCTTTGCAAATCGTTTCCCTTTCTTTTTGTACTTGTTTAGATCTTGTTTCCTTCATGTTTCTTTTTCCATTTCTCACATGCTTGCACAATCACTTCCAAAAGGAATCTGGATTCTACTTCACACTATTTGTAACACTAGCTTCCTTCCCATTTTGCTTCCTAGTAACTAGGATCTAACCAGATAAAACATATCGGCATGGTGTAGAAGGCAAGTCTATTCCCATCTTCTGATATAGGTGATTCTGTTTACCCAGAGACGGACCTACATTAGGACTCCCCAAGAATTTAAAACTTATATTGGAGCTTTTATCTGGCTGCTCCCAACATAGGTAAAAAAAATATCCTGAGCCCCACAAAACAAATTTTCTAACCCCATAAGAAAAAAATGTGTTTATGTTTGGGCCCCAATAAAAGTTTTTGGGTCCGTCCCTGTGTTCACCTACAAAGACTAGGATCCACGGTGGGGGCAAACAGGTCCTTAGTGATTGTTGAGCCAAAATTATACGTCGACAAAATTTCTGTTAACTAAAAGGTCAACATCCCTTGCAATCAGTGACAAGAAAGATAGGGTCATTATTAAGGCCCCACTATTGAACTGATATATATTTAATACGTATAAACAGAATCTTCTTGAGTGGTGAAACTGTCGATTCCAAAAAACTTAAATCGTTTGTCAGCGGATACCTCTTTTGTAAATTATAAAACTGCTCCCAGCTCTTAAAAAACCTATAATTCCACCTTGGAAAACCCTTACTTACCCACCCCTGAATTATTTTCCGTATCTTTGCTCATAATAGAACAATACTAACAAAATTGTTTGTGTGGCCCAAGGAGGCGTGTAGCACAGGTTGGCAAAACTTGAAGTCTTGTCTTTATGTCAAAATCATGAAAAGTAAAGAGGTGACTAAGTGCAATTTGTCAACTTGATTTGGACGTGGACCCATAATGGAGGAGGATGCAATTCCTTACTCTATCGCTTAGCCTCAAATTGAATACTAAATAGAAAAGAAAAGGATAAGGTGGTCTGGCGGTGGGCACAGGTACAATATTCGAGAATTTTTAATCAATAATTCAGGATTTTTTATGTAAGATAACATAAATTCAAATCTAAAAGCTAACCGAATCCGTTGAGTTCGGGTTCATGTGGGTTAATATCTAGTCTGAACAAGAGATGGAGATAGGATTGACCCGCACAAAATTTGGATATACCAGAAATCCAAAAACCTCATTGGATCGAAGCGAGTTGGTTAAGTAAGTGAGGTTTGGATTGAGTTTCAAATGGCATGAGCCTAGTGGGGGCATGTAAGAAGGAAAGAGAAAAAGAAAGTGTAAAATGAGAGGAGCATGGAGGTAATTTCACATGAAACCCTTAGCCAATGGGAAGCCACCATGTGGCGACCCAACCCTCTCTCCTTATCCCTTACTCTCTCTCTCCCCTCCCTTTTGTTAATTGTTTTATCATCTCTCTCTCTCTCTCCACACCGACTTACCCCTCCCTTTAATTACCTTCTCTCTTCACTCTCAAGAACAATCTCTCCCCTCTCTCCTCCCCCGACTACAAAGCTTCCCTCTCCCTTATTCCTTTTTTTATTATTATCACGCTTATCTCTTCTCTCTCCGCTTAAGCCTGACACACACCCCCACTTCTTTCTTTCATTGGGAAAGTGAGCTTCCCAATAATGGAAAGTGTGTTTCCCCATAAATTGGAAGAATGTTTTCCATTTAAAAGGGTCATCCTCGCATGTTTCGGAAGCTCCGCATTTCGGAGAAACATGCTTCCCCGAGTCCTATAGCGTTTCCGGTAACCCTGCTCTAGACTATAATCAATTAAGGCAAAACATTTGTTGATCCTTAAGCATATTAGACAATTGATAGTAAGTATTATATGCAAGTGATAACATATTAATAGCCTTTTTTTTCACCAAAGGCAGGGCCATAACAACTGATGTTATTAAACTTAGTGAATGCAGAATGTAGACCAGGGGTAAAAGGGCTGTAGGGATCGTAGGTTACCAAGTTCTAGTTGAACAGACACTGATACGGGTGAAGATTGAATAGAACCAAACACTCCCTCCTATGGGTTAAATACTATTTGCTTCATAGAGTAAACAGTCAATAGAACCCAAAATTATGATTTTTCTGTGGCCTTCCAAAGTACAGAATAAAAAATAAATCCTCTGTTTTTTTGTTTTATTTAAAATTTTGAATTTGCAGCCTGATTTAAATATATTATTTAATACTTGAGAACCACATTGACACGTTTATTACAGGCCGCCTTACATAATTCAAATGTGTCATGACCTTGATACACTATATTTCTCATATGAAATACTACAACCACGAGCATGAAGCCCATAATATTAGTCTTAATTTTCTTTTATATAATGTTAGTCTAGTAGCTAGACTAAATCAAACATTCTATAGATTACCTAGCAGATAAAAATAAAGGAGGGTGCACCGGTGTTTGACAAAATGAAAAGAGAATATTCTATGGGTAGCACGAGACTACACAACCTATTTCTAGTGGTTCCATCTTAGCAAGAATATCATCTGAAAGTGTCTCTGGAACATGTAAATATAATAAACGTCAACTTAATCACAATGAATTGTTAAAGTTAATTATAATTTCCTCCTTTGGTACTATAATTTACCTGCCACAGTTTGGCTTCCACACCTTCCACAGATGAAGCCCCCTTCTTGATCTCTTCAGCAAGCTTCTCAACATGCCCATACATAGAATAGTACCTACATGAGATTAACATAAGAACATCATCATAGTGCAGTCTTTAAGAAATTTACATACAGCCATTGATATTAAAGGCCTGATTCAGTCCATGGAGAGGACTTGAGCTACCAGGATCCACGGCCAATTGCAACTTGGCATTAACTCAAGCAACTTTCCATAATCCATTAGGTCAACTGAAACATTCTTAAGCCAAAAACTCTTGCCAGGACAGGTTCAGCTGAGTCTAAGAATGAGGGGTATCAATGGGCAATCGGATTTCTTAAATCCTTTTAAATACTATAAGACTGCAATTAAGTTGTAGTAATACATCTGTTATCATAGGAAACATGATAATCACAAAATGAATATTCAAACTTCTCATATACTTGAAAACAGAAAGCTAATTTACTATATATGGCAGAAAGCACAGATTGTTAGAGACTAAAAAGTGAGGAAAAAAACATGCCTTCTAAATTTAGAAGTGGCAGCCATTTATTTTCAGTTTTCAATGGTCGTGTACTAGCAAAGCTTTGAGGATTTGAATGAAGACACATCATCTAGTGGATTTCATGGCAAAGCTCACATGGTATGTTGAAGCTTAGCCATATGTATAAGAACAACTGGATCTATGGTTAAAAAAAAAAGCCAATTACAGTATCAGTCACAGATATAAAGCACTATAGAAAAAGCACCGAAATTCACCTACATAGACTGACGACAGAAAAAGCACTACAGAAAGAGAAAGGAGACTATAAACGTTCATCCTACATAGACTGACGACACTAATAACACCAAAATTTTGATCACAAATATATGCGAGGTAAAACAAAGCTTAAACGAGAGAAAACAAGGCATCAATTGCAAATAGAAACCATAGAAAAGTTTGATCTAGGGTCCAAAAGCAGGAATGTAGTACGCATAAACCCAAAATACTCATAATTAGGGGGGGAATTCAAAATAAATGAAAAGTTTGTCAATCGCATATCCAGAAACCAATTAAAACCCCCGAATCACAAAAAAAGCCGATCTCCTAAATCCGCAGTGCTGAATCCGACGATAGAAAACACGAAAAAACACAGGATCATCAAGCCTTACATTGAAAGGGCTCCTGGGGGGTTTGCAGGGGCGATCGAAGAAAAAACTTAATTTCTCGTCTGTCTTTAATGCCCCACTTCTTCTTTCTTTCTTGCTCATCGTGAGAGAGAAGGATCAATCAGGAGGAATTTTTAGGTTTTCTTTCTGGTGGTGGGTGGAAAATTAAGGTTTGGAGAGAGAGAGGGCAACAGAGGGGGCGACAGAGAGAGGGGTTTCGAGAGACGCGGGAATGAGGACCGCGTCTTTTGAACCTTCGTGCGACAGAGAGAGGGGGCGCGATTTTTTTTTGTTTGCCCTAATAAAAATGTTTACTTCACTGGGAAGACTATTTTTCGTGCCACCATAACATACCTATTTATTGGCGCTTCATAAAAAGGCACGCCAGTAAAAAAAAAAGTAATTTATTAGAGGGTTTGCTGTCGAATATTTGAAATTCTATCCATAACAAAGAAGTAGAAATAGCTAAAGATTAGTTTTGACAAAGCTTTTTTTGACAAAAAGATCTTGACAAACACAAAGACAATGATAAAAATGACTGGAGTGTGCAAGACAAATGGCTAGAGGCATGTAAGGAGAGCTCAATACGAGGGGCTATATGTTGTGAGAGGTCTAAACAAATGTTGTTAGATTGCAGACTAAGCTACTACACTGTTTCATGTGAGAGCTTTTGCTTGAACTTGGTGTAGTAAATGGGAAGTCTTGACTTAACACTGTCAGATAAACACAAAATAAGTGTCTTATTGCTCCAGATCACACAAAAAATGGTTGATGATGTTGACAAAAAACAAAGATTTTTTTCTTAAAAGATAAAGACAAGCTTTTTGGGGGCAAAAAGCATCTTATTCAATCTGTGGGACATTCAGAGGACGTAATGTTCATATATCTAGAAGATGATCGTAAATTAGGATATGTGCAAGCTTTTCTAAAGGTTTTCATGCAAAAAGCAGGTTAGAGATATGCAAAATACATGAAATGCATGGACTGTGGGAACTCCTAGGAAGGAAAAATCCATCCAGGGAATCAGATGTTGACATATATGATAAATGCTTTATTTTTGGTAATTTTAAATGAATAAAAATGCATTTTTTATGAATGAATAGTTTTTTTTTTTTTGAATTTTTTATTAATGAATGCATTTTTTCTGATTTTTCATGAATGAATATATGCAAATATGCATGAAATAAGCATAGATGCATAGAAATATGCATCTTGGTGTGGATCCTGGATTTTTCAAAGGGGTTAAAAATACAAAATTTTCACCAAAAATATTTTAAAAAATAGATTTGAGATCTGGATGAAAATTTAAGAAGATTATGTGAATTGTTCTTCAAGACATCATGTCTTTCCTCCTTCGTTGAGCAGGAATCAGTCAAATCAAGGACTAAAGATCATTGTTGCTGGAGCTTACATTGTGAATATGGATGTACCTCAAACACGGATTCCTAGAAAGAACGAGTTTGATGGTTAAAATCATCAAAACTTAAAAAAAATATAAAACACAAACAATGTAATATTCGTTAGAAAATTCAAACTTAATAAACGATATAAAATAAATAAAATAGACAATGAAAGAACAAGATCTCACATCGAGCTTAGGTAGGCCTTTCTACGGTTGACAAACGTGAAGGAGAATGGACGACACTTTAGCTTAGCGAGGGCTCAATATGGGTGTGAGATAAGGATTTGGATCATATATTGAGTCAAATATGAACTAAGACTAGGCTAGTTAGTTGGGCTAAGTCTAATCTTTAATGAGATTATGGTAGAGTGATAGTGCTAGAAATGCAAAGGCAAAATCTTTAATAGGAGGGAGATGGCACATCTATTTAGAGTTTTTTAGGCAAATCTGAATATGTTTCCTGCGTATTCAGGATCCGAAGCTCTAGACCTGGTTCAGATTGTGATGGACGGCTTCTAATATGTTATTTTTTAATTAAGCGCTGAGATTTAGACAAGGTAGGTTGCCTAGGATTAGAGTTTTTCTAAGAAAAAGTATTTTGGAACTTAGAAGCTTTCTAAATCCAAATTTGAAAGACCGAGGAGTTGAATCATAATCAAGAGGCATGCAAAAATGGCAGCTAACAACAAGAAAATGGAGGTTGATGACAAGTTCCTCTAACGACAAGTTAAGTTGTCGTTATAGGTCAGCTCTACCGATAATTCTTTACCTCAGACAACAATTTTTGATAAAAAAAATCTGTTGGAAACACCTTTAAAGCTCTAACGACAAGTTATCTTGTCATCAGCATTTTGGGCAACTGTTAATGGCAACTTAACGTGTCATCAGCTAAATCCGATAAAAACAAGTCTGATAGGTTAACTTGTTTCTACTATAACATCTTGTTTAGATGTTAGTTTGAGGTGTTTTTTTATCCGTTGGAAAGATAACATGCTCATCTTTAATTCACTAACCAAATTTGATAGTTTTGGGGGTCAAAAAAGGTGCTCAAAGTGGGACCTACTTAAAAAATAGGTTTTTTACTAAGCAAATTGCCTTGTTTTGGTTTTTTTACTTCAATGTTATACTAACCTTATTTTTGGCTTGTTGAAAAGATGATATCCTCTAGTTTAATCGATATTTTGGAAAAAAAAACCTTGAGGATGTCATTTTAGATGCACAAAACAATATTGAAGCCAGCAAAACCTTAAAATGGACCGAAAACACTAAATTTTGGTACATGACTATAGTGAGCAACTATGGGGGGATGCATGAATTGGCTGGTTCACTCTAAAAGATAACTCAGGTATTATAATGTACCAACTGTACAACGATAATAAGTGATATCTTTAGAAAGCTTATCTTCTTCTTGTCTAGAAGAGATTTTAGTGACCATTAGAGTAGCATGGGTTTGTACTCCTGCATGTGGGCTCATTCCAAAAGTTCTCCAGCATGCACAATTTTACATACGAAAACTCCCTCATTAAAATAAGATATATGCCTAAAAAATAGTGTAGACACCCCAAGTCCTTGATAGCAAAGTCATCATCTAGCTATTTAGCAAAATCTCCCATTAACTTGGAATTGTTTCTAGTAAGAACCATGCCATCGACATATATGAGTAGAATTAAAACATTTTCCTTATGTCAATAAGTAAACATCGAAGGATCGTTTGTGATATAACTAAAATCAAAATCCAAAAGAAATATAGTCAACTTGTCAAACCAAGATCTAGCGGCATGTTTAAGGCCATATACGGCTCATTTCAACTTTCAAACATGATTTGGTTAAATAAGGATCTTCATGTCAAGGAGGTTGTTTTATAAACACAATCGCATTCAAAGAGCCATGCAAGAATACATTTTTCACATCAAGTTGCTTTATTTTCCATCCCTTCATAGTGATTATAGCCAAAACCATTCTTATACAGGCAGTATGTATAACTGGAGAGAAAGTTCTGTAAAAATATATCCATTCAATTTGGGTGAAACCTCTAGTCAATAACTGATCTTTAAGGCATCCAAATTTTCATCAAATTTCAACTTTGCCTTAAAAACCACTCCGAGCCAACAATATTCATGTTGGGCTCATAGGGAATTAATTCTGAAGTGTCATTGGTTGCAAAAGCGTGATTTCCTCATCCATGGCACTTTTCCAACCCGAGTGCATCAAGGCTTCTTTAACAGATTTGGGTTATTTTGGAATAGCAACATACATAGCCATATGGACATTGGCATATTTTTAATTGGGTTTGAAAATCCCTTACATATTTCGAGTGGCCATAGTTCTGGTATTTTCAGTACTTTGTATCACCACTGGTTCATCGTCAGCATTTTATTGGATCCTATTTTCAGTATGGTCATTTGACATAGTTATATTTTGAACCATGTCATTTTGACCCTAACTTGAATCAGATTGGACGTTTTCTTTCAATTTCTATGTCCTGATCAAAACCATGACTTGGTAAAACAACATTTTGGTTGGGAGTGAAATCATTTTCAGGCGAACAATGATTTTGATTATCAATTATAGAAAGAACTCTAAATGAATGATCTCAATTTTCATCATCTTGAATCTTAGGAATAACCTGATTTTCATCATTGTCGAGAATCTTATCTTGTTTATCACTTGTTCACAATCAAAATGATGTAAAGAACTCAAATTTTTGTAAGGCATTGAGGATTCATCAAAAAAACCAAGACAAAACATATATATCATGCTAGTTGAAGGGCTTAAGCACGGAATACACCTAAATTTTGATGATGCTCAAGTGCTAATATTTTAAAAAGTGTTTTCTCAAGTTATTTGGCAAAAGTCCCCAAAACTTAAGTCATTTCACACCCTAGCTTAGGAAAAAACTCAAAAGTCAGACCTAATCAATAGGATTTTAGGATGATCCTACCAAAATATCCATTACCTAAATTTATTTACCAATGGCAAAAACTTTTTGCCATATGCTAGCCAATGGCAAAACCTTTTTTGTAGTCTTGCCTTGTACAGCAAAAAAAAATACTTTTGATGTGTCCCTTTGGTCTTTGGCCTGAACAGCAAAAACTTTTATTTTCTGATACCCTGAATATTGAGATAGGCTCTATGCCTTATGCCTATCTCTTATCTCAACCTCCTACATGCATTTCATGTGAAAATCCTTCCATAGCAAACTTCAAGATGACCTACCCTACCACATTCAATGAACCTCCACCTTTAGAGATAAACCTCACCTCATATTCATTGAACCTGATTTATTTTCAGTTTTTTGACACCTAAGCAAGGTGACACTAGCCAATAAGATTCAGACATGAAATCCTCAGCCAATCAGAGGGTGTCATATAGTCCATCCAACCAATTTGGAGTTGGTTGTTGTGCAACAGCCATATATGGACACTTAAGACAAGATCCAGAATCCAAAACCCATATCTCACTTCTAAAACCTTTAAATAGATTGTGACCCGTCGTAGGCTTAAATCCATCTAAGAGATCCTTACTTGAATGCTAGCTCTAGAGAGAATCACATAACCTTGTCCTCACTTTGTCTCTCCCATGCTTTGATCCTGCATCCACTCCCTTTCTTTGATCCTTCATCCCTATGAAGGGGTGCTACTAGACCCATTTCTCAAAACCATGCTACCTACATGGGGTGTTGTCATATTGTGGAGAAACAACTGTTAGATTGTCTACATGTCGTATGAGGGGGCTCAACAAGGGGCTAAACAAAACTTGAGTCTAAGAAGGTAATATTTGAATCCATTATGCCATGTTAGCTTCAATTTGAGATTTCATTTCTATTGTCATTGTTGTTGCAAAAGTATTTATGCATCTTTGTCACTTGAACAACATGTAGTATTGCTTGTTGGGAGTTTGGATGTAGATATCTTTTACGAAAAATGACCATATTGTACGGATAATTTGACTTGATTCCCTTAAAACTCTACAATTTCTGATATTCTCCTGATGTCCGAAATCACAAATATTTGACAGCATCATGACCCTTTTACCCTTCACAACTGTGAATTGACGTGTTATTGTGATAAAATTGCACCGCTTGTGGGTTAGGCTTAAATCCAAAATTGCAAGTTTTTTTATGCGAAACTCATGATCTTGCATAAATTTATTCGCGAATTTTTGATAAAACTGAAACCACCAAAATTGCAAACTTAAAAAAAAAAAATTGGGGTTTTGTTGAATCACACGAAACAATGTCCTAAAACCCTCAAATAAGAAAAAAAAAGGGAAGAGAAGGAAATTACCTATATGGGTTCGAGCAGAGAGGAGTTGCTCGAACTTCGAGTTATGGGTGTGGTGATTGAGGGTGGAGAATTGGTCCTCTAGAGCAATGGTGGTGGTCTTCTCCGAGAGAGAGAGAGAGAGAGAGAGAGAGAGAGAGAGAGAGAGAGAGAGAGAGAGAGAGAGAGAGAGAGACCAGTTAAGAGATAGATTGGGGGTCTACGATGATGGTGGCCAGAGATGGTGTTTGTCAGAGACGATGGTGGCCAGAGAGAGGTCGTCGATGGCGGCAATGGTGGTGGAAGGAGGGAACTTAAAAGTGAGAGGGCGGCGAGAAGAGAGATGCGAGGTTTTCTGGAGGAAACAATAAGAAAAAGGGAGGGAAGGCTCCGACCAAAATATAAAATTTTAACATCAACAATGATATTTGTCGTCGGTTATGTATCATATATTGATGATGATAATTATCGTCGTCTAGCTTATTAATAACAATAATTATCACGTGTTACCTTATATTTTAGGACCTTTTTTACCCTTTGAGTGAGCAGATTTCTAGAGTTGTATGCATTACATCGTGACACTCTCTCAATCCTGCCAAACATCATTAAAAATGATAGTTGCGTGATTTTCAGCATAGTTCACAAATTTGGCATGAAATCCTATACAAAACTCTCGACACTTTCGGACGATACTCATGCTTTTTGCATCTATAATACAAAAATTGGGACAATTCTTGCAAAATTCCTGAAATGTGTGTGAAAGTCTCTTAATATTTACAGAAATCGATAAATGTCACATGAATGGATGTGAAATTTCTTCTAATTATACAACTTTAATCAACTTATTGATGATGATAATTATTGTCGTCAATAGATTACAAATAATTATCATATTCAACATATTGATGATGATAATTATCATTGTAATATGAAAAGATTACCAATACATCTACATAATGACGATGATAATTATCTTCACTTGTAGATTTATATTCACGATGATAATTATTGTCGATTGTAGATTTATATTCATGATGATAAGTATCGTCTATTTAGATTTATAATTATCGTGCATTTTCATAGTTTTTTTTTCTAAAATTTTACTGTACGAATGTGATCTAAATGCATGGTTTTATAGAAATTAACTCTTGGATGATCCAATTGCGATGTATAATAAGGATCTTTTAAGGCTTGAAAATCAATGGCTCAGAACTTTTATAAATATGCAAGCATAAAATATCACATTTCTTAATCTGATTACAATGATCCAATAGTCGATTCCAAGCAAATGGACCACGCTGAATGCATCTGCAAGGTTAAATTTGCAAAAAAAATCTATGAAAATCTTGGTTCATACTAGTTTACATATTTTGTTAGATTACATATTCCAGTTCCCCTTGATCTAGGGTAACTAAAATATGTAAACTGACATGCACTGAGATTATTATAGGTTTTTTTTTTCTTTCTAAAATTTCACCATATGGATGCGATCTAGATGCATAGGTTCATAGAAACAGACTCTTGAATCATCTAATTATGATGTATAAGAAGGATCTTTTAAGGCTTGAAAATCAATGGCTCAGAATTTTTACAAATATGCAAGCATAAAAAATCACATTTCTTGATCTGATTATGATGATCCAATAGTTGATTCCAAGCAAATGAACTGCGCCGAATGAACCTGCAGGGTTAGATTTACAAAAAACACCTATGAAAATTGTAGTTCATACCAGTTTATATATTTTGTTAGCTTACATATTCTAGTTTTCCTTGATCCAAGGTAGCTAAAATATGTAAACTGGCATGCACCGAGATTATTATAGTTTTTTTTTTTTGTTTTTTATAAAATTTCACCATACATATGCAATTTAGATACATGATTTTATAGAAACAGACTCTTGGATCATCTGATTATGATGTATAAGAAAGATCTTTTAAGGCTTAAAATTTTCGTAAATATGCAAGCATAAAAAAATCACATTTCTTGATCCGATTACGATGCGCCAATAGTCAATTCCAAGCAAATAGACCAAGTTGAATGCATCTGCAGGGTAAGATTTACAAAAAAAGCTTTGAAAAAAAAAACTTATAAAAATATCGTTTCATACAAATTTACATAGTTTGTTAGTTTACACATTTCAGTTTTCCTTGATCCAAGGTAACTAAAATACGTAAACTGGCATGCACCAAGATTATTATAGTTTTTATATTTTTTTTTCTAAAATTTCACCATATGGATGTGATCTAGATGCATGGTTTTATAGAAACGGACTTTTGGATCATCCAATTATGATGTATAAGAAGGATCTTTTAAGGCTTGAAAATTAACGGGTCAGAATTTTCGTAAATACGTAAGCGTAAAAAATCACATTTCTTGATCTGATTACAATTATTCAATAGTCAATTCCATGCAAATGGACCATGCCAAATGCATCTACAAGATTAGATTTGCAAAAAAAAAAACTATGAAAATCTTGGTTCATACCCGTTTACATATTTTGTTAGTTTACATATTCCAGTTCTCCTTGATTTAGGGTAACTAAAATATGTAAACTAGCATGCACCGAGATTATTATAGGTTTTTTTTTCTATAATTTCATGATATGAATGTGATCTAGATGCATGGTTTTATAGAAATAGACTCTCAAATCATCCAATTATGATGTATAAGAATGAACTTTTTAGACTTGAAAATCAATGGCTTAGAATTTTCGTAAATATGCAAGCATAAAAAATCATATTTCTTGATCTAATTACAATATGATCCAATATTCGATTCCAATCAAACGGATCACGTTGAATGCATCTATAGTGTTAGATTTACAAAAAAATCTATGAAAATCTCAGTTCGTACCAGTTTTCTTGATCTAGGGTAACTAATTTATGTAAACAAGTCCAATATGTAAATTGACATGCACCGAGATTTTTATAGATTTTTTTTTCTAAAATTTTACCATACAGATGCGATCTAGATGCATGGTTTTATATAAGCAGACTCTTGGATCATCCGATTATGATGTATAAGAAGGATCTTTTAAGGCTTGAAAATCAATGGCTCAGAAATAATCAACATTTCTACAATGATAATTATCATCATTAATAGATTACAGATAATCAAAATATTGATGACGATAATTATCACCATGAATAGATTACAAATACTCAACTTATTAATTATGAATGTTTATGAAAATTGCTAAATGTCGCATGAGTTTATGTGAAATTCATTTTCTGTGTGAGAATTCCACAAGCATTAAGTGAGTCATTTCCTTTCTTAAAACATTTTTTGCCAAATTTTTTAAGATTTTTAGATGTTGACTTATAGAGATGCACAATTCTGATATAGGATGCAAAATTTTGTTTTATTATATTTATATATATAAGCATACTACGCAAACTAGTGGTCCTCAAACCCTATTTTTGCAATACATAGGGCTTTTTGTGGTCCCCTAACCTCTTCCTCCCTGGCAAAATTTTTGGTGACTATTTTCATCGATGGCTACTTCTAGTGGCACTTGATTGGCAATTGTCTGAAAGTGTAGTAGGATCAAGGCAACGAGCACTAGAGGGGGGGGGGTGAATAGTGCTTTTAAAAATTGTTTGCGGAATATTGACGGATTTTGCAATTTGAAAAGCAAACACACAAAGAACACAGAATTTATCCTGGTTCGATCTTTCCCGACCTACATCTAGTCCCCAAGCAAAAACCCGCTTGAGATTTCCACTATCAACCTTGTGTAACTACAAGATCATACACACCAAATTCGGTCTCACTTCCAGTAACACACCTACTGAAAGCAAACAACTCCTTTAAACCAAGGAGTCCTTTCTTTTACAGAAAATAAGTAACAACTTACAATACAACCTATGAGCCCTTCTTTTGAATGCAAATGAGATGCACTTGGCTTTTGAGATTGTTGGAATACTCTACTCACGAATTCACTATCTCTCAAAGGAATTTGAGCGAAAAACTGAAGTGAAAAATATCACGTGAGTGAGAAAATGAATATGAGTGAAACGCAAAGAGTAATTGATTCAAATTGATTGAATTGAAGTGTTTTTTAGTGTAAAATGCACTCATATTTATAGTTGAAAGTTTCCATACGTTGAGGGTATGAAAGGGTGTCAAAACAGTCCATTTTGATTAATCAAAACGTTTGAAAAATGAAAAGACACGCCTTTTTAAAGTTTTAGGAAAAATGACAAAATTAGTCGACTGGAACAGTAGTTAGTCGACTAATAGTTAGTTATTAGTAGACTGACAGTTATCGTCGGTCGACTGATCTGTTAATCGAGCCATTTGAAAATCTGAAGATTTGAAACTTAGTCGACTAGAGATAAAATTAGTCGACTGATAATATCATCAGTAGACTGAAAAACCTGTCAGTCCACTGCTGCTAAAATCTTCTGAAAAACATATATTCTGTCTGGTCGACTGATAAAAGCATTAGTCGACTGCTGCTAAATTTCCAGAAAACACATATTCTATCGAGTCGACTGATAAAGTCATTAGTCGACTGCTGCTAAAATTTCCAGAAAACAGACATTCTGTCCAGTCGACTGATAAAACCTTCGGTCGACTAATTTGACAAAAATGACTTTTTAGAAAATATGGCGCGAAAGGATCAGTCGACTGGTGAGTCTATTGGTCAACTAATAAACAAAAAAATTTAAGAAAAGAGTTTTCTAAAAAGATTTTCATGAAGGGTTCTTTTAGAAAAGTTTTTCTAAAGATTTTTTAGGTAAATTGCAACCTAAATATGCACTCTAAGTAAGGCTCTTACAAGAATCTAAGACTTTTAATGAATTTAACATTTGCACACTAGTCTTCAAAGATTCTTCATCGAATTCTTCAATTTCTTCATTGCCTTAGCTGAAATGCAGTTGATTTCACTTGCTTATCATCAAAACCTTGTACTTGAAGTATCATGTACGGCTTCAGTGTCGTAACACTGTCTGCACTTTATCTTATGGTCCCTAACTGGTAGAATCCTTTAAGTTTTTCCAATAAGGTTATTTTTGTAAAAGCCCTAATTTTTGATAAATTTTCTTTGAAAAATAAATTTGGACATTTATGACCAAAAAACCCTATTTTTGAGGCTGAGAATGGATTCACAATGAAATTTTAATGAATTTTGAGTTTTATTTTTTTAAAATCAGACTTGAACTTACTTCAGAACACCCTAAGCAAGTTCTGGGGCAATTCGAGTAATTTTGGTGCTTTTTAGGAGTATTTTTGACCCTGAGGGACATAGTTGTCTCAACCTTAGTTGACCAGCCAGGTCAACTACGTGAGACCCATATTAATCTCATGCACTTTGACTAGGCTTTCACCAAGGTAGGGTTTTTTAAATTATTTTATAGATTTCAAAAAGCAGAAATTTTGGTTTTAAAAGTGAGAAGAGGCATTCAAAACCACATTTCCTTGGGACAATGCATGCAGAGGTGGCTCTACATGCATTGTCAACCCCTATCTTGTGTAGTGAGCTCATCATGAGCCCACTTGAGTACTATGAACCCCCTATAGTCATTCAAAAATAGAAAAAAAAAGTTTAATTATAAAAAGAAATTAGCAATTCTACCTTTTTTGGGGACAATGCATGCAGAGCTTGGTTTGCATATATTGGCAGCAGCAAGCTGCTACTCCCATTTGGGAGTAGGGGTTGTGCCACCCATTTTGGCCAATCCATTTATTGGATTTAAAAAAACAAATGTTAAAAAAAAATGAGAAAGGTAATGATTGAGAGGAGAGGGCGGGGGGTGTTTTAGACTTAGAGAGGAGGAGAGATTGGGGACGTCCAGCCCTCCCTCACTCTCTTTCTCATTCCTCATCTCTCTCTCTCTCCCCTCCACTCTCTCTTCCTCTAGCATCAACCCATTTTTGGTAGTGTTAGAATTTTCGGATCATTGGGTAGTACCACTCACATTTCTAGCCATTGTAGGTGCAGTTGAGGAGGTCATCCAGCTAGGGAGTCCAGTTGATAGAGATTTTCGGAGACACCCAACCTAAGGGTGAAGGCCTAGTTAACCTGGGTAGGTTGGCTCTTCCGTCTCCATTTTCTCATGTGTTTTATCATTCTTATGAGATGATTTTCTAAATTTTCTTTGTCTTTTTCATTATGTTTTTGTTCTAAATAATTTTAAGGAGAACCACCAGAGAGTCACATTAGAAAGTGTGTCTAGCAGCACCTAGGGATTGTACTTGTCAGACTTTGCAAATCAATATAGGTGTTGACCCCTTCTATGCGGTAGTAGCATGTATTAGACCCATTTTGAGTTAGGCTTTGTTAAAAAAAATATGGCTACAAAGCCCATGATTTTCTCTAGCTTTGTGGACTGGTTAAAATTGTGTCTTGATGAAATGTTATGCTAGATAATCTAAAAAAAAAATGTGTAACATACATATCTATGTATATGCAATTTTTTGGTTTTTGGCTTAGTTTTGCAATACTTGTTTGATTTGGACTAACTGAAGTTAGGTTAAGGAGGAAGGGATCTTCACATTATAGAAAATACTTTTAGAAGTATTTTTGTGCAGGTTGAACTATAAACACCAAAACTAAAATCGAATTAATATAAATTTTTATTTGTAATATTTTATGAATGTGTTGGTGTAACTCAAAATTCTGTCTAAGAAGACCCACTGTCAGTAATTTTGTCATAACTCTATCGTCTGAAGTCAAAAAATTTTGTAGTTTATCTTGTTGAAAAGCTATCAAATTCCCCGATAATACTTTTGTTTTACTCTTTTCCAAATTCAGCCATTATCTTTGTCAAAAACATACTGAAACAGAGAGAACAACCACTCAAGTGACTGTCTAGGGTTGTGTCAGTCCATCTCACCATTTAATCTGTATCTTGGTCTTTCAAACTCCAAAAATTCTGATTTTTATTACGTTAAATTGCTAACAATTTTATATAAAAAAATTATTTTAATATTTTTCAAATTCAAAAGTTATTTCTGTCAAAAATATGCTAGAACCGAGAGGACATCCACTCAGGTGACTGTCCAGGACTGCATCAGCCCAACCCACCATTTAGTCAGTATCAGTCTTCTGAACTCAAAAAATACTAATTTTTATTGCGATAGATTGCTAACACTTTTATCTAAAAGTTTTGTGTTTCAATATTTTTTAAATTTGGTATTTATCTCTGTCAAAAATATGCTGAAACAGAGAGGACAGCCACTCAGGTGACTATCCAGAGTTGCGTGAGTCTAGCCTACCATTTAGTCTATATCTAGGTCTTTTGAACTTAGAAAATTCTGTTTTTTATTATGTTAAATTTCTAACAATTTTATCTAAAAGTTTTATGTTTTAATATTTTTCAAATTTGGTTGTTATCTTAGTCAAAAACATAATGGAACAGAGAGGACAATCACTCAGAAGACTGTCAAGGGCTGTGTCAACCTAGCTCACCATTTAGTCTGTATCTGGGTCTTTCGAACTTAGAAAATTTTGATTTTTATTGCATTAGATTTCTAACAATTTTATGTAAAAATTTTGTGTTTTAATATTTTCCAAATTCAGAAGTTATCACTGTCAAAAATATGTTGGAATAGAGAAGACATCCACTCGAATGTCTGTCCAGGTCTGTATCAGTCCAGCCCACTGTTTAGTCCGTTTTTGGGTCATTCGAAGTTAGAAAATCCTATTTTTTATTTTTTTGGACCGCTAACAAGTATATCTACAACTTTTATGTTTTGTCCATCGACAGAAACTATAAATTTCAGCCTTATTTGGGACTATATTTAACTAGTCTATCCCAAGTAGGGAAAACCCAGGTCCACAACCAGTTTTCTGGTATGAGTCGTAACTCGACAACAAGTGGTCAATAAATTTTAAAATTTTAGCTTGACACAAAGGTGACAAAACTGTCTACACTATACGTGTTGACCCTATTTGTAGAATAGGTCTGCTGCTAAGTCAAAATACGAAAAAACTGTATGTCCAGTCATTGTTATATAAAAAAAAGAATTCTTGCTTTTGTGTCCTACATGCGAATAAAAATAAATATTTACCATGATTGAATAATTGTGCCATGTTGCACTTGGAATTAATATTTCTCCATGCTTGATTCCCATATAGTTCTTATGTATAAAGAAAAAAAGAAAAAATAATTATATATATATATAATAATGATAACAAAAAAAATAGTTAGCATGGGGAAAAAAAGAGAGATAATTGTGTATGCTTCGAATAATCTATCTAGATATAAATAAGTAAATTTAGAGATGAGCATGTATTCATCCCTTAGGGCTATTGAAAATAATAATAATAATAAAGCAATATATATATATAATAAAATATTATATAAATAAATAGCAGAAAGAAAAAAGAGAGAGAGGAAAGATAAAAAACTAAAAACTATATTTTTAGTTGTTCTAAAGCCTTGAATAATCAATTAGACCTAGAAAAAAAATGTGTAAAATAAAGAGGAAAGAACATTTAACCTATACAAGGGCCTGGGGGTCGTGTATGAGGTTTGAGATTCGTAAATTATAGATTTACGAATATCCTCAAATTTCTTTATTTTTCTAGGTATGGACCTTGGAAAACGATCTTCCCAAGTGAAAGATTACTTCCTAAGCATAGTAACAACTCATTTAGAGTGCAATGAGATATTTGTAGTATCTCTAGAAAATGACATTGTGAAAATAAATTTTAGTGTCTTGTTTGACAAGGCCATGAGTACCTAAAGGGTACTTTGAGAAATTAAGAATTTAATAATAAATCAGAAACTAAAATAAACAAGATACATATTTTTTGTTACACCTTGAAAGATGGGGTAACTTGCCACCTTGAGTGACTCTTCACTCGTCTTGAGAGCGATCTTACACCCAACCCTGTGAGATTGTACAGAGTTGTTGATGGACTCCTTCTCAGCTGACAGTGGTGTGTCACTTTTGTGGGCCCCACTTTGGTCACTAGGGTGGACCAGTCCCTGACCATGGTGGCTTAGGGGACGAGGACTTCTTTTTGTTGTGGAGGTCCAACTATGTATGCTAGTGGTAGTGCACTACGACTCTTTTCCAAGGCAAGAAACTCCTTGACGAAGGATTTTTATACCTTGGTGTTGGAAACCCATGTTCTTGTAGGGTTTAAAATAATATATTAAATTACTCATGAATGCACACCCCCACATCAGTCGGCAAGCCTATATTGACCTGAGGCAGTTTTGCCCTCGTGGAGATAATAATGAAAGTGAGAACTAAGAAAAATTATAATATGCAATGGTATAGAGCAACAAATGAACCTAAATAAAAGAAAACAAAATTTTATATGCATGTATTTAGGTTATATTGAGTTGTTTGTTTGACCTCTTGAGTTAGAGGTCTTGCCGAGTCAAATCCTACCGAGTCAGAATTTGAGACTCGTTGTTAGCCATGGACTTAGTTGGAGTCCAGTTTGGCTTGGTGACCTACCCATGTTCACTATTGCGTAGTGGGTGGTCGTGTTACTTACTGAGGCTTGTGGTTTGTCTCACCTATGCTCATTTTTCTTTTTTCCAGAAAACCATGAGTAGGCGAGCTTGGTGGAAACAGATGCACATAACTGGAGTATTTTGGGATTTCATAATAAATGTAATTGAATATAATTTTGTGAAACTCAGTGTTAGTTCACCCCCTGAATTTTGTAATAAGTGATGAATACATGAATGGAATGAAACTTTTATAAAAATGTTTGTTCTTCCTTAGTGCTAGAAACATTTACAAAAAAAAGAGGGGCGGAGTTGAGAAAATATTTAAAAATAAATAAATATTTGATTTTCTGCTGTATGCTCTATATAAAAAAATGGCTCAAATTTTCATGCAATCTCACCGTTTTTTCGGTATGGTGTCAATATTTGCATAAATGACTAAGGTTTTAATGTAGTATTTTTCTAGTAAGGTCATTTTTATGGATTTAGGATTTTAATGTGGTGTTTTTAGAATGGCATAAATGCTTAGTTTGTGGTTCGAAGGTATTTTGGTGTATTTTTTAATTACCATTAAGCACTAATCGATGAATATTATGTGATTTGATTTTGGTTTGAATATTAAAGTTTTTTTTATTAATTAACATCAATGCATAATTTTTATGTTTATTGGATTTTGAATTTTTTATGTTTATTGGATTTTGAATTTTTTATGTTTTTTTTAATTACCGTTAGACATGAATCCTTGAATATTCTCTAATATTATTTCGGTTAGAATATTTTTTTATCAATTAGCCTGCAAGCATAATTGTGATGTTTTAATATAGGAACTATGTAAACCATGTACATAGATTTTTTATGTTTGTAATCCATGAATGTTTGTAGAAATTAGGGTTGTGTGTGTAACATTTTCTACAAGATGATATAAATTTCAGTTAATTATGTTAGTACATGTTTATATAAACCGATGGTTTATAGAAGCACTAAACAATATAATCATGTTTTTAAAAAAAATTGCAAAACATAGCTTATTTATATAAACCATTCTAAATAAAATTTTATGGTAGTTGTTTGTACAAAATATGAGTGTAAGTTATTCAAAAAAGGTCATTAGTCCTTAACCATTTTGATAAATTATCTATTCTAAAATGTATCATAGGTCAGATATTGTCGTATGTACGTAATATTGTAATTAGATTTGGTAAATTTAATTGCATTTTGTTCATTTCAATATTGTTTGTCAGGTATGCAAGAATGAAATTATGTTCATTTCAATATTGTTTGTCATCCATTTTCAATTAACTATTCCTCATTTATGTTATTATAGGAATTTCTTATTCTAAGAATTGTAATATAGCATCAAAGAAGAGAAAAACCCCACATCCTATAATAGCCTTTACAAAGAAGAGTAAATGTACTTCAAACACATAACGTGGAGTACTTGATGATCATTATGCAGTGAGTCATAGTTTCTCTATAGAAACATACAATAAGCTTGCCATCTATGTAGAGAGGGAGCTTACTTTATGGCCAACAATGTGAGTGTCAGATGTAATGCATAAAAAAGACATCCTCACCAGGCTCGAACTTAAAAAACTTTGCTCAACCAAGCAGTTGGTAGCACTTCCAACAGCAAAAAAAATGTCTAGTTTCAGAATGACCTAAAGATGCAGTTGAAGCTTAAAAAAGGGTTGACAAAGTTATTGGCAAAATATTCAATGAAAGTGAGGCTAGGTTGCAGAGTGCACAGGAAGTTCCTCCTTCCAGGAGGATGCGAGAGTAGAGAGCAGAGTGGAGGAGAGTAAGGGCCTGAAAGTGGATGATAGTGAGGCTGGGTTGCAAAGTGCACATGAGATTCCTCCTTCCCAAGACAATGCGAGGGTGGGGAGCATAGTGAAAGCAAGTAAGAGCCTGAAAGTAGATGAGAGTGAGGCTGGGATGTAGAGTGCACAGAAGGTTCCTCCTTCCCAGGAGGATGCAAGGGTGGAGAGCAAAGTGGAGGAGAGTAAGAACCCCGAAAGTGGATAAGAGTGAGAATGGGCTGCAAAGTGCACAGGAGGTCCATCCTTTCCAAGAGGATGCAAGGGTAGAGAGCAGAGTGGAGGAGAGTAATGGCCCAAAAGTGGATGAGAGTACACAAGCGGTTCCTCCTCCCCAGTACCCCGAAAGTGGAAGAGAGTGGAGCTCTGAAAAAAAGTGTAGCTCCGAGGAAGAGGTCACAACGGCCAACAAGGTCTAGAGGTACATTTCTCCATTGTATGTAAGCACATGACTTTGACTTTAATCTTATTATTTTGATCTTTTGTATCATGAGTTTTAATGGTTGTTTTTTATTTTTAACTCATGTTCATGGTTAGATCTTAGGTATCTTGATTTTTTAATAGTAAATTTATCATTTTTAGTACATGTTCATAGTTACATCTCATGTATTTCAAATTTTTTTATGATGGTTTTTCATCTTTAATGCATTTTCATAGTTAGATCTTATGTATTTTGAATTCTAATAATGGTTTTTCATACATGTTTTTAGTTAATGATTCTTAAACTATAGTCATTTATTTTTATTAAATTATAGTCAATTTATTCTTATTAAACTGTTTATAATTTTGAAATTATAGTCAATCTGATTTTTTAAACTGTTAATGATTCTACAACTATAGTCAATCTATTTTTATTAAATCGTCAATCATACTGACACTATAGTCAATCTTATTTATTAAACTATTAATGATTATGAAACTATAGTCAATTTGATTTATTAAATAGTTAATCATTATGTAACTA
This sequence comes from Nuphar pumila, assembly GCF_984573655.1. Classification (NCBI taxonomy): domain Eukaryota; kingdom Viridiplantae; phylum Streptophyta; class Magnoliopsida; order Nymphaeales; family Nymphaeaceae; genus Nuphar; species Nuphar pumila. Next base: position 55,837,910 of record NC_143260.1, read on the forward strand.
TAGTCAATCTATTTTTATTAAACTGTTAATGATTCTAAAATTAGAATCCATCTAATTTATTAAATTGTTAATGATTTTGCAACTAAACTATAGTCAATCTTATTTATTAAACTATTAATGATTCTGAAACTATAGTCAATCTATTTTATTAAACTATTAATCATTTTGAAACCATAGTCATTCTACTTTTATTAAACTGTTAATGATTCTGAAATTGTAATTTTATTAAACTGTTTAATGATTCTAAAATTATATTCAATCTGATTTTTTAAACTATTAATGATTCTAAAACTATATTTAATATGATTTATTAAATTGTTAATGATTCTGAAACTATAGTCATTCTCTTTTTGTTAAACTGTTAATGATTCTGAAACTATAGTTAATACATTTTATTAAACTGTTAATGACTCTGAAACTATAGTCATTTTGTTTTTATTAAAATGTTAATGATTTTGAAGTACAGTCAATCTATTTTATTAAAATGTTAATCATTACATTTTTGTTAAACTGCTAATGATTATGAACTATAGTCAATTTATTTTATTAAATTGTTAATGATTCTGAAACTGTAGTTAATCTTATTTATTAAACTATTAATGATTATGAAACTATTGTCAGGTTGATTTATTAAACTATTAATGATTTTGCAACTATAGTCAATTTGTTTTTATTAAACTGTTAGAGATTCTGAAACTATTGTGAACTTGTTAATGATTCTGAAACTATAGTTAATCTCATTGATTAAATTGTTAATGATTCTACAACTATAGTCAATCTATTTTTATTAAATTGTTAATGATTCTGAAACTGTAGTCAATATGATTTATTAGACTGTTAATAATTTTGAACTATAGTTAATATATTTTTATTAAATTGTAAATGATTCTTAACTATAGTAAATTTGCTTTTATTAAGTTGTTAATGATTATGTACTATAGTCAATATGTTTTATTAAATTGTTAATGATTCTGAAACTATAGTCATTTTATTTTTATTAAATTGTTAATGATTCTAAACTATAGTCAATTTATTTTATTAAATTGTTAATCATTTTGTTTTTATTAAATTGTTAATGATTATGAACTGTACTCAATATGTTTTATTAAAATGTTAATGATTATGAAGTATAGTCAATCTATTTTATTAAATTGTTAATGATTCTGAAACTACAATTAATTTGTTTTATTAAACTATGAATGATTATAAAATTATAGTTAATCTGTTTTATTGAACTATTAATGATTTTGAGACCAGAGTCAATAAATTTTATTAAATTATTAAGCATTCTTAAAGTATAATCATTATGTTCTGTTAAATTGTTAATGATTCTGAAACTATGGTCATTCTGTTTTATTAAGTTGTTAATGATTTTAAAACTATAGTCGTTATGTTTAATTAAGTTGTTAATGACTCATAAACTATAGTCATGTTTTATTAATATGTAATTGCATGCAATAAAATGATGAATGTTGTAAATGCATGCAATGAAATGGTGCATGATGTAAATGCATGTCTAAGTATGCAAAATGATTTAAATCCATGCATGAACCTATGTATGATGCAAATTTATGATTATGTATGTAATATGATGTAGATGCATGCAATGAAAGGATGTATAATGTGTATGCATGACCAAGTATGCAATACGATGTAAATGTATGCAATAAAAGAATATATGATGTAAATGCATGCAATGAAATTGTTGTATAATCTAGATGCATAAATTATTTAGGCAATGAGATTGAATGTGAAGCATGTTATTCTAAGGTTCTATGTTTGTTTGAACCATGCTTGCATCATGATTTTCCTATGTTTAAGCGTATGGTTTAAGGAACCTTGTGTAGATTTTTCTATTCTTGCATTTAATTTTGTTATGCATGTAAGCCATGATATTTATTTGATAGCTCGAGTACGAGATTAGGTCTATTGAGAACCCACAAGGTGCGCATGGAGTACCTTACTATATATATATATATATCCACACTTTGACTTATTATTCTAACCTTCATGGCGAATTTCTCATATGGGCTAAAGGCACCAGAGCAATACTATTGGGTTGGGTACACAATAGCATCATGTTACAACTATTACCCTAAGAGGGTACTTGGGCCACTGAGCCTTGTTTGTCTCACGAATCGAGGTACATGGAATGTTACATGTGTTAATTATGAAAAACCCTGTAACTTAATCATACCTCGATCTACCTTAAAAAAGGTAGGTGGTACAATCTTGAGTGACACAAATACGTGTAGATTCACCTATATATCGTTCTGAACTTTTGTTATGGGAGCAACGTATCCTTTTGGTCTCCAGTCACTCGAAGTTAGGGAGGTTGGGGTTATCCATATATGATACAACTCAACTACTATAGATCTAGATTGCAATCCTTACACAATGTTTAGCTTTTGTGGGATTCTCTCAGCCATAGGTTACCCACTTTGAAGATCTGGTCTGTTAGGCACTTCAAAAAAATAAATCACATGACATAATAAACACCTATCGTGATCTTAGCAGATACGTGGATTATACCCGAGTACCCGAGGACGTTAAGAAAGAGAAACAAGATATGCATTGACTCATGAAATGTTATTTATACTTTATTGTTGAGATGCATATTTATTATCTGTATTTATGTTGAGATGCATATTTATTATCTGTATTTATGTTGAGATACTTGTTGCTATTCATATTAATGCTGAGATCCATAATTGCTCTTTATTTTGTTATGTCATGATATGATGATATTATTAAACTATGATATTATAATTATGATTAAGGTTCTAGCATGTACAATATTCTATTATTGATTTATACTTGCTTGCTCGAAAGTCTTTGACCCCGTTTTATGAGAATACAGGTGGTGAATGAATGGTGATATAATGGCGTGATATGGTGGTGAGGCTATGGACCCAATTCTATCGTCTTGTCGATCTTAGGATTTTTGTAACTCAATTAGATTGAGATGTTTTTAGTGACTCTATATATGAACATGGTCCAATACTTTTAAATATATTTAATCTTTGATTGAATGATATTATTTTGTTACTTTTATTCTTATGAAGTTAGATTTCTGATGCATTGTTATTAACCTTGTAACCCACTTAGGGTTGTCCAATTTCAAAAACCAAAACTATTTTCGCAGAGTATTGTATTTCAAAAAAAAAAATGGTTGCAAATTATTACATATTACAAATTAAAATTTCTGGGGTGTTACAGTATTGAACTCTCATGGTTCTTATTTTCTATATGAAGCTTTAATTAAATTGTTGAATTGTTTGGACTATGATATATATTTTTATGTAATAATTATTGAATTATGTGAAAATTTGTTGTAATAATTACTATTATGGACTATTTCCAATTGTATATGCTTGGTTATTTGAATTGAAGAGCAATTTTTATAATAACAGAAAAATCTAAAATTTGAATTGAAGTTTGAAATGTGTTTGAAGTGTTCTGTAATAGTAGAGTTTGAGGTTTGTTTAATGTGCGTTAAAAGTGTTCTGTAATAGTAGAGTTTGAAGTTTGTTTAAAGTATTATATTTTTTTGTAATAGGAAAATTTGCATGATTCCATGTGAATTTCTCAAGAATTAATTGACTTTTCATATAACTATGCAAAATTTTTATGCAAATCTGCACATTTCCTTCTAATTGAATGTTTTTTTTATCAAACTATGTAGAAGTTGAATGCAAATTTGCACGATTCCATGTGATTTTCTTTCTAATGTAGCAAATTTCTATGAAACTATGAAGTTTTATGCAAATTTACACAATTTTATATGCATTTTCTTCTAATTAAGTGAATTCTCATCAAATTGTGTGAAAGTTCTATGCAAATTCGCACTATTCCATGTGTATTTTCTTCTATTTGTGCAAAATTTTATAAAACTATGCAAAACTTTTACGCAAATTTGCATGGGACTATGCACATTTCCTTCTAATTATGCAAATTTTCTCAAAGTATACACAATTTTTAGTATCTGCCTATTTAGCAACTTAATTGTTACAAAAAAAATCCGTCTAACAGACATAAAAAATTTATAGAACAAGAACATAATTAAGAATGAACTTTACATCCAAATTCATCATCTGAAACCGAAAATATAAAATTTATAACTATAATTGATGCACAAACATAAATAAACAACTACAATTTTTAACCATGAATAAAGTTTACATCAATATTACGATCAAATTTGTAAATACAACCATGCATGATTGAAGTTTACATCAATATTACATCCATTGTATATTAAATTATCCCCAGGATTGTCCAAAGCTCAGTTAAGTTCTCCTCACCATCCAACAGCTCATCATTCGATGGCCTCTCTTCCTCTCCCTTATCATGATCTTCCTTAAGGTCGGTGTCTACCTTCTTTTCCTCCCCCTCGGCCCTCTCTTCCTCCCTCTTAGCATGATCTTCCTTAAGATTGTTGCCTTCCTTCTTTTTCTCTATCTCAGCCATCACTTTGGCCCACTACTGCCAGACCTTTTCCCTTTCACGTTTATAAAATTTCATCATTTGCTTTATGTATGTGTCTGCACCAGTCTATAATAAGTGTTATATTAATAACTTTCTAACAATAGCTTAAAACATAAAATAAAAACAACAAATATTTCACAAACAATGCATAAGACACAATAAAATAAGCATTATTAGTAACCTGCGTAAAATTTAATTCTTTACCTAAGCCAAAGCATTGCATGTACATGAGGACAAATATTCTATAATCATAGTTGGTTGTAACAATCATATAACAAGTTAATAACATGAGCACATATTCATTGAGTTAACAAACGTGTGCAAAGTAATTATGAGTTTGTTTGCTTAGAAATATCTTACACAACAGTGACCTTTCAATCAGTGTAAACATCATAGTCAAACCACCCTATAAAAAAATGAACCTACAATACAACATTTTACCCGATGAGTACTTGAGAAAAATAAGCACATTATTGAATAAGTAATGTTATCGTACAATATCTTTAAGGTTCTTATCAGCAATATTGTTAGACTCTATGGAATTGTATAACCTAAACTCCTTTGCATTCATATCCACTTCACAAAGAACCCAATGATAATTGACCCAATTGACAAAATCAAGATCTGCAACATAAATCGAGTTTAAGGACATTATATAGTTGAAAATTTATGTTATGTAAATATAAACGTTAAGCATACATTGTCACATTCATAGAATGGATACGACAAATGGTCAGTCTCTAAGCAATTGTGAGCCCCTTCTCAATTTTTTGGCCTTTAGAGCATTTTCTATGAATTTTAATGTTTACTGATTAGTTTCTATTAGACGGTAGAAAAACAACAGAAACATCGCTTTTGATACTCACAAAAAAATATGGGGTAAGGTAAATGGCCTTTGGCAGTCATATATTCTTTTTGGAATTCTTTATGAGCAACTTTTGGAGTCTCTCTATGAATCTTTCTAGGTGTTGCATCATCAAAACAAATGATATATTGATGTTAGATTTAAATGAATCAACATACACACATAACAAACAAACAACCAAATGACATGTGATATACTGACTTCACTGACCAACAACATTTCTTTTCCTAATAAAAGCACTTCACAAATTTTTGGCCTCTGCATACCTTTTTCACGTCCATCACTATGTTTTCATTGCTAATTGAAATTGAATATAAATACATACATGCAAGTACCATTGGTTGTATACACACTTAACTTGAGATGTTAATAATTATACCTCAGCTACCTCAATTGAAATATTGCTTAGGGGTGGCATTGGGGCCAGCGAGCTGCGCTTCTAGGCCTTTTTTATACCACGTCTAGACGTAGCAGACATTGCAAGATACCTAAGATATACACAACATTTTTCTTCTTCCTTTTTCTTCCTTCCCCTCTTTTCCTTCCTCCCCTTGGTCGACCCCCTCTTTCCCTCTTCTTTTCCTCTTTCTTCCTTCCCTCCTTCCTTCTTTCTTTCCTTTTTCTTTTCCTCTCTTTCTTCGCTTTCTTTCCTTCTTTCTTTCCCTCCTTTCTTCCTCTCCTTATTACTCCAGCCCCTTTCCAATTCCCTATCTAACATTCATACAGCTAGGCTATTCTCCACTATTCACAACCCTAACATTACCACATTCTTTTTCTAATTCCCCTAGGGTAATCACACGGTTGAGCATTGTTGCTCTCTAGCCCTATCTCCCATTCACACCAAAGAGTCTCCAACCTTCTCCATCTCTCTCCCTTAGCCACTCTCTCCTTCTTCCTTTTGTTCCAGCCACATTAAGGTGGCACCACAATCATCTTCCCCCCTCCAAGGCAGCCCCAGCCACCGGTGCAACCTTCTGGCTCCAACTCCATCAAAGTAGCAGCCGGTCCTCCCCTTTGCTGCAACTTCTCCACATAGTGACAGCCATTGCAACTGAAGGAGCACCCATCCTCCTTGCTCCAGCCTCCATTGCCGCCATCTTCAGCATCTTCCTCCACCACGGCAGCTTCAACTTGAGTAGTAGTCACGGCAACGAAGACCAAGACCAAGTTACATCAAAACCCCAAGGTAAGGTTCTTCTCTTTTGTCCTATGTGTGTATGCTACACAAAAGAGGAGATTCATCTACGCAAATGGATTGAAATCTCTCTTTTAAAGAGCAAAAAGCAAAAGTGGATCATACCTCCCTGAGGGTTTTCATATTTTATTATCATTGACACATAGATTTCAGGTTTTAGGCATCGTTTTTAGTTTTGTTTTATCGTTTTGCATGTATTTCATTTATCTAGTTAGCTTCATTAAAATCAGATTGTTAGTTTGTAAGTTTTTAATCTATGCACAGTCTAGTTATTATTTCATGCTTGTTTTTTTGTTAAATAAATCTTAAAAATTTTGTTATGGATACCTCTATTTGTTTGTGATCTCTTGCCAAAAACCTAAAGTGATTTGGGTTCCTTAACCCCATTAAAAAAATCAAACTTCATATCCAATTTTAAACCCTCTGGAAATTCCAGATTCCCCTTTAGCAGGGTTGTCGATCCGAGATCTCACCCATGGGAGATCCAAATCCTTCTTTAAAAAATATTGTAGATCCTTGGTAGAACCTAGTATGTTTCAGTATTTTTCTGGATTTTTATAAACAGATTTAGTCTCTGTCAAAAATTGGAAATTCCAGACCTCTGAGAGAATTTGGATATATCCTTGTCAGGATCTAGACCGACTTAATCCTTTGTGGTACTTCAATCTATAGATCCAATGCCAAAACAATCAACAGTGGGGTTGTTCCTAATAAACTCCTCTGTCTTTTTCTAGAATTTCAAAATTTTTAGCGTTCGGATTCCTAGTTTTTCAGATTTTACAAATTCATTATCTAAATCCCTGTTAGTTAGATTTTATCAGAATTAGTGGTTTGATAAACCTATGTGTTCATCCAATCCATATGTCCAATGCATAAACTATCAAAAGAGAAACTGTTCATCTGTGTGTCAGAGTCACCCTCCTAAAATTTCAGAGGTTTTGGCTTCTGTTTACTATTTTTTCCCGAATTTTTGTGAAAACCTGTCAGTCTGCCCCAAGTTCTAGAATCGCCGGATTCCGATCTGACTTGTCGGAGTTGTAGATCTCTGACCATAGATCAAGTACCAAATCTGTAAAATGCAAAAATCTTTGCCTAACTGTCCTCTATCACCCCATAAAATTTGGTGAAATTCTATGGTAGGTTAGTACATCAAATTCTGTTTTTATTAGGATAGGTATAGATTTTTAGGCAAAATCATGTACATAATATATTGGAGAAGTTTATTGAAAACCCCTATATAAATTCCAATATAATTTTATAATAAAATACTCATTAAAAACTAATAGCTAAATATTGACTATGAGAATGTCATTAAGGTCAGAAATGCTCCCAAGAGGCCAGAGAATGTCATGGATGAGGGACTCTGCCCACTTTAATGGCTCACTCATGCATGTAAGGACTCCCTCCTTAGAACCTTCTATTCTTTTTCCTCTTTCTGTATAGCTTTGGTTTCTATTCTAATTGATTTTATTGTTAAAATGGTGGAATGCAGGTGAACTTAATTTTCACATGTCAAATATTAAATAAAACATCTATAACAGAGAAATATACATAATACATCCACAACAACAACCAAACAAAAATACTACAAGGTCATTACTGCTCATATCTAAAAAAAAAGTTCAGAAATAACTTGAATCACAGAAATGGAGTGAAAAAACTAACTAGGAAAGTCAATCAACATCAAAATTGAGCGAAAAAACTAACTGGAGAAGTCGATCAACAATGGAATGGAGCAAAAAACTTTCACAGGAATCACTGCAAAGGTACAACAAAAAGCGTTAGGATACTAGAGGAAAAGGGTTACCACTCTTTCTACATACAAACAAAAAAATTAAAATGATAAACACAAACCCTATGTATACAAGTAAATTCACATGCTAAACGGAATCATGTATCTCTTAAAGTCAACTGCATGCGAAAGTCCATCAATTCCATAATTTTTTCATGATTTTTATATTAAAAGTACACTTTTGCAACTACCAATGCGAAACTCTTGACGAAATTTACACATAATGGATTTTTGTAAGGATTATCATGATTTTAGTACTATATTTATGAAACTCGTGAGAGATTCTTGCAAGGATTGTTGAGAGTTTCCCATCGGATATCATGCACAGTTAGTGATTTTTGCAAAAACATTGTGCGCATTTTATTTTTAGTGATATTTGTCGTACAATACGATCAATTTCCATTTAAAATAACTCATTATTACTCAATGAAATAAATCATGTTGATTATTTGTAATCTATTGACGACGATGATTATTGTTGTCTATATGTTGATTATACGTAAGCTATGGATGGCTATGTTAGTTTAAAATCGATGATAGATATCATCAACGATATGATTTTCAGCCAACAATAATTTATCGTCGATATAAGAAAAATAGTCGATGATGTTTATCATCGGCTATGTCCATTTTTTTATTTTGAAACTAATATAGCCGATGATTCATTATCTTCGGTATTAGAAATATTGCTGATGATTTTTATCATTGACTATATCCAATTTTTGTTTTTTGTTTTAATTTTGAAACTAACATAGCCGACAATAAAAACCATTGGCTATTTTCCTTATACCAATGATAATTTATAATCGTCTATATTAGTTTCAAAATAAAAAAAATAGATATAACCAACAACAAAAAATGTTGGCTATTTTTCTTAGAGCAACGATAATTGTTCGTCGGCTATGTTAGTTTCAAAATTTAAAAAAAGGACATAACCGACGATAAAACTCGTCGACTATATTCCTAATACTAACAATAAATATTCGTCGACTCTGTTAGTTTAAAGTGGATGATAATGGTCATCATCTGGTAATTGGTGACAATTAATTACCATCATAATTATAAAAGATTTTTGGTGATGATTAATTATTGTCATAATCTCAAATCAACAATAATATTGTTGATAATATCTCTTTCCGACTATCTTTCACGTTTTCCTATTCATATTACCGATGGGATAAGAGAGACGATAAAATGCCATCAGCAATAGTTGTTTTCACTACGACATTATATGTCATCAAGATTAAATTGTTATTTATGATGATAATTTACCGTTGCTATGTTTTTGGTTAGTAATGACCTATTTTCTTGTAGTGTTGTCTATACATAGAGAAATAGTTGTGCAGAACTGTCATATTTTTGTCGATCAGTAGGATTTTTGCAAATATACTTCATGAGATTTCGAAACGTATATGTGAAAAAACATGATATATACAAATGAGTTGAAAATAGTTGCTGAAATTAGTTGTCAGAAGGGAAGCAGGTTGGGTCCATTTCTATGGAAGGTGAGAGTAGCCTGCTGATAAGTAAAACAACACTAGTGAAGGCGCCCAATACTTTTTCGGGGTATTGGCTCCGAACATCATGGTTAGGCCAAACTCTATAATTTTTTTTGCTTTCCCTTGGTCGTGCCATTTTGTTCATTAATTTTTGGGCACAATATTTGTTTTATACCAAGCTCATTTAAATATTTAACGAATTTCTCACTTTTGTATTCACCTCCCTCATTAGACTGAAAAACTTAATTTTTTTATCAAATTGACGTTCTACATGTTTTTTAAAATGTACAAAATAATCAAAAAATTTGCTTTTCACTTTAACGAATATGTCCATGTAAATCTCAATATATCATCAACAAAAATGACAGAATCTAAAATTTTCATGAAAAGTCACTAGGGTAGGTCCTCATATGTCAAAATGTATCTTAACTAGAGGCTCCAAACACTACAAGAAAAATATGGATTAGCGATGGACACTATCCGTGGCTAATCCGTCTCTAATCCATCGCTAAATAGTTTAGCTACGAATTGGCGACAGATTAACAATGGATAGTGTCCATCGCATAATCCTAGTCGCTAATTAGCGATAAAACTTATATGCCGCTACGTTCGTCGCTAATTTGCGACGGACATGATCCATCGTGAGTACGTTGTTATTTTAAATTACCGATAGACATGATCTGTCACGAGTTCGTCGCTATTTTAAATTAACGACGAATAATATCTGTCGCTAATCCGTCGCTAAATTTAAAAAAAAAATTAAAAAAATTGCTCCCTGCCAAGCGGTATTCTGGTAGCAATAGGTCAAACTTGTACCGCACCACACATGCATTGCACCTGAGCGGCCCGACCCATCATTGTGGGGTCTTTTGCACAAAACCGGCATGCTCTTCGGTGTGCTCTTTGGTGTGCTCTCCGGCGGAGGCGGCAATCAACAAGGTGATCGTCCAGACGACACGCAGCTTCAGTCCGCCATTCATGTAAAATGACTCCGGGATGCCTCCTTGGTCCTCACGACCACAATTGGGGTCCCTCTCAGCTTCAATGGCGGGATCGATGGGGAGATCGTAGCCAGCAGCGGGCCACCGATGGAAGGAGGGGGCGACAAGGATGGCGCAACTCTCGAGTGAGCTCCCGAACTCGGCCTTCCACTTGAGGAGGGCGCCACCGTCGACGCCGTCGATGTCGAGCTTGCCGTCGGGGAGCTCGATGCAGAGCCGACGGAGCTCCTTGAAGGAGCGGAGGACCTCGCAGGGGGAGTGGTGGGAGACGGTTTAAATCGAAAAATTCTGAACGAGGAGAGAGGGAAAATTTCGTGCCTCAGATGGGACGGTTTAAATCGAAAATAAGCGAGGGATTTTTTGTCGCTAATCTGGCGCTAATTAGCTACGAAAAAATTCCCTCGCTAATTAGTGACAGATTAGATACAAAATAATTCCATCGCTAATCTCGTCGCTAATTACCATTTTTTCTTGTAGTGTTTGGCAATGAAAAAATTTCGTCGCTAATTCATCGCTCATTAGCGACGGAATTACGAGGGAGATATTTTCGTCGCTAATTTTGCAAATATTTTGAATGTTAGCAACGGATAGTTTTCTCTCGCTAATCCGTCACACATTTGCGATGGAAAAAATTCGTCGCAAATGTCTGTCGCTAATCCACATTTTTCTTGTAGTGAAACTTATTTCTTCTGACTCAAGAAAAGGCAATTGACATGTCTTTCCCATCTGAGAGCTAAAACAAATGAAATTATTTCTTAAAGCAGAACCAACAGTTATGAGGTTTTTATTTTTGAGAAAACTTACAACCCTATGCTAGAGATGCTCAAGTCATTGGTCTCACCTCTCTTCATCAACGATCTTGAAACAATTAGAGAAGAAGTTGAATGATCTTTAATTTGATTTTCTTGTAGTGCATATAGAATCCTTTTCTCGGCACCACTGTTTGGTTTGTCCCCCTGACCTTTATAATGCAACTGGATGAGAAGAATTTAAAATCATAAGGCAAGTCAATGGTGAGTTGGCTAACAAAAATCAAGTCTTTCTTTAGTTGAGTAACAAATATAACATTTTTTAAATAAATAGGATTGGGATGTGATTCAATTTTGGCATTTCTTTGGTGAGTAATTGGTAGTTTTTCTCTATTTTCAACCATCACGTCATTTCCTTTATACGGCTTCAAGTTTCAGAGTTTACCTGAATTGTCTGTATCATGTGTATTGTTGTGCCTGGGATGGCATCTTGATTCTCAGTTATGTTTATGGCTGCCAATGTTTGAGGTATGTCATCAGCTTGAAAGGCGGTATTGAACCTATTAAAACACTTCAAAGAGAAATGATTCTTTTTATTGAGCATTTGACAAACAATAGGTTCACTGTTTTCTTTCTTTTTACTTCGATTCTGAATTGACTTTTCCCACTGATTGTTATTTTTCTTAGCTTCACTGAGTTGCTCCCTTAAATGAATACTCAACCTTTTAAATTGAAATGATAGTGACCATTCCCCTTCTTATTTTGATTTTGTTGGCCAGAAAATGCCATCTGAGGTTTGCTGGTTTCATGAAGCTTGTTCCTGGCCTTATAACTTTGCAAGAGAGGAACGATGGCCTTATATGTGTACCAATGGTTTTAACATGGTGATCACAAATGGTTCAAAACCTTGCCCAAAGCCTTGGAGCAACCAGAACATATTGTGAATTCTGCACTTTTTTTCTTGATTTTTTTTTTTTGAAAGATAAGCTGGGGTTAGGCAAACCCCCGCCACTTGAACAACATACCATTGGGTTTTGAACTTGCGACGTCCCAACACATGGTGACGTGCACTAACAGCTCCTACCAAACAAGCCGTTGGTATTCTTTTCCTGGTTTTGCTCCAGCTGTAGTGTTATAGATAAATGGTGCAGGCATGGGCATCTCGTCAGTGAGATATAAGGTAATAATGATTCATGTCATTTCATTAAAGCCTGCATCCATGAGCTAGCTAGTAGTCTTCATTTCCACTAGTGATGATTGATGAGGAGAGTGGAACACCAATCTCACTGCTCCACTTCCTAGGTGTCCCGAACACCATTGCTCTAGGGAGAGGGCCAGGGTAGAACAACACTGCACATTTTTAGGTGTCTCAGTGGAAGCGTGGGACGCTATGTTTCAGGCATCCTGTGTGCACCATTTGCATCGGGCACGTGAAGAGCGGACAGCAGAGACCCGCAGGCACTGTTGTGCGCACAATCAAACACCCCCTAAGGTAACAGAGGATCAAAAGGCCTTGTAACGCAAACACAAAATCCAAAACTCACATCCTAATAAGCCTCAAAGTTTCTTTCTCTATCAAAGTCACTCTCTTACAAGAACCCCATGTAGGATATTATTAATAAGAATCCAGCTTCAGATAACCCAAATGTAGTTTCGATAAATTGCGGACTTTCAAAGCATTGTGACTTTCCTCCAGATAAATCAAATGTGGCTTCCAGTATTCATAATACACTGGAACACTGAAAAGTCCATCATACGGCTGCTACCAGTTTCATAAAGCTTCATCAGCTGAAGAGTCCAACACACAACTACTATCGGTTCTGATAAGATCTATCAGAAAATGATAATCAGTAATTATCATTTTCTGGTAAAATGATAATTCAAGACTATCGCATCCCATCAAAACTATACTTCATGTATTTTTGTGTACACAGTTCCTTGTAATTTTGTATATTCAAAGACCTATAAATAGATCACTCGACTCTCTAGAAAATATATAGAGAAATTCGTGATTCAAAATCTTCTTGCAATTCTTTCATGGTATCAGAGCTTCTCTTCTCCAACGAGTCATCCATGGCAGCCTTATCATTCTTTTTGTCCTCCATGACCCAATGCAACGCCATTGCCAGCCTAGTCTCAATAAAGTTGAATCGAGACAATTACATGTTGTGAAGATCACAACTTGAATCAGTCAGGATCTTCTTCAGTTTGTTGATGGATCTTGTCTACAACCAGATCCCTTTACTACTGAAGATGGACGTAAGATGAAAAAACTGAATTACCCTATTTGGATTCGTTCTTATTAGTTGGCCCTCAGTTGGATTAAAGCTATGGTCTCTAAAGTGGTTCTCGGGCAAATCATAAGAACTAAAACGGCTCGAGAAGCCTGGCTTCTCTTGAAAAAAGCATATGGGTCACAATTTCCTTTAAGACTCATGCTTCTGAAGAAAGATCTCACCTTTATCAAAAAAAAGAATATGGACATGTTGTCCTATCTGGATCGTATTAAATTTTTAGCCAACTCTCTTGTTGTTGCTTGTCATACTATAGGAGACGATGAGCTGGTACAAATAACCTTAAACGGCCTTCCTCTTGAATATGAAAGTTTTGTAACCTCTATTACCACCAATTCTGCCATGTATACTTCCATAGATTTGTATGATCTGCTCCTTAATCAAGAACGATGTGTGCTTCTGACCCGCACCAAGCCTTCTGAAACTCAAGAACAACAACAAATTGCCTTTTCCACGTTCAGAGGAAGAGGTCGTGGCCATGGTTACTATCATGATCATGGCAGAGGACAAGGAAAAAAAATCTTCAAACATGTCCAACAACAATACTGCGCCCCAAACGCAGGGTGGTCGTGGAGTTGTCATCTACCAATACCGTAGAAAATGTGGCCATATAGCCAAAACGTGTTGGGATATCCCTCAATCCTTTTCTGTTATGTCTCTCCAGCAAAACATAGATGATTTTTGGTATCCTGACACCGATGCTACCAATCATCTCACCATGGATGATAATCATTTTTCTCAAAAGTCACAATATCAAGGGAGTGAGCATATCATGATTGGTAACGGTAGGATGCTTTCTATTTCACATGTTGGTAATCTTACTCTAAACGCCCATGGTTCTACTTTTGATCTCAATAATGTTCTTCATGTCCCTGTTATCTCGAAGAACTTGTTATCTGTGGGCTAGTTTACTGAAGATAATAATTGCACTTTTGAATTCACTCCCTTTGAATTTTGTGTTGAAGACCTACAGACAGGCAAGATTCATCTACGGGGACCAAAATCAAGTGCGGGACTATATCCAATCAAAGTTGATGATCAAGTAAAGGTGGCGGCATATGTGGGTAAAGCGGCATTCCTTGATATATGGCACCAACACCTCAATCATGCAAATAAAAAGATTATTTATTATTTAAATTCTAAACATTATATTTTTGTTAATAAGCATGACAAAATAAAAGAGTGTGAGAGTTGTCTTATTGGCAAAGCTCACAAACTCCCATTTGGTAAATCTTGCTCTTCTACCTTATCTTCTCTGGAACTTCTACATGTTGATGTCTGGGGGCCAACTTCAGTATCTTCATGCGAAGGTTTTCGGTTTTAACTTCTTATAGTAGATTATTTTTCTCGGTTTACATGGCTTTTTTCGTTACAAAGTAAGTCTCAAGTTTTTGAATGCTTTAAGACTTTCATTCATATTACTGAAAAGCACTTGCAATAATCCATTTGTACCTTTCAATCTAATAATGGAGGAGAATTCACCAGCCATGACTTTGAAACATTTTTAAAAGACAATGGTATTCTTCATCGTTATTCATGTCCTCACACTCCGGAATAAAACGGCCTTGCTGAGCGCAAACATTGGCATATTGTTGAAACTCACTTGAGCCTGTTACATAATTTCTCATTGTCTGGGTCTTTCTAGGTTGATGCCTTTCGAGCAACGGTCTATCTTATCAACCGTCTTTTGACTCTTGTCCTTAACTGAAAAAGCTCGTATAAGCTTCTTTTTCATAAACCCTCCGACTATAGCCATCTCTATGTCTTTGAAGCCTGTTGTTATCCTCTCCTCACTCTATACCGCACCAACAAATTTTTGGTTTAGACTACCGCCTGTATTTTTCTTGGCTATGCCTCTCATCATAAAGGCTATCTTTGTTTTGATCCTACCCAGTCCCATCTTTATATTCCTCGTCACGTCTACGCACATATATGTTAGACCTTGGCATGGGTCTGTTTTGGACAGACTCCAGCCTATGCACGGAATGCAGCCGCCTCGCTGTCAGGTTCGCTGCCACCCCCTTTTGGTGTTGGCAGCTAGTGTATATATGTATATCTATATATATACATATACATATTTATGTTCCTTTTGTCGAGCCCTAGAGAGTTGAGAGTGGGCCTTTGGGCTGCAGCCTACGCGGCTGCAGGTACTTAGGCAGCATGGGGTCCAATACCCCAACAACGTTATAGTTTTGACTCATTGTGACTCAATGTATTGTACTTGTTGGCCGAAGAAATATTGTATGTATTTTTCTACCTTCATCGCCGAGCTTCTAGCCTTGTTAGCAAAACCTTCGAGCTGCATCCAAAGGGGCTGCAAGCGTATCTGTACGGGATCCAATATCCCAACGAGTCCACAAGTACATGGATTAATCATAACTTGTGCGGCGTGTGTGAGTGGTCGTTGTTCAATGCAAGTTACATGGATATAGGGGTGCATGCGTAGATATGTATACGTAGTGAATGGTGAAAACCATTAATTATTGTAGTATTGTTTCACCCCCGTTGCGGGTGTGGTCGTCTTTGCATAGAGCAGGGAGTGTTCGCAAACGATGTCTTGTTTAATGCCTCGTGATAAATAAGGTGGTTGCGGAATTGAGAATGTATGTTACCTGTTGAATGAATTATTTCAAGTATGGCACCACCCTTGTTATATATGTATATATCCTTGACACTTCATAACTCAATGATTTAAATGTATCTTGATAATGTCACGTAACGTAGTTGTACACACTCGAGCATTTAAGCTTTGCTCTCATGAATGCTATCATATGTCCACCCTGGTGACATTTGAATGCACTATCACATTGGCACACCTCACGGTTTTACCTTAGTATGGAGGGAGTTTGAGGCACCCTTATGTTGTAGTCGCAGTCTTATGAGACTTATACGACTGTTAGAACTCCTTGGCGAGTCTTGTTGCGGGCAATGGCCCCACTTAGCGAGATGAGCTCGCTTGTAGTTGCGAATGCATGGTTATGAACCTTGGCACAGCCTCTGAGTCACACCTTACCATGACAAATGTTTCTAACCATCTCATCATAGCGTACAATGGTTGGCATTGTCGCTTGACTAGTTCTCGCACTGGTGGCATGGTGCACATACGTATCTACGTGTATCCTTACACACTTCACGATATTACATCAATAACTTTATGTTCTGTGATGCATACCTCTTCTGGTTGCCATGACTATCCTTGATAGTTCTTTCTGGGCCAAACCCATTTGGTCCAGGGGATTCAGTCCCAGTAGTATGCGGATTGCGGGACAGTGTGGCTGGTTGTCCCTCTTTGTCTCTTTCCTTAGTTAGACCCTTGCTGCGACTGGTTTGCTTTCACCTCGTTGTGGGTGATGTCACAATTCGGCAGCATAGCCCAAACCAGGCTTGCGTGTGTGAGCGCAGTGCCTTTTTCATCGGTGTGGTAGGTAAGATCACCTACCCCTTTTTGGGAACTGTTCCAACACAGTTGTTGGATTCTCTTCCCTTTTTGTCTTGTTTTCCCACTTCGATAGAGAGTTCCGGACCCCAGCCTAAGAGGTTGCATTAGTGCCTACAAGACAAGACCTGATGAACCTGCTACCTAGGTTTGTACCATTGTCTAGACCAATGGGCGGCATGGGTCCGCATAGCAGTATCACCTTTATAGTGTTGGAGACTTCATTCCCGAGTTGTGCAGCTATAGTACTTGGGCTGCCTTCTAGCTGGATGATGCTGCGGGTTTTAGGCGAGAGTTTGGCCTTGTTACAACCCGATTGGGTTGTTGCTGTTGCGGCTTCGATGCAGCAAATGTTCGAGCTTCGTCATTGTAGTTTCGTAGTCCTTTGTACGAGATAGCTAGTTGACTAGTCGTACCTTCCCCATTGCACGACATAGTTGCCACTTTACTCGTTAACAACGATTGTCTCTGTCGCCGCCGTGATGGCAATAGTAAATAGTTAAATATGTATTTTGTTATGTGTGCATTGTTACGATAAATACATTGGAGTTAGCACTCTCTGTTATGTGTGGGTTGCCAAATATAAAGCATGTGAACACTTATGTGTGACACGATTCCCTGTAACCGTGTGCGTATTAGTTTGCATGAAATTAGATTATTTGGAGGCTTTGGTTTGATGATTCGAACAATGTGTCTTTTCCTACGTGTTCATGACACTTGGCTATTGCACTCCTTTTGAGGTATGTGTCCCTCGTTGTATAGTCGCGAGATTCATGAGATGCGAATGTTTGTACGATGATACTCTGTGTATGCTTGTCGTAAATCTCCTTAGCATGTCATTTTCGAGTTGTAGACCCACTTTGCGAGATGAGCTCGCTTATATTAAAGATACATGCTTTGTATGTTGTCTCGATTTGTTCGAGAGCGGTTTTACCGTGGCCACATGTTTCTAACTATCTTATTATGAGGCAAGTTGCTCTACAATGTTGAATTAGCTTGTTTGTATACTTGTGGTATTCTGCTCATGTATGACTACTCGCACTTAAGATATACTCGCTTAGTTCGTACTATTGCATTGAATTGCGATGCATGGTCACACTTGATTGTTCAGTACATACTCGTACTGTTTTGCCTTGTTTGTGGATATGCGAGTGCCATTGTTAATGTTTAGAGACAATGCTTTACGCAATAGAATATTGATGAAATATCATATGCATATGAATGTGTATTTGCTTGTACACTTATCTGTCTCTCAGAGATGTTATATATAATACCTTTGTGGTTGCATTTGTGCAAAAGATAGAACTTGTGATATTCTTACACTTTGCACTTGGCACACCCTGACACAGTTGTTGAGTAGTGCGTACCCTGAGGAGGTACTTTGCTTGAGGCTTTGGTAAGCGCACCACATGCCCTTACTTCATGAAATGGAAATATAACACCATAGGGTATGAATAATGATATGACTTGATATGGGCTCAGTTAGAGTCTTCGGGCAGTGGCCCTTGTGTTGTGTGGACTCTTGTGTGATATACCCTGAATAAGAAATAAATAATATGGTGTTGTGACTGCTTTCATGAGCAGTGTGCTCTGTTGGCCGCGTGAGGCTGAGTACGTGAATGGGCAGGCCAAGTCCTCGTTTTGCATACCCTGCGGGGACCACGAGGCAAATTCCTCATTGTGAGGTATGACTGAATAATGAGCCTAAGAAAGATAAACCGGCTTCGTCCCATTCACAAAACGGTTCACCTTGGGAGAAGGTGGATGGTACAGCCCTGAGTGACTTGTCGTTACTACGACACGTGTTTTGACAGGAGCCGTAGCGCCCTTTAGCCTTCAGTCACTCAGAGTTAGGGAGGTCGAAGTTACCTTTTTAGGACCTCACTACTGCAGTAGTATGGATTGCAATCCTTCCCTATACGAGTATTTTCTCCTAGTTGTGTGTTGCTCGCATGAGGTTGAACTTGGTTTGTAGCTTCCCCGGTTACCACACTAGAACATTAATAACAAACGTCGGGTGCATGTCTCACAGAATGCGAGGTTCCTTCGCGTACCCGAAGGAGTAATCAGAAGAACTTAAAGACTAACCAATCAGCTGACTTACTATAATTGTACTTTACTTGTTCTCTAGTCTGTGCTTTAGTTTCCGTTCTTGATCAGTTGTTACTTTGGTTGTCTTGTTATTCAGTACTTGGTACAGTTTGTTACGACCTTGTGTCTGCTTTACCGTTATTACAATTGTTACTATAGTTGCTTGCTGATTAGCTCTCATTGCCGTTCAGATTGGTTGTTTTAGTTATTTGTTGTACGACTGCTCTAGTTGCTTGTTCGTTTCCAGCACTTGTTACAGTTACTACAGTTTGTTACCTTTCAATTGACTTGTACTTGTCCTTCTCGCACTTACCTGACACCGATCACAGCACATTGGTTAATTAAGTTCCTTGATGCATGCTTTACCAGTTGATATGGATTGTGAAATGAAGTAGCGTAGCCACCGTTCATGAATTCCTGCTAGTTACTTCCACTTATAATTTTGTACTCTTGCTCATGCTATAGCTGATTAATTATTGTAAATGTGCATGCCATGTATGTCATGTATAGCTCTACTTCGTTTTCTACACTTTGGTATATTGTGTTTGGTTTGTCTCACCAACTCGAAAGAGTACTGACCTTGTTTTATGGGGATACAGGTTGCTTAGGCGTGCGATGCGGCTCGATGTGCTGCAGCGGACTCTGAACCCACACTTCTGGCAGTCGATGGATCTTGGCAGTTTCGGTTTTTGTATAAGGGAATGAGATTGTACACTTGTAAATGTATTTAATAAAAAAGTTGTCTCTTTAATATTGTTGTTCCATGTAGCTCGCCCAGAGTTTCCACTTGTCTTTCCCTTTCAGTTTTCCGCACTTGTGCTCTCTGGTTTTCAAAAAAAAAAGAATTTACCTAAAAATCCAAAGGATTTTTTTCCGAGTAGAAATTCTGGAGCGCCACACACAGACCATGGGTCTGGACATGCACCATTTGTGCCAAGTGTCCAAATTGAGTGTCTACAGAACAGCAAACACGGGACTTCCAAACCACAGGTTCTATGCTTCTTATATTATTTTCTCTTTTTAAAACTCTTTTCTCTTTTATTTCTTTTTTTTCATAACAAATTGCGGCAAGGGAAAAGACAATGCGGGCTAGGTGGTTGAACATCTAGAAGATCTCACCCTGGCCTTGCTTAGATGGAACCAGACCTAGGTGGGCTCACCCTTGCCCTGGTCTGAACTGGGGTGGTTTAGACAAGGTGGGTGCTGCAGAGGGAAAAACCTCACTAGAACCGCACCGGACTGGAATCGCCCGGCATTCCAGCAAAGCAAACGACCAGACCACAGGGGTCACAAGGGACCCTGGTCTGAACCCAAAAGTTTAGACCATGTGCTACACACAGAGTGCAGTCTGGTCTAAGGGCCAAAACTGTGGCCGGCTAGGCCACCTGGGTGCACTAGCACCCGGTGCCCTGCTGCCGCACCAAGGGCCTAGCTGGGAGCAGCTGGTCGAACCCTTGTTCAAACCAGGGTGCTTTTGGCTAAGTACAACCCAGGAGGATGCAGGCCATGGGCCCGCACAAAAGAGGCTTGCCTTCAAAATACAACTCGGGTACAGCCTGCACCCAGATCTAGCCCTTACAAGGCTCTCCAAAAAGAAGGGTGGGGGGTGCCCCAGCCGAGTCCCTGCTTGGCCAAGGAACACCCTGACAGGTCTGAACCAGGGTGGTTCAAACCAATCAGACTGAGGGTCAGGGAGCTATAGCAGGCTCTGGCTGAGGGTGCTGCTGCAGCTCAGCCACGAGCAAAGAAAAAAAAAAGAAGAGAGGGCAAAAAGGGGTTGCTTGCGTCCTGGGAAGAAAAAGGAGGCAGCGGCTGGAGTGGGCTACGAGCAAGCCCAGACCGATCGCTCCAGCACTTCCAAGGCCCACCAAGCGGACCTTGCTTAACACCACATCAAAGAGAAATTGCTTAGGACGAGGCAAACTCCAACCAAAAAAGAAGGAAACAACAAAATAAAACTCACATGAGCAAGGCTAAAAAGAAAAGAAGGAAAAAAAGAAGAACAAGAAGGCGTTTTTTGTTTTGCAAGGAACGAAGGAAAAACAAGTAGCTTAAAGTCCCTCACACTTCATGGAGTGAAATGGAGGGGTTTAAAGCTTTACTCCAGGCCTCAAGAAGCAAGCATTGTAAAAACAAATAAAATATCATGTGAAGAATGTGGATGAAAAAAAAATATATTAAGTGAGTGGGTGTTCAAAAGTGATGAAGCACAACAAACATTAATCAAATAAAACCCACTAATCCGCCAAGGATCCGTGCATGCAACGGATGCACAAGGATACCATTGGCTTCACGTGTTCTCATTCCATATGCCAAACTCTAAGAAAAATGGAAAAGCAACATTGAAAATCTTCACCTTGGGTTTTCGGATGAAAATGTAGGAGAGGGAATCAGCTACTAGCTTGAGAGCTTCCCTCACCAAAGGGTTGCACAACACACCCTAGCAACACACAGATACTCACATGGTTGTGGAGAGAAAGAAGAAGAATGAGAGGGACAGAGAGAGAGAGAGAGAGAATCACAAATTTTGGCTCTCTCTCTTTCTTGAAGGCTTTTAAATGCAAGAGAATCACATGGAGTGGCTAGGATTTAGTCTTGGGAAGATGGAGGGCTGGGAGTGTTTCACGCCCCTCCATGCCATGGCAAATTTGTAATTGTCATGCATGGCCGCCCAACTCCACCACTTGAATTCTTCTTTTTGAAAATCACAAAAAAGCATATCATAAATACTATGGGGTGCAGCCCCATGCATCTCTTGGAATGGCACACCACCCTCGTGATGATGCCCAAAACATCATCATGAGGTCTTGAGCTCAGCGCATGGCTCATTATGAGCCTCCAAAGGGATTACAGGATTGCCATGGGCACCGCCCACTTGGCCAATCTGTGGCACTCTTTCCAAAAGACTCATAGAACTTACCTCCATACCATCGCCCAGCTTGGTCAACCCTTGACCAGCTGGTCTAGGGCTGTCCAAAAATACAAATAGGGGTCGACCAAGGGCTTGGGTCAACCCCCCTAGTCGGATCTAAGACATAAATGAAGAAAATTATGATTAAATTCCCAATTATAACTAGAATTTCCAAGTGTATTTTTAATTTCCATCCTTTGTGAAAATTATCTCTGATATAACCCATACCTTATTGATATACATTCTCCATTAATTCACATAAAATAATAGGATTTTGACATGATTTGAATTATTCGATTCTAGATCCGGTTAACCTTATATCATTTGAATTGAATTTAGGGTTTCGACAATTAATGTATTGTGGATTTGCATTCGTATTAATTCATACATCTATATGTGTATACATTAGGGTTTTGTATATATGTACACACACACACACACACACACACACACACATATATATATATATATATATATATATATATATATATATATATATGTGTGTGTGTGTGTGTGTGTGTGTGTGTGTGTGCGGGAAAACCTCGTAACCATACCAAAAAGATTTATCACAGAATCACATCATACAATGCATTTTCTCAGAAAAATCGCGGGTCTTACACCCTCTACCTCCACCCCCCTCACCACCCATCGTACTTGTAGACCATTCACATCCTTCATATACTCCTTTTTCGTCTGTGACCTCTATCACCGACCCACCTGCATTTTCCTCCCCTATTTCTGAATCTTGTCACTTGCCTACCTGATCACACCCACCCTATGATCACATGTTCCATGACCAACTCTCTTAAACCTCGTGCTTTCACCACTACCTGCCATCCTTTATCTCTCTCTTGCTTCAGCTTTGTTCTTCTTACCCCCGAACCTACCATGTTCAAACAAGCCAACCTTGACTCTAACTATCGCACAGCTATGGAAGAGGAGTTTCACGCCCTTCATCTCAAGCACACCTGGGACTTTGTTCCTCCCCATCCTTATTATAACATTGTTGGCTCCAAATGGGTTTTTTCACATCAAACAGCATAATGAGAGTTTTATGGCTCGTTACAAGGCCCGTCTCATTGCTAAGGGCTTTCATCAAGAGGAAGGTGTTGATTTTTGTAAGACATCCCGTCCCATTGTCAATCCCACCACCATTCGTGTTGTTCTTACTCTCGTGGTTTCATTAGGCTGGCCTATCCATCAGTTGGATTTTAATAATGCTTTTTTGAACAACCTTCTTTCTGAAGAAGTTTATATGGCACAACCATCTGGTTTTGAAGATTCTGCTTTTCCTCACTAAGTATGTAAGCTCGATCGAGCCTTGTATGTTCTCAAGCAAGCTCTTCGTGCCTAGTATCAACGACTCAACACTTATCTCTAGTCTACAGGTTTCACATTTCTCTCTCTGATGTTTCATTGTTTATTCTTTAAGATCATGGACTAGCTCTTTGTATATTGGTTTATATTGATGATATTATAATTACTGGCAGCTCCGCAATTTCTATTAAGCAACTCATTTGACAGCTTAGTCTTGCCTTTTCTATCAAAGACCTTGGACGTCTGAATTATTTTCTTGGCATTGAAGTTATTTATGGTTATTCAGGCCTTCTTCTCTCTCAGCATGCCTATGCACTAAATTTACTTCATCGTGCTACCATGGTTGATGCCTAGCCCGTCTCTACTCCTTTGAGTGCCACAGCTCAATTATCTAAGGATGATGCTCCATTGTTCCATGATTTCACCCTTTATCGCAACATTGTGGGTGGACTTCAATACCTCACCATTACGCAACCTGACATTGCCTTCGCAATCAATAAAGTTTGTCAATATATGCACCAGCGCAAGGTTGCTCATTGGTCTGCTGTTAAACGTATTTTACACTACATCAAAGCAACAATTCATCATGGCTTGTTCCTCTCACGGTCCTCTTCTCACCAACTCAGTGCCTTCTCTGGTGCTAATTGGGCTGGCAATATTGATGATCGCAAGTCTATGAGTGGTTTTGCCGTGTTTCTAGGGACCAACTTAGTCTCTTGGTCCTCTCGCAAGCAACGAATTGTCGCCCGTTCCAGTACTGAAGCTGAATACAAATCTCTCACCTGCGATGCATCGAATTTACTTTGGCTCAACTCTCTCCTCCACGAGCTCGATTATGGGTCCTCTTCGCCACCTATTCTATGGTGTGACAATCTTGGAGCCTTATACCTCGCTGCCAATCCAGTTTTTCATGCCCGTACTAAACATATTGAAATTGATTTTCACTTTGTTCACGATTATGTGCAAAACGACATCTTCAAGTTCGTTTCATCCACTCCTCTGATCAGTTGGCCGACAGCCTAACTAAACCACTTTGATTTTCATGGTTTGCTTCTCTTAGAACCAAGCTCCGCACGGTTGATCCCACGATGAGCTTGGAGGGGCATGATAAGAA
Source organism: Nuphar pumila (assembly GCF_984573655.1). NCBI lineage: Eukaryota > Viridiplantae > Streptophyta > Magnoliopsida > Nymphaeales > Nymphaeaceae > Nuphar > Nuphar pumila. The sequence goes on from NC_143260.1 coordinate 55,862,662, forward strand.
TCCGGCTTCAGATAACCCAAATGTAGTTTTGAGAAATTACGAATTTTCAAAGCATTGTGACTTACCTCCAGATAAATCAAATGTGGCTTCCAGTATTCATAATACATTGGAACACTGAAGATTATATCCTACGGCTGCTACCAGTTTCATAAAGCTTCATCAGCTAAAGAGTTCAACATACGACTACTATCGATTCTGATAAGATCTATCAGAAAATGATAATCAGTGATTATCATTTTCTGATAAAACGATAATTCAAGACTATCGTATCCCATCAAAACTATACTTCATGTATTTTCGTATACACAGTTCCTTGTAATTTTGTATATTCAAAGTCCTATAAATAGATCACTCTACTCTTTGGAAAATATACAGAGAAATTCGAGATTCAAAATTTTATTGCAATTATCTCACCCTTTCTTTGGAAGACCTATATAATTTTGAGAAAAAACATGATAAAAATCACCTACTGCATTTTATTGAAATATTATCATGTAATTTTTCTGATATTTACAAAAATATATTTTTTACATATTTTTGTATTTTAATGTTTTTATATTTATAGATTTTATTAAATTTTTAAATAAAAATATATTGCTATTTTTCCTAAGATCTTAATGTGAAAAAAAGTTTTTTAATTTATGGTTTTCTTCATTTGTTAAGAAAACCCCGATAGTGAGAATTGTGGTTTTAATATGTATGTTTTTTGTTTTCTTGGTAAAAGTCACCTAATTTTTATATTTTGTCACTTTTTATGCCTTTTTCCTTATATTTTTCTTTATGTTTTTTTATTGTTAATAAGTGGCTTTTTTCTTTTTTCTTTTTCCTTTTTAAGCAAGCCAGTGGGCATAACCTCAACTGTCACTCTAGCTAGAACTCCCTACCCCGTAAGAACCAATATTGTCAGTATGGGTATCGGCCCTGAATGGTTGGGCCACCGATACTCAACTGAATCGTTCTATATGGACTGAAATTTTTTTTAAAAAATATATGTGTTAAAAACAATAAAATATTTTAAAATAATATTAAAAGTATTTTTTGGTATTTTTTTACATTTATTAAAAATAGGCAATTCAGGCCTGCAGCTTATTGAATTTGTGTGGATATGCACGGATACTGATAACATTGGTAAGAACCTAAAATACCAAATGGTGTTGCTACCTACCAATCCAGATGCTACATTTTAACTGAATTTCAATCTCAAGGAGACTTTAGTTAGCACACCTGTTTGGTGAAATTCCAAATGATTTCTGACTGAAGGAAAAATATATAGACTCCAAAACCAAGCCGAGAGATATAGCCCAGCCAGTCTTCCGTGCATAGAATTGACGGTTGAAGATCCCAAAGGATCACTTCAAGTTCAATCAAAGATGACTCATAACTGACAAAGTCACTTTTGAAATGCATCTCTTCACCGACAAAATATAATAAAATTGAGTAATCAAACACTAGTTGTCAATTTAAAGAGACAGTTTTTAACATCTAATCGAAAATAAATTATTTTTTAATAAAAACTCAAACACTAGTTATTCTTGCTAAGAGAGCATTTCAAATTTTGTCAAAACTTTAAGGCAATGTTTTCAGTATCCGCCTACATGGTACCGGCAAAAAATTGACACGATACTAACCAAAATCGATTATTTTTTTAATAAATATAAAAAAAATGCTTCAAAATATTATTTTAATGGTTGTAACACGTGTCATATTCTGATTGATATGAAATATTTTTTAGCCCATTCAGAATGATTCACTTGAGAATCAGTATCAGCCCGATTCGTTGGCCAAACGATTCAGGGCCGATACAGATACGGACACACCGGACCCCAACTGGCCTGCATGGGGCTCACTGGCTCAGGGGACAGCTTGAGACTCTCCACCCTGACAGTCTTGGCTGGCATGACACGGCTTGCAGACTTGCAGTGCTTGCAGTATATCATTCATTTTCCGATACCTAAAGTCTTAGCTTATAGTCTTTTAATTAGTTCTATCTTTTACTTTTTCATTTTCCTTCTAGAGGTTTACTTCAAAGGTTATCTTCAACATTAACTCCTAGAAACGTAACGTGATTCAGAAGTCCAATTATAGATAAGACTTTTAGGATTGAGTGGCCAGCCTAGGTCCACCCGTGTCCATCGTGTCTTAGCAGGTCTTAATAATCCAGATGAAAATGTCTCACGCCCATCGACTTGTTCAACCCATCTGGGTGTCCAGGTCCAACCTGCCCAGGAGGTCCTTATCACAATGATGTGGTTACATGGGATGGCTTAGTTGTGATCCATGACATGGATGGCACCAAGTGGGCCCACAATTGATCCTGAGGTTATTCAGTGCTAGCAGGCATATCCTGGTTAGGCCAACTCAACCCAGCTGTACTTGCGCCATTTCACCCTTAGGTCTGCTAAGCTAAGGTTTATCACGCAGTCCCAGACCCAGTATTTGTCAGTCTATGACCTGGATCCGGACCACAATCCAGGCAAGGTTTGGACAACTTGGACAGTACTGGATCTAACACGAATTGTGGTAATCATGGTTTGATGACTTGAGATACGCCTGATCGGAGTCTGCTCTTGTTCAAGCCTGAACCCAAACTCGGAGCCGAGTTGACTAGTGGTTGCGGCAAAACTCATTTATTTAGATTGAGGCATGATCCAGTGATCGGGTTGAGTACTTTATAAAATACTCGGGCAACACAAAACACAGCTGACATGGAAAAAAACACTTTGTAAAAAGATCGTTGGGTAATTTCCTGTGTTTTGTGTGAAACAAGTACTTTGTATAAATTACTCAGCCCCGATTGCTGGATCTTCTCCCATTTAGAGCCAATCAAAGTTCACGAAGCAAAGCCAACCTATTGTATTTGTGCCGACTCTTGGCCAAGATATCACTAGAGTATATCCTAGTTTAGACACTGTCCAGTTTGAAAACAAGGGGGTGTTTGATAGCACGTTATGCGCATCATGCGGAAGGTTTCGCATCAAACTCCAGACTCATGGCGTGCTTGTGGAACGGACACCCCACCCCCTGTTACACTGGGAATAGGGATGCAGGATACACGGCTTAAAAAAAAAAAACTTGGGTGGTTGGGGTCTACCCCCCATCTCTCTCTCTCTCTCTCTCTCTCTCTCTCTCTCTCTCTCTCTCTCTCTCTCTCTCTCTATATATATATATATATATATATATATATATATATATATATATATATATATATATATATATATATATATATATATATATATATATATATTCTTCTCTAATTCTAATTAGGGGTCTACCCCTTTTCTCTCTCTTAATATATACTCTAAATAAGAGTTTTCTTTTGTTAGGGCTTTGAATCAAATTTCTTTAATTAGGACTTTTAATATTTAATTTTATTAGGGTTTCTTTTGATTTGGTTAAGTTTTTTTTTTAATTGGGGCTTTGAATCAAATATCTTTAATTAGGGTTTTTCTTTGATTTGATGAGGTTTTCTTATTTGATTAGGGTTTCTTATAGTTACTTTGCTTAGGTTTTTTCTTGTATTTGATTAAAATTGTTTTTCTTCGGTTTTTTTATTAGGGTTTGAAATAGGGATTTTTATATTTAATTTTATGATTTATCTATGGTTTATTTGATTTTATGGTTTATTTATTATTTAGTTTTTTGTAGTTTAGGGTTTTTTGGTTTATTTATGATTTCTTTTCTTGTATTTTAGGGTTTTATGATTTATTTATAGTTTTTTTATTTGTATATAAAAAATATGAATTCTCATTTTTTCTCAAATTACCCAAAATTTAAACATTTTTTGGTACTTGGATTCATTTTGAAATCCATATTTGGAGCTAAAATTCATAATTTTTTGATAAACTTTCATAATTAGATCTAATATCACACCGATTAAAGCATTTATATATAAAAAATATATCAATTCTTATTTTTTTCAAATTATTTATATTTTAAACATTTTTTAGTATTTAGATGTAATCCAAGACTAAAATCCTTAATAAACATGTTAAAACACTCCTATGGTGAGACCGATTGAGTCGTACCATTCAAAAGGAAGTTAGCTGACCCATTATCCATCATGTGTTCAAGTTGTCTGCACAGCATAAAAATCAAACAGGGAACCCAACAAACACAACTTCTTGTCCAAAAAAAAAAAACAATGTAATTAAGTTGTTAGACAGAACATTAGTTCTGTCTGCCGTGTTTCATCTAATCTTGGACAAGCTTCTAAGAGACGTACAGACAGCTGGGATCTGACAAATCTGGCTTGGCTGAGACTAATTCAACCAAGACTCTCTCTCTCTCTCTCTCTGACATAACTAGATGCACAGGACAACGTTTGAAAAAATCCAAATCCACAACCGACAAATCTTACAGACCTATGAAAGCAGAAAAAATGTCTTGAAAGTTAGTGAGACGAGAAAAAAGAAGAATATATTGAATAAGAACGCCGTGGTTTTCGTGGCAAGACAGAGAAAACAATAAAAGGAAAAGCAAATCCCACATACACCAATTATGAGCTCAAGCAGAGAGAGAGAGACAATATTAGTTGCAGGCTAGTTGGAGGGGTAAAGAGACTGGAGAAGAGAGGTGTCAACCTCCCCACCACATTGCAGTAGCGGTGGCATTGGAGTGACGGTGTGGGCGCCGCTATCGTTTACTACAAAGCCTGGACGGTGGCCTGCCCCCTATTCTTTTCTTTGACCACACCCATCACCTCTCACATCCGCGTGATAGTGAAGCCCATGACAACACCATGGACGTCTCTCATCAGTCATCAATCATCCTCCCAGTACCCTCACCTCATGTTAATCAATCAGACCCATTGATGCTATGATATTTGCTACATTGGATTCCGTTTGGCATCTGCAACAAATGACAAGAAGTTCGTGAACACTGTCCATGCCAATTAAGGGTGGCCAAATTCATGATTACTTTTCAACAATCTATTGAAACTTCTGGGTTCATTTGACATCGCACGAAATGTGACCAAGTTCGTGAACTCTAAAGAGTTTCTTATGCTTTGTGACCAAAATCATGGTATTCAACTTTTCAGCTGCTTCATTTCAACTTTGGGACTCATTTGGCATCACATGAGATGTCACCAAGTTCGTGACCTTTAACGTCTAGCATAATGTGTGACCACACGATTCTGACCCGCCATTCTGGAATATTGTTAATCGAGACCAGAAATATGAGCAATATCCAATGTCTCTATGGTATTAACCTGACCAATTTTGTCTTCTCTGCGTTTCTGCCATCCTAGGTCAAGTTTGTTCCACATGAAATACACCAGGTTTGGGAACTCTAATCTGTCTTCTCTAGAAAAAAGAGCGCATGACCAAGTTCACTGCCTTAAAGTATTTTACCAAACTAACTAAAATTGAGTTTGGAATAATATAAAACTTCAACAAATTCGTGAATTCTAGATTTCATCGTCGAATGTGCCAAGATTTGCACCAAACTAGCGTGTACAGGAAAACATATGGAATTGTGACGATTTGCACTCAACCTGCAATATCATGTGACGATTTTCACTCAGCCAGCAATACCTATGTCATGTTTTGCACTTACACTTGAGTAACAATTTGTAGAAATCATTGTAAAGAAGAACGATTGGAAGAAATCGTTGTGAAGAAGAACAATTGGAACTCTCAATTAGGAAAATGAGATATTTTATATATATATTTTATATCTTGCATATGCAACCTCTTTTATACAATCGGATGACAACCTGGTAAAGTAATAAAATTACAATGGAAAATACAGATATGCTTATCTTGAGGAAATGAGGAAACAGAATCAAACGTGATCCATCATCCGTGATCCTCCGATGATCATCCGTCAAATGAGGAAACAAATAAAAGTGGAAACAAATCTTAACAATATGAAAACCAATCCTAACACTCCCCCTCAATCTGGAGCATGAAGATCACGAAGGCTCAGATTGAAAGTCAATCTCACAAATATATCGTGTCCAAAAGGCTTGGTAAACATATCAGCAAGCTGACTTAAAGTGTGGACATAAGCAATATGAATGAGTCATGTACACAGTTTCTCGCAAACAATATGACAATCAATGTCGATATGTTTTGTACGTTCATGATACACTGGGTTTGCCGCAATATGAAGTGCAGCTTGATTGTCGCAATAGATATTTATGGGTGAATCATGAGAAACCCTGAGAGATAGGAGCAGAAGGTGAAGCCAAGTAATCTCACAAACCGTATTTGCCATGGCTCGATATTCTGCCTCCGCAGATGATCTGGACACAGTAGGTTGTTTCTTGGTCTTCCACGACATTGGTGTAGAGCCCAATAGAATGCAATAGCCAGACACTGAACATCTAGTTTTCGGACACGCAGCCCAATCAGAATCACAATAAGCATGAATCTAAAGAGAAGAGGAGGAAGATAGAAACAGTCCTTGACCTGGATGACGCTTTAAGTATCTAACGACTCGAAGAGCGGCATCCATGTGAGGTTGTTGAGGAGTATGCATGAACTGACTTAGGATGTGGACTGAGTAAAAAATATCAGGCCGAGTTAGGGTCAAATAGATGACATGCCCAACAAGCCATCGATATGAGGTTGGGTCATGCAATACTTTGCTTTCATTACTTGTGAGGTGTTGGCGTTGTTTCATAGGAACATTGACAGGTTTAGCTACTAATAAACCGGTTTTATCAAGTAATTCCATAGCATATTTCCTTTGAGATAGAATGATACTTTCTTTTGAGCGAGCAACCTCGATTGCCCAAAAAATATTTTAAAGTGCCCAAGTCCTTTATATGAAACTGACTGTGAAGGTATTGCTTAACTGTTTGTATGACACATGCTTTGTTCCCAGCAAGTATGAGGTCATCAACATACACAAGTAATGCGAGGAAAGCATCACCTTTTTGGAAAGTAAAGAGGGAGTAGTCCGCTGGAGATTGACGAAAACCAAATGTGAGGAGTGCAGAAGAGAATTTGGCAAACCAATTTTGAGGAGCTTGTTTAAGCCCGTATAAGGACTTGTGAGGTTTGCATACTCACTGAGGCTCCCCTTGTTGAGCAAATCCAGGCAGTAGAGCCATATAAACATTTTCTTCCAGATCGCCGTGAAGGAAGGCATTGTGCACATCCATTTGTTAAAGAATCCAGTTTGTGTTGCTGCTACTAAGAGAAGACATCAAACAGTTGTCAATTTTGCCACAGGGGCAAACGTTTCATGATAATCGAGGCTCTCTTGTTGGGAATACCTTTTAGCAACTAACCGAGCCTTATAGCGTTCAATGGTCCTGTCAGATTTGTACTTAATCTTGAAGATCCACTTGCTTCCAATGGGTTTGACTCCTGGTAGTAATTCAGTCATAGTTCAAGTATGGTTGGCTTCAAATGCCCGAATTTCAGCAGCCATAGCCTCTCTTCAACAGGAATGCTTCATAGCTTGAGTGAATGATGTGGGTTCAACTTCATGGGATATGGTAGTGAGGAAGGCTTTATGGGACAAAAAACATTTGGAAAACGAAACAAAATTTAAAAAAGGAAAGTATGTACCTTCAATCGATTTTGATGATGGTTGAGATGAGGATTGAATTGATGCATAGTAAAAATCCTTCAATCGAACAGAGGGCTGACGGTCTCTAGTGGACCGTCGTAAGTGGGTTGATAATGAGCTGTCAGATGTATGCAGAGAACTAGGGATTGTGTCAGAAGATGAAGCAGATTGCTCTAAATGAAGTTTTAGAGATGTCATTGGGGCAGAATGAGAGGAGTCATACTGGTCCAAAAGAGGTATAGGCAGCACCGGTTTAGGTGGTATCTCTTTACTCTTATGAAATGGAAAAATTTGTTCATGAAAAACAACGTCGTGACTAAAAAATATTTTATTTTTTTCTAAATCAAAAACTTTGTATGCTTTTTGTCCATGAGCATAGCCAAGGAAAACACACTTTGAGGCACGAGGATCAAATTTCGTCATGGTTTCACTAGTGTTGATAGCATAGCACAAACATCCAAATATCCTGAGATTTGTGTAGCTAGGTTTTTTCTGAAAAAGTTTCTCAAACGGAGGTTTGCCTCCCAATTTGGAAGAGGGTGTGCGATTGATAAGATACGTGGCTGTTAAAATGCATTCACCCCAAAATTTTAAAGGAAGATTTCTTTGAAAGCGTAATGCTCTGGCTACTTCGAGAAGCTGACAATGCTTTCTTTCAACAACGTCATTCTGTTGAGGAGTTGCAACACACGAATGTTGATAAACCACTCCTTGAGAGGAGAAAAACTCTTGCATCTCATGTGAAAAAAATTCAGAACCATTGTCAGTTCTGACGGTTTTGATTTTGCCTTTATATTGAGTTTCAATTAAGCAAAAATAAGATTTCAATAGACTCTGAGTTTCAAACTTATATCTCATTAGATATACCCAGGTGCATCTAGAGAAGTCGTCAACAATGCTTAGGAAATAATGAGCACCATTTAAAGAAGCTTGAGAATAAGGTCCTCAAATGTCATAATGGATTAAATCAAATGATTTTTTTATGACAATTCCACTCAACGAAAAAGCAAGTCTTGATTGTTTTGCTCTAGGACAAATTTCACAATGACATAAGTTATTCATCTGAATACTAGCATCATAGTTATTAAAAATTTTCATACGAGAAGGAGATGGATGCCCGAGGCGCCAATGCCAAAGATGTGTTGTGGTTTGGTGAGACGATAATGTTGATAGAATAGGTAGAGAATGATTGAAGTAATACAATCTATCTTTTTCCTCACCCGCTCCAATCGTTGTCTTTGATTGTAGGTCCTGAATAAGACAAGAGTTTGAAAAACATGTTACTGAACAATTGAGCTGCTTAGTCAATTTATTAACTGAAAGTAAATTGAATCTAAAAGAGAGAATGCACAAGACATCCTGGACGTTCATATTGGTGTTTAAAGTGGTTGAACCAATGTGAGATACTGGAATGAGATTACCATTTGGTAATTTGATTGGAGGAACTGAAGTATTTTGAAAGGAATGTGATAAGAATTCTGGGGAAGCAACCATGTGATCGCTTGCTTCGGAGTCTATAACCCACTTACCTGAGTGTGAATCGGAGTTAGAAACTGACAAACCTGTAAGATTTGCGGATGGAGCATTCTATCGAAGAAGAGCCATAAGCTGATGATATTCTTCTACTGTGAATGAAGGAACCATTGAGCTTGAGTTATTAACCGAATCACCAATGGGAGTCTTTTCATTAGAAACAACACCACTATGATCAAGTGACGTGGAGTTTGCTGCTCCACTGGTTCTTTGACTAACATTATACTGTTTATGTCCAGGAGGATACCCATGAAGAACATAACATTTGTCTTTCACATGTCCCACTCTGTTGCAATGAGAGCACGCAGGTCTGTTTTTTTATTTCCCTTCCAATTTTGATTTTTTGATTTTTGAAAGTTATTTGAAGACAATCGATTTGCATATCTTGAATTCACGGCACAAGCCACTCTGTCCATTGATTGACTAGACCCCTGTCGAGCTTCTTGTTGTTTCTCTTCTTGAAGTATCAACGAGTAGGTTTTTGCAATGGAAGGTAATGATTCCATTAACAGGATTTGTCCTCTCACTGTATGAAACGAATCATTCAAACCCATTAAAAACTGAATGACTCATTCCCTATGGAGTTGCTTGATCATACTTCTAGCAGCTCCACAAGTGCATACTGGCATGGGGGAATATGATGATAACTCATCTCATTATCCTTTTAGCTTGGTAAAATATGTTGCAACTAAAATAGATTCTTGTTGATGTTTTGCAAATGTAGATTGAATTTGATTAATTCTCTGAGCAATGCACTGAGTGAATCTCTCTTTGAGATCATCCCAAACTTCTTTAGTCGAAGTAGCGTAAATGACGCTATTGGCCAATTCTCTCGAGATAGAATTTAAAATCCAGGAGAGGATCATATGATTGCAATGCATCCATATCAATGATTCGGGTGAAGAAGGGCCTGGTTTGGGTAGCGTACCATCTATGAAGCCGACTTTGTTCTTTGCACTTAACGCCATTGTCATGGCCTTGCTCCACGTAGGGTAATTGTCACCATCCAGTAGTTGAGTAACCAGGATTAAGCCTGGACTATCTGAATGGTGCAGATAATATGGACTTACTGCATCTGAACTTAAATTCATTAAAGACGTCGGGGTGGTACCTGCTCCACTTTCTTCAGCCACCATTAATCAAAGTCAGGACTAGGATGACTGATACGGTAGAACAAAAAGAAGTGATGATCTGGCTGTGAGCTTCTACCCATAGTCGTCCAAACAAAATATGGACGTACATGAGTAGCTGGGACTGGATCTTAATGCTTTGATACCATGTGACGATTTGCACTCAGCCTGCAATACCACGTAACAATTTGCACTCAGCCTGCAATACCTATGTGACGATTTGCACTTACACTTGAGTAACGATTTGTAGAAATTGTTGTAAAGAAGAATGATTGAAAGAAATCATTGTAAAGAAGAACGATTGGAACTCTTAATTGGAAAAATGAGATATTTTATATATATTTTACATCTTGCATATATAGCCCTTTTTATACAATCGGATGACAACCTGGTAAAGTAATAAAATTACAATGAGAAATACAGATATGATCCTTCGGAGATCATCCGTGAGGAAACAAATAAACGTGGAAACAAATCTTAACAACATGAAAACCAATCTTAACAGTAATGTCATCAAGTTGGTTTTCTTCTAAAAATGTCTCCAACAGAAGGTTGGCAAGTGCATGAATTACGTAGTTCCTGCCAACCTGTGGCGTGTTTGGTGCAATGTGAACCATGATCTAGTTTGGAAACATCCAATGTCCTATGACCCAGTTCATGAACTTCAAATGCCATGCTAGGTAGTAAAAATAAATGTTGGAGGTCCATAAACTAGTCTACTTAATGAACAGGCATAGCCCGAACATCAACAATGACACATCATTTGATGAACATATTCATACCTTTCTGCACACGGCAATCGCATACTGTCGTTGAATGAATCTATTCCTCACGGAATGAAGGCTTCTTCCAAATCTTGGAAAAACAAGAAGTTGCCACAAATCTGACGTCCCTACATCTTCTCTGAATATATGGGACTTGTTCAGTTGTTCATATTCAACTGCCCATATAACTCTACATGGAATAAAGACTCTAAGTTTGGTCCTGCATCCATTAAATTCAAAACCGTGTAAATTAAGTCTTTCCAATTTCTAAAGGACATCTAAACCTGACTGATAATCCGACCGGGGAGCAGATCAGACCAAGGAGCCCCTGGACAAAAACTGCCCAAGGCTCCTTGGTCTGATCTATCAAGATGAATGACACCCAAAACTGCAGACGGGTTTCATGTTTATAACCGTTCATCCAGAAGGTGAATGGCATCAAAAGTTCTTGTGGGGATCGTCTAGCAGGGGACTACCATTTTTGTTGGATTTTGGGTTCTGATCATCTTCATGATGAACGGCATCCAAGGTGCCTTGAACAGTTCTTTGGACCTGATCCGCTGTCATTCGACCCGCGGTGGCACTAGACAAGAAAAGATTTCTATTGGACAACAAGCCCTTGAAGATCCCCATGGGATCCGCGTCAAAAACTACTCATAAACCCTGAACGTTTGTTCAGTACTCCATCTCTTCGTATCTAAGAGATACAATGAGAAGAATTAATAATAATAATAATAACTGTGGGGGCCCCACGCCTCAGCTGTGACTATGGATGGCCAACCTTATTTTAGAATGACCCACCACCTCTCTCAAATAATACATTGAATACTCCAAAGTTTGACATATTGAGTGCTTTTCACATAACCAAAAGGAAAGTCCCTCTCAGAAAGAAACTGATCATCGCTTCTTTCTATCAATAATGTATAGGTAGGGACCAGCTTTGTTTTTGTTTAAAGAAAATGTAAGGACTAGCATTACCTAGCTGACCGTTCATAAACTACAAGAAACTTCAACCATAAAACGTTAGGTTAGGGACTAGTTTAATTGGAGCAGGGATCCAGGGATAGGCTATGTGCCATGGCTAAGTGCCATAGCCAATCACGTGATAGCATTTTATGTGGGGCCTGCACTCTGAAACTGTGGGCCCCACGCAATGCTGGCATGTGATTGGCTAAGGCACTATGTCACTTAACAGCTCCTTTGATCTCAACTCATTTAATTGGCCTCTTACATTTTATTTGATCGGAGGTGGGGTGCACACTATAGTGTAGTACCATAATGTAATGGAAACGGATCCCATCATTTGAAATAAGATGGGTTTCGTCATGCATTCAATCCTAGCCATCTAGAAAAACCATTTAGTCATTGATTGGATGGTTAGGATTGAATGCATGATGGAACCCATCCTAATTCAAATGATGGGATGTGTATTCTAATGTAATATATAACTCTCTCTCTCTCTCTCTCTCTCTCTCTCTCTCTCTCTCTCTCTCTTATACACATATGAGAGAGAAAGGGAGATGCGGACACTTAAATGGAGAAATTTATTTTATACAAATCAATGAATCCATACTTGGGAAATGCATATGATCTATTACTGTGTGGATTTGGGTGGATGGCTTGAACCACGACCAACAAAATAGATTAGGTTTAATTAAGATGGATGAAAAAATCATGTTTAGTTCTACACCTCAAGTTTCATTAGCTATCATATTTCTTCCAATTTATGATGGTTTCTAAATTTGTTTGTTACGTTCTATGTAGGTAGGGCCGATTGGATCCCCAATTGAATCCAATCCAATTGAGTATGATTTACATCCAATTAGATCTAATCCAAGTCCAATTGGATCTGATCTAAATCCAATTGGATCTGATCCAAGTTTAATTAATTTTATTTATTCAATATTTAGCATTAATTTTTTACTAACGATGGTTTAATTTACTTGTATAGTTGATTTATAATTTAACAGGGTAATTAGCCACCAACTTAATTTATTCAACAATAAATTAATAATCATATTAAATTACTAATTAATTAAATTTTTTAATTTAATTATCAATTAGCCATTAATTATTAACAATACCTAAGTTAAACCTAGAACTTAGGAATTTAACACCAATCATTCACACTGGTCAATTAAACTGAAAAAATTAAAGTTTTCTTGCATTGAATACATCAATTCCTTTTTAAAATTCCTGATTTTTTTTGGGTCATATATCTTACCTCCCTTAAAAAGAATTTTGTTCATAAAACTTGAGCACGTCGATTTACAATTGCTATCGGTTGTTCTGGCACAGTCAAGTCCTCCTGCACTTTCAGATCCTCATCCTCAATGACGTGCGAAGAGTCATGAGTATAAATTTATTATTATTAAAAAATCAAGTCCTATAGGTTCTGCATATATGTGTGATGGTTTGTATTATTTTACTCCGTTAAGAATACATTGATTGACAATAAACATGGTTTGAATGATGATCAATCCTATTTGTTATGACATTGAAGGTTGAAACATATCTCGAAAGAGAGATTCTAAAGACTTGTGAATGAAAGGATTCTAGGATCCATTGACTTCATATATACAGAACCATGTTTTGACTGCATAACAGCTAAGCAAACCAACACATATAAAAAGAATGACAAATGCAACAATGATAAATTATAAATTGTGCATACAGATGTTTGTGGGTCGTTTGCCCCATATTACATGGGTGAAAAGTATTTCGTCACCTTTATAAATGACTACTCTCGGTATATGTATCTCTATTTGTTATTTGAGAAATTTAAAATTTTTCAGGTTTTTCAAGGACTTCAAGAGAGAGGTAAAAAAAATAAACCAATAAAGTTATAAAAGTGGTCAAGTCTAATAGATGCAAATAATACTATGGTGGTTTCACTAAGATGTGACAGAAGAAAGGACCATTAACGCAATTTCTAAAAGATGAAGACATTGTGCCTCAATACACCATATCTAGTAGTGCTTACCAGAATAGTGTAGCTAAAAGTAAAAATTGTACGCTTAAGGAGATGGTTCGAGTGATATTAAGTCACTCAACCCTTCTCTTAACCTTGTGAGGTGAATCTCTTAGGACAAGAGTGCACATACTGCATAAGGTTTCTATGAAGATTGTCTAAAGGGCTTCTTATGAGTTATGGATTGAAAACCTTTCTTGTCATATATGCACACATGGAGATATTCGATTGAAGCTAAATTGTATAAACCACATATAAAAGCCTTTGATCTTAGGACAATAAGTGGATTTTTCATTGGTTATCCAGAGAAAATAAATGGCTTTAGGTTTTATTATCCATCTCATACACCACAAACAGTGAAAACAGATAAAGCAAGATTTTTTTAACATAGTTCTATTAGGATAAATTCATATCAAAGTTTTATATTTGTGGAATTATAGGATTTTGTTTCTTTACCTACAAGAGAAAAAATGCTCAGTTTTTTCAATTATTGTTTCTTAAGTTGATGTTAAAGAAAATCTAGTCAATGACATTCAATCCCAAATAAAACAAGTTGTAAATGAGAATATACAACAACAACAAGATGCAGAGGTTCAAATTGAACCACCAGTACCACTCGTATGGAGCTCCATGAAGGCCAAGAAATATGTTATCCACCTTGATTATATGGTGTATTTACAAGAGTCCAACAATTTCATTGATATTGATGATAATCCTTTAACATTTGCAAAAGTCATCAAAAGTGATAAATCGACATATTGGATCAATGTCATGAAAAAAGAACTTGACTATTGCGAAGAACCAAGTATGAAATCTTGTACCTTGGCCTGATAGAGTTAGACCTATTGATTGTAAGTGGGTCTTTAAGACCAAAACATACTCTAAAGGGCGAGTGAAGAAGTATAAGGCTAGGCTTATTATAAAGGAATTTACTCAGTTGCTCGTATTGATTATAATAAAACTTTTTCATTTGTCTCAACTAAGAAATCATTGAGAATAATCATGGCCCTTGAAGCTCATTTTGATTTAGAGCTACATCAAATGGATGTGAAAACGGTCTTCCTGAATAGGGATCTGGAATTGGAAGTATATACGCAACAACTTCCTGGTTTCAGTATAGATGACTCAAACAATTTAGTTTGCAAATTTGAAAAATCAATTTATGGGCTTAAACAAGCCTCCTACTAGTGGTATAAAAAGTTCAATAAAGTGATTTTGACTTTTGAAGTCACTAAAAATATTATTGATTAGTGCATATACCTTAAGGCTAGTAGAAGTAAGTTCATAATTTTGATTTTGTATGTTGATGATATTCTTCTTGCAACTAATTATTTGAGTCTAGTACATAAGACAAAAGAATTTTTTTCTTCTCATTTTGATATAAATGACATGGGTGAAGTCGCTTATATCCTTGAAATTGAGATCTGTCGTGATAGAACTAAGGGTTTAGTCGGTCTCTCCCAGAGATCCTATATCCTTAGAATTCATAAAGGATATAAGATAGAGAATTGCTCTCCATATTCGGTACCCATAGTAAAAAAGGATAAATTGAGCTTAAAAGATTATCCTCATGATGATAATGATAAGGTTCAGATGACACACATTTTGTATGCTTTGATGGTTGGGAGTTTGCAATATGCGTAGGCCTGCACGCGACTTGATATCAGGATTAGAAACTTCATTTCAGATCTTAGTGTTGTGGACTCTAGTGAGAGGCCACTGAAAATCTTTTGTGATAATGAAGTTGTTGTGTCTTTTTCTAATAATAATAAAAGCTCTACTTTGTGTCGGTACATGAAGTTAAAATACTTTGTTATTGAAGAAAGAACAGAGAATCATTTAGTGTGTATTGATATAATATAAAAGAAATGTATGCAAATTCTCTTACTAAAGGGCTAGTACCAGGATTGTTCTCAACATATAATGAGGATGAGTTTATTTGATTCATTGTGATGTATGACAATACATTATAGTTTTATGTGATCACATTTCTAAAACTAAATTGATTCTCTATATTTTGTACATTATTGAATTTTGTGTAAAGTGTCTCATTTATGAAGAGAGAATAGCAGAATAATGATATTAAAATGATAAAAAAGAATGTGTTAGAGACCAACCTCTTTATAAAGGTACTCTTGACATGCTAAACACTTAAAATGAATGATATTATAATACATAAAAATATGGCATTTCATATAAAGATGTTCATCTCCATGACTCGTATGATTTATTGTTGTGATTCAGTATAACATGTAAACCCACATGGAACTTGAATCAAGATAATAGTAAAAAACCTCGATAATGAGTTTTTTTGTGTCAATAGGTCAAGTGCGAAAATGATGAGCTATAGATAAAATCCAACCTGATATGACCCGGATTGACTTGGGAACATCAAGAGCCTTTTAGTTTTATGGAGGTTATGGTTGCAGGACAATTATGTGAATGTGAAAAGATCACATAACTACCCATGAATGTAGACGTCTCACTACTCAATTCTCTTACTATATAGATCACCACCGATAGTGTGATGAGAGCTATGTAATTTTGGTTTTTTCTCAAACTCTGGGTTCAAGGATCTTGCTCACGCCAAGAACTCACTTCCACCGAAACATCATTCGATCGACAATGGCCGATTCCAATATGTGGCATTCCCCCGGACTTTTATTCCAACAATATCTACTTGTTCATATGCAAACGGGTTCCAATCATCCCCTAAATGCATACCCTTTTGCTATACCATTCTTAGGAACTCACCATTGAAGGTTGTTTTGATTAAACCTAATCACTAAATAGATTTAGTACCGTCGATTTTATAGAAATCGTCCCTTGGATTGTGTTTTTTCATAAGAAATTATATATGATTTTTTAAAATCATAAAATTTTGATATTTTTACATTGGTTGATTTTTGAACCATGGGGAAATCCTGCATACATGAGTTTCCAGTAATTCAAACATCAATTTTCACTATAAGGATCATGTACATTACATCTATGAGGTCAGATTTGAGCCAAACAACTCAATAATGAGAACCGAAGGGTGGCATGTCAAAAAGGTATGAGTTAGGTGATGATTGGGATCTGTCTAGTTCATATGTCCAGGCTTCACTACCCGAATAAATATAAATAAGATTGACATTAAATGTTTATTAGAAAAACATAAATTGACTAAATTTGTAAATACCTTTACATGTTAAAAATAAGTTAAATTTTTAATTTTTTTGCTAAATTAAAAATATATTACTAAAAAATGACTAAAGCAAGTAATTTTTTTGCTAACTGTTATATCATTTGAATTTTGAAGACGAAAATGGTATAAACATCGGCATCATCTTGTCCATTTTCAGCCATCCATCCATCTTTTGAGAGAGAGAGAGAGAGGTTAATTTTGAAGCTAATCGCACATTGTTCTTGAATATAAGAACACTAACCCATCAGCATGCTCCCAATCCCACCCAAATAACAAGCAGTTGGGCTCCCAAACCCGTCTCACATGAAATATATTTTGCATTAAAATATACAAGAAAATTCTCTGTTCAGTTATTTCGCAAAAAAATCATAGCTCAAACCCAACCCAACTGTTACCCAAGTTGGGACCTGGTGCCCATGCCTGGATATCCGGTCATCATTAGGAGTGTCAATGGGTCGGGTTTGACCTGGATCCAACCTCTACCAAACCCTATAGGGTCAGGGTTTGGTGATAAATAAGAAGGTCCGATTAGAATCTGGGTCGGACTCGAAGGGTCCGATCAATATATGGAGGTGGGTATGGTTTGTGAAATTTCATACCAAACCTGGGCTCAACCTGAGTTTTGACTAAGATTCGCAACTTTTCAATGTAAATTTTTTTTTATTTTACTGGTTATGGTCCAAGTCTGGTTCATGTAATCCTTTTAGGATCCAAGTATGGTTTCTCTTATGGTGGTCTGACTGGATCCAAGTCCAGACCCGGTACCATCATTTTAAATCAGGTTTGGGAGTAGTTCCACCTGGGTCTGAACCAAACATGACTCGTTGACACTCGTAGTCATCATATACCTGAGACAAACACAACCCATTGACATCCCTATTATGATATTTTTTTTTAAGGGAAAGTAAACTTTATTTTATTTAATAAAATTAAAGAGAAGAACTCATGGCGTTGAGGTATCGACCCCCAACTATACAAGAAGAGCAAGGCAAGAGGCAAAAATCATGTGTCGGCCATTTTATGCCAGCCGTGTAAAATACATCGGATAAGATATAGACCAGCAATGAGGAGACATGCATGGTTTGTCCCTCAAAGATCCTCGTGTTTTGCTCCCGCCAAACTGTGCTCACATCTGTGTGTGTGCGTGTTGATGTGTTGTACATGCGGGTGAGTGCATGAAGTAGTGATGCAAATGGATCGGATAAAGTTGGACATGAGATCTGAATTTGACATGTAATTTATGAATTTGGATTTTTACAGGAAGATTTGAATGTGTTGAGATTGAATTTGGATTTGTTAAATTAGATTTCTTTTGGTTTCAGATCAAATTCAGATAAGTATTTTAGTTTGGATCTGGTTCAGATTCTTATTAAAATTAAATATGATTGCAAATTTTACTTTTGAATTTTTTTACCAAATCCATTACTACCACATATATTTTGGATATGGATTCAACCCTATCATATCAAATCTGTTTTGATCCAGATTCCAATTCCAATTCTAGCATTATTACATATATTCTGGATCTTGATTCAACCTATCATATGTATATGATTTGGATCCGGATTCAGATTGGATCTATTGTGCACCTTTTAGATCCAGATTTGGATCTAACAATATTCAACCTGTATCTCAACCGTTGGCACTAGTGTGGTAAGATTTAATCCTAGGGTCAGCTGAAGTTAAGCCGAGCCAACAAGCCACCGGTTTCCTGGGATACCGTAAGGGTGACATGGAAGAAAATGTTGACGTGTCGTACTGGCATTAGTCGGTGGAGATTAGGTGATTGGTGTGGTGGGCCCACGCTGCTTCACCCATTGTCCAATAGTGGCGTCGACCACGTTGACTCGTGAGGATGCCTACGTGGGAAGCGGCGCGAGCTTCGTGACGGAACGCCGTTGCCTTACGCTACGAATTCCGGATCGACGGAGAACTGGCAGCAGCAGCCTCCCGCGAGCTAACGGGAGTGCAACTGTTAGGCTGAGCTGGCGATCTGCGTCTCCGCCGGGTTGGTCATGTTGACGTCAATCTGACGTCGTTAAGGCTCCCCCGAGAAGAATGGGTAGTCTTCTCGATGACCCCGCCTACCTCAAACCTATGAGCCATCTTGTCTTCGCTCGCAAAGACTTCCATGTCGACCCGTCATCCCTTTCACTACAAAAAACATTTCTTATCCTTCCTCCTCTTCTTCGTCACCATCATCATCTTCATCTCTTCTCCTAAATCACCATCATCATCGATTCCTCTCTCTCGCTCTGTTCTTATATAGTTAGAGCATGGATGGGCATAGAGAATTTGGAATCGTGGATTCCAGTGAGATTTCTCTGCATGGTTCCTGTAATAATCTTGCCAAAGGTCCAATGGATTTCACAAGGATGGATCACCGGGACTCTATTACTGAGGTGGATTTCTTCTTAAGGGATTCTAGACCTCCTGCAGAAGACGACCACGACGATTCCATTGGGGATACACCTTGTCTTGAGAATCGATTCCCAGATAAAGGTGATCCAGTACTTCTTGATGGTGGCGGGCGTAAGGAAGCAGAATCCTATGTAAATGTTAGTACCCAAAGAGTCGACTGCTGATTGATTGTACAAATTATTTTCTGTTACTATCTTGTTTCTTTCAACAAAAAAAATTTGTTATTACTTTATTTTCTAGCTAGGAATTATGGTGAACGATACTATAAATTTTATATAGTCATAGCTTCTTGGTTTTTCTTTTTCTTTTTTAATCTTCTGTTTCTAGGTCAAATCTTCCTTGCCAACTTTTAATTGGCTAAATAGATTTGTTTTTTTCTGATGGATACGTCAGACAGGATTGAATCTTTTGACTGCAACTTCCAAGGTCCATCAGTCTGCAGACCATGATCAGGCAAAGAACAAGGTGAGTTAAGCCATGATCTAGATTTCTTGTCTCACTAATTAAATTAAGATCTGGATCTTGGCAGTTAGGTATGAATAAGTAAACAATAATTTAATTTATTGGATCAAAAAAAAGAAGTAAAAGACAATTTTGGTGGTAGGTGACAACACTTCAATCGGAGTTGAGTCGGTTGAAGGAAGAAAATTTCATGTTGAAAGCCATGTTGGAACAAATAAGCCAGAGTTACCGTTCGTTAGAGTCACAGCTGATCCTGGGGTTGCAACATCAAAGTCGAATGAAGGATGTCAGGCAAGATAAGGTTGGTGTTAGATTGCATCTTTTTACATCATATTAGCTAAATAGATGCTTGTTTTCTACAACCACGAAATCCAAATTTGAAAAATTCATGAAAGAAATGGATAACATGTGCCTAACATTTATGGCACCAGATTTTCACAAATAAACTTTTTTAAAAAAAATCTGGTTCATATGCATCAAAGAATCCAAGAACCCTTCGCACACATTTTTTATGACAGATTGTCACCTAAATTGGTGTATTGATGTTTTCTTTTATTGTGTTTTGATATAACAGTGCACGCCTAATGAAGGTGATAACATGATGGTGCAGCAATTAATGGATCCTGGTCCATCCAGCATGCTGGACATCGATAAAGCAAAATCTAAGAAACACGAATCCAAAGCGTTTCTATTGGGAAAATATCAGTATGACAATGAAAATACAGATCAAACTACAGAAAACAATGACAGCATTCAGAATTGTAAATTGGAACAGCTGAAGGTTCCGAATCAGTCACCGGCCTTTTCTTGCCAAAAAGCCAGAGTTTGTGTTCGCACAAGATCCGAAGCCTCTGTGGTAAGATGGATTTAGTCACTCATAAATTATGTGTCATCTTATGGAGTGAATGGCTGACACATCAGGGCTTGCTTAAGTAAGATGCATGGAGATTCAAGTCCAGCAAATTAATGCTGTTATTGAAGCAAATTTAATTAATTATCTCATAACTATCCACCTTCCTGATTAGGAGCGACCATGGTTTGTCGTTTGACAGTGGACGACCATGATTCAAAACTTACTGGGGGCATTCCTTGCCACAAGGTCGAAGCTGAGTTTATTCATTGGCGGCTAAGGGTGACCTCAAGGGTTTTACCAACTGCAGGCCTGCTAATGTGCACTTGGAAATTGAGGGGTTCCCTTGGCCTAGCCCAAAAAGAAAAAAAAGAATCTCATAAACAACATAATTCACTCTTAAAAGTAACATGGTGCATTGTGCTACAACTTTTTCCATTATTTTGTGTTCAATTAGGCAGTCATGCGGAACCTGAACAAGTACATGACATTTTCTTGGTTGGGAGACAATGAACCCGATCATAGAATTGTTGTAGTTCATGAACTTGGTCATATTGCATTTGATGCATTAAGTCCGTTGTCTTTTTTTTTTTTTTGATAAAAATGGTAATTGATTTATGTTATGCCGCGAAGGTGCGAACCCATATTAGATATTTGATATGTGAAATTTTCGTTGCTTCAGATTAGTGATGGATGCCAATGGAGAAAATATGGTCAAAAGATGGCAAAGGGAAATCCTTCTCCTCGAGCTTATTATCGTTGCACCATGGCTGCTGGATGCCCAGTCCGGAAACAGGTACGTATTTAGTGTTCAGCTAATGGGGGGCTATAGTTACTGAATGTTAGCATTAGGATTGTTTGGTTCAAAGGGTGTACAATCAGAAGAGCATTCCTTGATAGCAAGAATACAATGGTGTCACATCCCTTTTGAGTTTAAGGCTGTCACTGGGGGATAGCAAGAATACAATGGTCTTCAATTGAGCGTGCATTAATTAGGGACCTTTCCAACCATGGTCAGCCACACATTGTGTTGGACTAGTTGGCTTGACTATGATTGGACCTGGGTGCAGCTGACAAAATATGTCTTATGAAAAGGATCATGTCCTGTTAGGTGGAGCCAAAAATCCATACACAAATGTATATATATCCTCCACAAAAAGTTCTAAGACATGATATACCCCTAGAAGGCTTCATTCTTAATTTTGACGTTATTTTTTTGTTTTTTTTTTAAATTTATAATTTAATTAATGCATCTAAAATGACCATGCTACCCCCACCAAATCTAACGCACCATTCCTAATATGTCTTCTTTCATCTGCCCAGCCCACCTCTCCTACCCTTGTAAGAATTGTTGGAACTTGCTGAAAATTATGCTATTCAGGCGTGTTGAGCTCATATCAATCAAAGTCTTTGTTCACTTTCTAGCCATTGTTTCTCTCTTCTTATTTCTCAAAATCTCTAAACAATGTGCGCCTCTTCTTTTTCCTCTCATTGATGGCCTTCATCTTCATTGACATATAACCTCACCTCATCCACCACCATCCCGAACGCTCAAAACTTCTCCTTCTTTACCTCCAAACAAAAGTGAAATTTTCTCTCTTCTCAAATCTGCAGCCAACCCTGTCACATTTTATTGTCCGACTACTTCTCTGTAAAAGCAGAGGCTGATGAAAGAAAGGTTACTGTGACCACTTCAAACTACCTCCTTGCTTTGAAGCAAAATCCAAAGTCATTTTTTTATTTAATAACGAGAGCACCCACAACTCAACTAGCCATGATTTTTGAGAATTTTTGGCTACATTAGATCAAATGTGATAAGTTGAGCTTGGGAGGATTTTATGAAATACATAAAATTCTTAATGAAGCTCATTTTGTTTATGCAACAGAATATTAAGGTTATTTCTTCGTAGACATTAGAACATTGATGCAGGGGCCATCGATTCCATGATATAGGCGGAACAACACTTGAAGGGTGTGATTTCGGCAAGTTCCAATAGTTCTGGCCATCTTTTTATGGGTGGAAGGTTGGGAAATGAGTGAGTGGATGGAGGAGGACAGATTTAGAAAGGTGTGTGCGAGTTTAAAGGAAGGGTAGAATGGCTATTTATGTTCATTAATTAAAAATAAAGTTATATGGCTAAAAAACCTTTTGTCATAATCGCAGCAAGGTTACCTTTTTTTTTTTTACTTGAAGGGCATATCATGTCTTATAACCTAGAATGCTTAAATGGTTGTGTATTTTAACACTTCCTATATATATATATTACACACTTGATTTACATAGATCTAAGCTCCAAAAGCAAAATGTAACCATTGGATCATGTCTATTATACATTATTTTCATGTGCTAAAGTTTACTCAAATATGATGTTTTATACCATTTTAAACCACAATTATTTTATTAATTGTGAGTTGTTGATTTTCATGATCTTAAAAAAAAAATCTCATGGTGTCTTAAACATGATAAAAGCTTCTAATATATTAAATAAATCATACTAAACACATGAATTGTTAGATTTACCATTTGATGACTAGATCTATGTAAACAAAAGTGTGTAATACTATATGGTATAATGGTACCACTATATATATGTGTGTGTGTCAAAAGAGAGATAGATGAAAACCTACAAAATTAAACATGCTAAATTGGTTGAAATGGGTTTTCTATCACTTTTTTTGCAGCTCTAACTTTGTAGATGTGTTTAGTATGGTCGATTTGCTAGTAATCAACACATAGATCATATATTTCAATAAAAAAAATCAATCTCAAATTTTACAAAGATTACGAGTGATGTATTCTGGTGGGCTTGGGTTAGGTTTATGGGTTTAGATAGGCTATGTTAGGTTTAGAGTTGAGTCAAAAGTTAATTCTGGTGACTGGGTAGACTAGTTCTGATAGGTTTCATTATCAAATATGGTATGCCCAAATTGTGTAACAAAAAAATTCCAAAAATTAGGAGATAATTCTAAAAATCTTAAGGAAGGAATGTGACAAATTTTAGGGTAGGGGATTTATATTTTGAAAATTAAAAATTAGAAAAGTTACGGGTCATGAATGGATTGTTTGCAGGCTGAAAAGAGTTTGGGTAAAACAGACTCGAATTGTAAAATTTGAAAGTGCACTAGGATCGAGGCAACGAGCACTAGAGAGGGGGTGAATAGTGCTTTTAAAACTTTCTGCGGAATATTGAAGGATTTTGCAAATCTCAAAGCAAACACACAAAGAACACAAGATTTTATCCTGGTTCGGTCAAACCCGACCTACATCCAGTCCCCAAGCAAAACCCGCTTGAGATTTTCCACTAACAACCTTGTAAACTACAAGATCACACAGACCATAACCGGTCCCACTTTCAGTAACAATCCCACTGAAAGCAAACAACTCCTTTACACCAAGGAGTCCTTCTTTTTACAGAAAAGAAATAACAACTTACAATACAACCTATGAGCCTTCCTTTTGAATGCAAATGAGATGCAATTGGCTTTTGAGGTTGTTGAAACACTCTACTCACGAATTCACTATCTCTCAAAGTGATTTGAGTGAAAAACTGAAGTGAAAATATCACGTGAGTGAGAAAATCAATACTTGACTGAATAAGAGTGAAAAGCAAGATTCAAATCGATTGAATTGTTGTTTTTTAGTGTAAAATGCACTCATATTTATAGTTAAAAGATTTCATACGTTGAGAGTATGAAAGGGTGTCAAAACTGTTCATTTTGAACGATCAAAACGTTTGAAAAATGAAAAGACACACCTTTTTGAAGTTTCAGGAAAACGGCAAAATTAGTCGACTGAAACATCAGTTAGTCGACTAATAGTTAGTTATTAGTAGACTGACAGTTATCGTCGGTCGACTGATCTGTTAATCGAGCCGTTTGAAAATCTAAACTTTTGAAACTTAGTCGACTGGAGAAAAGTTAGTCGACTGATAATATCATCAGTAGACTGAAAAACCTTTTAGTCGACTGCTGCTAAAAACTTCTGAAAAACAAACATTCTGTTCGGTCGACTGATAAAAAGCATTAGTCGACTGCTGCTAAATTTTTTTCAGAATACACATGTTCTGTTCAGTCGACTGAAAAATCATTAGTCGACTGCTGCTAATTGTCCAGAAAACAGACATTCTGTCCAGTCGACTGATAAAACCTTCGGTCGACTAATTTGACAAGAATGACTTTTTAGAAAATATGTCGCAAAAGGATTAGTCGACTGATAAGTCTATTGGTCGACTAATAAACATGAAAATTTAAGAAAAGAGTTTTCTAAAAAGAGTTTCAAAAGAGTTTCTTTTAGAAAAGTTTTTCTAAAGACTTTTAAGGTGAAATGCAACCTAAATATGCACTCTAAGTAAGGCTCTTATAAGAATCTAAGACTTTTAATGAATTAAACATTTGCACTCTAGTCTTCAAGGATTCTTCACTGAATTCTTCAATTTCTTCATAGCCTTAGCTGAAATGCAGTTGATTCCACTTGCTCATCATCAAAACCTTGTACTTGAAGTATCATGTATGGCTTCATTGTCGTAACAATCTCCCCCTTTTTGATGATGACAAACTTAATCAAAGATGAAGCATTTAGATGCATAGATGGAGATTTTACTCCCCCTATCAATATGCTGCAAAACATTAAAAGTTAGCACATTTAAAGCACATATATCACATATTGATTGGTTTGCATTTTCATTCATCATGTATTCATGTATTTAGAAATACATTTATTCAAAGCTTTTCTTTTTCTCTTAATTTTGCATTTCTCATGCAAGATCTCCTGTAATGTAATTGCTAATGCTATCTTTATCTTTTTCTCCCCCTTTGTCAGAATAAAAAAGAGTAAGGGCAAAAATAGCATAAGCAGAAATAGAGATAAGTTTAAAATATTACAAACCATAAAGTAAGTTTTTCAAAGATCAAAGACCAGAAAAGAGAGTTTAGCAAATCCTTAATGGCAGTTACATCCTTCTGAATTGAAGCAAGTTGTTGAGTCACATCTTCACGAAAGGTGTGTTGATGCAGCTCTAAAGCTTCCAGTCTCTGCATAACTTCATCATGGTCTTGATTTGTCAAAAATTTCTTTCTTTTTGCATGAGATGAAGGTGTCACAGAAGGTAAAGGTTCAGAAATAGATGGTTCATTAGGATCAGATGGTTCAGTTTGATCAACATTTAAGGGAGGCAGATATTTAATTTTCATTCTTTTAAAAAATTGTTTGATCAAAGAACTTTTTTTGCTTAATGTATTTTTCATTTGTTAAAGGAACTTTGAAATGTCTAAAAATACGGGTTAAAAGACAACCATAAGGAAGAAATGGTTTTTGTTTCCACAAGTTTGTAAAATACACATTGGCCCAGTTGACAGAAATATTCCCAAATAAAACATAAAGAGCCGTAGATAGATCTCTGGAATAATAATCAAAAGAACCAGTTTTGGGTAGAACATTGTGGGCAAGGATTCGTCCAGCAATGCGTGCACGAGTTTGAATATTAGTATTTTTAAAAGGAGGGCAGTGAGGTGCTTCTAGAAGAAGAATTTGTTCAAAAACTCTTTCATCATTCAATTCAATAGTGTTGAAAAGAGTGTCTGAAGGTGGAATTTCAAGAATTTCTCCAAGCAATTTCGAATCAAACTCGATTTCAACATCACAAACGAGAGAAGACAAAACTCCAGTTTCATGATTCATTTGTAAATTTGTTTAAAACAAGTGAATAAGAAAAGGATAGTGAAGAATATCTGCACAAGCATCAAAAAGATGTGAAATATCAGGAAATAATTATCTTATTTTGTAACGAGAAAACAAGTGAAATAGATCATTTCGGCCTGGTAAAATAGGTAGTGCAGAAATTGATCCAAAAGTGTCATAGAGAAGAGGGTTGCGAAGTAATCTTAGTGAAAAACCATGTCTTGAAGTAGGTGTAGGAGGAGGAGAACCTAAACCTTTTGCAGATGCAGACTTCGTGCGAGGCATGGTTACCAAAATGTCGGCTTCCAAATAACGTCCGGCAAGGGGAAAAAGCTTTCCGACGTTCAAAAACAAAGGACGATGCGGTGGCTGACGGCGAGGAGAGGTCGGCCAAAAGGGGATTCCGACAAAGCACTGTCACGGCAAGAGAGTTCCGGCGTGTTTTTGAAGATGCGCCAGTCACTACAAGAGGATTCTGGCGTTTGAAGATTACGGCCACAAGTTTCCGGCGTCTCCCTGTTACGGTAAGAAAATCCCGGCGATGATGGAGTCGAACGGTACTCCGAGGGTTTTTCGGAAGAGAGAGAGAGAGAGGGGCAAAAGAGAAAGAGGGATTTTTGGTTTAAAGGGTTTCGTTTTTAAGAAAAATGAAAAAATACGAAGTGAAACGATGCCTTTTTTAAAAAAAAACGGGTTTTAAAAAACAAATCCAAGGGGTGTTGAGTCCCTTCACTTAAAATTTTTTTAAAAAAATTTAGTCGACTAAAACTTTATCGGTCGACTTACAAAAGTGTGACTTATTTAAAAAATATCATCAGTCGACTAGAACTATATCGGTCGACTAATATGATGCGATACATTCCAAAATATAAAAACACCAGTCGACTAGAATTTTATCGGTCGACTAATATAGTGCGATTTTAAGATTTTGTTCAAAAAACAGCATTTTTATAAATCCAAAAATGAGCAAATACCTGGTTCTCTCCTAATTCTCATAAAATCTTCATTTTTAAGAGGTTTAGTGAAGATATCGGCATGTTGTTCTTTAGTGGAAATAAAATTTAATGAAATATCTCCTTTTAACACATGATCTCTTAAAAAATGATGTCTAACTTCAATATGCTTAGTTCTTGAGTGCTGAATAGGATTTTTTGAAAGATTTATAGCACTAGTGTTATCACAATAAATAGTTGTTGTGGAGTAGTTCAAACCAAAATCTTTTAATGTCTGTTTCATCCAAAGTACTTGTGAACATGCTAAACTAGCCGCTATATATTCAGCTTCAGTTGTTGAGAGTGATACTGAATTTTGCTTTTTACTAAACCAAGAGATTAAGGAATATCCCAAGAAATGACAAGTTCCACTAGTACTCTTGCGATCAGATTTACTTCCTGCAAAATCTGCATCACTATATGAAACTAAATCAAAGGAAGATGATTTTGGGTAAAACAAACCGAAATCTGAAGTATCTTTCAAATAACGAAGATTTTGTTTTACTGCAGTTAAATGAGATTCCTTTGGATTAGCTTGAAATCTTGCACACATACAAACACTAAACATAATATCAGATCGACTAGCAGTTAAGTATAATAGAGATCCGATCATACCTCTGTAGAGCTTAGTATCTACACTTTTACCATTTTCATCTTTATCAAGAGAAGTAGTTGTACTCATAGGATTCCTTCTTGATTTCGATGAGTCCATCCCAAATCTCTTGAGAAGTTTTTTTGTATACTTACCCTGATTGATGAAGATTCCTTCTTCAGTTTGCTTTATTTGAAGTCCAAGGAAGTAGTTTAATTCGCCCATCAAGCTCATTTCAAACTCTTCCTGCATAGCCTTAGCAAATTCTTTACAAAGAGAATCATTAGTAGAATCAAATATTATGTCATCAACATAAATTTGCACAATAAGAATATCTGAATTAAAATGTTTAATAAATAAAGTGGAGTCTACCCGACCAATGGAAAAACCAGATTGTTCTAGAAAATTTCGTAGTCTTTCATACCACGCTCTTGGTGCTTGTTTGAGTCCATACAGAGCTCTTTTCAATTTGTAGACCTTTTCTGGATATTTCTCATTTTCAAAGCCTGGAGGTTGCTCTACATAAACTTCTTCATTGATGTGTCCATTTAAAAATGCACTCTTAACATCAATTTGATATAACTTGAAGTTCATGTAACTAGCAAAAGCAAGCATCATACGAATTGACTCTAATCGAGCCACTGGTGCATAGGTTTCATCAAAATCTATGCCTTCTTCTTGATTATAGCCTTGTGCCACTAGCCTTGCTTTGTTACGAATGACTTCACCATTTTCATCCAGCTTATTTCGGAAGACCCATCTTGTTCCAATTACTGGATGATCCTTTGGTCTATCAACTAGATCCCAAACATCATTCCTAGTAAATTGGTTAAGTTCTTCAGACATGGCTAAAAGCCAAAATTCATCATCACATGCCTCATTGATATTCTTTGGTTCTAATTTAGATATGAAAGCAACATTTGCAATATATTTTTCTAACTGCCTTCTAGTTTGGACATCACTCTTTATTTCACCAATAACTTGTTCATGTGGATGATTAGGAACTTCTTTCCAAACCGGTTGAAGAGGAATATTTTCTTGAGAAGTACTCTCTATCAAGGGTTCTTCTTGAAGTATTGCTTCTTCTTCTTCGCTTAGAGGTATAACCTGCTCACAATTCTCATCAAATGCAACATGTAGAGATTCTTCAATACAAAATGTTCTTTTATTGAAAATACGATATGCTTTACTTCTAGAAGAATATCCAAGAAATATTGATTCATCTGATTTTGAATCAAACTTATCAAGATTATCTTTGGTATTTAACAAGAAACATTTACTACCAAAAATTTTGAAATATGAGATCTTTGGTATACGATCATAATACAATTCAAAACATGTTTTATGTAAAATTGGTCGAATAAGAACACGATTTAAGACATAACATGCTGTATTAATTGCTTCAGCCCAAAAATATTTTGGTAAATTTTTATCTTGAAGCATGGTTCTAGCACATTCTTGCAAAGTTCTATTCTTTCTTTCAACAACTCCATTTTGTGGAGCCGCTCTAGGAAAAGCAAAGTTGTGAGAGATACCATGTAAATCACAAAACTTTAGAAAAGATTCATTTTCAAATTCACCACCATGATCACTACGAATTTTAATAATAGATGTAGATTTTTCATTTGTAATTCTTCTACAAAGTTTAGAAAATTCTGAAAAAGCATCATTTTTGCTTTTTAGAAAAATCACCCATGTAAACCGAGAATAATCATCTACTATAACAAAAGCATACTTGCTACCATTCAAACTTTGAATTCTAGATGGTCCAAATAGATCTAAATGTAAAAGTTCAAGAGGACGTTTTGTTGAAACTATATCTTTAGCTTTAAAAGAACTCTTAATTTGTTTACCCCTTTGACAAGCATCACATAAGTGATCCTTTTTATATGGTATTCTAGGTAGGCCTCTTACAAGATCATTCTTGGATAATTTTGAAATAATTTTAAAATTAACATGTCCAAGTCTCTTGTGCCATAACCATTGAATTTCATTTGAAACAATAAGACATTTTTCATTAAAAGAGGGTAATTCATCTAGATATAGTTCATACACATTGTTTCTTCTTTTACCTTTAAAAATGATCTTTTTAGAATGAAAATCAGAAATTAAGCATAAATCATTTTCAAAAGAAACATGAAAACCTTTATCACATAATTGACTAATAGATATTAAATTATGCATTAAACCATCCACTAAAAGAACATTTTCTATCAAGGGAAATTTTGGATTACCAATACCTATCACTTTTCCCTTGTTATTGTCACCAAAGGTGACGGTTCCTCCATCCTTATTTTGGAGGGTGGAAAATAACTCCGGCCTTCCAGTCATATGTTTGGAACAACCGCTGTCCAATATCCATTTGCTCCTTATGTTGTGTACCTACAACAAAATCAAACAACAGAGCATTTGACCCCTTTCTATTTTCGGGTCCATGAGAGTTAGTCTTAGGAACCCATATCTATTTGGATTTTGGTTTCCTTTGATAATAATTATTCTTTCTATAAAAGGATTTAGAATAAACATTTCTAGAATAATCATTTCTAGATGCATTTCTATTAGAACTAGAAAATTTAGTTTTATGAACAAAAGGTTGAGAATAATGTCTTTGATTTTTCACCACATAGTTTGGTCTATTTTGAGTATCAAAGAAGCTATATCCCAATCCGGTTGTATTAACCGAGCATCTTTGAGAACCAAGAAGTTTTTCTAGATTCTCTTGACCATTTGTAAATTTGGTCACTATAGAAAGAAGATCATTTGACTTTTCTTTAAGACTAGATATTTCCTTTTGTAAGCGATTGGTTCTAACTCCAATTTCTTTTATCTCAATTGCCTGGCAAGAATTTTCCTTCTTGAGATCTTCTATTTCTTGAAGTAACACTTTATTTTAAGAGTCAAGAGTTAAATTTTCAGTTTTTAACTCTTTATTTTTAGAACTAAGACTCTTAAATTTAGCATGCAAATCATTAAATGCTTCAAATAACTCATCATAGTCAAATTGACTTACCGATTCTTCTTGTGCTATAAAACACATGTTGGCGACTTCTTCATTTGATTCTTCATCGGAAGAGGAGTCACTATCATCCCAACATGCTTGAAATGCCTTTTTCTTCTTGAATTGGTCCTTGGGCTTGAATTTGAGAAGAGGACAATCTTTCTTGATATGTCCTGCCTTTTTGCAGTTAAAGCACTTTACTTCATTGGGAATGGAAGAATCTGCTTTCTTTGCCTTTCTTTGAAATCTTCCCTTTTTGATGAATCTTCTGAATTGCCTTGTGATGAGGGCAATATCTTCATCTTCATCTTCATCTTCTTCAGAATTTTCTGAGTCAGAAGTAGCCTTAAAAGCAAGAGATTTCTTTTTAGGCTCTTCTTCTTGTCTGTCTTGAAGTTGGACCTCATATGTCATTAGGTTACCAACTAAGTCTTCAAGAGTGAGAGTATTGAGATCATTTGCTTCTTCAATAGCAGTGGTTTTTCTCTCCCATTCAGGAGTTAAACACCTTAGAATTTTTCTGACTAAATCCACTTGTGAATATTCTTTTCCAAGGGATTTCAAAGTGTTAGTTATATCGGTCATTCTAGTTACCATGTCCGATATAGATTCATTTTGCTTCATTTTGAACAATTCAAATTTATGAACTAAAGAAGCAATTTTAGATTCATTTACCTTTGACGTACCTTCATGTGTTACGAGAAGAGTATGCCAGATTTCATTAGCTGTAGAGCATTGAGAGATGCGATTGAACTCTACCTTGTCAACGCCACAATATAAGGCATTCATTGCCTTGGCATTAAGTGAAGCAGTCTTCTTTTCATCATCGGTCCATCGGCTGAAATCAGTTGATGGAGTGTGATACTTTTCTGAAACAACTCTCCAGATATTGAGATCCATGGATTGCAGGAATATTGTCATTCTTACTTTCCAGTATGCATAGTTTGTTCCATCGAAGAGAGGAGGACGAACAGAGGAGCTTCCTTCTTTGTGCTGAGATGTTGTAGTTGTCATGCTAGATGATGGTCAAATCAAAGTAATAGCAAACTTGTGCTCTGATACCAAATGAAAGTGCACTAGGATCGAGGCAACGAGCACTAGAGGGGGGTGAATAGTGATTTTAAAACTTTCTGCGGAATATTGAAGGATTTTGCAAATCTCAAAGCAAACACACAAAGAACACAAGATTTTATCCTGGTTCGGTCAAACCCGACCTACATCCAGTCCCCAAGCAAAACCCGCTTGAGATTTTCCACTAACAACCTTGTAAACTACAAGATCACACAGACCATAACCGGTCCCACTTTCAGTAACAATCCCACTGAAAGCAAACAACTCCTTTACACCAAGGAGTCCTTCTTTTTACAGAAAAGAAATAACAACTTACAATACAACCTATAAGCCTTCCTTTTGAATGCAAATGAGATGCAATTGGCTTTTGAGGTTGTTGAAACACTCTACTCACGAATTCACTATCTCTCAAAGTGATTTGAGTGAAAAACTGAAGTGAAAATATCACGTGAGTGAGAAAATCAATACTTGACTGAATAAGAGTGAAAAGCAAGATTCAAATCGATTGAATTGTTGTTTTTTAGTGTAAAATGCACTCATATTTATAGTTAAAAGATTCCATACGTTGAGAGTATGAAAGGGTGTCAAAACTGTCTATTTTGAACGATCAAAACGTTTGAAAAATGAAAAGACACACCTTTTTGAAGTTTCAGGAAAACGGCAAAATTAGTCGACTGAAACATCAGTTAGTCGACTAATAGTTAGTTATTAGTAGACTGACAGTTATCGTCGGTCGACTGATCTGTTAATCGAGCCGTTTGAAAATCTGAACTTTTGAAACTTAGTCTACTGGAGAAAAGTTAGTCGACTGATAATATCATCAGTAGACTGAAAAACCTTTTAGTCGACTGCTGCTAAAAACTTCTGAAAAACAAACATTCTGTTCGGTTGACTGATAAAAAGCATTAGTCGAGTGCTGCTAAATTTTTTTCAGAATACACATGTTCTGTTCAGTCGACTGAAAAATCATTAGTCGACTGCTGCTAATTTTCCAGAAAACAGACATTCTGTCCAGTCGACTGATAAAACCTTCGGTCGACTAATTTGACAAGAATGACTTTTTAGAAAATATGGCGCGAAAGGATTAGTCGACTGATAAGTCTATTGGTCGACTAATAAACATGAAAATTTAAGAAAAGAGTTTTCTAAAAAGATTTTCAAAAGAGTTTCTTTTAGAAAAGTTTTTCTAAAGACTTTTAAGGTGAAATGCAACCTAAATATGCACTCTAAGTAAGGCTCTTACAAGAATCTAAGACTTTTAATGAATTAAACATTTGCACTCTAGTCTTCAAGGATTCTTCACTGAATTCTTCAATTTCTTCATAGCCTTAGCTGAAATGCAGTTGATTTCACTTGCTCATCATCAAAACCTTGTACTTGAAGTATCATGTATGGCTTCATTGTCGTAACAAAATTAATATCTTTATACAGAGATATGACAAAATCATGATTTTTGGAGCATTCTGATATAGATGTCCTAAAGGTGTTTGAGTCAAAGTTTTAGGTCTAATTGACTAACAGTTTGGGCTGGGTAGCTTCTGCTAGTCTGGCAAAAATTTTCTTTGTCAGCAAACCAATTATGAATAGATTGAGGTTTATGAAGGGTACAGGGTTATGGACAGGGTTCTAATGACTTACACGTTTCATAAGAAGAGTCCTAAGGCTGGGAAAGGATATAGTTTGTCTGTAGTTAGCCAAGGTTCCACGTACTCGACTGGTTTGGGTCAAGTACACCACTTTGTTGATGTAGTCCACACGAACACCTAAGTAGAAGTGGTTTGGCTTAGCTTGGATCTATTTGCATGATTCAGACTTTTGAAGATGGATCGAGCTCACTCAAGACTTGGTTTGCATCAAAGAGTCCTTGATTTTTTAAATCATACAAAAAACATATCTTTGTGTTGGAATATGACGATCTAAGAACCAATCTAATTAATATATATATATATAGAGAGAGAGAGACAGAAAGAGTAGGGGTGGTAGTTGCCTAGAATTTTTCTAGCCTGCTAGGGTTTTAAAGGTTTTTTTCATGTTTTTCTTGAATTTGACTACACATATGTATTATACATGCTTGATTTTATAAGGATCAAATCTTGGATCGTCCAATTCTGATATGTTGGTAGGTTTTTATAAGGTTTAAAAATGTACAATGTAAGATTTTCATAAATATTCAAGGCTTAAAAAGAATATTTTTAACAAAAAAAACATGTTTTTAACAAAAAAAACATGATCCAAGTGTCATTTCCTAGCAAATTGAATCGAATGTATCTGTAGCTTAAGTCAAACCGAATGTATCTGCAGGTATGGCTGGTAAACATACAGAACAACTCATGACTCGGCTGGGTTTATCTCATCACAAACGCATTTGTGATTGGTTCATATAGTTGGTGAGTTGAGCCATGAGTAGCTGGTTTAGCTTAAATGAGTCAAGCCCAAACATAGATTTTTGGCTCGGCTCGGCTCATGAAAGCTTGTATAGATAAAAATATAATTTTTTTATGTATAATATGTTTTAAGTGTAATATATAAAAAATTATAATGCATGAAAATATATATAAAAGAGAAGAATGAATGAAAATTATACACCTAAAATATAAACTATTATGTGTAAAAATTCAATATGTAAAGTCCGAATGATGATAAACCCGATTATTAGAGAAGGAATGTCGTAAATTATCATCATTTGTAGATTTTGGGCCTTCTTTTGGTTGGACGGTCCACCTTTCGTTTATATATATATATATATATATATATATATATATATATATATATATATATATATATATATATATATATATATAGTTGATGTGGTTGCTTCTTCCAACCCAAAAGGCTCATCGCCATTTAGGTATATGCATTTTCTGTTACTCAATAAATACACAAATCAGTGTGTTATATATGTTTTCTACATGATACCCAAGCATTGCAGTCACTTTTCTTAATTAGTTAATTAGCTGGTCTCACTGATGCCATCTCATAACAGGTTCAAAGATGCGGGGAGGACAAAACAGTACTCATAACCACATATGAGGGTAGCCACAATCACCCCCTCCATCCCGCTTCTGCAGCAATGGCCGCAACAACTTCTGCAGCAGCAAGCATGCTCCTAGCCAATTCTTCTTCAACAACTACCATTCTCCACCCACACCTCTTTCCCATGCTGCCCAACTACCGCTCCACCATGGCCACATTATCTGCCGCTTCACCCTTTCCAACTGTCACTCTAGACCTCACCCAGCACACTAACCCTAACCCTAATCTTCTTCAATTCCAACGGCCAACTCCACCCTCTTTCCCACTACCATTTCCCAGTTGCTCTCAACTCATAGGGCATCCTCTATATGATGAGTCTAAGCTACCAGGGCTGCCCGTCAGCCTTTTGCCGGTGCAATTTTCATCGCGACAAATGCCGTTGGCCGAGTCAGCCACAGCTGCAGCTGCAGCAACATCTACTGCAAACCCGAATTTTGCAAGCGCTTTAGCAGCTGCTATCAGCTCTATCATAGGGGAAACAGCAAGGAATATAACCACCACCAGCAATGGCAACAACAACAATAACATGAACAGTTGCTACAACATTGGTACTAGTAGTAATGACACAAGTACCAAAACCAACATTATTGGTTCTTTGCCTGCTGAACTGCCTGGATCGCCACAGCTTCCACAATCATGCACCACTTTCTCTATAAACTAGAGATGTCCGTAAAAAAAAAAAAGAGTTACATCTAGCCATTTTCCTCACTTTTTTAAGACAAAAGGAGGCTGAGAGACTTGTGAAGGTCGGAGATAGATGGTGGGCTTTTTATGTAAAAAAGGATGTTCAGAGAGTTGTAGTTTAGTCTTTTACAAGCATAATTTCTCTGTGAAGTTACGAACTTAAATTCAGGTGGATTGTTCGTTATGTGAAATCAACAAAGAACGGAGATGTGCTGATTATGTGATGAGCATGTATCTGCGGCCTGTTGGATAGAAGTGGAGGCTTTGTAGTTTGTACATATATATGTAATTCTAGAATAAAACGAGAAGGATGAAGATATGCATGATGAACTTTCTTTTTTATTTTTTCGACAGAGAAAGCTGGGGTTAGGCAGACCCCTACCAGTTATACAACATACCATTTGGGGTTCGAACTTGCAACGTCCCAATACAAGGTAACGCACTGCTCCTGCCAGACAAGCGGAGCCCCCGTTGGTTGTGTTTTCTTTTTTATAGCATCAATTTTTTTAGGCTTTTAGATGTGGGCACTGGATCAAACCCCAATGGCACACGGTGTGGGTGGGTCCATAGCTTTTAGGCCATGTAAGGCACGGTGGTCGTGGGACCCCATCTGAGGTTTTTCCCTCTTCGGTGAGGGTTTCTCGTCATAAAAAAATATTATGCTTAGAAAGGCTACGGACACACCCATGTGTACCCCCTTTCATCAACAAACCATTGAACATAAGCTGCTTCTGACCACTGCGTAGGAGAAAAAAAGACCTCTAGTGTGGCGCAAGGTTGTTAAATGTGATGAGGGGAAGCGAGGCGTTGAGCATGTTATGAAGCGAGGCGTAAGCCTCGATGCGTTGAAGCTTAAGCTTCATGATCAGAATAATAAAATATATAATAATAATAAAATAATAAAAATTTTAAATAAGAACTACTAATTTGCTTTTAGTTATTTTAGTACAAAATCATAAGAAAATAAAATAAAGATTCATCACTGATCTCTGCGTCCGCCATTAACTGATCGGGGTCGAACAGGGAGGCGACGTCAGAATCGACCTTGAATGAGACGATGCTTGCAGCGTTTTCCGAGAACTGCTCGCCAATGAAAAGCCGCGTGTCGCAGTACTCAAAGAGGAAGAGGAGGAGAGTGTACCAAATTATGCATTGGAGGGCGACGATCTATAGTTTGTACCATGAGGCTGTCGGCAGACCCTCACTGGCTACATCTGATCTTGAGAGTGGTTTTTCCATGTATATATAAAAAAGGCCGCCGGCAGACCCGCCCTGCCCATCAGAAGTTTTTTTTTAATTAAAACTTATACATGTAAGCCTGGACGCATATAAGTTTTAATTAAAATTTAAAACTTATACAT
The DNA here is from genome assembly GCF_984573655.1 of Nuphar pumila. Lineage (NCBI taxonomy): Eukaryota > Viridiplantae > Streptophyta > Magnoliopsida > Nymphaeales > Nymphaeaceae > Nuphar > Nuphar pumila. Next base: position 55,899,912 of record NC_143260.1, read on the forward strand.
TCGTTGAGGAGGCACCGTACATTCCAGTACGCTTCAGGTACTGAGTGTGCGCCTCAGTACCTTGAGCGTGCACCTCGCCTGTGAGGCGTACGCTTCAAGTGCTGAGGCGTACGCCTCTCACAACACTGATGTGGGGGTTGCAACCACCACTAAAACTCTAATTTCTTATTAACATGCATGTGCTGCTATCGCACTCACGATTATTGATTATTGATTATGGATTTTGGATTAGTGTTTGATTGATTTGGGCTTTTAAATTAGGGTTTGATTTGATGGGGGCTTTTGAATTAAGGTTTAATTTGATTAAGGCTTTTTATGTTACAAAAATTTCAAGATTTTGTTGATAAATTATTATTTTTATTTCTCTAAAATTTTGTAGATAATAACCTAAAAAAAATACAGAATTGTTTTTTACATATTTTTATAATCAAATCCAATATGATACCCACTAAAGCATTTGTATATCAAAAAATATGATTCCTATTTTTTTCTCAAATTACTCACATTTTAAAATCCACATCAGGGGCTAAAATCTAATTCAAACATGTTCAAACACTGAGATGGTGGGGTAGTCGCATGAAACAAAGCTATCCAACCCATTTTTCATGTGTATCCAAACTGTCTGCATAGTGCAAATTGAATGTGGAACACAAAGAACACATGTCCTTGTCCAGTCGAAGCAAACACTAGACAAGTATAGTTATTCTTTTTTTGAACAGAACATGTGTTTTGTCTATGCTTGGACAAGTATTTTGTCCAAGCTTGGACAACAATCTAATAAACCCAAAGAGTCTTGAACTCATAAAATAAGTTCGACAAGCTCATGAACTACATGGTAGGCTCAGCTAATAAGTTCGTTGAGTAGTGATAAATACATTTTAGTTATACTTTACAACACGAAGTATAATGTATCACAAATGTTTGAAACTTATAGTTTGTAATCAATAAGTTTAGAGTTCAAATTATATTACTTTTAATTTTAAGACATTGTTTTTTGGTAAATCAGCTAGGTCACGCTTACTTTAATAGATTTAGAGTTCAAATCTTATTACTTCTGGCTTTCAAATAATGTATTTTTAAGCTTGGCTTGTTAAGCATGGGCTCGTCATGAGCTCAAGCTGGCTCAGAACACCACAAGCATGAGCCAAGCTTTAACACCTCAAGCTCAAACCAACTCATTTACCAGCCTTATCCATAGGGTTTGATCTATGAAAAACATCAAAAAATATGAACGGTCAATCAAAAGATCACAATTTTACATTAGAAAAGCAAGATCCAAGGCTTGATCCTAAGCAAAAAAAATCATGCTAAACACATCTATGTCATTAGATTCATTCGTTACCACTTGCACTATGATTTTTAGCTCATTAGTTACTCACCTTCATTAGTAGCAAGTGTGTGTGTGTGTGTGTGTGTGTGTGTGTGTGTGTGTGTAAACGAAAAATGACCATACTGTATGACAAATATGATCTGTTTCTTGAAATGCCCTACAATTTTTGCTATTCTTCTAATGTCCAAAATCGCAAATATTTGACATCGTTAGGACCCTTTTATCCTTCGCAACTATAAATTTATGCCTTATTGCGATAAAATTGTACCTCTTGTTGGCTAGTTTCAACTTCCACTTAAATCAATAATTGTAGGTTTTTTTATGCCGAAACTCAAACCTCACAAACTCGCATAAATTTATTTGTGAATTTTTTGGTGAAACTGAAACCACAAAAATCATAAATACCGTACTTGTTCGTATATGTTTCATGAAATCGCAAAAATATATGTGAAACTCCACTTACCACTAAATTCGCAAATATCCTAGCTTTTGCATATACTTCCCAAAATCGCATAAATTTATGTGTGAATCTGTACTTACTACTTACCACCAAATGCACAAATATCTTACTTATTCGCATATATGACACAATATTGCATAAATTTATCTGTGAAACCCTACTAAATTTGCAAACATCTTACTTATTCGCTTATACTACACGGTCTCAAATAATGTAATTTATGAATCGCCTTATATCACAAATACTATATTTAACTATTTGCGAAAGTATGACACATATGCGATATTGCTTATTTGTTGTGAAATATTTTTTTGAATCATATATAAACTCGTTGTGGTCCTCAACCTGATTATTTTTGCATAATCTAGGGCTTTTTTTTAGCTTTTGTCCCCGACCAGCTTCCCTTCCGACAACTATTTTCGTCAAATATTTTTGGCTGCTATTTTTGGAAACTATTCATCAAAGGCATTTCATCGTTGTTGAACCATCGACGGCATGTTTTTTTGATAAGCACAATGTGTCCTTTTGTTTAATGGCTGAATAAGAACAAAACTGTGTTGAAGGGAACCACACCCACATCATTTGAATTTTTGCAAGAACAACAATAAAAGCCAACGAAGAACTATAAACTGGGTCATCCTGGTAATTTAAAAGTATGACTTAGTGTGCAAAAGTGGGTAGAGAGGGAGCCATCCATTGCCAAAAATGTGTGTGTTCGACATTTTTCATAAAAAATATACCATCAATAATCACATACAGTTGCATTCAAGCGGTGAGCTGAAAAAAAACTTGAATTGCCATACAATGAGCAACTACAATTTTCAAAGTGACCCCATATCTAAGGTTGAATGTACAGAAAAAGTTAAGCAGTTTGTAGGCATAATCTTCTCTCTTATTTCAGAAGCATCTAAAGAGGGGGACAGTGACCCATTGTAACGACCCCAACTCATACTCAAGAAAAAGTATGGATTTAAAAAAAAATATTGCAGAAATCTTCCTAGAGACGTGGAGCCTTTACAGTTCCAACACAACTAGGAAACTCGAAGAAACCACAAGGGATCTTACACCCATCATCCAAACCATAGCAAGCAATTTCCTATTGGAGGATAGGAAAAGAAGTAGACATATCATCATAGACTAGACGTTCGCTAATGAGTATCGTGTCTTCAGAATTGTAATCTTCCCATGGCAACTAAGCTACTGATACATTTTTCCCAAAAGCGAGTTCGGCACCAATTGTAGCCGCACCATCCGCCATTTTTTATGGTCCCTTAAAAAGGCATTTACCCCTATGAACTTGAGGTTTTTGATGCATCCTTGTCTGCAAAATCTCTCTTCAAATCTTTTTCTTTGCTCGTCGTATGTATATGTACATGTTTCATAATCTGCAGAAAGTCGTGCCCAAATTTTTATTTGACACTCGGCTGGAATCGGTTGAACCCAGTCTGCTGCACCTAAACAAGTGTTGCAGCTGTTGCCCACCCTGCACAAAAGGTCTGCAGCAATTTGTTGTGTTCAGCATGGTGCGACACCCAGCCGTTCATCCATAAATTAGTTGTCAGTTGGGGGTTGATAGACCCCAGCCAGTCTACATAAGTCTCTTTTTTTTAAAACGATCCAGCATATACATGTTGAGCCTGGGAGCTTCCCGCACCTGCCCAGCCAGCTACTCGACTAGTCCTGGTAGGAGATGGTTACGCCCAGCCAAGCCGAGTTGTGCTGCCAGCCAACCAAGCAACGTCAAACAAAATAACATGAACAACTTCGAACGTGCAGGGACAAACTATGGTTTGTTTTATTTCAGGTATGCATGCATACAAATTTATATGGTCAATATCAATACACATTCAGTTGTCATGTTCATATGTATACATAAGAACACCCAGTTACAAGCATGCATATACAGATTCTTGGCATCTAAAGTTTCCTATGAGTCTATAAGAACAAATTGACATGAAGCATTCAACAAAACATGCTATTCTCGCACGAACACTAAAAAAAAATTAAAATAAAATTTTTGGTTTAACATGTAAACAAGTATGCATAGCAAAAAAAACTTTTTGTAGAGTGTATGCCAGCCAAGCCCACTAGGTTGGGCCGTGCAATGCCTAGTTTGGGTTCGGATAGACTTTGGTTATGCCGAGGCAGTCCAACCTGTCAGGTCTAGACTAACAGATAGTGATTACTATACAATGTAAAGCCAATATACATGTGTATGCATATTTATAATCTGATCTACATCAATATACAAATTTATATTCAAGAGTACATGTTTATGCAGATTCATTTTCATATGTACACGGATATGCAGATTCATAATCAGGTTTACATGAACATGCATTTATTTTTAAGAGTACATGTATATGCAAATTTATAATCAGGTTCACATGAATATGCAGATTCATGTTTAAAAATACATGCACATGCAAAATTATAATCAGATTAGCATGAACATGCATATTCATGTTTAAAAATACATGCACATGCAGAATTATAATCAGATTAGCATGAACATGCAGATTCATGTTTAAGAGTACACGTATATACAGATTTATAATCAGGTTTACATGAATATGCATATTCATGTTTAAGAATACATGCATATAAAGTATTCTATCGCATGCTTACATGCATCTAATGATCCATAACATGGATCATCGATGAAAATCGATAATATCATAATGCAAACACATAACAGGCTATTTTTATCATGAAATAAATTTTATTTTAGTATAAAAGAAAGCATACACAAAATTTTATTTTTGACAAGGTAAATAAAATCGAAAACAAAGCCATGGAAGAGGATCCATAAATCCTATTTCATATATTTTAGAGTAAACATATAGATCTACTCTTTTCACATAGTTTTTTATCAAAATCATGCATGAAAAACCCATCTATATTCAATATCTCACTCGATTCAAGAGAGGAGACCCATACCTTTACGTGAATCGAAAAGAAGCAAGGAAAATAATGGTGGAAAACCAGATGGCTGGAGAAGAAGGCTCCTTCTTCTTCTTTTTCTCTTTTCCTCTTCTCTCTCCTCCTTTCATTTTCCTTTTTCACTTTTCTTTTTTTTTCTTTTGTTTTTTATCTTAAATAGCTAAGAGGGTGGTGACGCCCCTCCCCCCTTCTCCCGCCCTCTCTAGATAGGCTGAAGAAGGAGAGTTTCCTCTTTTGAGGACTCTCGCTCTTCTCTTTCTAAAATTTCCAAAACTCTCATATTTGACTTTTTTCAAATTTTCTATTTTTTTTTAAAAGTATTTCTAAAACCTATTTTAGCCTTCTTAGGCATGTACACAGACTCTTTTAAGAAGTCCTAGTCATCCAAATAATTAAAATTTAGAATTGAATGAAATTAATTAATTATTTAGTATTAAATAATTAATAATTATCTAGAAGTTTCCAAAAATAGCCAAATTAACTTGGGAGACTTATTAACCTTATTTAACTTCAATTTAAAGTGTTTTAATAAATTTAAAGCTAGAAAATTATTTGGCATGGATTTGGATTTGGATCCAAGATTCAAATCTATCTCCAAAAATCTCAATGGGTTTTGGATTGGACCAAACCCAGATTAATATGGGTCTTGGATAGAGTCTAGATCCATATTAATTTAGATTAAATCCCTTGGATCCAATTTGATCCAAATCTGGACTCGACCCATCGAGGTAGTCCTTTTTTGAAAAAACATGATTTTCGAGCCAACCAAAACTAAAATTTTAAAAAGTAATATATCGTTGTGCTCGGCATTTCGAGACGCATCCAACGATATATAACAAGAATATAAATTTCAAATTTTGCTTGAATTTAAAGGTCACAAATAAAACTCTTTTCTATATTTTGAATGGCTCATTTAGACCTAGTTGATGAGACCTGGGCCAAGCCCAAACTCAAAAGCATCAGTCTAATATCTAAATTCAAACAATTTTTCTTCTATACTTAGCCAAATTTTCAACAAAATCATGAAATGACTAAGTATGAGAATGCGTGATATTACACCCATTGGCTGGCTATGAGGTTGTTGCTAACCTCAATGCCTCGATAAATAAAGTTGGAGATGCGGCCACCTGTAGTGGCACTGGTGAGAGGGTGGAGGAGGTACTTGTCAAAGGGGCTGAGGTTAATGTGGTTCCTCCTCAAGAAGTAGATGTAAGTAAGGGTCCTGTGGCAGGCTCGGATACAACACCAATCAGGAGTCTGATGCTACTCTCCATGTATAGGAGAAATTGCATGCTATGATGAAGAGGTCGCAGCGGGAAAGAAGTATGATGGTCGTGGCCAAGTATCTTGTTCATTTGTTATTTTATAATAATCATTGATTAAATTGAAATTGCTACTATACATGAATGTAATTAATTAGTTTGTTATGTATGTGTGCAACATGTAAAAATTTATTGTAATTGATTGATTTTATTAATTAAATCGATATATATATATATATATATTCCTATTATACATGATTGCAATTGATTAGTTAGTTATGTATGTGTGCAACAAGTAAAAATTCATTGCAATTGACTGATTTCATTCATTAAATTGAGATATATATTGCTATTATACATGAATATAATTGATTAGTATGTTATGTATGTGTGCAATACATAGAAGTTCATTGCAATTGACTGATTTTATTGATCTATATATATATATATATATATATATATATATATATATATATATATATATATCGCTACTATACATTAATGCAATTGATTAGTTTGTCATGTATGTGTGCAACATGTAGAAATTTATTGTCATTGACTGATTTCATTGATTAAATTGATACACACACACACACACACATATATATATATATATATATATATATATATATATATATATATATATATATATATTTCTATTATACATGAATGCAAAGCAATTGATTGATTTTTCTTGCATGTGTGAAACATGTAGAAATATATTCAATCATTGAAATTGATTGATTTTAGTAACATTAATTTGGATAGTAGGATTCCCAGCCAATTGATTCAAAAGAGCTAACATCCTGTATGCATTGGTTCTACTAGAACCAAGCACAACAATGATTTTTAACACTAGAGTTGGAAGTGAAGAAGTTATTGGATCAAATGTATTTTTGCAAATTCTTGAAGATCACATCAAAGAACATCAATTCCCTCTTAGAGGCCATTATTGTAACGCCCTAAAATTTCAACTTGTAATTTTGAAAACATTTAGAGAAAACTTGTCAAAGTTCAGGATTTTTATCTTTCAAATAGTAAGCGGAAACAATTTTCTTTTAGAGAAGATAACAAGTTGATAATTATGGGCACGTTAGCTTACAACCCAATCTTACTTATAGAGAATAGTCAGAATGCCAGTATAAAGAGGGTGATCTTGAGCCATGTTGCATCGCGCCATCGACCGTCTGAAAATCCTACTCGTCACCTGCCCATGAAATGGTCAGTTTTATGACAAACTGGTAGGTGTACAAATAGACAACATATAATAAATAAAGTAGGACATTAATAAGATAAGAAGTTTATTTCATTAAAGGCAGTGGTAGCATATATAATTGAATTACGATAAATTACATCTATTCTAGCATGAGCAACATAAGCAAAGAACAACTAAACTGAAGGGAATGTACAACACAAGGTGTAAGCGTCATTATAAGCAGTTAGCTAGCCTGAGTAGCTAATTATTACAAGTAAAGAACGACGTTAGTAGTTTAACTAACAAGTGCAATGCCACAAAAGGCATAAACAGTTCGACTAGCAATAAGAACAGATTAATTTTATATTTTGATATTAGCTGGCCTTGCAGGTACGCACAAGGCACAAATCACAAAAATAACTGAGACTAGTTCGAGGGTCTATTATGCCATGTATTTTCAATACCCTGAATAGCTAGTTGAGTCCACTCCTAAGAAGACGGTCGGTGACCGACAGAGAATTCTCCAAAGGTCACTTGTTTCACTTGTTTCACTTGTTTCAAATGATGCATCTAACTTCTGCAGAAGTGTTGAGCTAACTTTGTAGCCTCTTTTCCCTAACTCCGATGACTGAGGAATTCGAGTCTTTTGCCCGTAACTATCATTAAAGGACCTGTCCATCAGAGTTTTATACCTTTCTATCCTCTCTTTTAATGGGAGTCAGCGGTTTGAATGGATATGTCAGGTGTTAGTTAACTGATTACCCATTCTGCATGCTCTTATCTTTCAACCAACTCAAGCATCTTTCCTGTGAAAGTGAATCATCACTATTTATGTGATCTCAACATTGTGCTATTTACACGTTTCGAGGTTGCCACAACCCATCATCTAATCATCGTAACACAAACTAGACATACATGTTCAAAGGTATGGTCATACATGTCTAAAAGTATAGTTGTACATGTCTAAAGGTACGACTATGATAAAAAGGTTAACATTTAATATGTTAAAATTTTATTTAGTTCAAACTTGACATGCATTGCTTTTTGAGCAATTTGCCTGAAGAGGTAAACATTATTATCTTTATTTATTTCAATAGAGTGCTTATTGTACAACTTGAGGTGTTCAACGACCTCTCATACTACTCATTGTAGTGAACATACCGTACCTATCAAAAATGTTCAGCGATGACAGTAGGTCATGGGTTTCTCGAAGGATAACCCCACACAATGTTTCATATGACTTAAAAGTAGTAATATACTTGGCATGCTCAATCACTACAAAACAGAAAATCTCAAACAAGTCTTGGGATCATTGTGGATCCAATCATTTCTTTCGCGTAATCGACTCGGGTATAATTAGTTGCATCTAACAACACACAGAGGGAATGCTAGCTTTAAAAAGTAGGCTTTTGTGCTTGAGTAGTTGAGCCTTGCACTAAGAAGGCTCTCTTCTCGACACTACAGTGTTTGTACTCAATTTCTTACTCCTTTTGAAGGGTGCAAAATATGGTACGTGCAGTCACACACCTTGCGAGGCTTGCCTGAGGGCAACAAAAGAACAACCATGTACTAACAAAACTAAGTATCTACAGTGTGATGTCAACAGAAAATAAGTACAAGGAGCAGTAGCAGGAATTTTACTATAGCACAAGCCTATGCATGTAGAATACAAAAAAACATAAATTTTAGAGAAATAAAGACAAGTAAAGAACAGGAGATCACAAATTTATATGCATGTAAATATTACTTGGTATTATCTAATATCCAAAAACTTTATTTAATTCATCTAAAGTCCTCATACAAATTTTCCTACCTCAGGAGGTTGTGTCGCTGTGTGCACATACGAGTGTAGGTGATGCAGAGCTTGGGTCGTGAAGCATGAATGAGATCCATCGCGCGAACTGAAAAAAAGTAAATAGTTAGCAATTTGTAAAGAAATGAGAGGGGCGGGGCGGACTCGTATGTGAGCCCGACCCAACATGGCATTCATTAAGGGAGGCAAGGGCTTCACCCTTGCCGACCTGCTGAAGCTACAGAGGGTGGCAAAGAATGACAGGGGACCCAGCCCTTGCCGATCTGTAGGGAAGACATAAGGCAGCAAGAGCTAAGTCCTCTGCCGACCTTCTGTTATTGCAAACAGGGACAATGGCTTGGCTCCCTGCTGACCCGCTGAAAGGTAGAAAAATGACAGGGCTCGGCCCCTACTGTCTTACAGAAGGTGGCAAAAACTTGGCTCCTGCCGACCTACCAGAAGCAAGAAGGTGGCAGCAGCGGTAGGGGCATCGCCCCTGTCTGTTGACCGATCAAGAGAGAACAAGAGACGCAGGCCTTGATCCTATTGACCCATCAAGACAAGCATAAGTGATAGGGGCTTGGCCCCTGCCAGAAATGAGTGGCAGAGCAAAAGCCCCTGCTCGACCAAGGTGAGGCAGGGCTTCACCCCGCCTACCGAGAATCTTAGGCGGCAAGGGCGAAACCCCTGCTAGAAAGAAACTCAAGGGGCAGAGGCGAAGGCCATGTCGAAAAATCGATAGAGGTAGCCCCCCTATCGGGTGGGGAAGGGGCAGACTCTGCCTGCCAGAGTGCGCAAATGGCAGAGCCAAGGCCTCTACCTGAACGAAGAGGCGGAGCCTCACCCTGCCTAGAGAAAGGAACCTGTGAACACCTCAAATTTTCCAAAAAATCCAAAAAATCCTTCTTTGCCCCTGACCTCCATCATCTGAATAATTGGGTCAATTTTTAACAAAAATTTCATTCATTTCTCGGATTCACAGGAATCCAAACTCCATTTTTATGCTTGACCCAATTTTTGATCCAAATCGGACCCGGATCTATTCTGGAATCCTAATTTTCAAATTTAAATCAATAATTTCCAGAAATCTCATTTCTCAGAGAACCTTATAATTTCAAAACAAAAATTTTATAAAATTGCTTCAAATAACTCATTTAAGTCCCGATTGCTAAAAACCTTCACATTTTTGAATTATCTTCAAAAATTTCAGAAAAAGAGTAGTTTCATCGACTTGTTGAAATCCCTTTTTGCTACTCTCTTGAGAAACCATTTTATGAAAAGACTTCTTTTTAAGAACCACCTTTTGAAAAATTGCCCTTTTGATAAAATCTACCTTTTAGAAAAAATCTGATAAAAGAGCCTCGTTTTGGAAATTTTTAAAAATTTAAGCAGTTATTTTGAAAAAAAAAAAACCCTAAAAAGGGTGGCTCTCTCTCCCTCACGGCTTCCCTTCACGAACCTTCTGAAATCCTCTTCCCCATCGCACCTCTCCACCACCCATCGCCGATCATCCCCCTTTCTCTTCCACCCATCCTTCTCATGCTTCGCCGCGACCCACGATCGCCAACAGCCTCGCAGGCCTTCCCCCATCGCCAACCCTTCAATCATCCTCATTCGCCTCAGTCGTTGATCCATAACCTCCACCCTTCCAGACTCTTCTCCCCCCTCTTTAAAAAGAGCACGCAGGAAGACCTCAAAGTCACTCGTTTTCACCTCTCCATCGTTCTTCTCTTCTCAAATCCTTTTTTTTTCTTCATTTCAGTTTTGAAGGGAGTCCGACAGCAAACCGTCTTCACCTCCCCATTTCCTCCTTAGACGACCGCTTCTCACCCCAGCCCCATTCTCCTCCTTCGACGATCGCGTTTCACCCCTCCATCAAGATCTTCTCGTTTTTCTTCTTCCTCTCCTATTCTCCCCTCCTTATGGCTTCCTCCCTCTGGCGCCTCCTCTGCAAGCAAACTAGAAATCAATTCCCCTCTGGTGCCTCTGCCACCATCGTTTGAAGAAGATCAACCTCACGGCAGCCGATGGTAGATGCCTCATCCTCCCCCTTTTTATCCTTTACTCACATATTTCTTGAATTTTACAGATTTCTAGAGCATTTTCCTATTCTCGTATTCATTGTCTTTTCATGTACATCCTCTCATCTGCATTGTATTATCTGATATTCATTTCTGTCTCATCTTCATGATGGGTTGGGTTTTGATTCCCTTTATGATTTTTAATTCTCTTTGATTTCTAATTTTCCTGTTTAATCTCTTCGTTGGAGCACCAGTGTAGGGTCGATCTGCTTGTGGTAAGATCGGCTCACGCAAGTGCAAAGTCAACAGGAGCATATAAGCTCTAACATATATCTCTCTTTTCTGCAATTTAATTATGCATTCTCTTTTTGTTTTGGTTTTTGTTTGTTTTTTATCTCTGTTTCGGCGTAGTTTGTGTTCTATTTTGGATTTGATGGCATCATAGCATTTACTGCAGCTTCATCCCCGTTATTCCCCGGGTTTCATTCTTTATAAGTCACATTTATTTCTTGCGTTTCCTTTGGTAAGTTTATTTGATTTCCTCTCTTACACCTCATAGCATTCACCATAAATCCAGGGTTGGATTTAATTGCCTTCATCCCAGTAATGAGACCAGACCCGAGCCTGTGTTAAGATTGATCGATGGCATATGCACACCGGTTATGTCGGTAGTTTCATTAGCTTACCATCCCCTTTCTGCGTGTATCTGTTTAGATAGCCAGTTATATTCCTGTTTCTAGCTTTACGATGAATTTTCTGCTTTGGACTATATTTGACTAATGTCTCGATTATATTTTTTTTTCATTTTGCCCGTTGTGTGATGTCCATTCTTCTTATTATATTAGATTGTTCATCATATCTGGGTTTTCTCTTAGTCTGATCTCCTGTCCTTGGGTATTTTATCATAAGGTGTCTTTCATTGAAGCTAATTTTCACATTCGATAGTGATAAATATGCATAAGATATAACATGAATGGTGTTTCATGGGTTTTCAAAGTGATTTCCTGTTAATTAAGCTTCAATCCAGATTTTTATTTTTATTTTTAGCATCGCTTTTGTTTATAAATTAATCCCTGCATTACAGATGTTTGGGTAAGAAGTTATACTTCCTGTATCTTATCAATGCCTCTTTTTGTTTGCAATCTCCCATCAGCCTGCTATGTTTTGTATATGTATGAAGGATTGGCTTCATCCTTGTATCTGATTACCTCCTGCCCATCTATGTATGTTTGTATCCTTAAATGTCATAATATATGCCAATGCTATCTTCTGTGTTTCATATGTGAATCAACATCCCATTTCATACAGTATATCTCATCACATCAGTACTCGTTACACTCATTTCATTTTATGTTGTGTTTTTTTTTTCTTTCTTGATTCATTCATGTTATGTGTTATCTGCAAAAATACCCTAGTAGAAATGTTATCTTTTCACAACATCCCCACCATCGCAGCCACTTTGCTATTTCCACTATCACAACACTCCAGTCCCACACTTACACCTACACACATTCAACACAACCATCCTATCCACGATCTCATTCAGCATCAGCTTGGTCACGTTATATGGTAGCTGGACAGAGATCCTGTTGTCATGAACGTGGTTCTCTGCTTCAAAGCAACTTTGGTTTGGTTCCATTGGACACGATACAACAAAGAATTTGGTACATATTAGGCATTACAAAAACTCGTGAATGTATGCAAGTTTTTTTTGCTAGGGATATCTTCCTTTGTATAAGCTTCCTAGGTGCAGGGCTAGGTAGCAGAGAAGTTGCTAAGTGGCCTCGTAGTTGGAGAATGGGTGCTCTATTTATGTCAACAAAGTGAACAACCAGTATCCCGGGGAAGAGATGCTTCATAATTTGATTATGTTATGCTCAATCTGACCTCATTTGGTTACCAATTTTTCCAGTGAAAGTACATCACTGCTAGAATTCCAAATTGCTGGAGAAGCTGTTGTTGCAATGGTTCATCTCAGAAGATGAAGAAATTGCTTGGTGCATGATCAAGGTTTCGACAAAATGTATGTTGCCTAACAGATTTTTGTGCATATGGAGCTACAGATATTCAAGCTTCATCATCGACCAAGCAAAGTCCACTTGATTCATAGCAAGTGGCTCCAGCACCACTTGTGTCTGTAAGTTCAGTTGGATTCATAACTCCTGCAACCAGTCACCTGAGATCAAGTGAGGATCAACTCATCAGGTAGGTCATTTAGCTATTGTTGAGCATGGTTAGCCGAGTTTTGCCAACTAGGTTTGTTATCACTGCTAAGTTTAACAGGATTCTTTTTTTTTACTAATTATTAAACTGATTTTCATTGCGATTTCTGCTGATTTTTCAATGCAATCTTTATTGTTAGTTAATTGGATACCATTAGTTGTTAATTAAGTAAATTGGTGGCTATTAGTCCAATAGATTGTTAGTTGGTTGGTTGAGTAATTAGCTAAGTTGTTAGCTATTATATAGTTAGAGCACTTAGTTATTTTGCAATAAGATTTAATTAGTCCCTTTGTAATTAGTTGATTTCATTTATTAAATTTACTTAGTGATTGGTAATTAAGAGCACTCAATTGATTTACAAATAATTAAACATCTATGCGACACCCCAATGCATATTAGCCCCTGTGCACATTTCACTACAGTTTCTGCTACAAATACATATTTTAACCAACACCAGCCATTCCTACTTTGGCTACTACAGGCTAGTTCAGCATAGCATTATATCATCATTCCCTGTGCACTAGTACCTGGTTTTCCATGCACTTGTGATACCTTCACTTTCACTACACTCTGGATTGCACCAACAGTGGCTGTACACAAGCATTATTCCATATTACATTTCCCACTTTGTTTTACCATCTGCAGTTAAGCCTATCCATGATTTCATTTGTTTTTCTGTTTGGAATACCAGCTCACGGGCCCATTCACTGTGAGTACTTCCTTCTCAGTCTTATATCTCTGCATAAAGCCTTATGATTTATATTATAGTGTATATATACCTGGATTTTCCCGCAGCACGGGGTGCATCATCATGGCTTCACATCTCAGTTTGCCCTTGTATGTTATTTAGCAACATGTCTGTTTTCTTTACTTTTATATTTGAGCACTTTCTGCATAGCATGCATGTGCCTTTACTATACAAATTCATTGATCCTCAATACTTGAACTTCAATGTTAGGTTATATCTCATTTCCCATAAGTATTTATTTCTGGATTAGATGGCACCTGAGTAAATGATGATTTATTTTCAAATATCTATACAGCATTAGGCCTTTTAACAATGTCTTCATTTCACCACCCACTCCCGTATTGATTTTTGAGCCCTGAATCCACCTGAATATATATATATATATATATATATATATATATATATATATATATATATATATATATATAAGTATATGTATACATACATACATCTTTAGTGCACTAAAATTTTCATTCCAGCATTGGATAGGCATTTGAATATTCCACCGTTTTGTATACAATGTGATTTTCCTTTCCATATACCTATTCTACTTGTGTTAAATTCAATTTTTTGCAGGAAGCGTGTAACGAGTATCATTTCCTCCTTGAGATTAGTGTAATTTTAGTATAAATTATAAATGAGAAATTTACATTTTTAGTCTTAGATTAGAATATATGAGCATGCATATTTGCTAGAAATACTTGTTTCATATCATTTCTTCTTTTCTTTCAAAAAAATTCACTAATGGTGAAATACGAATGGCACGTGCATCATTTCATAAAAGGTGATTAAATCCTAAGTCGATGATTTGCATCAATGGCCATAGTCAAGGTGTAAACAAAACTTAGGATTTTCATCTTTTATAAAATAACATTGGATCCACACTGGATCTTTTTCAAAAAATCATCATATTTTCAAAATTTTTTTCTTTTATCAGGGTTTAAATTAAAATTAACTCAAAATATATATCAATGGCCATAGTCAGGATATATTGAGAGTTAATTTCATTTTAAATTCTATAAAAGCACCAAAATATGTTTTATTCTTCATCTGAATTCAAATATGATTATTATATAATACATTCAATGACCATAGTCAGGAGTGTATTATATCTTCAATCTTATTTTCATTCATTTAAAGAATAAGATATCTCTTTCAAAAACCAGATTTCAAACTCTTTCATTTCATCATTTAGGATAATATCATATTTTCAATGTTCTTGTGATAATTCTTCAAATACCTTCTTCATTTCTTAAATCAATTCTCATTTCTGAATTCAAGATTCATGTATAATTCTTCTTTCTTAATTCTATCTCATTTTTTTTTCAAAAATCAGAAATTCAAAGTCCAATTTGACTTTGAAATATTCAAATTCATTTTTTTCATTCAAAATTCAATTCCTCATTCAAATCAAATTTCAAAGTTCAATCCAACTTAGAAATTCCAAATTCACTTTTTCAAGATTCAAATTCAAGCTCAAATCAATATCTCAAAATCAATTTCAAAGTTCAATTTAACTTTGAAAATTCTGATTCATCTTCTGATTTCAAATTCAAAATTATTCTTTATCTTCAAAGTGCTTCTCAAATTCAAAAAGCAAGGTTTTGAGATTGATTCTAAATCTCAAAATTTGACTCTTCCTAAATTTTTAAATTTAATCTCGGTTTTTCAAAACCCAGACCCATCTTCAAAAGTCTCATTTGGACTTTCAAAATCCAAATCCAAAGTTAGAACCCAATCCCAACTTGGATCCAGATTTCCAAATGCAATCTCCACTTTTGGATCTCAAACTTCAGATCCAAATCCATTTAGAATGCCAGATTTCAAATCCAAATCTATCTTTGATTCCCAGAAATCAAATTTCACTTTCAAATCACATCTAGCCTTCTTGAAATCAATTCTATCTTCAAACTCAATTTGGATTTCTCAAATCTCATTCTGATTTCAAACTTCAAATATAGAATTCAATTCCATTTTAAATTTCATCCAGGTTCAAAATTCAAAATTTCAAAATTCATTTCTGACTTTGAGATTTCATTTCATTTCCTATTAGCTCAGCTTTATTTTTTCAAGCAAAGACTCAGAACTTCAAAATATCTTTTCCTGATCTATCTCAAGTTCTAAGTTAGATTCAACTATTTAGAAATCATTTCTTCATTTCATCATCATATTTTCACTTGGAAAATCTCAGGTTTCCAAAATCATTCTGTTCAAAAAAAGCATACATCTTTGCATTACACAAAGCATGATTATTTATGCATTTAGACTTATAATAAATTCTTAGATAATCTTTTAGCAAAGCAAAGAGGCATAAATTTGATCCTTGGTTCGATTACCCCTAGTAAAAGTGCCAGAAATGGTCGAACTTCGTACCAACGAGCGAGCCCCGTCTCCCAATTTTTGCCACAAATATTTCAAAAACGGAGGCGAGTAATCTTTTAAAATCTTTTCAAAATTAAGGTCAAGTGAGACCTTCGCAAAAGAGTTCCTCTCTCTTTTCTTTTCTGTCTTTTATTTTCCCCTTTTAAAAGGGGAAAATAGAGGCTCGAAAAGGGAAAGAGAAGGAAGAGAGAGAAATACCGAGAGAGGAAAATTTTTGCGATTATCACAATTTTGGCGACCGAGATGGGACCCGTCTCCGTCCGGTCGAATTTGTGCCTTTTGCTTTGCTTTGATATTATCTAAGTCTTTATTCTAACAAATGTCAGCTTCATTTTCATGCAAACCTTAGGAGCCTAGACTCTGTTCTAAGCTGACATCATTGCATATAGGATCTAAATATGGTTTGGTAGGACCATATTGAGGAGATTATTCCATGTTCACATTAGACTTAGGTCTGAAATACAACTCTCCTCAATTCTAGAGATCTAATGCAAATAATGTATGCAAGTCTATGCTTCTCTTCGTTTTAATCTATCTCTTTTGGACTTGCATTAGAGCCATCTGATTTCTTGTATTTAAACATGTTTTGAAAACCTTCCTACCTATATTGTCTCGGTCTTCACGTTGCTAGGTTGTCTCATTGAACCATAGTTCGGGAGAGAGCCTCACAACTGGACCACTTATTTGGGTTCGCGCCCCCTACCACGTACCTAAGGGCCATAGTCTGAGGTATATCGGTAGGTGCGCAAGGATATTGGGAAGTCATTACCTTAGAACTGAAGAAATATTCTTATGCCACGTACTTCGAGCTTCGACTTGAGTATATCGGCGTATCTTGATTGGAATCAGATGATCTGAACCTTAGAGTTAGGATTAAGGTCCTACAAGCCTTTTCAAATATTGCATTTAGAGTCAGCTTTTAGGGAGTTCTATTTTGTACATCATTGCTTGTATAATTTGATTCTTTTTGTAGATATTATCTTAAAAATTCTTATTTTTCAAAACCCTGGATGTTTATTTTACAAAAATTCTTTTATTTTCTCAAATCCAAGATTGTATATTTCTCATTCTTTATTCTTTCATAAATTTTTTAAAAACCCTGGATATTCTTTTAAGTCTTCCTCCATCTTTCAAAGGTCTGGGTGTATTTTTCTCTTTTCTTTTCTGATTTATTCAATTTTCTTTGATCCTGTCCGCAATTTTTCAAAAATATTCAGGTCTTGTCATCCATCATCAAATATGTCTTCAAAAATTCTATTTTTCTCATCCAAGATCTCTTTTTATTGAGAGATCTCCCTTCAAAATCTTTTTCTTCGTCTCCAAAACTCTTCGAGTTTAAATCTTTCCTTTATTCTACAGAAAGCATCAACATTTCATCATGGTTCAAACGAGAGCAGGAAAAAGGGCAGCTCAGCAAGACAATGATAGTGAGGTGGAGGAAGTGAACTCTCCCATATTATCCCGAAAACATGATTCAGATGAGGATGGTGTCGACCCGACAATGTACAAAATATTTCAAAAGATGATGGCAAAAATGATGTCCGAGCAAGCTGGGGCAAGTTCAAAGAAAACATCCTCTAAAAACAAAATCAAGAGAAAGCCAGTAAAGAAACATGTCAGGATCAACAAGAAGCAAGTTCAGCGGGACAGCACCTCTGAAAGTACAGACTCAGGAGAGGAGGATTCCGAGGAAGAACAATTCGTGTTCATCCCAAAACATTTGCGACAACCCAAGAAGGTGACGGAAGAGCCTGAATCAGTCAACAAGCCTAAAGATGTGATCCCGACAGAAAATTCAATTCAAGTATTGACTAAGATGGTCAAAGATTTGCAGATTCGAGATAAGGGAAAGAAAGTGTATACCAAGCAGGACTTCTACCTTGGTCTAGATGGGGATAACAGCCTGGAAGACCTCCCCCGAAAGTTTATTAAGTTTGACGGGTCCGACAACCCAAAGGCTCATCTCGCCATGTTTTTCGCAGAATGTGCCAGATTCAGTGAAGACAATCTGACCATCTTCTTGTGCTTTCCTCGCAGTTTAGAAGGCGTAGCAGCGAAATGGTACGCAGAGCATATCAACCTCGTCGAGCTGCAAAATTTTGATAAAGTTGTTAATCTGTTCGTGGAACGGTTCATGTTCAACACTGAGGCGTTGTCAACCCTCAATCACTTATACAACCTGAAACAAGAAGATAAGGAGAAGGTTGTAGACTTCATCCGACGGTGGAGAGATACCTGCAACAAGATGAGAACCCCCATTTCAGAAGAGCATGCGCTCCAAGTTATCTTGAACAATTTTTTTCAGCCTCTCAGAAGCCTTATTTCTACTTACCCATCAAAATCATTCATAGAGCTTATTGAACGAGCTGAGTGGCTGGAGATGGGGATGGACAATAGGAATTATGAGGGCATCACTCTCATCAAAAGCGGTCAAGACCTCAAAAAGAAGGCGAATTATACCTTCTCAGCTAACTCTGGGGGCAGTAGCAGCAAGGATAGCAAGAACAAGCAGACGGGTCAGCGAGAGGAACCCTTCAACCAGAATGACAAGTCAGTTCCAGCCAAGCAGAAGGAGAATATAAAACGTGAAGGTTGGGGCTATGACCGCCAATTCACTGCTCTGGAACAGTCCCTCGAGCAAGTTCTGGAGTATATGTTAAGCAAAGATATGATTAAACTTTCGAGAGTTGTTGATCCCCCGGTCTCCCTGGGAAAATGGAAGGACAAATTCTGCAAGTTTCACCGAGCAGTGGGGTACGATACCGAGCATTGCTTCGTCGTAAAGAACATCATCCAGTATTGCATTGATAAAAATCTTCTGATAGAGGACGAAGATGAAGAGTAGCCCGTTGTCCTAACCAAGCCTTTCCCAGACCACTCCAAGAATTAAAAGATACCAAAGTTTCTCTGTTTTTCTCTTCTAGCAATCATCTTGTAGGGGCAAGTAAGTCCCAATCTTTCGTGATCCTTTTTTATCACATACTTGTAAATATCCAAGTTTTGTTTTCAATCATTACTTATCAATGAAATGTCAATTTTCTTCCTATTTTTTATATTCAATTCTTATTTCTTTTGCCATATTGGGGCATCCTTTTTACATTTACACTTCAAAATATTCTTTTGTCATCAAATTCCCATTCTTTTCAGAATGAGGAGCAATCTCGACAATCCTCCATGAGAGAAATGATATTACCTATGAGGGTTTTTTTTTCAAAATCATAAAAATCTGAAAAATTTCTGCAAAATCTTCATCATGATCACCAAAAGTTCAAAATTTTGATCCAATCTTTTTCAAAATCAACCAGTGTGTTGATCCTCCTTTTCAAATCAGTTTTTCAAACCATTGTTTTCAAAGAATCAACCATCACAATGATCTCTCTTCAAAATCAACCCTCGTGTTGATTCTTCCTCAAAGATCAACTCTCGTAGTGATCATTCTTCAAAATCAACCTCACGGTTGATCCTCATTCCAAAAAAATGATTTTCTCATAAACATTCTCATCTCATTTTAAAAGATCCCACATGCAGGCATGATCAAACAAATTCTTTCCTCAATCAACTCTTTTCATTTATCAATTTTTATCAGTCTTATCAATTTTTATTCATCTTTATCAAATTTTGTCAATTTTATTGATTCTTCATTGATTTTATTAATTTTTCTTGTCAATTCTTATTTGAATTACCCTTTCAGGTTAAGGGATAAACCCGATGCCTCTTTCCCATGAGGTATTCCTTTTTCCTTCTTACCCACTCAGGTTAAGGGATAAACCTGAACCTCGTCTCACGAGGTCCTTCTTCCTCCAGGATAAGGGATGATCTTGAAGTCTTTTTTTCATCGTCCTCCGAGTATCCTCAAATTTTCAACCAAATTTTATCAATTTCTACCAGATCTTTATCAATCTTTGTCAATTCTTTATTAATTCCAATTCTTTATCAATTTTATTGATTCTTTATCATTTGTTATCAATTCTTTTAATTCTTTATCAATCTTTTATCAAATTTTGTCAAATTTGTCAATTTTATTCTTTTTTTTCTTTCAAGTTAAGGGATAAACCTGAATCATCTTCCATAATTTCTTTAATTTTCATCAATTCTTAAAGATTTGGGTTTCGACTCGGGTCTTCCTTTTATCTTTTCTTTTGAAGTTTCGAGTTCCGACTCGGGCTTCCCTTTGGTTCTAATGCTCGCATTGGACCAATCGTTTTCTTTTATCTTTTATCTTTTTCTTTTAAGATTCGGGTTCCGACTCGGGTCTTCCTTTTTATCTTTTTTTTGAAGTTTCGAGTTCCGACTCGGGCTTCCCTTTGGTTCTAATGCTCACATTGGACTAATTGTTTCCTTTCAAAATTCAAGTTCCAAAACTCGGGTTTTCTTTTATCTTTTCCTTTTAAGATTCGGGTTCCGACTCGGGTCTTTCTTTTTTGGTTTGAAGTTTCGAGTTCCGACTCAGACTTCCTTTTAGATCCAATGCTCGTGTTGGAACCAATCGTTGTGTCAAAAATTTGAGTTTTCAAACTCAATTTTCTCTTTTATCTTTTATCTTGAAGATCCGAGTTCTGACTCGAGTTTTCCCCCTTTTTTTTCGTTTGAAGTTCTGAGTTTCAACTCGGACTTTTTTTTGGATCCAATGCTCGTGTTGGAACCAATCGTTGCTTCAAAATTTTGAGTTTTCAAAACTCAATTTTCCCTTTTATCATTTGTTTTGAAGATCCGGGTTCCGACTCGGGTCCCCCCCCCCTTTTATGTTCCATCTTCTTTTTAATATCCGAGTTCTGACTCAGACTCTTCTCTTTTTCAAAAACCCAACTCTCGGGTTGGTCTATCTTGCTTTTTAAATATCTGAGTTCTGACTCAGACTCCTCTCTTAAGCTTCAGGTTTATTCTCTCCAAAATTCCTTCTTTCCCACTCAGGTTAAGGGATAAACCTGAATTTTCCACTCAGGTTAAGGGATAAACCTGAATTTCCCACTCAGGTTAAGGGATAAATCTGAATTTCCCGCTCAGGTTAAGGGATAAACCTGAACCTCATCCTACGAGGTCCTTCTTCCTTCAAGATAAGGGATAGCCCTAAAGTCTTTTATCATCTTTCAAGCGTTATCAATTTTCTACCAAATTTTACCATTTTTTATTAGATCTTTGACAATCTTTGTCAATTCTTTATTAATTCCAATTCTTTATCAATTTTATTGATTCTTTATCATTTTTTATCAATTCTTTTAATCCTTTACCAACCTTTTATCAAATCTTGTCAAATTTGTCAATTTTATTCTTTTCCCTTTCAGGTTAAGGGATAAACTTGAATCATCTTCCATAATTTCTTTAATTTTCATCAATTCTTAATTTTCTTTTTATATTTTCCTTTTAAAATTCGGGTTCCGACTCGGGTCTTCCTTTTTATCTTTTCTTTTGAAGTTTCGAGTTTCGACTCAGGCTTTCCTTTGGTTCTAATGCTCGCATTGGACCAATCATTTTCTTTTATCTTTTATCTTTTCCTTTTAAGATTCGGGTTTCGACTTGGGTCTTCCTTTTTATCTTTTCTTTTGAAGTTTCGAGTTCCAACTCAGGCTTCCCTTTGGTTCTAATGCTCGCATTGGACCAATCATTTTCTTTTATCTTTTATCTTTTCCCTTTAAGATTCGGGTTCCCACTCGGGTCTTCTTTTTTATCTTTTCTTTTGAAGTTTCGAGTTCCGACTCAGGCTTCCCTTTGGTTCTAATGCTCGCATTAGGCCAATCATTTTCTTTTATCTTTTATCTTTTCTTTTTAAAGATTCGGGTTCCGACTCGGGTCTTCCTTTTTATCTTTTCTTTTGAAGTTTTAAGTTCCGACTTGGGCTTCCCTTTGGTTCTAATGCTCGCATTGGACCAATCGTTTTCTTTAAAAAATTGAGTTCCAAAAGCTCGGGTTTTTCTTTTATCTTTTCCTTTTAAGATTTGGGTTCCGACTCGGGTCTTCTCTTTTATCTTTTCGTTTGAAGTCCCGAGTTCTGACTCAGACTTCCTTTTGGATCCAATGCTCGTGTTAGAACCAATCGTTGCTTCGAACATTCAAGTTTTCAAACTCAGATTTTCCTTTTATCTTTTATTTTTTGAAGATCCGAGTTCCGACTCGGGTTTTCCCTTTTATCTTTTCGTTTGAAGTTCTGAGTTCTGACTTGGACTTCCTTTTGGATCCAATGCTTGTGTTGGAACCAATTGTTGCTTCAAAAATTCGAATTTTCAAACTCGGGTTTTCCTTTTATCTTTTATTTTGAAGATCCGAGTTCTGACTCGGGTTTTCTTCCTTTATCTTTCATTTGAAGTTTTGAGTTCCGACTCAGACTTTCTTTTGGATCCAATGCTCGTGTTGGAACCAATCGTGGCTTCAAAAATTCAAGTTTTCAAACTCGGGTTTTTCTTTTATCTTCTATTTTGAAGATCCGAGTTTCGACTCAGGTTTTCGCCTTTTATCTTTCGTTTGAAGTTTCGAGTCCCGACTCGGACTTCCTTTTGGATCTAATACTCATATTGGAACCCATCGTTTCTTCAAAAATGCGAGTTTTCAAAACTCAGGTTTCTCTTTTATCTTTTATTTTGAAGATCTGAGTTCCGACTCAGGTTTTCCGCTTTTATCTTTCATTTGAAGTTCTGAGTTTCGACTCAGACTTCCTTTTGGATCTAATGCTCGTGTTGGAACCAGTCGTTGCGTTGAAAAATCGAGTTTTCAAACTCGATTTTATCTTTTATCTTTTATTTTGAAGATCCAAGTTCTGACTCAGGTTCTCCCCTTTATATATTCCATCTTCCTTTTTAAGTATCCGAGTTTCGACTCAGACTCTGTTCTTTTTCAAAAAACCCAACTGCCAGGTTGGACCTTCTTCTAAAATTCAGCCTTCCGGCTGATCCCTTCCAAACTTCAAGCTTCAGGTTTATTCTCTTCAAAACTCCTTCTTTCCCCTTCAGGTTAAGGGATAAACCTGAGTTTCCCATTTAGGATAAGGGATAATCCTGAAACCCCTCATAGGAGCAACAATGCTACCTGTGAGAATTCTTTTACAAGACAATTTTTACCAGTTTCTTCAATCAATTTTTATCCCCTTGTTTCTTCAAATATTATTCTTTCTCGTTCCGGATAAGGGATAATCCTGAAACCATTCATAGAGGCAACGCAATTATTCTTTCTCGTTCCGGATAAGGGATAATCCTAAAACCATTCATAGAGGCAACGCAGTCTTCTATAATGGTCCTTTCAAATTCCAATTTCTTAAATTGGTCCTTCAAATTCTAGTTTTTTCTCTGGTCCTTCAAATCCCAATTGGTCCTTCAAAATTCCAATATTTATATTGGTCCTGCGAAATTCTAGTTTTTACACTGGTCCTTCAAATTCCAAATTGGTCCTTCATCAAAATTCCAATGATTGTCTTTGGTCCTTCCAAAATTCCAATTTTTACAAATTGGTCCTTCAAATTCCAGTTGCTTGTGCACTGGTCCTTCAAAATTCCAATATTAACATTGGTCCTTCCAAATTCCAATTTTTCTCAAATTGGTCCTTCAAAAATTCAGTTTTACACTGATCCTTCAAATTCCAATTGGTCCTTCATCAAATTCCAATGTTTTCATTGGTCCTTCCAAATTCCAATTGCTCAAATTGGTCCTTCAAAATTCCAGTTTTACATTGGTCCTTCAAAATTCCAATGTTTACATTGGTCCTTCCAAATTCCAATTGCTCAAATTGGTCCTTCAAAATTCCAGTTTTACACTGGTCCTTCAAAATTCCAATGTTTACATTGGTCCTTCCAAATTCCAATTGCTCAAATTGGTTCTTCAAAATTCCAGTTTTACACTAGTCCTTCAAAATTCCAATGTTTAAATTGGTCCTTCAAAATTCCAATTTTCTCAAATTGATCCTTCAAAATTCTAGTTTTACATTGCTCCTTTAAAATTCCAATTTTCATGAATTGGTCCTTCAAGTTCCAATTTTTATACCAGTTCTTCAAAATTCCAGTTTGTAAATTGATCCTTCAAAATTCCAAAACTTTCTCAAAATTGATTCTTCAAATTTCAGTCCTTCAAGATTCCAATGTGTACATTGGTCCCTCAAAATTGATTCTTCAAAATTCTAAATTTTTCTCAAATTCATCATCCAGAATCCTAGCTTAACATTGGTCCATTACCAAAATCTTTTTACCAAAAATTCCTTTACCAAGATCCTCCTCAAATTTTAGTTTAACACTAGTCCTTTACCAAATTATTTTACCAAGGTCCTTTACCAAAATTCTTTACTTAACCTCATCTTTTAAGGTGGTTCTGTAAAATCCAGTTTTACTAATCGAAATTGCCAATATCAAAAAAATTTCAGCCCAAGGTCCTATCAAAATCTATATTGAGTGATTATTTCACAAAGGATTCTCGAAAACTTTGCCAATCTGCTAAAAATGTGTTGATTCCAATATTTTTTGCACAAAAGAATCACCTCAGATTACCTCTAGTATTCTTTTCAAAAGGGTGAAGCTTTTTGCAAAAAAAGAGTAAAATTCAAATCTTCTCTCTGTTGATCAACCAAGAGGATATAAGAAATATCTTTGGTATGATCAGCGAAAGAAATATTCAATGATGTTGAAAAGCCAGAAGCGAATCGATATTGATCATAGCTATGACGCATGCTTAAAGACGACTTTCTGGCAATCAGACAGTGGAAATATCTTGAGCAATAAAAAGAATTCACTCAATCCATATCTCCTCATTCATTCAAGCTTCAATCAAATATCCGCAAAGAGGATCTCTTAATTGTCGTCAAGATGAAGACAAATATGCGAGTTCGACCCCCGGGGCCAAAGAAGATTTGGATCATCTCCGAGATGAAGGAGTTTATGATGGATCCTTCTAGGGAACGTTCAGATCACCATCAAGATGAAGGCGACTGCGCTGAGCTTCCTGACAAACCCTAAAAGATATTTGATTGTTGCTATCATCGAGAGATTTTTGACCAATGAGCCAATATCATCAGTATATTTCCTGAGAAAAAGAAGGATCAGAGCATCTCCAAGATGAAGGAGTTTGTGACGTACTCTTCCCCGAAGAAAAGAGAAAAACCAGGACATCTCCAGAATGAAGAATGATGTAATGAACTTCCCCCGAAAACCCAGGAAAGCTTAATGTCTCAAAAAGAGTGCCAAAAAAAAGATCATTATGGAAAAAGGCCCCAGGATATCAAACTGCCAAAATTGCCAGAAATCATCTTTTCTTATGCGAAATTATTTCATCAATGTCTTTTCACTACTTGCTTTTATGAAAATTAAGAGTATCTCTTCTTTATTCATGCCAAGGAAATGGGTAACTTCCTTGAAGAAACTCAACAGGTTTAAAATTTGAATCTGACCCTGGAATCCAGGGAGTTAACCTTGTTGGAAGAAATACTCTAGGTAAAAGAGGAAATATCTTTCACACATACGTGCATATTTTCAAGCATTTGAATCAATTACAATTTCATCTTATTGGCAAAATTTTCTAGTTATCCAAAAATGAAATAAATGCTCAATATTCATTTTGATGAAACCTAGCATTGTTTGTATTTTTCAAAGAGAGTTGCCTCGGTGAAGTATTTCTCCCAGTCTCATCACGGTTCTTCCCATCGAGGAATCCATGCTTTGTATATCCATTTCAAATAAAGATTATACTTGAACCTCATCTCACGAGGTATTTTTCAAAAAATGTCTCACCCAGGTTAAGGGCTAAACCTGTGTCTTTTCAAAAATCCTTATCTTTGTCTCAGCCGTGAGACTTCTTCAAAAATCTCTCCTTTTACCATTTCGGGATAATCATCCCAATGTCCCATCACGATTTCCTCATTTTCTTTTGTCCCAATCATTTTCATTTCTCGAGGATCTCGTTCTCTTCCCCAAAACCTCCTCAAGGTAAGGTGCAAAACCTGAAAAATAAAACATTTCAAAGTCAATTCTTCCACACCCAGTTTAGACTTTCTGACTAGGGCATTTTTAAAGAAAATTGGGTGTGTCTTCTTTGCCGCTAAGCTTGACTTACAACCGGCTTAGCAGCAAAGAGGGGAATCTGTGAACACCCCAAATTTCCCAAAAAATCTAAAAATTCTTTCTTTGCCCCTGACCTTCGTCATCTGAATAATTGGGTCAATTTTTAACAAAAATTCCATTCATTTCTAGGATTCACTGGAATCCAAACTCCATTTTTATGCTTGACCCAATTTCTGATCCAAATCGGACCCGGATCCATTCTCAAATCCTAATTTTCAAATTTAAACCAATAATTTCCAGAAACCTCATTTCTCAGAGAACCTTACAATTTCAAAACAAAAATTTTATAAAATTGCTTCAAATAACTCATTTGGGTCCCGATTGCTAAAAACCTTCACATTTTCGGATTATCTTCAAAAATTTCAGAAAAAGAGTAGTTTCATCGACTTGTTGAAATCCCTTTTTGCTACTCTCTTGAGAAACCATTTTATGAAAAGTCTTCTTTTTAAGAACCACCTTTTGAAAAATTGCCCTTTTGATAAAATCTACCTTTTAGAAAAAATCTGATAAAAGAGCCTCGTTTTGGAAATTTTTAAAAATTTAAGCAGTTATTTTGAAAAAAAAAAAACCCTAAAAAGGGTGGCTCTCTCTCCCTCACGGCTTCCCTTCACGAACTTTCTGAAATCCTCTTCCCCATCGCACCTCTCCACCACCCATCGCCGATCATCCCCCTTTCTCTTCCACCCATCCTTCTCCTGCTTCGCCGCGACCCACGATCGCCAACAGCCTCGCAGGCCTTCCCCCATCGCCAACCCTTCAATCATCCTCATTCGCCTCAGTCGTTGATCCATAACCTCCACCCTTCCAGACTGTTCTCCCCCCTCTTTAAAAAGAGCACGCAGGAAGACCTCAAAGTCACTCGTTTTCACCTCTCCATCGTTCTTCTCTTCTCAAATCCTTTTTTTTTCTTCATTTCAGTTTTGAAGGGAGTCCGACAGCAAACCGTCTTCACCTCCCCATTTCCTCCTTAGACGACCGCTTCTCACCCCAGCCCCATTCTCCTCCTTCGACGATCGCGTTTCACCCCTCCATCAAGATCTTCTCGTTTTTCTTCTTCCTCTCCTATTCTCCCCTCCTTCTGGCTTCCTCCCTCTGGCGCCTCCTCTGCAAGCAAACTAGAAATCAATTCCCCTCTGGTGCCTCTGCCACCATCGTTTGAAGAAGATCAACCTCACGGCAGCCGATGGTAGATGCCTCATCCTCCCCCTTTTTATCCTTTACTCACATATTTCTTGAATTTTACAGATTTCTAGAGCATTTTCCTATTCTCGTATTCATTGTCTTTTCATGTACATCCTCTCATCTGCATTGTATTATCTGATATTCATTTCTGTCTCATCTTCATGATGGGTTGGGTTTCGATTCCCTTTATGATTTTTAATTCTCTTTGATTTCTAATTTTCCTGTTTAATCTCTTCGTTGGAGCACCAATGTAGGGTCGATCTGCTTGTGGTAAGATCGGCTCACGCAAGTGCAAAGTCAACAGGAGCATATAAGCTCCAACATATATCTCTCTTTTCTGCAATTTAATTATGCATTCTCTTTTTGTTTTGGTTTTTGTTTGTTTTTTATCTCTGTTTCGGTGTAGTTTGTGTTCTATTTTGGATTTGATGGCATCATAGCATTTACTGCAGCTTCATCCCCGTTATTCCCCGGGTTTCATTCTTTATAAGTCACATTTATTTCTTGCGTTTCCTTTGGTAAGTTTATTTGATTTCCTCTCTTACACCTCATAGCATTCACCATAAATCCAGGGTTGGATTTAATTGCCTTCATCCCAGTAATGAGACCAGACCCGAGCCTGTGTTAAGATTGATCGATGGCATATGCACACCGGTTATGTCGGTAGTTTCATTAGCTTACCATCCCCTTTCTGCGTGTATCTGTTTAGATAGCCAGTTATATTCCTGTTTCTAGCTTTACGATGAATTTTCTGCTTTGGACTATATTTGACTAATGTCTCGATTATATTTTTTTTTCATTTTGCCCGTTGTGTGATGTCCATTCTTCTTATTATATTAGATTGTTCATCATATCTGGGTTTTCTCTTAGTCTGATCTCCTGTCCTTGGGTATTTTATCATAAGGTGTCTTTCATTGAAGCTAATTTTCACATTCGATAGTGATAAATATGCATAAGATATAACATGAATGGTGTTTCATGGGTTTTCAAAGTGATTTCCTGTTAATTAAGCTTCAATCCAGATTTTTATTTTTATTTTTAGCATCGCTTTTGTTTGTAAATTAATCCCTGCATTACAGATGTTTGGGTAAGAAGTTATACTTCCTGTATCTTATCAATGCCTCTTTCCGTTTGCAATCTCCCATCAGCCTGCTATGTTTTGTATATGTATGAAGGATTGGCTTCATCCTTGCATCTGATTACCTCCTGCCCATCTATGTATGTTTGTATCCTTCAATGTCATAATATATGCCAATCCTATCTTCTGTGTTTCATATGTGAATCAGCATCCCATATCATACAGTATATCTCATCACATCGGTACTCGTTACACTCATTTCATTTTATGCTGTGTTTTTTTTTCTTTCTTGATTCACTCATGTTATGTGTTATCTGCAAAAATACCCTAGTAGAAATGTTATCTTTTCACAACATCCCCACCATCGCAGCCACTTTGCTATTTCCACTATCACAACACTCCAGTCCCACACTTACACCTACACACATTCAACACAACCATCCTATCCACGATCTCATTCAGCATCAGCTTGGTCACGTTATATGGTAGCTGGACAGAGATCCTGTTGTCATGAACGTGGTTCTCTGCTTCAAAGCAACTTTGGTTTGGTTCCATTGGACACGATACAACAAAGAATTTGGTACATATTAGGCATTACAAAAACTCGTGAATGTATGCAAGTTTTTTTTGCTAGGGATATCTTCCTTTGTATAAGCTTCCTAGGTGCAGGGCTAGGTAGCAGAGAAGTTGCTAAGTGGCCTCGTAGTTGGAGAATGGGTGCTCTATTTATGTCAACAAAGTGAACAACCAGTATCCCGGGGAAGAGATGCTTCATAATTTGATTATGTTATGCTCAATCTGACCTCATTTGGTTACCAATTTTCCCAGTGAAAGTACATCACTGCTAGAATTCCAAATTGCTAGAGAAGTTGTTGTTGCAATGGTTCACCTCAGAAGATGAAGAAATTGCTTGGTGCATGATCAAGGTTTCGACAAAATGTATGATGCCTGGCAGATTTTTGTGCATATGAAGCTACAGATATTCAAGCTTCATCATCGACCAAGCAAAGTCCACTTGATTCATAGCAAGTGGCTCCAACACCACTTGTATTTGTAAGTTCAGTTGGATTCATAACTCGTGCAACCAGTCACCTGAGATCAAGTGAGGATCAACTCATCAGGTAGGTCATTTAGCTATTGCTGAGCATGGCTAGCCGAGTTTTGCCAACTAGGTTTGTTATTACTGCTAAGTTTAACAAGATTCTTTTTTTTTACTGATTATTAAATTGATTTTCATTGCGATTTCTGCTGATTTTTCAATGCAATTTTTATTGTTAGTTAATTGGATACCATTAGCTGTTAATTAAGTAAATTGGTGGCTATTAGTCCAATAGATTGTTAGCTGGTTGGTTGAGTAATTAGCTAAGTTGTTTGCTATTATATAGTTAGAGCACTTAGTTATTTTGTAATAAGATTTAATTAGTCCCTTTGTAATTAGCTGATTTCATTTATTAAATTTACTTAGTGATTGGTAATTAAGAGCACTCAGCTGATTTATAAATAATTAAACATCTATGCGACACCCCAATGCATATTAGCCCCTGTGCACATTTCACTACAGTTTCTGCTGCAAATACATATTTTAACCAACACCAGCCATTCCCACTTTGGCTACTACAGGCTAGTTTAGCATAGCATTAGATCATCATTCCCTATGCACTATTACCTGGTTTTCCAAGCACTTGTGATACCTTCACTTTCACTACACTCTGTATTGCACCAATAGTGGTTGTACACAAGCATTATTCCATATTACATTTGCCACTTTGTTTTACCATCTGCAGTTAAGCCTATCTGTGACTTCATCTGTTTTTCTGTTTGGAATATCAGCTCACGGGCCCATTCACTGTGAGTACCTCCTTCCCAGTCTTATATCTCTGCATAAAGCCTTATGATTTATATTATAGTGTATATATACCTGGATTTTCCCGCAGCACGGGGTGCATCATCATGGCTTCACATCTCAGTTTGCCCTTGTATGTTATTTAGCAACATGTATGTTTTCTTTACTTTTATATTTGAGCACTTTCTGCATAGCATGCATGTGCCTTTACTCTACAAATTCATTTATCCACAATACTTGAACTTCACTGTTAGGTTATATCTCATTTCCCAAAAGTATTTATTTCTCGATTAGATGGCACCCGAGTAAATGATGATTTATTTTCAAATATCTATACAACATTAGGCCTTTTAACAATGTCTTCATTTCACCACCCACTCCCTTATTGATTTTTTAGCACTAAATCCACCTGAATATATATATATATATATATATATATATATATATATATATATATATATATATATATACATATATATATATATGTATATATATAAGTATATGTATACATACATACATCTTTAGTCCACTAAAATTTTCATTCCAGCATTGGATAGGCATGTGAATATTCCACCATTTTGTATACAATGTGATTTTCCTTTCCATATACCTATTCTACTTGTGTTAAATTCAAATTTTTGCAAGAAGCGTGTAACGAGTATCATTTCCTTCTTGAGATTAGTGTAATTTCAGTATAAATTATAAATGAGAAATTTACATTTTTAGTCTTAGATTAGAATATATGAGCATGCATATTTGCTAGAAATACTTGTTTCATATCATTTCTTCTTTTCTTTCAAAAAATTTCACTAATGGTGAAATACGAATGACACATGCATCATTTCATAAAAGGTGATTAAATCCTAAGTCGATTATTTGCATCAATGGCCATAGTCAAGGTGTAAACAAAACTTAGGATTTTCATATTTTATAAAATAACATTGGATCCACACTGGATCTTTTTCAAAAAATCATCATATTTTCAAAAATTTCTTCTTTTATCAGGGTTTAAATTAAAATTAACTCAAAATATATATTAATGGCCATAGTCAGAATATATTGAAAGTTAATTTCATTTTAAATTCTATAAAAGCACCAAAATATGTTTTATTCTTCATCTGAATTCAAATACGATTATTATATAATACATTCAATGACCATAGTCAGGAGTGTATTATATCTTCAATCTTATTTCCATTCATTTAAAGAATAAGATATCTCTTTCAAAAACCAGATTTCAAACTCTTTCATTTAATCATTTAGGATAATATCATATTTTCAATGTTCTTGTGATAATTCTTCAAATACCTTCTTCATTTCTTAAATCATTTCTCATTTTTGAATTCAAGATTCATTTATAATTCTTCTTTCTTAATTCTATCTCATTTTTTTTTCAAAATTCAGAAATTCAAAGTCCAATTTGACTTTGAAATATTCAAATTCATTTTTTTCATTCAAAATTCAATTCCTCATTCAAATCAAATTTCAAAGTTCAATTCAACTTAGAAATTCCAAATTCACTTTTTCAAGATTCAAATTCAAGCTCAAATCAATATCTCAAAATCAATTTCAAAGTTCAATTTAACTTTGAAAATTCTGATTCATCTTCTGATTTCAAATTCAAAATTATTCTTTATCTTCAAAGTGCTTCTCAAATTCAAAAATCAAGGTTTTGAGATTGATTCTAAATCTCAAAATTTGACTCTTCAAAATTTTTTAAATTCAATATGGGTTTTTCAAAACCCAGACCCATCTTCAAAAGTCCCATTTAGACTTTCAAAATCCAAATCAAAAGTTAGAACCCAATCCCAACTTGGATCCAGATTTCTAAATGCAATCTCCACTTTTGGATCTCAAACTTCAGATCCAAATCCATTTAGGATGCCAGATTTCAAATCCAAATCTATCTTTGATTCCTAGAAACCAAATTTCACTTTCAAATCACATATGGGCTTCTTGAAATTTATTCTATCTTCAAACTCAATTTGGATTTCTCAAATCTCATTCTGATTTCAAACTTCAAATATAGAATTCAATTCCATTTCAAATTTCATCCAGGTTCAAAATTCAAAATTTCAAAATCCATTTCTGACTTTGAGACTTCATTTCTTTTCCTGTTAGCTCAGCTTTATTTTTTCAAACAAAGACTTAGAACTTCAAAATATCTTTTCCTGATCTATCTCAAGTTCTAAGTTAGATTCAACTATTCAGAAATCATTTCTTCATTTCATCATCACATTTTCACTTGGAAAATCTCAAGTTTCCAAAATCATTCTTTTCAAAAAGAGCATACATCATTGCATTGCACAAAGCATGATTCTTTATGCATTTAATCTTTTAGCAAAGCAAAGAGGCATAAATTCGATCCTTGGTTCGATTACCCCTGGTAAAGGCGTCAGGAACGGTCGAACCTCGTACCGACGAGCGAGCCCCGTCTCTCAATTTTTCTCGCAAATATTTCAAAAACGGAGGTGAGTAATCTTTTAAAATCTTTTCAAAATTAAGGTCAAGTGAGACCTTCGCAAAAGAGTTCATCTGTTTCTTCTTTTCTTTTCTCTTCTCTCTTCTTTTCTGTCTTTTATTTTCCCCTTTTAAAAAGGGAAAATAGAGGCTCAAAAAGGGAAAGAGAAGGAAGAGAGAGAAATACCGAGAGAGGAAAATTTTTGTGATGATCACAGAACCATAGTGGCAGGGGTTGAGGCCCCTGCCATACGAGAGTTCCAAGGGAAGGGAGAGCATGGCAGAGAGGGAGAAAGCATGAAAAGCATGGCAGGGGCTTACTGGTCGCATGCCAGCCTCCCGGCAAGCCAAAACAGAAGAGAGAGAGGGCACGTCAGGGGCCGTCAACCTCTCGGCAAGCTGATAGGGGGAGATGGAGGGAGCAACAAGGGGCCGCAGGCCTCCTGCTGGCCTCCCAGCAAGTCAACAGAGGGAGAGAGACACACCCCCCCCCCTACGATGAGCTAACAGAGGAAGAAGAGGTAAAAGGATAAGAAGAATAGAGGAAAAAAAAGAAAAAGAAAAAGGGGGAACGTACCTGGGAGGTCGGCGGCGGCAACAACGGCGGTGAGCAGCACAAGAGGGAGGCGGCGCTGTCGTCGACTGACATCACACACGGAGAGGGCAGAGCCGAGAGGGAGGTGACAGAGAAAGAGCGCAGGGGTGAGGGTTTCCCCTCACCCTTGCGTTCTTTTAAAGGCACGGAAGGGGGTGCATGATTCCTGAAACCCCATAGGGGTTTCCTTTTTCCTTGCAGAGGGGGAAAGGGAGAGCGGCGCGGAGGAGGGAGAGGGTTTTAAAAAAAGAACCTCGCCCCCTGTGTCGGGTGTTATAACCCTAATGGGTTATCGAATATAGGTTGGGTTTGAATCCGACCTGTGTCTGAAAAGGTTTTTTTGTGGGTTTTACAATTATGCAGTTTTGGAATTCGGCAACCAACATATTCCAGTTTTAAGATTTTGCGATGACCATGATGTTGGAGGACATGACACGAATCACCAGACTAAAGTGTCATGGGGAGCCATTTAGTAGACAAGAGTGGAGAAATTTTAAGCACTTGTGTGATCTTTATTTGCAAGCAAATGATGATGCGTTAGAAGTCGATAAGATAAGTTTTCATGGCTCAGGAGCTACTATGACCCCAGTAAGACGGGGTGGATGAAGATGAAACTATCGTGTGTTGGAGGGAAGAGCAGTAGTAGGGTGGATATGCTGGTGAGAGCATTCTTGTTATACTTTTTTGGCTCATGTTTATTCATCGAGACTGACGAAAAGTCGGTTCATGCATCGCACGTCAAATTGTTGGAGGAATTGGATCTCATCGAATAATACGCATGAAGAGCAACCACACTTGCACACCTATATGCAAGTTTGAGTAACACGAGGAGCAAAAGAAAAAACTTTATTGGGATGTTGGTGATGTTAGAGGTATTTATTCTTTCAGTATACCTAAACTTTTGATTTATAATTATTTCTGTACTTATATATTGTGTTTTGATACATATTATGTATTAATCTTTGTTAATCATTGTTATGGAGGTTTGAATATGAGAACACATAGCTATTGAAAGGCCCCAGATATGTGACGTTGCTCATAAAGTTCCATGTGTCGCAATGCGGAGTTGGTTTTGCAACGAAGAAGGTCGTGATCGAAGATTGGTAGGTCCTCGCATGTTACATGCTGACTATGTTGCATCGCTTTGCAAGCTGACTAAGAAAAACACAAATATTGTTGATATTTTGTATGTTTTTTTAATAAATGCATGTTTATAGGCCTAACCATAATGAAAATATAGGTAAACTGGTGCCCCTATGAAGACATGTTGGAGGAGGAGGAGAAGGACGATGTAGTTGTGGGGGCGAAAGACATTGTCAGGTAGGACATTTGGATGTACAATATGAATGAAGTTGAGCGCAAAATGGCCAACCAAGTTGTTTGGCAGTTTGGGTTTATTAAGCAACCAATCAGTCACCCTCACACAATTAGCAAATTTCTATCACATACCACAAAGGATCGGACAAAGGATTACCCCACGGTATTCCTCTCTAAACTTCAAGACTAGTGCGAGGGCGACAAAGACATCGACTTTTCGTCCATGGAACATGCTACCAATGATGATTTTGTAGCTGCCTAGTAGGTTGCATGTTCTTCAACGGCAAAGTGGGCCTTTTAGGGGAAGAAGAAAGTTGAAGAGAAGCACAAAAAGATCGTAAGTGAATTGAAGGGCGAGTCAACTCTTCCACTTGAAAAAATCTGCATGCTGAAGAATATAGTATGTACTGAAGAGGATATGATATGTACTCAAGCTGGATTTCTGGAGAGCACAAATAAGGTCATCAAGGAGCTACGATTGCGACAATCACAACATCCTCGACCATAGAAATTCATTTAATTGTTTTTTATTTTTTTGTATATATTTAAAGATCAATATTGTAACTCATTGATTACTCATTGATTTGTATATGATGCCATTTGAATGTTTCTATGAATGAATTTTTATATAAAGTTGTTTGTTTGATATTCATTTATATATAATGTCATTGATTGAATGTTTAAATGATTTGAATATAAAACTAAAACCATTATTGAATGTTTAAATAATTTAAATATAAAATTGAAACCACTATTGAATGTTTAAATGATTTGAATGTTTAAATTGAAAGCATTCTTGAATGTTTTAATGATTTGAATGTTTAAACTGAAAGCATTATTGAAGGATTATCATTATATATAACGTTATTGTTTATATGTTTATATGTTTTCAAATCATTTGAGTGTTTAATTGATTTGAATGTTTATTTGCTTACATTCACTGTTATTTGGTTTGTTATATGCAAAAATCCACTTAAAAACTAAAACCACTAAAATCGTAAATACTATATAAATTCGCTTAAACATATGCCCACTTGAACTGAAACCACTAAAATTGTATATATCTGACTTTTTTGCATATTAATTCACAAATTTGTAAAAAATATTCACGAAAATCTTATTGATTCACAAAAATCTAACTGTTTCGCAACAATCCTATTATTTTGCATAACCGTTGAAATAACTAAAATCGCAAATAATCAATTCATTTGCAAAATAGAAGGATTTTTGTGAAATAGTAGGATTTTTGTAAATATATTTATGCATAATTGTGAATTATATGTGAAAAGTATGATTTATGTGAAACAATAGGATTTTAGTAGTTCCAGTTTAAGTGGAGTTTCACAAATATTTTTATGAGAAATGTTGAAATATATGCAAAAAAGTAGGATATTTGCGATTTTGATGGTTTCAGTTTTACAAAAAAATCACAAATAAATTTATACGAATTGGCGAGGTCTGAGTTTTTGCATAAAAAAACCAACGATTTTGGATTTAAGTGAGAGTTGGAACTAGCCGACGGGCGATACAATTTTATCACAATAAGGCATAAATTCACAGTTGTGAAAGATAAAAGGGTCCTATCGATGTCAGATATTTATGATTTTGGACATCATGAGAAATAAAAAAAATTATAGAGTTTTTAGGGAATCAGGTCAAATTATCCATACAGTATGGTTATTTTCTATATATTTAATAAAACATACTTAATGGGTTTATTGAGTTTTTTTGTTTTATTTTAAAATTTTGGCCATACAAATGGGATCTATACTCTTGATTTTATAGGGATCAACTCTTTGGATTATTCAATTGTGACACGATTAGGTTTTTATGAGGTTTGAAAAATCAATAGCCCAAAATCTTTGTAAAATTTTAAGGCTCCAAATATAACTTTTCATAAAAAAAGCATGATCTGGGTGTTGATTCCTAGTAAATCAACCATAGCAAACATATCTATGAGGTTCGAATTGTGAAAAAAACTCTGAAAACCCCATGATTTCATCTCTTGCTCGCTCCATACACACAAATATAGTAGCCCATAACAGCGGATGAACAAATTGTTCATTGTTAATGGGGTATTTTCTGCCACTGATCACACAAAGATCAACGAAAAAAAAAATTAAGGTAAAAGAGGCATTACAGTCCAATGCCCATTTTTTTGCCTAAAGCATTAGCGACAATCGTGCTTGCATGTCTAATGCAAGTTCGACGGAAAGTCTATCCACTATTACAACCTTTTCTATATATATAATGATAAGGTTCTCTCCTAGCACCTACTCTCACTAATAATATCTTTAGAGTTTCAAATTTCTTGAACTTTTTTTATTGATCAGACTCTATAGATATGATCTATAAGCACTATTTAGTAAAAAACTAGTTTTGGATCATGTGATTATAGCATACATGTTGGTTTTTTAAGACTTTTAAAAATCAATGGTTCACAATATATCAAAATTACATGACTTAAAATTTCTTACTTTATATCCCAAAATCATGATCTAAAGCATGATTCTTATCAAATAAACTATGTTGAGTACATCCATAAGGCTTGATTGAGAAAATACAAC
Organism: Nuphar pumila; assembly: GCF_984573655.1. Taxonomy (NCBI): domain Eukaryota; kingdom Viridiplantae; phylum Streptophyta; class Magnoliopsida; order Nymphaeales; family Nymphaeaceae; genus Nuphar; species Nuphar pumila. The sequence continues at coordinate 55,937,337 of NC_143260.1, forward strand.
TTATAACTATGATTTCTGGTATGTAGGAGTAAGTGCTCTGGATGCACCATAGCATTACTCTCTCTCTCTCTCTCTCTCTATATATATATATATATATATATATATATAGTAGGTGGTAGCTGCCTATCACTTTTCTAACTTATTGCAAGCCTACCAGGTTTTGGAAGTTTTTTTTTCTAAAATCTAACCATACATGCATGATCTACATGCTTGATTTTATAGGAAATGACTCTTAGATCATCCGATTCTGACATGTAGGTAGGGTTTTAAAAGATTTAAAAATCAGTGCTATGCAATTTTCAAAGATATTTAATGCTTAAAAAATATATTTTTATTGAAAAAACTTCATCCAAGTGTCATTTCCTAGCAAATGAATCATGTCTTACACATCTGAACGGTAAGATTTGCAAAAACAACACAAAAACACCTATTCACTAGTGGTGAGCTGGTGGTAGGCTCAAAACGTGGTTGACAACTGCCACTTTTCTTATATATATATATATATATATATATATATATATATATATATATATATATATATATGGCTTATCATTCACGAAAATGATATATGAAACTAATGACTTGGAAATCATTAGGGGTGTCAATGAGTCGAGTTTGGTTCAGACCTAGGTGGAACCAGACCTGGCCCCAGTTTTTGGGTATGATATCAAGTTCGGACCTGAGTCTAACTGAACCCACCATAAGAGAAACCATACCCGAACCCCATAAGAACTACATGAACCACACAGGCTATACCCGGTCAAATAATATTTTTTAGCTTTTTTACATTTAAAATTTGAGGATCTTAATTGAAACTTGGGTTGGGCCCAATTTTGGTATAAAATTTTGCAAACTATACCTGGCTCCATGTATTAATTGGACCTTCGGGTCTAGACCCGGGTCTTAATAGGGTCTTCTTATTTACCACCATACCTGGACCCTATAGGTTTTGGTATGGATCGGATCTGGGTAAACCCGATCAAGGTTGTTAAATGCGATGAGGCGAAGTGAGGCGTTGAGCCTGCGCTTCGCCTCTGAGGCGTACGCCTCTCACAACTGGTATGGAAGTGAAGCGGTGGGAGGGGAGGCAGGGAGTGGCGGAGGAGCAGTTGGCCGACACGTGGCGGTGGATCCACTGGCACTTGGGGTTAGCACAGCCGGCGAATCTGGCGGAGGAGGAAGACTTGGGGATGAAGGAGGGGATTCTGGAGGTTGATGAGGGGCAATTTGCGCATCACAGCACGCCTCAGTACCTTGAGCGTGCGCCACGCCTCTGAGGCGTACGCTTCAGATACTGAGGCGTATGCCTCTCACAACACTAAACCCGACCTGTTGACATCCCTAGAAATCATAAGTGCAAGTTGGGTCACCTCAATCTCACCACATAAGTGTTCAACATGATTTGTTTACTAAGGACCAAACCTTAGATGATGTAAAAATCTGATTTTTTGAGCATTAAAAATTAGATACATTGTTGGTTGTTGATTTTTTAAGCACTTAGAAATGCTGCTCGCATATCACACTCAGATGATTTAAGCCCCATTTCGTACCAAAAGAACCTTGTAGAACATATCCATAAGGTTTGATCTAAAAACAGTCTTAAAAGCATAGGAAAATGTGAGTTTCATTCAATAGTTTTGTACCATCATTAGTACCAAACAGACAAATAAATAAATAACTATATATATATATATATTAATGTTAGTTGCATTCAATTTATTAAAATGACAAAAGAACCTTAAAAATAATGACATTATTAAAAATACATTTTTGAGGTCCAAAAAGTCATTTTCACTTTTCAAATTCAATTTTAAGAATACTTTTTTACTTTGTAAAAGATATTTTAAAGTTTTTTTGGATTCTAAAACAAATGACTCATTCTTTTTGAAAAAGTAACCATACATACTTTTCAAATATCATTGCTTTTTTGAGTATTTTGGTTATTTCAATTATCAATTGAAATAGACCTTATTTTTTTCCAGGTGTAACCGCGTTTATGGCTTGGACCATGCAATATTCTCTATTAGCTCCTTTGATTTTTTTTAGTAATTTGCATTGAATGCTTATTTGATCTAACAAATATAGTCTCGGGAGTTTTTTTTTTTTAATCATGAAATTAGTAGACATTCTAAAGGACCATGCAATATTCTCTATTAGCTCCTTTGATTTTTTAGTAATTTGCATTGAATGCTTATTTGATCTAACAAATATAGTCTCCAGAGTTTTTTTTTAATCATGAAGTTAGTAGACATTCTAAAGGAATCTAAAAAAAACAATTACTCACAATGCATCAAAATTTTAATAAAAGATTAAGTTTTGCATCAAATTATCTATAGGGTTTGTTATGAAATTTTAGCACATTATGGGATGTTGATTTTTGTACCCCTTCAAAAACCTAATTACCTGTCATATACACATGATTCAAAACAAGTTTCCTACTAAACAAACCATGTCCCTAACATTTGAACAACAAAAAGTTAGAAATTTTTGAAGAAAAGAGTGATTTTTACTCATTAGTTCCTTACTAATCCAAAATCCCTAATCAATCAAACCTAATTCAAAAGCCCTAATCAATTAAACTAAGAAGAAAAAAGAGAAGGAAAGAAAGAGAGAGAGAGAGGAAGAAGAATAAGAGAGAGGTATACCCCCACCATAGTGACAAGCTTTTTTTTTAGGCAAAATCTTGTTTGTCAAAAACTTATGAGAAATTAAAAAAAAAATTCATAAATCTTGAGTTTTTTTGAAAAATTATCGGCAATAAAAAAATAAATTAAAAAATAAAAAAATTTTTTTATAAGAAAATATTAATACAAATTATTTAAAAATAAAAATACACAGTATTTTCACAATAAATAGCTGTTTAAAACGTAAATATCGTGTTTAAATATCAATATTTATGTTTTTTTCATAACGATATTTTGAAAATCTTGCAAGAAATTACCGTTTTAAACTTTCAAGCAATTTCTAGAGATATTATCACAATATTTTTCATAAATCTCACGATATTTGTTACAGAGTACCCCACGCTCCGACTTGCATCTGCTGCATCACGCATTTGCCTGCGAGCGCATCCCGATGCACAATCAAACAGGCCCTTTATGAACGAAGTCACGAGTCGCTCACCCCCAACTTATACCATATTATAGATGTGATTTACATGGCATGTTTAGTAACTGGTGATTGGTAGAATCCATCATGTTCAACATAGTGAACGCTAAGCTCTCTTTGGATCTTGGGACAAGTTTCAATGAGTCCCGTTTGTCATCAAACAGGGCCCAGTTCTCTGCCTAAGCTTGGCTGAGAACCTACCTAGAGTTGGAACTCTGATACATAATAATATGCTAAAACATGTTGCCAAGTTATAATAAATATTTATGGATTTTATCTATTTAAATAGGAAGCTTTCGTACTTATTTCCAGTAAAATAGCATGACTTGACCCGAGATATGATCGGTGATGACCCCATCCGAACCAAACCAAGGCCGGACTGATCGGGCTGGATCAGATATGGGTCTAGGTCTAGAATGAGCGATTATATTCATCCTATTCCTGACCCTGCCACCCCAAAGTCTTTGTCAGGCTAGCTTAAATCCAACTCGACCCATTGATCCGGATCTGGCTTTCAGGTGAGGATTTCAAGTCTGGACTTGAGTTGCATCGGGTCTGTTAAGAAAAATTATTCTCAAATCATATAAGGTTTATATGAACCAAACCCTAGTTCATACAAGATGAAATAATATATATATATATATATATATGTTTATCTTTTTTATACTAAAAAATCATGGGTATTAATCCAAACTCGAGTCAAACCTGGGCCTGTAGTACTAAATTTCACAAACCATACCCTGCTCCATATACTAATGGATTCTTTGAGTCTGTCTTGGTTTTCAGTGAGACGTCCTTCTTCGTTATCATGCCCTGACCCTAAAGGGTTTGGTACGGTCGAGTCTGGGTCAAATCCAATCCATTCTTTCTGTCGTCTCTATGGACATATTTTATTTTATGACGAAGAGCCCTCGTCCGAGCCAAGAAAACCCCGGGTGGGGCTACGTGGCCCATTTTGAAAGCCACCCGTGCGCCATTGGGGTTTGATCGAGTGCCTTCGTGTAAGCACCCTCACAACCACCCCGCTGGCCATGCGGGCGACCCCGCGGTGGTGTCTCTACAGGCATGTCATTACCCCTCCCTGGGATCCAACCATCAGCGCAGCCCTTCGATTGATCGATTCCACATCTCTTTGTTTGGATCCCTATTGGTCTTGTCTTCCTCTTTCTTTTCTTCTTTTTTCCTTGTTGCTCTTTTCTCCCAACAGTACGACGTCGTCGAGAGTTCCGGCGATTCCTTCAGCCCCCTATCTCCCCATCCAACAGCCAAGGTCTCTCTCTCTCTCCAGTTCTAGTTTAGGGTTTCTGTTTCGTTTCGTTTGATCTTGTTCTGTCTCTTTTCTCGTTTTGATTCGCCACAGTGATCGAACTACTCGAGCCGTCTCTTGTTCTTTTTTTGGGTTTTCTTAAGTCAACTTTTTCGATTGTGGAATTTCTGATTCCATGGACAATAGATTGTGGGAGATCCCGAGATTGTGTATGAAATCAATTTCTTCGAATTCAAAGCCCGCGTTTTGCAGATTGTAGAGGATCTCCCACATCATTTTCCTCTACAATCCAAACACAGAACCAGTAAATTGTTTTCGATGGCCACATAAGATTCATGTTAAAGATACCCTTCTGCTGCTCCCAATCTCTCTCATCTTGGGGAATTCAAATCACACTTGTTCTTATTAGGGATTTGAAAGAGTAACCTGTTGTTTGTGAATATGCCTCTTGTTGCATGTCGATGTTTATGCTTCGCAATATGCTGGAATATAATCGATATTTCACTTTCCCCCCCTGCAGAGGACAACAAAATGGACGGAAGATGGACCGGCAGGAACGCGTTAAACAATCCAGATAGACGGAGAAGAGAAAGGGATGAGGTGCGACGCCATCGCATTCTTCGATAATTTTTGTTTATTCTGGTTTCCGTAGAATTAGGATTGATCGACTGCGCCATCGCTTGTTTGATGTTTTCTATCTTCCACGGCTTTTTTGATGCTTAAATAATGGTGCAAATTGCAAACTTAAGGTGCCTAGAAAATTTACTTTGGATGCTGCCACCATTCATTTCATCATAGTGTAGGAGGATGTTGGCTGTTGGTGATGGTTTCTGATGTTGTTTTTGGTTTCTTCTTCTTTTATATTGAATAATTACTGGCCACTAGACGCCACACTCAAGGACTTGTCGCAGAAGACCATCTGGAGATGGTATTGGATTCCATTTGCTGGAGACGTGGAATAGAGTGCAACTATCAGAATGTCCTACGGATTGTCATCCCTTCCTTTGATGCTCTTGTTTAAGCTGTACATGTTAGCGGGATGGCCTCCTCTGGCCTTGCAATTTTACTGATGGGTTTCATTGTGTGACAACTCACGACCTGTTCCAACCTCTTTATGTGGGGAACAACTGATGGTTTGTCAAAAGGCCCTAGAGACAACTAGGCTTCTGATGTTTTCTGTTGGTTCTTGAACCTGTAAGTTTAGTTGTAATGTTTGGTAGTGTTAGAAGCATCATTTTTTTATAACTATTAAGATCTTAGTTTCTTGTGATTCTATCACAGTAAATTTAGTAAGTGAGCGTTTGTTCTTTAGGTTTTCTGAAGATTTTGACTTGGTATTTTTCACATTATTATTCCAATATTAAATGATTCTTCAAAAGATTTCCCCCAGCATATACTGAAGAAAACAATTTAAATGCAATTTTCAAATTTCTTCTGATGTAGTTTCCTTTTTTTTTTCTTTTTCTTTTGAAAAGTTTTTTGTTGTTTTCCTTTGAAAAAATCATTTATTTTCTATTTTTTCGCTGGTTTTCTAGACAATATCTATTACTATGCTAACAAGGGCAAGGGTTTCAATCTGTTAATTACTGAATATATCGTGCAATAGACACAGCATATATTGAGGAAATGATCAATCAATGAATAATTTCTAAAGAGCAACGCTAAAAAGGTGGCAGTTTGAAGGGGATGGCTGGGTGCACTGTAGGAAGACAAAGTAGGAGATTTCACAAGGGCCTGTTGGGGAAGCAAGATATGGTTTTGGAGGGACCTGTTCCTATGAGGCCGTTACATAGGAAAGGAGGTCATCCAAAGCATCTGGGGAATCCACCAACAATGGATGCGACAAGTTAGTAGCTATGTAACATGGGTAATTTTGAAAGGGTGCACTACCCATGTAAAGAGTGGTACTGGTACTTCACGGGTCCAGGTCAAATCAGGTCTGGATCTGACCTGATCTAAACCAATCCATTAGCTGTTATGTGGTATTATTTTCATTAAGTTGTAAGCTTAGTTGTCAAAAGTGCTTGTAAGAGCATAGGCGGAAGACACTTAAAAGGACTACTCAGGACTAAAAAACTAAAACATCAAGAAAAGCAGAAATATTACAATAAATAGTTAAATTTAATAACAAATATATGATTATAACTAAGAATGACGTGTGCAATTCAAAGTAACATATTTCAAAATTCACAAAATTGCATGACATTGAACATAAAACATCATATACACACACACACACACGAACATACATGTAAAAAGAAAAAAGAAAAAGGGTAGGAAAAAAAAGAAAAAAGAGGAAAAAGGAAGCAAAAAAAAGCAAAAAAAAAAGTGAGTGGAGGGTGAGAGGAGGAAGAAGAAAAACGAAAAAAAAGAAGGCAAAAAGAAAAGGAAGAAGAAGGTGGAGGGGTGAAAGGAGGATGAAGAAGAAAACAACAAACAACAAACAACAAACAACAAACAACAAACAGCAAACAACAAACAACAAACAACAAACAACAACTACGCCTTCATCCCAAAACAATTGGGGTCGGCGATATGAACAAAAAAAATAATCATTCTGGGTCTTCCACATGAATCCTTGTCCTCCAATCATTTCTATCTAATGCCATGTCCTCGGTGAGGTTCAAAGCATTCATATCCTTTCCTATCATCTCCATCCAAGTCTTCCTAGGCCTACCTCGACCTCTTTTAACTAATATATTTTCCCATTTCTCCATCCTTCTAACTGGAGCATCATTAGGCCTTTGCCGAATATGTCCAAACCACCGTAAACGATTCTCTCTCATCTTATTTTCAATGGGTGCAACGCCTACCTTCTTACGTATCTCCTCATTCCGAATCTTATCTTTTATTGTATTTCCACACATCCATCTAAGCATACGCATCTCAGCTACACTCATTTTTTGAATATGATGTCTCTTGGCAGCCCAACATTCCGTACCATATAGTAAAGCGGGCCTAATAGTCGTCCTATAAAACTTTCCCTTCAACCGCAATGGCATTCTACGATCGCACAACACTCCAGTTGCACTTTTTCATTTCATCCACCCAACCTTTATCCTATGATTTACATCTCCATCAATTTCTCAATACTTTTGAATGATAGATCCCAAATATTTGAAACAATCATCCACCGGTATTTCTTGCTCACCAAGCTTCACTACACTCCCATCACTACTTCGTTGCTTACCAAACCGACATTCCATATATTCTGTCTTACTCTTACTCAACTTAAAGCCTCTTGCTTCCAATGTCTGTCTCCATAATTCTAACTTAGCATTAACCCCAGCTCTAGACTCATCAATCAAAACAATATCATCAACAAACAACATACACCACACACATTTTCTTGAATTGATCTCGTAAGCTCATCCATCACTATAACAAATAGGAAAGGGCTTAAAGAAGATCCTTGATGTAACCCAATCGTTATAGGAAAATTGGTTGTCACCCCTCCACAAGTGCAGACATTGGTTACTACTCCTTCATACATATCTTTAATTATACTAATGTACTTGAGAGAAACACCTTTCTTCATCATTGTCCACCAGAGAACGTCCCTAGGTACTCTATCGTATGCCTTCTCCAAATCAATAAAAACCATATGCAAATCTTTGTTCCTCTTTCTATATCTCTCAATAAGTTGTCTAAGAAGATATATAGCTTCCATAGTTGATCTTCCAGGCATAAAACCAAATTGATTCTCCGATATCATGACAACCTTCCTCAACCTAGACTCAATCACCCTCTCCTAAAGTTTCATAGTATGACTCATGAGTTTTATACCACGATAGTTTGTGCAATCTTGTATATCACCCTTATTCTTATATAGAGGCACCAAAGTACTCTTCCTCCACTCATTATGCATCTTATTTGTCCGCCAAATCTTGTTAAAAAGATTTGTCAACCATTCTAAACCTTTCTCTTCCAAGCATTTCCAAGCCTCGATAGGTATACCATCTCGGCCAACTGCCCTTCTTGATTTCATTTTCTTCAAAGTCTCTGCAATTTCTTTCTTTTGAATATTGCGCATGAAGTCACGATTCATCTCATGAAAAGGAATGGAGAAGTCTCCAAGATCCTGAGGATGAAGAAGAAAAGGTGAAAAAAATAAGAAGGTAAAACAAAAAAGGAAATGAAGAAGAATAAAAGGAGAGAAGGAAAAAGAAAGAGTTTGGGGTGGGAGGAAGAAGAAAAAAAGACAAAAAAAGAAAATGCAAAAATGACAACTATATCCCTACCAGAGATATTATAAGCTTCTTAGATAGGTGGGAAGCCTGGTTCTCGGAAACTCACTTCGGAAGTGCAATACTCCTCATTTCCAAAACTTGATGAGAATTTTGATTCTCCCACGTTTTTTCTATGCTTTCCACACACTGAATCTATTCTTTTTATATGTTTTCATGTTTTTTATGTGTTTCCTCTTGTGCTTCTCACTCACTTCCATGCGCTTTCTCTAAATTGTCAATCATCATTTTTAGATTTTGTTAAAAATTTAATTCTTACACTAAAAAATCATGAAATTTAAGAACAATCACTTTTATTTTAGTTTTTGTTTGTGTTCTATTCGATTCCCATTCAATTCTTATATTGTTTTTTTATTCATCACTTCTCGCTTCCTATACATTTTAAAATGCATCGCTTCTCGCTTCCGTTTATCGTATCGTTTTCCTCTTCCGCTTCCTAGTCTGGCAACCTTGGTCACTACAGCCTAGCTGGGGACAACCTTGGTGCCGGTTAGGAGGCCTAGGCAGGAAACATGGCCCTATCGCCTAGACCCATAAACCTAGGGGGTGACCCTTCGCCTAGCCCGCCTAGGCAGCGCCTACGTGCTGCTTTTGACAACTAAGGTTTTAAGGTGCATAAAGGTTGTTTTGAACTATTTTTATATGGTGCTTCATATAAGATATGCCCCATAAAACACTTATTAGAGAAGAAGAGAGAGAGGAGGAAGAAAGAGGTTGCAACAAATTATTATCCACACACCTCATTTAGGGTTGTGGGTTACTTTAAAACATTAGGTATTTTATATGACAAAAATACCCTTAATTAATATACAAGAAACAATACAATTAAAATGGGTAATATGGTCAAGCTGAAGATAATATATTACAATAAGCCTGGGATGTCAAACAGACTTTGGATCTAGATCCAAATCTGAATCCAGATCCAATAAATCACGTCTCAATACCCTCCCTCAAGTTGTGCATGGTAAAACCATAAAAAACTTGCTCTTCAAGTACCAAAACAGTTCCTTACCTAATCCTTTTGTGAACAAATCTGGAACTTGATCCTGCGTCCCAACAAACTGTGTAGAAATCTCCCCACTTCCAATTTTGCTTCTAATAAAGTGTTGATCTATCTTTAATATGCTTCGTTCTTCCATGCTGAATAGGATTGAGAAATATCTTGATCACAATTTGATTATCACAAAACAAGATAGAACTTGACATCTGTTGATATAAATCAGATAATAGATATCTAATCCAAATGATTTCAGATAATGTTATCGCCATTGACTTGTATTCAGTACTTGACCGAGCCACTGCCTTTTGTTTTTTACTGATCCATAAAACCAGGTTCTTTCTAATAAAAACACAATACCCAGAGATAGACCTTCTTTCATTCGGATCCCCTGGCCAATCAACATCTGAAAAGGCCATAACTGTTAAAACACCTTTATCACTATCATTTCTCCGATAACAAAGCCCATCACCAAGAGTGCCTTTCAGATATCTAAGGATTCTTTTGACAACCTCAACATGATTCACACGAGAACAATGCATAAACTGAGAAACTTGATTGACTGCATAAACAATATCATGACGAGTAAAAGTGAGATATTGAAGCATACTCACAATACTCCTATATCTTGTAGGATCATTGAAAACGCCCCCTTCATCACGTTCCAGTTTTTGCTGCAAGACACTTGGACTAAATATCGGTTTGCAATCTTTTATTCCAGTTCGGTTGAGTAGATCAATAGTATACTTGTGTTGTGTCAACATTAATGAGTCTTTTCTGCGATCAACTTCAACACCCAAAAAGTATTTGAGATCTCCCAAGTCTTTCATTTTGAATCTTCTATTTACACACTCTTAACAACATCAATATGTTCTTTGGAATTTCCTGCAACTATGATATCATCAACACAAATGAGTAATACTGTAATCCAATTATCACCTTTGTAGATGAACAAGGAATGATCCAAATGAGATTTGCGAAAACCATGCTGCTGAATTTCAAGAGAAAAACTCTCAAACCATGATCGCGAAGCCTGTTTTAGCCCATATATAGCTTTATTCAATCTATACAAATAGCTGGCTGAATCTTTCTCATTATACCCGTGTGACTGCTCCATATAAACCTCCTCCTTGAGGTCTCTGTGTAAGAACCCATTTTTAACATCCAATTGACTTAAATGCCAACCATGATCTACTGCTAGAGAAATAACTACTTTGATAGTTTTCATCTTCACTATGGGACTAAATGTCTCTTCATAGTGCAGCCCATGTTCCTAAGTAAGCCCCCTTGCAACCAGCCTTGTCTTGTATCTCTCTATGCTGCCATTGGTTTATATTTTATTTTAAAGACCCATTTTGATCCAACTACATTCTTTTCAATAGGTATTTTTGCAATATTCCATGTTCTGCATTTGTATAAAGCCTGGATTTCTTCATTCATAACCTCAATCCATTTGTTGGATTTTGAGACTTGATTATATGATCGAGGCTCTTCATGTTGAGATACAACAACTAAAATTTTTTGGTGATCCATGCTGAAATTTTCATAACTTACCCATCTATCAATAGGATGTCGCACCCTTCTAGACTTTCTGTTTATTTGTTCTTGTCCAGTGTGATCAGTTCTAGATTTAGTATTTTCTTGTTCTGGACTGCTCTTGGGTGTATTTTCAGATTCAACATTTTGAATCTTGTGGCTATATGTAATTCCCTTGAATCTTCCTTCTATGTCATCCGAATGATCAATTTGCTGGCCCGATCAACAAAGAACATACCATCATCTAATTAAGGCTGATATAGTTGTTTTGACTGCAATTGGATACTTGGTACATTGTTGCCTTTTGAAACAAAATCCGATTCATCAAAAACAACATTTCTGGAAATACAAATGCATTTATTTTCAACCTATACCCCTTATAGTCATTTGCATATCCAACAAATTTGCAAACATGGGCTCTTTTGTCAAACTTGTTTCACAAGGAGGCATCAATGTGTACGTGCAGTCGTATGCCTTTAGATAATTATAATCAGGATGCTGGCCAAATAATTCATAATACGACAATTTATATTGTAGCAGTCTCATAGGCAACATATTTATGATATGCACTGTTGTATGAAAAGCCTCTGTCCAAAGGAACAAATCCTTCATTCATTATGGTTATTGTACTTTTAATAATATGCTTGTATTTCCTCTTAGCAAGTCCATTTTGCTGAGGTGTTCGGGGACCAGATACCTTTCTATTAATTCCATTCTCCTTAAGATATTGAATAAAGTCATTTGAAGAGAACTCACCCCCACCCCACCATCACACTAGAAATTGAGGATGGGAAAGAAAAACTAATTTCATAAAGAATATCCATGTATATCGAGAATAGTTATCAATGAAAGTGACATAATATCGACTCCCGAAAGAAGAAACAGCTGAGACCTATCCCCAATGTACGATTTCAAACAATTTAGAATCTCTTTTATTATTCAAAATAAAGTACATGACTCTTAGACATTTGACAACTAGGACAAATTTTATTTAACTCATGACTCAAACTAGACGTTGAAATCATATTATTAGAGACAAGCCTCTCAATAAAGGCCATATTACAATGAACTAGGCGATTATGCTAGACATTTGACTTATTGGACTCTAACTCATTGACCACACAATGTGACTTTTCAACATCTTGGACTGGAACATGAACCAGTGGATTCTCCTTGAAGAGATACATATTTCTCCATCTTTTTCTTTTAGTGAACGCCTTCTTCATGTGAAGATCCTTTACATAAATAAGAGTAAAAACGATACAAGAATTGGTATCATCAACAAGTTTAGAATCTGAAACAATTTTTTTTATGTTTGGAACAAGGAAAACATTTAATAGACAATGATTTGAATTGGACATGAGAATGAAAGTATTTTCACTGTGTGTGATGGGGTGACGAGTGCCATCTCCCGTAATAGCTCTATCTCTATCAAAATAAGTGAAAAGTTTTTAAGTTTACCTTCATCCCTAGTACTATGATTCTGTCCTGGAATCAATATACTAAACTCCCTGATCATTCTACTTTAGATTCAATCCTGCTAAGGCGGTCAACAAAAGCTCTTTATCCATCGGTCAGGCCAATAGAAGTTGTTTATCCATCGGTTATGTCCTTGATTTTTCAGTCTTATTTGGTGCACTTCTATTCTGTGAACTCTACTTTCCAACATACCTGGGATCATCCTTATACCAGCAGTTTGCTTTAACATGTTCAAGTTTCTTGCAAATATAGCATGTGGGTATTCTCTTGCCCTGATAAGAAATTGGAGGTATATTAGGAAGTGAGAGCAACCCACATCCTTCCTGATTACCTCCTGGTCCTTATTGAAAGTCTGTAATACAGTGTAGCATAAAGTTGTGTAAAGTCCATTTATTAAGCCATTAGTCTTTTTAGGCTTTTTGTTTTGAAGTCTCAAAGGGGTCGACCCTTTTAATGTGTAGAAGGCTCCTCTTTCATGATATTGAACATAAAATCATTGGTTTCTCTCCCTCTTTTGTTGAGTCTCCTCTATCCCTAATCTCTCTCACTCTTTTTCTATTGGATCTCTAACATGGTATCAAAGCCATGAAGAAGGAGATTAGAGAAGACTTGTGAAGGTGAACCCGACTTCATTCTGGTTTGCACTGAAGCTTGCGAGAGGGTTGCTTGCGAGAGGGTTGCTGATGTCATTATCGTCCGTACGATCTTGCTGCTTTGGTGCATCTGAAGGTTTGAGTTGGTAGTTCCTAATTTTAGATGTTTATAGAATCAAGAATCACCATCATTAGCCTTGATTTGGATTTTTGGGAGATTTTACAAGCATTTTTTGAGTTACGGTTTCTTGGTGACTGTTTTGATTTTATGAGCATATCAGTCACATCGGTGGGTTTTAAACCTTGTGGTTAGACACTTTTGCATCATTTTTGTGTTGGAAATCTCTTAGAAGTTGTTTGATGCAAGTATTTGTTATGTTGGGTGAGATTTATTGACTCTTTTGGAAGTCTCTCTTTGGCGGTAACTAGTTTTTCATACACTAGTTACAACAACAACTACGACTTCATCCCAAAACAATTGGGGTCGGCGATATGAACAAAAAAAAAATCATTCTGGGTCTTCCACATGAATCCTTGTCCTCCAATCATTTCTATCTAATGCCATGTCCACGGTGAGGTTCAAAGCATTCATATCCTTTACTATCATCTTCATCCAAGTCTTCCTAGGCCTACCTCGACCTCTTTTAACTAATATATTTTTCCATTTCTCCATCCTTCTAACTTGAGCATCATTAGGCCTTCGCCGAATATGTCCAAACCACCGTAAATGATTCTCTCTCCTTATTTTCAATGGGTGCAACGCCTACCTTCTTACGTATCTTCTCGTTCCGAATCTTATCTTTTATTGTATTTCCACACATCCATCTAAGCATACGCATCTCAGCTACACTCATTTTTTGAATATGATGTCTCTTGGCAGCCCAACATTCCATACCATATAGTAAAGCGAGCCTAATAGTCGTCCTATAAAACTTTTCCTTCAACCGCAATGGCATTCTACGATCGCACAACACTCCAGTTGCATTTTTTCATTTAATCCACCCAACCTTTATCCTATGATTTACATCTCCATCAATTTCTCAATACTTTTGAATGATAAATCCCAAATATTTGAAACAATCATCCACCGATATTTCTTGCTCACCAAGCTTCACTACACTCCCATCACTACTTCGTTGCTTACTAAACCGACATTCCATATATTCTGTCTTACTCTTACTCAACTTAAAACCTCTTGCTTCCAATGTCTGTCTCCACAATTCTAACTTAGCATTAACCCCAACTCTAGACTCATCAATCAAAACAATATCATCAGCAAACAACATACACCATGACACATTTTCTTGAATTGATCTCGTAAGCTCATCCATCACTATAGCAAATAGGAAAGGGCTTAAAGCAGATCCTTGATGTAACCCAACCGTTATAGGAAAATTGGTTGTCACCCCTCCACAAGTGCAGACATTGGTTACTACTCCTTCATACATATCTTTAATTATACTAATGTACTTGAGAGAAACACCTTTCTTCATCATTGTCCACTAGAGAACGTCCCTAGGTACTCTATCGTATGCCTTCTCCAAATCAATAAAAACCATATGCAAATCTTTGTTCCTCTTTCTATATCTCTCAATAAGTTGTCTAAGAAGATGTATGGCTTCCATAGTTGATCTTCCAGGTATAAAACCAAATTGATTCTCCGATATCATGACAACCTTCCAACCTAGACTCAATCACCCTCTCCCAAAGTTTCATAGTATGACTCACGAGTTTTATACCACGATAGTTTGTGTAATCTTGTATATCGCCCTTATTCTTATATAGAGGCACCAAAGTACTCTTCCTCCACTCATTAGGCATCTTATTTGTCCGTCAAATCTTGTTAAAAAGATTTGTCAACCATTCTAAACCTTTCTTTTCCAAGCATTTCCAAGCCTCGATAGGTATACCATCTGGGCCAACTGTCATTCTTGATTTCATTTTCTTCAAAGCCTTTGCAATTTCTTTCTTTTGAATATTGCGCATGAAGTCACGATTCATCTCATGAAAAGGAATGGAGAAGTCTCCAAGATCCTGAGCATGACTTCCATTAAATAGCTTATCAAAATAATCTTTCCATCTCTCTTTAATCTCCTCATCTTTGACTAAAACCCTTTGTGTTTCATCTTTGATACATCTAACCATACCCAGATCCCTCGTTTTCCTATGTCTCATCTTTGCAAGCCTATAAATATCCTTCTCGCCCGCTATCTTATTCCACATTGATTTTGAATCATCCTCAAGATACCAATCAACTTCCTTAACTACCTGCTCTACAAACATTCCTTGTTTAGCTCCTTTCAGTGCCCACCACTTAATTCTATGATCTATCCTATGTCTATCCCTTTTGCGGCATTGTCTAATTCTAAGATCTAAAATTAAGACTCTATGTTGTGTAGCTACACTTTCTCCTTGTATAACCTTACAATCGATGTAACAACCCCTATCTCTCTTTCTAAGTAGGAAAAAATCTATTTGACTCGTATTAACCCCACTTTTAAATGTTACTAGGTGGGACTCCCTCTTCCTAAACCAAGTGTTTGCTAAGATCATATCATAGGACAAATTAAAATCTAAAATCCTTTCTCCACTTTCGTTTCTTTCTCCTATACCATAGCCTCCATGGATACTCTCAAATCCATCCCTACTAATGCCTACATGTCCATTAAGGTCACCGCCGATGAAAAGCTTTTCTCCATAAGATATCCCTTGTACTACTCCATCTAAATCTTCCTAAAATTGACGCTTAATGGAATCATCTAAACCTACTTGAGGTGCATAAACACTAATAATATTAATAATATCCGTACCTAATACTAATTTAATAAGTAAAATCCTATCACCCTTCTTACGGACCTCAACTACATTATCTATAAACTCACGACTCATAACAATCCCTACTCCATTCCTATTCCTATTTATTCCTGTATACCAAATCTTATATCCCCAAGGTTCTATCACTTTTGCTTTCTCACCTACCCATTTGGTCTCTTGTAGACATAAAATATCAATCTTTCTCCTACACATAACATCTACTAACTCTACCAACTTACCAGTTAAAGACCCTATGTTCCAAGTGGCTAACCTAATTTTATGGTCTTGGACTAACTTCTTTACCTCCACCCGGTCCAACAAAGTGAGGGAACCCTTGCCTATTTGACACCACACCCGGTCTTGGACTAACCTAATTTCATACACTAGTTACATTGTTTTCAATTATGGGCATCGATCTTGGCTGTAGGTGTGCAAGAAATTTCTGCTGTGGTGGTTGTGATTTGCAGTATTGGGTGTAAATTCATCATGTTTGTTGTATATTTTGGTAACTCTTCAGTAGGTGTTTGAAGGTTTTGGATGCTTAGTCGTGCGATTAGAGGTCTTGCTGCTATCTTTTTGTGTTGCTCTTGGAAGAATCTCTATAGTCTACCAGATTATTACTTTTCTTGGTAGTCTTTTTGGTTTGGTTGCTGCTATATTATCAATCTTGCAGGAAATATTCTTGGGTGTGAAGAATATTTGGGCTTGTTGTATGCATCCGTGTGGTGATTTCTTGAGATCTATGTCACATGGGTGCGGGTGCAGGGATGCGGCACTTCCAAAAAACCAGGGTGCGGGGGTGCGACAGGGGCAAAAATGTAAAATAAATATATATATATATATATATATAATTTTGAAGTTTTAACAATTTAACATTTAACCGTTAACATTGTCATAATATCATTAATCATGCATGCAGTATATCAACCTAAATATCAAATTATCAATCAAATAAGTAAAGCAATTACATAAATCAACCTAAATATCAATCAAATAAGCAAAGCATAAAAAAACTAAATTACATACCAAAGTATATCCTGATGAAGTAATGGATGTTAATTTTCTTCTTCATCATCAAATGCATCATTAGAAGGAATACTGGACTCAGCTAAATCCATGTTTGTTATGTTGAAATCATGCTCTTCCTCGAAGTCACACTCTTCTGGGTTTATATCCCAAAATTTGGATGTTCTTTGTCTGCGTTACAAACCCAATTTGAAAATGTTAAATACAATACAAGTATATTTAAATGAAAAACTAATAAATAATCAAATAACTAAGAGCAAATTAGTACATGTATTCATCATTGGTTCGTGAAAGTAATCAAAGATTTGAATGAACATATACTAAATCCTCTGCACGCTTGCTGGTGAGTTTGTTTTTCTTCATGTTGTGGATTTGAGAATATGTGCTTCAATTTCTTTCACAACAAGATGAACTAGCAGACTGCGATAACAATCTTAATGCAAGACGTTGGAGAAGAGGTGTTTCTGATCCAAATGTTGACCACCATGTGATAAGATCTATACTATCTTCTTATCTCGCGAATAATGTCGGTCCATGTAATCTCGAAGATGAAAATTTTTCAAACTCTTGTGTGACTTGATGTAGAAGATATGCTTCTGGAAAAAGTCTTGTCATACAATATTTCTATGTCTTGATAGCTCTGAGTTTAAATTTGGAGGGACACGACCAATACCACCAGCCCACCACTTATTTGCATAATATTTTGGATTAAGAGAATGTGTCATTCAATGCAAAGAAGTGTTGCACTTATCCCATCTTCTGACTAAAATTGAATGAATATGATTAAAAAAATCTGAATCATCCAATGCAGGATTTTTTTCTTCATGCTTGAAAACTATAGCTTGTATTTTTTCAATCATATTATCCCATATTTCATAAACTCTGTGAAGCATGAGCTCATACTTATCAACTTCTCTTAACATTTCCCAAATAAGTTGCGTAAATTAAAGAAAGTATATCACTCTGCCCCAAAACTCATCATCAAGAATGAATTTTTTAATTTCTTGAGCCTTGATATCATCATCAACACGATAGAATGTCCAATTTTCATCTATCACCATGTTAATCACAGCATTCTTCACTCTTTTAATCTTCTTCACCATCACAATGATGGGCACAAAACGTGTTTCAACGACCTTCAACAATTTCAAGTCAGAATACCTATTAAATATAGAATTAGCACGATGGTGGTTAACAACAAAATTCCTAATACTTTTGACATTTCTTTCTAAATCTTCAATCCATGAACATAAAACATATGCTTGTGAATTTTCTTCTTCTTTGGAGTTTCAGATGCTCTTTAGGGCTACATTTAAGTTGTGTGCTACACAGGGAGTCCAAAAAATACGAGGGTTCTCACTCTCTAAACTCAACGCTACACTTTTACAAACTGGAGCGTTGTCTGTAATGATTTTTACTACTTTCTGACCACCCACTTCTTTTATCACTTCTATAAACAATCCCTTCAAATACTCTGCATTTTTATATTCTCCAAATGCATCAACTGTTTTCAAGAATATTGAGCCACTAAGCGAACAAGCAATGAAATTGATTAATGGACGCTTTTGAATATATGTCCATCCATCAGACACAATAGAAACTTCATTTTGCTCCTATGAATATTTTTTAATCTCCAACAACCTCTCCACATTTGCCCTCTCTTCTGCAAGAAGTGTGGTTCGTATTTTTTCTGAACTTGGAGGCACATAACCACTCAAATTACAATTTGCCAAGGATGTTACTAAATCCTTCCAATAAGGATTTCTAGCCGCATTAAATGGGAGTGAACCAGAATAAAAATACCTCTCAACTTTTCTATCTAATTCTTCTCTTTCATATGTATTGAATGATGCTTGTATCGTTCCTCTACCTCCTACATTGACTTTTCTTTTTTTTTTTTCAGCATTTTCTTGGTGGCTTGCAAATGGCACACTAACTGCACAAGAATCGGCTATTGCCTTTCTCTTATCATATTCTTCTTGTATTTTCTTGTATTGTCTTCGCATTGCCTCATCAACTTTTCTGCAAGCTGAAATGCCATGCCTTGTTATCTTCAACAAATGAGTCTTCACTCTTGTGTAAGACCCAACAAAATCTCTTTCACAGAGCTTGCATCGAAATCTCTTGTTTCCACCACCTCCTTCTCCAGTTTTTGCAAGTTTATCTACATGTACCCATAGTAGTCCCACATCATCAATCCCATTGCAACTATCAGCAAAACTAGCAGCAGAACTCACATGTTGGGATGAGGATGACACAAGTCATTTCCCTTTATCCGTCATTTTTATCCTGAAAACACAAAAAAAATACATTCAAAATTTTAAATCAATTATACAGACTGACATTATCTTGATATAAAATCACCAAGGAGGGGGCATCTGCCCCTCCCCTGCCAAAAACAGAGAGCAACGACGGGGGCTCGACCCCTTCCCCTGTCGAAAACAGAGGAAGCAGGGGGGGGGGGGGGCTCAGCCCCTCCCCTGCCGACCCAACAAGAGCGTGAGGGGTGGGGTGGGGTGGGGGGGCTCGGCCCCTCCCCTGAAATAAAAAGGATCAGGGTGGGGGGATCGACCCCTTCCCTGCCGAAAATAGGGAGGGGCTCAGCCCCTCCCTTGCCGAAAACAAAGGGAGCAGGGGGGCTCAGCCCCTCCCTTGCAGACCCAACAAGAGAGCGAGAGAGGGGGGGGGGGGGGCTCGACCCCTCCCCTGTCGACCCAACAAGAGAGCGAGAGGGGGGGCTCGACCCCTCCCCTGTCGACCCAACAAAGGGAGCAGGGGGGGCTCGTTCCCTCCCCTGCCGACCCAACAAGAGAAAGAGAAGGCGCAGGGGGGGCTCGGCCCCTCCCCTGCCGACACAAGCAGAGAGCGAGAGGGACATACCTGCGACGAGGGAGAGGAGGAGCTTAGGAGGTGGCGTCGGGAGGAGAGGGCTCGAGCTGAGCTGCGTGGGAGAGGACAGGAGATGAGTGATTTGGGCAAAAAAAAAATTTGCCCTAATCACTCCTTTTCATCGGGGTGTTTTTTTTTAATGTCCGAAATGTGGACGAAAACGACCCTGGGTGCGTTGATCGCACCCAGGGTCGTGTTGACCGCACCCGCGTCGCATCGACGGGGGTGCGACACCTGCTTTGCCGAGTCCTTGTGACATGATCCAGTAGTAGTTCTTGAGTGTGGAGCGTGTTTTTGATCAGATACCTTGTCGTGAAACCCATTGGGTTCCATTTTTCTGTTGTGGATTTGTATTGTATGCAGGTTGAATTGTAGTTTGGGGGTTGTGTGAGTCATGGAGAATGAGAAGATCCAAATTATTCTGGTAAAGTTGAATGGAACTAATTATGCATAATGGGCTGATTTCTTTATAGCAATAATTTTGGAGAAAGGTTTGAGAGGTTACTTGGATGGTTCAAAGTCAAAACCCAAGGTCTCTAATGAGGGCTTTCATGAGTTTATAGAGGAATAGATTATAAACAATGCAAAAGTCAAGGCATGGATTCTCAGGTTTGTAGAACATAGAATTGTATGAATATTTTCAAATTTCATGAGGTAAAAGATGTTTGGGTGTATCTCAGGCAAGTCTATAGATAAGAGAATTGGGCAAGGCATTATCGACTCAGTCAAGAGTTGAGAAGTATGCGCCAAGGAAACGAATCCATTGAAGAATTTTATTATAATATTCAGAGAAACTGGGATGCTCTTAAGTGTAAAAGTATACTAAGTATGAGTCTTGTACATCATGCCAAACCTCTCAGGGGCTTCTTGATCTTCACAAGGAGACTTACAAAGTTATTGAGTTCGTTATGGCTCATAGACCTGAGTTTGATGGGACAAGAAGTGCCATTTTTCATCGCTCCCACTTACCATCTCTAACTGAGGTCATTGCATAATTAATTGTAGAAGAGACCAAGATAAAATCTCTTGGATCATTTCCCTTTGTAGATAATGTTATGGTTGTGCTTATGCAAATGGGTGGCAGAGGTGGTGGTAGGACTAGAGGACGAGGGGAGATAGGATTTGGTGGAAGATGTGACTTTAATTTTGTTCAGTGTCATTATTACAAGAGCTTTGGTCATATGAAGAACTATTGTCCTATTCTCAAGAAAAAGAAAGGTGGTGCATATGCAATTTCTACTAAGAGTGAGGATATAATGCCTAAGGAGAAGCAGTTAGGCGGTTCTTTATCAGTTGGCAGCGAAGTGATGGGTAGTAGCTATATTCATAGACTAGAGCAGATACAACATGAGATTCAACATAAGATCTAGCAATTGCAGTTTTCACTCCTGCCTCTTCCTCTGGTACTACTTTCTTATGTATCTCTGGTCTTTCCTCTGGTTGGCTAATAGACTCTGGGGCCTCATGTCATATGACACTTCATGAGTTTATCCTAGCCAACAGTCATCCTTGCAGTGACATTTTTTGTACTTTAGATGGTTCTTCTATTTATGTATCCAAAGTAGGTTCAATTACTTGTGACTCTTATCCTTGTAGTAAAATTAATCGTTTTTCAAGTTTATCATGTTTCATCTCTTGCTATGAACCTTTATTTCTGTGGGTTAAATTACCATATTTAATTGTAATGTTATCTTCTCCTCTAATGGTTGTGTTGTGCAGGATCAGTTGTCAGGAAAGAAGATTGGGATTGGCCATAGGAAAGAACATTTGTACTACCTGGATTGAATCGATACGATGAAGCAGAAGAAAATTAGAATCAGATATGGAGCTTTAGTTTTGGATGAATATGTTTTGTGGCACCTGAGACAAGCATATTTTCAGCTCTAGGTTGCAAAGTTTAGTGTTCTCAGGAACTTTTGGAAAATCCAAGCTAGTTATGTCAAATTATGTTAAAGATTGTGTGAGTTGTAAAATTGGTCAAGAGTCATGCTCTGCCATTCAAGTCTAGTGATAGGGAGTCCGAAAGTCTTTTTGATCTAGTACATTCATATGTATGGGGTCCTTCTTCTATTGTGTCAAAAGGAGGATCATCCTATTTTGTGACTTTCATAGTGATATTACAAGGTTTACTTGGATATACTTTTTGAAAGATAAAAGTGTTCTTTTTGAAAATTTTAAGAGCTTTTGTGCCATGGTTGACAATCAATTTGTAACTAAGATTAAAACTTTGCGTACTGACTCTGGTGGTGAATACATTAGTTATGTATTTGAAAGATTCTTGCAAGAGAGAGGTGTGGTTCACCAAAAGTCCTCTCCGTACACTCCAGATCAAAATGGTATAGTTGAGAGAAAAAAATGCATGTCTTGGAAACAACAAGAGATCTTCTGTTTGGAGGAGAAGTATCTAAAGTATTTTTGGGTAGATGCAGTTCAGTTGAACATTTATATGATAGATCGTATGCCTTCTGGAGTACTTAAAGACATCTCTCTTTCTTTCAAAAACTGTATTAATGAAAAAGTTTCAAACTATAATACGGTGAAGATGTTTGGTTGTGTATGCTTTGTTTTGCTAGCTGACAAATACAGAGACAAGTTATCTCCTAAAGCTATCAAATGTTGCTTTCTTGTTTTTTCTGAGCAAAAATGATACAAGTGCTATGATCCGGTTGGAAAGAAAGCCTGGATATCCAGACACATTGTGTTTCAGGAAAATGTGTTATACTTTAGTCAGTTTAGAGAAAAGTCTAAAAATGAGTCTGACTTGTCCTTTTTGGTTTCTTTTGAATAAAGGGAAGATGGGAGCGAGAGGATGGAGAGTCAAGGGGAACAAGTTCTAGTTCGAGGAGTCAAGTTTGGTCAAACCTAAGGTTGCCAAACTAGGAAGCGGAAGTGAGAAACGATACGGGAAGCGAAAGCGAGAAGCGAGGCATTTTAAAATTTATACGAAGCGGGAAGCAAAGTTTCAATTTAAAAGCAAAATATGAATAAAAAATGAAGCAATATGGAATCAAACAAGAAACAAATAAAAACTAAAATAAAATTGATCATTCTTATATTTTTAAATTTTTGTTAAAATCTAACAATGATGGTTACCAATTTAAAGAAAGTACATGGAAAGTGAGTGAAAGCGTGAGAGAAAATACATGAAAAAGATGAAAAGAAACATGAGAAACACATTGTATGCATAGACCATCTGTATGAGAATCATAGAAGAAGCGTGGGGGAATCGAGCTTCTCATGAAGTTTCGGAAGCGAGGAGTATCACGCTTCTGAAGCGAGTTTCCGGGAAGCGAGCTTCCCACCTACCTAAGAAGCTTCCGGTAACTCTAATTGAGACCTACCCAAGGAGACATGAAGGTATGATTGAAATTCCATTTTTAGATAAAGTGAAAGAGCAGGGAAGTGAAGGGGCCAATCTTGATCTCATTCCTGCGACAACTGATCCTACACAACAACAACAAAATCTAGAGTTACCATCGTCTTCTTCTTTTGGTTAGGTACGTAAAACTCTTAGATCCTCTGTACTTCTGTTTCGTTTTGTGTCATATGAGTCTTTTGCACCTCATCATCGTGTTTTTTTAGCTTTAATCCATTCCTATGTTGAGCATGAGTCCTATGCAGAGCAGTAGGAACGAAGGAGTGGCAAAAAGCCATGGTTGATTAAATGAATTCACTTGAAAGAATCAAACATGAGATCTAGTAAAACTTCCTCCAAAGAAAAATATTATTGGCAACAAATGAGTGTACAAGGTAAAGTCAAAGGCAGATGGGTTTTGAAAAGACGTGTTTGGATCACGGGTCAGGTCCAGACCCGTGATCATGCATCCTTTCATTAATGGCACATATGTAATTATTCTTTGTTGTAAAAGGGTATTTTAGTACCCTAAATTTGTATTAGTAACAACATATAATGACAAGATTTGTAGCAACCGATTCCTGTATTGAGAATCAGGGTTTCTCTGCAGCTCCTTCTCTCTTTCTCTGTTCTTCATCCTTTACACATGGTAAAACTCTAGATTTATAAAATCTAACAGGTTTGTGGAGAAATATAAAGCCAGATTGGTAGCTAAGACATATAATCATGGTTTTGGAATTGATTTTGACTGCTAGCAGTAGCCGCCATGCAACAATGAGACCTTTGACAGTTAGATGTTAAGAATGCATTCTTGAATGGGGATTTACAAAGTGTATATGAAATTACCACAAGGATACTCAGATCCAGAAGGCAGTGTGTAGGCTTCGTAGAGCTCTATATGGTCTCAAACAAGCACCTCGAGCTTGGTTTGAGAAGTTCAGTTTAGCAACTAGGTCACTTAGTTTTGAGCAGAGCCACCATGATCCTGCTTAGCTTGTGTCTTCCTTTGCTCTTGAATGATGTATATTGCTTCTTTTTGTAGATGATATGATTCTCATTAGGAATGACATAAAGAAGATTGAAAAAACCAAAAAGAAGCTGGCCAGTATGTTTGAAATGAAAGATTTGGGGCAGTTGAAGTATTTTCTTATGTTTGACATAGCTTACTTTAAAAGAGGATTGTATTTATCCCAACATAAGTATACTACAATTTTGATTATGAAAGCAAGTTTGGCAGATGACTCAAAACAAGTAAATTCTCTTATGGAGGAGAACTTGAAGATGAGGACAAAGTTAGAGGATCCTGTAGTATAATAGATAGTTGGGAGCCTTATATATTTGACTATATCCAGACTAGACATAACTTATGCAATTCATGTAGTGAGTCAATTTATGAGTGCTCTTAGATTAGTTCACTTGGCAACCGTACTCAGGATCATCAGGTATGTCAGAGATTCTATGCACTATGACATGTTTTTCTTGTCTTCGTCTGACAAAGAGTTGAGAGCCTTGTGATGCTGATTTTGGAGGCTCCACTAGAGATCGTCTTTCCACTAAGGGGTTTTGTGTTTTCCTTGGAAGCTCCTCATTCTCGTGGAAGAGCAAGAAGCAACAAAAGGTTGCCTTGTTCACTGCAGAAGCCAAATACATGGCGATGACTCAAGTTGTAGCCAAGATTATTTGGATTTGATGGCTATTAAAGGAATTGAGAATTCCATGTGAAAAGAAGACTTAGCTATATTGTGACAATATGAGCATTATTCATATTGCAAAGAATTCAGAGTTTCATGAGCACACTAAGCACATTGAAATAGACTGACATTATACAAGAAGGGCGTATGAAGATGAGATTATAGCTTTGGAGCATGTCAGCTCAAAGAATCAGATTTCAGATGTGTTTATAAAAAAGCCTTTCTCCTTTGCATTTCAGTTCTTTCCTTTTCAAATTTAGAATGATTCCTTTATATCCTTCTAAGTTTGAAGGGGAATATTGAAAGTCTATGTAATATAGTGTAGCTTAAAGTTATGTAAAGTACCTTTATTATGCTATTATGTATAACCCAATAATAAAAGGGGTATACTAATTTATTTAGCCTTTTTGTTTTGAAGTCTCAAGGGAGTCGACCCTTTTAATGTATAGACGGCTCCTCATTCATAATATTGAACATACAAACATTGGTTTCTCTCCCTCTTTTGTTGAGTCTCCTCTAACCCTATTCTCTCTCACTCTTTTTCTATTGGATTTCTAACAATCCTCTCATGCCTCCTCTTCCTCTCCCAAACTGTGTACTTGAAATAAGTACATTATGATTGTCTACTGCCCCTGTAAGTTTTTCAACGGATCCTCCTCTTAAATTCATCTCAAATTGCAGCAACTTAGGGCGTAAAGCTCCAAAAGTGGGTAGCTTATCAAAACAAGACAAGGTAGTATAAAAAAAAAGTTTTATTCAGGCCCCAGTCTATTAAGGACCTATTGTACCTTATCTTTATTTGGAACTATGCAACAAATCACAAGTTGGTTTGTGATTTCCTTCTTCTTATTAAGGTATTCCATGATAGACATAGAACCCTTCTCAAGATTCATGAACTCCTTTAAGAACATAACTCTGGCCTCAGAAACCTGTGAAAATATTTGCACAAATTGGGTCCATAACTCCATAGCAGTGCAATCATTCAAAATGTTTACCAAAACCTCCTATGACAATATAGGCGTGATATATGCCACCAATGCCTGATCACGTTTCATCGAAGAGATATATTCTAGGTTACAAACCAGTAAAGATTTAATAACCCCCTTTTCATCCTTTTCTTCCCTTAATATGAATTCTGGTAGGGTCTAAATCAATCCATCTAAGTCACCAGAAAGGTCTTGGCTTTGAATAAAATGAATGATCTGTCTTTTTCAAGTACAAAAATTTGAGGTATTTAATTTTTCTGAAACTAGTTGGTTGAGAAAGCTTATTGAAAGAACAAAAGAGGAAGAAGAAGAATCCAGACAGGTAAAGAAAGGATGAAAATGATCAGAAAAGAAACACGCAATAATATAATTTGTCTATTTTTTTTTTTTGCAGATCAAGGATAACTCACTAAAATATCGGATGAATGTAGCAATAAGACAAGAGTGATTAATAATCATAAATAAATGATTATTTGAAGGTATGCGATGTTAAGAAATTAATTATCACAATAAATATAGGGACGTTTCAAAAGATATCCGATCCAATACAGATCTAATCTATGTCACAGGGATTCGGCTAGCAGGGTGTTGCACCCGCGTCGACGCGGGTAAGGGTGCGGCACCGGGTGCGGTCAACCCGACCCTGGGTGCATTGACCTCACCCAGGACCCGCGCCGGGGGGAGCCCTCGGACCCCCCTTTCTGCAAAGGCAAAAACTCTGAATCAGGCTCCACAACTCATCAGCTCGACCCCTCCTCTGCACAAAGAGGGCGCAGGGAAGGGGCTCGACCCCTCCTCTGCACAAGTTATATATATATTATTTTTTGCTGCACCCCCACACCCAAGTTTTTTGAAAGTGCCGCACCCGCACTCGCACCCGCACCCATGTGACATAGGATCTGATTTGAAAATCTGCCAAATAAAATCAGGTTTGAAGAAAACAATCAAGAAAAAGAAAGAAAACCCAAAATTGTTGTATTTTTTTTTTGTTTCTTATGATTGAAAGGAACACTTTTTTTTTGGGATCAGTTTCAGACCGAACAATCAAGCAGCAAACAAGTTGAAAATAAGAAGATAAACTTAGATCAATGTATTCGATCTATATGTTTTTCTTATTTTCTCGAAAGGAATAGGAGAAGCTAGAAGAACGTGAGGAAGGAGAAGGAAGAGAGAAAAGAATAGAGGGAATCAAAGAATAGGAGGAACCAATACTTTCTTAACTCACCTGGATGGAGTATAACATCTGCACCAGAAAACACTTTGCAGAGAAGAAGAGAGAGAGGAGGAAGAAAGAGGCTACAACAAATGATTCTCTACACACCTCATTAGGGTTGTGGGTTACTTTAAAACATCAGGTGTTTTATATGATAGAAATACCTCCTAATTAATATACAAGAAACAATACAATTAAGAAGGGTAATATGGTCAAGCTGAACATAACATATTACAATAAGCCGAGAATTTGGATCTAAATCCAGATCCAATAGATCACATCTCAATACTTCACACACACACACATCTTTATCCATTGCATACATGCATGGTGCATGCATATATACATTGTTACATGAATACATGCATACATATATTTTTTGGATGGCTGGTGCTCCTCTTGCTGGATAATCAGAAGCCAGTGGCAAATGCGACCATGTTTTTTTATATTATTTCTTAGGTCAATGGTACGCATAACTTCATGTCTCTTATATTTACCTAGCCATGAATAAGCAAGGTTAGAATGGTTCCCTAGGCACACTATTTGGACTCCCAGCCCTTCATCTAGACCTCATGTATTTGTGTGGCTGGTGTCACTGGCTAAAGTGAATACCCAGGCCAACCTTACAAAGAAAGGGATCCAGCGAGCTAGCTGGTATGTCATGTTTCAAAGTAAAGAGGAAACTACGGCTCGTTTGCTGTGCGTGCTTTCCCTAGCCTGGCCTGAGGCTTGTCAGTTGGAAAATTCCTTGCAGATCAATGTAGGTTCATACATTTGTGATCTTCTCATTAGCCCAACAGTTATTTGTAAAAGTGGTGGCATGTAATATGGAAATGGTGGGTCCAGTCGTACTGGTGGTTTGTGTGGTTAGAAAAAAAAGCGGTAGAATCTTTAAATATCATGGTTGTAAGCCAGATGGTGTCCATAGTCAGGTACAGCTAGATTTGTCTGCATCCACTAGAGTAAAATAACCAAAATCAGATCTTTCTTGGATAGGCGATCATATAATTAACTGTATTAACTGTTTGCTGCTTTGTTTGTGACACCTTGTGAGATTTATAACTAATAAATTTTTTATTTTTCCTCCCGAGAAAATATATTTGAGGAAATCATCATCAAAACACAAATGCTCTAATGGCTGCAATGATATCCTAGAACGTGTAAATACTCCTGCAAAGGATTCACTTTTATATAGCCATTATTTATATGGTGCATGGTAGCATGTCATTTCTTGATTTTTTTCTCTATGTATGGCTTTTATCCCTTTTTCTCTAGTTGCTACTGATAATTTCTATGTACTAACTCTGGATTAAGCAGGCTCACCACTCTCTGTATCCAAGAATTTGTCAGATGCATTGATCCTTGCAATGCATTTACAAGAGAATAGCTGAAACAGCTCGATCTTATCGATATATGCAATCTAAGCCAAAACATTTCATATATTAATGTTCACCTGCATGGTATTTTTGTTTATGAACAGTCATGTAGTTGAAGTTGTTATGGTTTTGTATGGTTAATGTTTACTTTCGACTTTTGATTGTGTATAGGCATACCAAGCCTCCCTTCTTGAAGACCTGGCAGAGGACTTTCGCCTGCCTATCAATCACAGACCTACTGAAAATCTTGATATTGACAATATCGAGCAAGCAACTCTGGACACACAGCTGACATCATCTAATATAGGGTTCAGGCTTTTGCAAAAAATGGGATGGAAAGGAAAGGGTCTTGGCAAAGATGAGCAAGGTATCATCTATAAACTATTCCTCTTCCCATTTTTTTAGTGGTTGTCCTTAGCATAGTCACCTATATCTTTCAAGCTGATTTCTTGGCAAGAGTTTTTCTCGGAGATATTTTCAAAAGGTGATTTTTTTTTGGAAAAATCTTGAAAAATTGAAAAAATATAAATAATAGTAAGAAATAATAGGTTTTCTATTATTTTTCTTATAAAAATATAAAGAAACAAGTTTTAAAAGTTTTTAAAATACAAAAGATACCAAAAAATAGAACTGAGCTTAAAATATATATAAATAAGATATTTTAAAAAAGTTTTTGCAAAAAATTCGTGATAATATCGCGATAATTTCATTTTAGTGATATTTTGAAAATATCGCGAGATTTTCTCAATATTAACATCTACCTTAAAATATCGGTATTTCTCATGATATTTTCAAAATAACACCGATATCGGTGGCTATGGCCGTTAGCCATTGTGATATCCTGACTTAGACATTAATTCACTTTAAAATTTGTAATGGCTCCATGATCGTTTTATCGGATTAGTTGTTTTTGTGTATAGGTACTAACTGCTAACATAGTGACGTGCATTAGGTTAGGGCATTTAAGCTGTTGGTAATTCTGTGATTGTGTGCTTTCCTGCACAGTTTTGTTTGCAGATGGATAAAATTCACATAGAACTGCCCTCGCTTTCTGGGTGCAAAGTGTATCACTTTGGTTTGGGTGCTTACAGGTATAGTTGAACCAATAAGAGCTGGGATTAGGGATCCCAAATTGGGTGTGGGGAAACAAGAGCAAGATGACTTCTTTACTGCTGAAGAAAATGTCCAGCGCAAGAAGCTTGATGTTGAATTAGAGGAGACAGAGGAACACACAAAAAAGCGTGAGGTATGTTCTAATAGCATGGCAAAACCATGAGAGGTATTTTCTGCAGTTAGATTCTTTCCAATGCATGACTTCTTTTGAAACGTACATCTAATAGCAGAAGGCAGCATATAGAATATATGTGTCTTTTGACGGGAATGCTATATCATAAGGCAACATCCACTTTGGAGGATCTTGCGAATTTCGTGCAGTTTTGTATTACCTGGTGGCTTCTACTGCCTGCTTCGTGCACATGATGAAAATCCAGGTTGTAGCGGAACGTGAGCAGAAAATTCAAACTGAAGTAAAGGAAATACACAAGGTGTTCTTCTGTGAACTCTGTAACAAGCAGTACAAACTGGCGATGGAGTTCGAGGTTCATTTGAGTTCATACGATCACAATCATAGGAAGGTATATAACCTTGACTATGAATATTTGCATCATTTTTTATAGTGGTGGAAGGAATCTTGTTTCTTCCCTTTAGATGGTTCCCTGTTCCACATGGTATTGTGAAAGGGAGTCCTGTTAAGTTTTCAAGTTTTTAGACCTTGTTAGCAATGTTACGAGTGTTTTCACTTCTGCTTTCTGCATTTGTTATATATATTTGGGAGCATCTATGTTTGAGTTTCCTTGTGTGGTTTTCAAGTACATTTCTGGTTGAATCTGCAGCGTTTTAAAGAAATGAAGGAAATGCATGGTAGTAGCAGTCGTGATGATCGATTGAAACGAGAACAAATACGTGAAGAAAGAGAAATGGCCAAATATGCTCAGATGTATCCATGAGTTATTTATTCCTTTTTTCCCCCTCTTTCTTTTCCTAGAACTTATTTTGCATAAATTAATACAATCTTATCTTTTTTCATTTTCTTCTTTCTATTATATTATATGGTTATTTCAAGAAATACACTTTTGTCATTTATGCTAGTTCTTTAACTGATTTTAGAGCGGATGCACAAAAGCAGCAGCAACAACAACACGAACAATCTGGAGCCCCTCCAGCTTCCACCACTTCAAGAAGTGCTACTGCTCTTTCATTACAAGATCAGCGTCAGACTTTGAAGTTTGGGTTTTCTTCGAAGGTGGTTACTTCCAAGGTTTGTCTAAGGCTTTAGGCTTCAGTAATATTGTATGCTTATTTTGGATTCTTGTTATTCTTCCATATACATAACCAGTAAATTCCAGTGAAACAGAAGCTATGAGATCATGTTATGATTGTTTCTTGTGTTCTTGTCGTGTTAATTTACATTTTGCTCCCATCCTTATTATAGACTGTACATGTCAAGTTATTGACAAAATGAATCCATTCTGGAGGATTTCATTGAGAATGAATTGTCTTCCCATTTCCTTTTCTGTTCTAGTTTTTGTTTCTGGATGCTTACAGGTGCCTTATTATATCACATTTAAAATAGTTATCCACCAGTGGATCATCTTGTCCCAATGCAGAAGGCTTTATTGGATAATCTTTCTAAATTATGAAATCTGGTATAAGCCTTAAAATAATTTGTTGGTTCTTATGTTCCAAACAGATAATTTCGTATAATACACCATTGAAAGCACACTAAGTCTTCCCCTAACTAGGGGTGGACATCGGGCCAGGCCGGTCCCGCCCGATAATGGACCCGTAGGAGCCACCGAGAGCCCGAATTGACACCTATCGGGTCGGGCTCTTTCGAGGGTGTCCATAACCCACCAAGAGCCCGATACCCAACACCTAATTGGGTCGGGCTTCCAAACTAATGGTCGTGACCTGCCCGATATATGCTTGAGAGAGAGAGAGAGAGAGAGAGAGAGAGAGAGAGAGAGAGAGAGAGAGAGAGAGAGAGAGAGAGAGAGAGAGAGAGGCAACTCTAATCACCATCACACCCAAACCCCCCACTTCTACCATCACTATCGCGGCCACCTTAGTCTTCTATAACCATCGTGTCAGCGTTCTCTGTTCTTCGGTGAGAGAGAGAGACAGTGTCCACCCGCTGGCCGTGAGTTGCTGGGCACCATTGATCGCCTCCCTTCAATCCACTTCTTCGATCACCTCCTTCCAGTTGTTGGACTTCTTGTTCACAAGAAAGTAAAAGAGAAATGGAGGGGAGGCTTCTCACGTCCCTCCATGGGAACTTGGAAAGGAATGGTGCCTTCCCAAGCGAGGAGAGAGGGAGAGAGACACGTGTCTCTCTTTCCTCTTTTTTTTTTGTCACATACATTGGCAGGACAACTGGTGTTGTATTTTTTTTTTCAGTTTTGCGTGTAAAGGGCAGCACAAAAAGGAGTTCTTTTTAAAATTTAAAAGTATTTTTTTATTGATAGTAAGGGCCCAACTCGGGTCAGGACCCCTGCCCGAGCCTGACACGATAAGTTGTTGGGTCGGGCCATGCCCGATTTTATTAAGGCGGGTTCTTTAAATTTGGGCCCGTGTAATGAAATAAGCGAAAATAAACACAATGTCCTACAATGGACATTTACAAGCACGATGCAAAGAACAAGTCCACAATAGACAAATACAAAACCAACAAGGACTTGCTAAAAAGAACGATCTTATAAAGCAAAAGGGTCTTGAAAAAGCCACACAATACAAAGGGGTTTACCCCTCTATTTATAAGCAAAAGAGAGAGAGAGAGAGGGAGTGGGCATTGGGGGGCCCAACATGGAGTCGTTAGGCCCCCAACAGTCATATTTGTGACCGTTGGGGGTCCAACGATTCTTAGTTGGGACCCCCAATGCTTATACATTAAATGCATTTATGCATTTACAATAAAAAGAAAAATAGGGAAAAAGAAAAAGAAAGGAAAATAAAAAAGACTAAAATGCTCCTATTGGCCAGAATTACATGAATATAAATATATATATATATATATACACATATATATATATACACATATATATTTTAACACCCTCCCTCAAGCTTTACGGAGACATAACCGAAAGCTTGTTGAGAAGACAGATGAATCGAGGAGCAGCAAGAGCTTTGGTGAAGAAGTCCGCCAACGGATACTCGGATCTAACGTACGACAATGCTATAGTTCTTCTTAGATATTAATCACGAACATAGTGACAGTCCATCTCAATGTGTTTAGGTAGCTCATGGAAGGTGTGGTTGCTTGCGATATAAATTGCGCTTTTATTGTCACAACACATCTTCGAAGGTGTAGAGATGATTATGCTCATATTACTGAGGAGACTCTTAAGCCACACAAGCTCCATGGTTGTAGTGACCATTGCATGATATTCAGCTTCCGTTGAGGATAATGATACTTTGTGCTGCTTCTTGCATCTCCAGGAAATCATAGTCGCCTAAAAATACGTAGAAACCAATTGTTGAGACTCTATCATTAGGATTTCCTCCTTAATCAGCATCAGTATATGCAATTAAATCAAGTGATGAAGATGAGAAAAAAAAACTCCCTTAGTTATGGTATTTTTAATGTATCTGATGATTCTTAAGACTGCACTCGTGCACTGTTGTAGGTGCATGTTGAAACTGACTGACTAAGTGAACTGAATGAGCTATTTCTGGCCGAGTGATGGATAAGTATGTCAGAGACCCAACAAGTTGGCGGTAGGGAGTGAGATCTTCAAGAAGAGTTCCATCTTCCAACCTCAACTTTGCATTGATAACTTCAGGGGTTTCTGTCTTCTTGTCATCTGAGATGTCAAACTTTAAGCAAATGTCAGCTGCAAGTTTCATCTGAGAGAGAATGTACCCTCTGGGAGAGTACACCACTTCAATACCTAAAAAATATCTTAAGAAACCAAGATCAGACATGTCAATTTTTTTTTTAAACCTTTTTAATATCATTAATCCCCTGCTCATCACTTCCAGTGATGATCATATCATCAACGTAAAGCAGGAGAATAACTACTGAAGACCCTGCACTTTTCACAAACAAAGCAGTGCCAGTATAACATGAACGAAAATTTAAACTTGTCATTACGTTACTAAATTTATCACGCTTTAATCCATATAAGGCTTTGTTAAGTTTAAGAATTTTATCATTACCAATACATACTCCCGGCGGAGGATCCATGTAAATCTCTTCATTTAGTTCACCGTTTAAGAATGTATTCTTAACATCTAATTGATAAATAGGCCATTTTTTAACAGAAGCAACAACAATAAGAGTCCTAACACTAGTCATTCTAGCTACGGGAGCGAAAGTTTCCTCATAGTCAATACCGTATTCTTGAGCATATCCTTTTGCTACCAGTTAGTTTTTGTAGCGTTCTAATGACACATCACTCTTAGTTTTTGTAGAATACACAGAAATCGAGGCAGAGAGAAAAGAAGAGGGAGAGAGAGAGGAAGAAAGAGAGATAGAAGAAAAAACGTTAAAAAGTTGTATTAGGTCTAATCTCCTCTTAGTTAAATAGAGATTAGCTAAAAGGTTAAAATTACATATGGGTCCCTTATTATATATAAAATACCTAAAAACAACTTTTAAGAATAAAGACTTTAAGTGGTCGATTATTCTTAACACTCCCCTTCAAGCTGGAGCATAGATATCAATCATGCTCAGCTTACCGCAATATTTTGAGAAACTGGGTCTGGCAAGAGGCTTTGTAAAAATATATGCAACTTGGTTCTCAGAGTTAACATGCTTGGTAGAGATATGTTCAGCTTGAACCATATCTCTTATGTAGTGACAGTCAACTTCAATATGTTTTGTCCTCTCATGAAATACCGGATTATTTGCTATATATGTAGCCGCCTTGTTATCACACATCATCACCATCGGAGATGGAACCTTCACTTGAAGATCACTCAGCATAGTTCGAACCCACATCAATTCAGCTGTTGTTTGGGCCATAGCCCTATATTCTGATTCGGCACTCGACCTAGCAACCACGGTTTGCTTCTTGCTTTTCCAAGAAATTAAGTTACCTCCCACAAATACACAGAATCCTGTGGTAGATTTCCTATCCTCTATAGACCCAACATAATCAGCATCAGAGTAAGCAACTATCTCCAGGGTACCCCCTTTTTTTGAATAATTACCCTTTTTCAGGAGAAGATTTTAAGTATTTGAGTATCATCATTGCAACATTCCAGTATACCTCAGTCGGTTTGTCCATGAATTGGCTAACCTTGCTTACAACCAAAGCAATATCAGGTCTAGTCAGTCACATATAGTAACTTTCCTACCAGTGAGTGATATCTTCTGCTATTAACAGGTTTTGACCCCTCTTCCAACAAATGAACTTTGTTATCCATGGGAATATTTGCTGGTTTAGCTCCCAACATTCCTGTTTCTTTTAGTAAATCAAGAACATACTTCCGTTGTGACAAAACCACACCCTCACTGGCCCTGAGTACTTCTATGCCCAGAAAGTATCTAAGGGAACCAAGGTCTTTTGTAACAAAATGTTTTTGAAGATGAGCCTTTGTAGCTGCAATATCATTCATGTTATCTCCTGGAAGAATGATGTCATCTACGTATACCACCATAACTACTATGCCTAAGTTGTCTTAATAAATAATGTGTGATCGGACGCTGATCTATTAAAGTCAAACTTTGACATTACTTTAAACAACTTTTGAAACCATGCCCGAGGACTTTGCTTTAAACCATATATCGCCTTTCTTAATCTACACACTTTCTGACACTTCCTTTCAACCTCGAACGTAGGAGGTTGTTGCATGTAGACAGTCTCAGACAAATCTTCATATAGAAATGCATTTTTCACATCTAGCTGACACAAACTCCATCCACGGTGAACAACTACAAAAAGAACAAGACAAATGGTGCCCATTCGTGCCACAGGAGAAAAGGTCTCAAAGAAATCAACCCCATATGTCTGAGTATAGCCTTTTGCTACTAACTTGGCCTTATACCTTTCAATTGAACCATCTGAGTTATAGTATATACCCATTTGCATCCAATAATGTCCACATCCTCTGGGGGATCAACAAGGTCCCATGTATGTTGAGACAACAAAACATCCATTTTATCTTGCATGGCTTGCTTCCATCGACTATCGAGAACTGCCTATTGATAACTCATAAGAATAGTTTCAGCAGTTAAGGTGGAAATAAAAGCTGTCATCTGATTACCGAGTTTGGCATTTGACAAAAACTTAGATATAGGGTATAAGGTACATTGTCGTGTCCCCTTTCGCAGAGCTATTGGCCTGTTATCATCAACATGAACGTCATCGCTATCAGGAGTACTTACCTCAAGAGAAGAAGTAGATGGAGGCACTAGAGGAGTGGGAGCTCTACGCACATACACCAATGGAGGATTGTGAAACCGTGAGGGAGGTGGAGTTGGATTCGATAATAAGGGCACCGATTCCAAAGAAAGAGGAGGAACAAGAAGTGGAAAAGAATCATCATGATTAGATTGCAGCCGAGTACCAGTACTAGAATAGTATGGAAGGGACTCTAGGAAGAATACATCTGCATTGACATACCCTGACGAGAGATCAGATCATAACATCGATACCTTTTGGTTTTTTGGATAGCCTATAAATATACACTTAGTGGCTTGAGGTGCTAACTTATCACGATCAGGTCCAAGTCTATGCACAAAGCAAACACACCCAAATACCTTGGGCGAAAGAGGAAAGAGAGGTGTACTCGGATACAGGATTTGTAAAGGGATTTGGTCTTCCACAGATGAAGAAGGCATGCGGTTAATCAAGTAGCAAGCAGTGGTAACTGCATCACCCCAATATGAAGCAAGAACATTTGATTGAATCATAAGGGTGTGTGCTACGTCAAGGAGATGCCTGTGTTTTCGTTCAGCCACCCCATTTTGCTGAGAAATATATGCACAGGAGGTTTGAGGTTGAATTCCATGATCACGATAAAATTGCAATAGTACTGTGGTTTTAAACTCAAGAGCATTATCAGTGCGAATAATCTTAACAACTGACTCAAACTGGGTTTTTATTTCAATGACCAAAGATTTGATAATATTAGGAACTTCATATCTTTCTTTTATTAAGAATACTCAAGACAACTTAGAAAAATCAGCAACAATGACAAGATAATAACGACACCGAGTCCTGGTAGGAATCTTACTATGTCCCCATACATCTGCATGAAGAAATTCAAACTTTATGACTAGACTGACTCTAACTAGAAGGAAACGAACTCCGATGATGCTTGCCCAACTGGCATGCTTCACACTGAAATAATGTAGTAGACGAAATTTGAAGAAAAACACTTCGAAGCTTTGACAATGAAGGATGTCCGAGATGATGATGCCACTGAATAGGACTGGAGGAATAATCGACTGCAGCATAAATGTTTTCCATTGGGTGATGTAGATAGTAGACTCCATTTTCTTCATAGCCTCCACCAATCTTCTTCCCTGTCAGCAAATCCTGAAAATGACAACCAGGATCAAATATCACTCTACAGTTTAGCTC
This sequence comes from Nuphar pumila, assembly GCF_984573655.1. NCBI lineage: Eukaryota > Viridiplantae > Streptophyta > Magnoliopsida > Nymphaeales > Nymphaeaceae > Nuphar > Nuphar pumila. Next base: position 55,974,502 of record NC_143260.1, read on the forward strand.
TTTTGTAAGACAACTCACTGAGAGTAAACTTTGAGGAAATGAGGGAGCAAGGACATTTTTCAACTGCAAAGAAGAGGATATAAAAGCATTTCCCTGACCAATAACCGGAGAGGAACTCCCATCTGCTAATGAGACCCCCCGATGTGCAGTAATAACCTTTAGATCTGAAAGATTTTGAGAGTTTCCACATAGATGTATAGATGCACCAGAGTCAATGATCCACTTACTATCATAGAGATGAAGATAGTCTTCTGTTGAGTAGGCCACACCAGCTACAGGAGAAGAGGAGCTTGAAGGACGATGAGCGACCAATTCATCATATTCTGCATGACTCAGGGTGATACAGTCACTTGGAGAAGTGGTGTCATTCGCTACCTCTAATTTTGTAACATTAGCTTTTGAAACATTAGGCTTCGATGTAGGAAAGGCAGGCCATCCATGTTTATCCCAACAACGATCTTCTAAATGTCTCGATTTTTCACAAAAAGTACATTGGAGTTTACCTCTACCTCCCATACCTCTTCCACGACCTCGTCCTCTAATATTTAGATGATTTCCTCTTCCATAACTAGATGCAGCAGCTAGAGCAGATGTCTGAGATATAGGTTGAGATTGTGGAAGAGAGATGACAAGTCTACTCAAACGATTGTATGCATCAGCAAGGGTAGGAACATCAGACCCAGTCAACATTTGAACTTTAGCAACTGAGAAGTTTGAAGATAAGCACGTGAGGAACCGAGCAACCATATTTTGTTCTTGATGATCTTTTTGCTTTGAACAACACAGTGGCCTATGAGCATTAAGTCTTTCAAAAGCAGCTTTAACTGAGGCATAGTACTGTGCCAAAGTCTGATCACCCTGCTGCAAGTTATATATCTTCTGTTCAACTTGGAGAATACGGCTCACATTAGTCTCTTGAGAGTATGTATCTCGAAGATTGTCCATCTGTTTAGCTGTGGTATAATAAATTAGACTACCTGCAATATGAGGTTCGATCCTATTCATGACCCATGACATAACAATGTCATTATCTTCGTCCCAAGTAATATATTTTCTCACTTTATCATTTGGTTCAGTTTCCAACAAAATATGTTTTCTATGATATCCAGATACCGACATCATAAACGTTCTGGACCACCTGGCATAGTTCGTTTCATTTAATTTCACAGAAGAACCATAAGAGAAAGGATTTGCAAAGGCTTTATATTCCCCAATAGTCTCATTCTTGGAATCGGATTTCAGAACTTCACCCATAGTGAATGCCGCTAACTCAAGAAATACTGCCAACAACACTGCTGCAACAAACGACCACATGAAACATAATTTATCACAGTTTGTAAATCTAGTAGATTCCAAAAAGAAATTCATTCAGATTTACTCTCCACTTCACAAAAAATTGAATGCTTCAAGACCATACAGTCTGCTTTACACGATGCAAAACTTAAGATGACACCAAAGACTGGGCAGAACCACGACACACTTGATCTGAGATCAGATCTGAACTAACCAGATCGGATCCAAAAGAAATCAATTAAAAAAAAATGACATCGATCCAGGTTAAATTTTTTTAATAGATGATCTGATATGAACAAATCTCAGACCAACTACTCCACCCGATGCAGGATTCACGACACCACCAGATCTGTGATCAGATCTAAATTTTAACAAAAAAAATGACTACTTCAAAAAAAAATCCCTCGACAGCCAGATCCACGACTGAGCAACATAGTTATTCTGTTTCCATCCGATGCAAGATTCACGACACCACCAGATCTAAATTTAACCAAAAAAAAAAACAGCGACTACTTCAAAAAAAATCCCTCAACAGCCAGATCCATGACTGAACAACATAGTTATTCTTTACCCCACTCAGATCCATTATAAGATATGAACTAACCAGATCAGATAAAAAAAAATCCAGTTTCACGACTTTTGCACAGCACCTGTACCTGTAGCTACTCGGTCCTGTCGACATGGATATATAGATCCATTGTAACCTTTAGATCTGACTACAGATTTGAGTCATGACATTTGTTAGACCTTAGATCTGTATCACTTATTTTTCAAAACAGCGATCAATCACACCTTTTATTTTTCTTCACGTAATCTACTGTCCTTCACTCGAACTTGGTGTAGAACATGAGATCACGCTCCCAGGGTCGACTGCTCTGATACCATGTAGCATACACAGAAACCGAGGCAGAGAGAGAACAGAAGAGGGAGAGAGAGATAGAAGAAAAAACGTTAAAAAGTTGCATTAGGTCTAATCTTCTCTTAGTTAAATAGAGATTAGCTAAAAGGTTAAAATTACATATGGATCCCTTATTATATATAAAATACCTAAAAACAACTTTTAAGAATAAAGACTTTAAGTGGTTGACTATTCTTAACAGTTTTGACTTTGTAGACCCATCTACATCCAATAGATTTCTTTCCAGTGGGTAATGAGGTTATTTTTCAAGTTTTTGCCTTTTCAAGGGCACTAAGTTCTAAGTTCATGGCTTCGACCCATTGGAAAATATTTTTGGCTTCATTATAGTGAGATGATTCATGGAATGAGTGTAACACAATTAGGCATGACCTATATTTTGGTGTTAGAGACTCATAGGAAACAAACCTATTAGGAGGATTGGAGACTCGACCAGATCTTCTCAAAGAGGTTTCTTCTATGTTGGAACCTTGGGAGTATTTTTCCAAAGCATTTATGGGAACTTGTTGACCACGCCGAACATAGGTTTGAATTGGTCTACTACAATCAAGGTTGTTAAATGCAATGAGGCGAAGCGAGGCGTTGAGCCTGTTATGAAGCGAGGTGTTGAAGCGTAAACCTCGAAGCCTCTAGGACCCCCTCGGTGCGCTCTCCAACTGGAACACCTCCTCCCCGCTGGCGCCCTGCGATTGGCGGGGGCGTCGTCTGCATCTCCGGTTGCGTCACCGATCTTCGCCTCCCTCGCCTCCGCCTCCAGGGACCCCTCTCCCCTCAGCTCGGCCTCCTCTCCGGCCTCCGGAAACTCAGCCTCCGGTCCAACCTCCTCAACGGCACCATTCCCCTTTCTATCGGCCGATGCTCCATCCTCCGTGCCATATTCCTCCAATCCAACGCCCTCTCCGGGACGCTCCCGCCAAAAATCTTCAACCTCACAGAGTTGCAGATCCTCAATGCCGTCCAAAACCTCTTGACAAGGAGAATCCCCTCTGGAGGCCTTCCGGCGAGCCTTCAGTTCCTTGATCTCTCATCTAACTCGCTCTTCGGAGAGATTCCGGCCAATGTGTCTGCCTGCGTGCTACATCTGCTCAACCTTTCGTTCAACCGGTTGATCGGGGAGATTCCGGCTAGTTTTGGAGAGAGTGCTTCTCTGGAGTACCTGCTTAACGAAAACCTACACCAAGGAAGCATTTTGGCGGCCCTTGCCAACTGCTCCCTTCTTTGCCACCTCAGCGTCCGGGACAACAACCTTAGCAGCGAGATTCCGACAGGGATTGGCTGGCTTCCGAACCTTCAGGTGCTCGCTCTCTTGCACAACAACCTCTCCGACGTGCTCCCATCCTCGCTTTTCTTCTAACGCCTCCAGCTCCTCATCGCCACTGCTCAGGATCCTGCATTTTGGGTTTAACAAGCTCACCGGCATCGCTCCGCCAGAGAACAATGCGGCCGGCGGGGTCGCAAGCTCGCTGCAAGTCCTTGACCTTCATAGCAACATCATCGATGGTGAGGTTCCCTTCTGGTTGGTGAACATGATGCGTACGCCTTAGAAGCGAAGCACGCCTCGATGCGAGGCATGCACTTCACCCATATGAAGCGTACGCTTCGAGCCTGCAAATGCCTCCCTACAGCCTCTGTTCCTTGAGCTTGCGCTTCGCCTCTGAAGCATACGCTTCAGGTACTGAGGCGTGAAATGAAATGGGTGATCTTCGAAACACGAGCTTAGATTAACAAGGGCAAGTGTCAAGAATGACACTAAAGCATAACCCTTAAAAAGGGTATAACTGGAAACAAAATAAAAATAAAAATGTATTCTTTATTGATATGAAAAACCAATTGCTTAAGAAGCATTGGGGTAAAATACAAGAGGGGCTGCACCCCTTTATATACACCGCTGAAAGAGGACTCAATAGAGCTGTTGGGCACAGTCCAACAGCTCTATTTAGAGCTGTTGGAATGTGTCAGTCCAACAACTCTATTGCTAGTCAAGTCTGGACAGGACTTGACTAGCAACAGTCATTCTAGTTCAAACTGAACTAGATGACATAAAGACAAAAAATAAAAATAAAGGAAAAAAATTACAGAAATGAAAAATGTATTTATATATATATATAATAATATAATATTATTATATATACATATATGTATAGTTTTACATTTTAACACTCCCCCTCAAACTTACGGTACAATGAGCGAAAGTTTGTCTAAGAGAAAGTGAAATCAGGGAGCAGCGAGAGGCTTTGTAAAGAAGTCTGCTAACTGATATTCTGAAGTGACATATGGCAGATCAATTATCCCGTGTAGATATTCCTCTCTGACGTAGTGACAATCCATTTCGATGTGTTTGGTGCGTTCGTGGAATGTTCTGTTACTGGCAATGTAGATCGCACTTTTGTTGTCACGACACATTTGTGAAGCCTTTGTTGCTTCAGCTCCCATGTCAGCAAGCAGTCGTCGGAGCCAAACTACTTCCATGGTCGTGGTTGCCATGGCTCTGTATTCAGCTTCGGTGGATGAGAGAGATACCTTCTGCTGCTTTTTACACCTCCACGAGATTAATGATTCCCCTAAAAAGACACAAAAGCCAGTGGTTGAGTGTCTGTTATTGGGATCACCTCCCCAATCAGCATCAGTATATGCAATTAAATCAAGAGAAGAGGAGGAAGATAAGAAAAGTCCTCGTGAAAGAGAAGACTTGATGTATCTGATAATACGCATGACTGCTCCCATATGAACAGAAGTAAGAGCATGTTGAAATTGACTTGCTGTATGAACAACATGTGCTATATCTGGTCTGGTAATGGATAGATAGGAAAGTGCCCCGACAAGCTGTCTGTAAGGAGTAGGGTCTGCAAGAAGTTCTCCATCATCAATCTTCATTTTAACATTAACAACTTCTGGAGTGTCAACTTTCTTATCATCAGTAATACCAGACCTGAAAACAATATCAAAAACAAATTTAGTCTGAGATAATAAATATCCTCTAGGAGAATAAGCAACTTCAATGCCTAAAAAATATCTCAACAAGCCCAAATCAGTCATTTCAAAATGAGATTTAAGAAGTGTTTTGATTGTTTCAACTCCCTGTTTATCGCTTCCGGTGATGATCATATCATCCACATAGAGAAGAAGCACAATGATCCCTGCATCAGAATTCTTAATAAACAAAGCAGTGTCAGTTAAACAGAATTGAAAACCAATATCAATCATAACACGATTAAACCTATCATACCAAGCTTTTGGTGCTTGTTTAAGTCCATAAAGAGCTTTTTCTAAGCGAAGGACTTTACCCTTAGGAATACTTAGAGACCAGGAGGGGGTTCCATATATACTTCTTCAACTAGCTTTCCATTTAAAAAAGCATTTTTGACATCCATTTGAAAAATAGACCATTTTTTGATAGAAGCTAAGGCAATTAAGGTTCGGACAGTAGTCATACGAGCCACCGGAGCAAAGGTTTCTTCATAATCAATCCCATATTCTTGGGCATAACCTTTGGCTACTAAACGGGCTTTATATCTTTCAAGAGTACCATCACTCTTGGTTTTAATTTTATAAACCCATCGACATCCTATAGTTTTCTTCCCTGGAGGAAGATCTTGAATATTCCATGTAGAAGCCTTTTCAAGTGCATCTAATTCAGCTTTCATGGCTTCTATCCATTTGATATCATTTTTTGCTTGAAAATATGTGGATGGTTCTTCATATGAGTGAATTAATGCAATAACTGCCCTATATGTGGGTGAGAAAGACTCGTATGATACAAACTTTCCTGGAGGCCTCGAGATTCGGGATGATTGTCTAGTTGGAATGTTAGAATATTTCTCAAGTGCACATGGAGGATTAGACTCTTGTCGCCTGAAATATTGAATACTAGTATCTCTATGAACTTTTTCATTTTCAACATTAAGATCAATAATTCTTTGATCATCATCAAAGTTACAGTCAAGGTCATATTCATCAGATGTTGATGTTAGATCTAGCAAAAAGGAGTACTCAGTGACGTCTTTTAATTTTCTAAAATCAAAGAAGCTCTCCTTTTCAAGAAAGGAAACATTTCTAGACACATATAATTTATTATTTTTGAAGTCAAAACATCTATAACCTTTCTGGTTTTCAGCATATCCTAAAAAGGCACAGGGAATCGCACGAGGGGAAAGTTTATCATTTTTGTCAGTAAATATGAAACATTTGCACCCAAATATTCTTAGTCTAGAGTAGTCTGGAGAAATGTTCATAAGTTTTTCAATGGGAGTGATATTTTGTAACGAAGAAGATGACATCCTATTAATGAGATAGGTGGCAGTTAAGGCAGCTTCTGCCCAAAAGTCTTTCGGGACTTGATTTGTTATTAATAAAGTCCTAGTGGTTTCTATAATATGGCGATGTTTTCGTTCTGCCAGTCCATTTTGTTGAGGTGTATAAGGACAAGATCTTTGATGTGTGATGCCATACAATTTAAGATAATTTTGAAAATCTGTAGATAAAAACTCTCCCCCTGAATCTGTGCGAAAAATAGTGATATCATTTTGAAACTTGTTTTTAACCATATTATGAAAAGTTTGAAAGTATGAAAATACTTCAGACTTATGTTTGAGAAAGTACATCCACGTATGTCGGGAGAAATCACCGACAAAAATAACATAGTAAACAAATCCTCCTTTAGAAATTACTGGTGCAGGACCCCAAACATCCGAGTGTATTAGTTCAAGTGGTCTTGAAGAGAAAAAGGTTCTCTTCTGAAATGGTAATCTTTTCATTTTGCCGAGAATACAATCTTTACAATCAAATGATTCAGAGTTACAAAATTTCCCTAGATTTGGAAAATGTTGGATTTTGGCTATATGTGGGTGACCAAGTCTCTTATGCCACAGTTCCAACTCTATTTTTTGAATATTATAACAAAAAGCTTTCTTCGACATTTCCAAAAAATCCATGTAATAGAGTCCTCATTCTCTATGGCCTTCCCCAATCAGCTTGCCTGACTGGCGATCCTGTACCCAACAACCATGAGAAGAAAAAGAAATATTACACCCATAATCAGAAATTTGAGATACAGATAAAAGATTTAAATTTAATTTGGGAACATGTCTAATTTCTGGAATAAAAAAATTTTTTGTTTTATAATTTTTTTCAAAATTTCCTATTCCTTCTATTTCAAGAGAAGTCCCATCAACAGTAAAGACCTTTGACACACTTGTTTTATTTTTAACACATTTGGATAGACTTTGATTATTTGGGGTCATATGAAAAGATGCACCAGAGTCAAGAAGCCAAGAAATTTTACCTAGATCAGAAAAAGATGAGGCTGCTGCGCCAGTTGAAGCTTCAGATGAAGAAGAGGCACCTTTGATGAGAGGCTGAAGAATCTCCATTAGTTGGGCCAGGGAAACTGGTGCATCCTGATCTTTAGGCTCCGATCCAGCAATTGCAGCTCTTTTTTCTCTCAGCTCCTTAAGTTTGGGACATTGTGGCCTGTAGTGTCCCGGTTCATGACAGTGATGACAAATAACTTTCTTCTTATCATAGTCACCATTTTGTCGGTTAAAGTGAGGAGGCCTATATGATCGAACATGATTCTCTGGTCTAGACACGGCTAAAATGGAATCATCTTCAATTTTTAAAGAACCTTTCCGGAGACGATTTTCTTCCATTGTTAACTCTTCAATAGTTTCAACAATAGAAGGAATTTTTCCCCGGTGAAGTAGGGCCGATTTAGTGGTTTCAAATTCCGGCCTTAATCCAGTGATAAACTGGTAAAAATGTTCAGCATCGAGTTGTTTCTGACGAAGCTCGATGTCTTCGGCACAATGCCACTTTGGTTCTAAAAGGGAAAGTTCTTCCCAAAGTTCGGACAACCCATTGTAATATTCACGAATAGTTTTGTCTCCTTGTGTCATCATTCGAACTTTTTCTTGGAGGTTGCACACGTGTGCAATATCTTTAAGGGAATACATATTCTTAAGGTATTCCCATGCCTTGTCGGCATGATCAAATTTGGCAAGACTTGAGCATTTTTTAATGTCAACGCTATTGATAAGCCATGACATTATCTTCGCATGAGATATTCTCCACTCTTTCCATTTCTTCTCGTATGAGGCAATAGCCTTGATTTTCTCTTCTTCCGATAGAGGGACCTCTTTATCTCCCTCCTTTTTAGTAAGAGATAGCTTAGGTTCTGAATCGGAACCATCCACAATCCCCCATAAGCCTTTTCCCCATATATGGTGCTTCATGATTGAAGCCCATGTTACATAGTTCGTATCGCTTAGTTTCATAGGCACGATGGTGACTTTATCATTGTCATCCATCGATTACAAGGAGAGAAAGAATAGGGATAGAAGAGAAACAAGAAGGAAAATGAAAAAAGAAAGAAGAAAAAAAAACAATACAACAAGATGTGAAATCTTCTCCAATGAAGTGATAAAACACTTCTCTTCAAGTGGCGAACACTTTTGCAAACAGGCACGGAAACCGAGGCAGCTTTTCCTCAAGATTTAGTACTTCCGCGGCTCTGATACCATGAAATGAAATGGGTGATCTTCGAAACACGAGCTTAGATTAACAAGGGCAAGTGTCAAGAATGACACTAAAGCATAACCCTTAAAAAGGGTATAACTGGAAACAAAATAAAAATAAAAATGTATTCTTTATTGATATGAAAAACCAATTGCTTAAGAAGCATTGGGGTAAAATACAAGAGGGGCTGCACCCCTTTATATACACAGCTGAAAGAGGACTCAATAGAGCTGTTGGGCACAATCCAACAGCTCTATTTAGAGCTGTTGGAATGTGTCGGTCCAACAACTCTATTGCTAGTCAAGTCTGGACAGGACTTGACTAGCAACAGTCATTCTAGTTCAAACTGAACTAGATGACATAAAGACAAAAAATAAAAATAAAGGAAAAAAATTACAGAAATGAAAAATGTATTTATATATATATAATAATATAATATTATTATATATACATATATGTATAGTTTTACATTTTAACAAGGCGTTCGTCTCTAACAACACTGCTATCAATGACATCATTCTCATTTTTGTTTTTAACATTGTTAAGAGGAATGCGGTCTTGGTCATTCAACAAACTATCATCAGAAATCACCTCTTCTTGAGGAGTCACTTCTTCTTGAGGAAGAAGATCAAAGAAGAAAGCATATTCGCTTTCATCAGTGTTTTTAGTTTTCTCAAACCCATTTTCATTTTCTGGTTACATCTTTAGAAACATATACTTTGTTATGTTTGAGGTCGAAGCATCTAAATCCTTTTTTTATTTTCTTTATAGCCTAAGAATATACATTCAATAGCCTTTGTAGACAATTTATCTCTTTTATGTGAAAGAACAAAACATTTGCACCCAAAAATTCTTAATCTATTAAAGTCGGGTGTTCTTTCTAATAGTTTTTCATATGGAGATGCATTTTGTAAGGATGAAGATATCATTCTATTTATTAGGTAAGTTGATCTTAAAGCGACTTCGGCCCAATAACTTTTTGGAATTTCTTTGGAAATAAGAAGTGTCCTAGTGGTTTCCAAAATGTGTCTGTTTTCTTTCGGCTAAACCATTTTGTTGAGGAGTTTTAGGACATTATTTTTTATGGCAAATTCCATTTGTTTCTAAATAATTTTGAAATTCATTTGATAAGTACTCTCCACCCGAATCGGATCTAAGTATAGAGATATTACTTAAAAATTGATTTTTGACAATCATTTGAAATTTCTTAAAAAAGGCGAAGACATCGGATTTTAAGTTAAGAAAATAAATCCATACATATCTAATAAAGTCATCAATGAAGGTAACATAATAGAAACATCCACCTTTCGATATAACTGGAGAAGGGCTCCAAACATCCGAATGAACTAACTCAAATGGCCTTTTGGACACAAAGGTTCTATTTGAAAAATGAGTAGATTTTATCTTTCCAAAAATACAGTTCTTGCAAACAAAATGCTTCTCATTACAAAATTTCTTTCTAAAAGGAAAATAGTACATTTTTGAGAAACTTAGATGTCCAAGTCTTTGGTGCCAAGTTTCGATATTTTTATTTTAGTCATAGTTACAAAAAGAGTTGGTGGGAAGTTTCAAGTTGCTCATGTAATAAAGATCTCCCCTCCTATGGCCCTGCCCAATCTGCTTCCCGGACCGAAGATCCTGTATAGAGAAACTCTTAGTTGAGAAGGAGATTTGACATCCATGATCAGAAACTTGAGAAACAAAAACAAGGTTTAAATTTAGTCAAGGTACCACCCTAACATTTGGCACAAAGAAATTTTTGGAAGAACTTAAAGTTTTAAAACTTTTGACTTGTAAAGACGTTACATCGACAATTGAAACATAAAAGGTTTTTGAATTAGTACATAAGTCGGATAACCCATTCTCATGAGGTGTCATATGAAAGGAAGCTTCAGAGTCAAGGATCTAAGAGGACATACTTGGAGGAGAGGAAGAGGCAATGACGGCACCCGAAGTAGATGGAGATTTGAGTAGCAATTTAAGTGTCTTAGATAGCTGAGCAAGAGAGAAGGAATCCTTTCCTTTTGTTGAATCTTCCTTCCTTGGTGTGCTTTCTTCAATGAAAGCAACTCTTGGCTTGGGAGCTTCATTTATCTTTTGGTAATTGGGGCTTATGTGCCCCGATTCTTGACAATGATGACACATGACTTTCTTATAGTTGCCATTATAGCCATTTTGCCTTTCAAAATGAGGAGGCTTATAAGTCTTAACATGATTTTCGGGTTTGGAAACGGCTAAGACTTCATCTTCTCCTTTTACCATGTCAAGACGAGTTTCTTCTTGGCATGTTTCGACAACCACATCTTCTAGGGGAAGAGGCTTAGATCTATAGAGGAGAGAAGATCTAACTTGCTCATATTCGGGTCTAAGCCCATGCAAAAATTGGAAAAGTGTTCTTTTTCCATTTGTTGCCTTCTAAGTTCAACATCCTCACTATCTACCCATTTGGGTTCTAGGAGGGATAGCTCATCCCCTAAGTCACACGGATTCGGCAAAGCAGGTACCCCACCCGCATCGACGCGACCCGGGTGCGGCACTCGGTGCAGTCAACACGGCCCTGGGTGCGTTGACCGCACCCAGGGTTATTTTCGTTCAATTTTCGAACGTAATTTTTTTTTTGTTTTTGCCCGATCAAAAGGGCTGCGATGGAGGATTAGGAAATTTGCCCTAATCCTCTTTTGCAGTTCTCCTCTCCCGCGCAACTGTGCTCTCTCGCTCACCTCCTCTCCTCCCGATGTCTCTCAGGAGAGCCCGACGCCACCTCCTCCTCTCCCTCGTCGTAGACCTCCGATGATCGCCGACATCAACCCCACTCGCAACCCCGACGACACCTAGAGCTACCTCCTCCTCTCCTCTCAAGTAACCTCTCCCTCGTCCCCTTCCTTCTTCTATCTTTTCCCAACCCTCTCCCCCCCTCCCCCCCCTCGCTCTCTATCACTCTCTTGTTGGGTTGGCAGGGGAGGGGCCGAGCCCCTCCCCTGCTCCCTCTGATTTCAGGGGAGGGGCCGAGCCCCCCTCCCTACTCCCTCTAATTTTAGGGGAGGGGCCGAGCCCCTCCCTGTTTCCCTGTTTTTGCAGGGGGGGGGGGGGTTGAGCTCCTCCCTGCTCCTTGTTTTTCCGACAGTCAGGGGTGGGGCGAGGCCCCAACCCTTCCCCCCCCCCCCCCCCCCCCCCCCCCCCCTCTCTTCGTTTTCCTTGGACGAGCCAGGAGTTGGGCTTGGCTTGACAGACCGAGCCTACCCCTCAACCCTCCTTTGTGAGCCGGGAGTTGGACTCAATATTATAAATCTTGATTGTCTGCATAATTGATTTTAATATAATTTTTTTTGTGTTTTCAGGACAAAATGATGGATAAAGGGAAAAGACTCGAGTCATCCTCATCCCCACATGTGAGTTCTTCTGCTAGTTTTGTTGATAGTTGTAGTGGCAGTGATGATGTGGGGCCACTATGGGTACATATAGATAAGCTTGCAAAAACTGGAGAAGGAGGTGGTGAAAACAAGAGATTTCGATGCAAGCTCTGTGAAAGAGATTTTGTTGGGTCTTATATAAGAGTGAAGACTCATTTGTTGAAGATACTAGGACATGGTATTTCAGGATGCAGAAAAATTGATGAGGGAGGATATGGATAGAAAAGTAGGGAGGTATTTTTATTCTAGTTCACTCCCATTTAATGCGGCTAAAAATCCTTATTGGAAGGATTTAGTAACATCTTTGGCAAATTGTAATTTGAGTGGCTATGTACCTCCAAACTCAGAAAAACTATGAACCACACTTTTTGCAGAAGAGAGGGCAAATGTGGAGATGTTGCTGGAGATTAAAAAATATGCATGGGAGCAAAATGAAGTTTCTATTGTGTCTGATGGATGAATAGATATTCAAAGGCGTCCATTAATCAATTTCATTGTTGGTTCGCTTAGTGGCCTAATATTCTTGAAAACAGTTGATGCATCTGGGGAATATAAAAATGCAGAGTATTTGAAAGGATTGTTTATATAAGTGATAAAAGAAGTGGGTGATCAGAAAGTAGTACAAATCATTACAGACAACGCTGTAGTTTGTAAAAGTGCAACGTTGAATTTAGAGAGTGAGTACCCTCATATTTTTTGGACTACCTGTGTAGCACACAACTTAAATGTAGCCCTAAAGAGCATCTGCAACTCCAAAGAAGAAGAAAATTTACAAGCATATGCTTTATGTTCATGGATTGAAGATTTAGAAAGAAATGTCAAAAGTATTAGGAATTTTGTTGTTAACCACCATCGTGCTAATGTTATATTTAATAGGCATTTTGACTTGAAATTGTTGAAGGTCGTTGAAACACGTTTTGTGCCCATCATTGTGATGGTGAAAAAGGTTAAAAGAATGAAGAATGCTTTGGTTAACATGGTGACTGATGAAAATTGAATATTTTATTGTGCTGATGATGATATCAAGGCTCAAGAAATTAAGAAATTCACTGTTGATGATGAGTTTGGGACAGAGTGATATACTTCCTTCAATTTACGCAACCTATTTGGGAAATGTTAAGAGAAGTTGATAAGGATGAACCCATGCTTCACAGAGTTTATGAAATATGAGATAATATGATTGAAAAAATACAAGTTGTAGTTTTCAAGCATGAAGAAAAAAATCCTGCATTGGATGATTTATAATTTTTTAACCATATTCATTCAATTTTAGTCAGAAGATGGGATAAGCGTAACACTCATTTGCATTGCATGGCACATTCTCTTAATCCAAAATATTATGCAAATAAGTGACAGACATGTGGTATTGGTTGTGTCCCTCCAAATTTAGACCCAGAGCTATCAAGACATAAAAATATGTGTATGATAAGACTTTTTCTAGAAGCATATCTTCTAAATCAAGTCACACAAGAGTTTGAAAATTTTTCAGCTTTGAGATTATATGGACCGACATTATTCGCAAGAGAGAAGGATAATATAGATCCTATCACATGATTGTCAACATTTGGATCAGAAACACCTCTTCTCTAACGTCTTGCATTAAGATTGTTATCGCAACCTACTAGTTCATCTTGTTGTGAAAGAAATTGAAACACATATTCTCAAATTCACAACATGAAGAAAAACAAACTCACCAGCAAGCGTGCAGAGGATTTAGTACATGTTCATTCAAATCTTTGACTACTTTTGTGAACCAATGATGAATACATGTACTAATTTGCTCTCTTAGTTATTTGATTATTTCTTAGTTTTTCATTAAAATACACTTGTATTGTATTTAACATTTTCAAATTGGGTTTGTCACACAAACAATAAACATCCAAATTTTGGGATGTAAACCCAGAAGAGTGACTTCGAGGGAGAGCATGATTTCAACACGACAATCATAGATTTATCTGAGCCCAATATTCCTTCTAATGATGCATTTGATGATGAAGAAGAAAATTATTAAGATTCATTTCATCGTCATATACTTTGTAGGATACACTTTTGGTATGTAATTTAGTTCTTTTCTGCTTTACTTATTTGATTGATATTTAGGTTGATATATTACATGCATGATGAATGATATTATAACAATGTTAACTTTTAAAACTTCAAAATTATATATATATATATATATAAAACTTTTTACATTTTTGCCCTGTCGCACCCCCGCACCCAAGGTTTTTTAAAGTGCCGCACCCCCGCACCCGCACCCATGTGACATAGCTCATCCCATAAGGGACTAAGAGAGCTAAAGTAATCACGGACACTCATGTCCCCTTGTTTAATGGTGCGAATCTTTTCTTGGAGAAAAAATTGTCTAGCGACGTCTTTTTGAGTGTACATATCTTTCATGAAAAACCATGCCTCGTTAGCTTTGCGAAATTTGGCAATATTTGCACAAATTTTTATCTCCACGTCAGTGTTATAAAAAATGCGCCTTGAGGCACAAAAGGCGCAAGCCTGAGGCGCCAATTTTTTTTTTTACAACAAGACTTCTGAGACATAATAAAAAAGATTTTTGTAGGTTAATCTCATATATTTTCCAGTTATTTGAGTTATGTAATAAGTTTCTTAGTATATTACTATATTTTAACTTTTGTTGGTTAATCTCGTATATTTTTCAGTTATTTCAGTCATGTAATTAGTTTCTTAATATATTTTAACTTTTGTTGGTTAATTTAATATATTTTTCAGTTATGTAATCAGTTTTTTAGTTACTTTTATATGTTAATCTCATATTTTTTAGAATAATCTCATATATTTTAGCTTTTGTAGGTTAATCTCATATATTTTTCAGTTATTTCAGTTATGTAATAAGTTTTTAGTTACTTTTATATGTTAATCTCATATTTTTTAGAATAATCTCATATTTTAACTTTTGTAGGTTAATCTCATATATTTTCCAGTTATTTCAGTTATGTAATCAATTTCTTAGTATATTTTAACTTTTGTTGGTTAATCTCATGTATTTTTCAGTTATGTAATCAATTTTTTAGTTACTTTTATATGTTAATCTCATATTTTTTAGAATAATCTCATATATTTTAACTTTTGTTGGTTAATCTCATATATTTTCCAGTTATGTAAGCGGTTTCTTAGTATATTTTTTCTTTTATTTGTTATTCTCATATATTTTCCAGTTATGTAATCATTTTTTTAGTTACTTTTATATGTTAATCTCATATTTTTTAGAATATTCTCATATATTTTAACTTTTGTAGGTTAATCTCATATATTTTTCAGTTATTTCAGTTATGTAATAAGTTTCTTAGTGTATTTTAACTTTTTTTGGTTAATCTCATATATTTTCCAATCATATAATCAGTTTTTAGTTACTTTTATATGTTCATCTCATATTTTTAGTACTTATTTGAGATTTTCTATTTCTTATTGGTTGTTATTTCATCAATAAAGCATTTCTTTATTTATTTGTATTTTTAGATATTTTTTTATAATTTTTTAAAAGTTTTAAAAAAAAATTGAGGCTTACGCTTTATGCTTCGAGGCTTACACCTCACCTCAGTTTTTGGTGGAGTGCCTTGATACGTCTTAACGCTTTTCACAACACTGCTCTACGTTATTCATGAACCATGCAAGTATTTTTGCATGCTTGCTCTCCCAATTTCAATAAAAAATCAGTGTTCTTCAATGGCTTTAATTCGTGTTCCTCCTTCTAAAGCTTTTTCTTGACCTCCCTCCATTTTGGTGAGTTGTAGTTGAGGTTCCGGAATGGTGCTCATCACATAGCCCCAAAGCTTTTTGCCTTTCAGGTTGTTCTCCATAGCGGGCCCATACCAAGTAGTTGGTACCATTTAGCTTGAAGGTGAGATCAATCTTTTGTTCACCTTTCATGGTGAAATAGAGATAGGAGAAGCTAGAAGAGAGATGCAACTTACCAGGAAACAAGTATAATCTGAATTAGAAAACAAAAGCACAACCTTGCTTTGATACCATGTAATGAAATAAGCGAAAATAAACACAATGTCCTGCAATGGACATTTACAAGCACGATGCAAAGAACAAGTCCACAATGGACAAATACAAAGCCACCGAGGGCTTGCTAAAAAGAAGGATCTTATAAAGCAAAAGGGGCTTGAAAAAGCCACACAATACAAAGGGGTTTACCTCTCTATTTATAAGCAAAAGAGAGAGAGAGGGAGTGGGCATTGGGGGGCCCAACAAGGAGTCGTTGGGCCCCCAACGGTCATATTTATGACCGTTGGGGGTCCAACGATTCTTAGTTGGGACCCCCAATGCTTATGCATTAAATGCATTTATGCATTTACAATAAAAAGAAAAGAAAAATAAAAATAGGAAAAAGAAAAAGAAAAAGAAAAAGAAAGGAAAATAAAAAAGATTAAAATGCCCCTATTGGGCAGAATATATTATATATATATATATATATATATATATATATATATATATATATATATATATATATATATATATATTTTAACAGCCCGACCTGAGTTAGGCCAAGTACCCAAAGCCGGATGAGCAGCCCGACCCGATATGGAGCACTACCCCTAACTAGTCAAAAGCACTGGTTGGAGTCGTGCCTAGGCAGAACTAGTCGGTCTAGTCAGGGAAAAAAATGCAATACATTCATAAAAAATAAAAGAAAGTACATATTGAACACAATTTATGAAGCTAAACAAACTGAAACTAAAAAACACATAATTCATGAAGGAAGCTAGATAATAATTAAAACATGATTGAATTGCTAACATTCAAATTTATCTAAACAAATACCTAGAGACTCACAAAACAAATATAATTCTTGAAAATAAAAGTACAAAAAGTTCATAAAAATAAACTGAAAAACTTAAATGTTTCAATATGCACAGTCAAAATATGATTATAATTTATAAACATTATAAAAAATATGTAAGGTACCAACCTTGTTGCCCCCTGTTAGAATTTTTTTGTATTTTGTATTTTTATTCTTTGTATTTTTCTTGCCCTTGAAGGGCATTTTAATCATTACAATGGCTAGCTGTTAGGACTAGTCTGCGGCTAGTCCCCTATCCAATGTTGTCAGAATCGTACCAGACCTTGAATCAATTTTCAAAATTATTCATGGAATTGGCCAATTCTGATTCTGAACCTAATCGTGCTGAATCGGCCAATTTTTAACCAGCAGATGACGTGTAGTAAAATATTAAAATAGTATTTAACAATATTTTAAACCTTTTTAAAAAATATTTAAAAATAAGTTGAATCAGCTCATTTCGTATCGATTTTTGGGATGATACGATACAAATCTGCCAATTCAGGCCGGTCTGCAATAATATAACAATGCCCCTCTCTTGTATATATATTGGGGTTAAACTGCATTTGTATCATTTTTTTTCTTAAGCATTTTTTGGCTTTTTTTTGCCCTCTCTCTCTTCCTTTTGTGCCCATTGTGGCTCATGAGCGTGTGTGCCCTTAGTGGTTTTTCCTATTTGCCTTTGGGTTTTGTCAGGGAGCCAAAGATGGCAGGGGAGATGATATTTAATGAGGGTCTAATTAAATACCACCTACCCCTACAGATGATTGGGAACCCTGTTTTGGGAAATGAGAACGGTGTTCAGAGTGGAGATGGGTAATTTTGAACTACACCCTCACAAGGATGTAGTTGATAACTCTAACCTCATCTCCCATTTTGACCTCCACTCCCATCATAGTCTTGGTAGCTTTGTGAGTGTTTCTTGCATGTGTGAGCTTATTGCCCCTTTAGACTCATTTTATTACACCCTTAACCTAAATACTCACCTAGGCACCTAGGCGCTCCTAGATGGTAGACCTGCACCTAGGGGTGCACAACGAGCTGAGCTAGCTCGAGCTCGACTCGATAAACCTGGCTCGGACTCATTCGGGTAAGTAAACGAGCCGAGCTTGATCAAGCTCTGAAACTCGATTAAGCTCGGTTAATGCAGTCATATAATAACGATCTCTAGAATATGTATAATTTTTGTTGCATAAAAAGCTCAAAAAGGAGTTTCACCCAAGTGGTTAGTGCGTTGGGCACATGGTTGCCAGCGGGAAGCGAGACACTTTCAAAATTTTAGGAAGCGGGAAGCGTGGGACCACTTAGCAGCGAATCGGGAATCGTCTCAGAAGCGACCTAGGAAGCGAGGAAAAAAAATACACAAAAAAATGGGGGAAGCGAGGGGGAAGCGTGATGGGAAGCGCGCTTCCCATTTAAAAATGACGCTTCCCCGCGCGTTTCGGAAGCACGACGTTTCGTGCTTCCGAAGCACGCTTCCCCACTTACCTAGGTGCTTCCGGTAACTTTGGTTGGGCACTCATGTGTGAGGAATGGGGTTCAAATCCCACCCTTTACACGCCCTTTTAAAGTTTTTTTAAAACTATCAACTCGGCTCGAACTTGAGCCGAGCCAAGTTTGAACACAGGTTGTTCAAGCTCGTCTCGAGCTTGAACATACTATTTTTTGAACGAGCCGAGCTTGTTGAGCCTAAGCAGCCTATGCGGGGGTTTTAACTACTAAGAAACTACCTTGCAGTCTCCTCATGCGAGTCACTGGGTTCAGTCACTGGTATTTTAACACTGTTGTAGATTTCTGTCTCCAACCCTGATCTGGTTGATTTAATTGCTAGTATATTAATGCAATCTATACACGTTAGATGGAAGATAGATCTAACCCGTGTAATTTCCAAACACTAGGATGAATTAATTTGTCTAGTTGACTCACATCATATATTGTTTAGTGAATCTACTAGTTGATTCTAAACCAGACCTTATCTATGCTTTTAGTGTTTGGTTGGCTTGCATCACCTTGCAGTCTTGGTGATTTCCTCCGTTATCTTTTTCTAAACATGCATGAAATGTCGGAGTTGATGACCCTTCATTGCAGTGGCGGAACCAGGGGTGGGCGGTCGCCCACCCTAGAATTAGAAACCGAGTCGACTCGGCGGCCGAGTCAACTCGACTCGGTACCATCACGCAGACGCAGAGAAGAGCTCCAACTTAGAAAAATCCGGAATGACAAGTTGAAGACTGAGGCAAAAGCACGCGGTGTGAAAATTAGCACTAAGCGACAACCTGAGGATCCAAAACCTGGTTTTATGGTGGAAGCGGCGACACTGGAAACTGTAACCCCAATCCCATACGATGTTGTCAATGATTTGAAGGGTGGTTATTGATCCACTTCATATGGCCCAGTGGCAGAGCCAGGCGTGGGCGACCGCCCACCCCAGAATTAGAAAAGTGGCGGAACCACTTTGAGGCCAGGGTTGGCAAGTGCCCACCTTGACCAGAAAACCCCACCAATAGGGAGTTAAGGTCAGGGTGGGCTGTGTCCACCCTGATCCAATGAAAGACGGGTTAGTGCCCACCCTGATGAGAGATCGGGTCATGGCACCCACCCCAACCTCTTTTTCGTGGTCCCTGCTTGACCCTGATTCCCCTCTCTCTCACCTTTGCCGTAGTTTGCCATTCAGCGGGCATCTTCGGTGCATGCCTCTGGTGGCTGATCATTGGGTCATCGTCTTCATCTTCTTCTTTTCTTTTGTTCCTTTTTGTTTTTTTCAAATTATGATGTTTGTTAGGGCTTAGGTCTTTATTTAGTTTTTTAATTTAAATAACATGAATGTTTAATGAAGGTTTTGAAGTTTTTGTATTTTTTAATTAAGATTAGGCATGTAATGAATGCTTTATTTTGATTAGAATATTAAGGGTTTTGCTTTTCTTTTTCGGTTAGCATAAATCTATGAATGTTTTTGGACTTATGGTATTGATTTTAGATTTTTTTTCTCAAAATGACGTGAAAGTTTTATTAGGGTTTAGTTTTTTTTCTTTTCAATTATCATTAAATATGATTTCATGAGTGAAATGCTTGATTTTAGTTTTTTTTTTCTCAAAATGATGTGAAAGTTTTATTAGGTTTAGTTTTTTTTGTGTTTTTTTCTTTTCAATTATCATTAAATATGATTCCATTAGTGAAATGCTTGATTTTAGTTATCACTTATCAAACCCCTAAATCTATGATTTTTGTTAGGATTTAAGTTTTTTATTTTTATTTTTGAAATAAAATGAATATTTATTAGGTATTTTTGTGTTTCTTTCTCAATCAACATTAAAAATTATTCCATGAATGCATGCTTGACTTTGGTTAGAATTTTAAGGGTTTTATTTTTTTAATTAACATATGTAAATTATTTTTGTTATGATTTAAGGTTTTGAATTGATTTTTTTTATAATAATATAAATGCTTGGTTATAGTTTTGGAGTTTTTTAAAACTACCACTAGGCATGAATCTATGATTCATAAGTGCTTGTTTTTAGTGGAATATTAATGTTTTTTTTTTATCAATTAGCATAAATCCATAATTTATGATGTTTGTACGAATTAGGGTTTCAATTTTTTAAAATTTGTATGAACGTTTAATTATGGTTTTAAGGTTTTTCTTTCTCAAATGCAGAAATCTATGAATAATGAATGTTTGATTTTGGTTAGAGTGTTAGGGATTTTTTTTATATCAATTAGCATATCCGAGAGATCTGTGATCTTTATCAATTACTATTTTTTTATAATTAAAAATAAATCAATTATGAATTATTTTTCAAATATAAAAAAAATGATGATGTCAATTGTAAAAAGTATATTTTAAAATAATTGTTTGATTTTTCTAAAACATATTATTATTATTTATTAATATTTTTTTACTATATATTTTTGCCCACCCTAGTTTAAACTCCTGGCTCCGCCACTTCTTCATTGTGTTGGTATATTGTGCTAAATATATGGCCATGCATGAGGAATCTTCCATCCATAAGAAAGACTGTTAAAGGCCTAACACCTGTGTGACACCTAATCTGGTGTTGTATGATCCATAGTTACCAAGAAGCGAAATGGATACAGGAAGCAATGCTTGAAGCGGAAGCGAATGTTAAAAAGTAGTAAGAAGCACGAAGCTGGATTCATTTTGGAAGCGACTGTGAAAGTGTGAGAAGTGAAAAAGGAAACATGAAGGAAACAAGTGGGAAGTGAGGGGGAAGCGAAGAAAATAAACAGTAACTTGAAAACACGAAAAAAATGAGGAAGCAAGGGGGAAAACAAGGGGGAAGCGAGTGGGAAATGAAATTGATGCTAGAGGGAAGTAATTTGAGAAGCAAAAGGAAGCACTCTTCCCAAAAATGGGAAGCGAGTTTCCCCCAAAGGGGGGAAGCGTGGCGCTTCTAGTAACTATGGTAACCTGCGAAAAAAAACTGATATTCCCGTCTATGTTGACAGTTCATGATAATGTTTTTCTTTTTTTTCTCCTAGGAGATTTTATGAAGCCCACAATATCAAATCTCTAATGTGGTCTTTTATATTTTCAGTGGATCCTAGTATTTTTGCGAATCAGATGTTTACATGACCTGCTGAAAATGGTTACTGCTCTCTTTGTCTGGATTGACATGGTTATGGTAATGCTTAGGTCACCAATAAGATTTATGTATTCCATAATTGAACCAGTATTTTGTACGACTCTATATATGTTTGATATATTGACAATATAATCTTGATAGTATTTGAAGATCTTATCCAAATCTACTTAGTTTTGAAAATGATTTAATTTATGATTATCATGAAGCCAGGACAATATCATCTGCCATTTAATCAAGTGATCATGTATTGGCCATATTAACCCTTAAATAATGTGTTGAATGTACTAAGACTGACATCCTAGTGTTTGAGAAGTGCACAGTTCTCCACTGCAAACATGATCAACAAAATTTTGACCTTGCAGTATCAGAAAATGGTAATTTGATGTCTGTTTCAGCCGTGGAAACCTTATATCACCTTTTTCATATCTTGCAGAGTAATCATCACATATTTCATTTTTTGTTTAGCGTGGCCAGATGTTTGCTCTTATTTCAAATATTATGCTGAGTTGGAACCTTTTTTTTTATTCTATAGAATTCATCTGGAGGTGGTGCTGGGAAGAAGCCAAAAATTGCTGCGAAGGTCTCTATTTTTGGGAATGATAGTGATGAGGAAACCTGATTTGCCACTTGATAAAACGCATGCAGGTGTAGCTGTAATTGTATTGCTATACCGTTTAGTCTCAACATAAGGTATCAAGTAGAGAGAACTTGCACTAGAAATTTATTATGTCCAGTGATAATCTGAAACGCGTCATGCATTTTTATTTCCTCAATCTTTGTCGCTTCTGTTTTTCTCGATTTTTTCCTTTTTCTAGTGTTGTTTCTGTTACCAGATCCTTTATGGCTGGTACACGATCCGAACCCAGCTCAGCTCAAACTCAACTCGTTGTTTGTGGTAAGCTAAGCCGAGCTCAAGCTCATGACAAACACAAGCTTGGCTCCAGAGGAGCTAGGGATGTCAATAGATCGGATTTTACCTGATATCTGACCAATCCCACTCTGTTCAGTAGGATTTGGTATGCCAAAACAATATCCTATTATAATCGGATGTGGATATGGTTTTGTTTTTTTGCTGCTGAATCCGAAAAATATCTGGATTTGATGGATATCCGAATTCAATGACATGTAAAAAACATGATATGGTGTGAGCTTTTCACCATCCAAATTCTAATCTGTTTAGCTAACATCTGATTAGTCAAATCTGGTATTGGCCCGCATCCAATCCAAATTCAAACCGTTTACATCCCTAAGAGAAGCTGAGCTCGAGATGGCTTATGTAAACTAAAATTGACTCGTTTTTAGTACTCAAGGCATTATGTAAAGATGAGAATGAATCCCATGACCTTTCAGGCTATGTTTGGGAGCCTTGCGTTGGGATGGAAAAACGGTTTCCATACCTTACCAAACGTGGTCTTGAAAATGTGAGCAACTCCCAGCTCAATGATTTGTTTGGGAGCTCTCCTCAGCTACGAGATGGTTTTGGCAATGCAAGGAATTGGTGTTGGCTCCCAAACAAGTATGGGTTTTTGAGAGCTCCAAGCTTTCCCACCATCAAAATTGAAAGGCAAAATAAAGATCAAACTAGAGAAAAGTAACCAACAACAAGAGAATGTTAAATACCCAATTTTCTTGAACAAAAAGAAACTGCAATTTAAAGATTAAAACAAACTGTAATTAGAGATGTATGCAACAGAATCTTCCACAGAAAAGAAAGAGCTAAAGATAGAATTTTTCATCATACACTAATATCAATCTCAGGCTCCTATACCCAAAGAGCTGCAACGAATTGCGCTAAAAGAAATTCACTCAAAACCCAAACTTTATGTACATATCTTCAAAAGCCCTAAATTTACCTCTTATCTTGTATCAACACAAGAGCCCAGCAAGAATCCAATGAGAATGTTGCATTATTAAACAAGGAAAGAAGCATGAACCTAAACAAATCATGATTTGGTTATGGTAGTGCATTTTAATGCCAGGGAAAATAAAAAATTAAAACAGAAAAGAAAATCACCATACCTTTGGTTTCATGGTCTTGAAAAACGCTTCTCCGAGTTTAGGGATGTCAATGAACCTGATTTATCCAATATCCAACCAAATTTGATTCTGTTAGTTGCATTTGGTAAGCTAAAACAATATCCGATTATAATCAGATGTGGATATGGTCTTGATTTTTTGCTACTGAATCTAAGAAATATATAAATTTGACAGATATTTGAATCTGTTTACATGTAAAAGAAAGCAGATCTGGTATGAGCTTATCGTCATTAATCGGATTCTGAATTCAAACCTGTTTAGCCAACATTAGATTAGTCAAATTTGGTATTTGGTCACTCTGATCCAAATCCGAACCGTTTACATCCCTATCTAAGTTGTTTGCTGGAATCCTCTTTGCAAAAGCTAGGGTTTAAGGGTAGCAAATAGAGGGAAGAAAGGGGTTGTTGGGTGAGGTAAGTAAGAAAAAAAAATAGATATCATGGTTGTAGTTGGAGAGAGGGTAGCAATGGAGGGAAAAAATGGTGTTGCTGCGTTATTGGGTTGCAAGGAAGGTGTCGATTCTTGGATTATGAAAAAACCACCTTTAAGAGGTAGGCATCAGATATGTGCATTGGGGTGGGTTTTTGGGATGCCAACACCCTCCCCATTACCAATGTTTTGATAAAACGTTGCTCCTAAACACAGACAGGCATTGGCGCAACATATCTTCGATGCTCTCAAACGCCCAAACGTAGCCTTAATTGCAAGCAAAAAAGAATATATATATATATACTGCTTGCACGGAAAGGCATGTGGATCTTTTAAAATTTGGGTTGTAACATGTATGTTCACTTGATACTTCATTACTTGAAAGAACACTACTTCCGAACCTTTGTATAATGGATCCTCTAGGTGCAATCAAACATAGTCTGCAGATTTGTTCTCGTGCATATCACAATGACTGTTATTGCAACTCTTCATGATTTTTTGCTTTATAGTTATTCTTGATCACATGATCTTTTAAAAATTTGACTCTGTTGATAGCCACTAGAATAGTTTACAATCATTAAGTCTTTAGTTATGCAGCTCACACAGCTAAGTTGCCTTGGCATCAATGATTATCAATTATTTTTTATTGAAAGAGAATTCATTGAGAGAAAACCTAAACATTAGCGTAAAAATATAAAACAACTTTATTGCCCAACAAATGCTCATATAGTTCATACACCACACCAAGGTTTGGGCTTTTCATATGCCATTAGTGGATCATTTTCAGTAACAATTATTTGTTTAATGTTATTAGTGTTTTGGTCATCTTCTATCATTTATGGGTATAACTCAATAGAGATGGTATAATCACCATCATTGTTGTTGCCATTATCTATGTCATCACTGCTATCATCATATTTTTCACCAACTATGTCATCGTTGCTACCACTAATTGATTGTTCGGTTGCACAAAATAAATCAAAATTCATTGTCTCATTTTTTGCTTTCACGCATGCAACAATCATGTATTTTCAACTTTTAAGATTAACCATGAAAATATCATATCTATCATTACACTTATATCTAAAATATAAATTTCGATGTCCAACAACTTATACATAGCTTTGTATTTAGCTCTAGAAGGCTAGATGTCATTTACATTGTTGTGATGACGATCGCTAGCAGTAAGTTGCCCACGTGGTTCTACATCCTCTGATCATGTACAACATCAATTGTTCATGATTTTTTTTATTGTCTATACGTTGAACATCTATATTCCTAATTAGTTTGGGCAATTGTATGCCCTCAATGTGTATAACATTACTATCATTTATTGTTTAGGATGTTCCATGTGCTTTTTGTTGCACCATGTGAACCACTACGTAAACACCGCCACTAACTAACATTTTTTTATATCATTATCGTAAAAAACATTTATCCACATGTGTTCGTCACTTGTCTTTGGAGAATAAGTATGTTGGAGGCTGACTAACTCTTTATTATATTTGGTTTTACGATACAACATACCCATGAATTCTTTACAACTAATATTTTTTTGGACCACTAAAGGTCTTCAATTATAATCATCAGCAAGACGATAATGTAGTTTAACAAATACCGTGACCATCATTAACTACCTACACAGAAAAAAAATATGCATTACACCAACACAGTCAACCCTAGCCCCATTACACCAACACAGAAACACCAAAAATTAAATAAAAAGATAAGCAAACATACATAAATCATGTACAATATAGTAAACCATGAACGATAAATCACATGAAAAATATTAAATAAAACACAGGATAAGCAAACAACCACACACGAATATGCATGGGCGTAAATGATGCTCATTTCTATAAAAAAAAATTGAAATGAAAATAAAATAATATGCATATATATTGTTTGTATGAAACTCACCTTTTGACCTAACCGGGAAAGACAATGTGAAAGATGTTGCACCCCTCATTAGAATACAATGATAAAGTGCCACTGATGAATCGCCAAAAAGGAGTGGCCAAAAATACTTGCTAAAAAAGTCATTGGATTTTTGCGAATGATCAAGTTGAGGACCACAAGTTAGGAACCACAAATAAACCCTAAAAATGCGAAAATAGCTCTAAGGTGTGGCCAATCGCTTTTTATACTACAAAAAAACTTTAAATATGAAAGAACATTGCATTCTATAGGTACTAGATATTTGTATAATTAGTAACATATTTGTATCTCTCTACACAATTAGATATGTGAGTTTCATATAAAATATATGTTTTTTCATTATTTATGAAGTTACGATTAAAGAAGGTTTACATAAGTTATATTTGCATGTTTTTTGAAGACCACTGAAAGGAGAAAGGAGGTTTGTATGGTCTCCAGTGACTTTGGTATAAAATATGTGATTCTACTAAAGTATTTGTGAAGTTATGATAAAAAAAAGGTTTGCAAAACTTGTTTTTGCGCTTTTCATAGACCGCAAAAAAATAAGTGTAAGCATACATTTAAGTGATGGTTAAAAAAATGAGAAGGGAGGTTCACACAGTTTTCCACAACTTTGGTATAAAATATGTAATTTTATTAAGGTATTTGTGATTTTATGATTAACAGAAAAAATTGTATAAATAATATAATCTTTTGCACATTTCTTGAGGACCATAAAAAAATTTTAAGTGAGGTTTTGCCTTAACAAACCGGCGGAACGATATATCGCGCAGCGCAACCTTCGTAAGGTTTGCTTGTGCAAAAGATAAAAAGATCCTAAATTTTTTTCTATTTGCGGTTTTGGATAGTGAGAGGATTTCAAAAATTTTAAGGCATTTGAGAAAACATGTCATATTGGTCGTATAATACATTCATCTTTTGTTTATTTTATATAGGGGAGCAATAGCAATGCCTAGAGAGGCAATGGCAGCAAATAGCTTTGTCAAGCCAAGCCAATACAATAGGTGAAGGAAGCGGCCCCCCAACCCCTTCTAGATGGACTATACATACAAACCAATCTGTATCTGCAAGCTCCAAGATCAATCTCTTCAGTCGTTTATGTCGTTCCAGTGACAAAAAAAAATCCCTTGATCTATTTTACGCTGAACAACCACATGAATACATCAGCCGACACATTGCAAAAACAGAAAACACCCATTCAGCAATAAGCAGAAATCATATTGCAAAAGGTAAAAATAGTACGCATGCCAGATAGCATACCTGACAAAGGTAGCACCTGACATGTTCATCCTAACAAGGGGCTCCATCTTTTGAATCCATGAAAAATGAATTATATGTAACCCAGCACAGAAGCTTTACCAGCTCAACTCAACAGGCAGAGCCAACTGACAATGCTCACAGGACCAAATATACTCTAACCTTGAAGAACCACCTCTTTGTTTCCCATTTTGTCAAAGATTATCCAAGTGGCCAAGGAAGGCAACTTACTCAAGAAGGATCATTTCAAGTTCTGGGATTCATAGTTCGAATGAGAGAATCTTGCACCGCAACTTAGGAGGAAAGCTGGAAATTAAGGGGAAAGGGCCCAGTGCAAACTCTGCCCAAAAGGCCAAAACAGACACATAACTCATGCAAGGCCCAGCCCATTAAGGCCAACAAGACCAGACTAGGTCAGACCAGTGCCTCATGCAGTGTGCATTAGGCTAACAACCTAGATGAATGTTCAACATATTTAATAATCAGGCTTGAGAAGAAAATACCCAAACTGGATCAGAGGTGCATGTCGGGCCCAATCAGAACTCAAAAATGGTCTGAAACCAGCCAGGACTGTCAGACCAGCCCAGCTCAGCACATAGGGACCACTTTCCAAAACTCATAAGTACGCACACATAGTGCCTACTATGTTTTGTCTTCTCTTCGTGTTGGCCAGATATCTGATCCAAAACTTAATTTACTGGGAAATAGCTAGGTTTCAGGAGACATTACAGATTGCTTCACAAAAAGTCACTTCATTATACACTCAAAAGTTCTCATTCTATGATGTCATCCCTAAAGCAGTCAACCAAACACCTCATAATCCTTCTCATACAAATTAACTTCTTATTGCTTCCAGAATGATCTTTTAAAAGTCGTATTTTCATCAGTAATCATATTATTACCTTTAAAATTCAAATTTCAACCAAAGAAACTATGAGAATAAAACCTCCAAGAATAGATAAGATCCTAGCCATTACATTGGCCTTAAACACAACACTTCCAGAATGGAAACATCCATACAATCCACTGTGCATAACTATTAGCACATCATGTCAAGGAAGGTGCAAAGAATGAGGAGACAAAAGCATTGCAAAATTTAAGTCATACATTAGTCCATCTTGATTTCTGATGACCACCACTCGGCTAAAACCCTTCTGCAGCCAATAACGAGTTCCTTACAGCTCCCAACCAATCATTACAACAACCAGAATCAACAGCTCCAGAAATTGTATTGCAGCTCCTCTGAAGAACCATTTGTTACTTGAGCAACAATTAACTCTCCACATGCTTTCCTTGATGAAACTCCCATCCTGTTTTCATATCATCTTTTAAGTTAAATTTCACCACTCAGTAAGGCATATTTAACAGGAACGAGCCACTAGAAACCACTTGACAAGTTAATCGACTTACACTGAACCATACTTTGTCCACATATACAAGCTGTAAGTTCATCAAGTGTTCGTCAGTTCGTGTAATATGGCCCTTGGTGATAAGTTTAATGTCATATCAGTTTTTTTGTTCATCAACGTGGGCTGTGAAAAATGTTCAAATAGGATGTTGCAATTGGTTAGATGTGCAAAATCCCTAGTAATATGGATACAAGCTCCGTCCAACTGTGAGTTATTTACCTCTGACCTTGACAAGAATTTTGCACTTGACTGAGATTGAGGAGTAGGATTCTCACATGGAGTAGAAGAAGCTGCGACAACATCTAGACAATTATTTTTGAAATATTTCCAACTTCCCATGTTTAAAAATAATGCAGGAAAACTAAATCTAAAATAACATCATATTTTGTAATGACGTAGGGCTTGTGGAATGTGTATGGATTGATTAAGCTCAAAACCTTGGTACAAAGTACTCATAAAAAGATATACACCAGGACAAAGAAAACTTCTGCAATAACCTCAACATTTTGCCCAAAAAGATCTCATTTAAAATAATGCTGGTATTCTTAGTGCGTTCTCTATTTTCCAAAGCATCTTTAATCATAGTCATACCCTCTGTCACAATATCTTGGTCAAATATGTTGAGCCAGAACAAGAAGAGTCACTATCAAAATCCAATGGATCACAAAGCGCCAATGAGAACTTTATTTAAACAGATATTTCTGGACAATAGGAAACCGAAAAGAACCTACCAAGTGTTTTCTTCACCTTTACATTTCTTCTTTTATTCTTATAACATACACTACTAAACCAACTATACCTCTATTCTTATAGAATACATATTCTGTGGCATATATGTTCTTCAATCCTCAGTCATGATCTTAAAACCAACTATACCTCCATGCAGAGAAAAGGATTAAATAGTACCCAAATTTGGAACCATGAAGGACTCTATCACACACATTGCCATCAGATCTTAATGATTTAGCTCATCATAAAATTAGAGCTACCAAAATCAATTGATATCACACATAATTCTAGACCTATAAACCTTATAATTTGTATCTGGATCTTAATCAACCTGAAACTCATGACAATTCAAGCATACAAAATACTAACAAAATCATCAAGAACCCCCTGCTTCTGTACTAAAAATCCAATTATGGATAAGCTACATGACAAGACAAAAGAATTATCCATGAAGGCCTTAGCTTCCCATCAAAACAATTAATAGCACTCAAGCATCACAACTAGCACAATGATATCATAAATTACACAAAGTCTCAGTCCAATTATTTGTTATGGTAGTCTTACAAGACATGCTTCCAATACAGATTGTGTGACTCCAAACTTTGTATAAGATACACACACATTACACGTGTATGAAACAGAGCGAGAAAGAGAGGAACATCTGGGTCTTGATGTTCGGAACAACCATCATTTTTAGAAGAGCACAAATTGCGCCAGATGCCTACAATAGCAATGCCAACCATGATAGACTGTGATCTAAATTCTTTTCAGCACCAAAATGGTCTCAAAAGTAAGCGCAAGGGTAAGTGCCGGGAGAAATGGATGAGAAAACAAAAAGAAGCTACAACTGCGACCACCAAAACATATCTCTAATATCATATTATATGTTTTGTTCATCATTAGTTTTTCCTTGTTTTTCATAAAAACAGGACCATCTCTGGAAGAATCTCAATCAGATATTTCCACCTTTTTTCTTTTTTTGCTATATTTTTTTAACTTTCATGATTTCATCCTTTTTAACTGTTTCCTGTCAAGCACTGGGATCTAAAAAAAATCCAAGCCATTCAACTCAGGCACCATTAATTTCCCTCTTTCAACTTGTACAGGCTTTCAAGTGCAATTGTGTTAAATATGTATATATATTATATACATAAATGAAGTGCAATTTTTTAATGTTTATGTCCATACCCATACCATGCATAGGTGATTTAACTTGTGTGCTAAATGTATTAGGTTTTAAATGTTTATGACCATACCTATATCAGGTATCTAATTTGGGTATTAAATGCATTGGAATGTACTTAGATATGCATACACATATTTAAATGTGTGATCTATGTAGCCATCTCATGTTTATTGAGAGTCCAAATACAACTTTGTGCCAAACACATGAAACCAGCTTGCCATCTAACACATAACTAAATTCAAAGGAAGCATAATTAAATGTTCCACAACTTGTTAATTGTGTACTTATCAACAGTAATAACTAACACTTAAAGCCATATTTGATCTCTGTAAAGCAGAATGACTGGTACTGTGACACACAGTATCAGTCCCCATGACCAGAAATAACAATTATCATTGCTAAAGATTCCCACCTAGTACATAAAAAAGCCACAAACTGTCTGATCACTTTACTGACTTCAGATATTGAGATAGATATACTAAACCAGTCTTGAAAGAAACTGTGATCTCCAAATGCAACCATGTGCCACTGCCAATAAATAAATCAACAAATAAATGTACCCGATCAGAAACTGAAATGTGAAGATCTGACCTTCAAACTCGACCAGTCATGATCTTTTTGATATGTGCACAAAATAAGCAAAATAGCAGCTTGAATAACTGTTGCCACCCGTAGTTGAAACAAATCCAAAAATCCTATCCCCAAAGGTACACCCACATGCTGCAAGTTATTCATGTCTGCTTCATGAAATTACATGGTTATAGCTATGAAAAAAAAAAGGTGGAATCACCTGCTACCTCTCATTCAGAAGGCTCCATCAACAACTTAGGCTACCACAAGTTTAACGTAACAAACAATACATTTACCTCTAGGTTATAATGCATGAAGATATTTCTTGCGACCTTTGTAGCCATAACTTATTAATTGTACTTCAAAAAAGAGATTGTTTTTCTTATATGAAGTGCAAACTTTAACTGAAGAACCCATTGGAGTTCCTATTCATTGAACAATAAACAATCTCCAAACCATTGTAATTGGAGATATATTTCCTATTTTTCCCATAACTATGTTATGTCAATTGAGTTTCACCTTGGAAACTGCACATATGTGTCATCCTATAAGATTGTATCGGCAAGCATAATTCGGATTAGTCTCTAGAAGCCTATTTTATATTAAAGGCATGTAACTTGTTTTCATCATAGTAACATGTTTGGCAAGGATTATTTCTTGTAAACCAGGTACACTTAACCTACTATCTTCTAATAAAGTTTGTGTTGGAGAAGAAACTTTGAACCCTGCATCAAAGAGTTGTTTCCGTTGACCACCGACCAAGATCATGCATGCACACAAGCATGCACAAGTGAGAAAAGGGAGAAAAAAAAACAGTTTTTATAGGCATTCCTTCACAAACCAGCATGCAGCAACATGATAAATCCCAACATATATGCCACATCAATTTTGGAGAACTACAGTCATTTAATCATATCTGAAGACCTCGCCATAAGAATTTCCTGACATATTATCTGAAGAAAAGGCTACAGGTAACTATACTGATAATTAATCTTTATCATTTACTGTATCAATGACAATAGCATGGTGAAACCATCATTCTCTATGCTTCAAGTGTCCATGCAGCCAGCCATGACCTAGTGTGCAACCAGAACCGAAACAGGTTAAGGTCTGACTAAGCTACTTCTTTATATTATCCAGGCTTTAAGCTAATGAAAAATCGCCCATCAGCTTCAAATAACAGTTCTGAACAAATATTGTTATAAAGAGACTATGAATAAATCCAGCTTATAGAACATTTAAACTTTTCTCAGATCGTCATTACTCAACTGACATCATTGATAGTCAAAATAACACCCATGCAACTTGACATGGGTCAAATACAGGCTCCTTTCAACTCCAAGACTATGTAAGCACTCTAGAATACAATGATGTATTCATGCATCTTTCTGTTTCTGTTATGCTAATCCTGTGCCCATCAAATCGGTTTCAGACTGCCACAATGTTCCTAATGCTTCGATGTGATGTCAATCTCACTAATCATTTCTTCGCGTTTAAACGACATCGTGTGCAACAAGTTCAATTTTAAAGAGCACGTTTACAAACGAGGAATCACATAATCTACATTCCTTGTTGGTTGGTACGGTTATTAACTTGCATTACAAAGTCATTTTTTTAGATTTAAAACAAAAGGTTCACATATAGAGGGGTGGAAATGGAGAGAGAAGAAGTGATATTCACTAACATCCAACCAGCATTCCTAACACGGAAAAAACGCCAGAGAAAAAAGAAATGAAGGAAAAGAAGAAAGAAATCCATATTGCAAGCACAAACGTGAGCCCAATAATTTTCACATTAATAAACAGTCAGAACAATCAAGAACAGCGCAAGAAATCTACGAAAAAGGCTAAAAACAAGAAAGAAGAAAGAAAAGGAAAGGTCAAAAAAAAAAATTTTGTGCTTGCTTGCTTGTTCAAGTACCCAAAGACTTCAACTCTTGCAACGTTAATTTAATCTGTTCCTGAACGAGCTCTATCCTCTTCAAATAGACCTCCAACTCCAAAATCTGCTGCTTCCGCCACCTATCCTCCGAGCCGACGGCCTTGAACTCGCCCGCTCCACCGAAACTCAACGGCAACGGATTCATCCCCAATCCAAACCCCGAGTGCGACGGCCCATTCACCGCACAATACATCAGTTCCTTGAAGATCGGCGACAGGCAGCTCCGAACTGTCTCCTCCACCACGCTATGAACCGACGGGATCCCGCAGTTGCTCCCCGAACCAATTCTCTCTTCTCCTCCTCCACCAGAAGCTCCACTTCCTCCACCGTCTGCCACCAGCTGTGGGGGCGGAGGAGTCGGCTTAGAGGGCTGAGCGTGAGCCTTTTTCGAGCCCCGTCCTGGCTTGTGCTCAAGAACGGGCTCCTCGTCGTCGTCCACGACGGGGACGTACCCTGCGTGCCAGATCTTCTTCGAGATCTCGAACGTCAACTGGTCGTGCGCGCTCTTGAAAGCGAAGTCCTTGCCGGCACTGAGCTTCCGGACGACGTTCCGGTACTTCTTCTTGAGCCTCCGGAGCTTCTCGACGAGCTGGTTCTTGTTGAAATCGAATTGCAGGGCGGCCTTCATCTGCTCGTAGAACGGCGTCATGTCGTGGAAATTGGCGTTCCCCCTCCGGGAGTACTCGTAGAACCCGTTGAGCAGCCCGATCTCGTCCTCGTCCGTCCAGAGCCTCTGGAACAGCCGGCGCGAGTCCTCCCCGAAGCTGACGATCGCCTTCTTCTCCGCCTCGGAGTCGCCCAGTTGCACCTGCGCCGGGAGCGAGAGCGCGACCGTCATCGGCGTCACCGCCTGCGAGGCCGCCGCCGACGACCGGATGCGCTTGGTCTCGCTCTCGGCCGCGCCAACGGCCGGGAGCGGACGCTTGCCTCTGCCACCACCGGTTGAGCCGTTCTCCGGCAGGACGCCGCCGAAGGAGGAGGAGAAGGAAGGGGAGGGATTAAGGGCTAGGGTTTTGACCGCGACGGGCGTGACGTGGCCCTCTCTTCCTGCAACGCCCTCCGCTCCTTCGTAGTCGTCGTCTTCGTCTTCGTCGTCCTCCTCCTCCAACTCGTGATCTTTCTCCTCGTCGGACGACGACGCCGACGAGAAGGAGAGGGGGAGGTCGGGGCCGGGCGGGGACGGAGAGGGCATTTCGGGAATTTCCGGCTTCTTCCTCCCTTCCCTTTCGTCTCGCGTCGCTCCCGTTCAGACTCCGTCTGGAGCTCACCGAGAGAGAGAAAGGGGGTGAAGGTTTGCTCGTTGGTGTCTCTTAAATGACGGTCGTACCCTCGATCCGTCCGTGGAATTCCTTCCATCCTAACTAAACACTCTGTCGATTGGAGGGGGATTTGGTCATATCCCAATTGTGGAGTCAATGGCGTACCCACCTACGACCTACCTAATATGTCGCTCTTGGATACCTTTTGTAGGGTTGGGGTTTTCAACCAAATCCATCGGGTGCGTACCCATGCGGTTGGATCTTACTAGCATTTGTTTGAGTTCAAATTTCAACGGTAGAACAATAATCGTGTGGAGTGGATTGACTCTTTTTTTTTCCCTTTTTTTAGTAGTAACAAATATCATGATAATTCTATTTAAACGATAAAATTATGATAATGCAGCTTTTCTTTTTTCTCTTTTTCTCATGTATTCAATTTAGGGGTTTAAGTGGGTCAGATCCAGATCAGATGTCCAAACCGATCAAAGCTATTTGGGGCAGATCCGGTTCATCGAATAAATTACTTCAATTTTGTATGTGTGTTGAATAGAGGACAAATAATGCCCCTTTTTTTAGGAAAGAATAAACAAATGATGTATATTTGCTATAGTTGATTGTACCTACAATCTAGTTGGAACCTCCTGATATAAGTTACTTTGATTCAATCTAATCTTGTAAATGCTAGTAACCTTTGAATTAATAAATTTTTTAAACAAAAAATATGTTTTTTTAATCATAAAAAATTAGTATATTCATAGCCAATAACTTTTGAATCACTAGAAAACCTATATATAGGTCAGATTTTAATTATCCAAAAGTCGGTTCCTACTAAAGAAAAAAACATATAGATTACATGCATTCAGTTACTAGAAAATTACTAGAGGGCCATGAACATAAGTTCTCCCGCGTCAGAGAATTAGGCTAAACTTGGGTTTCCTCCATCATGTCCAATTAGACTTAGCCCCAAGGAGGGTTGGTGTAGTGGGGTGAGACCTTGGCTGCTATACGGACAGTCAAGGTTCGATTCTCATGGGCATCACCCCTCTGCGCAAGCCAACATGCATGGGCATAGCCCCTCTGCGCAAGCCAACACTTAACATAAGCCCTGGGGGCAGGGGTCCTAACCTCGGAGTTTTACACTGCCAGCACATCGACAGTAGGTATGGCAGGCTGAGCCAGCACAACCAGGTCTTCATGCTGGGTGCGGTTTCTTCCGATTATAAATCCAAAAAAAATGCCCTATTAAACTTGTATGGAGATATTGTTTGATATTTTATTCATGGATTTGGGTCCTTTAAAGATTGCAATGAGCCGGCAAAGCCTAATTTGAACATGAATATGCTGTTGCCTAAGAAGGTCGGGCCAAAGATTCAACCAGCTGGTCTATTGTCTACTAAGCCAAGTTGATTTGCAAAGATTCAAATCACTACTTGACTTTGGGTATGCTAGGCTGGGTTTGAATCACCAACTTTATCTATTATATTTATGTATAATAGCCAATCTAAGAGATAACCTTAAGAAACATTGACAACTAACAGTCTGATATTGCACGATTAAAAATAGCGCAACCGTTTGGTTTTTTATTGCTAGTCCACCAATCATATAAAGGATACATTTGAGATCACGGATCTAGGATTTGACATGGCATGGCCGGCTGCTGATGCAGCATAGGGTTTTATACAGGGGTGCAAACAGATTGGATCCTGTTAGATCCGAATTTGGATCTGCAATGCAAACATTAGATCGAATGAGGTAAGATTTAATCTGAATCCAAAGTACAAGTGACAGTATTGGATCGAGAAAAAATAAAAGAAAACAAGTAAAAAATGCAAACGATACCAATTTTGATTGGGATCAATTTCAGATCTGAATCCAACCTCTATCCAAAAGTAAGCTGATTGAGAAGATCCAACCGAATGCACATTCATATTTTACTTAACAGGGGCTTAAACTTGTGTGGCAGGAGCTGTTAGTGCACGTCACCTTGTGTTGGAACATTGCAAGTTGTATAACTGGTAGGGGTCTGCCTAACTTTCTCTGTCTAAAAAAAGGCACATACTCCCACCTAATAAAAGCCTTAAATTTTCACAAACTTCCAGTTTTTTTTATCAGACCCTATAGATATGATCTACAATCATTATTTAGTAGAAAAACAAATTTTGAATCATGTGATTATGACATATATAGGTTTTTCAAGGTCTTAAAATCAACGGCTCACAATGTGTCCAAATTTTATGACTTAAAAAACCTATTTATATGTCCAAAACAACAAGATCCAAAACATGATTCATATTAAATAAACTATGGTAAGTGCATCTATAAGGCCTGGTTGAGAATATGAAACCTACAACTATGATTTTTAGTAGGTAGGAGTAACTGATCCGGGAGCGCCATAATAATAATAATAATAATAATAATAATAATAATAATAATAATAATAATAATAATAATAATAATAGTTGTGAAGCAAGGTTGCCACTAAAGAAAACAGAAACAAGAAACATGTTCAGAAAACAAAAACGACAAACAAGGTCTTTTAGGTGCATGTGAAATGGGAAACAAGGGAACCGAGAAATTTACTGGGAAACATTTAAGAAAAAAAAACCTTAATAACCTAATAAATGAATAAAACCAAATATGAGAAACTTATATCCCACGAAAAGGGAACACATTTAGTACCTGGTATTTGAGAATGGCAAATCTCAAATGCATCCGGTCTCAAATGCATCCGGTCTGTAGAACATGTTTCTATTATGGTTTTGGAGTGAAGCTAAAAAACGAGAACCCTAGAGAGGTTTTCAGTTCTCACTCAAAACAAGAAAGTTATAGGCATATGTCTCAGCTTTTCAATGACTAAAAATGCAAGTTTTCAATGTCGGAGAGGCGAGATACATAATTGAAAACATATATTGTTTGGTAGAAAATATATATGTGATTTTCTCATATATTTTCTGTAATTTTCTCTTAAATATACGCAGCCTCCTAAACATGCAATTTTCGTATATATTTTCTGTGAATTCTTCTAAAATATATGTAAAATTTCATATATATATGTAATTTTCTCTTAAATATATGTATTTTTTTATTCATAAAAATCATATATATTTATGAAAAAAATCGCATATAAAGAAGAAAAAGCACATATATTTAAGAGAAAATCGCAAAAAACATATACAAAAATTGCATATATATCTTATGAAGAACAGTTTATGTTCTGAGGTCTGTATCTCTCCGCTCCGACATAAAAAATCTACATTTTTATAGTCGTTGGAAAGCTAAGACATAGGCCTATAACTTTCTTGTTTTGAGTCATATTCGAAAACCCATTTAGGGTTTCTGTTTTTTAGCTCTAAAACCAGAATAGAAGAATGTTCTGTAGACTGGAACAACCAAACAATATATCTTTTAGATGATGTTTCTCTCCAACCGCTCATCAGATCAAGGTGATCTTGGTGGTGTTGAAAAGCTAACATCCTAATCTATTTTTGACATTTTTTTTATTTTTCTTGGTTTTTAGCACGTGGCTAAAAAACAATATAAAATAGATAAAAAAAGTGTAGTCGTGCATTTTCCAGTATGCAGAGCATGCTTCTATTTAAGTTTTAGAATTTGGAAATGGGAACCCTAAAGGGGTTTTCGGCTCTAACTCAAAACAGAAAAGTTATAGGCCTGTGTCTCAGCTTTCTAATGACTGTAAAAATACAGGTTTTTAGACATCAAAGCGGAGAGATACAAACCCGAAAACATATTATGTTTTGTAGAAAATATATATGCAACTTTTGCATATATTTTTTGCAATTTTCTCTTAAATATATGCAAAGTTCCTCCTATATATGCATTTTTTCTCCTAAACATATGATTTTCTCATCACATATTTGAAATAAAATCACATATATTTAGTGAAAGATTGTATATATAGAACGAAAATTGCATATATTAAGAGAAAATTGCAAAAAATATATGAAAAAATCACATATAGTATTTTCTACATTATAGTCTATGTTCTCAGGCCTACATCTCTCTGCTCCAACGTTGAAAATATGTGTTTTTTACAGTTGTTGGAAAGTTGAGATATAGGCTTATAAGTTTTCTATTTTGAGTCAAAGTTGAAAACCCATCTAGTGTTACCATTTTTTAGCTTCAAAACCAGAATAGAAACATGTTTTGTATACTAAAACAACCAAACAATTTATTTTTCAGAGGATGTTTTTCCTCAACCACTCATCAGATCAAGGGGCATTGAAAAACTACCGTATTGATCTATCTCGATCTTTTTTTCTATTTTTCTTAATTTTCAGCACGTGGTTGGAAAATAGCATAGAAGAGACAAAAAAAAAGGTGTAGTCATGCATGTTTCAGTCTGCAGAGCATGCTACTATTCCGGTTTTATAATGCAAAAACATGAATCCTAAAGGGGTTTTCGATTTTGACTCAAAACAGGACCAGGCTTATGTCTTAGTTTTTCAACGACTACAAAAACACAAGTTTTCGACATCAGATCAAAGAGATACATATATGAGAACAAAGACTATTTTACAAAAAACAATCACATATTTGAGAAAAAATTCACATATATTTAAGAAATCACATGTGCAAAGGGTAAAAAGATATTTTTAAAATCAAATATTTGTGATTTTGGACATAAAGAGAATAGCAAAAAGTATAGGGCATTTCAAAAAACACAATATGTTTGTCGTACAGTACGGTCATTTTTGTATATTTTACATAGTAGGTTTAGGGTCTAAATTGTATTGCTTTTAACTTTTAAATTTATAAATGAGCTTGCTTGTGTTCATCTCGTTTAGCTAAACTTAGGCTTTTTATGAGCTCTCAAGCTCGGCTTAGTTCGACATAAGAAACAAGATAAGCTTGAACAACCTCTATTTTGTTAGTTCAACTCGTTTACCAACCCTAACCTTACCTAGAGATATGTGGTAATCAAACACCTCTAAGGCTTTGTTTGGGAGCCATAGTTGGAAGTTATATAAGAGTGGAGATGAGTACGATGATGGGTCGGTAGACATGGGAGTGGTGTTAGCGCAGCGTAAGTATCGTCACCCGTGAGAGATGATCCTATCAACAATGAAAGAGGGAGAGTTTAAGAGGTAGTTAAATGTCGCTGAACTGGAAGCAAAACCAAATGATAAATCACTCTTTCATAAATAGAGAAATATGTCCTAAGGGGGGTTGGCATATTGGGGTGGGGCCTTGGTTGCTAAGCAGTCAAGGTTCGATTCCCATGGGTATTGCCCCTATATGCATGACAAAGCATAGCATAGGCCATGGGGGCAGGGATCCGAGCCTCAAAATTTTACGTTGCTGGCACGACGACTATAGATATGGCAGGCTAAGCTAGCACGACTAGGTCTTCAGGCAGGGTGCAATTTCTTCTGGTTATAAGTCGGTGTGGGCATCAGGCCAGCCCACCAGGCTTTAAGTGCAGCCCGGCCCGACCCGACCCATTTACTAACATGTCAAGCATTGGCCTAGTTCTTAATGGGTTTGGATATGAAAAGCAACCCATGACCCGACCCATTGGCCCAATGGGCCAATGTGAAGCGAGTCGGGCTCAGCCCAGTTCAAACCCAACTAATTAGCGCAACTAATTAGGTAAATAGTAAATAATTAACAAGTTCCCATATACCCAACTAATTATCTTTTTAGTTTTCATAAAATTAATGCAACTAATTAGGTAAATAATAATAGCTACCAAATTATTATGCATTTAATTATTTTTTACTTTTATATTATTAAAAATTAATAAATAGCTTAGGCCCGTCTGGCCGGCCCGGTAGCCTGCGAGCCAACTTGGTAGCCTATAGGCCAATCCAGACTTGACCCATGTATGTAACGGGCTGGGTCGGCTTGGCTCGCACGACCTGTTGCCCACCCCCCTAGCTATATGGGTAGTTGGATGCACCAATTTATTTGGAAAACTAGGATAAGTTGGGAGAATTTGTGACACTCTATAATGTAAACTAACTTATTTTAGTTTTGTAGATATTGAAGTTTTTGAACTACTTTCCCTATTTATTAAGAAAATGACTACACTATACGATGAAAATGATGCATTTTCTAAGATGCACTACAATTTACCAAATCCGTGGAATGGACAATATCACAAGTTTTAATTTTTTTTTTTATCATTTTTACCCCTCGCAGGTGCGAATTTTCGATGTTAAAATAATACACCCACAAAACTCGTCAACAAAATCGCATTTAGGGTTGCGATATTCCAAAAAAAATATGAAATTTTAAACAATTTGTGAAACTCGCATTGCAAAAATGCTTTATAGTGTTGCGAAAGTTCGTATCTTGCAAAATTCAGAACAATTATCGCACTAGTATTGTGAAATTTCTTTTTGTTGCGAATATCCCTATGAATAGTATAAAAGCAAAGCTAAGGTTTTACAAAAACTAGGTTTTTTATGATATCCAACCAGTGAGAAATTATGGTTATTTTTCCATGACCAAGCATCGATGATAAGAAGATCAATGGTGCTTCATCGATAAAAAATCATCGATGGTGAGAAGATCGATGACACTTTCGGTAAGGGCATCTTATTGTATGGGTGGGATAAAAAAATAAAATCCGCAGTCAACGTTTGATCACGTGGTATGGGTGAAATATGCAACATTCTTGAGGCCATCTGCTCTAACGAACTGTGATAGCTAGATAGATGTATTTTCTCCCTATCAACATAAAGTCGACGTATCTCCCAGTCAACATTTGATCATGTGATATGGGTATGGTACTCTATTTTTTCTCAATCAAAGACAGTGAGAACCCACATTCTTGTGAGAGAATGGAATGAATGCAATGTATTAGCGACTTTATTTTGTGAAATGATAGAATGAATGCAATATATGAGCGATTTCATTTTGTTAAAGTGCATGCTTTATTTCTTAACCTCTTTTTTACATTTTGATGCCTTGTTTTCGCAAACCTCGAATTTTGGCTCCCTCCAACAAATTTTCTGATGAATCTTCTACAAAAAGAATTTTAAGATTTCACAAGAAAAAACATTGTAATGCTGGACCCAAATTATTTTCTAATTTAAAAAAAGTAAACTAAATTTTGCATGTACCTCACAAATTTTTTTATTTTAAAATAATAAACTAAAATTTGCATGTACCTTATGAAATTCTTTCTTGATGTGAAGATCACCAGTTACTGAACATGTTCATTCCATGTTATGTAGACATTATACACAATTGATTTTATTAAACAAATCAATCACCTGTTATATAAACAATACATATCAAACAAAAAACAAAATCAAATAACTTTATTCCCTGTTACATACACAACTCATTCTTCTTTTATATAAATAATTCAGTCTACTCAAAAAATAAGAATCGAATTATTTTATTTCCTGTTATATATATGCACAATTCATTCTCTAAAAAAAAAAACAAAATTCAACTTTCATTATCAGAAGCGCAATGGTCACCTTCATCAGCTTTTATTCGCAAGCGCAAGTGCATCCTTTAGCTTAGACTCTTCATTGCCGCAAACTAACATGCAACTCAACATTAAACCGAATGAGTACTTGAACAAAAGAAGCACAATATTGAAGAAACATTATGTACTACAAAGAAGCATGTCATAGACTACTTTATAAATGTCTCGAATACTCACATTACTTCCTAATCATGTTTTCGCCTGTTGTGACCAAGCTCATGACATACACTACACTTGTATGACACCACCTTCTTATGGTTCATTCTCTGTCACTTCACTTTAGGTCGCCCTGCTTTTTTAATTAACACTGGTGATAAGACGAGAATAAAGGTCTGAAAAACGTGTGAGATATTATTGGTCATCTGATGAAATGGATAAGTATCATATGCAACACAATACAATTCAACTGTATAGAACTTGTCACAGTCATCATCTGAAAGATTGCCCTCGTACAAAATGCATGTGATGGCATGCTCACAAGGAATCCTACTAACCTGCTACTCTTCACAAGAGCATTGCATACTCTCAAGATCAACATAGTAGTTGTGCTTCTGATCACGGATTTTGTAACGATGGTGGAGGCAATGCACTACTACCACATATAGCTTTTGTGCTTATCTAATGCTCTTCAATCTTTATAATTACATCAGACACTATCTAATGTTCTTTAATCTTTGTAATTACATCAAACACTACAATGCCAGTCATTTTCTCCCTGTTAGTTATTCTTTTCTCGTAAAGTTTAATCAACATTAGACAAAGCTTCTCAATAAGTAGGATTAAGGGCTTGTCACATATGGGGAGAATTCAAAAATTAAAGCACTCTACTATATTAGATGTTAAAACACTCATACCTTCTAGCGAAAAAATGATTGTTAACTCAATGTATCAGTTTTATCTTATTAGCAACATATTTGTATACTTCTTCACTTTGCCCACAAATCTTTCAAATATAAAAATGACATTATCGTCTCATAGGTGCTTTGGCGGTGCACCACACTAAGTGGTGCACCAAATTTATTCAAAAAGTTCTTAGTCAGGTGCATCATGCAATATCCATAATGACAGTTACGCCACGTGCGAGGGACAACATAGAAGCCCTTTGTGTCTATCTTAGATAGTTGTCAACCGTTGTTTGACCTTGTGCTTATCATCATATTAGATATTTGTTTGATTCTTCAAATGACTCAAAAACTATTTTTATAACTTTTTCAACTCCTTACCCATCACTCCAAATGCTATAGAAAATATATCACCGAAAGCATCAATAGTGTAGGCAAACAACAAAATACCCATGTATTTTTCTTTTAGGAAGGTATCATCTATCATAAGAAGTGGAGAACATCCTTTGACAAACCCATTGATGCATGGTCGGAAGGATAGAAACATGTACATAAATCTATTGTCTGTATCAATCTCAATGAATGCGACCGATCTAGGG
This sequence comes from Nuphar pumila, assembly GCF_984573655.1. Lineage (NCBI taxonomy): Eukaryota > Viridiplantae > Streptophyta > Magnoliopsida > Nymphaeales > Nymphaeaceae > Nuphar > Nuphar pumila. The sequence continues at coordinate 56,017,721 of NC_143260.1, forward strand.
TTAGCCATCATTAAATAATGACAATAAGCAAAAAGCATCATAAAAGACTCCTCGAATGAACCATATAGCATCAGCCTAATCAATTCACGTCCACACCATGCTTGTTTATAAGAAACCTCCACACCTATATCATGAATGGGATGGTTCATGATTTCTCTTGTAGTCATCTTTAGGTTATCGTACAAGCGTCTGTGAATAACACGTGAAATCTACTTCGAAGACATCCTTTTTGCAACAAGGTTGACCACTGATCCACCACATGTATGATCACTTTGATACCTCTTCACTTTAAAGAACGTTGCTCCGTGTATCTTTGTACGGTGGACCTTACAGGGTTAATCTACCATTGTTTGTAGGTTCTTTCTCGTACATACGAGAGTAACTCTGTTATTACAACTCTTCATAATTTTTGTTTTAAAGTTATTCCTAACCACATAATCTAAACTCGTGACACTGCTCAAGAGCAGTACACCTTTTGCTACAAGCAATTTTACAATTGATTGACTCTGTTGATAGGTACTAAAACTATTTACATTCATTAAGTTTTTTGTTGTGCAATTCATCATATAACCGAGAAGCCTATGCATCAATTATTTTTAATTGCTCTTCATTGAATGAGAATATGTTCATTGAGAACTAAGGGTTTGACTTTCTAAATGTCATTAGCGCATTATTCTCACCCACCAGTACTTGTTCCAAGTCATCGCTAATTTGATCATTCCTTATCGTTTCTGAGTCCGACTCAATCAACATGATATACTCAGAATCATCACTATCATCTGATTTTGCATTATGCCCATCAATGCTGCTAGTGCAAAATAATTGATCGACTGCATAAAGTAAATCAAAACTCGTATCTATGGCTCTCTTTGCCTCAAAAAATGCAACATTCATTCAATATCAACTTTTAAGATTAACCAAAAAAATAATACCTCTAGTTCAAGCATAAATTAGAAAGAGTTTCAACCTTTACCTAGATTTATCATCTGCATTGGAAGGTTAGGTGTCATATAACATCTTGCGATGAAGATCGTCGACACTGGTTTGTCCAAGTGGTTTCACATCATTTGCAGTGATCCTTTCATAATTAATTGTTGGGAACAGTGAGATGTTCGCCAAATGAGTGAGCTCAATAGCCGGTAATTGAGATAGATGCACATTATCCATAAGATTTGCATCATTTCATTCTTGTACATCATTTTGGACTGCCATTTGATATTTAACTATGCATCCTCCAATTTCTTGTTTAACTTCGCAAACATTGTCCATTCATGTAGCTTTACTAGCAACTAAGTAAATACTGCCCCTATATAACATTGATTGAATATCCTCCTCCTCCTAGAGATGTATTCATATATCTTCACCATATAATTTTGGAGTGCACCTATACCGGAAAACCATTAACTCTTCCATATATCTGGTTTTATGAGACATTGATGCTACAAACTCTTTATAGTTGTTTTTAAAGACCATTATAGAACTCCAAAGGGGTTGCTCAGTGCTCCAGTAATTTACAAATATTATTTCATCAGTCATTATAACTAGCTACATCAACCAAACAACGTATCACTCAATTAATAACTCTGAAAACCAATAACCCATAATAAACCACAATACTCCATACAACCAACCTCTGTTCAATGCTTGTGCAAAGTCAACCCTAACCCCAATCAAGCAAAGATAAATATTGACAAAACCATCTAATATTGACAAGCAATATATACAAATAACTATATACACATTTATATAGGACAAAAACCCCAAAAAACTAAAAAAATAGAGGAACCTAACAAACAAATCGATGAGAGATTTCTGCAAAGTCATCGCTCAATGAAATATTTGCTTGAATGCCATCGAAAGATTGTCGAAAGGATTGAAGACAACTGGTTGGGGGGGCATAATAATGCTAGGTATTTCAAAAATAGGGCATCCAGATGAAAAAAAAAGAGTTGTAAAACCAAGCATCATTTATATGAGACAAAATTTTGCAAGAAAAAATTAATTTTGCAATACAGGTGCGATTCTAATAAAAAAATTTGTAATATCGAACTTTCACAAATATTTTAGAATTTCATAACACTTCATGTGATACTCGTCAATAATTTCTTAATTATTGGACTCTCACAAATTTTATAATTTTTGTAGGTTTTTGCATTTCGCAAATTATTTAAAATTTTGTTATCTTTTTTGAAATTTTGCAACCTCAAATATGATTTTGTTGAGGAGTTTCGTAGGTGTATTATTTTAGCGTCATGATATGCAAAAATAAAAAATTTGTACCTACGAGGGGTAAAAGCAACAAAAAAAATTAAGAACCTATAATATTGTCCTTTCGACAGATTTGGTAAATTATGAAGCATTCTAGAAAACACATCATTTTTGTCGTACAGAACAATCATTTTTTGAATTAAATAAGTCAGGATTATAGTGATCAACCACATTTTTCAAAAATTAAATTAAAAATATTTGTTTTTTGTGTTTCATCGGGTTATAAACTAATTAAACTAAAATATTTTTCTAAATTAAATTTTTAATCTTTTTTAATTATGTTATAAACTTTTTATATTTAATTAATTTTTAACAAGAATCTTAGATAAATGCACAAATTTTGAAAATTTTCAATCAAAATATCCAAATAAAAGTTGGCCTATAGTTTTCCTAGGAAATTTGTTTATATATATATATATATATATATTCGACCCCTCCTATATAAAATTTTTGGTTCTGCCACTGGTCGCTTTTCATCCTTAAAGAGATTACCTCCCACAATAGCGTCATGATGTGCAAACATAAAAAATGTGTGCCTGCGAGGGGTAAAAGCAACAAGAAAAAATTGAGAACATGCGTCCATTCGGCATATTTGGTAAATTATAGAATATTTTAGAAAACACATCATTTTTGTCTTATAGTATGATCATTTTTTAAATTAAATAAGTCAAGATTATAGTAATCAAACACATTTTTCTAAACTTAAACTAAAAATATTTGTTTTTGTGTTTCATCAGATTATAAACTAATTAAAATAAAATATTTTTCTAAATTAAATTTTTTATTTTTTAATTAAGATTTTTTATATTTAATTAATTTTTCACACGATTCTTAGATAAATGCACAAATTTTTAAAATTTTCAAAATATTCAGATAAAACTTGGCCTACAGTTTTCCTAGGAAATATATATATATATATATATATATATATATATATATATATATATATATATATATATATATATATATATATCCGACCCCTCCTATATAAGTTTTTTGGTTCTGCCACTGGTCGCTTTTCATCCTTAAAGAGATTACCTTCCACAGTAGTGTCATGATGTGCAAACATCAAAAATTTGTGCCTACGAGGGGTTAAAGCAACAAGAAAAAATTGAGAACATGCATCCATTCAACATATTTGGTAAATTATAGAATATTTTAGATAACACACCATTTTTGTCATATAGTACTATCATTTTCTAAATTAAATAGGTCAAGATTATAGTAATCAACCACATTTTTCTAAACTTAAACTAAAAATATTTGTTTTTTGTGTTTCATCAGGTTATAAACTAATTAAACTAAAACAATTTTTTAAATTTAATTTTTTTTATTTTTTAATTAAGATTTTTTATATTTAATTAATTTTTCACAAGATTCTTAGATAAATGCACAAATTTTCAAAATATCCAAATAAAACTTGGCCTACAGTTTTCCTAGGAAATTTGTTTATATATATATATATATATATATATATATATATATATATATATATATATATATATATATATATATATATATATATGGCTCCTCCTCTATATAAGTTTTTTGGTTCTGCCACTGGTCTCTTTTCATCCTTAAAGAGATTACCTCCTACAGAAATGAAACTGCCCCCTTAGGATCTCTTTATAGTAACAAGTGGGATAACAACAAACACTTAACTTAATAAAATTGTTAATCTTTTCGTAAATGGTTTTGGTCATTTAATTTTCATAAGCATTTTGATTATCGTGTGATCATGGGCTCCACAAAATCAGGACCACATGGCCACACCAGCCAAACGCATGCCATGGCTCACACGTTGGCTTACACATTTTTGTTTCATAGCATGCATGAGACTATCATGCATCATGATGCTTTCTCACATCCTTATGAGACCCAACAATCTAACATGTTTTGAAAATGTCTCATTTATAACACCTTTTATCAAAGGGTCTGCTATTGTTCCCTTGCGACTTATAGTGTACAGTTGCGCTTAGAGTCTGTTTTGCTTTTGTTGAGTCTTATGTAAGCTGCCCGGTTCAGGTGAATCAATACCCCGAAGGGGCAGCCCGTATACTTGAACTGTAATGGCCTGCAGGCAAAATTGTGAATGAAGTAAATGCGTTGAGCTTTCTTTTGTTCACCCTCGTTGTGATTGCTTCTTGTGATTGCAATTTCTCTCCCTCTATTCTCTCTTGCTCTCTTGCCCTCTGATTACAAGCTTTCACGATCGACAAGCGAGCTGACAAGTAGGCTTGCGGCCGTGAGGAAGGACCGCCGCGCCGCGCTAGCCCATTGAAGGAAATAGGCCCGTGACAAGTGGTACCAGAGCCCGTTCTCATGCTGGGGAAGGGACTCTGAAGTCAGTGTCGACAGACACACCGACAGGCTGCAACTTGTGAGCAAGACATCGTAGCACCTTATCAAAACTTGCGCAACACCAAAGGCAAGGCAATTGTTGAAGCTGAGGAGATGGGTTCACCTCAGGGCCAAGAAGAGTTGGCTGCAACTGTTAACAAGCTGGTGGAAGAGGTGACTTCGCATGAGGAAGCGATTTCACGTGCATGCGAATCATTCAATGAACTGAATGATGTGGTGGCGAGCCTGCAAGAGCAGATAACCATTATTAATGGGGCAGGTCACTTCGTTGACAACTACAGTGGCCGACTTGCAGACTGAAGTAGGGGAGATTCAGAAGAACCATACATTGCAGCGGACGGTGACCCTAAATGGCGGAAATGGTGAGAGGCCATCAATGATTGATGTGCCAAGAGCCACAAAATTCAATGGTTCTCGTGACAACAAGGCCATTGAGAACTTCTTGTTCCAAGTAGAAGTTTATTTGGATATCTAGAATGCGACCCTCAAAGATCTGAGGATTAAGGCTGCAACAACCTTACTTGATGGAGATGCTATCGCTTGGTGGAGGCAGAAGCGCAATGACATGGCGAGGGGTCAATGTGTGATAGACACCTTTGATGACTTCAAAATGGAGTTGCGCAACTACTTCAGGCCAAGAAATGCACAGAGGCAGACTTATCGGATGGTTCGTGAGCTCAAACACACTGGTTCGTTGCAAGACTATGTCAGAACGTTCCAGAAGCTTATGCTGGAGATACCTAACATGCCAGAAGACGACATGCTCAACTGGTTCATTGTGGGACTTCAGCCATGGACACTGTCTGAAGTGGAAAGGAGCAACCCCCGTATTTTGGAAGATGTATATGTAGCGGCTGAGCGCTTAGTTGACACTCAGCGCAAGCCTTTCACCCCATCAACCAAAGTTGGGAAGAAGCCTGATCACGGAGGCAAGAAGGATAAGCAGCGCAATGATAAAGGTGAGTCGTCAACACGCCATCAATCCGAAAAGAAACAGAACTTCACGAAGCATAAAAACAACAACAAGGGTGTGGTTGTGACATGTTGGTTCTGCGACGATAGACATATCGCCAGGCAATGCCCAAAGCGCCTTGTAAAGGACGACGGGCAAGCCAATGCTGCACAAAAAGAATGCAGTGATTCTAAATGCAGTGACACTGAGACCATGCAACCAAGGATGGGGGTCATGCGATCGATTAACGCAGCTAGAAGTTGCGCAACTAAGAACATGCAGGTCAGTAAAGAAATTTTGTACGTAGAAGTCATTATGAATGGAAAGTCTACTTCAGCAATGGTAGACTCCGGGGCAACACACAACTTTGTCTCGCAGGAAGAGGCAGAGCGGTTGGGATTGAAAACTGGGCCAAAGAAGAGGACTATCAAAACAGTAAACTCTGAGGCCAAGCCCATCCTTGGTGAAGCAAGAGATGTGGCTACTCAAGTGGGGAGTTGGGTCGGCAAAGCCAACTTCTCTGTGGTGCCCCTGGACAATTTCAAGGTGATTCTGGGTATGGAGTTTCTGCGAAACCAGAATGTTATGATACTGCCAAAGTTTAACACGTTAACGATCATGGGGTCAGACCTGTCCCACACAGTGCAGTGCCTTACGCAGAAAGGCAAGTCTTCAGTATTATTGGCAATGCAACTGAAGAAGGGTGTCAAGCATGGGGAGCAGACATTCTTAGTTGCAGTGCGTGCAGATGAAGGGAAAGTAGAAGCTGCGGTGCCGCCGACCCTAGCCCCACTATTGTAGGAGTTTCGGGGGGTGATGCCCCCGAAATTGCCAAAGCGTCTTCCGCCAAGATGTGAGGTCGACCACAAGATTGAGTTGACCCCGGGAGCGAAGCCTCCCGCAATGGTTCCATACCGTATGGGGCCAACTGAACTGAAGGAGCTGCGTAGGCAGCTAGACGAGATGTTGGACGCAGGCATTGTTCGTCCATCAAAAGCCCCATTTGGTGCCCCAGTCCTTTTCCAGATGAAACATGATGGCTCTAAACGGTTATGTGTGGATTACCGTGCTCTGAACAAGGTCACGGTGAAGAACAAGTACCCATTACCATTGATAACGGACTTGTTCGATCAGCTAGGCAGTGCCCGTATCTTTTCCAAGCTAGATCTGTGATCGGGTTACTGGAAGGTGAGGATTGCCGAAGGTGATGAGCCGAAAACAACTTGCGTCACCCGCTATGGTGCTTACGAATTTCTAGTAATCCCATTCGGGTTGACAAATGCTCCAGCCACGTTCACGACTTTAATGAACCAGATCTTCTACCCTTACTTAGATAAGTTTGTGGTAGTTTACCTGGATGATATCGTGATCTTATACCCTTACTCCGTCTGGAGCTCACCGAGAGAGAGAAAGGGGGTGAAGGTTTGCTCGTTGGTGTCTCTTAAATGACGATCGTACCCTCGATCCGTCTGTGGAATTCCTTCCATCCTAACTAAACAATCTGTCGATTGGAGGGGGATTTGGTCATATCCCAATTGTGGAGTCAATGGCGTACCCACCTCCGACCTACCTAATATGTCACTCTGGGATACCTTTTGTAGGGTTGGGGTTTTCAACCAAATCCATGGGGTGCGTACCCGTGCAGTTGGATCTTACTAGCATTTGTTTGAGTTCAAATTTCAACGGTAGAACAATAATCGTGTGGAGTGGATTGACTCTTTCCCCCCCCCCTTTTTTTGGTAGTAACAAATATCATGATAATTCTATTTAAACGATAAAATTATGATAATGCAGCTTTTCTTTTTTCTCGTGTCTTCAATTTAGAGGTTTAAGTGGGTCAGATCTAGATCAGATGTCCAAACCGATCAAAGCTATTTGGGGCAGATCCGGTTCATCGAATAAATTACTTCAATTTTGTATGTGTGTTGAATAGAGGACAAATAATGCCCCTTTTTTTAGGAAAGAATAAACAAATAATGTATATTTGCTATAGTTGATTGTACCTACAATCTAGTTGGAACCTCGTGATATAAGTTACTTTGATTCAATCTAATATTGTAAATGTATTCAGTATAATCGATTTAGTAGAAATTAACCTTTGAATTAATAAAATTTTTAAACAGAAAATATGTTTTTTTAATCATAAAAAATTAGTATATTCATAGCCAATAACTTTTGAATCACTAGAAAACCTATACATAGGTCAGATTTTGATTATCCAAAAGTGGGTTCCTACTAAAGAAAAAAACATATAGATTACATGCATTCAGTTACTAGAAAATTACTAGAGGGCCATGAACATAAGTTCTCCCGTGTCAGAGAATTAGGCTAAACTTGGGTTTCCTCCATCATGTCCAATTAGACTTAGCCCCAAGCAGGGTTGGTGTAGTGGGGTGAGACCTTGGCTGCTATACGGACAGTCAAGGTTCGATTCTCATGGGCATCACCCCTCTGCGCAAGCCAACTCGCATGAGCATAGCCCCTCTGCGCAAGCCAACACGTAACATAAGCCCTGGGGGCAGGGGTCCTAACCTCGGAGTTTTACACTGCCAGCACATCGACAGTAGGTATGGCAGGCTGAGCCAGCACAACCAGGTCTTCATGCTGGGTGCGGTTTCTTCCGATTATAAATAAAAAAAAAATGCCCGATTAAACTTGTATGGAGATATTGTTTGATATTTTATTCATGGATTTGGGTCCTTTAAAGATTGCAATGAGCCGGCAAAGCCTAATTTGAACATGAATATGCTGTTGCCTAAGAAGGTCGGGCCAAAGATTCAACCAGCTGGTCTATTTGTCTACTAAGCCAAGTTGATTTGCAAAGATTCAAATCACTACTTGACTTTGGGTATGCTAGGCTGGGTTTGAATCACCAACTTTATCTATTATATTTATGTATAATAGCCAATCTAAGAGATAACCTTAAGAAACATTGACAACTAACAGTCTGATATTGCACGATTAAAAATAGCGCAACCGTTTGGTTTTTTATTGCTAGTCCACCAATCATATAAAGGATACATTTGAGATCACGGATCTAGGATTTGACATGGCATGGCCGGCTGCTGATGCAGCATAGGGTTTTATACAGGGGTGCAAACAGATTGGATCCTGTTAGATCCGAATTTGGATCTACAATGCAAACATTAGATCGAATGAGGTAAGATTTAATCTGAATCCAAAGTACAAGTGACAGTATTGGATCGAGAAAAAATAAAAGAAAACAAGTAAAAAATGCAAACGATACCAATTTTGATTGGGATCAATTTCAGATCCGAATCCAACCCCTATCCAAAAGTAAGCTGATTGAGAAGATCCAACCGAATGCACATTCATATTTTATTTAACAGAGGCTTAAACTTGTGTGGCAGGAGCTGTTAGTGCACGTCACCTTGTGTTGGAACATTGCAAGTTGTATAACTGGAAGGGGTCTGCCTAACTTTCTCTGTCTAAAAAAAGGCACATATTCCCACCTAATAAAAGCCTTAAATTTTCACAAACTTCCAGTTTTTTTTTATCAGACCCTATAGATATGATCTACAATCATTATTTAGTAGAAAAACAAATTTTGAATCATGTGATTATGACATATATAGGTTTTTCAAGGTCTTAAAAAATCAACGGCTCACAATGTGTCCAAATTTTATGACTTAAAAAACCTATTTATATGTCCAAAACAACAAGATCCAAAACATGATTCATATTAAATAAACTATGGTAAGTGCATCTATAAGGCCTGGTTGAGAATATGAAACTAGGTAGGAGTAACTGATCCGGGAGCGCCATAACATATATAATAATAATAATAATAATAGTTGTGAAGCAAGGTTGCCACTAAAGAAAACAGAAACAAGAAACATGTTCATAAAACAAAAACGACAAACAAGGTCTTTTAGGTGCATGTGAAATGGGAAACAAGGGAACCGAGAAATGTACTGTGAAACATTTAAGAAAAAAAACCTTAATAACATAATAAATGAATAAAACCAAATATGAGAAACTTATATCCCACGAAAAGGGAACACATTTAGTACCTGGGATTTGAGAATGGCTCCTCTCAAATGCATCCGGTCTGTAGAACATGCTTCTATTATGGTTTTGGAGTGAAGCTAAAAAACGAGAACCCTAGAGAGGTTTTCAGTTCTCAATCAAAACAAGAAAGTTATAGGCATATGACTCAGCTTTTCAATGACTAAAAATGCAAGTTTTCAATGTCGGAGAGGCGAGATACATACTTGAAAACAGATATTGTACGACAGAAAATATATATGTGATTTTCTCATATATTTTCTGTAATTTTCTCTTAAATATACGCAGCCTCCTAAACATGCAATTTTCGTATATATTTTCTGTGAATTCTTCTAAAATATATGTAAAATTTCTTCTATATATGTAATTTTCTCTTAAATATATGTATTTTTTTATTCATAAAAATCCTATATATTTAAGAAAAAAATCACATATAAAGAAGAAAAAGCACATATATTTAAGAGAAAATTGCAAAAAACATATACAAAAATTGCATATATATCTTATGATGAACAATTTATGTTTTGAGGTCTGTATCTCTCCGCTCCGACATAAAAAATCTACATTTTTATAATCGTTGGAAAGCTAAAACATAGGCCTATAACTTTCTTGTTTTGAGTCAGATTCGAAAACCCATTTAGGGTTTCTGTTTTTTAGCTCTAAAACCAGAATAGAAGAATGTTCTGTAGACTGGAACAACCAAACAATATATCTTTTAGATGATGTTTCTCTCCAACCGCTCATAAGATCAAGGTGATCTTGGTAGTGTTGAAAAGCTAACATCCTGATCTATTTTTATCATTTTTTTTATTTTTCTTGGTTTTTTGCACGTGGCTAAAAAACAGTATAAAATAGATAAAAAAAGTGTAGTCGCGCATTTTCCAGTATGCAGAGCATGCTTCTATTTAAGTTTTAGAATGTAGAAATGAGAACCCTAAAGGGGTTTTCGGCTCTAACTCAAAACAGAAAAGTTATAGGCCTGTGTCTCAGCTTTCTAACGACTGTAAAAATACAGGTTTTAGACATCGAAGCGGAGAGATACAAACCCGAAAACATATTATGTTTTGTAGAAAATATATATATGCAATTTTTGCATATATTTTTTGCAATTTTCTCTTAAATATATGCAAAGTTCCTCCTATATCTGCATCTTTTCTCCTAAACATATGATTTTCTCATCACATATTTGAAATAAAATCACATATATTTAGGGAAAGATTGTATATATAGAACGAAAATTGCATATATTAAGAAAAATTGCAAAAAATATATGAAAAAATCACATATAGTATTTTCTACATTATAGTCTATGTTCTCAGGCCTACATCTCTCTGCTCCAACGTTGAAAATATGTGTTTTTTTACAGTTGTTGGAAAGTTGAGATATAGGCTTATAAGTTTTCTATTTTGAGTCAAAGTTGAAAACCCATCTAGTGTTACCATTTTTTAGCTTCAAAACCAGAATAAAAACATGTTCTGCATATGATGTCTTCTTTTAAATCGTTGTAATTTTGAAAAGATTTTTATATGAAAAACATGTGAAAACCAGACATCAAATAATAAAAACCGGTTCTCACTAGTGGATGAGACCGGGTCGAACTCAGGGAACGGGAATATGTTGTATTCAAATACACAAATCTAAACTACTCTTTATTGCCGAATTATTTAAAATGTAAAATGTTCAGAAAAGTAAAAACAACTAACTATTACAACAAATGAATACCCTTCGCAGAGGGCGTAAAGTGAAATATTTACAAACCCAATTAAAATTCCTAATTCTAAAAATAAAAGCAAAATGAAGCTTTATTCTTCGTACTTCGTGTCACGTAATCGTTTCCGCTCCAGTCCTGTGCTATCCTGCGTAATTCAAATGAACACGAGTAGTACCAGAGATAGAAGTAAACACAATATTAAACTAGCTAAATGCTAAAAACACTGAAATATGGCATCAAAAGAAACTAATGAACATTAAAACAATATTAAACTAATGTTAATGAAGTATGTAATTCTAAAATTAAGAGTAACATAAAAGACACTAAGCAATTTTCACAAACCGAATTTACTGAACTAAAGCTGAAAACATGAATCGGAAATGAAAGAAACAAAAACAACTAGAAATTACTTGAAATTGATTAAGAGAAACTGAAACATGAAATAAAGCAAAAACAGGAAATGATTAAACCGAACTATGTAAAAACATGAAATTACAATATTGAAAACATGAAGAAATCGGAAGGTACAGCCAATAGTAAAACTGATTTAAAAAAAAACAGGAAATTGCAGTAAAGAAATATAAGAAACAAATGCTAAAAAAAACAAAAACAAAAATTACAACAATGAAACAACAGATACTTCATAACAACAAAATCAGAAAATAGTAAATTGAAAACAACAATTACGATGAAATAAAACTGGAATTCAGATGCATAATGAAGAAATGTAATGAACGACTAAAAAATATGTAAAAAAACAAGAAACTGTAAAAAAAACGATGGATGAAAAACAATAAAGGAGAAAATCGGGAATAAAAAAAATGAAATCAACACATGATGCAGATTTTTATTACAATTTTATTTTCTTTTCTTGTTTTTTTTCAGAAACAGGACATAACAAATAGATGATCGATTAAAAAAAAAACAAAGAAGAAAAAGAAGAGGAATAAGATTTGAAAAAAAAAAAGAAGAAGAAGAAATCGGAGGAAGAAGAGAAAGAAGAAGAAGAACTGGAGATTGGAAGAAGAAGAAGTAGAAGATGAATTAGATCGGAAGAAAAAGAAGAAGAAGATGAATCGGAGATGATGAAGAAAGAAGAAATCGGATGAAGAAGAAATAAAGAAGAAGAAGAAGAAGAAGAATAAGAGGATGAAGAACACTCAGCACTCACCGTGAACCTGAGGGGTTAGGAAAGAATGTGGCGACCTCCACCACCGCCGCCGTCGCCGGACTGAATCTCCACCACCATCACCGGCTGAGGAAGATGAGAAAAATAGGGAGAAGGGGAAGAAAGAGGTAAGAAATGGCCCGGTGTTGGTGGAGGAGGGTGAGAAAAGAGGGAAAGAGAGGGAAAGAGGGGAAAGAGGAAGGTTTGGGCGTGAATGGAGGAGGCGCCCAATTTTTTTCTGCTTTTGGGGTTTTAAAAACAACATACCGGTTTGAACCGGTTTGTAACAGATTTTTTCAGCTTTTAAAAAAAACGCAAACCGGTTCCAGCCGGTTTGCTATTATTTTTTTTTTCAGTTTTAAGTCAAAAACCGTGTAAACCGGTTTAGAAAAATTTTCAAAAAAATTACAAACAAAATTTTCTTTCTTTCTTTATTTTTTTTATTTAAAAAGAAACTAAAAATAAAACTATTCTAATAATAATTTTTTTCTTCTTTTCTAAAAAAAACAAACACTTAAAATGATTTTAAAAACTATTTTCTCTATTTTCTATTTTTTTTTATTTTATTTTTAATTGAAAACTAACACTAGACTACTATGAATATAACAAAAACTAAAATATGTATAAAAATGTAAAATAAAACTATTTTTCATGCATTTTCTATTTTTAAATCATTTTAACACATTTACTCGAAAACTAACATAAAATTGGGTTTTTGAAACATTATTTTATAATATCATGCATATTTAAATGTTAATAAACCCTGAATTATATGCATGATCAAATACCCCCATGCTTATGTTTTGCTAGTCCTCGAGCAAACTAGAAAAATGCACGAAATCAAAACTATCAACTAACTCACTTTCGTAGGAATCACGGTTGCATTTAGCTCATGCAACAAGCCCTTTCAACCCCTGGGTTACGCCAGTGGACGAGTAAGGTCTCGTGAGGGTTTGCAGTGATGCTACCCACAAACATCTCTGTCATGTATGCATAATATTACACATCCTCATAAGCAGTAGGTAATTAAAGACTTTGTTTTCACAAATATTTCCTGTTATCTCAAAATCAAAACATAATTAGAGTCTTTTATATACCACCACATAAAAAGAATTTCTTTCACTTTTCTAAATATCACAATTATTTATGTTTTATTCTTAGAAAATCCAATAAAAACATATTATTATTTACTTATCCTCACTCATATATTTTCTACACAGGTTTTCTCAATCACACTTCTAAGCACTGAACTTTTCTTTCTTTTTCAGCTCTTTTCTCAATTTTTTCATTTTTTTCACGCTTTTTCTTTTTGCGCATTCATTCTTCTCTTATAGCTTGCGTGTGGTCTGCTTTTATGCCTTGTGCAATGTCAATATCTTCTATACTTTTTCAATACATACCAAAAGATATCAACTAAGACATAAAAGTGACTTCCTTCATTCACCTTTATAACTTGAGAGTCAAATATTTCAACTTGTATCTGTTCTCAGTTACTTAGGATCATGAAGTTTTCCACTCTCCTTTTCGAAAATGGAATTAAAAGTTTCAACTTACATCTAAGTTCCATCTACTAAGGATTGTGGAATTATCCAAACAACCTAACGCATGCTATTTTTTTCTTTTGAGCTCATTTTTTACGCTTTTGTTCATTTGCTTAGTTTTTCAAAAATAAAACTATGCATATTCATATTTATGATTCAAAATAAATTCTAACATGTATCTATCATCATTTCTTTGAAATCCACATAAACAACCATAATTTTTAGATCTATGTCAGAAAAATTTTCGTGGGGCTTAAAAATCCTCTAAAAACATCAGATTTGAAATAACATTCATATAAGTTCAAACTCTTTCTTTAAAAATCTACTTTTCATGAGAGATGTGTAAACATGTGCAAGAACGTAAACAGAAATATCAAGGTGTGCATTCTACACCCTCCCCCATGCTTATATGACACTGTCCCAGTGGCACTCCCCCATGCTTGAATGAAACTAAGTGAATGCACATGAGAGAAATAAATGAGGGAAAGAGTAGAATAAACTGACATGAATTAAAAATGCACATTCTATGAATGTAATGAATGCAATGTATACATGACAAAACCTGAAACTCATAAAAAAAATAGAAAAACGAAAAATAAAACCAAATAAAATCTACAAATCCTAACAACAAATGTAATACTGTACAGAATATGGGTTGCCTCCCATAAAGCGCCAAGTTTCACGTCCCCAGCCAGACGGATCCCTGGAAAAACCTTCATCGTCCATGAGATCAATGGACATGAAGTGAGACTCAACCGGGCTCTATGAAGAAAAGAGTGTCATCTGTGACACTACGCACTGTGTTTCCATCCCTTCTACCTCCAAATGTAGTATCATGACTCTCTTGACATGAAGAACTGAGATTAGTCTCATCTGAGAGACTGGTCAAGAAATGAGAGTCCAGGACCGACCGACTATCAATAAATGCAACTTCAAACAAGTGGTGAATATGATCAGGCTTGACTTGGTCAAGCACCTTCTGCATCTGTACCTCTTGCTTACTAAAAACAATCGGTGATCCTAAAGGCTGAGAAAATGGGGCTCTATATGATGATAATGCATGCTGTGAGTAAGGCCCCTTCTGCTGAGGTATCATGGAGATCGACTCGTCAGTAGAAATGATATGGGATTCATGAGTCGATTCCTGAGTGGGGTGACATGCCTTCCCATACTGAAGGGATGTAACATATTTGACTTGCTTATGATGTGAATCAGTGGGTTGCAAGTCAAATGACATGGAATCCTCTCCCTTTGAGACAACAGACTGACTATGAAGGTTCCCTTGGCTTCGCCTAGTGAAAGTCTCAACCAACTGTCCCATTTGAGTCTCTAGCTTGGCTATTGACTGCGTATGGGAACTCAAAACTTGTAATATCCTATCTTGGAAGGATTGACTAAATGAAGGCTCATGAGGATGGGGTTGAGTATAAGCATGTTGGGCTGGGGGATGAACCTGTGGAAAAATAGGATGCGAGTAACCTTGTGAAGGGTTACTGGGTCTATACTGTGTCTGGGAGGGCTGATGGGATAGGGGAATGGATTGGTTTCGCCAACCTGTGTTATATGAAGATGTAAAATGAATCGGTCATGGGTTTAGCGAAACCTTGGGCAGCATTCACCTGCTCCTGAACAAATTCAGGATATAATGGCGCTGCCGGACAATCTGAAACACAATGTGCAGGGCTAGCACATAGCTCGCACACTCTTTCTATCGGACTTCTCGAAGAATTGGCTAGGAATTGATCTAACTTCCTAGTCAATTGGTCAACCTTGGTATGCAATTCTAACTCGGACCCAACTTCGGAAATCCCAACTTTCCTAGGACCACTAGGCAGAGATGTAGTCCTGTCAAGCCGTGAAGACAAATTATGATGCATCTTGTTTTCACTCAAGGTCTCGAATAGAGACCATGCCTCGTCCTCACTCTTGAGCATAAAAGTGCCCCCACAAGACGAATCAACCATTTGACGATGCTTTTCAGTAAGCCCATCATAAAAATACTGCACCAACTGCCAACGAGGCACCTGGTGATGGGGACACTTGCGGAGAAGATCTTTCAATCTCTCCCAAGACTCGTGAAATTGTTCTCCCTCAATTTGAGAAAAACTGGTTATAGCTTTACGAAACTGGTTCGTCTTACCAATTGGAAAATATTTTTTTAAAAATTCTTTTTGCATTCCTTCCCAAGTAGTAATACGAACCGTCTCAAGAGATTTTAACCAGTGCTTGGCTTTATCTTTGAGAGAGAACGGAAACAAAGTTAACCTCATAGCATCATCTCCAAAGTTATTGATTCGCACAGTCGAGCAAATCTCAAGGAATTCGTCGAGATGACGATATGGGTCCTCATTGCTAAGGCCATAAAACGAAGGTAACATTTGAATCACACTGGCCTTAATCTCGAAATGGCTCACTCCTACATCAGGTCTCGTGATGCAGGAGGCGGGAGTATACGTATTTGGCATGAAGTACTCCCTCAAAGGACGGATCAATTGATGATCGTCAGCCATTGCGTACACCTTAAAGTAGACCGGTGTAGCACACGTCCTAACTTTGGGTTTTCTACCTAACTAACGCACTAAGCGGCCAAACCACGCAAACCACAAAGTGAGTGAACTAAAAACAACAAAAACTAAACAAACACCACGCAGTTACACATAACAGAGATTATGCAAAGAAATATGAAATCTATGTGTACGGTACCAATCGTACACAGTCACCTCTAAGGGAATCCTAATAGGTGGGCTGTGCAGAAAAGTAAGCTCGTCTCTAAGATATGCACATACGTGGTTCTAAACCTAAATGCAACACAAACACTAGGCAATAAAGCGAATACTAATATTACGCCGTTCCCCGGCAACGGCGCCAAAAATTTGATGTCTTCTTTTAAATCGTTGTAATTTTGAAAAGATTTTTATATGAAAAACATGTGAAAACCAGACATCAAATAATAAAAACCGGTTCTCACTAGTGGATGAGACCGGGTCGAACTCAGGGAACGGGAATATGTTGTATTCAAATACAGAAATCTAAACTACTCTTTATTGCCGAATTATTTGAAATGTAAAATGTTCAGAAAAGTAAAAACAACTAACTATTACAACAAATGAATACCCTTCGCAGAGGGCGTAAAGTGCAATATTTACAAACCCAATTAAAATTCCTAATTCTAAAAATAAAAGCAAAATGAAGCTTTATTCTTCGTACTTCGTGTCACGTAATCGTTTCCGCTCCAGTCCTGTGCTATCCTGCATAATTCAAATGAACACGAGCAGTACCAGAGATAGAAGTAAACACAATATTAAACTAGCTAAATGCTAAAAACACTGAAATATGGCATCAAAAGAAACTAATGAACATTAAAACGATATTAAACTAATGTTAATGAACTATGTAATTCTAAAATTAAGAGTAACATAAAAGACACTAAACAATTTTCACAAACCGAATTTACTGAACTAAAGCTGAAAACATGAATCGGAAATGAAAGAAACAAAAACAACTAGAAATTACTTGAAATTGATTAAGAGAAACTGAAACATGAAATAAAGCAAAAACAGGAAATGATTAAACCGAACTATGTAAAAACATGAAATTACAATATTGAAAACATGAAAAAATCGGAAGGTACAGCCAATAGTAAAACTGATTTAAAAACAAACAGGAAATTGCAGTAAAGAAATATAAGAAACAAATGCTAAAAAAAACAAAAACAAAAATTACAACAATGAAACAACAGATACTTCATAACAACAAAATCAGAAAATAGTAAATTGAAAACAGCAATTACGATAAAATAAAACTGGAATTCGGATGCATAATGAAGAAATGTAATGAACGACTAAAAAATATGTAAAGAAACAAGAAACTGTAAAAAAAACGATGGATGAAAAACAATAAAGGAGAAAATCGGGAATAAAAAAAATGAAATCAACACATGATGCAGATTTTTATTACGATTTTATTTTCTTTTCTCGTTTTTTTTCAGAAATAGGACATAACAAATAGATGATCGATTAAAAAAAAAACAAAGAAGAAAAAGAAGAGGAATAAGATTTGAAAAAAAAAGAAGAAGTGGAAGAAGAAGAAATCGGAGGAAGAAGAGAAAGAAGAAGAAGAACTGGAGATTGGAAGAAGAAGAATAAGTAGAAGATGAATTAGATCGGAAGAAAAAGAAGAAGAAGAAGAATCGGAGATGATGAAGAAAGAAGAAATCGGATGAAGAAGAAATAAAGAAGAAGAAGAAGAAGAAGAATAAGAGGATGAAGAACACTCAGCACTCACCGTGAACCTGAGGGGTTAGGAAAGAATGTGGCGACCTCCACCACCGCAGCCGTCGCCGGACTGAATCTCCACCACCATCACCGGCTGAGGAAGATGAGAAAAATAGGGAGAAGGGGAAGAAAGAGGTAAGAAATGGCCCGGTGTTGGTGGAGGAGGGTGAGAAAAGAGGGAAAGAGAGGGAAAGAGGGGAAAGAGGAAGGTTTGGGCGTGAATGGAGGAGGCGCCCGATTTTTTTCTGCTTTTGGGGTTTTAAAAACAACATACCGGTTTGAACCGGTTTGTAACAGATTTTTTCAGCTTTTAAAAAAAACGCAAACCGGTTCCAGCCGGTTTGCTATTATTATTTTTTTTCAGTTTTAAGTCAAAAACCGTGTAAACCGGTTTAGAAAAATTTTCAAAAAAATTACAAACAAAATTTTCTTTATTTATTTATTTATTTTTATTTAAAAAGAAACTAAAAATAAAACTATTCTAATAATAATTTTTTTCTTCTTTTCTAAAAAAAACAAACACTTAAAATGATTTTAAAAACTATTTTCTCTATTTTCTATTTTTTTTTTATTTTATTTTTAATTAAAAACTAACACTAGACTACTATGAATATAACAAAAACTAAAATATGTATAAAAATGTAAAATAAAACTATTTTTCATGCATTTTCTAATTTTAAATCATTTTAACACATTTACTCGAAAACTAACATAAAATTGGGTTTTTGAAACATTATTTTATAATATCATGCATATTTAAATGTTAATAAACCCTGAATTATATGCATGATCAGCATACTAAAACAACCAAACAATTTATTTTTCAGAGGATGTTTTTCCTCAACCACTCATCAGATCAAGGGGCATTGAAAAGCTACCGTATTGATCTATCTCGATCTTTTTTTCTATTTTTCTTAATTTTCAGCACATGTGGTTGGAAAATAGAATAGAAGAGACAAAAAAAAAGGTGTAGTCGTGCATGTTTCAGTCTGGAGAGCATGCTTCTATTCCGGTTTTATAATGCAGAAACATGAATCCTAAAGTGGTTTTCGATTTTGACTCAAAACAGGACCAGGCTTATGTCTTAGTTTTTCAACGACTACAAAAGCACAAGTTTTCGACATCAGATCAAAGAGATACATATATGAGAACAAAGACTATTTTACAAAAAACAATCACATATTTGAGAAAAAATTCACATATATTTAAGAAATCACATGTGCAAAGGGTAAAAAGATATTTTTAAAACCAAATATTTGTGATTTTGGACATAAGGAGAATAGCAAAAAGTATAGGGCATTTCAAAAAACACATTATGTTTGTCGTACAGTACGGTCATTTTTTGTATATTTTATATAGTAGGTTTAGGGTCTAAATTGTATTGCTTTTAACTTTTAAATTTATAAATGAGCTTGCTTGTGTTCATCTCGTTTAGCTAAACTTAGGCTTTTTATGAGCTCTCAAGCTCGGCTTAGTTCGACATAAGAAACAAGATAAGCTTGAACAACCTCTATTTTGTTCGTTCAACTCGTTTACCAACCCTAACCTTACCTAGAGATATGTGGTAATCAAACACCGCTAAGGCTTTGTTTGGGAGCCATAGTTGGAAGTTATATAAGAGTGGAGATGAGTACGATGATGGGTCGGTAGACATGGGAGTGGTGTTAGCGCAGCGTAAATATCGTCACCCGTGAGAGATGATCCTATCAACAATGAAAGAGGGAGAGTTTAAGAGGTAGTTAAATGTCGCTGAACTGGAAGCAAAACCAAATGATAAATCACTCTTTCATAAATAGAGAAATATGTCCTAAGGGGGGTTGGCATATTGGGGTGGGGCCTTGGTTGCTAAGCAGTCAAGGTTCGATTCCCATGGGTATTGCCCCTATATGCATGACAAAGCATAGCATAGGCCATGGGGGCAGGGATCCGAGCCTCAGAATTTTACGTTGCTAGCATGACGACTATAGATATGGCAGGCTAAGCTAGCACGACTAGGTCTTCATGCAGGGTGCAATTTCTTCTGGTTATAAGTAGGGGTGGGCATCGGGCCAGCCCACCAGGCTTTAAGTGCAGCCCGGCCCGACCCGACCCATTTACTAACATGTCAGGCATTGGCCTAGTTCTTAATGGGTTTGGATATGAAAAGCAATCCATGACCCGGCCCATTGGCCCAATGGGCCAATGTGAAGCGAGTCGGGCTCAGCCCAGCTCAAACCCAACTAATTAGCGCAACTAATCAGGTAAATAGTAAATAATTAACAAGTTCCCATATACCCAACTAATTATCTTTTTAGTTTTCATAAAATTAATGCAACTAATTAGGTAAATAATAATAGCTACCAAATTATTATGCATTTAATTATTTTTTATTTTTATATTATTAAAAATTAATAAATAGCTTAGGCCCGTCTGGCCGGCCCGGTAGCCTGCGAGCCAACTTGGTAGCCTATAGGCCAATCCAGACCTGACCCATGTATGTAACGGGCTGGGCCGACTTGGCTCACACGACCTGTTGCCCACCCCTAGCTATATGGGTAGTTGGATGCACCAATTTATTTGGAAAACTAGGATAAGTTGGGAGAATTTGTGACGCTCTATAATGTAAACTAACTTATTTTAGTTTGGTAGATATTGAAGTTTTTGAACTACTTTCCCTATTTATTAAGAAAATGACTACACTATATGACGAAAATGATGCATTTTCTAAGATGCACTACAATTTACCAAATCCGTGGAATGGACAATATCGCAAGTTTTAATTTTTTTTTATCATTTTTACCCCTCGCAGGTGCGAATTTTCGATGTTAAAATAATACACCCACAAAACTCGTCAACAAAATCGCATTTAGGGTTGCAATATTCCAAAAAAAATATGAAATTTTAAACAATTTGTGAAACTTGCATTGCAAAAATGCTTTATAGTGTTGTGAAAGTTCATATCTTGCAAAATTCAGAACAATTATCGCACTAGTATTGTGAAATTTCTTTTTGTTGCGAAATTCCCTATGAATAGTATAAAAGCAAAGCTAAGGTTTTACAAAAACTAGGTTTTTTATGATATCCAACCAGTGAGAAATTATGGTTATTTTTCCATGATCAAGCATCGATGATAAGAAGATCAATGGTGCTTCATCGATAAAAAATCATCGATGGTGAGAAGATCGATGGCACTTTCGGTACGGGCATCTTATTGTATGGGTAAGATAAAAAAATAAAATCCGCAGTCAGCGTTTGATCACGTGGTATGGGTGAAATATGCAACATTCTTGAGGACATCTGCTCTAACGAACTGTGATAGCTAGATAGATGTATTTTCTCCCTATCAACATAAAGTCGACGTATCTCCCAGTCAGCATTTGATCATGTGATATGGGTATGGTACTCTATTTTTTCTCAATCAAAGACAGTGAGAACCCACATTCTTGTGAGAGAATGGAATGAATGCAATGTATTAACGACTTTATTTTGTGAAATGATAGAATGAATGCAATATATGAGCGATTTCATTTTGTTAAAGTGTATGCTTTATTTCTTAACCTCTTTTTTACATTTTGATGCCTTGTTTTCGCAAACCTCGAATTTTGGCTCCCTCCAACAAATTTTCTGGTGAATCTCCTACAAAAAGAATTTTAAGATTTCACAAGAAAGAAATTTTTAATGCTGGACCCAAATTATTTTCTAATTTAAAAAAAGTAAACTAAATTTTACATGTACCTCACAAATTTTTTTATTTTAAAATAATAAACTAAAATTTGCATGTACCTTATGAAATTCCTTCTTGATGTGAAGATCACCAGTTACTGAACATGTTCATTCCATGTTATGTAGACATTATACACAATTGATTGTATTAAACAAATCAATCACCTGTTATATAAACAATACATATCAAACAAAAAACAAAATCAAATAACTTCATTCCCTGTTACATACACAACTCATTCTTCTTTTATATAAATAATTTAGTCTACTTAAAAAATAATAATGGAATAGTTTTATTTCCTGTTATATATATGCACAATTCATTCTCTAAAAAAAAAACAAAATTCAACTTTCATTATCAGAAGCGCAATGGTCACTTTCATCAGCTTTTATTCGCAAGCGCAAGTGCATCCTTTAGCTTAGACTCTTCATTGCCGCAAACTAACATGCAACTCAACATTGAACCGAATGAGTACTTGAACAAAAGAAGCACAATATTGAACAAACATTATGTACTACAAAGAAGCATGTCATAGACTACTTTATAAATGTCTCGAATACTCACATTACTTCCTAATCATGTTTTCGCCTGTTGTGACCAAGCTCATGACATACACTACACTTGTATGACACCACCTTCTTATGGTTCATTCTCTGTCACTTCACTTTAGGTCGCCCTGCTTTTTTAATTAACACTGGTGATAAGACGAGAATAAAGGTCTGAAAAACGTGTGAGATATTATTGGTCATCTGATGAAATGGATAAGTATCATATGCAGCACAATACAATTTAACTGTATAGAACTTGTCGCAGTCATCATCTGAAAGATTGCCCTCGTACAAAATGCATGTGATGGCATGCTCACAAGGAATCCTACTAACCTGCTACTCTTCACAAGAGCATTGCATACTCTCAAGATCAACATAGTAGTTGTGCTTCCGATCACAGATTTTGTAACGATGGTGGAGGCAATGCACTACTACCACATATAGCTTTTGTGCTTATCTAATGCTCTTCAATCTTTATAATTACATCAGACACTATCTAATGTTCTTTAATCTTTGTAATTACATCAAACACTACAATGCCAATCATTTTCTCCCTGTTAGTTATTCTTTTCTCGTATAGTTTAATCAACATTAGACAAAGCTTCTCAATAAGTAGGATTAAGGGCTTGTCATATATGGGGAGAATTCACAAATTAAAGCACTCTGCTATATTAGATGTTAAAACACTCATACCTTCTAGCGAAAAAATGATTGTTAACTCAATGTATTAGTTTTATCTTATTAGCAACATATTTGTATACTTCTTCACTTTGCCCACAAATCTTTCAAATATAAAAATGACATTATCGTCTCATAGGTGCTTTGGCGGTGCACCACACTAAGTGGTGCACCAAATTTATTCAAAAAGTTCTTAGTCAGGTGCATCATGCAATATCCATAATGACAGTTACGCCACGTGCGAGGGACAACATAGAAGCTCTTTGTGTCTATCTTAGATAGTTGTCAACCGTTGTTTGACCTTGTGCTTATCATCATATTAGATATTTATTTGATTCTTCAAATGACTCAAAAACTATTTTTATAACTTTTTCAACTCCTTACCCATCACTCCAAATGCTATAGAAAATATATCACCGAAAGCATCAATAGTGTAGGCAAACAACAAAATACCCATGTATTTTTCTTTTAGGAAGGTATCATCTATCATAAGAAGTGGAGGACATCCTTTAACAAACCCATTGATGCATGGTCGGAAGGATAGAAACATGTACATAAATCTATTGTCTGTATCAATCTCAATGAATGCGACCGATCTAGGGTTAGCCATCATTAAATAATGACAATAAGCAAAAAGCATCATAAAAGACTCCTCGAATGAACCATATAGCATCAGCCAAATCAATTCACGTCCACACCATGCTTGTTTATAAGAAACCTCCACACCTATATCACGAATGGGGTCATTCATGATTTCTCTTGTAGTCATCTTTAGGTTATCGTACAAGCGCCTGTGAATAACACATGAAATCTACTTCGAAGACATTCTTTTTGCAGTGATCCTTTCATAATTAATTGTTGGGAACAGTGAGATGTTCGCCAAATGAGTGAGCTCAATAGCCGGTAATTGAGATAGATGCACATTATCCATAAGATTTGCATCATTCCATTCTTGTACATCATTTTGGACTGCCATTTGATATTTAACTATGCATCCTCCAATTTCTTGTTTAACTTCGCAAACATTGTCCATTCATGTAGCTTTACTAGCAACTAAGTAAATACTGCCCCTATATAACATTGATTGAATATCCTCCTCCTCCTAGAGATGTATTCATATATCTTCACCATATAATTTTGGAGTGCACCTATACCGGAAAACCATTAACTCTTCCATATATCTGGTTTTATGAGACATTGATGCTACAAACTCTTTATAGTTGTTTTTAGAGACCATTATAGAACTCCATAGGGGTTGCTTAGTGCTCCAGTAATTTACAAATATTATTTCATCAGTCATTATAACTAGCTACACCAACCAAACAACGTATCACTTAATTAATAACTCTGAAAACCAATAACCCATAATAAACCACAATACTCCACACAACCAACCTTTGTTCAATGCTTGTGCAAAGTCAACCCTAACCCCAATCAAGCAAAGATAAATATTGACAAAACCATCTAATATTGACAAGCAATATATACAAATAACTATATACACATTTATATAGGATAAAACCCCCAAAAAACTAAAAAAATAGAGGAACCTAACAAACAAATCGATGAGGGATTTCTGCAAAGTCATTGCTCAATGAAATATTTGCTTGAATGCCATCGAAAGATTGTCGAAAGGATTGAAGACAACTGGTTGGGGGGGCATAATAATGCTAGGTGTTTCAAAAATAGGGCATCCAGATGAAAAAAAAAGGGTTGTGAAACCAAGCATCATTTATATGAGACAAAATTTCGCAAGAAAAAATAATTTTGCAATACAGGTGCGATTCTAATAAAAAAATTTGTAATATCGAACTTTCACAAATATTTTAGAATTTCATAACACTTCATGTGATACTCATCAATAATTTCTTAATTATTGGACTCTCACAAATTTTATAATTTTTGTAGGTTTTTGCATTTCGCAAATTATTTAAAATTTTGTTATCTTTTTTGAAATTTTGCAACCTCAAATATGATTTTGTTGAGGAGTTTCGTAGGTGTATTATTTTAGCGTCATGATGTGCAAAAATAAAAAATTTGTACCTACGAGGGGTAAAAGCAACAAAAAAAATTAAGAACCTATAATATTGTCCTTTCGACAGATTTGGTAAATCATGAAGCATTCTAGAAAACACATCATTTTTGTCGTACAGAACAATCATATTTTGAATTAAATAAGTCAGAATTATAGTGATCAACCACATTTTTCAAAAATTAAATTAAAAATATTTGTTTTTTGTGTTTCATCGGGTTATAAACTAATTAAACTAAAATATTTTTCTAAATTAAATTTTTAATCTTTTTTAATTATGTTATAAACTTTTTATATTTAATTAATTTTTAACAAGAATCTTAGATAAATGCACAAATTTTCAAAATTTTCATTCAAAATATTCAAATAAAAGTTGGCCTATAGTTTTCCTAGGAAATTTGTTTATATATATATATATATATTTGACCCCTCCTATATAAAAATTTTTGTTCTGCCACTGGTCGCTTTTCATCCTTAAAGAGATTACCTCCCACAATAGCGTCATGATGTGCAAACATCAAAAATGTGTGCCTGCGAGGGGTAAAAGCAACAAGAAAAAATTGAGAACATGTGTCCATTCGGCATATTTGGTAAATTATAGAATATTTTAGAAAACACATCATTTTTGTCTTATAGTACGATCATTTTTTAAATTAAATAAGTCAAGATTATAATAATCAAACACATTTTTCTAAACTTAAACTAAAAATATTTGTTTTTGTGTTTCATCAGGTTATAAACTAATTAAACTAAAATATTTTTCTAAATTAAATTTTTTATTTTTTAATTAAGATTTTTTATATTTAGTTAATTTTTCACAAGATTCTTAGATAAATGCACAAATTTTTAAAATTTTCAAAATATTCAGATAACACTTGGCCTACAGTTTTCCTAGGATATATATATATATATATATATATATATATATATATATATATATATATATATATATATATATATATATATATATATATATATATATACATATATATATCCGGCCCCTCCTATATAAGTTTTTTGGTTCTGCCACTGGTCGTTTTTCATCCTTAAAGAGATTACCTTCCACAGTACTGTCATGATATGCAAACATAAAAAATTTGTGCCTACGAGGGGTAAAAGCAACAAGAAAAAATTGAGAACATGAATCCATTCAACATATTGGGTAAATTATAGAATATTTTAGAAAACACACCATTTTGTCATATAGTACTATCATTTTCTGAATTAAATAGGTCAAGATTATAGTAATCAACCACATTTTTCTAAACTTAAACTAAAAATATTTGTTTTTTGTGTTTCATTAGGTTATAAACTAATTAAACTAAAATAATTTTCTAAATTTAAATTTTTTTATTAATTTTTTATATTTAATTAATTTTTCACAAGATTCTTAGATAAATGCACAAATTTTCAAAATTTTCAAAATATCCAAATAAAACGTGGCCTACAGTTTTCCTAGGAAATTTGTTTATATATATATATATATATAGCTCCTTCTCTATATAAGTTTTTTGGTTCTGCCACTGGTCTCTTTTCATCCATAAAGAGATTACCTCCTACAAAAATGAAACTGCCCCCTTAAGATCTCTTTATAGTAACAAGTGGGATAACAACAAACACTTAACTTAATAAAATTGTTAATCTTTTCGTAAATGGTTTTGGTCATTTAATTTTCATAAGCATTTTGACTATTGTGTGATCATGGGCTCCACAAAATCAGGACCACATGGCCACACCAGCCAAACGCTTGCCATGGCTCACACGTTGGCTTACACATTTTTGTTTCATAACATGCATGAGACTATCATGCATCATGATGCTTTCTCACATCCTTATGAGACCCAACAATCTAACATGTTTTGAAAATGTCTCATTTATAACACCTTTTATCAAAGGGTCTCCTATTGTTCCCTTGCGACTTATAGTGTACAATTGCGCTTAGAGTCTGTTTTGCTTTTGTTGAGTCTGATGTAAGTTGTCCGGTTCAGGTGAATCAATACCCCGAAGGGGCAGCCCGTATACTTGAACTGTAATGGCCTGCAGGCAAAATTGTGAATGAAGTAAATGCGTTGAGCTTTCTTTTGTTCACCCTCGTTGTGATTGCTTCTTGTGATTGTAATTTCTCAACCTCTATTCTCTCTTGCTCTCTTGCCCTCTGATTACAAGCTTCCGCGATCGGCAAGCGAGCTGACAAGTAGGCTTGCAGCGGTGAGGAAGGACCGTCGCGTCGCGCTAGCCCATTGAAGGAAATAAGCCCGTGACAAGTGGTACCAGAGCCCGTTCTCGTGCTGGGGAAGGGACTCTGAAGTCGGTGTCGACAGACACGCCGACAGGCTGCAATTTGTGAGCAAGACATCGTGGCGCCTTATCAAAACTTGCGCAACACCAAAGGCAAGGCAGTTGCTGAAGCTGAGGAGATGGGTTCACCTCGGGGCCAAGAAGAGTTGGCTGCAACTGTTAACAAGCTGGTGGAAGAGGTGACTTCGCATTAGGAAGCGATTTCACGCGCATGCGAATCATTCAATGAACTGAATGATGTGGTGGTTAGCCTGCAAGAGCAGATAACCTTATTAATGGGGCAGGTCACTTCGTTGACAACTACAGTGGCCGACTTGCAGACTGAAGTAGGGGAGCTTCAGAAGAACCATACGTTGCAGCGGACGGTGACCCTAAATGGCGGAAATGGTTAGAGGCCATCAATGATTGATGTGCCAAGAGCCGCAAAATTCAATGGTTCTCGTGACAGCAAGGCCATTGAGAACTTCTTGTTCCAAGTAGAAGTTTATTTGGATATCTAGAATGCGACTCTCAAAGATCTGAGGATTAAGGCTGCAACGACCTTACTTGATGGAGATGCTATCGCTTGGTGGAGGCGGAAGCGCAATGACATGAAGAGGGGTCAATGTGTGATAGACACCTTTGATGACTTCAAAATGGAGTTGCGCAACTACTTCAGGCCAAGAAATGCACAGAGGCAGACTTATCGGATGGTTCGTGAGCTCAAACACACTGGTTCGTTGCAAGACTATGTCAGAACGTTCCAGAAGCTTATGCTGGAGATACCTAACATGCCAGAAGACGACATGCTCAACTGGTTCATTGTGGGACTTCAGCCATGGGCACCGTCTGAATTGGAAAAAAGCAACCCCCGTATTTTGGAAGATGCATATGTGGAGGCTGAGCGCTTAGTTGACACTCAGCGCAAGCCTTTCACCCCATCAACCAAAGTTGGGAAGAAGCCTGACCACAGAGGCAAGAAGGATAAGCAACGCAATGATAAAAGTGAGGCAACGACACGTCATCAATCCGAAAAGAAACAGAACTTAACAAAGCATAACAACATCAACAAGGGTGCGGTTGTGACATGTTGGTTCTGCGGCGATAGACATATCGCCAGGCAATGCCCAAAGCGCCTTGTAAAGGACGACGGGCAAGCCAATGCTGCACAGAAAGAATGCAGCGATGCTGAATGCAGTGACACTGAGACCATGCAACCAAGGATGGGGGCCATGCGATCGATTAACGCAGCTAGAAGTTGCGCAACTAAGAACATGCAGGTCAGTAAGGAAATTTTGTACGTAGAAGTCATTATGAATGAAAAGTCTACTTCAGCAATGGTAGACTCCGGGGCCACACACAACTTTGTCTCGCGGGAAGAGGCAGAGCGGTTGGGCTTGAAAACTGGGCCAAAGCAGAGGACTATCAAAACAGTAAACTCTGAGGCGAAGCCCATCCTTGGTGAAGCAAGAGATGTGGCTACTCAAGTGGGGAGTTGGGTCGGCAAAACCAACTTCTTTGTGGTACCCCTGGACGATTTCAAGGTGATTCTGGGTATGGAGTTTCTGCGAAGCCAGAATGTTATGATGCTGCCAAAGTTTAACACGTTGACGATCATGGGGTGAGACCTGTCCCACACAATGCAGTGCCTTACGCAGAAAGGCAAGTCATCAGTGTTATCGGCAATGCAACTGAAGAAGGGTGTCAAGCATGGGGAGCAGACATTCTTAGTTGCAGTGCGTGCAGATGAAGGGAAGGTAGAAGCAGCGGTGCCACCGACCCTAGCCCCACTATTATAGAAGTTTCGGGGGGTGATGCCCCCGGAATTGCCAAAACGTCTTCCGCCAAGATGTGAGGTCGACCACAAGATTGAGTTGACCCAGGGAGCGAAGCCTCCCGCAATGGTTCCATACCGTATGGGGCCAACTGAACTGAAGGAGCTGCGTAGGCAGCTAGACGAGATGTTGGACGCAGGCATTGTTCGTTCATCAAAAGCCCCATTTGGTGCCCCAGTCCTTTTCCAGATGAAACATGATGGCTCTAAACGGTTATGTGTGGATTACTGTGCTCTGAACAAGGTCATGGTGATGAACAAGTACCCATTACCATTGATAGCGGACTTGTTCGATCAGCTAGGCAGTGCCCGTATCTTTTATAAGCTAGATCTGCGATCGGGTTACTGGCAGGTGAGGATTGCCGAAGGTGATGAGCCGAAAACAACTTGCGTCACCTGCTATGGTGCTTACGAATTTCTAGTAATGCCATTCGGGTTGACAAATGCTCCAGCCACGTTCACGACTTTAATGAACCAGATCTTCTACCCTTACTTAGATAAGTTTGTGGTAGTCTACCTGGATGATATCGTGATCTACAACAGCAACATGGAGGAACATGTCGGGCACTTGCGAACAGTGTTTTAGGTGCTGAAGGAGAATGACCTCTGTGTCAAACGAGATAAGCGTCTCTTCGGGCAGGAGGAGATCAGCTTCCTTGGCCACGTTGTGGGGCGTTGTGTGCTGCGTATGGATGGGCAGAAGATAAGGGCCATTCAGGAATGGGTTCCGTCAAGCTAAGTGTCAGATTTGCGGTCATTCCTCGGTTTGGCAAACTATTATTGGTGTTTCATCGAAGGTTATTCCCTCATTGTTGCGCCCCTCACAGATTTGTTAAAGAAGAATCGGGTATGGCTCTGGACAAGAGCGTGCCAAGATGCCTTCGATGGCTTGAAGAAAGCCTTAGTGAGGGAGCCAGTGCTGCGACTGCCTGATCATTCGAGACCCTTTAAAGTCCACACGGATGCCTCAGACTTTGCCATTAGCGGAGTTATTATGCAAGATGGTCATCCGATCGCATATGAGAGTCGCAAGTTGAAAGATGCAGAGAGGCGTTACACAGTGCATGAACGTGAGATGACCGCCATTGTGTATTGCCTCAGGACCTGGCGGTACTACCTTTTGGGTGTCGAGTTCGTCGTCAAGACGGACAATGTGGCAACGAGCTATTTTCAGACGCAGAAGAAGTTGACGCCTAAACAAGCTTGATGGCAGATGTTTTTGGCTGAGTTCGACTTTGCCTTGGAGTACAAGGTTGGAAAGACCAATGTTGTGGCGGATGCCCTGAGCCGTAGGGCTGAACTGACAGCTACACGTGCAGAGCCTTCTGAAGTGCATTTGGAGGGTGCATTGCTAAGCCACATCCGCAAAAGTACGCAGCAGGATCCGACCGCACAACACCTTGTTTCTCTGGCGCAGGCAGGGAAGACTCGACGATTTTGGCTACAGGATGGTCTCCTCGTAACAAAAGGGGGACGCATCTTTGTGCCACGGTGGGGAAGCCTTCGCCGAGAGCTACTTAAGGAGTGCCATGATACACTATGGGCCGGCCATCCTGGTCAGGAGTGGACCTTAGCACTCCTTGAGTGCGGCTACTATTGGCCGCAGATGAGAGACGACGTTGAGGGGTATGTGCGAACATGCCTCATCTGCCAGCAAGATAAGGGGACAAACCATAAGGCTGCCAGTCTCCTTGAGCTTCTACCAATTCCAGAACGTCCTTGGGAAAGCATCTTTATGGACTTTATTGTTAGTCTGCCAAAGGTAGAGGGCCTCAGTTCTATCTTGGTCGTGGTGGATCATTTCTCAAAATATGTCACCTTCATCCCAGCTTCCAAGGAGTGCCCTACAGAGAAGACTGCAAAGTTGTTCGTAAAGCATGTGGTGAAGTACTGGGGCATACCAAAGAGCATTGTGAGTGATTGCGATGCTCGCTTCACGAGCAAGTTCTGGCATGAAGTATTTCGGCTACTTGTCTCTGATTTGCTGTTTTCAACAAGCTTCCATCCACAGAAAGATGGGCAAACAGAGCGTATCAACGCGATACTGGAGCAGTACCTTAGGCACTTTGTTAGTGTCAATCAGAAAAATTGGGTGAAGCTCCTCGATGTGGCACGGTTTTGTTATAATATGCAGAAGAGTGAGTCTTCAGGCCACAACCCGTTTGAGATAGCCACGGGACAGCAACCACTGACCCTGCACACTCTTGCCGCACAAGAAAAGGGAAGGCCATCTTTCGCCTATCAGTTTGTTCGCGATTGGCACGAGCAAAATGAGTTGGCGAAGGCATTCTTACACAAAGCAGCAAAGAGAATGAAGAAGTGGGCAGACAAACACCGTCAGCCCGTAGGGTTCCAAGTTGGGGACCAAGTGTTGGTGAAGCTATATCCTGGTCGCACAGGCATCTTCCGCGGGCGGCACCACGGACTACTCAGAAAGTATGAGAGACCCTTCAACATCACAAAGAAGGTGGGCAAGCTGGCATACAAATTTGAGTTGCCCCCAGACTTCAAGGTGCACCCGGTGTTTCACGTGTGCAACCTCAAGCAGTTCCATCCAGATGATGGAGACCCGGAACGCAGTATGCCACAACGCGCTCCCATCATGCAGAGGGCCTCGGCAGCACAACGGGCCGAGAAGCACCTCAGTCAGATCCTTCGCCACAAGGTCAACTACTTGAGGCAAGCGAAGAAATACTTGGTGCAGTGGGAGGAAACAACGGAACCAACGTGGGAGCCTGCATTTCGAATGAACAACTGCTACCCGGTTAAAGTCAGGGCTTACCACAAAACAGATGGCGTCGAGGACGGCGCATGATTTGAAGGGCGGAGCATGTTCTCTTGCGACTTACAGTGTACAATTGCGCTTAGAGTCTATTTTGCTTTTGTTGAGTCTGATGTAAGCTGCCCGGTTCAGGTGAATCAATACCCCGAAGGGACAGCCCGTATACTTGAACTGTAATGGCCTGCGGGCAAAATTGTGAATGAAGTAAATGCGTTGAGCTTTCTTTTGTTCACCCTCGTTGTGATTGCTTCTTGTGATTGCAATTTCTCTCACTCTATTCTCTTTTGCTCTCTTGCACTCTGATTACAAGCTTCTGCGATCGGCAAGCAAGCTGACAAGTAGGCTTGCGGCGGTGAGAAAGGACCGTCGCGCCGCGCTGGCCCATTGAAGGAAATAGGCCCGTGACAGCTATCATGTCCTTACAAGGAAGCATGGACCATATCTTGGATGTAATGATATTTTAATTTGTTACGGTTTAAAATAGGTTCCAATTTATTTTGTTCTTTTGATTTTACTAGAATTTGATGTCTCAGTTTTTTGCTTCAATGGAATGGGTGTAGTGGGACATTGGGTTTTGATATTAGTTTTGCTCTATTTATTTATAGAGTAGTGAGTTGGGTCTATATGGGTCAAGATCTAGGAGACGTTCTCATCACTTGTTATACAGCTCATATTGTGAAAGATGTCACCTCACGTCCCATGAAAGCAATTTCAGTAAGTATGGGTTCATTGTGCTGATGTGAAAACTTATGTAGCTAAATATAATATGAAAAAATCAAATGACACATATACTCTTTCTATTCAAGCAAGAGAGAAAGGATATAGGTCTCACAAGGAGGAGACATGGCACATAAGAAGAGCTCCCTACAAGGAAAAAAAACTTTTCTAAATCATGCTTGTGCAATGCACGGATGTATGCTCTTTTGAAAGATGTTTTCAAAATTTCCAAGTTTTCTGAGATGAACTTGATGATTGAATCTAACTTAGAACTTGAGATAGATCAGGGATTTGAAGTTTCTAAGTCTTTGAAATAATCAGAGCTGGAAAAATAAATCTTTGAATTTGGAAAGAATGATTTGAAGATGAGAGAAAAGGGAGAAGGAAGGAAATTTCAAAGTCAGAAGATGGACTTTGAACTTAGATTTAGGAGAAGAGATAAAATTTGAAATGGAATTGAATTTAAAATTTGAAATCAGGATGGATTTGAGAAATCCAAATGGTATTTAAAAATAGAAATGGATTTAGGAAGCTCAGATGAGATTTGAAAATGGAATTGGATTTGAAATCTAGAATTGGGAATGAAATTGGATTCTGGATCCTAAATAGAATTGGATCCAAGATCTGGAATCCAAGATGGGATTGGATTCTGAATCCTAAAATGGATTTTTGGATCTTAAAATGGGTTTAGGATCTAAAATCTGAGATTCAAGATAGAGTTGGACTCTAGATTCTAAGATGGATTTTGGATCTGAAGTCTGCGATCCAAAGTGGAACTGGGTTCTGGATCCTAAAATAGATTTGGATCTGAAGTCTGAGATCCAAGATGGAATTGGATTCTGGGTCCTAAAATGGAATTGGATCTGAAGTCTGAGATCCAAAGTAGAATTGGGTTCTGGATCCTAAAATGGATTTCGATCTGAAGTCTGAGATTCAAAGTGGAAGGTGAATTCTAGATCCTAAAATGGAATCGGATCTGAAGTCTGAGATCCAAAGTGGAATTGGGTTCTAACTTTAGATTTGGATTTTGAAAGTTCAAATGGGACCTTTTGAAGATGGATCTGGGTTTTGAAAAACCCATATTGAATTAAAAATTTAAGAAGGGTCAAGTTTTGAGATTCAGAATCAATCTCAAACTTTGATTTTGAATTTGAAGATGACTTCAAAGTTGAACTTTAAAGTTTGATTTAGAATTTGAATTTTTTGGGACATACAAATGAATTTCAAAGTCAAATTGGACTTCAAATTTGAATTTTGAATCGAAAGATGGATCAGAAATC
The DNA here is from genome assembly GCF_984573655.1 of Nuphar pumila. Classification (NCBI taxonomy): domain Eukaryota; kingdom Viridiplantae; phylum Streptophyta; class Magnoliopsida; order Nymphaeales; family Nymphaeaceae; genus Nuphar; species Nuphar pumila. The sequence goes on from NC_143260.1 coordinate 56,051,876, forward strand.
TCATAGTTTAAATTGAACTTTGAAATTGGACTTGAATTTGGAAATGGAATTTTGAATATAAAGATTAAATTTGAAATTTCAAAGTCAAATTGGACTTTGAAATTGAACTTTAAATCTTTGAAAGAAGATAGAAGAATGAATTGAAATGGAGATTGAAGAAAGATATTTGAGATCACTTGGATTTTTGAAAAAGAATTTTGGAAATATGATGCAATTCTATCCTAAATGATGAATGAGTTTAAATAGTTTTGAAATTGGATTTGAAAATCGTATTTCATTCTTTAAATGAATGTAAATAAGATTAATGATATAATACACTCCAAACTATGGTCATTGAATGTATTGTATAATAATCATATCTAAATTCAAGTGAAGAATAAAATACATTTTGGTGCTTTTATAGAGTTTAAAATGAATTTAACTCTCAATATACCCTGACTATGGCCATTGGTATATATATTGAATTAATTTTAATTTAAACTTTGATAAAAGAAGAAAATATTTAAAGAAAATATGATGAATTTTGAAAAGGGATCCAGTGTGGATCCAGTGTTATTTTGTAAAAAAATCCTAAGTTTTGTTTACATCCTGACTATGGCCATTGATGTAAATCATCAACTTAGGATTAATTACCTCTTACGAAATGGTGCATGTGCCATTCGTGTTTCACCACTGTGAGATTTTGAAAAATAAAGGTAAAAATCATGAAAATAAGCAATTTATGATATTAACAATGCTTATTCATTCTATCTAGAAGCTGAAAATGTAAATTCTCATTAAGACCTAACTTATTACATAAAATTCAATTTATAATTCCAAATAATGATATTTTCCACATATTCCCTGCAAAACAACTGGGTTAATATGAAAAATGGAAGAAAATTGCACATATCATATGGATATTAATGGAAAAAATGCTCACATGCCAAGGTATTTAAGATCTAAATTGTGGAAACATGAAACTGATATGTATCTATGTACATATATACATGCATACATATGCATATATGTATATCTATATACATATAGGTATATATAAATATGATTATATATATATATATAGGTGAAATGGTGAATGTAGAGGGACATTGTATAGGCAATATCAATTTTGCAGGAGGTGGGGTAAGTAGCCAATATATGTCATCATGAAATGTAAAAGATAGTAACTGACATGCAAGTGCAACAATTTACATAATACTATATGCAAATTTTATGGAAAATCGGTGTCAGATGTGATAATAGAGGTGCAGTAGCAGACCTATATTCAGTGGATGCACAAGTATCAAACTTGAGGTAAGTGTAGATAACTACTGTAAATGACTTAACTCACTAATATAATTTCCCATTCTACTATAATATGTCATGGATTGGTGTGCTCAAGGGGCTGTGGCATGGACTAAACAGCCATAGGTGCTTATGTACTTAGCAGACTGAATACAGATAATTAGTTAAGAATGTATAATAAAGTAGATGGGTTGGGCAGGTGGTTATGATTATGTGGGGGTTAAAGCTGAAGCAGTTTGTAGGTGATGGGTTATAGGCGGCAGAAGAAATGTTGTGCTGGAGATGCACAACACCTGCAGTAATTTTGATAAGGCTGCTAATAAGGTTATGCAGAGATGATCATACAACAATTATGTTGTTGTGTGAACAACTCCAAACAAAAGGACATTGCAAGGGGCTGATTTGCAGCAGTACCTAAAGGTAGTGGGTGTGTGTTGTAGTGTCAACAATTGTGGGCATTGGGAAGCTCTAGCTGGTGGGGGGTCATATGTTGCAGAGGAGGGAGTTTTCAGCACAATGAGAGGTTCACGTGAATGTATCTGTGCTCAAGTAAACAATAAAAGGTGGATGGTCATTACACGTAATTGATGAAAATACAGAGGATCGAATACAGGAGTGAGTTATAACTAAAGTGTGGATGAGTCAAAATGGTGAATGCGAACCAAAATGACTAATATTATAAAAAAGTGACAGAAGAAACAACTAAATTAATGAACCGTGAAGTCTAAAAATGCATGGAATGCTTCAGCAGAAGTACAGGGGCATTGTTAATGATGAAAAATGAGACTTCATCAATCTAAAAGTACCAAACAGAGTGCGGAAATGATGTTTTAAGCAAGAACACAACAAAGTGAAAACAATGAATTGAGTATTAAGAAATCAAACACACTAAAAAAAATAAACCGAAGTAGAGAAACAAGTGTTCAAGAAGCTGGAATATCACTTGAGGTAAATCAAATGTCCGAGTCTAGATCAACTTTTACCTTTTTGCAGGGAATCAGAAACCCAATATACATTCCACAACAGCTTTAACCAATACCGATCTAATCTAAGACAATTCATCGGCTAACAGTTGTGAACACCCCAAAATTTTCAAAAGTTTGTAAATATTCCCTTTTTGCCCTTTTGCCCCCATTTTTTGGGTAATTGAGTCAGTTTTAAATCTAAATATGTGATCATTGCAAAATTTTTCCTCTCTTGGTTTCTCTCTCTTCCTTCGCTTTTTCCTTTCTAACCTCTATTTCCTCCTTTTTTAAGGGAGAAAATAAAAGTCAGAAAAAGAAGAGAGAAGAGAAAAGAAAAGAAAAAAGAGTGAGAGAAGAAATTTTCTGTGAAGGTCTCACCTAACCTTGATTTTGAAATGATTTAAAAGATTACTCACCTCCGTTTTTGAAATATCTGTGGAAAAATTGAAAGACGGGGCTCGCTCGTCGGTACGAGGTTCGACCGTTCCTGTCACCTTTACCAGGGGTAATCAAACCAAGGATCGAACTTATGCCTCTTTGCTTTGCTAAAGGATTATCTAAGAATTTATCCTAAGTCTAAATGCACAAAGAATCATGCTTGTGTAATGCAAGGATGTATGCTCTTTTGAAAAGTGATTTGGAAATCTCTAAATGTTTCTAAGATGAATTTGATAATAGAGTGAAGAAATGGCTTCTAACTTAGAACTTGAGATAGATCAGGAAAGATATTTTTGAAGTTCTAAGTCTTTGAAAATAATCAGAGTTTGGGAGAATAAATCTAGTCTTTAAAAAAAATGATTTGGGGATTTGAGATAAAGGAAAAGAAAGAAAGTTTTCAAAGTCAGAAATTGGACTTTGAATCTAGATTTAGGAGAGGAGATGAGTTTTGGAATGGAATTGAATTCTGGATTGGGAGTTTGAATCAGGATGGAATTTTGGATTTAAGAGATCTAAATGGGATATGAAAATGGAATTGGTTTTTGGATTAAGATAAACTTAGATTTGGAATCTGGCATCTTAAATGGATTTGGATCCGAAGTCTGAGATCCAAGAGGAAGTTGAATTCTGGATTTAGAATCCTAAATGGGAATTGGATCTGAAATCTGAGATTCAATGATGAAGTTGAATTTTGGATCCTAAATGGAGTTGGATCTGAAGCCCGAGATAAAAAATGAAGTTGATTTCTAAGATCCTAAATGGATTTTGGACCTGAAGTCTGAGATCCAAGATGAAGTTGGATTCTGGATCCTTAAAATGAATTTTGGATCTGAAGTCTGAGATCCAAGATGGAGTTGGATTCTGGAATCTGAGATCTGAAAGTGGAGATTGCATTTGGAAATCTGGATCCAAGTTGGGATTGGGTTCTAACTTTGGATTTGGATTTTGAAAGTCCAAATGGGACTTTTGAAGATGGGTCTGGGTTTTGAAAACCCAGATTAAATTTAAAATTTAAGAAAGAGTCAAATTTTGAGATTTTAGAATCAATCTCAAACTTTGATCTTGAATTTGAAGATGAGAAAAATAAACTTTATTTTGAAATAGAAGATGACTTCAAAGTTAAATTGAACTTCAAAGTTTGGATTTTGATTTGGAAATTGAAGTTTGAATACAACACAAATTTGAAATTTTAAAGTCAATTTTGACTTTGAAATCGAATTTGAAGAAAGATATTCAAGATCATTTGGATTTTGAAAAATATGATGCAGTTCTATCATAAATGATGAATGAATTTAAAGAAATTGGATTGAAATTCTTATTTCATTCTTTAAGTGAATTAGAATAAGATTGAAGATATAATACATCTCTGACTATGGTCATTGAATGTATTATATAATAACCACATTTAAATTCAAGTGAAGAATAAAATACATTTTGGTGCTTTTATAGAGTTTAAAATGAAATTAACTCTCAATATATCCTGACTATGGCCATTGATATATGTATTGAATTAATTTTAAACTAAACTCTGATAAAAGAGGAAAATATTTAAAAAAAAAATATGATAAATTTTGAAAATGATCCAGTGTTATTCCATAAAAGATGAAAATCCTAAGTCTTGTTCACATCCTGACTATGGTCATTGATGTAAATCATCAACTTAGGATTTAATTACCTCTTATGGAATGGTGTACGTGCCATTCGTGTTTTACCATTTGTGAAATCTTTGAGAAATAAGATGAAAATGCTATGAAAACAAGCGATTTATGACATTTGTATGCTCATTCATTCTATCTAGTGTAGAAAATGTGAATATCAATACATAGCTATTACAATTTGAACTGAAATTGAAATGATAAATTCCTAATCTGGGAAGGAAACCAACATTTCTTACACATTCCCTGTAGAGATAGAATTAGCATCAGACAAAGCATGAAACATGAAAAGGAGAGCTAAGGGTTTGCTTTGAAACTAGAATGCATGCTATATGTGTTCATGGAAATGCAAATATAATGGTAGCCTGTATGTAACATGCAAGGGACACAATGATATGAGATAAAAGGTTGAATGAGGTATTATGCAAATACGAAGGTGACATACTTAGGTTAATCTAGAAAGATGTGCTTACATAGCTTGAATGATATGCTTAGACTGACTAAAAAAAAATGTTTGTGTAAAACTTAAGCGGTAATGAAGATATAATACCTAAGTTAATGGATAAAATACATGTATATTAATCTAAGTATTGAATGCTTAGATTGAATGGGGAGTGTATGCTGAAAAGGGGATGATGAAGGCGCAGGCTAGTGTGAGAAAAAAAAATGTGAGAGATGAATGTATCATAAGGTATACAAGGGTGTAAATGATAAATGCAGGGAAGACATACAACAGTAAGGGGTGCAGAGGGTTATAAAATGAGATGAAATAGCCGATAAGTGCAGCTGAGATATGGAGATGATAAAGATGGTATAAATAGTGTTGAAGAGTCACAATGATAGGTGTTGTGTAGAAGAAGTGGTCATGTACAATGGCTGGAACAAGATGGACATTGGAGAGGTGAAGGTGAGACGATACAACAGGTGCAGTAGGGAGGTGTTATGTAAGTGAGACAACAAAGAGGAAGTGTGGGATACACAGATATGCTGTGTAGGTGATACACCCGTATGGAAAATGGTGAATATTGAGTGATATTAAGTGGAGTGAAGGTGGCTATCAGGTAGGCAAAAAGGCTAGGGTGATGGGGACAGTCGGCCACAATGTATATGTAAGGTTGTGAAGAAGTGGGAGGCATATGCTATGATGGGTGCCAAGAACAACGAAGGACAACTTAGAAGTAAGTACCATGCTTAGATGTTTATTCACATCATAGTAGAAATGGAAAATCTGGAAGATATCCAAGGTGATAATGGAATGCTATACAAGGAATCAAAGACATAAAATAACGAAGTAACTCATGGTCCAGCTAAAAGATAAAAAAAAAATGAACTCACAAAACCGACCCCTCGTGGATAAGGTGAAGATTGCAGTGATGAACATAACATAACAATTTAAAAAATGAAGCTTGTATAGACATTAATATTCAATTGATGTATTCTTCACCAAAGATTCATAGTACAGAAAACTATGAAAATAAAACAGGAGAGCCAACATATTTTTATTCCACAAAACCATTACTATCAGAAGTTGTAAGAAAGGCTATTGAATATTGACGCCAGAATTCTAATGAGACGCCTCAAGAATATCACCACTTAACTTGATGCTTAACTAAAAAATATAATTAGCCTAATTGTCTGGGCATGCCAAGGAAAACCTACCAGAATAACTACAGAAGGACTTCCATCAAAGACACAATATTTTGATTATGAAAGATATACCATGGTCATGGTAAATTTCCTTTTCATCCCATATTAGATTAGTGCCAACAATTTTGAGTATATGCAAACTCAGAACCTTCAACTGATCATTGCAGGAACCCTGACATGATCTGTATGTGAAAAATTGTTAAAGCATCAATTTTGTGTCACTCTTTGGATTTTGCACAAGAAAGGAAATTTCCATACAACTTTACTTTAATATCAACTTAAAATATAAATTATAGAAAACCATCTGAGAATCACCGCATACTGTTTATTATGGCTTTCTTACTTGTAAACACCCCAATTTTTTCATCATCCATTCTCAAATAACCCTCCTCGTGCAGTGCCAATCCTGTTAGGTTAGTGTAGGAGTCAAACCCCGGGTCAGTTTCAGAAAATCACCATTTTACCAACTTTTATTAGGAAAATTACCATTTTACCCCTAGGTCATCCCAGACCCCAGTCAGTCGGAGTCAACCAAGCTCATTGGTCAGTTTAGGACAGTTAGAATATCAATCGTCTCAAGTTCATCTGAGCTCACAATGAACAGACCATTTTCATTTCTGTCAATTCCTGCCAAAATGGGATCATTTCTTTAGAAATGAGCTCATTTCTCACTCAAATCCAAACCAATTGTCTCTGAGTCAGTCATTCCCAGTCAGTCATGTTCCTTAGAGTCTAACTTGAGCTCACCAAGATTTCAAGCGCTCCAATTTCAGTTTAAAACCCTTTTTCAAGTGTTCAGGAGCCCCTTTTAGTCCACTTTCAGCTGAATTTGAGCTGAGTTCAGCCAATTGAGCTAGTGTTCAAGCTTCAATTTTAGTTCATGTCAGTATTACTGACCTTTGTTCTAGCTCAAACCCAGCTCAAATTCATAATTCACTTCACTCCAGTGACCATTCCGTACCATTTCTCTAAAAATGGCAGCTTTTCTCAGAAATTTAGACGGAAATATCAGTTGATTCAATGTCTGGTCAGTTCACTTGAGTTCTGAAACTCTAAAACCCAGCTCAATCCAGCTCATTTCAGTTTAATTCAGCTCAAACCCCAATTTTCAGTGTCACTCTGACCCAGTAGAGTCCCGAAAACCATTTCTTGAGCTATTTTGCAAATTTTATTAATTTTAATGCTTTTTAAACTGGTACAACTGCGAATCAGGGTTTAAAATCCAATTTTTTTTATTCAGGGTTAGCATTTCACATGTCATTTCATGTCATTTCTCATCATTTCATATCATTTCTCAGCATTTCATAACATTTCATCGCATTTCATTCCATTTTCGAAGTCCAGAACTCCAGTTTTATAAATTTCAATCCAGATCAAGTTTCAAAAGCTTTCAGAAATCAATTTCAAACCCCGGGTTTCCAAAATTGACATTTTTACCCCCGGGAGTCTAAATTTGAAAATATTTTCTCAAGAAAAATAATCTGGATTTATTTCAAACTCAAAATTTTGAATTCTACACTGGATTTACGTCGTAACGGGATATTGAACTTCAAAATCCGAGCTCGTTTCAAAAACTGCCAAAAATAGCTCGTTTCGTCTGAAAATAAATTTGGAAGTACTTTCTCGAGAAAAACAATCTGGATTTCTTTCAAAATCACATTTTTAAATTCTACATTGGATTTGCTTCGCAACGGGGTATTGAGCTTCAAAATCCGAGCTCATTTCAAAAACTGCCAAAAATAGCTCGTTTCGTGTGGAAATTTTCTGAAAAGACTATTTTACCCCTCTAATCATCAAAATGAATTTCAAAAGTGGAATTTGGATCCGCTCTGAGATGACCCACTCATTTACATTTCTGTTTTATTAAAAAAACTATTCTTTTATTCCTTTCAATTTTCTTTTTATTTGTTCATTTTTTTTATTATTATTTATTTTGCGTTTTAGAGAGGTGGGACCCACAAGGTGGTCGCCCAAGCCTCCAGCCCCACTTTCCATTTTTTTCCTCATTTTTCTTTCCCTTTTCCTTTTACCCTCCTTTTCTTTCTTTCTTTTCTTCCTTTCTTCTTTCTTTTTCCCTTCTTTCTTTCTTTCTTTCTTTTCTCCTTTCTTTCCTCTCCCTCCACTCACGTATGGGATTTTCCAGCCTTCCTTCCTCTCTTCCTTTCCCTCTCTTTTCTTTCCTTTTCTTTCTCCCTTCTCTCTTTCCTTCCCTTTCTTTCCTTCTTTCTTTCCTTCTTCCCTTCCTTCCTTCCTTCTTTTTCCCCAAGCTCCAGCCTATTCACGTCTTTGGTTCATCTTTGGCGCATGACATCAGTTGTTATCCCTTTTAAGGACTTGATAACGGGAGTTTTCAAGATTCATTTCCTTATGTTGGTATAATCTGAGCGCATGGGCTCTCAGATTCGCACACTTCCCTGTGTCCCCACTGTCCCACCATAGACAGTCCAATTTCGGCTTGAGGTTAAGCCACCAATCATTTTCTCGCAAAAGGTCACCAATTTCAAAAGTTATTTAGTTTCAGCAATGAGGCGCCCAAAATCAAACCCCTTTTCAAGCTTTAGGGACCCCAATTTCATCCTTTTGCAAAACCCCAATCGGACTCATTGTGCGGAAATCCGAAGGTTCCATCATGGTTTCTTCCTTCGAGGATTCCATTCATTTTCCGCCCAATTAGGATAAGGGTACAAACATGAGCCTCCTTTGATGAGGTATTTCATTTTCCTCCCAATCAGGATAAGGGTACAAATCTGAGCCTCCTTTGATGAGGTATTTCATTCCCAGTCAGGTTAAGGGTCAAACCTGAGCTTCGTTTCTACACGAGGTATTTCCTGTCCCATCCAGGTTAAGAGCAAAACCTGAATCTCACTTCTTTTGAGGTAAAATTTTTCTTCTTTATTCTCCATTTCATATCTACCATTTTCATTAGGGCTAATCTCTTCATAACCAGTTAGATCCTTCTAACTAGGGCATTTTTATAGCCAAAATTTAGTGTGTTTTTATTTGCCACTAAGCTCGTCCTCAAGATGACTTAGTAGCAAAGAGGGGCATCTGTAAACACCCCAAATTTTTCATCATCCATTCTCAAATAACCCTCCTCGTGCAGTGCCAACCCTGTTAGGTTAGTGTAGGAGTCAAACCCCGAGTCAGTTTTAGAAAATCACCATTTTACCAACTTTTATTAGGAAAATTACCATTTTACCCCTAGGTCATCCCAGACCCCAGTCAGTTGGAGTCAACCAAGCTCATTGGTCAGTTCAGGATAGTTAGAATATCAGTCGTCTCAAGTTTATCTGAGCTCACAATAAACAGACCATTTTAATTTCTGAAAAATCCTGCCAAAATGGGATCATTACTTCAGAAATGAGCTCATTTCTCACTCAAATCCAAACCAATTGTCTTCGAGTCAGTCATTCCCAGTCAGTCATGTTCCTTAGAGTCTAACTTGAGCTCACCAAGATTTCAAGCGCTCCAGTTTCAGTTCAAAACCATTTTCAAGTGTTTTGGAGCCCCTTTTAGTCCATTTCTGCTCTTTCAGCTGAAATTGAGCTGAGTTCAGCCAATTGAGCTAGTGTTCAAGCTTCGATTTTAGTTCATGTCAGTATTACTGACCTTTGTTCTAGCTCAAACCCAGCTCAAATTCATAATTCACTTCACTCCCGTGACCATTCCGCACCATTTCTCTAAAAATGACAGCTTTTCTCAGAAATTTAGACGGAAATATCAGTTGATTCAATGTCTGGTCAGTTCACTTGAGTTCTGAAACTCTAAAACCCAGCTCATTTCAGTTTAATTCAGCTCAAACCCCAATTTTCAGTGTCACTCTGACCCAGTAGAGTCCCGAAAACCATTTCTTGAGCTATTTTGCAAATTTTATTAATTTTAATGCTTTTTAAACTGATACAACTGCGAATCAGGGTTTAAAATCCAATTTTTTTTATTCAGGGTTAGCATTTCACATGTCATTTCATGTCATTTCTCATCATTTCATATCATTTCTCAGCATTTCATAACATTTCATCGCATTTCATTCCATTTTCGAAGTCCAGAACTCCAGTTTTATAAATTTCAATCCAGATCAAGTTTCAAAAGCTTTCAGAAATCAATTTCAAACCCCGGGTTTCCAAAATTGACATTTTTACCCCCGGGAGTCTAAATTTGAAAATATTTTCTCAAGAAAAATAATCTGGATTTATTTCAAACTCAAAATTTTGAATTCTACACTGGATTTACGTCGTAACGGGATATTGAACTTCAAAATCCGAGCTCGTTTCAAAAACTGCCAAAAATAGCTCGTTTCGTCTGAAAATAAATTTGGAAGTACTTTCTCGAGAAAAACAATCTGGATTTCTTTCAAAATCACATTTTTAAATTCTACATTGGATTTGCTTCGCAACGGGGTATTGAGCTTCAAAATCCGAGCTCATTTCAAAAACTGCCAAAAATAGCTCGTTTCGTGTGGAAATTTTCTGAAAAGACTATTTTACCCCTCTAATCATCAAAATGAATTTCAAAAGTGGAATTTGGATCCGCTCTGAGATGACCCACTCATTTACATTTCTGTTTTATTAAAAAAACTATTCTTTTATTCCTTTCAATTTTCTTTTTATTTGTTCATTTTTTTTTATTATTATTTATTTTGCGTTTTAGAGAGGTGGGACCCACAAGGTGGTTGCCCAAGCCTCCAGCCCCACTTTCCATTTTTTTCCTCATTTTTCTTTCCCTTTTCCTGTTTCCCTCCTTTTCTTTCTTTCTTTTCTTCCTTTCTTCTTTCTTTTTCCCTTCTTTCTTTCTTTCTTTCTTTTCTCCTTTCTTTCCTCTCCCTCCACTCACGTATGGGATTTTCCAGCCTTCCTTCCTCTCTTCCTTTCCCTCTCTTTTCTTTCCTTTTCTTTCTCCCTTCTCTCTTTCCTTCCCTTTCTTTCCTTCTTTCCTTCCTTCCTTCCTTCTTTCTTTTTCCCCAAGCTCCAGCCTATTCACGTCTACTACATTCATTCACGCTCAGCCTTTTAGCTCCATCATCTCCCATTAACCCATTAAAATGAGAAACTTAGGTCTTTGGTTCATTTTTCTCTAAGTTATAACAAGAGAAGCACATACGGCTGCCAGTTTTTTTTCCTTTCTCTCACACACGCCTTTCACCTTGGCTCTCCCATTCAGCCCCTTGAACTCTCTCCAACTCACGCCTCTCTCTCTCTCTCTCTCTCTCTCTCTCTTTAGCCATCACCTTCAACTCCTTTCACCAGTGCAGCCACCGTTGCAGCCTTGGTGAAGACTTTTCTTGGTGCAACTTCAGCAAACAACCTCCTTCAAGTCCAGGTTCAGCATCAACCTTCTTCAGCCCCCTTTTGGTAGCAGCCAACCGTTGGTTGTGGTCTGGACTTCGGCAGCACTTCCCAGCAGCCACTTCAATCGTCACAGCAGTCACCATCCCTAGCAGCTTCTCCACCTCAAGGTAGCCCCTCCAACCTCCAGCTCCTTGGCTACCTTGGTACCGGCGCCACCCAGATCGCAGTCCATCCGTTGGTGCGGCACATCAGCTCCAACAAGCACAAGCCATCACTCCATCCGGTGATCACTTGCTTCAGTCGGTGCAGCAATAAGCATCAAGCTTATTCCAAAGGAGCTCATACCTCCATTGCTGCTATTTCTCCATTGTCTGCAGCCGAACTCCCAAGGAGACCCTCTTTGGTCTTTTGCTTCAGCCGACTCAAGGTAAGACCCTCACATCGTTAGTGCTTGTTTGATGAAGTTTATGATTTTTTTTTCTTCATTCTGTTATAAATGGTTGTTATAAAAAATACAATATAAAAATCAGTAAGACTAAGTTTATATTGCAAAAAAAAAAAAAAAGATGAAGAAGAAAAGTTTTTTTTTCTTATCTTTTATGTCAAGGCTATCTAGGTGAGAGGATCCATCCGATGGATGGATCAGATCCATCTCACTTGTAGCCAATATCAAAATAAGCATCATACCCTCTCAACTTTTATTTCATTTTCCGTTTATTTTCATGTAGATTATACATTTGTAGGCATTACATTTTTTTTATTTTATTGCTTTATGCATGTTTCATCGGTCTCATTAATATTTACCTAGAGAACCATAGGTTTTGATTTCATGCATGGAGCCCAGTTATTATTTTATGTTTGATTTTTTGTCAATAAATTCTAAAACTTTTGTTATGAATGCCTCTATTTGTCTGAGATTGTCTAACAAAAATTTGGATTGATTTAATGTATATAACACTATTTTAAAAATCAAATCCCAATTCGGGTTTTGAACTTCTCTGAATTTTCAATTTCTGCTTTAGCAGACAAGAACCTCCAGCACCACCCTCGTGGGAGATTCGGATTTTCCTCCAAAAATCACAGTGGATTCATAATCGAATCTACTAATGATCTGAAAATTTTGAGGTTTTTCCAAATAGTTTTGTTCTCTGTCAAAAATAGGATTTCTCAGACCTCTGGGAAAATCGTGATTTTCTTTTGTTAGGGTATAGACAGACTCTAATGCACCGAGTCCGCCAAATCTGTATCTCGTTTAAAAACACTTTCAACATAAAAGTTGTTCCTAACATGTTTTCCTGTCATTGCCCAAAATTTTAGAATTTTTGGAACTGTTGCAGTAGTTTTTCAAAAATTTTATTTTCTGTGTGACAGATTTCAATATCCCGAAATTCTAGAGATTTAGGTCTCTGATAACAGCATGCCCTTTTCCAAAATGTAATCCAAATCCCAGTTATGTAAAAATACAAAATTTTTATATGTTTGTCAGGGATATGTTCCCACAATTTCAACCTTTTTCCGATCTGTTTACTATTTTCCCCATATTTGTTTACCGAAACTTGTCTGTTTCCCCTAAATCCTAGAGTCGCCGGATTCCGATCCAACTTGCCGAAGTGGCACTGCTCCGACCATAGGTCAAAACCAGAAAGTGTAAAAGGAACAAATCATTGCCTTACTGTCCTCTGTCACCCCATAAAATTTGGGAAATTTTTATGGAAGTTTGATATCCTAAATCCCCTTTAGAATCAACATTTTAGGCAAAAATCATAAAATTTAGGGTTTTTATTTGAATTTCCATATTTAAAAATACAAAAAATTGGATTTTCGAGCTCCATTCTGCTTTTAGGGTTATTTTAGGTTTCCATGCCAAATTTGGATTAATTCCATGTTCATTTTCTTTATATGTTAGTTTGTCTTTAAATTCAGAAGCGAAAATCAGGTTAAATTCGATATTTTATGATATTTTCACCATTTTTGGGTTTTTATCATGTACATGATCATGTATAACCACATTAGGATTAATTTCAATGTCATTTTCATTTCATATTTTTTAATTTTATAAAATTTATTTCAGAAAACCCTGGTTTCAAGGCCATAGTCTTGTTATCAGGGGTATTTTGGTCATTTTGACCATAATTTCGAAATTTCAATTTCTAATTCCATAAATTTTCATGCATATCATCATATTTCATCATATTGTATTTGATTTATTTCATTTGATTTTCAAAATTTACAAAAAAAATTTCAAAAAAACCTGATTTCAAGGTCATCAGGGTATTTTGGTCATTTTGATCCCAATTTTGAATTTTCAAGTTTATTTTCAAAATTTATTCATTATTTATCATGTTTATATCAAAGAGGGTATGAATTTGGGTTTATATCAGAATAATATCCGATAATTTCCAATATTTTTTGATAAATTCAGAAAAACCTACATTTTTATGCTAACCTTGTTTTCTAAGTTTTGCAGGAACATTCAAGAAGAAGACTTAGTTATTTCATTTCTTTATTTTATTCAATTCAATGTAAAAATCAATGTAATATTTGGAATAAGATTTACTTTTCTGCTTAGAATAGGACTGCATTGCATATAGTTTAATTTCTACAAATTCAATATCTGAATGTATCATTCATACACATTATTTCAAATCCACTATGGTTTACACGAATGGAATGTGCACAAGCTTTTATGGAGTTTATAAACTCGGTGGGATTCGTATTTATGGCCATAGTCAGAATACGAAGAAAACCAAGATTTATGATCTTCGTATTTGCCACATTCAGCCTACACACTTAGGCTAACTTCAAAAATGCACTTCATTTTTCAAAACTTCAAAAGGATTTCTCAATTCCTCAATGAAATTCCCTTTTCAAATTTATATTCATTCATTCATATCATTCAAATTGCATTGTTTTCAAATTCATTTTCCAATTTCAATTTAAAAAAAAATTCAGTTTTCTCAAGAATTTCCAAGTCTTTCTCATGATCTGATTTTCTCAAAATCCTAAGTTTTCAAATGACACTTCAAAGCATTTCCCAAGTTCAAATCAAGATTTTCCAATGTTTTGAAATTCTCAAATTTCAAAGTCTCAAGTTTTCAAAAAAATCGATTTTCTCAGGTTTTCCATTTTCCTAAGAACCCAGTTTCCTGAGAATCCATTTTTCATTTCAAAAGTCATTTTCCAATGAATTTCTTAGATTTCCTCAGAATTCTCAAATCCAGTTTCTTAGAAAAGAAATTCCAAATTTCAAGAATTGATTTTCCCCAAGATTCAAGTTTTACTAAGAATTCATTTTCCAATCAAATTTCTGATTTCTAATGAAATTCAATGATTTTCCCAGGGATTCCATTTCCAACACTTTTCCAATCATTTTCCAGCATATTTCAATTTTCCAAAGCAAACATCATATTTTATCAAACTTGCATATTTTCAAATATCCATCGCAAATGCCTGATTCTTTGTGTATTCTAGGAAAAATAGAGCATCATTTAGATATTTGAGTCGAGTTAAAGCACGTAATTGATCCTTGGTTCAATTACCCCTGGTAAAGGCGCTAGGAACGATTGAACCTCGTACCGACAGGCGGATCCCATGCCACGGAATTTTCCCGTAAAATTTCAAAACGGAGGCGAGTTAATTTTCAAAACCAATTTTCAAAACTTTGGTCGAGTTTGACTCGTGAAATTCGTTTCTCTCTCGCAAGAGAAGGGGAAAATTTTTGTGATGATAACAGGTTTGGCGACCGTGATGGGACCTGTCTTCGTTTGATCAATTATGTGCTTGACTTAGTTCAATTTTCTAAATCGTGTTCTATGAATTGTCAGCTTTTGTTTCCTGATATCATGTGAACCTAGGAGCCTAGACTTGAACCCAGCTGACATGGTTTGCATGTAGACTAGGCATGGTTTGGTAGGACCATATTGAGGAGAATTATGCATGCTCACTTAGACTTAGGTCTAAAATACAACACTCCTCAATCTAGGACTTGTATGAAAATAATGTTTGCTTCTTCAAAAAATTTCAAAATTCTATCTCTTTAGGACTTAGAGCCCTCTGCTTGCTTGCATGTGATCATATTTCAAAAACCACCCCACCTATGTCTACCCGGTCTTCACGTTGCTGGGCTCTCTTCCAGAACTATAGTTCGGGACAGAGCCTCACAACTGGGCCACTTATTTGGGCTAACCCCCCCTGCCACGTACCAAGGGCCATAGTCCAACGTATATCGGCAGGTGCTCAAGGATGTTGGGAAAACACAAGCTTAGAACCAGAGATAAATTTTTATGCCACGTACATCGAGCCTCGGCTCGAGTATATTGGCATAACTGGATTGGACACAGTTGATCTGAGCCTAGAGTCAGGATTAGGGTTCTAAAGCTCTTTCAAAATTGATGCATTTAGAGTCAGCTTCTTAGGGATTGCCGTATGTGCATAATTGTTTGTAATTGAATGTATGATATTCATTTTCGCCTTATTTTCTCATATTTTTCCCAATTTTTCCAAAATACCAAACAATTTTCCAAAATACCTCATTTTTCATCTTTTATGAAATATCTCCTTTTTCTCAAAAACCCTAGACGATTTTTTTCAAATTATCCACCTTTTCTTCAAAACTCCAGGTTATTTTTCATTCTTTCATTCCTTTGGACTTTGAATTTTCAGCATTTCACTTTATCTTGCCTGCAATTTTCAAAATTCTTGTATTTTTTTCAAAGTCTAATTCCAATCTTCCTATCTTTCAGTCTAATGACATTCAGTCAGTTCAACTCTTTCTTTCTTGAGGGTCACATCTTCTATGAGGTGCGACAAAGTCTTCCCGAGCATCAAGCTCTCAGCACCGGACCCTTCTTCCCCCGGTGGTACTACATTTGGTTCAAAAACTTCTCTCATATGTTTCCGGACCACTTGAGCGATTGCGAGTTGGAACTGGCATCTACAGTGGGGAAGTTGACAGTCAACGACAATCTGATTCATGCGCTGGCAGAGCGATGGAATCCACGTACCTGCACGTTCTGGTTTCCGTGGGGCGAGATGACACTACTGATGAATGAATTTTCAGAGATCAGGGGACTGCCTGAGCCAGCCGTTCAGCCTGGAGATCCGTTAAAGCAACAATTTCTAATTAATGTCAAGGGTCTGGACCCTAAAGATGTCGTGGCTCACATGACAGGGCGTAAGTCTTGGCCACTGATTGAAGAAAATGAGAATGAGTATGTGAGCCTGATCGAGATCTACCGGCAGTATGGAGAATTCACAGAAGTCAGGTCGTTGTCCAGGACAGCTCGAGAGAGAATTCAGCATGCGAGGGTTTTGTGTATTGTGGGACTTGCTTTATTTCTAGATGGACAAAATTATGTGGATGTCAGAATAGTTCAGCTTTTGAGAAGATGGGGAAGTCGACAGACCAGCCGTTTCTCGATAGCCATGGCCGCGCTTGCTTTTCTATACAGAGGACTGACCCACTTCACACTTGGAGAGTCCATCTTAGTCGAGGGATTATGCTCTTCAGTCTTGGTTCCTTCAGCATGTGCCGACTAGAGCGAGTTCGTTCAGATATAACGGCAAGGAGCTCCATCCAGTTGCGCGATATCGGTTCCTGATTGATTATCTGCAGGAAGAGGAGGTGGTATGAGACTATTTTGATCGAGAATTATCGCCTCCCAGATACACATATGCATATGGCAAGAGATTCAAGCTGCTTGGTCCATTTTTATGCGCCTACTATCATCCAAAGTGGTGTGTTCGACCGTTTTCTCAGAGGCAGAAGCGCATAGAAATGCATCTACTATCAGAGGTTATGCCAGAGTTCAACCTTGCACCAGCGTAGTGGTCTGGAATATACCATTCTGCCAGAAATGACTGGGATTCTTTCATCATTCTCACTCTTTTCTTCGATCCCTGTGTATCTGTTGATCGTTAAGAGTGGTGGTAGACTGTCTATATGCACCCTTGTGATCATCGCAAAATTTTTTCCTCGTAATATTCTCTCTCTTCCTTCTCTTTTCCTTTCTAACCTTTATTTCCTCATTTTGAAGGGAGAAAATAAAAAGGCAAAAAGAAAGAGAGAGGAGAAAAGAAAAGAAGAGAAGAGGAATTCTTTTGCGGGGTCTTACTTGACCTTAATTTTGAAAACATTTAGAAAATAACTCGCCTCCGTTTTGAAATATTTGCGGGAAAACTGGGAGACGGGATCCGCTCGTCGGTACGAGGTTCGACCGTTCCTGGCGCCTTTACCAGGGGTAATCGAACCAAGGGTCGAATTCATGCCTTTTGCTTTGCTAAGAAATTATTTAAGAATTTATCCTAAGTCTAAATGCACAAAGAATCATGCTTGTACGAATGCAAATATGTATGCTCTTTTTGAAAATGTTTTGAAGAATTTCCAAGTGTTTCTGAGATGAATCTGCTGATAGAATGAAGAAATGGTTTCTAACTTAGAACTTAAGATTAAAAAAGTTCTAAGTTTTTGGAAATAATCAAGAGCTTGGGAAAATAAATCTGGATTTGGAAAATGATTTTGAAGTTTTGAGATAAAAGAAGAAGAAAGGAATTTTCAAAGTCATAAATGGACTTTGAATCAGAATAGAAATGAAAATGGAATTGCATTCTAACTTTGAAGTTCGAAATCAGAAGGAAAGATAGAATTGGGAAATCTGAATAAAAATTGAGAAATGGAATTGATTTAAAAGTTGGAATTTCAAGATGAAATCCGAATCCAAGATCTGGATTCTGAATAGAGTTCAAAGTTGAATTTTGAATTTAGGATCTGAAATGGGAACTTGATTTGAAATCTGGAATGAAATGGAATTGGTTTTAAGAATTGAAATTAAAGTGGAATTTGGATTTGGAATTTTGAATGGAATTGGATTCAAGATTTGGAATCCAAGATGGTATTTGGATCTGAAATCTGAGATCCAAGATAGGGTTGGACTCTGGATCCTAAGATGGAATTGGATTTGAAGTCTGAGATCCAAAGTAGAATTGGATTCTGGATCCTAGAATGGATTTGGATCTGAAGTCTGAGGTCCAATGTAGAATGGGGATCTAGATCCTAAGTGGAATTTGGATCTGTAATCTGAGATCCAAAGTGAAATAGGATTCTGGATCCTAAAGGGGAATTGGATCTGAAGTCTAAGATCCATAGTGAAATTGGATTCTGGATCCTAAAGGGGAATTGGATCTGAAATCTAAGATCCAATATGAATGCTGAATCCTGGATCCTAAAATGGATTTGGACTTGTTAAATTCAAAAGATGAATTAAGAACTTCCAAGTTTAAATTGAACTTGGAAAATGAAATTTAGAATTTTGAATATACAAATGAATTTCAAAGTAAAATTGGACTTTGAATTTCGGGGCTTGAATTTGGAATTCAGAAGAGGAATCAAGAATTTCAAAGTTAAATTAAACTTTGAGTTTGATTGGAGTTTTGAATATAAAATGAATTTGGAATTTCAAAGTCAAATTGAACTTTGAAATCTGATTTGAATTTGAATATATAAAAAAATGACTTTGAAATCTCAAAGTTAAATTGAACTTTGAGATTGAAAATGAAATTGAATTTGAAAATGAAAGTATGAATTGGATTTTATAAGAACTGAAGATAGATTGAGGAAGATATTTATATCACTTGGAGTTTTTGAAAAAGGAATTTTGAAAACATGACGCAGTTCTATCCTAAATTATGAATGAATTTAAAGAATTTGAAATTGGATTTTGAAAAGCTATTCCATTATTTAAATGAATTAAAAATGAGGTTGAAGACATAATACATCCCTGACTATGTTCATTGAATGTATTTTGTAATAACTACATTTAAATTCAAGTGAAGAATAAAATACATTTTTTGTGTTTTTATAGAATTTAAAATGAGATTAACTCTAATATACCCTGACTATGGCCATTGGTATATATTTTGAGTTAATTTTAAGTTAAATTCTGATAAAATAAGAAAATATTTAAGGAAAATATGATGAATTTTGAAAATGGATCCAGTGTTATTTTGTAAAAGATAAAAATGCTAAGTTTTGTCCACACCCTGACTATGGCCATTGATGTGGATCATCAACATAATATCAATTACCTCTTACGAAATGGTGCACGTGCCATTCGTGTTTCACCATTGTGAGAATTTGAGAAATAAAGGAAAATGCATGAGAACAAGCAATTTATAATGTATATACATGCTCGTACATTCTAATCTAATACCAAAATATAGAAATTTCATTGATGTTTAGCTATTACAAACTTGAAATTAATTTAAGATTATAAGAAAATAGCAATTTCTATATATTTCCTGCAAAACTCTTAATTAGTCCAAAAGCACATGAAGAACAATTTACATGACAGCATATTAGACTTAAGAGATTACTCCTGAAGCTATTAGGTATATACATCTTTACATTATTGAAAATGCAAGGTAAATGATGCAATCTATGTTAGAGTGATAGGTTCAAGTTAATTTACACATGAGAACCGATATAATGCCTTAAGGTAACTAAAATAGACATTGAAATCCGTAAAAGATGTCCTAAACTATATGATATGGGCTAAATATCATGTACATAGGTATTGGAGGTGTTGTAGTGAGGTAAAGAGCAGCATTGTAGGCTGCTGTGTAAGTGGGTAAGCTAAACCGCAGGGGTAGCTATGAGGGTAGGCTGGCAGTTGCAGCCAAGTGATGTTTAGTGTAATGGGAAATGCTAATGATGGAGATGATGTTATGAAGGTGCTGATATGACTGTAATGAAAGTGTTGTTGGGGGGGGGGGGGAGGGGTATGAGTGTTGTATGGTGGAAATTTATGCTGAAAATGGGTTCTAACTTCTATGGGTTATAATACAGGAGAAATCATATATGGTACATAAGTAAGGTGTAGCTAATGGTGCAGTAGTGATAAAGAAAGTATAATCAATGAAGAATTCAGCAACTGGTGGATATGGAAAAAGGTTAGACGTAATGAATGAAGACAAAACTGAGAACAAAATAAAGTGAAAGGAATGCTATGAATTTGATTTTGGATAACGGAACTCGAGCATGGAATGCAGTATGGACACAGCAAAATACAGTACAATCCAGCAAACTAACTTTTAAGCATTTAGCAGCTGCTTCCTCTTTCGATAGAATTTCCCATATCACAAAATGCCTTTGACCTTTTGAGTGATAAAAATTTGTTTCATTTCAAATTCCACAATATTTGAAGAAATCTTATAGAAGCACATCTGTTATACCTTATTCCTTTCTATGGGTTGCTCTGATGGAAAGATCTAGTTCTTTTACAGTTACAAATTTGCATGACATTGACAACAGGGAAGCTGTGACTTCATAAATTCATTGTTCTATATAAAGAGATTTTGATATATGACCCCTCTAAACCTTGAATATACCCCCCCTCCACAATTGATATTCCTATCCAACTTACCTACTGAAGTA
Organism: Nuphar pumila; assembly: GCF_984573655.1. Classification (NCBI taxonomy): domain Eukaryota; kingdom Viridiplantae; phylum Streptophyta; class Magnoliopsida; order Nymphaeales; family Nymphaeaceae; genus Nuphar; species Nuphar pumila. Next base: position 56,072,580 of record NC_143260.1, read on the forward strand.
CATATTGGATTGTCCTTCTTTTTAAGACAAATCTTAAGATTTATTCAGAAATAGACTGTAATTTTTCCCTCAAATATCAAGATTTCTGATGGCTGGGTATTGCCCCTAGAGTGTTTAATATAGTTCAGACATGTAGATCTTCACGCTGTGGGATTGACAAACATGCAACAATCGGGGTCGAACGACCCCAACACAAATAGAAAGATGTAGAATCTAAATATAGGATGGAAACTAAGAGATGGAACATCAAACAGAAAATAAAATGAGCAAACAAGAGAAAGAAGAAACCTGAATAAGCCAATCGTGAATGAGAAAAGTAAACTTAATGTAACATGTTATATAATCTTGTATGTAACATCATAATCTGTAAACGAAAATAACCTCATGACTACAAGAAAATAAATAATGAAACTGGATTAGCTATAGGGATTAACTATTTACAAGGTAACTAACATAAATATCATGATGAATCAGGGTTGATATATTACAACGATTAATCAAACAAGAAGAAAAGAAAGGCAGAAAGAAAAAAAAAAACTTGGATTAAGTTTGAATTTCACATACCTCCCAACTGCAGATTTTAGCTCACCATATGATCAGGGATATAACCTGCGAGCTTGACCCTATCTCCAGGCCATGCCATGACTTATGGCTGTGATGGGACTTTCTATATAAAGACGAACCAACAGATTTAGTAAAATTGCAGAAGGAAAATATTTCCTAATCAGCGTATTGTTCACGAATGACCACCATATTGATGGCATGAAAAGACCATCTCATTCTTGAAAACATTGAAATAGCCTTTGACGATCCTCTGTTCTATGTATTCAGAAAAAAAAAGGAAATATCAATCCTGTAACAACGAGCTCCATTATGACATATTCCCCACCATTGAATTTAACAGAGATCTTCAACATAAATAATAACGAGAGTTTTGGGAGAATGACGTTGTTGAACCCTCTATTACAGCGAATATATCCTTTAATTATAAAAAGGTGATCCAGTTAATGGGGTGAGACAAAAATGTCAAGAATCATCAAAAAGGGGTTCCAAGACACAAACCTGAACATTATCCGATACAAAGGAAAATAAAAGAAAGGAACTTAGACTAAAATCAAATGCGATGAGCAGATGCTATAATACTGTTAATAAGATGACAGATAGACGTTAAAAAAAAATATGAACGAAACCAAATCAGAATTCAAATGAATCATATAGAATTCCTGAACCCGATAGCATGAAAAGAAATAAACCGAAAAGAATTCAAATGATGAATCTAAAAAAAAAGAAATACAATAAAATTAGAACAAGGAATCAAACATCACGCTGAAACATGAATCATAAGGGAAATTAGGCTACAAACGGGGAATAATAGAAAGATGAATCAAACTGAAAAGGGGAAAATAACCTAAACTCAACTATAAATTTTGATTCAGATGAAACGCAAAGGGGTGTTGAATCTAAATAATAAAAAAAAGGGAAGGATGTTGGAATACATTCCATTTGCTGTAGCATTAGGTGGATCGGCATTGCTATGTGCGAGCCGATCCTACCTATTTTGCATTTGTAATACACAGTAAAGAGAAAAACGATAGAGAGATGGAAAAATAACAATGCTTGGAGAAAGCATTATGAGCTGTAGGAAAAAAAAATCTTTCAAAAAAGGGGGGGGGGGGATCGATACTTACTATGGTTCCGTTGGAGTTCTGAAGGATGGAACGAAGGTTTTCTCCTCTATCGTAGAGGACTCTCTACTACCAAAGAAGAAGAGAAGATTCCTTCAATAGCTTTGAAAGAGACCCAGGGGGGGGAAAGTACCTAGAGGAGGAAGCAAAAGAGGAAGAAAGAATTGGTGGAGGGGTAAAGACCCTCCGCTATGATGCGTGCTTCCACTGGATTTTTTTGGAGGTTGCCGACAACTCTTTGCTTCAGCTTGTTTGCAGGGATTATGAGGGAAGAAGGAGAAGAATAACGCTCCAGCCTGTTATCATTGCCAACATTGGGAGTCCAGCTCAAGTGAAACGAAAGGGGTATCCTGCAGATCGACTTCTTGAGCAATTCTTGATTTAATGGAGTTTTGGTTCGAGGAAAGAACGAAAAGCCTCCGATACATAGCAGATGCGCTGAAACTCTAGGGGTTCATATCAGAGAATGAGGGGGACGAAGAGGCGATTAAAAGATCGTGAAGAAGGGTGCGGTGGTAGGGTGAAAACGGGTCCTCCATGAAGAAAGCCTTCGTGCCTTTTTAAAGAAGACAAGGAAAATTCTGGAAGGGAGGAGTTCGTTGAAGATGGGAGGCTGGAGATTGTGATGGTCCAGAGATGGCTTCAGAGAGAGGGCGCATTGGAGAGAGAGGGTTTGGAGGATGTAGGGTTTCGTTGGAGAGAGAGAGTGAAGAGAGAAATGGAGGGGGGCGGCCATCCATCCTATTTCCAAGGTCGCTCGAAGAGAAACCCTAAAAAGGGTTCTTTTGTAAAAAAAATTGTTTTTTCCAAAAAGAGGCTCCGTGTAAAAGATTTTTCATAAAAATGGTTTTAAATTGATCTTTTTAGCAAAATTGATTTAGAAAGCTTAAACTAATTTGTTTTTCTCGTAAATTTTCCAATTTTTTTGGTTTTTTGCGTTATTTTTCAATTTTTTTGTATTTTTTTAGGGTAAAATCCTAGATTTTTATGAGAAACCAAAAGGTCAAAACTAATTTTTGTGTTTTTGTAAAATATTTACAAAAGGGAGTTTTTTCTCAGAATTTAAAAGCTATTTTGAGGAAATTTCTTCAGAAATGGGTTTTGATCCGAATTTTTGGAGGAAATATGGATTTAAAGTGCTGGATTCGGATCCGAAATTAATTTTGAATATAGCTTTATGGAATTTAATTCAGAGAATCTGAAGAAATGACTTGATTTTCTCAGAAAACGGGGTTAGGGGCAAAAGGGTCATTTTTACAAAACTTTGAAAAATTTGGGGTGTTCACAGATGCCCCTCTTTGTTACTAAGCCGGTTGAGAGCCAAGCTTAGTGGCAAAGACAACACTCCAAATTTTGAAAATGCCCCAGTGAGCAGGTCTGAACTGGGTGTGGAAGAATTATTTTGAAAATATGGCTTTTCAGGCTTAGAACCTTATCCTGAATGGTTTTGGGGAGACGAAATCCTCGAAATGATATGATTGAGTAAAAGATGAGGAAATCGTGATGGGACTTTAGATGGAAATTCTGAAATGGTGGGAAATGAGAATTTTGATCAGGTCTCGTGGGTGAGACAAGATACTCTTATCGAAATGATTCAGGTTTAGCCCTTAACCTGGATGAGACGAAAATATATCAAGATGAATTTGAAATGAGGAAAGGAATACACGAGGGTCTTGATGGGACATTTTTGGAAAATATCTTGTGAAATGAAGCTCAAGTGGAATCCTATCCTGGATGGATATACAAAGCATGGGTTCCTTGATGGGAAGAACCATGATGGGATTGAAAGAAAACATCTCGTTAGAACGAGGAATCTCGTTGGAACGAGTCTCAGGTTTAACCCAAACCTGAAAGGAAGATACCTTGCGAAGCGAGGTTCCAGATTAACTCTTAACCTAAATAGGAAATCTTCCATACGGATTTCTCAAATGGAGAAACCATAATGGGACCTTTGGAACTTGGACGAAAAAATCTGAAAGGGATTTTACGAGAGGAGGAAAATATAGGGTTCCCTAAAGCTTCGAAAAGGGGAAGAAATTGGGCGTCTCATTGTTAAGACTGAAATAGCTTTTGAAATCTATGACCTCTCGTAGGGGGTTCAGGTTTGACCCTTATCCTGAGTGGAGGAAATCTACCATACAGGTTTCTCAAAAATGAAGAAAGCACGATGGGACCTTCGGAATTTGGACGAACAAATTCGAGAGGGGTTTTTGCGAAAGGAGGAAATATAGGGTCCCTAAAGCTTTGAAAAGGGGAAGAAATTGGGCGTCTCATTGCTGAGACTGAAGTAGCTTTTGAAATCAAATGATCTTTCGTGAATGGTTCAGGTTTGACCCTTATCCTGAGTGGGTCATCCATACAAAATTCTTCAATGAGAAAACCGTGATGGGACAGGAAAAGATACTTTCTTCAGAGACAACTCTTTTTGGGAAATATAAACAACGCTAGGTTGCATCAAAAATTGATATTGAATGTTTATTTTATTCTTGGAATAGCTAGAAAATTTTGCCAATAAGATAAAATCATAGTAGATTCAAATGCTTGGAAATGTGCGCGTATGTGCAAAAGATATTCCATCTTTTACCTAGAGTATTTCACCCAAATGAGATTAACTCCTCAGTTCTAAGAGTCAGATTCAAATTTTTAGCGCTGATGATTTTCTTCAAGGAAGCTATCCATTTCCTTGATATGAGAATAGAAGAAATATTTTTAATTTCATAAAAGCAAGTAATGAAAAGATATTTGTAAAGGAATTTTGCATGAGAAAATATGACTTCTGGTAACTTTGGCACTTTGATATCTGGGTGTTTTCCCATGATGATCTTTTTGCACTCTTTTTGAGTCATTGGGCTTTCTCGGTTTTTCACATCATCCTTCATTTGGATGTCCTGACTTTTCTCTCTTTTTCAGGGAAGGGTACGTCACAAACTCCTTCATCTTGGAGATGCTCCGATCCTTCTTTTTCTCAGGGATTATATATGATGACATTGGCTCAAAAGGTCTTTAGATGATAGCAGAAATCAAATATCTTTTAGGGTTTGTCGGTAGGTTCATCACACTCGCCTTCATCTCGACGGTGATCTGAATTTTCCCTTGAAGGATCCGTCACAAACTCCGTCATCTTGGAGGTGTTTCAAATCTTCTTTGGCCCCGGGGGTCTACTCGCTTAATTCGCCTTCATCTTGGCGACAATTGAGAGATCCCTTTTGCGGATATTTGATTACAACTTTTAAATGAAATGAGAAGATATGGGTTGAGTGGATTCTTTTTATAGCTCAAGATATTTCCACTGCCTGATTGCCAGAAAGTCATTTTAAAACATGCGCCATAGCCAGGATCAATATCAATTCGCTTTTGGCTTTTCAACATCATTGAATATTTCTTTCACTGATCATATCGAGGACATTTCTTATATCCTTTTGGTTGATCAACAGGAAAAGATTTTGAATCTTACCTCTTGTTTGCAAAGAAGCTTTACACTTTTGAAAAGAAATACTAGAGGTAATCTGAGAAAATTCTTTTTGTGGAGTAAGAATATTTAGAATCAACAAATGCTTTTAGCAAATTGGCATAATGATCCAGAATTCTTTTGTGAAATAATCACTCAATATGAATTTTGATAGGACTTTTAACTGAATTTTTTGGAGAAAATGACATGAAAATATTGGTTTTATCAGACAACATTGGCTCAACAGGGACTCAACCTAAGAGTCATAAAGAATATTGGATCCGTAGGGATTCATCCTATAGATTGAAGTTTTGAAAAATGAAGTTTAATTTAAAAGGAGTTCAACCTAAGAATTTTGCAAAAAAATTTATAGCTAATAAGAATTTATCTATAGAATGAATTTTCAAAGAACGAATTTGGTTCAATAGGATTTCAACCTAAGAACAGCAAAAGAAATATGAATCAGTAGGACTTTATCCTTCAGATTGATTCTTTTGAAAAATGATTTTTTTGGTTCAATAGGAATTCAACCTAAGAACCACCAAAGAATACACATTAGTAGGAATTCAAACTACAGATTTACTTTTTGAAGAATGAATGTGGTTCGATAGGAATTCAGCCTGAGAACTGTAAAAAGAATATGGATTAGTAAAAATTCAACCTACAGGTTAAAATTTTGGAAAAACGATTTTTAGTTTAATAGGAGTTCAACCTAAGAACAGCAAAAGAATATAGATCGGCAGGAATTCAACCTACAGACTGAAATTTTGGAGAAAAATGAATTTTGGTTCAGTAGGAATTCGACCTAAGAACCGCCAAAGAATATGGATTAGTAGGATTTCAACCTACAGATTTACTTTTTGAAAGATGAATTTGGCTCAATAGGAATTCGACCCAAGAACTGCGGAAGAATAGAGATTAGTAGGAATTCAACCTATAGATTGACTTATGAATTATCTGAAGGTGATTCAAAATGAGAACTGCGAATTAGTAGGAGTTCGACCTAAAGATCGCGGATCAGTAGGAGTTCAGCCAAAAGATCGATGGAAGTAATGGTCCTAAAGGTTTTCAACCTAAGGACTACGAATCAGTAGGACTTCAACCTAAAGCTCGCTGATCAGTAGGGGTTCAGCCTAAAGATCGAAAGAAATGGTCCTAAAGGATTTCAACCTAAGGACTGCGAATCAGTAGGACTTCAACCTAAAGCTCGCTGATCAGTAGGGGTTTAGATTAAAGATCGAAAGAAAAGGTCCTAAAGGATTTCAACCTAAGGACTGCGAATCAGTACGACTTCAACCTAAAGCTCGCTGATCAGTAGGGGTTCAGCCTAAAGATCGGAAGAAAAGGTCCTAAATGATTTCAACCTAAGGACTGCGAATCAGTAGGACTTCAACCTAAAGCTCGCTGATCAGTAGGGGTTCAGCCTAAAGATCGGAAGGAAAGGTCCTAAAGGATTTCAACCTAAGGACTGTGAATTAGTAGGACTTCAACCTAAAGCTCGTTGATCAGTAGGGGTTCAGCCTAAAGATCGAAAGGAAAGGTCCTAAAGGATTTCAACCTAAGGTCTGCAAATCAGTAGGACTTCAACCTAAAGCTCGCTGATCAGTAGGGGTTCAGCCTAAAGATCGGAAGGAAAGGTCCTAAAGGATTTCAACCTAAGGACTGCGAATCAGTAGGACTTCAACCTAAAGCTCGCTAATCAGTAGGGGTTCAGCCTAAAGATCGGAAGAAAAGGTCCTAAAGGATTTCAACCTAAGGACTGCGAATCAATAGGATTTCAACCTAAAGCTCGCTGATCAGTAGGGGTTCAGCCTAAAGATCGGAAGGAAAGGTTCTAAAGGATTTCAACCTAAGGACTGCGAATTAGTAGGACTTCAACCTAAAGCTCGCTGATCAGTAGGGTTTCAACCTAAAGATCGGAAGGAAAGGTCCTAAAGGATTTCAACCTAAGGACTGCGAATCAGTAGGACTTCAACCTAAAGCTCGCTGATTAGTAGGGGTTCAGCCTAAAGATCGGAAGAAAAGGTCCTAAAGGATTTCAGCCTAAGGACTGCGAATCAATAGGATTTCAACCTAAAGCTCGTTGATCAGTAGGGGTTCAGCCTAAAGATCGGAAGGAAAGGTCCTAAAGGATTTCAACTTAAGGACTGCGAATCAGTAAGACTTCAACCTAAAGCTCACTGATCAGTAGGGGTTCAGCCTAAAGATCAGAAGGAAAGGTCCTAAAGGATTTCAACCTAAGGACTGCGAATCAGTAGGACTTCAACCTAAAGCTCGCTGATCAGTAGGGGTTCAGCCTAAAGATCGGAAGGAAAGGTCCTAAAGGATTTCAACCTAAGGACTGCAAATCAGTAGGACTTCAACCTAAAGCTCGCTGATCAGTAGGAGTTCAGCCCAAAGATTGGAAGAAAAGGTCCTAAAGTATTTCAACCTAAGGACTGCTAATCAATAGGATTTCAACCTAAAGCTCGCTGATCAGTAGGGGTTCAGCCTAAAGATCGGAAGGAAAGGTCCTAAAGGATTTCAACCTAAGGACTGCGAATCAGTAGGACTTCAACCTAAAGCTCGCTGATCAGTAGGGGTTCGGCCTAAAGATCGGAAGAAATGGTCCTAAAGGATTTCAACCTAAGGACTGCGAATTAGTAGGATTTCAACCTAAAGTTCGTTGATCGGTAGGGATTCAGCCTAAAAGATCGATCGGATTAAGAAGGAATTTTGGTTCAAGAGGGATTTAACCGGTGAGCCATATTGGTTTGACAGGGGTTCAACCTACGGGCTTTTGATTCTATAGGAATTCAACCTAAAGATCTCAATTTGAGAAGAAAGGATTCAACTTGTGGATTGAAATAGACCATCATAGTTAAGCTGTATGTGGCCTGATTTTTCAGGATTAACCCCTTATCCTGAATGGGAAAGAAATAAAATTTTGGCAAGAATTGATAAAAGGTTTGATAAAGAATCAAAAGAATCAGCAAAGCTTGAAAAATTGATAAAGAAAAGATTTGGCAGAGATTAATGAAGCTTTAAAAGAGGAGGAAAGACATTCAAGACTATCCCTTATTTTAAAGAAATAAGGACCTCGTAGGATGAGGTTTCAGGTTTATCCCTTAACCTGAAGGGGAGGAGAAAAATAAAAAATAATACCTCATTAAATGGAGGCATCAGGTTTATCCCTTAACCTGAAAGGGTAAGATTTTGAAATAAGAATTTGACAAGAAGAATTAATAAAAATGAATGAATAAAATAAAATTTGATAAAGATGAATAAAACTGATAAGACTGAAAAGAAGATTTGATAAATGAAAATTTGATAAAAGTTGAGAAAAGATTTGATCCTGCCTGCATATGGGATCTTTACAATGAGAGAAGAAAATGAGAAAATCATTTTTTTTTGGAAAGAAAGATTAACCGCGAGAGCTAATCTTTGAAAGGGGATCATTCATGAGAGATCATCATGAGGGTTAATTTTTTGAAGTAATGATTTGAAAATCAATTTGTAGAAAATATGATCAACACGAGGGTAGATATTTGAATGTAATGATTCAAAATCAATTTTTTAGAAAATATGATCAACGCGAGGGTTGATCTTTGAATGCAATGATTTGAAATCAATTTGTAGAAAATATGATCAACACGAGGGTTGATATTTGAATGTAATGATTCAAAATCAATTTTTTTTAGAAAATATGATCAACACAAGAGTTGATGTTTGAATGCAATGAAATCAATTTTTGGAAAATGAGATCAACACAAGGGTTGATCTTTGAAATGCAATGATTCGAAATCAATTTGTAGAAAAATATGATCAACACGAGGGTTGATCTTTGAATGTAATGAAATCAAATTTTGGAAAATGAGATCAACACAAGGGTTGATCTTTGAATGTAATGGTTCGAAGTCAATTCTTTGGAAAATATGATCAACACAAGGGTTGATCTTTTGAAATGCGATAATTCGAAATCAATTTTCAGAAAATATGATCAACGCAAGGGTTGATCTTTGAAATGCAATGATTTGAAATCAATTTGTTAGAAAAATATGATCAACACAAGGGTTGATCTTTGAAAAAGGTTGTAATAAAATATTTGAACTAAAATTTTCATGATTTTTGAAAGACCCTCATAGGTAATATCATTTCTCTCATGAATGATGTCAGGATTGTCTCGTATTTTTGAAAAGAATAGGAATTTGGTGGCAAAAGAATACCTTGAAGTGTAAATGAAAATTTAAACAATAAAAGGTGCCCCAATATTGTGAAAAGAAATAAGAATTGAACCTCAAAGAAAGGAAATTGACATTTCATTTATAAGCAAAACTGATAGAAAAGACTGAAATATTTACAAGTATCTTTGACCAAAAGGTCGCAAAAGACTCGGGCTGACTTGCCCTTACAGGATGGTTGGATAAAGAAAATGGAGGATAACAGAAAAGACTTCTAGTGTCATCAGTCTTTTGATCAATCTGAAAGAGGCTATGTCAGGACGGCGGGCTGCTCTTCAGTTTTCTCCTCTATCAGAAGGTGTTTATCGATGCACTCCTGGACGATATTTTTCAGAACGAAGCAATGCTCTGTGTCGTGCCCCACTGCTCGATGATACTTGTAGAACTGTTCCTTGAAGCTGCCCAAGACTACTGAAGGATCGACAACTTTTGGTAGACGAATCATATTCTTTGTGAGCATATATTCCAGAACCTCATCGAGTGTCTGCTCCAAAGGGGTGAATTCGCGGTCAGGACCCCAATCCTTGCGCTTTGGTTTTTCCTGATTCTTTTCTCGCTGCTGAGAATTAGGTTGGGAGGGCTTATTGTTGTTGGAAGACCTTCCTTTTTGACCTCTGAATCCTTTTGAATCGCTGACATGATCATCCTTGTTACCCTTGTTGTCGGATGAGGGACCAGCGGAAAGAGTGAAATGGGCTTTCTTCTTTGCATCTTGATTGCCCCTTGCCAGAGTGGTGACATCATAGACTCCGTTATCTATTCCCATTTCGAGCCATTCAGCTCGCTCAGTCAACTCAATAAATGACTTGGAAGGGTATGGGAAAATGAGGCTTTTCAGAGGTTAAGAGAAGTTATTGAGGATGAGTTGAAGGGCATGCTCTTCTGAAATGAGGGTTCTCATCTTGTTGCAGGTATCTCTCCACCTACGGATGAAATCTATGGCCTTTTCTTTGTCATCCTGCTTCAAATTGCATAAGTGATTGAAGGTTGGCGGTGCCTCAGTATTGAACATGAACCGCTCTAGAAACAGGTTGACAACTTTATCGAAATCTCGCAGCTCAACAGGGTTGATGTGTTCCGCATACCACTTAGTTGCTACGCCCTCCAAACTGCGAGGAAAGCACAAGAAGAGGGCCCGATTGTCTTCACTGAACCTGGCACATTTGGCAAAGAACATTGCGAGATGGGCCTTTGGGTTGTCGGACCCATCGAACTTAATAAATTTTTGAGGGAGATCTTCCAAGCTGCTGTCCCCATCTAAACCAAGGTAGAAGTCTTGTCTGGTATATACCCTCTTTCCCTTATCTCGAATCTGTAGATCTTTGACCATCTTAGTCAATACTTGAACTGAATCTTCTGTCCGGGTTCAATCTTTAGGCTTGTTGACTGATTCAGGTTCTTCTGCCGCTTTCTTGGGCTGTCGCAGATGTTTTGGGATGAACACAAACTGTTCTTCTTCGGAATCCTCTTCTGCTGATTCTGTGCCCTCAGATGTGTTGTCCTGCTGGACCCTCTTCTTGTTCATCCTGACATGCTTCTTCACTGGCTTTCTCTTGGTCTTGCTCTTAGAGGATGTCTTCTTTGAACTTGCCCCTCCTTGCTCAGACATCATCTTTGCCATCATTTTTTGAAAGATCTTATACATTGCCGGGTCAACATCATCTTCCTCTGAATTATGTTTTTGAGACAATCTGGAAGAGTTTATTTCTTCCACTTCGCTGTCATTGTGCTGCTGAGCTGCCCTTCTTCTTGCTCTTGTTTGAACCATGATGAAATGTTGACGTTTTCACTGATGAATAAATGGAGGGTTTTTAGAAAAGATCTAGGAAGGAAATTTTAATAAAGGAAGAAATCACAATTTGACAATGAAAATATCCCATTACGAGGGATCGGGTTGTCACCAAAATTTGCGACAACTGCATTGTTTTTATGAAAAGGGATAAACAAGTAAAATATGAACAAAGATTTAATTTTGAAAAGGACATCTCCTGACAAAAGATGTTTTATTGTAAATGAGGGTAAGGAATAGAATATAGAAAAGGATTTCAGAAATTTCGAAGAATTGCAGGCAGGATTTAGAAGAAATTAAGAGAAGAAAAAGAAAATACACCTGGGTTTTAAAATAAAGAGGAAATTTTGAATAATATATACCCAGGGTTTTGAAAAAAATATAGGGAATATCATACAATCATAGATATACAAACAAGGATGCACAAACAGCACTCCCTAGAGGCTGACTCTAAATGCAATATTTTGAAATGGCATGTAGGACCTTAATCCTAACTCTAGGGTTCAGATCATCTGATTCCAATCAAGATATGCCGATATACCCAAGCCGAAGCTCGAAGTACGTGGCATAGAAATATTCCTCCGGTTCTAAGGTAATGGCTTCCCAACATCCTTGAGCACCTACCGATATACCTCGGACTATGGCCCTTAGGTATGTGGTAGGTGGGCGCGAACCCAAATAAGTGGTCCAGTTGTGAGGCTCTCTCCCGAACTATGGTTCAGTGAGACAGCCCAGCAACGTGAAGACCGGGACAATGTAGGTAAGGAGGTTTTCAAAATATGCTCAACATGCAAGAAATCAAATGACTCTAATTGCAAGTCCTAAAGATATAGATTAAAATGAAGAGAAGCATACACTTGCATACATTGTTTGCATTCAATCCCTAAAATTGAGGAGAGTTGTATTTAAGACCTAAGTCTAATGTGAACATGAAATAATCTCCTCAATATGGTCCTACCAAACCATACTTAAATCCTATATGCAATGATGTCAGCTTAGGACAAAATCTAGGCCCCTAAGGTTTGCATGGAAATATAGCTGACATTTTGAAGAATAAAGACTTAGATAATGTCAAAGCAAAAGAAAAAGGCATAATTCGACCAGACGGAGACGAGTCCCATCACGGTCGCCAAAACTGTGATCATCGCAAAAAATTTTCCTCTCGTAATATTCTCTCTCTTCCTTCTCTTTTCCTTTCCAACCTTTATTTCCTCCTTTTGAAGGGAGAAAATAAAAGGGCAGAAAAAAAGAGAGAGGAGAAAAGAAAAGAAGAGAAGAGAAATTCTTTTGCGGGGTCTCACTTGACCTTAATTTTGAAAACATTTAGAAAATAACTCGCCTATGTTTTGAAATATTTGTGGGAAAACTGGGAGACGGGATCCGCTCATCGGTACGAGGTTCGACCGTTCCTGGCGCCTTTACCAGGGGTAATCGAACCAAGGGTCGAATTCATTCCTTTTGCTTTGCTAAGAAATTATCTAAGAATTTATCCTAAGTCTAAATGCACAAAGAATCATGCTTGTGTGAATGCAAAGATGTATGCTCTTTTTGAAAATGTTTTGAAGAATTCCCAAGTGTTTCTGAGATGAATCTGCTGATAGAATGAAGAAATGGTTTCTAACTTAGAACTTAAGATTAAAAAAGTTCTAAGTTTTTGGAAATAATCAAGAGCTTGGGAAAATAAATCTGGATTTGGAAAATGATTTTAAAGTTTTGAGATAAAAGAAGAAGAAAGGAATTTTCAAAGTCATAAATGGACTTTGAATCAGAATAGAAATAAAAATAGAATTGATTTCTAACTTTGAAGTTCGAAATCAGAAGGAAAGATAGAATTGGGAAATCTGAATAAAAATTGAGAAATGGAATTGATTTAAAAGTTGGAATTTCAAGATGAAATCCGAATCCAAGATCTGGATTCTGAATAGAGTTCAAAGTTGAATTTTAAATTTAGGATCTGAAATGAGAACTTGATTTGAAATCTGGAATGAAATGGAATTGGTTTTAAGAATTGGAATTAAAGTGGAATTTGGATTTGGAATTTTGAATGGAATTGGATTCAAGATTTGGAATCCAAGATGGTATTTGGATCTGAAATCTGAGATCCAAGATAGGGTTGGACTCTGGATCCTAAGATGGAATTGGATCTGAAGTCCGAGATCCAAAGTAGAATTGGATTCTGGATCCTAGAATGGATTTGGATCTGAAGTCTGAGATCCAATGTAGAATGGGGATCTAGATCCTAAGTGGAATTTGGATCTGTAATCTGAGATCCAAAGTGAAATTGGATTCTGGATCCTAAAGGGGAATTGGATTTGAAGTCTAAGATCCATAGTGAAATTGGATTCTGGATCCTAAAGGGGAATTAGATCTGAAATTTGAGATCCAATATGAATGCTGAATCCTAAAATGGATTTGGACTTGTTAAATTCAAAAGATGAATTAAGAACTTCCAAGTTTAAATTGAACTTGGAAAATGAAATTTAGAATTTTGAATATACAAATGAATTTCAAAGTAAAATTGGACTTTGAATTTCGGGGCTTGAATTTGGAATTCAGAAGAGGAATCAAGAATTTCAAAGTTAAATTAAACTTTGAGTTTGATTGGAGTTTTGAATATAAAATGAATATGGAATTTCAAAGTCAAATTGAACTTTGAAATCTGATTTGAATTTGAATATATAAAAAAATGACTTTGAAATCTCAAAGTTAAATTGAACTTTGAGATTGAAAATGAAATTGTATTTGAAAATGAAAGGATGAATTCGATTTTATAAGAACTGAAGATAGATTGAGGAAGATATTTACATCACTTGAAGTTTTTGAAAAAGGAATTTTGAAAACATGACGCAGTTCTATCCTAAATTATGAATGAATTTAAAGAATTTGAAATTGGATTTTGAAAAGCTATTCCATCTTTAAATGAATTAAAAATGAGGTTGAAGACATAATACATCCCTGACTATGGTCATTGAATGTATTATGTAATAACTACATTTAAATTCAAGTGAAGAATAAAATACATTTGTTTGACCTTTTATAGAATTTAAAATGAGATTAACTCTCAATATACCCTGACTAAGGCCATTGGTATATATTTTGAGTTAATTTTAAGTTAAATTCTGATAAAAGAAGAAAATATTTAAGGAAAATATGATGAATTTTGAAAATGGATCTAGTGTGGATCCAGTGTTATTTTGTAAAAGATAAAAATGCTAAGTTTTGTCCACACCCTGACTATGGCCATTGATGTGGATCATCAACTTAATATCAATTACTTCTTACGAAATGGTGCACATGCCATTCGTGTTTCACCATTGTGAGAATTTGAGAAATAAAGGAAAATGCATGAGAACAAGCAATTTATAATGTATATACATGCTCGCACATTCTAATCTAATACCAAAATATAGAAATTTCATTGATGTTTAGCTATTACAAACTTGAAATTAATTTAAGATTATAAGAAAATAGCAATTTCTATATATTTCCTGCAAAACACTTAATTAGTCCAAAAGCACATGAAGAAAAATTTACATGACAGCATATTAGACTTAAGAGATTACTCCTGAAGCTATTAGGTATATACATCTTTACATTATTGAAAATGCAAGGTAAATGATGCAATCTATGTTAGAGTGATAGGTTCAAGTTAATTTACACATGAGAACCGATATAATGCCTTAAGGTAACTAAAATAGACATTGAAATCCGTAAAAGATGTCCTAAACTATATGATATGGGCTAAATATCATGTACATAGGTATTGAAGGTGTTGTAGTGAGGTGAGGAGCAGCATTGTAGGCGGCTGTGTAAGTGGGTAAGCTAAACCGCAGGGGTAGCTATGAGGGTAGGCTGGCAGTTGCAGCCAAGTGATGGTTAGTGTAATGGGAAATGCTAATGATGGAGATGATGTTATGAAGGTGCTGATATGACTGTAATGAAAGTGCTGTTGGGGGGGGGGGGGGGGGGTATGAGTGTTGTATGGTGGAAATTTATGCTGAAAATGAGTTCTAACTGCTATGGGTTATAATATAGGAGAAATCATATATGGTATATAAGTAAGGTGTAGCTAATGGTGCAGTAGTGATAAAGAAAGTATAATCAATGAAGAATTCAGCAACTAGTGGATATGGAAAGGGGTTAGACGTAATGAATGAAGACAAAACTGAGAACAAAATAAAGTGAAAGGAATGCTATGAATTTGATTTTGGATAGCGGAACTCGGGCATGGAATGCAGTATGGACACAACAAAATACAGTACAATCCAGCAAACTAACTTTTAAGCATTTAGCCGCTGCTTCCTCTTTCGATAGAATTTCCCATATCACAAAATGCCTTTGACCTTTTGAGTGATAAAAATCTGTTTCATTTCAAATTCCACAATATTTGAAGAAATCTTGTAGAAGCTCATCTGTTATACCTTATTCCTTTCTATGGGTTGCTCAGATGGAAAGATCTAGTTCTTTTATAGTTACCAATTTGCATGACAGTGACAACAGGGAAGCTGTGACTTCATAAATTCATTGTTCTATATAAAGAGATTTTGATATATGACCCCTCTAAACTTTGAATATACCCCCCCTCCACAATTGATATTCCTATCCAACTTACCTACTGAAGTACATATTGGATTGTCCTTCTTTTTAAGACAAATCTTAAGATTTATTCAGAAATAGACTGTAATTTTTCCCTCAAATATCAAGATTTCTGATGGCTGGGTATTGCCCCTAGAGTGTTTGAATATAGTTCAGTCATGTAGCTCTTCATGCTGTGGGATTGACAGACATTCAACAATCGGGGTCGAACGACCCCAACACAAATAGAAAGATGTAGAATCTAAATATAGGATGGAAACTAAGAGATGAAACATCAAACAGAAAATAAAATGAGCAAACAAGAGAAAGAAGGAACCTGAATAAGCCAATCGTGAATGAGAAAAGTAAACTTAATGTAACATGTTATATAATCCTGTATGTAACATCATAATCTGTAAAGGAAAATAACCTCATGACTACAAGAAAATACATAATGAAACTGGATTAGCTATAGGGATTAACTATTTACAAGGTAACTAACATAAATATCATGATGAATCAGGGTTGATATATTACAACGATTAATCAAACAAGAAGAAAAGAAAGGCAGAAAGAAAAAAAAAAACTTGGATTAAGTTTGAATTTCACATACCTCCCAACTGCAGATTTTAGCTCGCCATATGATCAGGGATATAACCTGCGAGCTTGACCCTATCTCCAGGCCATGCCATGACTTATGGCTGTGATGGGACTTTCTATATAAAGACGAACCAACAGATTTAGTAAAATTGCAAAAGGAAAATATTTCCTAATCAGCGTATTGTTCACGAATGACCACCATATTGATGGCATGAAAAACCATCTCATTCTTGAAAAAGTTGAAATAGCCTTTGACGATCCTCTGTTCTATGTATTCTAAAAAAAAAAAGGAAATATCAATCCTGTAACAATGAGCTCTATTATGACATATTCCCCACCATTGAATTTAACAGGGATCTTCAACACAAATAATAATGAGAGTTTTGGGAGAATGATGCTGTCAAACCCTCTATTACAGCGAATATATCCTTTAATTATAAACAGGTGATCCAGTTAATGGGGTGAGACAAAAATGTCAAGAATCATCAAAAAGGGGTTCCAAGACACAAACCTGAACATTATCCGATACAAAGGAAAATAAAAGAAAGGAACTTAGACTAAAATCAAATGCGATGAGCAGATGCTATAATACTGTTAATAAGATGACAGATATACGTTAAAAAAAAATATGAACGAAACCAAATCAGTATTCAAATGAATCATATAGAATTCCTGAACCCGATAGCATGAAAAGAAATAAACCGAAAAGAATTCAAACGATGAATCTAAAAAAAAAAGCAATACAATAAAATTAGAACAAGGAATCAAACATCACGCTGAAACATGAATCATAAGGGAAATTAGGCTACAAACGGGGAATAATAGAAAGAGGAATCGAACTGAAAAGGGGAAAATAACCTAAACACAACTATAAATTTTGATTCAGATGAAACGCAAAGGGGTGTTGAATCTAAATAATAAAAAAAAGGAAGAATGTTGGAATACATTCCATTTGCTGTAGCATTAGGTGGATCGACATTGCTATGTGCGAGCCGATCCTACCTATTTTGTGTTTGTAGTACACAGTAAAGAGAAAAACGATAGAGAGATGAAAAAATAACAATGAAATTCCTTGAAGAAAGCTTTATGAGCTGTAGGAAAAAAAAAATCTTTCAAAAAAGGGGGGGGGGGATCGATACTTACTATGGTTCCGTTGGAGTTCTGAAGGGTGGAACGAAGGTTTTCTCCTCTATCGTAGAGGACTCTCTACTACCAAAGAAGAAGAGAAGATTCCTTCAATAGCTTCGGAAGAGAGCCAGGGGGGGAAAGTACCTAGAGGAGGAAGCAAAAGAGGAAGAAGGAATTGGTGGAGGGGTAAAGACCCTCCGCTATGATGCGTGCTTCCACTGGATTTTTTGGAGGTTGCCGACAACTCTTTGCTTTAGCTTGTTTGCAGGGATTATGAGGGAAGAAGGAGAAGAATAACGCTCGAGCCTGTTATCATTGCCAACATTGGGAGTCCAGCTCAAGTGAAACGAAAGGGGTATCCTGCAGATCAGCTTCTTGAGCAATTCTTGATTTAATGGAGTTTCGGTTCGAGGAAAGAACGAAAAGCCTCCGATATATAGCAGATGCGCTAAAACTCTAGGGGTTCATATCAGAGAATGAGGGGGACGAAGAGGCGATTAAAAGATCATGAAGAAGGGTGCGGTGGTAGGGTGAAAACGGGTCCTCCATGAAGAAAGCCTTCGTGCCTTTTTAAAGAAGACAAGGAAAATTCTGGAAGGGAGGAGTTCGTTGAAGATGGGCGGCTGGAGATTGTGATGGTCCAGAGATGGCTTCAGAGAGAGGGCGCATTGGAGAGAGAGGGTTTGGAGGATATAGGGTTTCGGTGGAGAGAGAGAGTGAAGAGAGAAATGGAGGGGGGCGGCCATCCATCCTTTTTCCAAGGTCTCTCGAAGAGAAACCCTAAAAAGGGTTCTTTTGTAAAAAATTTTGGTTTTTCCAAAAAGAGGCTCCATGTAAAAGATTTTTCATAAAAACGGTTTTAAATTGATCTTTTTAGCAAAATTGATTTAGAAAGCTTAAACTCATTTGTTTTTCTCGTAAATTTTCCATTTTTTTTGGTTTTTTGTGTTATTTTTCAATATTTTTTTTTATTTTTTTAGGGTAAAATCCTAGATTTTTATGAGAAACCAAAAGGTCAAAACTAATTTTTGTGTTTTTGTAAAATATTTACAAAAAGGGAGTTTTTCTCAGAATTTAAAAGCTATTTTGAGGAAATTTCTTCAGAAATGGGTTTTGATCCGGATTTTTGGAGGAAATATGGATTTAAAATGCTGGATTCGGATCCAGAATTAATTTTGAATATAGCTTTATGGAATTTAATTCAGAGAATCTGAAGAAATGACTTGATTTTCTCAGAAAATGGGGTTAGGGGCAAAAAGGTCATTTTTAAAAAACTGTGAAAAATTTGGGGTGTTCACACCCCTCTTTCTCAAGTCTACTATTGATGCAATCAAATTTTTCCTTCAATAAAAAAATCCTTCAATTTTCATTCTATTAGGGTTTGACGACCTCGCCTAGGTAACGAGGCATAATTTTCAGTTGTTTATTTCCTTTGTGAAGGAATGAAAACGCAATTGTCGTGACTCTAGCGGTGACCCAATCCCTAGTAATGGGATGTTCTTTCAATTATCTACCAAATTCTCATCAAATATTTTTTCTATATTCATTTCTATCCTGAATCTTCATCACCGAAATATAATCATCCATCTTATTCTGCAGAGAATATCGGTATTTCCAAGTGGTTCAGGTCAGATCAAGCAAGAAGACACCACTGTATCAGTGCATCAGTGATTTTAGAAGCAGGTAAGAAGAAATGGATCCTCCAAGATCTGCCAGAAGATAGATTCCGAATGATGGGGATGACATTGATCCTACTGCATATTAGATGTTCAAGAAAATGATGATTAGGATGATGTCTGAGCAAGCTGAAGACAGTCTTAGAAAGGCTCCCATCAAGGAGAAGACGTCTGTCTTATTCTCTCAGAATATCACTGGCAAGAGTAACGAGCGATTTGACGCGTGTCTGCCCGATATTTTATTCTCGTTGATGTCCTCTATCATCATGGATTCAGTTCTGAGTATTCCAGATGTCTGGACGAAGAAGAAGCCAAAGAAATTATGCGATAGGCACACTAAGGCATTTGCGGTGATCACGTCGGCTACCAAACTCTTATCAAGCAAATCATCCGGGCATGATATTATTGGAAGACTATGCAGCAAGATTGCTACCATTTTGTGAAGAACTGTGCTCTATGCCAGATACATGCACCTTCTATTCATGCGCCAGCAACATATTTGCGAATCGCCATCTCTCCATGGCTATTTTCTATGTGGGCCTTTGATGTTGTGGGCCCCAACACTCTTGCTTCAAACAACTACAAATATTTTCTTGCCGCAACAGAATATTTCACTAAATGGGTCGAAGCTATCACTTTGCGTACAATAGAAGGTCGACATATGGTCTTATTCATCCACAAGAATATCCTTTGTTGTTTCGACATACCGCACGATATCGTGTCAGACAATGAGAGTCATTTCAAGAATAAGAGAATAAGGACATTTGACTTAAAGTTCAGAATTCAGCATCGTTTCTCCACTCCCTATTATCCTCAAAGGAATGGTCAGGCAGAGGCCACCAATAAAATTCTGATTAGAATCTTGGAGCGAACTTTGGAAATAGGCTGTGACTGGCATGAGAAGATCCATGATGCATTGTGAGCATACAAAACCACCACTCAGACACCAACTAATGCTACTCCGTTAGAACTTGTCTATGAAACTGAAGTAGTACTGCCTCTACATATTCAGAAACCTACCTTGAAGTTTGCATCACTGCTGAAGTTATCGCTTGATCAGTATCAGCAGCTGCGACTGGTACAACTTGATTTTCTCAATGAAAAAAGCCTTCGACTAGCAGAGCACGCTCAATCATATCAGCAGAGAGTAGCCAAACAATATACAAAATTTGTCATTGAAAGGAAATTCTGAGTCAATGATCTAGTGCTCAGATCAACGGCCTATCTCAAGAACTGCCCGAGTGGCAAATGGTCACCGAATTGAGAAGGGCTTGAAATTTCACTAGAGGGGGGGGGGGTGAATAGTGAAATACGATAAAGATCGATAAAATAAAATAATCAGGTAATAAGGCACAACACATAAAACACAGAATTTATACTGGTTCGGTCAGTACCCAGACCTACATCCAGTCCCCAAGCAAACCACTTGAGCTTTCCACTATAACATCCGAGTCACCGGATAAATAGTACAACACCCTCTTCCTCAGAGGTCTTCTTCTCTCAACAGAGAAGGGGCACACCCTCTTTCACAGAGGTCTTCTTCTCTCAACAGAGAAGGACAACACCCTCTTTCTCAGAGGTCTACTTCTTTCAACAAAGAAGGAATATAGTGAATAACAGAAAGTTACAATACTTCCTATAGAACCTTCAGAATGATATGAATGCACGAATGAAAGATTCTCAGAATGTTCTGTTTGTCACTCAGAGGATACTCTTTGTCAAAGAGCTGGACTTGACTTTTTCTCTTTTCTTTCTTTTCTTTTTCTCTTTCTTTTTCAAGGCTCTCTTTTCAAATAATGAATAGAATTTTTCTCGTTGTAAGCTCACACATCTATTCCATTCCTCTTGTTGAATAGTTTATTTGAGTGTGTTTATATAGCTTTAAAAAAGTAGTCGTTACATTTTGAAATCGTAGCCTTTTAAAAATGT
Organism: Nuphar pumila; assembly: GCF_984573655.1. Classification (NCBI taxonomy): domain Eukaryota; kingdom Viridiplantae; phylum Streptophyta; class Magnoliopsida; order Nymphaeales; family Nymphaeaceae; genus Nuphar; species Nuphar pumila. The sequence goes on from NC_143260.1 coordinate 56,093,630, forward strand.
GAAATGTTATGTCATTTCAAAAACATCTTTTAGAGAAATTCGAGAATGCCTTTTTCCATAAAAGTAAAATATAGGGTACACTTAGTCGTTGTAATATTTTAGGTAATACATATTTTATGTAAAAAGTCTATTTCTTACAATAGTACATTGAACGTTGGATTTGTAGTGTTGTCCTTATTCTAATTAATGATTTGAGGTACATAAGTACTTCTTTACTTTAAATGAGTGTAAGTACAATGAGTGCTTTGAGATATTTATTTGTACATAGTCATGTCAAGTGTTTTCTTTATGTTGTGTTTTTCAAAGTCTTCAGAGAGAATGAGGACTACAAGAAAGTCGACATTCTTGAGAAGGATATTAACAAGGATTTCTTACAGGAGGTATTTAATGCTTGTACAAAGAGAATGATGACTTCAAGTAAGTCGACATTCTATGGGTTTGTAAAAAGGTAACTAGAGTATTTATCAAAATAATTTATATTTGTTTTCTTTGTGTAGCCGATTTTCATGTTTTGTCTTTTACCCATATTTTAAAATTATTTCTTTAAAAAAGGTAACTAGAGTCTTTTCAAAACATATTATATTTGTTTTCTTTATGTAGCCGATTTCATGTTTTTGTCTTTTTCATACATTTCTTTTCATGTTGTCTTGTATATAGTGTAAGGTACAATTATTACATGTCAAAATATCTTTTTCATAAAGAGTTGTAAGAAGGTACAATTATTACTTTTCAAAAAGGAGCTTTTTGAAACTATCATATACTTTTATGATATAGTTTTTATGAACGAGTATGTAATATGCAATATGCATGTTCCTGAAGGTTCTGTTACATATGACTCTAAAGAAGAAAAAAATCTTCATCTTGAGGTAGCCGATCTCTTCAGTTGAACTTTAGGAATGCATGGCTCATCAAGCTTTTTCTTCAAGGAGTATGATTGCACTAGTTGTACTTGAACAGGAAGTCTCCATCCTTTTTGGGTGAGATATCCTTGCATCAAATACTCGTTAGATTTATGGCAAAACATATTCAGTCATAATATAACATTTTTCAAGAGGACATATTATCATATCATATAAAATCAAATACGACAGTGTATCATATTATGTGACATCAAAACAGAGTTTCTCAACATTCTCCCCCTTTTTTATGATGACAAAATATGCTCCCCCTGTCAAAAAGACATTATGCATAGAAATAATAATATGATAAAATATTGAAAAATGTTTAAAGAGAGTATTTCTCCAATAATGGAGACAGGTTTTCTCCCCCTTTGTCATAGACAAAAAGGAAGGGATCAGAGTAAGAGAGTTATTACAGACCAAAGTAATTAAAAGTTATTACAGACCAAAAAAAATAAGTTTATCCCAAAGGTGGAGGATGTTGATGTGTTCGGTTGACTTGATCCGACTGGAGGGTTCGTAGAGTTTGCTGCAACGAGGCTTGACGGCGAAGAATACGATCCTGAGAGCGCTGTACATCCATCATAGCAGGGAAGTAATTGAAGGTGGATGTTGGATCTTCTTCATCAGAGCCGGGCATGTGCAGGGACCTTAGATTGAAGGTGGTAGCATCGAGGACCTGAGAGGGATGGATGATAACTTCGTTGTGAAGGGGTACTTTGAAGTATTTGAGAATGGGAGTTATAAAACACTCGAAAAGAAGAGGCTTGAATTTTTGATAACGAATAAAAAGGTCGAAAAGAATGGAGGACCAGTTTATTGGAGTGGAAGAAAAAATTGCGTAGATAAGAAGAGAGATTTTTCGTGGAACTAATCCCTTGCGGGGAAGCTTGGGATAGATGTTGTGGAGAAGAATCTGGGCAAGTAATTGAGCATGAGGTTGGAGATTCCTCATGTGCCAGGGAAGTTGGTAGCAGTTGATGCAGAGAAGTATTTTTCGAAGAACCGATCGTTCGATTGGTACTATGGTGTTGAGGTCTGTGCCGGTGGAAGGTAGGTTTAGAATTCTACCTAGTGAGGAAGCATGAAAGAACATCAGTTGTCCGCGTACTTTGGTGGTGATAATGGTTTGTTCATGATCAGTAGAAAAGTTTGTATAGAATAGTCGAACTAGTTCAGGATAATAGGCAGCGTGGGATGAAGATCCTAGTAGATGTTTGAGTTCGGGGAGATAGTTGTCTAGGTCAAATAGCATGAAGTCTTTATAGTGAACTAATTTTCCTTCATGAATGGGTCGAGAGCAAAGTAGGTTGTAGTCATGAAAAAGCTCGGGATACCTTAGATCTGCAGCAGTGATTGCAGAGTTGGAGGAAGAAGCCATTGAAAAAGGATGTTGAGAGGGATGAGTTTGAAGATAGTGAGTTACGAGTGGTATTGGTGAGGAATGAACCAATCGATTAAGTAGAAAAGAGAAAATAATTGTGACAATAATTTGAATGACAATGGAAGTGAAGGATTTTTGGATTGTAGTTTGAATAAGGAAATTCGTGAGTTGTAAGTTAAGGGGCTTGTGAATGACAAATCAAATCATTGGTGGAAGATAGTGTATTATATTGGTGTATATTTTAAGGACATAGATTTGAACAAATTTGTATATATATATGAATTTTACTATGGGTGAGTTTATCGACTAGTGAGACAAGTCATTAATAGAGTATGGGGTGTCATGTTTTGAACTTGAGAGAACGAATAATTCAAAAAGTTTGAAAGAATAGTTATAGAGTGAAGAAAATAATGGCCTAATAAAACAAGCAACTTTTTCTACATGATTTTACTTTATGTGAAAGTATTCCTAATTCTTGAAAGGAGAGTTTGGAATAGGACAACCCATGGGGTATGAGTGAGAAGCAATAATAATTTTTATTTAAGAAGTATATATATTGATAAGCGTGAAAGGAGAGTGAATAAACATAAAAAGATGATACGGATATGTAGAAAAATGAGAAAGGTTATAAAGGACAACAATCACTTGATTTAGATATGACATAAAGTAGAGTTAGATTAACCAATAGATAAAGTTTTGCTTGAAGACAAGACTTTTATGAATCTCGATTTAAGAGAGATATAAAATATATGAGAGTAGCCAATGGTCACGGATGGAAAGTCACTTCATATGAGATAAAGAGAGAAAGAGGAAATAAAAGGGTGGTACTAGTAGTACTAAAAACAATGGAGGACAAGTTGTCGAAAAAGGAGAGTTAAAAATTTCATAAAGGATGTGTCAGGATGATAATAGATTATACTTAAGCTATGAAATAACCGATGATATAGTAAAAGTTTACGTGAAATATAACCACTTAAAAAGTTGATACAAAAATAATAATCACTTTGAATTTTTATAAGAGGTTTTAAGATTTTAGAGAAGTATATTGATACAAGGTCATGATAGCTTTTTACTTAATATAAATGCTTCATAATTAAGAATAATAATCACGTGAATATAATTAATTAAGAATAATAATTGAAGTTATGAGGAATATAATATCATGGTTGGAGGTCGGCTAGCTTATCGTATGAGAGGTTGTCACAAAAAGACAAAAGATATAAAAGGTGTAATGAAATGAGTGATGTGATTCAAGTCATGATAGCTTTTTACTTAAAGTAAATGGTTCTTATGGATATGCGTAAAAGGAGATAGGACAAGAAGTCATTATGAGAGTGTACTTGAAAGATGACAAGTTAAAAGACATAAAAAATGTGTCATGATGAATGTGTTTCTATGAGTATTGAGAGTATACGAAAATATGAAAACATAGTTTGACTTTGAATAGTAAAACAAACACAAAAAAATCGATAAGACAAAGCCTTTTAAAATAAGATTATATCAAAAGCAATAATCTTAATAAGTGTGATTAATTTATAAGTCACTTAGTTTGCATATTCCTAGTTCTCTTCTAATACGTGTGAAGTCTTCATGTTTTAATGATTTAGTGAATATGTCTGCTAACTGTTGATTAGTGAGTATAAATTCGAGTTTAATAATGTTGTTTAAGACTTGTTCTCTTAAGAAGTGATGTCTTATTTGAATGTGCTTAGTTCGTGAGTGTAAAATGAGATTCTTAGATAAGTTTATAGCACTAGTATTGTCACAGAAAATAGTTGTATTTTCAAAATTTAAACCAAAATCTTTTAAGGTTTGTTTCATCCAGATAACTTGTGTACAGGCTAGGCTAGCAGCAATATATTCAGCTTCAGTAGTTGATAAGGATACACAGTTTTGTTTCTTACTGAACCATGATACAAGTGAGTGCCCTAGCATATGACATGTTCCACTTGTGCTTTTTCTATCAGATTTACTTCCAGCAAAGTCAGCATCGCTGTATGAGATTAGATCAAATGTAGAGGATTTTGAATAGAATAGTCCAAAATCAACTATGTCTTTTAAATATCTCATTATTCTTTTTACAGCTTTAAGATGTGATTCTTTTGGATTTGACTGAAATCTAGCACACAAGCAAACACTGAACATAATATCTGGACGGCTAGCAGTTAAATAAAGAAGTGATCCTATCATACCTCGGTATACCTTTGTATCAACAGACTTACCATCTTCATCTTTGTCCAAAACAGTAGTAGTGCTCACAGGAGTAGATTTTGAAGCAGTTGAGTTCATGTTGAACATCTTCAGAAGTTCACGAGCATACTTAGATTGATTGATGAAAACTCCATCCTTGGTTTGCTTAATATGCAGCCCAAGAAAGTAGGTGAGTTCTCCCATCATACTCATTTCAAATTCTTTCTGCATGGACTTAGAAAATTCTTCACAAAGAGTGCTGTTAGAAGATCCAAAGATGATATCGTCTACATATATTTGAACAATTAGGGTATGATTATTCACTATTTTAACGAATAATGTAGAGTCTGCTTTGCCTACAGAAAAACCAGTTTTTAACAAAAAGGTTTTAAGTCTATCATACCAAGCACGAGGTGCTTGTTTTAAACCATACAAAGCACGTTTGAGTTTGAAAACATGATCTGGATATTGTTCATTTTCAAATCCTGGAGGTTGTTTTACATAAAATTCTTCATTTATAAATCCATTTAGAAAAGCACTTTTAACATCCATTTGATATAATTTGAAATCCATATAGCTTGCATATGCTAAAAACATTCTAATAGATTCAAGTCTAGCAACAGGAGCAAATGTTTCATCAAAATCAATACCTTCCTCCTGGTTGTATCCTTGAGCTACTAGTCTGGCCTTGTTTCTTATAACATTACCTGTTTCATCTAGCTTGTTTCTGAAGATCCATCTTGTCCCAATGATCGGATGATTCTTTGGTCTAGGTACAAGATCCCAAACTTCATTCCTTTGGAATTGATTTAGTTCTTCAGTCATGGCTAGCATCCAGAACTCATCAATGATGGCTTCATCAATCTTCTTTGGTTTAAGTTGAGAAATGAAAGCCATGTTTGCAATTCGTTCTAGCTGAGCTCTAGTTTGAACCCCCTTTGTCAGGTCTCCCAAAATTTGCTTTTGAGGATGATCTTTGATATCGACATATGTTCTTTGATGATCATCTTCATTAGACTTAGCTGTGTTATCTAACAATAAATCTGTACTTTCAACATCATCATCGTTAGTTTGCTTATGAACAGATTGATCTATAGATTCACAAAAGCTAACATGCAAAGATTCTTCAATAGTATTAGAACTCTTATTGAAAACCCTGTATGCTTTACTATGACTTGAATATCCTAAAAATATGCCTTCAATAGATTTAGCATCAAATTTATCTAGGCTATCTTTTGTGTTTAGGATAAAACATTTACAACCAAAGACTTTGAAATAGTCTATTCTTGGAGTTCTGTCATAGAATAGTTCATAAGGAGTTTTATTTAATAAAGGTCTAATGAGAACTCTATTTGTTATGTAGCATGCAGTGTTAACAGCTTCTGCCCAAAAGGATTTAGCAAGATTATTGTGTTGGAGCATAGTTCTAGCAGATTCCTGAAGGGTTCTATTCTTTCTTTCTACTACACCATTTTGAGGTGCAGCTCTAGGAAAGGCAAAGTTATGAGAAATACCATGCAAGTTACAAAAACTTTCAAAAAGTTCATTTTCAAATTCTCCTCCATGGTCACTACGGATTTTAACAATAGAACAAGATTTTTCATTTTGTAATTTTTTATATAAGATTTCAAATTGACAAAACGTGTCACTTTTGTTTTTCAAAAATATTACCCAAGTGAATCTTGAGTAGTCATCTACAATAACAAAAACGTATTTATTGTGATTATGACTAGCTACTCTAGAAGGACCAAAAAGATCCAGGTGGAGAAGTTCTAAAGGTCTTTTACTTGAAATGATATTTTTTGATTTGAAAGATGATTTTGACAGTTTTCCTAATTGACATGCATCACAAAAATAATCCTTTTTAAAAGATATTTTGGGTAACCCACGTACTAACTTATCTTTAGCTAATTTAGACATGTATTTAGAATTGACATGACCCATTCTCATGTGCCATAGATGTTGAGTGTCATTATTAGCTATGAGGCAATGTTCTGTGATGTTTTCTAGGTATAGTTCATATATGTTATTCTTTCTTATACCTTTTAAGATGATGTTTTCGTTGGTGTCTGTTATGAGGCACGCATTATGATTAAAGCTAACATTATAACCTGTGTCACACATTTGATTGATACTTAGTAGGTTATGTTTTAAGCCTTTAACAAGGAGAACGTCTTTGATAAGAGGTTTATCTATGTTACCAATATTACCAATACCAATTATCAAACCTTTGTTGTTATCTCCAAAGGTGACGGTTCCTCCTTCTTTATGATGAAGAACAACAAAAAGGTCTGGATGTCCTGTCATGTGCTTTGAACATCCACTATCTAGTATCCATCTGTTCTTCTTCTTTGGAGCTTGAAAAACATTAAGTAAATCTCTTTTTTGGTACCCAATCGGGTCCTTTTTTGTTAGACTTTAGAACCCATATCCATTTGGATTTGGGTTTGTCTATATCTTTAGAGGAGTTAGAAAAATTAACATTATAATACTCCTTATTTGGTTCAGACGAACCTTTCACAAACGTGGTCTTTTGATTCATACAAGAAGGCTTGTTGAAATGAGAGTAGTCAATGCCATTCTTGTAGAAAGAGACTTTTTGAGAAGATAGGAGTTTATCCAAGTTCTCTTTTCCTTTAGTAAACTTGAAAACCGTTTTCATGAGGTTCTCAGTTTTACTTTTTAGTTCTGAAATTTCTACTTGCAGATTTTTAGTTTTGGAGCTAGTAGAAGAGATTTCAGACATAAGCATTAAGTTTTTCTTTTTCAACTCAGAATTTTCACTGCTGAGTTTTTCATTTTTCTGGGAAAGCTCTAGATTTTCAGATTTTAAAGCTTTATTTTTTAAACTCAATTTTCTAGATTCTTTAAATAGTTCTTGAAAAGCATCTAGAAGTTCTTCAAAGGAAAAATCAGAAATTTCACTTACAGAGCTTTCGTTTGCCATGAAGCACATGTTTGCAGTTTCGGCTTCATCATCACTTGACTCTTCACTGGTGGATGGTTCTAAGTCATCCCATTGAGCATGCAGAGTCTTTTTCTTGAAGAACCTCTTCTTTGGTTCCTCAGTCTTGGACTTTCTTTTGAGAAGGGGACAGTCACGCCTCAAGTGACCTGGCTTATTACACTGATAGCACATGGGATCCTCCTTAGGATCTTTTCTTTTCTTGTGCTTGTTTGGAAGCCGGTTTCTTCTCATGAAGCACTGAAATTTTCTGATTAATAGCGCAATTTCAGATTCTTTATCTGAGTCTTCATTCTCAGATAGAGCTGGGAAGGCTAGAGTTTTCTTGGTTGGTAGTTCTTCTTCCCTTCTTTCTTTCATGTGGACTTCATAGGCCATAAGATTGCCTATTAAGTCGTCCAAAGTAAGCTTAGATAAATCTTGAGCTTCTTCAATAGCTGTAGTCTTTTTCTCCCAATCAGTTGTGAGAGATCTCAAGATTTTCTTCACCTTGTCTGTCTGGGAATATGTTACACCCAGAGATTTCAGATCGTTGGTGATGTTGGTGAATCTGGTAAACATCTCTGTGATGGGTTCATCTTTGTTCATTTTGAACAACTCATATTTTCTGACAAGAGATGAGATTTTGGCTTCTTTCACTTTGTTGGTTCCTTCATGAATAACTTCTAAAGAATGCAAAATATCATATGCAGATTCACATATAGATATTTTGTTGAATTCGTTCTGATCAATGGCACAATATAAGGCATTCATAGCCTTTGCATTTAGGTTTGCCATTTTCTTTTCTTCATCAGACCATAAGTTATAGTCTGCGGATGGAGATGTGTATGGATGCTCAACAATTTTCCATACAGCAAAATCTATGGACTTGAGAAATATAGCCATTCTGCACTTCCAGTATCCATAGTTGGAGCCGTTGAAGAAAGGAGGACGAGATGCGTGTTGACCTTCAATATCACGAGCATAAGAGGTAGATGCCATTTGTGCTGGAAGACTTGTTATGTCGAAACCAGCAAACCTGCTTTGATACCAAATGAAATTCCACTAGAGGGGGGGGGGGGGTGAATAGTGAAATACGATAAAGATCGATAAAATAAAATAATCAGGCAATAAGGCACAACACATAAAACACAGAATTTATACTGGTTCGGTCAGTACCCAGACCTACATCCAGTCCCCAAGCAAACCACTTGAGCTTTCCACTATAACATCCGATTCACCGGATAAATAGTACAGCACCCTCTTCCTCAGAGGTCTTCTTCTCTCAACAGAGAAGGGGCACACCCTCTTTCACAGAGGTCTTCTTCTCTCAACAGAGAAGGACAACACCCTCTTTCTCAGAGGTCTACTTCTTTCAACAAAGAAGGAATACAGTGAATAACAGAAAGTTACAATACTTCCTATAGAACCTTCAGAATGATATGAATGCACGAATGAAGGATTCTCAGAATGTTCTGTTTGTCACTCAGAGGATACTCTTTGTCAAAGAGCTGGACTTGACTTTTTCTCTTTTCTTTCTTTTCTTTTTCTCTTTCTTTTTCAAGGCTCTCTTTTCAAATAATGAATAGAAATTTTCTCGTTGTAAGCTCACACATCTATTCCATTCCTCTTGTTGAATAGTTTATTTGAGTGTGTTTATATAGCTTTAAAAAAGTAGTCGTTACATTTTGAAATCGTAGCCTTTTAAAAATGTGAAATGTTATGTCATTTCAAAAACATCTTTTAGAAAAATTCGAGAATGCCTTTTTCCATAAAAGTAAAATATAGGGTACACTTAGTCGTTGTAATATTTTAGGTAATACATATTTTATGTAAAAAGTCTATTTCTTACAATAGTACATTGAACGTTGGATTTGTAGTTTTGTCCTTATTCTAATTAATGATTTGAGGTACATAAGTACTTCTTTACTTTAAATGAGTGTAAGTACAATGAGTGCTTTGAGATATTTATTTGTACATAGTCATGTCAAGTGTTTTCTTTATGTTGTGTTTTTCAAAGTCTTCAGAGAGAATGAGGACTACAAGAAAGTCGACATTCTTGAGAAGGATATTAACAAGGATTTCTTACAGGAGGTATTTAATGCTTGTACAAAGAGAATGATGACTTTAAGTAAGTCGACATTCTATGGGTTTGTAAAAAGGTAACTAGAGTCTTTATCAAAATAATTTATATTTGTTTTCTTTGTGTAGCCGATTTTCATGTTTTGTCTTTTACCCATATTTTAAAATTATTTTTTTAAAAAAGGTAACTAGAGTCTTTTCAAAACATATTATATTTGTTTTCTTTATGTAGCCGATTTCATGTTTTTGTCTTTTTCATACATTTCTTTTCATGTTGTCTTGTATATAGTGTAAGGTACAATTATTACATGTCAAAATATCTTTTTCATAAAGAGTTGTAAGAAGGTACAATTATTACTTTTCAAAAAGGAGCTTTTTGAAACTATCATATACTTTTATGATATAGTTTTTATGAACGAGTATGTAATATGCAATATGCATGTTCCTGAAGGTTCTGTTACATATGACTCTAAAGAAGAAAAAAATCTTCATCTTGAGGTAGCCGATCTCTTCAGTTGAACTTTAGGAATGCATGGCTCATCAAGCTTTTTCTTCAAGGAGTATGATTGCACTAGTTGTACTTGAACATGAAGTCTCCATCCTTTTTGGGTGAGATATCCTTGCATCAAATACTCGTTAGATTTATGGCAAAACATATTCAGTCATAATATAACATTTTTCAAGAGGACATATTATCATATCATATAAAATCAAATACGATAGTGTATCATATTATGTGACATCAAAACAGAGTTTCTCAACAGGGCCCTATGTTGTCGAGGAAGCATTACCCCGCAATTCATATCTGCTCATCAATGCCGATGGTGTAGAATTATCAGCCCCCATCAATGCTCAACATTTGAAAAATTCTATACTTAAATTCTCTATTCCATCATTTGTAATTCCTCAATATATTTTCTTCAATAAGGGTCAAATTCTTCTTTCCCAGTTACACTAGGGCATTATTTTGAAAATTGTCTTCAAAATGTTCTGTATGCAGGCAGGGTCACACAAATCTCTCATTTTGCATGCATGTGCACCCATTTACATCATTTGCATTCATTTGCATTTGCATGCATTCATTCATATTCATATGCATCAATTTGCATTTGCATCAAACTTCCCCTTCAGGTTAAGGGATAAACCTGAGTTTCCCTTTCAGGTTAAGGGATAAACCTGAACTGCCCATTCAGGATAAGGGATAAATCCTGAGACCCCGACAGTTGTCTAAGTCATCGTGAGGATGAAGATTGAAAATCTCTCATCAGAATCAGTTGGGTAAATTTTCAAAAATCCAGTGTTCGTGCTGGTAAGATTTTCAAAAACTAGTGTTCATGCTGGTAAAATTTTCTAAATCCAATGTTCGTGCTGGTAAATCTTCAAAATCCAGTGTTCATGCTGGTAATTCTTCCAAAAACAGTATTCGTACTGATCCATTTTCAAAATCCAGTACTTATACTGGTTCATTTCCAAAATTCACTATTCACACTGATACATCTTTCAAAATCCAATTGTTATTGGTCGGATTTTCAAAATCCAATTTTTATTGGTCAAACTTTCTGAATTTGGTTTACTAGTTAATGTTTTCAAACCTAATCCATGCTAGTCTAATTTTCCTTCGGGATTCGAGTTCCGACTCGAATTTTCTTTCCTTCTAACCGGTCTAGGTTTCCTTCAGGATTCGAGTTCCGACTCGAATTTTCTTTCCTTCTAATTAGTCTAGTTTTCTTTCGGGATTCGAGTTCCGACTCGATTTTCTTTCCTTCTAATTAGTCTAGTTTTCCTTCGAGATTCGAGTTCCGACTCGAATGTTCTTTTCTTCTAACCGGTCTAGTTTTCCTTCGGGATTCGAGTTCCGACTCGAATTTTCTTTCATTCTAATTAGTCTAGTTTTCCTTCAGGATTCGAGTTCTGACTCGAATTTTCTTTCCTTCTAACCGGTCTAGTTTTCCTTCGAGATTCGAGTTCCGAATCAAATTTTCTTTCCTTCTAATTGATCTACTTTTCCTTCAGGATTCGAGTTCTGACTCGAATTTCTTTTCCTTTCACAATGGATCCAGTTTTCCTTCGAAGATTCGAGTTCCGACCCGAGTTTTCTTTTCCTTCTGAATTGGTCTAGAAAATTAGAGTTCCGACTCGAATTTTCTTTCAAATCCAATTCAAATGTCTAGAATTGGTCTAGAAAATTAGAGTTCCGACTTGAATTTTCTTTCAAAACCCAATTCATTTAGTTTTTTCTTGAAAATTTGAATTGCGATTCGAATCTTTCTTCAAAACCCAGTTTAGCACCTGGTTCATTCAAAGCTCACAAGTTGAATCCTTCCTTCTTAGACTATGATCCTTAGGTTAAATCCCTAAGGAATTGATAGTTCGTAGGTTGAACCCCTAGGGAACCAATGTGATTTGTAGGTTGAACCCCTTTCAAACCAGTCTCATTCTCAAAAATTTGATCTGTAGGTTGAATTCCTATTGAATCCATGTTGTTCCCAGTGAACCGGTGTCGTTCTCAATTGAACCAGTGTCATTCTTAGGCTGAATTCCTATTGAACCCATGTTGTTCCCAATTAACTAATTTCCAATTTCGACCTTCGGGTCAATCAATTTCAAAATTTCTTATTTCCAATTTCTAAATTCAAAATTCCAATTTCCAATTCCAATTTCGGCCCTTGGGCCACCTAATTACCAATTTCAGACCTCTGGGTCAACCAATTTCCAAAATTCTAATTTCGACCTTCGGGTCAATCAATTTCCAAATTTCTAATTTTGACCTCCGGGTCAACCAATTGTCAAATTTTCAAATTCGACCTTTGGGTCAATCAATTCCAATTTTGGCCTTCGGGTCAATCAATTCCAAATTTTTCAATTTCCAATTTCCAATTTCAAAATTTCCAATTTCCAATTTCCAATTTCCAATTTCTAATTTCCAATTCCAATTTCGGCCCTTGGGCCACCCAATTACCAATTTCAGACCTCCGGGTCAACCAATTTCCAAATTTCTAATTTCGACCTTCGGGTCAATCAATTTCCAATTTCGACCTCCGGGTCAACCAATTGTCAAATTTTCAAATTCGACCTTTGGGCCAATCAATTCCAATTTCGACCTTCGGGTCAATCAATTTCCAATTTCCAAATATCAATTTCCAAATTCCAAATTTCCAATTTCTAATTTCAAATTTCAAAATTTCAAAATTTCAATTTTCAATTTCGACCCTTTTGGTCACCAAATACCAATTTCAATCATTTCCTCTTGCGAGAGACCCTTTTTACAGGGAGAGTTCGAGGGAGCTCAATCTTTTCGCATGCTATCCTTTGTTCACTTAGCCCCTTTTCAGGGAGAGTGTTAAGGGACTCGTGTCTTTGTGAACCGTTTGCAAAACAAAATTCCAATTTCATACAAGGAACCCTTAGTTCAGGGAGAGCTTCGACGGAAGTTCGCTTTCCTTGTGATCACAATTTCATACTAGGCCATTTCATCATGAAGGACCAACTTTTCAGGGAGAGTGTGATGGACTCGTTCCTTCATGACCAATTCACCGACCTCACCATTACCGGTCCCATTTCCATAAGAGAAGCCTAATGTTAGGAAGTTTTGACGAAAGCTTAATTTCTCTTCGAAAGTTTGTTTTGTAAACACCTCCTCTTCAGGGAAGAGAGGAGTAATTCCTATTTCCAATTTCTGAATCTTCTCCTTTGGGGAAAGGAGAAGAAAATTTATGTCATGGATGCGTTGCGTTGTGCTTCAAATGCTCACTCTCACCAAGGATTTCAAGAAAATGTTGCCAATTTGTCATTAAATATTTGTTGATTTCAAAATCTTTATTGCACAAAAACATTACCTCAGAATACCTTCAGTATTACTTTCAAAAGGACAAAGCTTTCGCGAAAAAGGATTTAAAATTCAGAATCTTTCTATTGGTCGACCAAAAGGATGAAGAATAAATCCTCGATATGGCCAGCAAAGGAAATTCAATGTTGTTACAAAGCCATAAGTGATCGGTATTGATCGCAGTCAATGACACATTTTTAAAGATCATTCTTGGAAAATAAAGCAATCGAAATATCTTGGGTGATACAGAAAAATCCATTCAATCCCTATATCTCCTCAATCACCGAAAGCTGCAATTAAATATCTGCAAAAGGGATCTCTCAACTGTCATCAAGATGAAGGCAAATTAGGTGAGTAGACCCCCGGGGCCAAAGAAGATTTAGATCATCTCCAAGATGAAGGAGTTTGTGACGGATCCTTCCAGGGAAAGTTCAGAGCACCGCCAAGGTGAAGGCGACTGCGATGAGCCTCCCGACAAACCCTAAAGGATATTTAATTTCTGCTATCATCAAGAGATTTCCAACCAAAGAGCCAATAACTGTCAATATAATCCCTGAGAGAAAAGAAGGATGGGAGCATCTCTGAGATGAAAGAGTTTGTGACGTACCCTTCCAAAAAAAGAGAGAGAGAAAAGTTAGGACATCTCCAAAATGAAGGATGATGTAATCCCCAAAAACCCAATAGAGCTCTAATTCTGCCAAAAAAAAAAGAGTAGGCAGAAAGATCGTCATGAGAAAAGAATCCCAGGATATCAGACTGCCGAATCTGTCAAGAATCTTCTTTAAAATTTGTGAAATTCTATTATCAATATTCATTCACCAATTGCTTTCACAATATCAAGAATACTCTCTTTTCTATTCATATCAAGGAAATTGATAGCCTCCTTGAAAGAAAGTCAATTGCAAGAAATTTGAATTTGAATCTTGATTCTACGAAGTTAAACCCAGTCGAAGGTAATACTTCAGGTAGAATAGAGAGAATATTTTCAAAACAATGTGCATCATTTTCAATTACTTTGAATCAATAATAATTTTCAACATTTTGACAATATTTTCTAGCTATCTTGGCGTGAAGCGAGAACTTGAGGTTCATCTTTGGCGCATGACATCAGTTGTTATCCCTTTTAAGGACTTGATAACGGGAGTTTTCAAGATTCCTTTCCTTATGTTGGTATAATCTGAGTGCATGGGCTCTCAGATTCGCACACTTCCCTGTGTCCCCACTGTCCCACCATAGACAGTCCAATTTCGGCTTGAGGTTAAGCCACCAATCATTTTCTCGCAAAAGGTCACCAATTTCAAAAGTTATTTAGTCTCAGCAATGAGGCACCCAAAATCAAACCCCTTTTCAAGCTTTAGGGACCCCAATTTCATCCTTTTGCAAAACCCCTATCGGACTCATTGTGCAGAAATCCGAAGGTTCCATCATGGTTTCTTCCTTCGAGGATTCCATTCATTTTCTGCCCAATTAGGATAAGGGTACAAACATGATTCTCCTTTGATGAGGTATTTCATTTTCCTCCCAATCAGGATAAGGGTACAAATCTGAGCCTCCTTTGATGAGGTATTTCATTCCCAGTCAGGTTAAGGGTCAAACCTGAGCTTCGTTTCTACACGAGGTATTTCCTGTCCCATCCAGGTTAAGGGCAAAACCTGAATCTCACTTCTTTTGAGGTAAAATTTTTCTTCTTTATTCTCTATTTCATATCTACCATTTTCATTAGGGCTAATCTCTTCATAACCAATTAGATCCTTCTAACTGGGGCATTTTTATAGCCAAAATTTAGTGTGTTTTTCTTTGCCACTAAGCTCGTCCTCAAGATGGCTTAGTAGCAAAGAGGGGCATCTGTAAACACCCCAAATTTTTCATCATCCATTCTCAAATAACCCTCCTCGTGCAGTGCCAACCCTGTTAGGTTAGTGTAGGAGTCAAACCCGGGTCAGTTTTAGAAAATCACCATTTTACCAACTTTTATTAGGAAAATTACCATTTTACCCCTAGGTCATCCCAGACCCCAGTCAGTTGGAGTCAACCAAGCTCATTGGTCAGTTCAGGACAGTTAGAATATCAGTCGTCTCAAGTTTATCTGAGCTCACAATGAACAGACCATTTTCATTTCTGAAAAATCCTGCCAAAATGGGATCATTTCTTCAGAAATGAGCTCATTTCTCACTCAAATCCAAACCAATTGTCTTCGAGTCAGTCATTCCTAGTCAGTCATGTTCCTTAGAGTCTAACTTGAGCTCACCAAGATTTCAAGCGCTCCAGTTTCAGTTCAAAACCATTTTCAAGTGTTCTGGAGCCCCTTTTAGTCCATTTAAGCTCTTTCAGCTGAAATTGAGCTGAGTTCAGCCAATTGAGCTAGTGTTCAAGCTTCGATTTTAGTTCATGTCAGTATTACTGACCTTTGTTCTAGCTTAAACCCAACTCAAATTCATAATTCACTTCACTCCAGTGACCATTCCGTACCACTTTTCTAAAAATGACAGCTTTTCTTAGAAATTTAGACGGATATGTCAGTTGATTCAGTGTCTGGTCAGTTCACTTGAGTTCTGAAACTCTAAAACCCAGCTCAATCCAGCTCATTTCAGTTTAATTCAGCTCAAACCTCAATTTTCAGTGTCACTCTGACCCAGTAGAGTCCTGAAAACCATTTCTTGAGCTATTTTACAAATTTTATTAATTTTAATGCTTTTTAAACTGGTACAGCTGCGAATCAGGGTTTAAAATCCATTTTTTTTTTATTCAGGGTTAGCATTTCACATGTCATTTCATGTCATTTCTCATCATTTCATATCATTTCTCAGCATTTCATAACATTTCATCACATTTCATTTCATTTTCGAAGTCCAGAACTCCAGTTTTATAAATTTCAATCCAGATCAAGTTTCAAAAGCTTTCAGAAATCAATTTCAAACCCCAGGTTTTCAAAATTGACATTTTTACCCCCGGGAGTCTAAATTTGAAAATATTTTCTCAAGAAAAATAATCTAGATTTATTTCAAACTCAAATTTTTGAATTCTACACTGGATTTGCGTCGCAACGGGATACTAAACTTCAAAATCCGAGCTCGTTTCAAAAACTGCCAAAAATAGCTCGTTTCTTCTGGAAATAAATTTGGAAGTATTTTCTCTAGAAAAAAAATCTGGATTTTTTTCAAAATCACATTTTTAAATTCTACATTGGATTTGCTTCGCAACGGGGTATTGGACTTCAAAATCCGAGCTCATTTCAAAAACTGCCAAAAATAACTCGTTTCGTTTGGAAATTTTCTGAAAAGACTATTTTACCCCTATAATCGTCAAAATGAATTTCAAAAGTGGAATTTGGACCCGCTCTGAGATGGCCCACTCATTTATATTTCTGTTTTATTAAAAAAAAAATATTCTTTTATTCCTTTCAATTTTCTTTTTATTTGTTCATTTTTTTTTATTATTTATTTTGCGTTTTAGAGAGGTGGGACCCACAAGGTGGTCGCCCAAGCCTCCAGCCCCACTTTCCATTTTTTTCCTCATTTTTCTTTCCCTTTTCCTTTTCCCCTCATTTTCTTTCTTTCTTTTCTTCCTTTCTTCTTTCTTTTTCCCTTCTTTCTTTCTTTCTTTTCTCCTTTCTTTCCTCTCCCTCCACTCACGTATAGGATTTTCCAGCCTTCCTTCCTCTCTTCCTTTCCCTCTCTTTTCTTTCCTTTTCTTTCTCCCTTCTCTCTTTCCTTCCCTTTCTTTCCTTCTTTCTTTCCTTCTTCCCTTCCTTCCTTCCTTCTTTTTCCCCAAGCTCCATCCTATTCACGTCTACTACATTCATTCACGCTCAGCCTTTTAGCTCCATCATCTCCCATTAACCCATTAAAATGAGAAACTTAGGTCTTTGGTTCATTTTTCTCTAAGTTAAAACAAGAGAAGCACATACGGCTGCCAGTTTTTTTTCCTTTCTCTCACATTCACGCCTTTCACCTTGGCTCTCCCATTCAGCCCCTTGAACTCTCTCCAACTCAACGCCTCTCTCTCTCTCTCTCTTTAGCCATCACCTTCAACTCCTTTCACCAGTGCAGCCACCGTTGCAGCCTTGGTGAAGAATTTTCTTGGTGCAACTTCAGCAAACAACCTCCTTCAAGTCCAGGTTCAGCATCAACCTTCTTCAGCCCCCTTTTGGTAGCAGCCAACCGTTGGTTCTGGTCTGGACTTCGGCAGCACTTCCCAGCAGCCACTTCAATCGTCACAGCAGTCACCATCCCTAGCAGCTTCTCCACCTCAAGGTAGCCCCTCCAACCTCCAGCTCCTTGGCTACCTTGGTACCGGCGCCACCCAGATCGCAGTCCATCCGTTGGTGCAGCACATCAGCTCCAACAAGCACAAGCCATCACTCCATCCGGTGATCACTTGCTTCAGTCGGTGCAGCAATAAGCATCAAGCTTATTCCAAAGGAGCTCATACCTCCATTGCTGCTATTTCTCCATTATCTGCAGCCGAACTCCCAAGGAGACCCTCTTTGGTCTTTTGCTTCAGCCGACCCAAGGTAAGGCCCTCACATCGTTAGTGCTTGTTTGATGAAGTTTATGATTTTTTTTTCTTCATTCTGTTATAAATGGTTGTTATCAAAAATACAATATAAAAATCAGTAAGACTAAGTTTATATTGCAAAAAAAAAAAAGATGAAGAAGAAAAGGTTTTTTTTTCTTATCTTTTATGTCAAGGCTATCTAGGTGAGAGGATCCATCCGATGGATGGATCGGATCCATCTCACTGGTAGCCAATATCAAAATAAGCATCATACCCTCTCAACTTTTATTTCATTGTCCGTTTATTTTCATGTAGATTATACATTTGTAGGCATTACATTTTTTTTATTTTATTGCTTTATGCATGTTTCATCGGTCTCATTAATATTTACCTAGAGAACTATAGGTTTTGATTTCATGCATGGAGCCCAGTTATTATTTTATGCTTGATTTTTTGTCAATAAATTCTAAAACTTTTGTTATGAATGCCTCTGTTTGTCTGAGATCTTCTAACAAAAATTCAGATTGATTTAATGTATATAACTCTATTTTAAAAATCAAATCCCAATTCGGGTTTTGAACTTCTCTGAATTTTCAATTTCTGCTTTAGCAGACAAGAACCTCCAGCACCACCCTCGTGGAAGATCTGGATTTTCCTCCAAAAATCACAGTGGATTCATAATCAAATCTACTAATGATCTGGAAATTTTGAGGTTTTTCCAAACAGTTTTGTTTTCTGTCAAAAATCGGATTTCTCAGACCATTGGGAAAATCATGATTTTCTTTTGTCAGGGTATAGACAGATCCTAATGCACCAAGTCCGCCAAATCTGTATCTCGTTTAAACAAACTTTCAACATGAAAGTTGTTCCTAACATGTTTTCCTGTTATTGCCCAAAATTTTAGAATTTTTGAAACTGTTTCAGTATTTTTTCCAAAATTTTATTTTCTGTCTGACAGATTTCAATATCCCGAAATTCCAGAGATTTAGGTCTCTGATAACAGCATGCCCTTTTCCAAAATGTAACCCAAATCCCAGTTTTGTAAAAAGAAAAAAATTTTCTATGTTTGTCAGAGATATGTTCCCACAATTTCAACCTTTTTCCCATCTGTTTACTATTTTTCCCATATTTTTTTAACGAAACCTGTCTGTTTCCCCTAAATCCTAGAGTCACCAGATTCCGATCCGATTTGCCGGAGTGGCACTGCTCTGACCATAGGTCAAAACCAGAAAGTGTAAAAATAAAAAATCATTGCATTACTGTCTTCTGTCACCCCATAAAATTTGGAAAATTTTTATGGAAGTTTGATATCCTAAATTCTCTTTAGAATCAACATTTTAGGCAAAAATCATAAAATTTAGGGTTTTTATTTGAATTTCCATATTTAAAAATACAAAAAAATAGATTTTCGAGCTCCATTCTGCTTTTAGGGTTATTTTAGGTTTTCATGCCAAATTTGGCTTAATTCCAAGTTCATTTTCTTTATATGTAAGTTTGTCTTTAAATTTAGAAGCGAAAATCAAGCGAAATCAGGTTAAATTCGATATTTTATGATATTTTCATCATTTTAGGGTTTTTATCATGTACATGAGCATGTATAACCATATTAGGATTAATTTCAATGTCATTTGCATTTCATATTTTTCAATTTTACAAAATTTATTTCAGAAAACCCTGGTTTCAAGGCCATAGTCTTGTTATCAGAGGTATTTTGGTCATTTTGACCATAATTTCGAAATTTCAATTTCTAATTCCATAAATTTTCATGCATATCATCATATTTCATCATATTGTATTTGATTTACTTCATTTGATTTTCAAAATTCCAAAATTTATAAAATTTCTTTCAAAAAAACCTGATTTCAAGGTCATGAGGGTATTTTGGTCATTTTGATCCCAATTTTGAATTTTCAAGTTTATTTTCAAAATTTATTCATTATTTATCATGTTTATATCAAAGGGGGTATGAATTTGGGTTTATATCTGAATAATATCCGATAATTTCTAATATTTTTGGATAAATTCAGAAAAACCTATATTTTTATGCTAACCTTGTTTTCTAAGTTTTGCAGGAACATTCAAGAAGAAGACTTAGTTATTTCATTTCTTTATTTTATTCAATTCAATGTAATATTTGGAATAAGATTTACTTTTCTGCTTAGAATAGGACTGGATTGCATATAGTTTAATTTCTGCAAATTCAATATCTGAATGTATCATTCATACACATTATTTCAAATTCACTATGGTTTACACGAATGGCATGTGCACAAGCTTTTATGGAGTTTATAAACTTGGTGGCATTCGTATTTATGGCCATAGTCAGAATACGAAGAAAACCAAGATTTATGATCTTCGTATTAGCCACATTCAGCCTACACACTTAGGCTAACTTCAAAAATGCACTGCATTTTTCAAAACTTCAAAAGGATTTCTCAATTCCTCAATGAAATTCCCTTTTCAAATTCATATTCATTCATTCATATCATTCAAATTGCATTGTTTTCAAATTCATTTTCCAATTTCAATTTAAAAAAAATTCAGTTTTCTCAAGAATTTCCAAGTCTTTCTCAGGATCTGATTTTCTCAAAATTCTAAGTTTTCAAATGACACTTCAAAGAATTTCCCAAGTTCAAATCAAGATTTTCCAATGTTTTGAAATTCTCAAATTTCAAAGTCTCAAGTTTTCAAAAAAATCGATTTTCTCAGGTTTCCCATTTTCCTAAGAACCCAGTTTCCTGAGAATCCATTTTTCATTTCAAAAGTCATTTTCCAATGAATTTCTTAGATTTCCTCAGAATTCTCAAATCCAGTTTCTTAGAAAAGAAATTCCAAATTTCAAGAATTGATTTTCCCCAAGATTCAAGTTTTACTAAGAATTCATTTTCCAATCAAATTTCTGATTTCCAATGAAATTCAATGATTTTCCTAGGGATTCCATTTCCAGCACTTTTCCAATCATTTTCCAGCATATTTTAATTTTCCAAAGCAAACATCATATTTTATCAAACTTGCATATTTTCAAAAATCCATAGCACATGCCTGATTCTTTGTGCATTCTAGGAAAAATAGAGCATCATTTAGATATTTGAGTCGAGTTAAAGCACGTAATTGATCCTTGGTTCAATTACCCCTGGTAAAGGCGCCAGGAACGATTGAACCTCTTCCCTTCAGACGGATCCCATTCCACGGAATTTTCCCGTAAATTTTCAAAACGGAGGTGAGTTAATTTTCAAAACCAATTTTCAAAACTTTGGTCGAGTTTGACTCGTGAAATTCGTTTCTCTCTCGCAGGAGAAGGGGAAAATTTTTGCGATGATAACATTACTCTATCAACATGAGACTATATGATATAAACTGGGCTGAGAAAGGGGGATGATGGTGCTAAGTCAAGGTATACAACATGCGATACTACTCTATGTGCATAGTGGAGCGAGTGTGGCAGCGAGATAACAGGAAGATGATGGCATGGGCTACCAAAGCATGCTCGACACAAATCGGCAACCCCCAAAACTATATGCTGAAAAGCATTGATCGAAGCATGAAATTCACAACTAGAGAGATTATACAGTATAAATGGATAAATATGAACAACAACTGTGGTGTGGTGGCCACACTTACGACATCAGTATCTTTTGTCATTTCTTAACCTTTTACCACTTTGGCCCCGTCATCTTCACCAATAAACTGGAATATTAACATTACCTTTACCTACCGACCCTATTACTCAGGATGGTGATGCAGAGTTATGTTTAAAAAAAACGACACATAAGAACTTAAAGGATAATAAACAGGGGCTGTATCCATTGAGATAACAGTGAAGATGGGTCACTTACGAACTTGATACAGCAATTAAGAAGCACTGCGCAGAGGGAAAGGAACGTCTGTTCAATAAAGCACTATAGCCACAAGATCTGATGAACATATAACACAAAGGTTCATAAGTAAATATCATACCCAAAACAAAAGAGAAATTACAGAATAACATGACCTGGATATAAGATATTTCACTTGAATAAATGGCCTTTTAGCAACCATCGAATCAACTTCTGCATAAGTATCCTGCCTCATTTGAGAGGAATATCACTTCGCGTATCTGCACAGAGGAGGAGGTAATGCCTACCTTCTAGAGTCTGGTGACTCACATCAACTGGTCTGGGATTTCCACGATGGATCAAAACTTCATTATAGAATATCAAGGTAACTCAGGACGCCTGCACGATCTGATTTTGAGGCTATCAGGGATTGGACCCACCTCCGGATTGAGCACAGTTCAGCTCAGTAGATCGATGTTAAATGCTTGACATACAGAAGAGTGAGCTCCCAAGATGTAGCAAGTCACCAACATGGATAAACTAGGACATACAGAGGAGCCAACCAATCTCTTCCTCCTGCTGCAAATGATGGAAGAGGGAAGCGAGTACCATTCTAAGGGCACTTCCCAATGGTAATTAAAAATTCATGTGAGGGGCAGTTTTTCTTCAAAGCAATTGTTGCTGCTTGGGTACAAAAGGCCTATAACTCGGCCTCAGCAATCCAGTAGTTTCTCCAGCCATCTTCCAAAGCAGAGGGGCATAATTTAATGGATACAGGTATCCATGGTGGGACAATGAAGTGATAATCAAGGTGCAGAATGTGTTGCATCGAGAAAACTCAAACACGAAATTAGAGAAGCATGGTGACTGTAATCGTAGGAAAAGCATGAGATCGGTTGAGGCTTCTGAGAATGAACCCGATCTGATATTGAATCAAATCGGGTGTCATTGTGGAAAACCTCTTTCCAAATGTACAACCAGAATGAAATTAGATTGGGTTGGGCATATAAAATCATATGGATGAAAGAAGGGAAAGAACAACGTGCTGAAATATGGAGTCTAAAAGCTGGAACACAAACGATGATGCCATGAAAAGGAATGCATCGTTTAAAAGGGGAAAAAACACAAATCAAAACAGCATCGAGATGAATATTGCAGGTAAAATGAATTGAAATGCCGAAATAAAGGATCATCAGCTGCTATGGTCAATCAACTATAACAGAATTTGATAAATGAAACTAAAAGGAAACCAAAAATTAAGAGAAATGCCATGAGAGGGATGATTAATTATCATCCAAATAGGAGATCAAACAACGGATCCACAATCAGATGAAGAGCACATGCAAACAGGAGATTAAAAGGCAGATAGGAGATCGAGAGTCCGCAGGAAAATTAAAACGAAAAGGAAGAAAGAAGAAAAGAAAAAAAAGGCGATTAAACAAAACAAGGGTGTCAGCTTACAAGGCGAAATTGCAGGAAATAAAAAAAATATAAACCAGTGAATGCACATGAGCAAATATAGCCAACCAAAGGGCCAAAGTTTTATTGCAAAAACGCAAGTCGATATTGCTTATGAGCAGATCATCATTGCGTACATTGCTTCAGCAGAAAAGGGAGAAAGAATATCTAAAGAAAGAAAAGATAAAGGTAGATTTACGAAGAGAATATAACAGTAGAAGAGAGTAATGGCTTATCGTGGCTTACTTGACTTGGAAGAGGGAATTCTCCTTTATTCCCTATTGAATTTCTTCACTGGTTGCAAAGGATGAAGACAGAAAGAACAGAAGAAAGAAGAGGTTGTGATCCTGCTCCGGCTTCAGTTCTTCAAAGGGAAAGGCGCCAGGGAGGGGAGAGGGGGAAGCGCTTTCTTCGTTCTACTGTGGGAGATCTTCCACCGCTTGCTTTGAGAAGTCGGTTTTAGTTTCTACCGATTGCAAGGATTTATCTCTTTTGACTATTGAAGGTAGATTATACTCGATTCCATCAACTGAACAATGTTCCCTCCAGGTTGGTTGCTGCAAGGGCTAGAATCTCCTTTGATTCAGCAAAACGGGATAAATTAGGAGAAGGGAAGAATGGGGAAAGATAGAATGATCGTGATGAAGAAGAAGAGAGTAATGGGGGAAAGGGTGAGAATGGATGAGGAAAAGGGTTTCCTGAGTGCCCTTTTAAGGAGGAAAAGGGAAGGTTCGGGAAGAAGGGTCATTGGGCATCGATAGCGGAGGAAGGGGGGGGGTCAGAGATGGGTGGCTAATGGAGCAGAGGGCGTGCGAAGGGCGATGGTTTTGGTGAGCTGCGAAAAGAAGGAGGGAATGCGATGGAGAGTGAGAGAGAGGGTTTCTGAAACCCTAAAAAAGTTTTTGTTAAAAGGTTTTTATCAAATGGCGAGACTCTGTTTTTTAGAGAATTTTCAAAATGGTGGTCTTTTCCAAAAAGTTTTTCTCAGAAAAATGGTTTTAGCTAAAGATATTTTCAAAACTATATTTTTTTTTTGTTTTTTCCTTTTCTCTGTATTTTTGTATATATATATATATGTATTTTCTAATTTTTTTTGTGTTTTTTTTTGAAATTTTCTACATTGTTTTGTTGTTTTTAAGATGAATCTCTGAAACTTATGAGAAAATAAAAGGATTTTTGAAATATTTTGTAAAATTTGAAAATATTTACAAAAGAAGGGGTTTTTGAGAGTTTTGTTCTTTGGGAAATCCTTTAGAAAATGGTTTAGAAATAGAAATTGAGTTTAATTCCAGCGAATCCGAGAAATAAATGGAAATTTTATCAAAAATTGACCTGATTATTTCAAAGATGGACTTAGGGGTAAAAAGGGAAATTTTTAGAATTTTTCGAAAATTTGGGGTGTTCACAGATGCCCCTCTTTGCTGCTAAGCCGGTTGTAAGCCGAGCTTAGCAGCAAAGAAGACACTCCAATTTTTCTTTTTTTCTTTTTAAAAAAAATGCCACAGTCAGAATGCATGAACTGGGTGTGGAAGAATTGGCCTTGAAATGCTTTATTTTTCAAGTTTTGTATTTTACTCTGGAAGGTTTTGGGAAGAGAACGAAA
The DNA here is from genome assembly GCF_984573655.1 of Nuphar pumila. Lineage (NCBI taxonomy): Eukaryota > Viridiplantae > Streptophyta > Magnoliopsida > Nymphaeales > Nymphaeaceae > Nuphar > Nuphar pumila. Next base: position 56,118,328 of record NC_143260.1, read on the forward strand.
TCCTCGAGAAAAATAATTTGGACAGAAGAAAATGAGGAAATTGTGATGGGACTTTGGGATGAATATCTCGAAATGGTAAAAGGAGAGATTTTAATGAAGTCTCATGGCTGAGACAAAGATAAGAATTTTTTAAAAGACACAGGCTTAGCCCTTAACCTGGATGGGGCATTTTTGAAAAATTCCTCATGAGACGAGGTTCAGGTAAAAATCTTTATTTTGACTGGATATACAAAGCACGAACTCCTTGATGGGGAAAACCATGATGAGACTGGGAGAAATAACTTCACCGGAATGAGGCAACTCTCTTTGAAAAATACAAACAACGCATGGTTGCATAAAAATAGATATTGAGCATTTATTTCATTTTTGGATAACCAAAAAATTTTGCCAGTAAGATGGAATTGCAATTTATTCAAATGTTTGAAAGTGTGCACGTATGTGCAAAAGATATTCCCGCTTTTTACCTAGAGTATTTCCTCCAAAATGAAGTTAACTTCCCGGATTCCGGAGTCAGATTCAAATTTTAAAGTTGTTGAGCTTCTTCAAGGAAGTTATCCATTTCCTTGATATGAATAGAGAAGAAATACTCTTAATTTAAAAAAAGTGAGTAATGAAAAGATATTGATGAAAGGATTTCGCATAAGAAAAGATGATTTCTGGCAATCTTGGCAGTTTGATATCCTGGGACTTTTCTCATAATGATCTTTCTGGCACTCCTTTTGAGACATTGAGCTTTTTTAGGTTTTTGGCGGAAGTTCATTACATCATCCTTCATTTTGGAGATGTCCTGACTTTTCTTTCTTTTTTCTTCGAGGAAGGGTACGTCACAAACTCCGTCATCTTGGAGATGCTCCGATCCTTCTTTTTCTCAGGAATTATATTGGCTCAGTGGTAAAAATCTCTAGATGATAGCGGCAATCAAATATCTTTTAGGGTTTGTCGTAAGGCTCAGCTCAGCGCAATCGCCTTCATCTTGGCGGTGATCTGAACGTTCCCTGGAAGGATCCGTTACAAACTCCTTCATCTCGAAGATGATTTGAATCTTCTTTGGCTCCGGGAGTCGAACTCACATATTTGTCTTCATCTTGATGACAATTGAGAGATCCCCTTTGCGGATATTTTGATTGTAGCTTAAATGAATGAATGAGGAGATGTGGATTGAGTGAATTCTTTTTATCGCTGAGGGTACTTCCACAACCTGATTGCCAGAAGAACAACTTAAAAACATGCGCATAGCTATGATCAATATCGATTCGCTTCTAGCGTTTCAACATCATTGAATATTTCTTTCGCTAATCACACCAAGGATATTTCTTACATCCTCTTGGTTGACCAACCGAGAGAAGATTTTGAAATTCCACTAGAGGGGGGGTGAATAGTGAAATATGATAATGATCGATAAAATAAAATAATTAAGCAATAAGGCACAACACATAAAACACAGAAGTTATACTAGTTCGGTCAATATCCAGACCTACATCCAGTCCCCAAGCAAACCACTTGAGATTCCACTATAACATCCGAGTTACCGGATAAATAGTACAACACCCTCTTCCCAAGAGGTCTTCTTCTCTCAACAGAGAAGGGGCACACCCTCTTCCCAAGAGGTCTTCTTCTCTCAACAGAGAAGGGCAACACCCTCTTTCACAAAGGTCTACTTCTTTAAACAAAGAAGGAATACAGTGAATAACAGAGTTACAATACTTCCTATAGAACCTTCAGAATGATATGAATGCACGAATGAAGGATTCTAAGAATGTTCTGTTTGTCACTCAGAGGATACTCTTTGTCAAAGAGCTGGACTTGACTTTTTCTCTTTTCTTCCTTTTTCTTTTTCTCTTTCTTTTTCAAGGCTCTCTTTTCAAATCACGAATAGAAATTTTTCTCTTTGTAAGCTCACACGTCTATTTCATTCCCTTGTTGAATAGTTTATTTGAGTGTGTTTATATAGCCTTTAAAAAGTAGTCGTTACATTTTGAAATTGTAACTTTTTGAAATGTGAAATGTTATGTCATTTCAAAAATATCTTTTAGAGAAGATCGAGAATGCCTTTTTCCATAAGAGTAAAATAGAGGGTACACTAGTCGTTGTATTGTTTTAGGTAATACATTTTTTTATGTAAAAAGTCTATTTCTTACAATAGTACATTGAACGTTGGGTTGTAGTTTTGTCTTTATTCTAATTAATGATTTGAGGTACATTAGTACTTCTTTGCTTTAAATGAGTGTAAGTACTATGAGTGTTTTGAGATATTTATTTGTACATAGTCATGTCAAGTGTTTTCTTTATGTTGTGTTTTTCAAAGTCTCCAGAGAGAATAAGGACCAAAAGAAGGTCGACATTTTTTGAGAAGGATATTTAACAAGGATTTGTTACAGAAGGCATTTAATGCTTTGTAGAGAGAATGATGACTTCAAGTAAGTCGACATTCTATGGTTATGAAAAAAGGTAACTAGAGAGAATGATGACTTCAAGTAAGTCGACATTCTATGGTTATGAAAAAAGGTAACTAGAGTCCTTTTAAAAACATCTTTTATTTGTTTTTCTTATGTGTAGCCGATTTATGTTTTTGTCTTCTTCTTGTATTAAGAAACATTTCATTAAAGAAGATAACTAAAGTCTTTTCAAAAACATATTTTATTTGTTTTTCTTATGTAGTCGATTTTATGTTTTTGTCTTCTTCTTATAAAAAATATTTCTTTAAAGAGGGAAAACTAGAGTCTTTTCAAAAACATATTTTATTTGTTTTCTCCATATAGTCGATGTTATGTTTGTTTGTCTTTTTCCTACATTCCTTTTTTCATGTTGTCTTGTATATAGTGTAAGGTACAATGACAAAATGTCTTTTTCATAAAAGGTTGTAAGAAGGTACAATTATTATATGACAAAATATCTTTTTCATAAAAGGTTGTAAGAAGGTACACTTATTGGTTTTCAAAAGGAGTTTTTTGAAACTATCGTATACTTTTATGATATAGTGTTTATGAATGAGTATGTAATATGCAATATGCAAGTTCCTGAAGGTTCTGTTACATATGACTCTAAAGAAGAAAAAAAATCTTCATCTTGAGGTAGCCGATCTCTTCATTTGAACTTTAGAAAAGCATGGCTCATCAAGCTTTTTCTTCAAGGAGTATGATTGCACCATAGTTGTACTTGAACAGGAAGTCTCCATCCTTATTGGGTGAGATATCCTTGCATCAAATACTCGTTAGATTTATGGCAAAACATATTCAGTCATAATATAACATTATTTCAAGAGAACATATTATCATATCATATAAAATCAAATGAGACAGTGTATCATATTATGTGACATCAAAACCGAGTTTCTCAACATTCTCCCCCTTTTTGATGATGACAAAATATGCTCCCCCTGTCAAAAAGACATTATGCATAGAAATAATAATATGATAAAAAAGTGAAATAATGTTTAAAGAGAGAATATTTCTCCAATAATGGAGACAGGTTTTCTCCCCCTTTGTCATGGACAAAAAGGAGGGATCAAAGTAAAAAAAAATTATTACAGACCAAATATAAAAGTAATTTAAATGTTATTACATACCAAATATATAAAAAAATGAGTCTATCTCGAAGGTGGAGAAGGGGAAGGTGGTCGGTTGGCGCGATTCTGCTGCAACAGGGCTTGATTACGAAGGATTCGATCCTGAGTTTGCTCGATATCCATCATAGCAGAAAAGTAATTGAAGGAGGACATTGAATCGGCTTCATCAGAGCCGGGCATGTGCAGGGACCTTAGATTGAAGGTGGTACCATCGAGGACGTGAGAGGGACGGAGGATGACTTCGTTGTGAAGTGGTATTTGGAAGTATTTGAGAATAGGAGTTATAAAACACCAAAAAAGAAGAGGCTCAAATTTCTGATAACGAATAAAGAGGTCGAAAATAATGGATGACCAATTTATCGGAAGAGAAGAAAGGATTGCGTAGATAAGAAGAGAGATTTTTCGAGGAACTAATCCCTGGCGGGGACGCTTGGGATAGATGTTGTGGAGAAGAATCTGGGCAAGTAGCTGAGCATGAGGTTGGAGATTCCTCATGTGCCACGGAAGTTGGTAGCAGTTGGTGCAGAGAAGAATTTTTCGAAGTACCGATCGGTCGATTGGTACTATGGTGTTAAGGTCAGTACCGGTGGAAGGTAGGTTTAGAATTCTTCCTAGGTCGGAAGCATCGAAAATCATCAGCTGTCCTCGGACTTTGCTGGTGATTGAGGTTTGTTCATGATCAGAAGAGAAGTTGGTATAAAACAGTCGGACTAGTTCGGGATAATAGGCAGCTGGAGATGAAGATCCTATGAGAGGTTTGAGTTCAGGGAGATAGGTGTCTAAGTCGAAGAACATGAAGTCGTCAAAGTTGATAAATTTTCCTTCATGAATGGGGCAAGAGCAGAGTGAGTTGTAGTTGTGAAACAAATCAGGATACCTTAGATCGGCGGAGGTGATTACATTGGTAGAGGAGGAAGCCATTATCGAATGTCTTGAAAATAAAGCACTAGGAGAGAAAGGAGCTTGAACCGAGAGAAAGTTTGTAGAAGGATAGAAAAGTTCGAATGGAATGGTAAGAGATGAACCAATTGATTAAATAGAAAGAAGAAAATAATTGTTGATATGAAATGAATGACATTGGAAGTGAGTAATTTTTAGATTTTAGTCAAGGAAATCCGTGAGTAGTAAGGTAAGAGACTTGTGAATGATAAATCAAATCAATGTTTTGAGGATAGTGTATTATATTAGATTGAGGAGGACATAGTATTGAAATATATAGATTTTACTATGGGTGAGTTTATCGACTAGTGAGAGAAACCATTAATAGAGTATGGGGTGTCATGTTGAATAAAAAAAATGATTGATCTTGAAAATAATGGCCTAATAAAACAAGCAACTTTTTACTCTATGTGGAGGGATTCTAAATACTTGAATAAAAAGATGATATGGATATGTAGAGAGGAGAGAAAGGTGATAAAGGACAACATTTACTTGATTAAGATATGACATAAAGTAGAGGTAGAATAAATAAAGGTTTGCTTGGAGACAAGACTTTAATGATTCTCGATTTTAGTGAGATATACAATAAGAGAGAGGCAAGGTCATAGATGGAAAGAAAAGTCATGATTGCTTATTTAATATAGAAATAGTTTTTATGGAAATAGGTCATAGGGTGATCATGTGATGTGTACTTTGAAAGATATGACATTTTAAAGAAAAGAGTGCCAAAAAAAATGTTTCATGATTAAAGTGTTTTCATATTTGCAATTTTTATGAGTATACGTAGATATGAGAAGGACACATTTGGACTTTGACTAGTGGTAAAAGAGATGATGAGACAAAAAAAAGAGAAAGAGTCAAAAGTATATAAGAATTGATAAATGATAGATTAACAATAAGAATAGACATGGAGGAGTCGGATTCAAAAATATATAATAAAAAAAATGTATTCGAGAGATGAAATAAGGAGACAAGGAAATATTTATGAGTGAAGAGTAATAATTGTGAGTTGTCATAGAGAGAAATGAGATGACATATATGGATTTTTGTGTAGGATAAAGAAGTAATAAAAAACATGATTGATGAAAGACATAATGTTATGATTGATATGAATTATTGTTTATATTCTTAAGGAAGCTCGATTTGAGGAAGTTCATAGTTATTAGAGAATAAGGTTAAGTTTTAAACAAGAATTGACAAGAATGGAGGCTTAATTTGTATATGAGAGAGATGATAATAGAGTGTACGTAATCTATGATATATCAAATGATATAGTAAAGGCAATTTACGTGAGAATATAGCAACTAGATCAAAAAAAATAAAAGGACCAAAAAAAAAAGTCATTCGATTCTAACTAATGAAAAGTAAAAGTTCTCATAAACTAAGTAGAGAGGTGAAACAATTTATCGTAAGACAAGTTATCATAAAGGACAAAAATAATAAAGGAGTTGAGTGATGTGAACATTGTTATGATAGCTTTTAATATAATTAGTTTTTATGGATATGAGAGAAAGGATATAGGACAAGGAGTTATAATGGATGTGTACTTGAAAGATGACAAGTTGAAAGACATAAAGAATGTGTCTTATAAGAACACGTGAATATGGAAACTTAGTTTGACTAACTAAAAATCGATAAGAAGGAAAGCAATTTAAAATAAGATTTAAACAAGACTTATAAGAAGTATTATAATAAGTGTGATTAATTTATAAGTCACTTAGTTTGCATATTCCTAGTTCTCTTCTAATTCGTGTGAAGTCTTCATGTTTTAATGGTTTAGTGAATATGTCTGCTAACTGTTGATTAGTGGGTATGAATTCTAGTTTAATTATGTTGTTTAAGACTTGTTCTCTTAAGAAGTGGTGTCTTATTTGAATGTGCTTAGTTCGAGAGTGTAAAATAGGATTCTTAGATAGGTTTATAGCACTCGTATTATCACAGAAAATAGTTGTATTTTCAAAATTTAAACCAAAATCTTTTAAAGTTTATTTCATCCAGATGACTTGAGTACAAGCTAGGCTAGCAGCAATGTATTCGGCTTTAGTAGTTGATAATGATACACAGTTTTGTTTCTTACTGAACCATGATACTAGTGAGTGCCCTAGCATGTGACATGTTCCACTTGTGCTTTTTCTGTCAGATTTACTTCCAGCAAAGTCAGCATCGCTGTATGAGATTAGATCAAATGTAGAGGATTTTGAATAGAATAATCCAAAATCAACTGTCTTTTAAATATCTCATTATTCTTTTTACAGCTTTAAGATGTGATTCTTTTGGATTTGATTGAAATCTAGCACACAAGCAAACACTAAACATTATATCTGGACGGCTAGCAGTTAAATAAAGAAGTGAACCTATCATACCTCGGTATACCTTTGTATCAACAGACTTACCATCTTCATATTTGTCCAACACAGTAGTAGTGCTCATAGGAGTAGATTTTGAAGCAGTTGAGTTCATGTTGAACCTCTTCAGAAGTTCACGAGCATACTTAGATTGGTTGATGAAAACTCCATCCTTGGTTTGCTTAATATGCAGTCCAAGAAAGTAGGTGAGTTCTCCCATCATACTCATTTCGAATTCCTTCTGCATGGACTTAGAAAAATCTTTACAAAGAGTGCTGTTAGAAGATCCAAAGATGATGTCGTCGACATAAATTTGAACAATTAGGGTATGATTATTCACTACTTTGACAAATAGTGTAGAATCTGCTTTGCCAACAGAAAAACCAGTTTTTAATAAAAAGGTTTTAAGTCTTTCGTACCAAGCAAGAGGTGCTTGTTTTAAACCATACAAAGCACGTTTGAGTTTAAAAACATGATCTGAGTATTGTTCATTTTCAAATCCTGGAGGTTGTTTTACATAGACTTCTTCATTTATAAAACCATTTAAGAAAGCACTTTTAACATCCATTTGAAATAATTTGAAATCCATATAGCTTGCATATGCTAAGAGCATTCTAATAGATTCAAGTCTAGCAACAGGAGCAAATGTTTCATCAAAGTCAATACCTTCCTCCTGGTTGTATCCTTGAGCTACTAGTCTGGCCTTGTTTCTTATAACATTACCTGTTTCATCTAGCTTGTTTCTGAAGATCCATCTTGTCCCAATGATTGGATGATCCTTTGGTCTAGGTACAAGATCCCAAACGTCATTTCTTTGGAATTGATTCAGTTGTTCAGTCATGGCTAGCATCCAGAACTCATCAATGATGGCTTCATCAATCTTCTTTGGTTCAAGTTGAGAAATGAATGCCATGTTTGCAATCCGTTCTAGCTGAGCTCTAGTTTGAACCCCCTTTGTTAGTTCTCCCAAAATCTGCTTTTGAGGATGATCTTTGATATCGACAAAGGTTCTTTGGTGATCATCTTCATTAGACTTAGCTGTGTTATCTAAAAATAAATCTGTACTTTCAACATCATCATCATTAGTTTGTATATGAACAGATTGATCAATAGATTCACAAAAACTAACATGCATAGATTCTTCAATAGTATTATGACTCTTATTGAAAACTCTGTATGCTTTACTATGACTTGAATATCCTAAGAATATGCCTTCAAAAGATTTAGCATCAAACTTATCCAGGCTATCTTTTGTGTTTAGGATAAAGCATTTACATCCAAAGACTTTGAAATAGTCTATTCTTGGAGTTCTGTCATAGAATAGTTCATAAGGAGTTTTATTTAATAAGGGTCTAATGAGAACTCTATTTGTTATGTAGCATGCAGTATTAACAGCTTCTGCCCAAAAAGATTTTGCAAGATTATTGTGTTGGAGCATAGTCCTGGCAGATTCTTGAAGGGTTCTATTCTTTCTTTCTACTACACCATTTTGAGGTGCAGCTCTAGGAAAGGCAAAGTTATGAGAAATACCATGCAAGTTACAAAAATTTTCAAAGAGTTCATTTTCAAATTCTCCTCCATGGTCACTACGGATTTTAACAATAGAACATGATTTTTCGTTTTGTAATTTTGTACATAAGATTTCAAACTGACAAAACGTGTCACTTTTGTTTTTCAAAAATATTACCCAAGTAAACCTTGAGTAATCATCTACAATGACAAAAGCATATTTATTATGATTAAGGCTAGCTACCCTAGAAGGACCAAAAAGGTCCAGATGGAGAAGCTCTAAAGGTCTTTTACTTGAAATGACATTTTTTGATTTGAAAGAAGATTTTGACAATTTTCCTAATTGACATGCATCACAAAAATAATCCTTTTTAAAAGATATGTTGGGTAACCCACGTACTAACTTATCTTTAGCTAGTTTAGAAATGTATTTAGAATTGACATGGCCCATTCTCATGTGCCATAGATGTTGAGTGTCATTATTAGCTATGAGGCAATGTTCTGTGATGTTTTCTAGGTACAGTTCATATATATTATTCTTTCTTATACCTTTTAAGATGATGTTTTCATTGGTGTCAGCTATGAGGCATGCATCATGATTAAAGCTAACATTATAACCTGTGTCACACATTTGACTGATACTTAGTAGGTTATGTTTTAAGCCTTTAACAAGGAGAATGTCTTTGATAAGAGGTTTGTCTATGTTACCAATATTTCCAATACCAATTATCAAACCTTTGTTGTTGTCTCCAAAGGTGACGGTTCCTCCTTCTTTATGATGAAGAACAGCAAAAAGGTCTGGATGTCCTGTCATGTGCTTTGAACATCCACTATCTAGTATCCATCTGTTCTTCTTCTTTGGAGCCTGCAAAACATTAAGTAAATCTCCTTTTTGGTACCCAATCGGGTCTTTTTTTGTTAGACTTTGGAACCCATATCCATTTGGATTTGGGTTTGTCTATCTCTTTAGAGGAGTTAAAAAGATTATCATTATAATACTCCTTATTTGGTTCAGATGAACTTTTCACAAACGTGGTCTTTTGATTTATACAAGAAGGTTTTTTGAAATGAGAATAGCCAATACCATTCTTGTAAAAGGAGACCTTCTGAGAGGATAAGAGTTTATCCAAGTTCTCTTTACCTTTAGTAAACTTGAAAACTGTTTTCATGAGGTTCTCAGTTTTACTTTTTAGCTCTGAAATTTCTACTTGCATATCTTTAGTTTTGGAGCTAGTAGAAGAAATTTCAGACATAAGCAAAAGATTTTTCTGTTTCAACTCAGAATTTTCACTGTTGAGTTTTTCATTCTCTTGAGAAAGCTTTAAATTTTCAGATTTTAAAACTTTATTTTTGAAACTCAATTTTCTAGATTCTTCAAATAGTTCTTGAAAAGCATCTAGAAGTTCTTCAAAGGAAAAATCAGAGATTTCACTTACCGAACTTTCGTTTGCCATGAAGCACATATTTGCAGTTTCGGCTTCATCATCACTTGACTCTTCACTAGTGGATGGTTTTGAATCATCCCATTGAGCATGCAGAGCCTTTTTCTTGAAGAACCTCTTCTTTGGTTCCTCAAATCTGGACTTTCTTTTGAGAAGGGGACAGTCACGTTTTAAGTGGCCTGGCTTATTACACTGAAAGCACATGGGATCTTCTTTAAGATCTTTTCTTTCCTTGTGCCTGTTTGGAAGCCGGTTCCTTCTCATGAAGCGCTGAAATTTTCTGGTAAGTAGCGCAATTTCTGATTCTTTATCTGAGTCTTCATTCTCAGATAGGGCTGGGAAAGCTAGAGTTTTCTTTACTGGTTGCTCTTCTTCCCTTCTTTCTTTCATGTGGACTTCATAGGCCATAAGATTGCCTATTAAGTCGTCCAATGTAAGTTTAGATAAATCTTGAGCTTCTTCAATAGCAGTAGTCTTTTTCTCCTAATCAGTTGTGAGAGATCTCAAGATTTTCTTCACCTTTTCAGTCTGGGAATATGTTACACCCAGAGATTTCAGATCATTGGTGATGTTGGTGAATCTGGTAAACATCTCTGTGATGGGTTCATCTTTGTTCATTTTGAACAACTCATATTTTCTAACAAGAGATGATATTTTGGCTTCTTTTACTTTGCTGGTTCCTTCATGAATAACCTCCAAAAAATGCCAAATGTCATATGCAGATTCACATATAGATATTCTGTTGAATTCATTCTGATCAATGACACAATATAAGGCATTCATAGCCTTTGCATTTAGGTTTGCCATTTTCTTTTCTTCATCAGACCATAAGTTATAGTCTGCGGATGAAGATGTGTATGGATGCTCAACAATTTTCCATACAGCAAAGTCTATGGATTTGAGAAAGATAGCCATTCTGCACTTCCAATATCCATAGTTGGAGCCATTGAAGAAAGGAGGACAAGATGCGTGTTGACCTTCAATATCACGAGCATAAGAGGTAGATGCCATTTGTGCTGGAAGAATTGTTATGTCGAAACCAGCAAACCTGCTCTGATACCAAATGAAATTCCACTAGAGGGGGGGGGGGTGAATAGTGAAATATGATAATAATCAATAAAATAAAATAATTAAGCAATAAGGCACAACACATAAAACACAGAAGTTATACTGGTTCGGTCAATATCCAGACCTACATCCAGTTCCCAAGCAAACCACTTGAGATTCCACTATAACATCCGAGTTACCGGATAAATAGTACAACACCCTCTTCCCAAGAGGTCTTCTTTTCTCAACAGAGAAGGGGCACACCCTCTTCCCAAGAGGTCTTCTTCTCTCAACAGAGAAGGGCAACACCCTCTTTCACAAAGGTCTACTTCTTTAAACAAAGAAGGAATACAGTGAATAACAGAGTTACAATACTTCCTATAGAACCTTCAGAATGATATGAATGCACGAATGAAGGATTCTAAGAATGTTCTGTTTGTCACTCAGAGGATACTCTTTGTCAAAGAGCTGGACTAGACTTTTTCTCTTTTCTTCCTTTTTCTTTTTCTCTTTCTTTTTCAAGGCTCTCTTTTCAAATCACGAATAGAAATTTTTCTCTTTGTAAGCTCACACGTCTATTTCATTCCCTTGTTGAATAGTTTATTTGAGTGTGTTTATATAGCCTTTAAAAAGTAGTCGTTACATTTTGAAATTGTAACTTTTTGAAATGTGAAATGTTATGTCATTTCAAAAATATCTTTTAGAGAAGATCGAGAATGCCTTTTTCCATAAGAGTAAAATAGAGGGTACACTAGTCGTTGTATTGTTTTAGGTAATACATTTTTTTATGTAAAAAGTCTATTTCTTACAATAGTACATTGAACGTTGGGTTGTAGTTTTGTCTTTATTCTAATTAATGATTTGAGGTACATTAGTACTTCTTTGCTTTAAATGAGTGTAAGTACTATGAGTGTTTTGAGATATTTATTTGTACATAGTCATGTCAAGTGTTTTCTTTATGTTGTGTTTTTCAAAGTCTCCAGAGAGAATAAGGACCAAAAGAAGGTCGACATTTTTTGAGAAGGATATTTAACAAGGATTTGTTACAGAAGGCATTTAATGCTTTGTAGAGAGAATGATGACTTCAAGTAAGTCGACATTCTATGGTTATGAAAAAAGGTAACTAGAGAGAATGATGACTTCAAGTAAGTCGACATTCTATGGTTATGAAAAAAGGTAACTAGAGTCCTTTTAAAAACATCTTTTATTTGTTTTTCTTATGTGTAGCCGATTTATGTTTTTGTCTTCTTCTTGTATTAAGAAACATTTCATTAAAGAAGATAACTAAAGTCTTTTCAAAAACATATTTTATTTGTTTTTCTTATGTAGTCGATTTTATGTTTTTGTCTTCTTCTTATAAAAAATATTTCTTTAAAGAGGGAAAACTAGAGTCTTTTCAAAAACATATTTTATTTGTTTTCTCCATATAGTCGATGTTATGTTTGTTTGTCTTTTTCCTACATTCCTTTTTTCATGTTGTCTTGTATATAGTGTAAGGTACAATGACAAAATGTCTTTTTCATAAAAGGTTGTAAGAAGGTACAATTATTATATGACAAAATATCTTTTTCATAAAAGGTTGTAAGAAGGTACACTTATTGGTTTTCAAAAGGAGTTTTTTGAAACTATCGTATACTTTTATGATATAGTGTTTATGAATGAGTATGTAATATGCAATATGCAAGTTCCTGAAGGTTCTGTTACATATGACTCTAAAGAAGAAAAAAAATCTTCATCTTGAGGTAGCCGATCTCTTCATTTGAACTTTAGAAAAGCATGGCTCATCAAGCTTTTTCTTCAAGGAGTATGATTGCACCATAGTTGTACTTGAACAGGAAGTCTCCATCCTTATTGGGTGAGATATCCTTGCATCAAATACTCGTTAGATTTATGGCAAAACATATTCAGTCATAATATAACATTATTTCAAGAGAACATATTATCATATCATATAAAATCAAATGAGACAGTGTATCATATTATGTGACATCAAAACCGAGTTTCTCAACATTCTCCCCCTTTTTGATGATGACAAAATATGCTCCCCCTGTCAAAAAGACATTATGCATAGAAATAATAATATGATAAAAAAGTGAAATAATGTTTAAAGAGAGAATATTTCTCCAATAATGGAGACAGGTTTTCTCCCCCTTTGTCATGGACAAAAAGGAGGGATCAAAGTAAAAAAAAATTATTACAGACCAAATATAAAAGTAATTTAAATGTTATTACATACCAAATATATAAAAAAATGAGTCTATCTCGAAGGTGGAGAAGGGGAAGGTGGTCGGTTGGCGCGATTCTGCTGCAACAGGGCTTGATTACGAAGGATTCGATCCTGAGTTTGCTCGATATCCATCATAGCAGAAAAGTAATTGAAGGAGGACATTGAATCGGCTTCATCAGAGCCGGGCATGTGCAGGGACCTTAGATTGAAGGTGGTACCATCGAGGACGTGAGAGGGACGGAGGATGACTTCGTTGTGAAGTGGTATTTGGAAGTATTTGAGAATGGGAGTTATAAAACACCCAAAAAGAAGAGGCTCAAATTTCTGATAACGAATAAAAAGGTCGAAAATAATGGATGACCAATTTATCGGAAGAGAAGAAAGGATTGCGTAGATAAGAAGAGAGATTTTTCGAGGAACTAATCCCTGGCGGGGACGCTTGGGATAGATGTTGTGGAGAAGAATCTGGGCAAGTAGCTGAGCATGAGGTTGGAGATTCCTCATGTGCCACGGATGTTGGTAGCAGTTGGTGCAGAGAAGAATTTTTCGAAGTACCGATCGGTCGATTGGTACTATGGTGTTAAGGTCGGTACCGGTGGAAGGTAGGTTTAGAATTCTTCCTAGGTCGGAAGCATCGAAAATCATCAGCTGTCCTCAGACTTTGCTGGTGATTGAGGTTTGTTCATGATCAGAAGAGAAGTTGGTATAAAACAGTCGGACTAGTTCGGGATAATAGGCAGCTGGAGATGAAGATCCTATGAGAGGTTTGAGTTCAGGGAGATAGGTGTCTAAGTCGAAGAACATGAAGTCGTCAAAGTTGATAAATTTTCCTTCATGAATGGGGCAAGAGCAGAGTGAGTTGTAGTTGTGAAACAAATCAGGATACCTTAGATCGGCGGAGGTGATTACATTGGTAGAGGAGGAAGCCATTATCGAATGTCTTGAAAATAAAGCACTAGGAGAGAAAGGAGCTTGAACCGAGAGAAAGTTTGTAGAAGGATAGAAAAGTTCGAATGGAATGGTAAGAGATGAACCAATTGATTAAATAGAAAGAAGAAAATAATTGTTGATATGAAATGAATGACATTGGAAGTGAGTAATTTTTAGATTTTAGTCAAGGAAATCCGTGAGTAGTAAGGTAAGAGACTTGTGAATGATAAATCAAATCAATGTTTTGAGGATAGTGTATTATATTAGATTGAGGAGGACATAGTATTGAAATATATAGATTTTACTATGGGTGAGTTTATCGACTAGTGAGAGAAACCATTAATAGAGTATGGGGTGTCATGTTGAATAAAAAAAATGATTGATCTTGAAAATAATGGCCTAATAAAACAAGCAACTTTTTACTCTATGTGGAGGGATTCTAAATACGTGAATAAAAAGATGATATGGATATGTAGAGAGGAGAGAAAGGTGATAAAGGACAACATTTACTTGATTAAGATATGACATAAAGTAGAGGTAGAATAAATAAAGGTTTGCTTGGAGACAAGACTTTAATGATTCTCGATTTTAGTGAGATATACAATAAGAGAGAGGCAAGGTCATAGATGGAAAGAAAAGTCATGATTGCTTATTTAATATAGAAATAGTTTTTATGGAAATAGGTCATAGGGTGATCATGTGATGTGTACTTTGAAAGATATGACATTTTAAAGAAAAGAGTGCCAAAAAAAATGTTTCATGATTAATGTGTTTTCATATTTGCAATTTTTATGAGTATACGTAGATATGAGAAGGACACATTTGGACTTTGACTAGTGGTAAGCCCGAGTTGGAACTCGAAACTTCAAAAGAAAAGATAAAAAGGAAGACCCCAGTCGGAACCCAAATCTTAAAAAGAAAAGATAAAAGAAAATTAAGAGTTGATGAAAATTAAAGAAATTATAGAAAATGATTCAGGTTTATCCCTTAACCTGAAAGGGAAAAAGAATAAAATTGACAAATTTGACAAAATTTGATAAAAGAATTGATAAAGAATCAATGAAATTGATAAAATTGATAAAGAATAAGGATTTAATAAATAATTGACAAAGAATGACGAAGATCTAGATAAAAGATGGTAAAGCTTGGTAGAAAAATTGATGATACTTGGAAGATGATGAAAGACTTCAGGATTATCCCTGATCCTGAAGAAAAAAGGACCTCGCAGAACGAGGTTCAGGTTTATCCTTTAACCTGAGTGGGAAATTCAGGTTTGTCCCTTAACCTGAGTAGGAAATTCAGGTTTGTCCCTTAACCTGAGTGGGAAAAAGAAGAAAAAGGAATACCTCATGGGAAAAGAGGCATCAGATTTATCTCTTAACCTGAAAGGGTAATTAAAATAAAAATTGACAAGAAAAATTAATAAAATTAATGAAGAATCGATAAAATAGACAAAATCGATAAAGATGAAAAAAAAACTGATAAGACTGATAAAAATTGGCAAATGAAAAGAGTTGATTGAGAAAAAAAACTTGTTTGATCCTGCCTGCATGTGGGATCTTTAAAATGAGATGAGAATGTTTATAAGAGAATCATTTTTGGAAAGAGGATCAACCATGAGGTTGATTTTGAAGAATGATCAATACGAGAGCTAATCTTTTTGGAGAAGAATCAACACGAGGGTTGATTTTGAAGAGAGATCATCATGAGGGTCGATTCTTTGAAAACAATAGTATTAAAATCGAAAAAGGATATCAATACAAGGGTTGATTTTTGAAGAAAATGGTTCGAAACCAATTTTCGGAAAAAGATATTGACACAAGGGCTGATCTTCAAAGGCAATGGTTCAAAACCAATTTTTGGAAAGAGAAGATCAGCACACTTGTTGATTTTGAAAAAGATTGGATCAAAACTTTGAACTTTTGGTGATTATGATGAAGATTTTGCAGAAATTTTTCAGATTTTTATGATTTTGAAAAACCCTCATAGGTAATATCATTTCTCTCATGGAGGATTGTCGGGATTGCCCCTCATCCTGAAAAGAATGAGAATTTGATGACAAAAGAATATTTTAAAAATATAATTTTAACAATAAAAGATGCCCCAATATGGCAAAAGAAATAAGAATTGAACACAAAGATATGAAGAAAATTGACATTCTCATTTATAAGCACAACTGATGGCAAAGACTGGAATATTTACAAGCATTTTTTACCAAAAGGTCACAAAAAGGACTCGGACTGACTTGCCTTTACAAGATGGTTGGTAAAAGAAAATGGAGGAAAGCAGAAAGACTCTAGTATCATCAGTTTTTCGAATGATCTGGGAAAGGCTTGGTTAGGACAGCGGGCTGCTCTTCATCTTCGTCCTCTATCAGAACGTTTTTATCAATGCAATCCTGGATGATGTTCTTTAGGACGAAGCAGTGCTCGGTATCGTGCCTCACTGCTCGATGAAACTTGCAGAACTTGTCCTTCCATTTTCCCAGGGAAACTGGGGGATCAACAACTCTCGGAAGTTTAATCATATCTTTGCTCAACATATACTCCAAAACTTGCTCGAGGGACTGTTCCAGAGCAGTGAATTGGCGGTCATAACCCCACCCTTCACGTTTTATTTTATCCTTCTGCTTGGTTGGAACTGGCTTGTTATTCTTCTTGGAGGGTTCCTCTCGCTGCCCCATCTGCTTGTTCGTGCTATCCTTGCTGCTACTGCCCCCAGAGTTAGCTGAGAATGTATAATTCACCTTCTTTTTGAGGTCTTGACCGCTCTTGACGAGAGTGATGCCCTCGTAATTTCCATTGTCCATCCCCATCTCGAGTCACTCAGCTCGTTCAATAAGCTCTATGAATGATTTTGATGGGTAGGTGGAAATAAGGCTTCTGAGAGGTTGAGAGAAATTATTCAAGATGACTTGGAGTGCGTGTTCTTCTGAAATGGGGGTTCTTATCTTATTGCAGGTATCTCTCTACCTTCGAATGAAGTCCACAACCTTCTCCTTATCTTCTTGTTTCAGGTTGTATAGGTGATTGAGGGTTGGCAGTGCCTTAGTATTGAGCATGAATCTTTCTACAAACAGATTAACGACCTTGTCAAAATTTTGCAGCTCAACGGGGTTGATATGCTCTGCGTACCATTTTGCGGCCACGCCCTCAAAACTGCGAGGAAAGCACAAGAAGAGGGCCCGATTGTCTTCACTGAATCTGGCACATTCGGCGAAGAACATCGCGAGATGGGCCTTTGGATTGCCGGACCCATCGAACTTAATAAATTTTCGGGGGAGATCTTCCAAGCTGTTGTCCCCATCTAAACCAAGGTAGAAGTCTTGTCTGGTATATACCCTCTTTCCCTTATCTCAGATCTGTAGGTCTTTGACCATCTTCGTCAATATTTGAACTGAGTCTTCCGCCGAGACCCCATCTTTAGGCTTGTTGACTGATTTAGGTTCCTCTACCACCTTCTTGAGTTGTCGCAGATGTCTCAGGACGAACACAAACTATTCTTCCTCGGAATCCTCCTCTCCTGACTCTGTACCTTCAGAGGTGTTGTCCTGCTGAACCCTCTTCTTGCTGATCCTGACATGCTTCTTCACTGGCTTCCTTTTGACCTTGGTTTTAGAGGATGTTTTCTTTGAACCTGCCCCAGCTTGCTCGGACATCATTTTTGCCATCATCTTTTGAAAGATTTTATACATCGCCGGATCGACATGATCCTCATCTGAATCATGTTTTTAGGATAACCTGGAAGAGTTCATCTCTTCCACTTTGCTGTCATTGTGCTGCTGAGCTGCCCTTCTTCCTGCTCTCGTCTGAACCATGATGAAATGTTGATGCTTTCTGTAGAATAAAGGAAGTCAATTTCAAACCCTAGGTTTCCAAAATTGACATTTTTACCCCCAGGATTCTAGATTTGGAAATATTTTCCTAATAAAAACAATTTGGATTTATTTCAAACTCAGATTTTCAAATTCTAAACTGGATTTGCTTCGCAACAGGGTATGAAACTTCAAATTCTGAGCTCGTTTCAAAAACTGTCAAAAATAGCTCGTTTCGTCCAAAAATTTCTTGAAAAGACTATCCTACCCCTATGATTCTCAAAATGAAATTCAAATTTGGAAAGTAAGCCCAGTTTAAGATGGCTTATCTACTTGTATTTTCTTTTTTAGAAAAAAGAAACAAACATTTCTTTTGCTTTATTTTATCATTTTTTTTTATTATTTATTTTTTAGAGGTGGGACCCACAAGAGGGGTCGACCAGTCCCCTCTCCCTTCCTCTTCTTTCCTTTCTTTCTTCCTCTCCTTTCCTTCTCCTTCTTTCTTTTCTTTCCTTTCTTCTTTCCTCTTTTCTTTCTTTTCTTCCTTTTCTTTCTTTCCTTTCTTCCTTCTCTTTTTTTTTCTTTTCTTTCTTCCTTCCTTCTCTCTGTGTATTCTTGCTTGTATATCTGTGATTGTGTGATATTTTATATCTTCCTTATATTTTCCAAAACCTTGGGTATATATTTCAAAATTTTCTCTTTGTTTGTAAAACCCAGGTGTATTTTTCTTTCTCTTCTTCTTCTTCTTCTTCTAAAATTTCTTCATCCTGCCTGCAAGTTCTTCAAAATTTAAATCTTTACCATTTATCCTCAAATTTCATTTATTCTCTTATTTTCTTCTAATTTTATATTCTTGTTTATATTTTCATAAAAATCTTTTTCCGTCAAGAGATAACCTTTTCAAAAGGGTATTTTTCATATGTTTAGTTGGTTACTCTCCCTCGTAGAGTAAACAACACAATTGTCACAAATTTTGTGGCGACTCAATCCCTAGTAATGGGATAAAATTATTAATAGATTTCAACCTAAATCCTTCCTTTTGTCAAAACTTCTCGAAAAAGTTTCTTTGGTCTAAAAACCTCCACTTTCTTCCACAGAGAGAGCGCTGATATTCAAAATGGTTCAGACCAGAGATGAAAAAGAAACAGTTCCTCAACACAGCGACGGTGAGGCAGAAGAGATGAGCTCTCCTAAATCAGTCAGGGGACAGGGTCAGAACAGGGGAGATGACGTTGACCCCGCTATGTATGATATGTTCCAAAAGATGATGGCAAGGATGATGTCAGAGCAAGCCGAGGCCAAGCTGAAAGAGGCAGTTCCTAAAAGCAAGCTGAGGAAGAAGTCTGTAAAAAAGCAAGTCAGAATCATCAGGAAGAAGATACAGTCGAACACTACTTCGAAAGAATCAGAGTCAGTCGAGGAAGAATCATAAGAGGAAGAGCAGATCGTCTATAAACAGAATCCTCTGAGACAGTCCACAAAGATAGCTGCAGAAGAGCCTGAATCCGTCAACAAGCCCAAGTCTGGGGACCCAGCAGAGGACCTGATAAGCAAGCAGATGAAGGAGATGAATCGAGCAATCAAGGATATTCAAGCTAAGGGTAAGGGCAAGCACACTTACACTGGCGAAGATTTTTACGATGGTCTAGATGGGGATGATAACCTGGAGAACCTTCCACGTAAATTTCTCAAGTTTGATGGAACTGGCAACCCTAAAGCCCACTTAGCCACATTTTATGCAGAGTGCAGCCGTTTCAGAAAAGACAACAGAGCGTTGTTTATTTGCTTTCCCCGCAGTCTGGAGGGTGTAGCAGCCAGATGGTATGTTGACCACGTAAATCCTATCGAACTACGAGAGTTTGATAAGGTAGTAAATCTGTTCATCGAGCGCTTCTTATTCAACACTGAAGCCTCACCTACATTAAATCATCTTTACAACCTGAAGCAAGGAGAGACTGAAAGAGCAGGTGATTTCATTCACAGGTAGAGAAGCACCTGTAATAAGATGAAGGTACCCATTCCAGAGGAGCACGCATTGCAGGTGATCCTCAACAATTTCTCCCAGCCCATAAAGAGCCTCATCGTCACTTCCCCGGCGAAATCCTTCATCAAATTGATTGAGCGAGCCGAATGGCTCGAAGCAGGAATAGAAAGCAGGCTTTACGAGGGCATGCCTTTGGTCAAGAATGTCCAAGACCAGAAGAAAAAGGCGCAATTCGCTCATTCAGTTGATGCCTCCTGCTATAATCTTGGCAGCAGCAGCAAAGGAAACAAGAACAACAGTGGCAGTGGTCCGAGAGTAGATCAGGGCAAGGGGCAGAAGGAGAGAGCCTATAAGAACAATGACAAACCGCTTCCAATTGGCCTTCATCAAAAGGGTGATCTTCAAGAGAAGCCCAAGTATATCAAGTGGGAGAAAGATCGAGTCTTCACCCCGTTAGCCCAAAGTTTAGAAGTGATTATGGATTACCTTTTAAAGCATGGGATGATCAAACTCCCTAAAATCGTAGATCCTCCCGTAATATTGGGAAAATTCAAGGACCAATTTTGCAAATACCATAGGGCAACGGGGCACGACACAAAGCACTGTTTTGTCCTCAAGCACATGATACAAGACTGCATCGACAGAAGTGAGCTAATAGAGGACGAGGAAGAAGGACAACCAGCAGTCCTGACATAGCCATTTTCGGATCACTCCAAGAATTGAGGATGCCCAAGTTCTTCTGCACTGTCGTTTTCTTTTGTTAGTCATCTTGTAGGGAAAAGTCAACCCAAGTCTTTTATGAATCTTTTTTTTTCTTTAAAGATCTTGTAAATATTCAGTCTTGTTATCGAACCTTTGCTTATCAATGAAATGTCAATGTTCTTTTTATCTTTTTTACTTCCCTCCTTTGCCATACTGGGGCATTTAAATTCCTGTTCTTTTCAGAATACGAGACAATTCTGAAATCATTCATGAGAGAAATGATATTACCTATGAGGGCTTTTCAAAAATCATGAAATTTTAAAAAGTCTTCGTTATGACCAAAGAGTTCAAATATTCTTTGGTCCAACCTTTGTCAAAAATCAACCCTCGTGTTGATCATGTTTTCAAAAATAGGTTTTCGAACCATTGCATTGAAAAATCAACCCTCGTGTTGATCATGTTTTCCAAAATAGGTTTTTGAACCATTGCATTGAAGGATCAACCCTTGTGTTGGTCTTATCTTACAAAAATAGGTCTCAAATCATTATATTCAAAGATCAACCCTTGTGTTGATCATATTTTCCAAAAGTGGTTTTTCCAAACCATCACATTTAAAGATCAACCCTTGCATTTGTCTTATCTTCCAAAATGGGTTATAAATCATTATATTCAAAGATCAATCCTTGCATAGGTCTTCTCTTCCAAAATGGGTTATAAATCATTATATTCAAAGATCAATCCTTGCATTGGTCTTATCTTCCAAAAATGGATTTTAAATCATTATATTCAAAGATCAACCCCTGTGTTGGTCTTATCTTCCAAGA
This sequence comes from Nuphar pumila, assembly GCF_984573655.1. Lineage (NCBI taxonomy): Eukaryota > Viridiplantae > Streptophyta > Magnoliopsida > Nymphaeales > Nymphaeaceae > Nuphar > Nuphar pumila. Next base: position 56,139,656 of record NC_143260.1, read on the forward strand.
TTGGTTTTAAAACATTATATTTAAAGATCAACCCTTGTATTGATCTTATTATCAGTTTCAAACTGTCATTTTTAGAAATCAGATCTATTGTTGATCTTTTTCTTCAAAAATAGGTTTTCAAACCATTGCCTTCAAAAATTGACCCTCATGATGATCTCTCATGTCTGATTTAAAGGATCAGATATCGCGTTGATCATTCTTCTTGTGGTGGATTTTCTTCCCCAAAAAGATTTCTCACTTATCTTTTAAATAAACATTTTCCTTTCAAGATCCCATATACAGGCATGATCAGAAAAACTCCTTTTTCTCAAATCTTATAAATCTTTAATTAATTTTGATATCTTTATCAGTTTCATTCATTTTATTCATATTTTTATCAAATTTACGTCAATTTTATCAAGTTTTCCTCAATTCTATTAAATTTTATCAAATCTCTTTCCCTTTCAGTTTAAGGGATAAACCTGATGCCTCTTTCCCATGAGGTATTTTCTAAATCTTCTTTTTCCCGCTCAGGATAAGGGATAAACCTGAACCCTCGTTGTCCAAGGTGTACCCTTTCAGGTTAAGGGATAAACCTGACCCTCGTTGTCCGAGGTGTGCCCTTTCAGGTTAAGGGATAAACCTGACCCTCGTTGTCCGAGGTGTTTCCCGCTCAGGATAAGGGATAAACTTGAACCCTCGTTGTCTGAGGTGTTCCCGCTCAGGATAAGAGATAAACCTGAACCCTCGTTGTCCGAGGTGTTCCCGCTCAGGTTAAGGGATGAACCTGACCCTTGTTGTTCGAGGTGTTCTCATTCAGGATAAGGGATAATCCTGAGACCCCTTGTAGGAGCGATGACGCTACCTATGAGGATTCTTTTGTAAATACAAGTTTTATCAATCTTTATTGATTTTCTAGATTTATATCAATTTCCCTTCGTTAAATTTTCTTAAATTTTATCCTTGTTCCCATTCAGGATAAGGGATAATCCTGAAACCCCTTGTAGGAGCAATAACGCTACCTATAAGGATTCTTTTGTAAATACAAGTTTTGTCAATCTTTGTTGATTTTCTAGATTTATATCAATTTCCCTTCATTAAATCTCTTTAAATTCTATTCTTTTTTTCATTCAGGATAAGGGATAATCCTGAAACCCCTCGTAGGAGCAATAACGCTACCTATGAGGATTCTTTTGTAAATACAAGTTTCATCAACCTTCATTGATTTTCTAAATTTATATCAATTTCTCTTTATTAAAATTCCTTAAATTCTTTTTCCCATTCAGGATAAGGGATAATCCTGAGACCTCTCGTAGGGAAAACAATGCTACCTATGAGAATTCTTTTTGCAAATACAAGTTTTATCGATCTTTATTGATTTCTAAATTTATATCAATTTCTCTTCAAATTCTATTCTTTTTCCCATTCAGGATAAGGGATGATCCTGAGATCACTCATAAGGGCAACCATGCTACCTGTGAGAATTCTTTTTACAAAAATAAATCAATTTCCTCAAATGTTCTACATTTTTTTCAAAGTTCTATATCCTTCTGTCTTCTCAAAGTTTATTCTTTCTATATTCCCCGTCAGGATAAGGGTTTAATCCTGAAAATTGGACCACATACCTGGTCCATCTAAATCATAGATCATAAATTCTAAATCTTGTCATATCCCTTCTAAATTCAAGTCTCAGGTTATCTCTTCATAAAATCTTCTATTTCCCCTTTAGGATAAGGGATAATCCTGAAACCCCGACAATCATTCCTGATTCAATCTCTAAATATCTTAAGAATGCCGGTCTCCTTCCCGACTCTCAGTTGGAAAAACCCGGTGCCCGCACTGGTTATTTTGCTAAAGTTTTTAAATCTAAAGATCAAGTTCAGTCCTCGTACTGGTTGTCTTTCAAAAGTTTCAAACTTAAATCAAGTCATTAAATGAAAAGTCCCAGCTACTTCGCTGGTCGTTAAATGATTAAATGAAAAGTCTCAGCTACTTCGCTGGTCGTTAAATGATTAAATGAAAAGTCCCAGCTACTTCGCTGGTCGTTAAATGATTAAATGAAAAGCCCCAGCTACTTCGCTGGTTGTTAAATGATTAAATGAAAAGTCCCAGCTACTTCGCTGGTCGTTAAATGATTAAATGAAAAGTCCCAGCTACTTCGCTGGTCGTTAAATGATTAAATGAAATGTCCCAGCTACTTCGCTAGTCGTTAAATGAAATGTCCCAGCTACTTCGCTGGTCGTTAAACGATTAAATGAAATGTCCCAGCTACTTCGCTGGTCGTTAAATGAAATGTCCCAGCTACTTCGCTGGTCGTTAAATGAAATGTCCCAGCTACTTCGTTGGTCGTTAAATGAAATGTTCTAACTCCTTCGTTGGTCATTAAATGAAATGTTCCAGCAACTTCGCTGGTCGTTAAATGAAAGGTTCCAGCTACTTCGCTGGTCGTTAAATGAAAGGTTCTAGTTTTACTGGTCAGAATGTACAAAATCATAAATTGCAACTAAAGGTCGCATCAAAATCTATATTGAGTAAGTATTTCACATAGAAGTCATGAAAAATTTGCCAATTGACTAAAAGTATTTATTGATTCCAATATTCTTACTACACAGAAGAATCGCCTCTGATTACCTCTAGTATCCTTTCCAAAAAGGTGAAACTTTTTGCAAAAAAGAGGTAAAATTCATATTTTTTCCCTGTTGATCAACCAAAAGGATGAGAGAAATATCCTCGGTATGATTGGCGATAGAAATATTCGATGACATTGAAAAGCCAGAAATGAATTGATATTGATCATAGCTTTGACGCATGTTTAAAGATGATTTTCTGGCAATCAGACAGTGGAAATATCCTGAGCTACAAAAAGAATCCACTTAATCCATATCTTCTCATTTCTAAAGCTGCAATCAAATATCTGCAAAGGGATCTCTCAATTGTCGTCAAGATGAAGGCGAATATGCGAGCAGACCCTCGGAGCCAAAGAAGATTTGGATCATCTACCGAAATGAAGGAGTTTGTGAAGGATTCTTTCAGGGAAAGTTCAGATCACCATCGAGATGAAGGCGAGTGTGATGAACCTACCGACAAACCCTAAATGATATTTGATTTCTGCTATCATCAATAGATCTTTTGAGCCAATATCATCAATAGAATCCCTGAGATAAAAGAAGGATCGTAACATCTCCAAGATGAAGGAGTTTGTGACGTACCCTTCCCTGAAAAAGAGAGAAAAGTCAGGACATCTCCAAAATGAAGGATGATGTAAAAAGCCCGAAAAAGTTCAATGACTCAAAAAGAGTGCAAAAAAAGATTATCATGAGAAAACACTCAGATATCAAAACTGCCTAAATTGCCAGAAGTCATCTTTTCTCATGCAAAATTCTTTTATCAATGTCTTTTTACTACTTGATTTTATGAAATTGAGAATATTTCTTCTCTTCTAATATCAAGGAAATAGATAGCTTCCTTGAAGAAAATCATCAGCGCTAAAATTTTGAATTTGACTCTTAAAACCGAGGAGTTAACCTTGTTGGAAGAAATACTCTAGGTAAAAGAGGGAATATCTTTGCACACATTTTTAAACGTTTGAATCAACTACAAATCTTATCTTATTGGCAAAATTTTCTAGTTATTCCAAGAAGGAAGTAAATATTCAATATCCATTTTTGATGCAGCCTAGAGTTGTTTACATTTTTCAGAAGAGTTGCCTCATTCAGTTGAAGTATCTCTCATGTCCCATCATGGTGTCTTCACTCGAGGATTCCGTATGGTCGTCCCCTTTAGGTTAACGGTTAAGCCTAAACCTCGTGCCACGAGGTATCTTCCCTCTTCAGGTTTGGGTTAAACCTGAGTCTCGTTTCGACGAGATTCCTCATTTTTAACGAGGTGTTTCCTTCCAGTCCAATCATGGTTCTTCCCATCGAGGAATCCATGCTTTGTACATCCATTCAGAAAAGGATCATACTTGAGCTTCATCTCACGAGGTATTTTCTCAAAAATGTCCCATCAAGGTCCTCATATATCCCTTTCCCCATCTAAATTATCTTGATATATCTTCGTCCCATCCAGGTTAAGGGCTAAACCCGAGTCATTCCACAAGGCTGATCTTGTCTCACCCATAAGACTTGATCAAAATTCTTACCTTCATCATTTTGGGACCTTCACCCAAAATCCTATCACGATTTCCTCATTTTTATCATTTGTTCATATCATTGTCGAGGATTTCGTCCCCCCCAGCTATTCAGGACAAGGCTTTAAGCCTGAAAAGCCATAATTCTTTCACACCCAGTTCAGGTTGGCTAACTAGGGCATTTTTCAAAATTTGGAGTGTTTTCTTTGCCACTAAGCTCGACTTTCAACCCACTTAGTAGCAAAGAGGGGCATCTGTGAACACCCTAAATTTTTCAAAATCTTTTTAATATTCCCCTTTTGCCCCTGATTTCATTTTTTCGGGTAATTGAGTCACTTTTAAATATAAATCCTATTTTATTTCTCAAGTTTTCTGAAATTAAATTCATTTTGTATATCTGACTCAATTTCGGATCCGGGTCCAGATAAAAGATCCAAATCTGAGCTTCGTTGTCCAATATTTAAAATCAAATTCTCGAAATTTCCAAACTAACTTTTTGAAAAGCTCAGACAGTTCGTCCGATATCCGTTTGGATCCATCGTGTTGTATTCCTCAAATTCGAGGTTTAAAACTCGAATATTTTCTCAAAACTCGGGTCCAAACCCATTTTCTTCCAAAATTGCTCAGAAAACCTTTTCTGTGTAAATCTTTTTGAAAATTTTGCAAAATTATTTTAAAATCCTTAGTTTTTAGAATTTCATATTGAAATTCAAGAAAAGAACAAAAAAATCAAAAAATAATGAAAGAAAATTACAAAAAAAAATGGTTTTTAAAAGAAACCAGTTTTGGAAAAATCTTTTTATAGAAGACCTCTTTTTGGAAAATGTAAAACCCTTACAAAACTCAAAAGTCGAGTTAGGGTTTTTGGGGGGGGGGACCCTCTCGAGTTTTCTCTCTCTTGCCGACTCCCTCAGCCGCGTTCTCCCTCTCTCACTCTCGAACCCCCATGGCCAACCCCACCGATGGACCTTCCTCTCTTCGCCACCCTCCGATCCTCCATGGCCATCTTCCACCCTCGATTCCTAACTACTCCATTCGGGATCCTTCCTCCCCCCCTCTTTAAAAACCGGTTAAGGGGAAACCCTCAGGACCGCTTCTTCACCCCAGCATCCTCTTCACCCTACCATCGCACCTTCTCCTCTCAATGGATCGTGTTTCACCCCCCACCGCATCGCTTCTTCTTCTACCTCTAATCTTTTCCTTCCCCTGGAGGCTACGGAAGAAACCTCAACTCCCTTCTCCTCTTAGAGTTTTCGTAAAGCACGCAAGGTAAGAGCCCCTTTCATTATCCCCAAATTAGTTTTGATTTCTAACGCCAGTTCGACGTTCGACCCCTTTTATTTTTTTTACAGTTCTACATCTTACTTTCTTTGTTTTGGATTCACAGAGGACTCTCGATCTTTATCTTTCCTTACATACTAATGATCGACGATGCCCCACAATGGCATCGTTGGTTCATTTGAAATTCGAACTTCAGTTTTAATCTCTACCTTTATTTATTTTTTTTTTTCTTCTTTCCTTTTTCTTTATATTTTGGCCCTTCAATTCTGTTTTCCTTATTTTCTCAAAAGCACGCTGGGTGGTATCAAGTTGCTTATGGCAACGTTGATCTACGAATGTGCAACATCAATGGAGCAATCGACTCCAACATCTATTTATTTTTATTTTTACGATTTATCTTGTCAGTTTATAGGGGGTCTTAATATCTGTGTATGTTATTTAGATGTAATCCTCCATTGTATCTAATTTCGGAATCAGGATGTTACGGCATTTCATTCATTATCATTGTTGTATTTTGCGAACGACATCCCTTCAATTGATCTACCTTTTCTTTTTCTTTTTTTCCTTTTTTTCTCTTGGTTTTGATTTTCTTTTGGTTTATCAATTCCCTGTTTCGTGGTTACCAGCCTGGGAATCATACCAGAATAAATTTATGGGTCTGTCATGATGGAATGGTGTTATTTTTTTACTACGTAAGAGCTATTTTTCTGCTTCTCTGCAAAAAAAAAAAAAGAGAAGTGGAAGTCGATCTGACGTTGGATATCCAATTTATTTCAAACATCAATACAACTACTGGATATTTGATCACCCTTTATCATATCTTAATCCTGTTATATTAGGCTGCCTTTCATCATATCATCATGCATTTGTTGTATGTCCTTGCCTAAATTGTTGAGAAATATCAAATGTAAACCTTGTCTTGAATGTCAAGGATGTTCATTTTTCTGTTAATACTGGCTTAAGTTTCTCATGTTAAGATGCCAAAAGAGGGCTTCTTTTCCTTTTAAAAGTTCTGATGATTTAAGCATTTATGCGACCCATGATCTTAATGTGGAGGGTTTGGCCACTATTTTGATGTTGGGGCACCAAGAAAATCCATGTCGATCCTGGAAAGGATTTACATATTGTCAAAGAGCATCCTAACACCTGATAGCGGCTTCAGAGATGGATCTTCAAGATGCCCGATCTTCATTCCTTCCCTGAATTTTGGGTACACTCTTCAGTCCAGCCCCTGGAGTGTCCTGGATTCATTGCTGGATGTGAAAATATGTTTGAAACTTATAGCAGGATATGTTACAATGAGATAATTTCAATAAGTCTGGAGGTAGGGAATGCAGCCTATCATCTATTGGAAGGAGAAAATGGTGACCTTAAGTTTTCCCCAATCAGGTAATTTTTCATAGCATCCCCTGCGATTTTGTATATTCTCAGCGTTTACATTTGTAAGGATTGCATCATAAACTCGTTCAAATTCCAGTTCATGTTTTGTGGCGTTACAGTATACAATATCTGATGATCTTACCACTTTGATTGATAAGAGGATAATCCTGTATTGTATTCATTGGTTTTGTACGTTACATTCATTTTGATTTGCACATTAACCCAAAGGGTCAACATTGTCTATTTGCCAGCTGCAGCCATGTTCACTGAAGGATAATCGTCTATTGGGTTATTGATGAATGGAGGTCATTTTCAACATAGATCGTAAAAATATCTAAAGCTTGCACACCTTGACGAGGTTAATTCCTCCAATGTTACCTTGCTGGAACGTAATGGATCCATGGATTTTCAGAAGGGTGACAACACAGGTGCCTCTAAAACTAAAGATGTCATATTGTTTCTAGGAGGTCTGAATGCCCTGGTAAAGCTACAAAGGTAAACCACCACCAGTTGACACGGATGCTTTTGTGCAAATTTTAAACAAAAATATGTAGGCAAAGAATGGGGTCTATGGCAAATGCATCTGAAATTTTCCGTGAGTTGGTGAACAACATTGCTATGTGGTGCTCAGTAAATTTACCTCAGTGGTGTATCTAAGAGTGGAACAAGGTGCCACGCGTCCATATAAGCTGGCTCCCAACTGACCTGCAATAGTGGATCCATACTCTGCCAATTAATTTGTTGGACGAAATATGTCATGCATTTTTATTCCTGAATAAGAACTGTCTGCAGAGAACCAATCATAGAGAATGTGATTTCTGTTATCCAATTTGGAAAAGATATTTTGCTTGTTTACATTCCTGAAAGGCTGATATATGTTATTAACAAGAAATAATTTGTGGAAATGACCTAAAGCTCACAGGTAGGGTTCACTTTATCCAACATATTCTCTAGATTCTTAAAGTGTTGCCACTACTGTTTCATGAATCACTGGATAGAACCTTAAGTGCAGAAGGAATTGTGTGTGACTTGAAAGCAAGGACGTGATATTAATCTAAGAAAGCTCCAGTAAAACCTCATGGAAGGGTAAGTGGTCAAAATCTTATCCAAATTGGAAAGGGGCATACAAGGACCTGGTATGACTCAACTGAGTTGCTGCTCTTACAAATAGATTTTGGCTTTTCCTGAACAAGAGCCAAGAGGAGAATTATATTCAGATGATCATGACCAGGTTGAAGAGAGATCTGACAGATCAATCCCCATGATAGGAGTGTGGTTCTGATTTTCTTATTTTCGTAATTCCTTTCTCTTTTAACCATACCATTTATATGTTGAATAGTTTCCTGCTCCGATATCTAACATTTCATGTTGGGTTTGAAGGTTCAAATAATCAGCTCTTGAGTAGAGATTCATGAGAAATCTAGCTGGAAATTAAAGATATTATGGCTGGGCTTGATCGAGCATCAGAGAAAGCCCACATATCTGTTATTGGTTGCCAGCAACCTCAGGATATTCATGGTGGATGTAATCGAGACTGCAGAAGTGAAAAGGTCGGGTTAATCCAAATATGTTAGCAGTTCTATTTTTTTGTGTTTGTTTGTTATCTCTTGCATTCAGTATCAGTATCATCATAACTCAGGTTATAGCAATTACATTTTCAGCTTCCCATGGTTATCCTCATCTATGCATCAACACCCCATATTAACTTTGCATATTTTTAGCTATTTGTCTGCTTGCATACCCTGTATATCCATCCATTCATTTTTTTTAGGTTTAACATACCCATGTCATAAACTCAAGGTCAAGGCAGTGGATAAGTGTGGGACTTTCTTAAATAACATGTACATGATATCTTTTACTTGTTGTAAAGTGATGTCGTATATTCATCTGCAAAAGAAGGTTAGTGCCTCCCATATATTCATAATGATAGCATTATTTTGGTCCTTTTGTTCATAGAAATATTTGCTATAAAATTTGAAGCTATCTTATGAATTTGAGAAAGCTCTGACTAAATTTTGGGTGTAAGCATTCTCATCCATCACATCTTTGGTATTTTCTGTTTTAACAGGTTTAGTATCTTCCCCACTTACATGTCACCTTCACCATTAGCTTTTACATTTATACATCTCTACGAGTTATATTTTCTTTATCAGTACAACATTCATTGTTTTCCATCGACCACTGCTACAACACCATTGACAGTAGCACAAATGTGCTCTGTCAATACATTGTAACATCACCCACAGCCCCAGCACATCTGCATCCCGATTTCAGCAGTCTGTGACACCTTGCCATCAACACACCGCGTACTGCAGTCTCGTTACCTGTCACCTCACATCTGCTGGCAGCCCTCTTTCCACTTCACCTCTTCCTTCAGCCTTGTTGTAGGTATCCCAACAACAATCTGCTGTCACTTTCAACAGCACCATGTTCCCATTCCCCATCCCTTGTTAGCATCTCCATCGATGTACCACCTGGATTTGCATCCAGCTCATGGCATATTGCACCCCACTCAGCATCTCATCTTACTACTAATTTAGGGTATCATGTATATATGTCAGCTTCCACTTTCCCAGCAGTTTAGAATGTCATATTTCCATTTAGATAGTATGTATATCCTAATTAATTCAGAATACTCTTTCACATCTTTCAACAAATCTGAACTTCATCATTACTTTAGGATGTTACATGCATGTTCTAATATACACTCAATACATAATTCTAGTGCATACTTTGTCATTTGCATTGCATACACATGAGTACTTCACCAATTGCATCTTAGGTCCAAAGTAGTGTTATGTAAATTGTTTCCTACATACATCTAGTGCTAACTCTGTTTTGCAAGAACATGAAAGAAGCTTGAAATTAGAAAGTTTTCAATGTTTTCAATTTCAACATTGTAATAAGACAGATATTAATGAAAATTTATATTTCCAGCTTTTAGATAGAATGAATGAGCATTGTAAATATCATAAATTGCTTATTTTCATGTCTTTGCCTTTATTCTTCAAAATCTCACAATAGTAAAACACGAATGGCACGTGCACCATTTCGTAAGAGGTAATAAATTTTAAGTCGATGATTTACATCAATGGCCATAGTCAGGATGTAAACAAGACTTAGGATCTTTATCTCTTATAAAATAACACTGGACCCACACTGGATCCTTTTCAAAAATCATCATATTTTTAAATATTTCTTTTTTTTATTAGAGTTTAACTTCAAATTGGCTCAAAATATATACCAATGGCCATAGCCAGGGTATATTGAGAGTTAATTTCATTTTAAACTCTATAAAAGCACAAAATATGTTTCATTCTTCACTTGAATCTAAATATAGATTATTATATAATACATTCAATGACCATAGTCAAGGATGTATTATATCTTCAATCTTGTTTCAATTCATTTAAAGAATGGAATAACTTTTTCAAAAATCCAATCTCAAATTCTTTAAATTCATCATTTAGGATAGAACTGCATTATATTTTCAAAACTCCTTTTTCAAAACTCCAAGTGATGTAAATATCTTCCTCAATCAAATATTCAATTCTTGTAAACTCCAATTCATCTTTTCATTTTCAATCTCAAAGTTCAAATTAACTTTGAGATTTCAAATTCATTTTATATTCAAAAACTTCAATTCAAATCAGATTTCAAAGTTCGATTTGACTTTGAAATTCCAAATTCATTTTTATATTCAATTCAAATCAGATTTCAAAGTTCAGTTTGACCTTGAAACTTCAAATTCATTTTATATTCGAAAATCAAAATTCAAAGTTCAATTTAACTTTGAAATTCTTGATTCATCTTCTAAATTCCAGATTCAAGCTTCAAAATTCAAAATCCAATTTTATTTTGAAATTCATATTCAAAATTCAATTCTCAAGTCAATTTTTTTTTCCAAATCCAAAAGTTAGATCTTAATTCCAACTTGGATCTAGATTTCCAAGTATAAACTCCACTTTTTTTGGATCTCAGACTTAAGATCCAAAATCCATCTTAAGATCCAAATTCCATTTAGGATCCAGAATCCAATTCCATCTCGGATCTCAGATTTCAGATCCAAGATCCTATCTAGGATCCAGATCCCAATTCTACTTTGGATTTCAGATTTCAGATCCAAATCTATTTTAGGATCCAGAATCCAGTTCCACTTTGGATCTCAGACTTCAGATCCAAAATCCAAATCTTAGGATCCAGAATCCAATTCCATTCCCAAGTTTGGACTTTAAATCCAACTCTATTTCAGATATTCATTTCCTTTCCTAAATCCAGGTTTAAAATTTAAAAGATTCAAAGTCCATTTCTAACTTTGAAACTTCATTTTAGCTTCAAATCACTCTCTCTCATAAATCAAGATTTATTCTTCCAAATTCTTATCACTTCAAAGACTTAGAATTTCTCTGATCTATCTCAAATTCTAAGTTAGATTTTACCATTCAAAAACCATTTCTTCACAACATTATCAAGTTCATCTCAGAAATACTTGGAGATTTCCAAATCATTTTCAAAAAGAGCATACATCCTTGCATTGCACAAGCATGATTCTTTGTGCATTTAGATCTTTAGGATAAATTCTTGGATAATATTTAGGCAAAGCAAAAGGCATAAATTCGATCCTTGGTTCGATTACCTCTGGTAAAGGCGCCAAGAACGGTCGAACCTCGTACCGACGAGCGAATCCCGTCTCTCCATTTTCCCACAAACATTTTCAAAACGGAGGTGAGTAATTTTCTAAATATTTTCAAATAAAGGTCAAGTGAGACCCCGCAAAAAAGTTCCTCTCTCTCTTCTCTTCTTTCTTTTCTCTTCTCTCTTTCTTTCTATCTTTTATTTTCTCCCTTCAAAAAAGAGGAAATAAAGGTTGGAAAGAGAAAGAGAAGAAAGAGAGTGAAACCACAAGAGAGGAAAAATTTTGCGATGATCACACAGGCTTGTGTCTGCCATTCATGAATCAAGATAAAACCAGCTCCATCCCGCAACGAGAACCTTAGGGGAATAACTTATGAAAAATTCCTCAAACTCGACCCACCAGTTTTCGTTGGCAGTGTCGATCTAGAGCTTGCAGAAAGCTAGATCGAGGAAACAAAGCGTGCATTCCTGGTATTGAGAGTACCAGAGAATAAAAAGACCAACTTTGGCCCATATAGGCTAAAGGATAATGCACGAAAGTGGTGGGATACCACTAAGATCATCCGGTTCTCTCAGCTTGAAGTCATCCCTTAGGATGATTTTCGGAGAACTTTCTTGGACAACTATTTCCCTGTGCACTCCAGAAACAAGAAAAAGATGGAGTTTCTGGAACTAGAGCAGAGTGGTATGAGTCTCATCGACTATACTACCAAGTTTCAGAACCTTGAGCGATACTGCTCCAGGTTATTCGACACTGACCAAGAAAAGGCCAATAAATATATAAATAGATTGCAAGGAAGGCTACGGTCTTGTGTAATAACCAGCATGCCTCAGACATTCAAAGCTATTGTGGCGGCAACTTCAAAGATTAGCGCAGTCTGGGAGCAATCCAAAAGGGTCGTAGGAAAGTGAACGGTAACCAGTAATGGGAACAATAAGATGACGTTCTCAGGTGGCCAGGAATCACAACCACCTTTTTATAAGAGGGGTTTTCAAGAGAGGAACTTTACTCCACTGGCTGAGCGGCCATTGCAGATGGTAGAAGCCAGTCAGCCTAATTTCTGATGCTCGAGGTATAGCTCAGATCACTCCGGAGGGGTTTGTCCTCGTGATACAGGAGGTTGCCTATATTGCAGCAAACCAGAGCATCGTATAAGTAAATGTCACAAGAAGGCCTCAGATCTTCAGCAGAAAAATATGGGATCTGGAGGACCCTCTCAACAAACACAACAACAACAACTGCCACTACCCAGGGCAGAGCAAAAACTTGTGGCAGGTTGTGTCTATGCAGTGAGAGCCGAATAACTCACGGATAATGATCGTATCAAGGAATCTGAATACCTTGATAGATAGAGTTGTAATGGGTAAAAAGCAATCGAAAGACAAGATCCAATGAATGCTTGAGACAAGAGGCCTATGACCTTGTGTACGGTCATCTAGATCGATATGTATCCTTGCTCTGTAAAGTAATTTTAGATTTGTCAAATTAAATTTTAAGTGCTTATGCCCAAAATTAATGGCTATAGACCCCATGATTGAGAAATTAAGTTTGCGTAATTAGAATGCTAAAAGTCACTTAATAAAATAAACCATCGAGAAATTGTTCCCAAGAAGAGAGTCCTGTGAGGTTTTACAAATTCAAGATCAGATAGTCTAGCCAGGGTAAGTCTGTGAAGGTATACAGCTCCGTGCGAGTGTATATGTTCCAAAACCAGTAGCTTGGCTAGTATGATTCTGTGAGGGTGTACTGATCCAATATCAGGTAAGTCTGATGAGGGCGAACCTATGAGGAGATACGTTTCCAATACCAGGTAGTCTGACGGGGGACTTGTTTCAAAATGGTTAAATCCTAGTAAGAATGATCTGTGTGTATAAAATAGTTACACAAGATGGCTATGTTGATAGCCGTCTGGAAGAACAACAATTCAACAAAATTACCGTTGTAGCGTAATTTGAACTCAGATATGAGAAACATACCTCATCGATCATGAATCATGATATGAGGTTATGATTGGAATGAATACAATGTTGAACTAAGTGAATAACATTATGAATCTAACATGTGGGAGAAATATCCTGAGTTACGCACTTAATACTCTTAACAAAATTTCGTGGACGAAATTTTTTTAAGGGGGTAATGATGTAAGACCCATAATTTTTTAGTATCTTTCTGAAAAAATTCATGAGGCATTTCCAAGTAAAAGTAGCATCTGAATCCAAAATACGAATCGAATCGATTTGTATGAGCCAGATATACTTAGGATATTTATACCTTCGCGAATATATGCTCAAACACTCTAGAAGTCATAACTTCCTACTTGAACGAAATCAAGAGATTTCTATGAGTCAACTTTCTTAATTCGCCAATAAGAAGAGAATGGCGTACTCAGAATTTTTCAGAAAAAATTTTCAAAAACCCGAAATTTTTGTGGGACTCACAAAAATGTTGGTGGGACCCACAAAAATATTCCTCAAAAACTATCTGGTGGGACCCATAAAATATCTCATGAAAATATCTGATGGGACCCACATGATAAAATCAAATATGTCATCTGGATAAGATCAGTGAGTCATTTGGATAAGATTAGTGAGTCATCTAGATAAGTTCAACTTGGATTTCAAAAAAAGCTAAGGGCAAAAGAGTAAAGATGAAACTTGGGGCTCAAGTTTCATAATCTATAAATAGAGGTGCCCCCCCTTTGAAAAATCGTCTAGCCCTCTCTCTTTCCTCCTTTTTCAAACCTCCTCTACCTAGCCTAGCCCATCTGAGTCTGCCTGACCTGGTCTGAGCCTGCTTAATCTGGTCCTAGCTTGCCTGACTTGGTCCTAGCTCACCTGACCTGGTCTAAACCTAGTTGACTTGACTTGAACCTAGTTGGGTTTGAAGTCAAAGTCAAAGTTCTTTTTGGTCCTAGATTCTGGTTTGGTTTTCTGAACCCAGACTTAGCCTGCTTGGGCTAAGATCGAGCCTGCTGAACCCAGTTGACTTGGACCGAACCTAGTTTAGTTCAAACCACTTGGGTTGAACAGCTTGACCTGCTTTACCTCTTTCTCAACTAGGTCAACCTCATCTGACCTAGTCTGACCTCTCGAAGGAAGGAACAAACCTTGTTTAAAGCAGTTGGAGCATTTCAGAGCCGTTTCTTCCACGATTTGAAGTAAGTTCGTTTCGTTGATCCATCTCTCTCAAGTATTTGCTTGTTTATATATAACATATACTTTCTGAAGTAGTATTTGATCCTAGTTCTTTGTTGAGCCCTCTAGGACACTTCGGTGTTCACGCGCTCACCTCGTAACTATCGTTAGATATATATGTTTGAATACACAGTATATGCATTCTTAAAAATGGTATCTCGCCCTAGTTTCTGGTTGAGCCCTCTAGGACACTTTGGTATTCACTCGCTTGCCTCATAACTATCATTGTATACGGATCTTGGTGTATATCGTCTGAAAACAAGTCGCATCTTATATCGCCAAGGCTATGTAATTTACCATTCACCGTCGTGTTGTATGATGCCAAGGCTCCCTGCTTTCAGCAATCTTCGATTATGCACTTTCGATTATGCATTTACATTATGTCGTTGCAGTGAATGACGCCAAGGCTTCTGCTTTATGCAAATATATGTAGAATATTTTGTTCAGTTACACACCTTGAACACTAAATATATGCATTTCCTTTACGCTGCCACCGTATAAGACACAGGCTTCTACTTATACTAAATATATGACGCGTAAATGAGTGTTCAAATGGCTATCAACTCCAAATCGCCAATGTGATTTACTTACCGCTCCTCGTTCAAGATTCTGCTTGATGAATGAAGCCCCTATTGGAAAGGCTTCGCCTTTGCGCAAAACCACTTTTTCGTAAAGACTGTCAATTGCGTATGGCCTAGCTATGGCCCAAGGTTTCAATTAACTTTAATGGATGATGGGTAAGCATAACGGTATTTATCCATCCCCGAGTTAAGCGTAACGATTTTCTCGCCAAAGAGGGGAGATGCCGCTGAAATGGTTAAAAGAAATACACGCTTTCTCCATCAAAGAGAGAAAGTGTTGCTGGAATTTCTGAAGAAGCTAGAAATAGCTCAGAAAGAATATAGGAGGTTAATATGTCATATAGAAAAGTGCTATCCAGTTTATGGAATGCTTCCTACAATGTAGAAAGGATCGTCGCACTACTGTCGATAGAGCAGGGGAGGTGCTGACGAAATGGTTGGCAGAAGAGCTACTAGAACCGGTTGAACGGCTTAATGATGTCCATTGTTGGAACGATGCCAGAATGGCTCGTCTCCCTAATACCTGTAAGGGCACCTTACTCGTAAGGGTCGTTGCGCCAGAGTAGTGGCTGCGCCATGACAAAGTTATGTGCTCGTTGCGTAAAAATACGCTGAGCAACCAATCTATTGAGATTGAGTCATATGCATGCTCATTGAGAACGATTACACAAACATACTCGTAAGGGTCGCAGAGCTAGAGTGTGTTGTTTCCACCCGGAAGAGGTGATATGCTCGTGATGGCCGCAGTGCCGAGAGCAGAGTTAAGCATGAATATAAATAAAACTTAAGGTCGCACATACCCCGCGGTTGATGATAGTGTTAAGGGTATCCCCCTCGGTTGATGATCGTGCTTAGGGCATACTTAATGGGGTCGAGTACATATCCCCGTAGTGCTGAGGCATGGGCTGCCTAAATGGCATGCAATATCTGACCAAGTAATCGTAAGACTGACAGACCCCTTTAGGAATTATGTTCACTTTGGAATGACAGTGATGGTACAACCTTGAGTGTCACGTATTAACTTTGGACCTAATAGAGTCCACGATGGCCTTAGTCACTCATGGGTTTTGGGGTCGTGGTTATCCTTAGGATCTAAGGATTGAACTCAACTACTGCAAGTAGAGGATGCATCCGAATATGGGCCTAGTAGGGTTCTCCCGGTTGAATTACACTGCCCTACTATGGATAGGGTCAATAGGCCTCTGAGGTATCTAAAATATATGGAATAATCAACCCCCAGAAGATCGAGTTGATGCCCAGACAATGCTTCGCCTGCGTACCAAGGGTGGAAGAGGTTAAATATCGAAACAATACATTAGCACTAGGTTCAGTGATGCTTGAATGTATGAGTGGGTGGACGTTGTTTAGTCAGTCCTACATAACCTTTGTGAAGGTGTCATGATCTTTATACGACTGGACCGACTCGGCAAAGACCCCTGTTGTATCCGCACGACTAAGCAAAGCTCGATGAGCTGTCCTTAGATGTGTGGGATACAGATATACCAAGTACAAAGACTTGAGCATGGCATTCAACCCGGAAAAGGCTTGCGCTAAGTCATGAAAACTTGAGAGGATGTTCAACTCATAGCCTTGAGGAGGCTCTTACAATATACGCTAAGTCATGGAGACTTGAGCGTCGTTATTACGAACTGCGACTCTGAGTGGTTAACACATTTACTTGAGTTGAATGGATGCATGATTGCTTGCTTACCAGACCAATAGTGGTTCTGACCCGGTTTTATAGGGATTTCAGGTGTTGAACCTGTGTTGCGTTATGCGAAGCAAGGCGGCATCAAGTTTCAGGGTTTCTCTAGACAAAGTTGTATTGCTTCCTTTTATTGAACCTATACTGCTTTTCCAAGCAATGTTGTTGTAATAAACACGTGGTTTTTGATAAAATAGAACACTTTGGTGGTCAATGAGTTACTTGGCCACATACTTGTAATGTGCCCATAGTTTTCTATAACTAATGACTCATTATCGTCTGATTCCGCTGCTAAAAGCTTTTTTAAGTTCCGCTGCAAAGAAAAAAAAGAAAGAAATTCATGAAAATTTTAACTTAGCTTTGTTTTGAAAATTCGGGGCGATACATTTCCTTTACGCTGTCACTGTATAAGGCACATGCTTTTGCTTATACTAAATATATGATGCGTAAGTGAGCGTTCAAATAGAGATCAAACTCCAAATTGTCAATGTGATTCCCTTGCCGCTCCTCGTTCAAGATTTTGCTTGATGAATGAAGCCCCTATTGGAAAGGCTTCGCTTTTTGGCAAAACTGCTCTTGTACGTAAAGACTAAGTTATTTATGCATGGCTTGGCTATGGCCCATAGTTTCCAACAATCTTGATGGATGCAAGGTATGCACAACGGTGCACATCCATTTCCCGAGTTATGCGTAATGATTTTCTGCCAAAGAGGGGAGATGCCGCTGAAATGGATAAAAGAAACACATGCTTTCTCTATCAAAGAGAGGAAGTGCTTCTGAAATTCTGAAGAAGCTAAAAATAGCTCAGAAAGAATATAGCAGGTTACTCTGTCATATAGTGGAGTGCTACTCAGTTCATGAAATGCTTTCTACAACGTAGAAAGGATCGTCGCACCACTGTCGATAGAGCAAGGGAGGTGCTGACGAAATGGTTGGTAGAAGAGCTGCCAGAAGCGGTTGAACGGCATAATGACGTCTGTTGTTGGAACGATGCCAGAATGGCTCGTTTCCCAAATACCTGTAAGGGCACCTTACTCATAAGGGTCGCTGAGCCAGAGTAGAGGTTGCACGTAGACAAGGTTTGGGGTCGTTGCGTAAAAATACGCCGAGCGGTCGATCCGTTGAGATCGAGTCATACACATGCTCATTGAGAACTGTTATACAACCAGACTCGTAAGGGCCGCAGAGCCAGAGTGTGTTGTTTTCACCCGAAAGAGGTGAGATGCTTGTGATGGCTGCAGTGCCGAGAGCAGAGTTAAGCATGCATATGAATAAAACTTAAGGTCGCACATACCCCGTGGTTGATGATCGTGTTAGGGGTATCTCCCTCGGTTGATGACTGTGCTTGGGGCTTACTGAATGGTGTCAGGTGCATATCCTCGCAGTGCTGAGGCACGAGCTGCCTAAATAGCATGCAATATCTGACCAAGTAATCGTAAGACTGACAGACCCCTTCAGAAATTATACTCACTGTGGAATGACAGTGATGGTACAACCTTGAGCGACACGTATTAAACTTTGGACATTATAGAGTCCACGATGGCCTCAATCACTCATGGGTTTTGGGGTCGTGGTTATCCTTAAGATCTAAGGATTGAATCCAACTAGTGCAAGTAGACAATGCATCCGAATATGGACTTAGTAGGGTTCTCTCGATTGAAATACATCGCCCTACTATGGATAGGGTCAACAAGCCTCTAGGGTATCTAAAATACATGGAATAATGAACCCCTAGAACATCGAGTTGATGCCCGGACAATGCTTCGCCTGCGTACCAAGGGTGAAAGAGGTTAAATATCGAAACAATACATTAGCTCTAGGTTCAGCGATGCTTGAATGTATGAGTGGATGGGCGTTGTTGAGTCAGTCCTGCATAACCTTTGTGAAATTGTCATGATCGATATACGAGTGGACCGACTAGGCAAAGACCCGTATTGTATCCGCACGACTAAGCGAAGCTCGAGGAGTTGTCCTTAGATACGTGGGATACGAATGTGCCAAGTATAAAGACTTGAGCATGCCATTCAGCCCAGAAGAGGCTTGCGCTAAGTCATGAAGACTTGAGCGAGTGATTCAAATCACAGTCCTGAAGAGGCTTGCGCTAAGTCATGAAGACTTGAGCGGATGTTCAACTCATAGCCTTGAGGAGGCTCTTGTGATATATGCTAAGTCGTGGAGACTTGAGCATCGTTATTGCAAACTGCGACCCTGAGTGGTCAACACATTTACTTGAGTTGAATGGATGCATGATTGTTTGCCTACCAGACCATCAGTGGTTTTAATCTCGTTTTGTGGGGATTTCAGGTGTTGGACTTTCGTTGCGATATGCGGAGCAAGGCGGCATCGAGTTTCTGGGTTTCTCTAGACAGAGTTGTACTGCTTCCTTTTATTGAACCTAGTGATGTTGTATAAACATGTGGTTTTTCATAAAATAGAACACTTTGGTGGTCAATGAGTTGCTTGGCCACATACCTGTAATGTGCCTAGGGTTTTCTAAAACTGACGACTCATTATCATCTTATTCCACTGCTAAAAGCATTTCTAAGTTCCGCTGCAAAGAAAAAAAAAAGAAATTCATGAAAATTTTAACTTAGCTTTGTTTTGGAAATCCAGGGTGTTACAAATTTACTGACCAGCGAGAGCTGGAACCTTTCATTTACTGACAAGCGAGAGCTGGAACCTTTGATTTATTTACTAGCGAGAGCTGGAACCTTTGATTTAATGACCAGCGAGAGTTAGAACCTTTGATTTATTGACCAACGAGAGTTGAAACCTTTGATTTAATGACCAACAAGAGCTGGAACCTTTGATTTACTGACCAGCGAGAGATGAAACCTTTGAAGAAAGTCCAATTTAGAGGATTGAATTTTTGAAAGAAAGTCCGAGTCGGAAATCGAAACTTTCAAGAAGCCCGAGTCGAAACTCAGAACTTTCAAGAAAAATAGACCAACTTTAAAAGTTGGATTTAGGAGGACTGACATTTGACAAGATTGTAACCCGAAGGTTTGATTATAAAAATTGATTAGCCTGAATATCTGAAAATGATTGATTGAGCTAGGATCTTAATGAAAGACCGGGCCAGAAAAGATTTAACCTAGAGGTCATGTTTTTGAGGAAGAAATTGATTCAAAAGGAATTCAACCTAAGAACCACAATTTTGAAAAAGAAATTGGTTCAAGAAGAGATTTTAACCTACGACCAACAATTTTGAGGAAAAGAGATTTGTACGAGGACTGGCCTTGAAAGATAGGTTTGATCTAAGATTGAGATTTTGAAAGATAACCTGGGCAATGACTGGTTTTTGTAAATGGCCTCAATCTATGATCACAATTTTTGAGAAATGACCAGCGTGAGGACTGGGTTTTGTAAAGGATTCAACTTGCTGGCTAAGTTTGAAAAATAAAGATTCCTGATGAAAAATTCTTAATTCAATAGACCATCATAGTTAACTGTATGTGGATTGCTTTTAGGATTACCCCTTATCCTGAATGGGTACAAAAGAAGCTGATCAAGAGATGACAAAAATTGATGGTGAAAAACCCTCTCAATCTTGTATGTCCACAGAATGTTATGGGCAAAAGTAATGTTTTAGGATTATCCCTTATCCTGAATGGGAACAAAAGAAGCTGATTAAGAGATGACAAATTTTTTTGGTGAAAAACCCTCTCAATTTTGTATGTCTACAGGATGTTATAGGCGAAAATAATATTTCAGGATTATCCCTTATCCTAAATAAGAACAAAAGAAGAATTTGAAGAGAATTGAAGATAGAAGAAAAAAAAATGCCCCAGTGTAGTGATAGAGGAATGTTAGAAGAAAGGATAATAGAAGATCCTTGTTATTGAAAAAGGCTTTTTTGAAGAATATAAAGGATAGAATGGATATAAATAATCATCTGAGTCGGAACTCATTTTTTTTTTAAAGGAAATTTGGATCAACTTGAAAGAAGGTCCGAGTTGAAACTTGAATTTTCAAAGGAAAATTAGATTTAACTTGAAAGAAAGTCTGAGTCGGAACTGGGATCTTCAAAGGAGAAGTAGATTAACTTGGAAGAAGGTCCGAGTCAGAACTTGGATTTTCAAAGGAAAATTAAATTTAACTTGAAAGAAAGTCCGAGTTGGAACTCAGATCTTCAAAGGAGAATTTGATCTTGAAAGAAGGCCCAAGTCAGAACTCAGATTAGATTTAACTTGAAAGAAAGTTCGAGTCAGAACTCGAATCTTCAAAGGAGAAGTAGATTTAACTTAAAATTTGAAAGAAAGTCTGAGTCAGAACTCGAATCTTCAAGGGCGAAGTAGATTTAACTTGAAAGTTGAAAGACAGTCCAAGTCGGAACTCGGATCTTCAAAGGCAAACTTTTTCAACTTGGAAGTTGGATTACTTGAAAATCAAATTTAAGAATGACTCGTGCAAAGATTGGGTTTAAAAAAATGATTCGATCTATGATAAAAAAAATTATTTTTTTTTGGAAATGGCCAGCTCGAGGACTGGGTTTTGACTTGTAAGCTGAATTTGGCAAAATATTGGTGCTCTAAGAATTTTTGATGATTGTGATGATATTTTTGTGAAAATTCTGGGCTCAGAAAGATTCACAATTTGAATGAACCATTATAGAGAACTGCGTTACTTTTATGAATGGTCTCATGATTATCCCTTATCCTGAATGGAAATGAAAGAAGATTGATGAGAATTATTGGAAATTGCTGAAGAATTGTTGACGAAAATATTTTGCTTGATCCTGCCCACATATGAGATCTTTAAAGTAAGATGAGAATGTTCAGTTTGAAAAGTCAATAAAACGCATCTTAGAGAAGAGGATCAACCTGAAGATTGATTTTGAAAAAGGCTGGTAGAATATAAATTTTGAAAAGAAGAATCAACCCAAGGGCTGCTTTTGAGAAGATGATCAACACGAGGGTTGATTTTGAAAAATGATCAACACGAGGGTTGATTTGAAATGACCGGTCCAAAACCAGTTTTTGGAAAGATCATCACAAGGGTTGATTTGAAATGACCAGTTCAAAACCAATTTTGAAAAAGGAAGATCAACACAAGGGTTGATTCGAAATGACCGGTTCAAAACTAGTTTTGAAGAAAGACTCAACCCGAGGATTGATCTCGAAAAAGATTGGTAAAAATTATCTTTGACAAAAATACTGAACTCATGATTTAAAAAAAAAACTGTTACTTTGGAAAGCTCTCGGTGATCATGATGGAGATTTTGCAAAAATTTTCAAATTCACGATTTCAGGACAAACTCCTATGGGTAATCCTATCGCTATCATGAATGATGTCAGGATTGTCCCTTATCCTGAAGGGGAAGTGACAATGCCAAAACTCTCTGCGGAATAAGGAGTGGTTTAGACTAAAGAAATTTTGGAAGAAAGAGAGGTGATGAAGGAGATATTTGAGAATCAGGTTGACAATTTGGAAAAGATATCCCATTACCAGGGATTGGGTCATCACAAAAGTCGTGACAATTGCGTTATTATTCTCATAAAAGAAGTAAACAACTAAAATACGCCTTGTTACCCAAGCGGGGTCGCCAACCATGATGAAAGAAAAACATAAGATTTTGGGCTCACAATTTCTCGCTGAAATGATCAGGGAATTTATTGAAAAATATGAAGAAAATAAGGTGAAGAGATTTGAAAATAAATAATAGGATTAAAATATAGAGATAAAAAAATCCAGTGAAAATACATGATTTTTGAGAAAAAATAGCAGGCAGGATCAAAATAAGATTGGAAATTTGAGATCTAGAAGAAAAGAAAAATCACCTGGAGTTTTAGAAAAACAGAGCAAAACTTTTAGAAAAGGATTTCCAGGGTTTTTAGAAAATTGATCTTGAAGAAATGAGGAAAGAGGAAATATGCACCTGGGTTTTGAAAATAGAGAGGAAATTTTGAAAGAAATATCTAGGGTTTTGAAAATTAAAGGAAATATCAGAAATAAACGAGGGTTATAAGATAATATCCACATTAAAAAGCAAAGCTATACAAGAAATGATGCACAGAACAACACTCCCTAGAAGCTGACTCTAATATGCAAATTTTGAAATAGCTTGTAGGACCTTAATTCTAACTATAAGGTTTAGATCATCTGAATCCAATCAAGATATGCCAATTTGCTCAAGCCAAAGCTCGAAGTACGTGGCATAGAAATTTCTCCGGTTCTAGGGTAATGGTTTTCCCAACATCCTTGAGCGCCTGCCGATATACTTTGGACTATGGCCCTTAGTATATGGCAGGGGGGTATTAGCCCAAATAAGTGGCTCAATTGTGAGGCTTTTTCTTGAACTATGGTTTAGTGAGAAAGCCCAGCAACGTGAAGGCCAGGACAATATAGGTGGGGATGTTTTGAAAATATGATTCAAGCATGCAAGTAATCTGATGACTCTAATGCAAAGTCCTAAAGAAATAGAATTTTGAAATCATAAAGAAGCATAGACTTGCATACATTGTTTGCATTCGATCCCTAGATTGAGGAGAGTTGTATTTCAGACTTAAGTCTAAGTGAACATGTATAAGTCTCCTCAATTTGGTCCTACCAAACCATACTTAATCCTATATGCATTAATGTCAGCTGGGTTTAATTCTCGATTTCTAAGGCTGCATGAAAATGAAGCTGACATTTAAAAAATAATAACTCAGTCAAATTTAGACAAGGCAAAGGCATTAATTCAATCGAATAAAAGATGAGTCCCATCACAGTCACCAATTCTGTTATCCATGCAAAATTTTCCCTTGAGCGAGATCCTTTCGCATTTTAACATTTTTGAGTGAAAAATCTTTTTAGGAAATAACTCGCCTCCATTTTTGAAAAAAATGGGAAATAGGGACTCGCTCGTCGGTATGAGGTTCGACCGTTCCTGATGCCTTTACCAGGGGTAATCGAACCAAGGATCGAATCAATGCCTTTTGCTTTGCCTAAATTTGACTAAAAGATTATTCTAAAATCCTAAATGCACATTGAATCATGCTTGTGTTATGAACTTTGAAAAATGAAGGTTTAAAATATGATGTATGCTTTAAAATCATTTTGATTTGAAAATACTTAGAAAATATTTCAAAATTATGATTCCAAATGAATTTCAAAATTGAATTGAAAATACACTTTGAAAAATGTTTATAAATATTTTGAAATAACTTTAGAAAACTATTTGAAGTAAAATTCGAAATAGAAAGTAAAATTCGAAAATGAAAATGAAAATAAAAATAAAAATGAAAATTGAATTAAAAATTTTGTTTGAATTTGAAGAATTGATATTGAAATTCAGATTTGAAATTGAATTTAAAACTTGAAAATTGAAATTTAAGTTTAAATTTTTTAAATTGAAATTTAACTTTGAAATTGGATTTCGAAATTGAAATTAGAATTTGAAACTAGACTTGGAATTTGAAATTCAAATTGAATTGAAATTAGAATTTGAGATTGGAATTTGAAATTGAAATTTTGGATTTTAAAAATAAATTTAAATTTATTTTCAAAATAAGTTTTTGAAAATGAATTTTGAAAATCATTCAGAATATTTCAAATTTTAAGATATTAAAATAATTTGAAAATGAGAAATAATGAAATGATGTAATTTTATGATGAATATATTTAATAAAAGAAATTCAAAAGATTTTATTTTAAAAGATGATTTTGTATTTTTACAGAAATTAAAACAAAATTAATCTTTAATACATTCATGACTATGGCCACAAATGTATCTCAAATTAATTTATATTAAATTCTGATAAAAGAAGAAAGGAAATTAAATTTCCAAAATATGATGTTTTTAAAAAAGGACCTAAAGTGTAGGTCAAATTTTATTCCATGAAAGATAAAAATCCTAAGTATTGTTTGCATTCTTACTATGACAACAAATGTGAATCGTCTACTTAGGGTTATTTACCTCTTATTAGAATGGTGCACGTGCCATTCGTGTTTCACCATAGTGCCTTTTTGAAAAATAAAATGCCACAATCAATTACGAAAATTCAAAATGCAACTACATGCTCATTCATTCTAATCTATGAACAAAAATAGAAATTCTCATTAAATGAAATTATTGCAACCCCAATTTTAAACTGAATATTGAAATTTCTCAATCTAAAAGAGAAACCAGTATCTTCTGCACTTCTCTGCAAAAACATGAAACAATATAAAGCAGCAAAGGTACAAAATACAAGAATACACAGTAAAAGATGTGAGAAAGTAAATGTGTAATCTAAATGGTTGCCAATTCAAATGTACTAAATGAAAATTGTATTGTGAAATTAGAGGTGCAATGATATGAATGCATAAGGATTGAATGAGGATGAAATAATGGATATTGACAAACTTAAACACTAACAAACATTCATCTTTAAAATGAAATTACAGGATAAAATGAAAGAAATGTAACATGGATAATATGTAAAATGCATAGAATGAAATGCATATGCATATGCAACATGCTGAGAATGAAATGCATATGCATATGCAACATGTTGAGAATGAAATGCATATGCTTACGCTGAGAATGAAATGCATATGCTTATGTTAAAATGAAATGCATATGCATATGCTAAAATGCAATGTATATGCATATGTATATGCTAAAATGCAATGTATACGCATATGCTAAGATAAAATGCATATGCATATGCTAAAATACAATGCATATACTAAGATGAGATGCATATGCATATGCTAAAATGCAATGCATATGCTAAAATGAGATGCATATGCATATACTAAAATGCAATGTATATGCTATGCTAGAATGAAATGCATATGCATATGCTAAAATGCAATGCATATGCAACAAGCTGTGATAACACACTGAGTTAAAGCTGTGAAATCTTGCTTTCAGAAACCACAGGTATAGAAAAGCACTAAAAAAGAAGAACTAGTTATTCTTTGGTAGATGCAAGTTTGGGACTGTTGATCAGTAAATTCTGAAGAGATGTCAATGCAACATGGAGATGCCTAACAATGCCCTTTGTTGTAAAGAGATTCCTTCTTGCAGATATAAAAGAAATTCCAAATTCCAAATTCCAAAACGTAAACAACACCTCCATGTTTGGCTGCAGCCCATGCAAGCTCAAGAGTGTTTGCCAATGCACATAGAACATGAAGAGTTGCTCCTCTACAATTTGGAGAGCTATGCAACATTTGCAACAAAAGGAGTATGTTTGCACTGTCTGCAGCCATAGCTTCAACACAAGGAGCATATGCAGTAGCTAAGCAGTAATGATCAAAAGCATTTAGATAATGTGTAATATAGCAAACATGATGCCACAGATAACAAACGTATAACAGGGAATTAAAAAATGTATTATGCAGGTATATAAGGAAAAGAAATAAAGAATGCATATGAATAGATGCACAGGAAATGTGATGAAATGCTACAATGTAGAGAATGAGCAGCATAATGGAGAGAAAATGAATAGTCTGGATCAAATCCAATGCAGCATATGAAATAATGCAAATGCTAAATCGATGAGATGTAGATGATGTAGGGTATACATCGAATGTAAGATACAGATGCTGGAATATGAGAATGTTGTGATGATGCGCACAGATGCAATGAAACAAAAAATGCAAAGATGTTGTATAAATGATGCAAGAACCGAAAATAAACATGATGCTGCACAGGAAGGATGCAGTGAACTACCCGCGGGTTCAGATCAACCAATGCATTCAAAGATGATGAAATGCATTTTAGATGCAACATGATGAAGATGATATCATGATGCAGCAAATCAAAACAAATGATAAAAACAAAATCATCAGAAATGCTCATAATGCAGAGTATGCAGAAAAATGAAATTGATGAAATAGATTGCAGAAATAAATGTGAAAACATGAGATGCGTTTGGGGAAATGAAATTGACACAGTAGATGCTGGAATGAGGTGTTGATGCTGGATTTCACTGCAGATCCAAAAGGATTCATGGCAGAACAACGAGATTTTTCACGGCAGATCAATGAGCTTCTCGTGGCAGATCAATGAGTTTCTCATGGCAGATCAATGAATTTCTCATGGTAATTGATTTTGGCATATGTAAAAAAATTCGACAGATGCAAAGAAATCTGGCATATGTAAAGGAATTTGGCAAATCAAATCCGATTCTGGATCTGTTTGGATTCTATTGAAAATAAGGATTTCACGGTAATTTAAATGCTAATTCTTTCATGGAAAATCAAATTAGCAAATTAGAAATTCATTTTTAACTCAGCAAGGCAATATACTTCCATGGAAAATCAGAAATCCAATGAAATGTTGATCGATAATCTTTGAATTGGATCTGGTTCAATTGCATATGTTATGCTACATCGGATTGACGAAAATGAGATCTATTGATGTTGATGAAGAAGATGTCGATGCAATGAAATATGAGGAAGCAAATGAAAAAAATGCAAAGAAGATGATGAATGTGAAGTCTAATGAATGACTAATGTAGAAAATGAAAATCAAACACAGCAAAAAAAACAAATCTAAAATGCAGAATGACAAGAATTTAATCTAATCAAAGCAATTATTCTAAAAGAAATGAGGTAGAGAAGGGCCTTACCGATTAGCTAGAGTAGATTGAAGAAGGCTGCTCCAGTAGGATCGATTGACAGGAGAGGAAGTCTCCTTCTTTGTGCTTCTACCGACCGATCTTCTTCAGCCGTGAAGAAAGAAAAAGGAAAAGGTAAGAAGAAAGAAAGGGGAAAAAGAAGAAGAGGAAGAGGGGGAAGAGATATTGAAATGGAGGGAAAGAGGGAGAGGAGAGGAATTCAATTTTCCTTCACCTTTTTTAAAAGATCGATCCTCCCTCCCTCTCCTTTACTTGAGCTTATAAAGGAGAGGGAGGTTCCAAAAATTTCATAAATGCCCTTTCTAGATTTTTAAAATTTTAAAAAGAAGGCTTTTGTTGCGAAAATTTTCAAAAACCCTCTCTTATTTAACCTAAAGTCATTTTCTAAAATTTTGCTTTTCTTTTCTCTCTTTTTTTTATTTTAGAAAAAAAATCTAAAATATTATAAGATTCTAAATGACTCAAGAAACGAGATCCAGATGGAGTTTTGAAAGATTTTCCAAAAATATTGATTTTGAATTTAGAGGATTTTGCAAATGATAACTTTTGAAATAGAAGAATTAATTTTAAAAATTGAATTTTAAAAATGGATCTGGATCTAAGATTTTGAGTAAAGATCGAGTTTGGATCTCAAACTGAGGAAAAATGAGAGGAATGGATCCAAATAGAGATTGGATCTGAATGAAAATACTTGAGCCATACAGAAAATTGATTTTGAATTTTTAGATTTGGATTGAAAATAGAAGAATCAGGCTCAAAATTGGATTTAGATGTCTGATCTAGATCCAAGGTTTGGTCTAGTATAGAAAATAAAATTGGATTTCAGATCTTTAACAAGTGAAGCCAAGAAATGATTAAAAATTGACCCAATTGCCATTTTGGATGACTCAGAAGGTGGGACCCAAGGTCAGAAAGGATAATTTTTGGAACTTTGAAAATTTGAGGTGTTTACACTATTTAACCTCTCTTTGTCTTTTCTACAGTAGCGTAACTTCTTCTTCTTCTTTTTTCTCCTCTGCCTTCATCATCTTCCTCTTCTTCTTCTTCTTCTTCCTTGTATTTTTTTTTCTTCTTTGTTCTTCTATGTTCCTTCTACCTGTGCTTGATAGATGGGGTTTGATGTTGATAACCTAGTTGTTTTACATCGTAAAAAAAGATCTGGATAATCTTCAATGATGATTATGGCAGTTATCTTCTGTGTATACATCGATATATTGATGACACATACGCCTCAACCATCGTCCCTAAATCAATGCATGCATGCATGAACGAAGGGCTTGGTTGCCTGCGATGCCTTATATGTGCTCGATCTAAAACAAACGGGGAGACCACGACTGTGGCATATTTGTCATAAAGTATATCGAAGTTTACGCAGAATATAACGACCATAATCATTATCAATCGTTGCTGCCATACCGAAGCAAGCACATATATTCTGCATGATAGACAGAGGGTGATGTTGATGACCATCTATTTGATATATTCCTACTGTCAGACCCTCTATCGTTCGCAAACCATCCTTCGTAGTTAGAAAAATATCTGCCTAATCTTCGATATACTTTGTAACAAATATGCTACAGTCGTGCGGTTTATCTTCTCTGCCTGTAGAAACATATCGATGATGATGGGATCCTATACATTTTGCAGCTTCGTCAGCTCTACGTCGAAGCTTTCTGCACTAGCAAGCTGGATTTCATGTTCACTTGGATTGCATTCGAAGCATATCACTATTTGGACATGGGGGTGATGCTAATGATGATGTTTGTTTTCTTTTATGATGATGGTCATGTATTGCATCTAAGCCAAACCATTGGTCATGATGTATTATAACTAAATACTCATATTTTTTTTAAATAAATGTGGTTGTAAATTACATCAATTTATATTTATGAAGTTACTGCGACAATGATATGTCTTTGTTTATCTTTGTGAATAAAATTGATTTGTATTTATGAAGTTATCATGATTTTTATTACTGAAGTTACCTCGATTTGTACTTTACTAAGTCTAAACATTATGTCGATTGGTTTATTACTTTTCTTTTTTACATTTTATGAATGAGTCATTATGTAAATCGCGATAGGACATATCGTTCACATAGACAAAGCTTCTAAAAGTAAATCGCGATAGGACAAATCGTTTCCGCTTTATGTTTGTGGTTGTACAAATCATGATAGAACACTTTCTCTATAAAAAACAAATCGCGATCTGTTATAGAAAGAATTATATAATTATAGAATGTTACGTTACAACAAAAAATTATTACTGGTTCCAAGCCAATCGGTATCAAGCAAATCGTGATAGTGCGTAGCGTTCATACATACAAATCATTTCCGCCTTTTATCAATCATTGTGTAAATCACGATAGAAAGACAAAACTCAAAAAAACAATAATTTCCATAGTACACAATGCTAAACACTTCTTCAATTTTTATTTATGAAGGTCGAACATTACAATGATTTGTTCAGTGGCACTTGTGTGTTACACTTATTAAAAAAGAATTATACAATTATAGAATGTCATGTTACAAAAAATAATTATAGAATTACAATAAGTAATTATAGAATTACAACAAATAATTATCGAGATACAAAATCACATAATGTTTATTCAGTGGCACTTGACGACTCAATTGGACTATGACATACAAATCGTCTCTTTCTTTTCCTTGGTGGACTCTCTTTCCTCGGTGGCCTCTTGGTTCCCTCGATCTTATTAAAACCACTGGTAATCATCTCTACTAGTGTACCATATTATGACCGCATTTGTCTCCCCAAATTCTACACCTGCTTTCGTAACTACTTATTCTCTCTCTCCATCGTCTCTAAAGTTATGGTGAAGACTACCCTCTTTTTTGTGAGCTGTGTTGGCTCCTCACAGTGTACTGCAACCGAGGGAATCATAGTTGTAGCCGGAGGAACATGATGGACATTATTTCTATGCTGGGAGATGACATGCTAGGGGATAGGAGGGACCTTACTTCCATGTTGCTTCTTCTCAATCTCCAGATTTCGACTCATGGGTTCTTAATATTTTTTGAAATAGTTGGGGTCATATTGTCGTTCTTTATAATCATATGCTATGACACGAACACCTTCTTTGTTCTAGCTATCCAATTGTTTCCTGAAGCGTTTGTGTTAATTCACATCCCTGACCCCACCACTATTCATCTTCCTTCTCACTACTACAGGCTGCTTTGGAGTCGGTTGTCCCAAGCCAGCTTGTAGGAGAACTCGACTACCATGTTGTAACTCGGCTTTAGGTTTGTTAAATACCCAAATATCACAACCAAACAGTCTCGCAACCTCAGCAACAACCTCTTGGTCCTCGTCCTCCCCATCTCCATACGATCTCCACACAACCTGTACATTGGAGATTGTGGTTTAGGTATAGACATAATTATTCATGCTAATAAATACTAAATATTAAAATGATTTATAATAACTTACAATGATTTACACTAATGAGTGCTTTATATTAAAATGATTTACACTAATGAATGCTAAATATTACAATGATTTACAATAATAAATGTTAAATGCTAAAGCGATAACACTTTATACTAACAAAAACAAAATCCTACAACGATCATTACTTATGAATGTTAAACATTATAACAATTTACACTAATGAAAGTTAAATGTTAAAGCAATAACAATTTGTACTATGGAATACAAAATCCTGCAACGATCATTACTTAAGAATGTTAAATATTAGAACGATTTATACTAATGAATGCTAATATGATAATGATTTGTACTAACAAAGACAAAATCTTACAGTGATGATTACTTAAGAATGCTAAACATTTTAGTGATTTACACTAATGAATGATAAATGCTAAAATGATTGTAAATAATTTTAAACCATTTACCTCATTTAATTGCATTCCATCTAAAATGAGCTTAGCATTATCCTCCTTGACATTTATTGTAGCCTACTGTGAACACCCCAAAATTTTCAAAATGTTGTGAATATTTTCCTTTTGCCCCTGACCCCCATTTTTCTGAGCAGATTGAGTCATTTTCACTTAAAATTCCAGTCTATTGCTCAAATTTACTGGAATCAAGTCATTTTATATATCTGACTCAAAATTTCAGATCTGAATCTGATTCAAAATCCAAATCTAAGCCTCGTTGTCCAAATTTTAAAATTAAATTATAAAAATACCAAAATAATTTCAGAAAGGCTCAGACAGTCCATCCGATGTCCGTTTGGATCCACTGCTCTGTATTTCTCAGTTTGTGGTCAAAAACTCAAATATCGCTTCAAATTCTGGACCAAAAACTCAGTTTCTGAAGAATTTCTTAAAAGAATAGCCGTACATTCTCGGAAAACCCTTCTTTTGTAAATATTTTCAAATTTTCACAAAATTATTTCAAAATCCTTCGTTCTCTCGTAAGTTTAGTATTTTATTCCAAAAACAAACAATATATATATATATATATATACATAGAAAATATAAAGAAAAAGAGCGAAAAAAATATATAAGAAAAGAAAATATAAAAAAATCAGTTTTAGAAATCTCCTTTTAGAGCCTCTTTTTGCTTGAAAAAAACCTTTAGAAAAACCTTTTTCTAAAAATAACAATCGTTTTGAAAATTTTCTAAAACAAAAAGGACCCCCGTTGCAAGTCACGCAACGACCTCTTCTCGATCCTTCCCAAAGGGCTCGACCCTTCGATCGTCTGCCCCTCTCTCACTCGTTGATCCTCATCTGTCTCACCCTTCTCAAGCCTTCTTCTGTTTTCCTATAAGAACATGCACAGGAGGGAAGAGGAGGAACATCCATCATTCGCCAAAGATCCATCAAGCAATACCCCTTTACCCGGCCTCTTCCATCTGCTCTAGCTTTCGTCGCCGGCCTGATCCTCTCCCGCAAAGTTCCTGCAAGCAAGAGGAACCAACGAGTTCCCTCTATGGTTCCACGGAAAGAGCCTCAACTCCTTCTTTCACGATTTCTGCAAATTGCTTCGGCAAGTATCTCACCCCCTTTGCTTTCTCTGAATTTTTCTGTTGATTTTCTTCCCTTTTTTCTTTTTTTTTCTCTAGCCCCGTCAATACACCATGGAGGACGTTGAGTTGCATATAGCAACCCCAACGCCTCACTGTGTAATAGCAACGGAAAGAACGATTCCAACATTGTTTTCAGTTCTGTTCATATTGTTAGACCCAAAATCTTTTACAATACATCATTTTTGTTTATGATCTATATTTTAGTGGGTTATTTTCTTTCCTTTCTCTCATTCAGATAATTTCATATGTCTATGTTAGTTTAAATTCATTTTAGTTTTTTTTTTTTCACGTTCATGCTATGATTAACACTCTGTTGCAATAGCCCTTCGTTTATGTCATCTCCTATAACATTATGTTTTGGCATTCTTTAATCCTTGGCATTGTTGTTTTCATCTTTTCATCTCTTGTTCATATTGGATCTGATGCATCCCCTTTTATTGTGTTTTGATGGTTTCATCTGATTTAAATTTCCGATAGCAGTAGATTTTTTGGTCTCCATCTGTAATACTTCTTTCTATGTGAGCCTTTCTCTAATAAGTTTGTTTTCAGTTATTTTACACCTGCTTTATCCTTCTAGAGTGTCATTTATCCATCGTATATAGTCATAATTCCCTCTGTTCCATTTTACTCATGAGTTTCATCCATAACATCCAACTGGTCTACTGAGTGAATTTGGATAGGTAGTAATGCTTGTTGTATGATTGATTTATAGTAGAATTCCCTTATGCAATTCAGTCTGATGGATTCAAGGTCACCAACATGATCGGTTGTCTTAGCAGATTTTTTTTTTCTTCCTGGTGGCTTAGTTAGCTAATAAGGTGCCTGATCTAGTCGTACAGCAGGACGGACGTGCCATTCATGTCCTTCATTTTGATTATATTATCGAATATGACCTTAGTCCATCAATTATTTATTTGCCTTGGATCGTGTTGCTAATCTGGCATTTTTTTTATAGTCTCCCTGTAAAGTAAAATCACACTGGGAGTAGCGGAGACCAGAAATTCCAAGGTTGGTTGTAAATGGGCCCTTTATGGGGCATCTGTATCGTTCTTGAAGTAGGCAATAAACGATGCAAATGCTGATAGAGATTGGCATATGTTGCTTCTTTGGATTAGTAAGGATGCAGAGGTTTTCTGATAATTGAGGCCATGAGAGGTGCCGATAATAAGACTTATGTTAATAAAAGAAAAGACGATTTACAAAATAATTCCTGATTCCAGTGAAAGCTCTCTGTGGCTCAAGCATTCAGGGAACTCAATTCGAGGGTCCCCTGAGGATACGTTATTGGAAATACGTAGTGGCCTCTGTTAACAGTACAAGCTCGGCTCATCTCCAAGTCAGCAGTAAACATCTGTTTATCGTCTAAGCCATGAAAGTCTGATGTCAAGGTCTGATTTGCTGAGTAATTTCATGCTTGAAGTTTCATGTCTGAAATTGATTAGTCAATCAGTTTACTACTTGAATTTTGAAAGTCTAAGCGTTAAATTTGATTTGGTAAATTTGTTTGAAGGATAAATGCTTAATCTGAGTTGCTGTAAATTCTTTTTTTTTACTTGCTGCAAAAATGCTCACTGATGGAGTTCTTAAAAAATCTTGTTATTTTTGGGCATCTGGAACTCTTGGGAATTTGTTGTTTGCCAATATTTTTATTATTCTGGATGTTCCTTTGAGCTTGACGTATACTTTAGGAGATTATGGATATGTTCTTATCTTATTTGCAAATTATATTTCGTTTTAACTTTTAAGCATCAAATGATAGCTGACATGAATTGCCCATATGACACCAAATGAAAATGTCGAGAGGGAGACACAAAACAGTAAGCAACAGAATACTGTTATCGTCGCGAATTTTTTCCCGTCTTCCCATCCTTGCGAAAGAGAAGGGGGGAAACGCTTTCGCGATTCAAACTTGATCGGATTTTGGAAAATGGTTTTGAAATACTCGCCTCTGTTTTGAAAATTTATGGGAAAATCCATGGGATGGGGCTCGACCTGTCGGTACGAGGTTCGACCATTTCTGCCGCCTTTAACAGGGGTAATCGAACCAAGGACCAAAATTGTGCTTGACTTAGTTAAATTATCAAAGTTATGTTCTATCCTAAATGCACAGAGAATTCAGGCATGTGCTATGAGATTTTGGAAAATGCAGCTTGGGAAAAACATGATGTATGCTTGGAAAACATTTGGAATTGAAAGATATTTGAAAAGGTCAATTTCTTAGGAAACTCAGATGAAAAAGGGTTTTTGAAATCACGTGAAAGTTCATAAAGTTGTGGAAAAATCATAAATGGTTGAAAATCCTGGGAAAATAGAAGTGATTCTTGAGAAAAGGTGAACATTTGAGAAAGGGAAACACTTCTCAGGAAAACTCGGACTTTGAGCATTTTCTTAGGAAAATGATGGAAAATTTATAGGAAAACTCATTGGAGAAGAAAACTGAAACTTGGGAAATTGAAATCCTGGGAATCTTACCCTTGAAATACTTGGAAATCGATTTTGATCTTTGAGAAAGATTGGAAAACTCCTTTTGAAAATCTTGAGAAAATAAACTTTTTAAGGAAAATCACAGGAAAACTTTGACTTGGGAAAACCGATTTTGGAAAATCTTCAGAGTTTCTTGAGAAATCGATTCCATGGAGTGAAAGTCTTTTGAGAAAATCATGAGAAAAACAAATGATGCAAATGATTTGAATGAATGAATGCACTTTTGAAAAGATTTCTGAAAATTTTGTTGGAAAAATGTGGATTAATCCAAAGTAAATCCTTCACATATTCTGACTGTGGCCATGAATATATTCAGGGTTTATTTGAGTTAATTCACAAGATGTTGAAAACATTGGAAATATGAGGTGCATTTTAAGATAGCCTAAGAGTGTAGGCTCAATGTGACTGGTAGGAAGATGATGGATCTGGGTCTCGTCCATATTCCGACTAGGGCCGTAAATATGGATTCCACCGAGTTCAGCAACTCCCTAAGAGTTGGTGCACGTGCCATTCGTGAACATCCATAGTGCTTTTGAAATAAAAATGCATGGATCATATAAGCAAGATATTGCATAAATTTAAACTATATGATATGCATCCTAGTCTAAGCAGAAAATAAAATTTCTTATTCCAAATTGAATTATTACATCTTTGACATAAAAGCAAAATGAATCAAAGAAATACAAAATTAAAATAGTCAGCATCCTCCAGATTTTCCTGTAAATGAGTTAATATCAGAAATAGCAATACAAAGTAGGCAAAGAAATTGAAAGCCTTACACTTGTGCTAAACCGCATATGATTGCGTCTATGCTAATGTGTATACAGTGACCTAAGCTTGTGCCTAGGCTAAGTAGGAAATTTCCAGGACTATGCTTGAAAACTTCATTTATACAAAAGGAGAAATGTATAGGTCATGATGGCATCAAATGAATGGGGGGCGATGATTTGACAAAAGGGAAGTAAACATATGCAACAGACACTATGTTCCACATGAGAGTTGCTTAAAAAGAATGTGTGATTTATACGCGCCCTAATCGGATAACCTTAAAGGATTGAAGTCATAGAGGCGGGTGTCTCTCTTAAATGTTTATACAAGATAGGTGTGGGTCCTATATCCTAGCTAAGCGGGCCTAACGGTTGCTTTACTCCAATAGTCAGATTCGGTGAACTGGACTTTTAAATACAGGATCCGTGGTACAGATTTCCTTCATTGAGGGAAAATTTATGCTCATCGATCCGCCTATGAGCAACACAAGCTTCTAATAACTCTTGCTATGGCCAGCAAATAGGTATATCCTCAATCTGCGTAGAATGAGGCTTAACATTTCATTTTACAATATGCAAAAGAAACCAATGAGCACCTGAAATAAAGCATCTATACGGACAACATGAATTTGTTAAAACCTCACATATCCAGCATCTACAAAAACAGAAGGACCACTTGGTGCTGGTGAGACCGGAATATCTGTAACAAGAAACTTTTCAGGCCCGTCCTATAGATGAAGCAAAGCACTATCCTGATGATCAAAGTATAGAAAATTTATTAGAGCAGGGCCAATAATGTACTTCTGAAATGGATTAATCATGCCATGTGCAGAAATGACATGAGGAATGAGCTTTCAGTAGATGCTGGGAGCAAATCTATGACATCGAAAGAGCTAATATGCGTGGAATCCAGCCGCTAGGGCTGTGACAACAAGACCTATACACAGCAAAAAAAATATATATGCCATTAAACCTTAGGTGTTTACTATATGATACAACAGTAGAAATGATACCACAGTAAGTCAATAGGGTAAAAAAAAAATCTTTCTTTTTGTTTTTTTTTGTTACAGATGGTGGAATTAGCTTAAGTGTCAGCAAGAGGTCATGCACGCGGCTACACAAGAAGCTGTAAAATGGGCCTGGGCGATGCTATACAGGAATATCTCACAGACTCTACATGTATTTACCCTACTGCTATGAAGAAAACAGAGCACATTGGGGAAGAAAATTTTTTTTTTGGATAATATACATGTGCAGCGCAGGGTTTTGCCTGGGCCTTTTAAGTTTGCTGTTAGCTCCAATGTCGCGGTGTTCCACCATTATGACACTTACCTGGATCGTGGATGCTGTCATGAACATTCAAAGAAATGCCATAGATGAAGTCATAGATCCAAACTGTTGAAATCACCTCTGTGTTAGGTAATAGGATCACTAATGGAACAATCACCATCAGATGAATGCCAAGTGCAGGAGAATTTACGGTATCCTCTCTCTACATTCTCCAAAACACCAGTAAAATTAATACCACCAGGCATCATTTACATGTCACCAATACAAAATGGAATAACAATCATTGCAATGAACTCAAATCTAATATTAATGCTATTAAAAAGATGATCTGCAAAAAGAGAAGAAAGGTCTAATGACAAAGAGGCTGCTTTCACAGATCGAAAATAACATGAAATCCAGATGCTTACACTGAAGAATAGGGAAATGAAAGCAAAGTCAGATGGGCTGGATGTTAATGCCCTGGTTAAGGACATTGTTTAGTGTATGATGAGCTCAGTAAGCTATCATTTGATTCCATCGTATATAGGTATTTTCAGCAAAACACATGTAATTTGGTGTAAACCGATGACTTGCCAAAGTTTCCAAAGCCAACTTAAAACAGAAAAACCATTTGACGATGAGGATATTGACACAGCCGATGCCTGAAGTCCTGGTTGCTGCGTTTCCAAAGAGCGATAACTGAAAATTTACTCTAACAGCGATCATATAACCAACTGGTTTAGACATATACATGAAAGCCTTGAACTGAAATAAAGAGATCATTTTTGAAAAGTCCATGATATCATGATGAATCATGTGAGAGTTTTGAAATAGGGACTCGATGGAACCAAGATATTTAGGACGGAAATGAGAATGCCATTGAAGGGCGTTATCATTTCTTAATATACTGACTAAACCTGGAATGTAAACCTCATCAACCATTGAAAAGGGTTTACAGAGCACATGACACGAACCTGAGATCTAATTCTTGTAGATGCCGAGTAAGACAAAAAAGAAGAAGAAAGAAAAAAAAAAAAGGAAAGGGGCTTTACCTTGGTTCGGCAGGAGTTGAAGATGCGCTTCCTAACAGGGTGAGCTGATCCTCCAGAGGTATGTGGAAGGGCTACTGAGTGCCAATCGTTGAAGACTTGTCTTTCCTTTGAAGAGTGTCGCTGGACTGCTTCTGCTGCTGAGCTGAAGACACGACTGGTCTCCTGCTGATGAGCCAAAAGCTCGGGCTGCTTTGTGAAAGATTTTTGATAAGTTTTAAAAAAAAAAAACTGATTTTTGAAAGTTTTCAAAATGTCGCCATTTGAAGAGGGTGGGCGGCTTCTTTTCTCCAGGTGTACCTTTAAAAAACTTAGGTAAAGAACGAAAATCTCGGTAGGGTTTCACGGTGGTTCCCTTTGGGGGTTGAAAAGTAATAAAAATAAAAAAATAAAAAAAAATAATAAAATGAGTAAAAAAATGGATTTTGTTTTGGTAGTGCCACCTCAAATAAAAAAAATCTTTCTTTTGGCAAAGAGTCTTAGTGGGGTGCCACCTACGTGGGCCCACTAAATATTTTATCAAGATTTAAATCAAAATAAAAGAATTTTATAAATCAGTGTCACTTCTGGATGGTCACTGTTTTAAAAATAGGAGAAATTTTTGAGAATTTGAGTGTGACCCCACCTTGAGGTGAGTCCCACATCATTTATTTGAAATCCGAGCCAAGTGAGATATATTTTGGAATTTTCATAATAGTAGCTAGTTTTTGGAAAACACGAAGCAAAATTTTGGCTTGATTTCAAAACTTAAAAAAAAAAATGGTTTTTCAGGGCAAAATTTAGAAAGATGTAGGGAAATTCAGAGCCTTTTTGTAGAAGTTTGAAATAAGATCTTATGAATTTTGAAATTGTGTCCCTTCCTTTTCAACTGGCAAAATTTTGAAATATTAAAACCGTCCAGATTGTTTTCTTGAGAAAACTTTTCGTAATCCGGGGTCCTGGGGTAAAATGGGAAGAATTGATAATTTTAAAACCCAGGGTTTTAAAGTCAATTTTGAAAATTTTAAAAATCAAATCTGGATTGACAATTTTGAAAATCAAGAGTTCTGGATCTCAAAATGACATGCTATGTAGTGAAATGATATGAAATGTTCATGCAATGTTATGCAAAGACATGTTCTACAAAATTGTCGCTCTGAATTTGAATTTAAAAATTCTGACTTCTGGTTAAGCATGAGATTTGGAGAATTTGTAATTTGAAGATGTCTCTGAGTCTAAATAGAGAAGTTTTGAGACTCGAGAATGGAATTTAGGACTTTCTGCAAGGTTCAATTTTGGAAAATGACCATTTTGCCCTTCATTGGTTCCGGATAACCAAAATGTGATGATGTCAGGAAGGTGAGTGAAAATTTGGGGTGTTTACAGATGCCCCTCTTTGCTACTAAGCCGACTTATGGTCGAGCTTAGTGGCAAAGAAAAACACACCAAATTTGGGCTATATATATATGAAAAAAAAAATGCCCCAGTTAGAAGGATCTGACTGGGTGTGAGGAAATTAGCCCGAGGAAAATGGTAGATATGAAGCGAAGAATGGAGAGAAAAGACTCACTCTGTGGGAGTGAAATTCAGGTTTATGCCCTTAACCTGGATGGGACAGAAATACCTCGTATGGAACGAAGCTCAGGTTTGACCCTTAACCTGATTGGGTGGAAGATGAAATACCTCTTTGAAGGAGGCTCAGGTTTATACCCTTATCCTGATCGGGTAGAAAATGGAATACCTCTTCAAGGGAGGCTCAGGTTTATACCCTTATCCTGATTGGGCGGAAAATGGAATACCGCTTCAAGGGAGACTCAAGTTTATACCCTTATCCTGATTGGGCGGAAAATGGAATACCTCTTCAAGGGAGGCTCAGGTTTGTACCCTTATCCTGATTGGGCGGAAAATGGAATACCTCTTCAAGGGAGGCTCAGGTTTGTACCCTTATGCTGATCGGGCGGAAAATAAAATACCTCTTTGATTGAGGCTCAGATTTGTACCCTTAACCTGATTGGGCGGAAAATGGAATGGAATCCTCAAAAGAAGAGACCATGATGGAACCTTCAGATTTTGCACAATAAATCCGACAGGGGTTTTTGCAAAAGGAAGGAAAATGGGGTCCCTAAAGCTTACAAAGGGATTGATTTTGGGCGTCTCATTGCTGAGACTAAATAGCTTTTGAAATTGCCTTTTGCGAGAAAATGGTTGGTGGTTCGACCTCGAACCGAAATGGGACTGTCTATGGTGGGACAGTGGGGACACAGGGAAGTTTGCAAATCTAAGAGTTCATGCTCTCAAAGAAGGGAAGGAATCAAGTCCTTAAGAGGGATTTAAAATTGGTGTCAGGATGTATAAAAAACGGACATCAAGCTCTCACTTCACGTCAGGGTAACTAGAAAATATTATCAAAATGTTGGAAATTTTGCTGTTGATTTAAAATTTTTGAAAATGTTGCATATTGTTGCAAAGATATTCTTTCTCTTCTACCCAAAGCATTACCTCCAAACAAGGTTCACTTCGTAGAATCGAGACTTGAAATCCAAATTGCTTGCCATTGACCTTCTTCAAGGAAGCTATCAATTTCCTTGATATGAACAAGAAAGAGAATTTGATATTATGAAAGCAGTTGATGAAAGAATATTGATAATAGAATTTCACAAATTTAAAGAGGATTCTGGATAAACTTGGCAGTTTGATATCCTGGGAGCTTCTCTCCTGATAATCTTTCTGCACTCTTTTGACTCTCTTGGGTTTTGGCTACATTCTCCTTCATTTTGGAGATGTTCCGACTTTTTCTCTCTTTCTTTTTCCTCTCTTGCTCTCTTTTGAGAAGGGTACGTCACAAACTCCTTTAACTTGGAGATGTTTCGATCCTTCTTTGACGATATTGGCTCATGGGTTTAGAAATCTTTGGATGATGGCTGAAATTAAATATCTTTTAGGGATTGTCGGGAGGTTCATCGCACCTGCCTTCATCTCGACAGTGCTTTGGACTTTCCCTGGAAGGATCCGTCACAAACTCCGTCATCTTGGAGATGTTTCGAATCTTCTTTGGCCCCGGGGGTCTACTCGCCTAATTCGCCTTCATCTTGACGACAGGTGAGAGATCCCTTTTGCGGATATTTAATTGCAGCTCAGGTGATTTGGAGGAGACAGGGTTTTGATGAATGCTCTCTTTTTCTAGCGCTCAGGATATTTCCACTGCCTCATTTTACAAGAATAATCTTTAAAGATGTGCCATGACTGCGATCAATATCAATCATCCATGGCTTTTCAAAAATATTGAATCTTCTTTTCTGGCCATATCGAGGATTTATCCTTCATCCTTTTG
Source organism: Nuphar pumila (assembly GCF_984573655.1). NCBI lineage: Eukaryota > Viridiplantae > Streptophyta > Magnoliopsida > Nymphaeales > Nymphaeaceae > Nuphar > Nuphar pumila. Next base: position 56,180,992 of record NC_143260.1, read on the forward strand.
GTTGGCCAATAGAAAGAATTTGAATTTTGAATCCTTCTCGCAAAAGCTTCACTCTTTTGGAAGTAATGCTGAAGGTAAATTGAGATAGAGATTAGTGCAATAAAGATTCTGAAATCAACAAATAATTTGATTGACAAATTGACAAAATTTTCTTAAAATCCTGGGTGAAAGAGAGTATTTGAAATCCGGCTCACTACATCCGTGACGAAAATTCTCCTCTCTTTTTCCCCAAAAAGAGAGACTCAGGCTTAGCCCTTACCTGAATGGGAAATGGGAAATACTCCTCTCTTCCCCGAAGAGGAGGTGTTTGCAAAACGGACTTTCGAAGAGAAATTGAGCTTTCGTCAAAGCTCCCTAATATTAGGCTTCTCTTATGGAAAGGGGGCCGATAATAGTGAGGTCTGAAAATTGGGTCATGAAAGGAACGAGTCCATCACACTCTCCCTGCAAAGAGGGTCTTTCATGACGAAGATGGCCTAGTATGAAATTGGGGGGGTCACAAGAAAAGCGAGTCTCCGTCGAGCCTCTCCCTATGAACGGGTTCCTTGTGCGAAATTGGAAATTGTTTTGCAAACGGTTCACAAAGACGCGAGTCTCTTCAAACTCTCCCTGAAAAGGGGCTAAGTGAACGAGTTGGATAGCATGCGAAAAGAACGAGCTCCCTCGAACTCTCCCTAAAAAGGGTCTCTCGCAAGAGAAAATGATTGAAATTGGATATTGAGATTGATTGACCCGAAGGTCGAAATTGGAAATTGGAAAATTGGTTGTTGAAAATTGAATGACCCGAAGGTCGAAATTGGATGACCTGACGGTCGAAATTGAGAATTGGTTGACCAAAAGGTCGAAATTGTGTGACTCGAAAGTCGAAATTCAAAATTGAGTGACCCAAAGGTCAAAATTGAGAATTGAGTGACCCGAAGGTCGAAATTTGGACATTGAGCGACCCGAAGGTCGAAATTTTGGAAATTGATTGACCCGAAGGTCGAAAATTGGAAATTGATTGACCCGAAGGTCGAAAATTAAAAATTGATTGACCCGAAGGTCGAAAATTGGTAATTGAAATTGGGAATTGGAAATTGGGTGACCCAGAGGTCGGAATCGGAGAATTGCCTGATTCAAAGATTTAAATTGAAATTTGGAGGGCAAAATATCAAATTCGAGCAATTGACATACCTTGATGATTGAAATGACTTGGATCAATCAAAGGAGAATGATAAGTTCGAGTCAGAGCTCGAATAAAATATAGAGATCATGAGTCGGAACCCGGATCAGCAAAAGAAAATGAAGAGCTCGCATTTGAGCTCGAATGATGTAGAGAGATCACGAGTCGGAACCCGGATCAACAAAAGAAAATGATAAGCTCGAGTCTCAACTCGAATGAATAAAGAGATCTTGAGTCGGAACCCGGATCAACAAAAGAAAATGAAGAACTCGAATCTGAGCTCGAATAAATAAAGAGATCTCGAGTCGGAACCCGGATCAAATGAAGAGCTCGAGTTTGAGCTCGAATGAATAGAGAGATCTCGAGTCGGAACCCGGATCAACAAAAGAAGATGATTTGAATAAAAAACCCGAGTCGAAACTCGGTTTTGGGATTTTGAAAATGTACCAGTTTGAATATTGGATTTTGGAATAATACCAGTTCGAGCACTGGGTTTTGGTTCAGTATTGGTGATTACCTTTCAATTTTGAATCGTTTAGGAATTGTGATGGGACTGTTTGTTGAAATCCCAATACTGACCGGATTGTTGTTAATGCAGTTGAATGCAAATGAATATGAATTGATGCATATGAATGCACACGTGCGTGAAATAAGAAATTTGTTTATCCTGCCTGCATACAGAACAAAAAAATTTTAAAATGTCCCAGTGTAACTGGGAAAGAAAGCTTGATCATTATTTGAAAGAAAATAGGAAGGATTATAAGAGGAGAATAAATGTTTCAAGTATAGAACTTTTTCAAGTGTCGAGCATTAATGGGATCTGGCAATTCTACCCCATCGGCATTGATGAGCCGATATGAGTTGCGGGGTAATGCTTCTTTGACGACATATGGACCTTCGCAATTTGGTGACCATTTACTGCCAGGATGATGCTTGAGATAAGCTGTGGATCGAAGCACTAACTCATTGACTTTAAATCTTCTTTCGATGACTGACTTTGCGTATTGCCTGGCTACTCTCTGGCGATAAGATTGAGCATGCTCTGCTGCTTTTAGCCTTCTCTCATCGAGCAAGTCTAATTGTACCAGTCGCTGCTGCTGGTATTGATCAAGGGGTAATTGCAGAAGTGAAGCAAATTTCAAAGCGGGCTTCTGAACATGTAGCGGCAACACTACTTCTATTCCGTAGACCAATTCTGATGGAGTAGCATTCGTTGGAGTGCGAATAGTGATCCGGTAGGCCCATAGTGCATCGTGAATCTTCTCATGCCAGTCACGACCTGTTTCCACAGTTCGCTCCAAGATGCGAATTAAAATCTTATTGGTAGCTTTTGCCTGACCATTCCCTTGAGGATAATACGGAGCAGAGAAATGATGATAGATTTTGAACTTTGAGCAGAATGTCTTCATCTTTTCATTCTTGAAATGACTGCCACTGTCTGACACAATGTCATGTGGGATGCCGAAACGACAAAGGATGTTCTTGTGAATGAAAGAGACCACGTGTCGGCCCTCTACTGTGCGAAGAGTGATAGCTTCGACCCACTTGGTGAAATATTCTGTTGCGGCAAGGAAGTATTTGTGGTCATTTGAAGCTGAAGGAGTGATGGGACCTACGACATCGAAGGCCCACATGGAGAACGGCCATGGAGAAACAACAGATTACAGATAAGTTGCCGGAGCATGAATAGAAGGTGCGTGTATCTGACATCGCACACACTTCTTCACATAATGATAACAGTCTTGCTGCATAGTTTTCCAATAATAACCTGCTCTAATGATCTGCTTGACAAGAGTTTGGTAGCCGACGTGACCACCACAGATACCTTCGTGTGCTTCTCGCACAACCTCTTTGGCTTCGTCTTCATCTAAACATCTGGAATATTCTGAACTGAATCCACGACGATAGAGGACATTGGCCAAAATGAAATATCGAGTAGACATATGCTGGATTGCTTGTTGCTCTTTCTTTGAGAGTTCTGGAGGAAATTCGCCAGTTTCTATGAAAGTTTTGATATTGTGATACCAAGGCTTCTTCTTTTGCTCAGCCTGGTTTACTTGCTCTGCTGGAAGGAAAGCAGGTTGGTCAAGTCTGCCAATTTCAAAAGAGCGACAAGATTCTCCATTTCTGAATGCCATAATGGAGCCTAAACTGGCTAGGCTATCGGCCACTTGATTAAAATCTCTCTTGATATGGAAGAGCTGAAATTCTTCAAACTTGCTGGCAAGAGCTGCAACAATTTTCTGATAGGGGAATAACTTCTGATCTTTGACCTGCCATTCAGCTCGAACTTGATTGACAATAAGTAATGAGTCACCGTAGGCATGCACTCTCTTAACATTGAAGTCTAGTAGAATCTTTAGACCTTGAATCAGGGCTTCATATTCAGCCATGTTGTGGGTGCATTAAAAATCTAACTTGAGAGAAAATGGAATCATCTCCTTCTCAGGAGTGATTAATAAGATTCCAATGCCTATTCCAGCCATATTCTTAGAACCATCGAAAAATAAATTCCAGACTGGAGATTGCTGGATATTGCAAATTTGCTCATCAGGGAAGTCATCTTCGGCTTTCACTTCTTCTGCCAGAGGAAAATCCGCCAATTGATCTGGAATTGCTTGGCCTTTGATCGATTGCTACGAGACATATTCTAAGTCATACTGCATCAATAAGACTTGCCATTTTGCGACCCGTCCGCTTAGGAAAGGTTGCTCCAAGATGTACTTGAGGGGATTGAGTTTAGACAAGATTTTGACTTCAGATGCTAGCAGGTAGTGTCTTAGCTTCTGACACATCCATACCAGAGCTAGGCAGGTCTTCTCTATGTGAGAGTATTTCTTTTCATAATCTATGAAAGTCTTACTCACATAATAGATGGCGTGCTCTATCAAGCTGCCTTCTTTTGTATTGCGCCAAGAATCTGCCGCATGCGACTTGATTGATTGAGATATATAGCAAAAGAGGTTTTCCCAATTCTGGCGGCTTCAGGATTGGAGGATTGAGAAGATACTTTTTGATCTGATCAAACCATTGTTGACATTCCGGTCCCCATTCAAACTTCACTCCTTTTCTGAGCAAGTGGTTGAAAGGTTCGCATCTCATTGCCAAATTGGAAATAAAATGCCGGATTGATTGCATACGTCCTTGAAGGCTACGCAATTCTTTGAGATTTTTCGGGGGTGGCATATCAATGATAGCTTTTGCTTTGGCCGGGTCAACTTCAATTCCCTTTTTGCTGACCAGAAAACCCAACAGTTTGCCTGATTCGACTCCAAAGACACACTTTTGCGGGTTAAGCCTTAACTTATAAAGAATGAGTCGCTTAAAGACTTGATCAAGGGCTTCGAGGTGATCCTCTCCCTCTTTAGATTTTACGAGGATATCATCAACATACGCATCCATGATTTTGCGCATCTGATCGTGAAAGATAACGGCCATTGCCCGTTGATACGTTGCTCCGGCATTCTTGAGCCCAAAAGGCATAACGGTATAGCAGAAAGTGCCCCAAGGTGTAGTGAAAGAAGTTTTGGATTGGTCACGGGCGGCCAACTTAATCTGATTGTAGCCAGAATATCCGTCCATGAATGAGAATATGGCATGTCCTGCCGTGCTATCGACTAGAAGATCGATGCTTGGAAGTGGATAGTCATCCTTCGGAGTTGCCTTATTGAGGTCTCTAAAGTCTATGCAGATCCTTACTTTGCCACTCTTCTTTGGGACAACGACGATATTGGCTAACCAATCTGGGTAGTCAATAGCTCGGATAAATCCTGCTTTGAGCAGATCTTCAAGTCCTTCTTTGACTTGTTGTTCTATTCTTGGATCCATTTTTCTTAGCTTCTACTTGATTGGCTTAGCATCTGGCTTCAAGACGAGTCGGTGTTCGACCAATTTGGGGTCTAAGCCCGACATGTCTTCATATGTCCATGCGAACACTTCTTCATGCCGCTTTAGAAAATCTGCAAGCCTTTTCTTTTCTTCCGGACTCAGACTGGTTCCAATCTGGAGAATTTTGGGATTTTCCTCTGAACCGATATTGACATCTTCAGTCGGATCTTGTACTAGAGGAGATGGTTCGTCCTGCTTCTGAACTGCGGTGAACTCTGGTAATTCCTGAAGACACTGATCATATTCTGCACAATCATCTGATCGCTTTGCAATCTGGCCATCTTCGGTGCTTGCTTTGACTCTGTGAATTGTTGCCGACTTCTTAAAAGCCTTGGCATTGAGAACGAGCTTCTTAATTGTCCGATAAGTCATTTTGAAAATTTTGGATGAAAATTTTGGTTCAGATAAATCGGCCTATAGTAAGACAAGCAATCATTTGAAGAGAACCATGCATGAAATTGAATTATAAAATGAAGAGATAGACAGAAAGGGAATAAATGGCATCCAGATAGACAAAGAAATTTGAAATTTTATTGATTTTGAATTGATCAAGGACATTGATAAAAATGAGACATTTATTTTGGAAAGAATAGAAAGAAATAACAAATGGTCTTTATTGTGCCCTTTGACAAAAACAGTCTTCTTTGACGAGCTTCCTCCGGAGAACCCTAGTTCTGCTCTGTGGGGACGATGTTTCTGGATCACTAGTTCGATGCGGCCATCTTCATTTTTGCCGAGTCCCTTGAAGGGTTGATAACCATGTTTCAGGAGCAAATCAAATCCCTTTCTTGCCTTCATGAATTGAGGAAACAAGGGGTGATCCTTAATGGTGCTGTAGTCGATTCGGTCTCCAACCTTGAAGAATTAAGGACCCTTCCATTGGGTCATGGCTACGGTGTGCAGAGATAGTTCTGATGAGGCCTGGAGTATTTCTCGATTCTCTTCGAGATTGATCTTTTCACTTTCCCTGATGCTGGGAATATCCGCATTGAATGATGGCCGAGGAATCATGGGTTGCGGGAGCCTTTCTTCGGGGTCTTCTCCGAGCACGGTTGGAATCATTCCACCTTTTGACCACTTCACGCATTGATGCAGGGTGGAAGGCACTGCATTAGCATTATGAATCCACGTCCTTCAGAGCAGCAGATTGTAGGTAGGTGGCACATTAACCACATGGAAAAGGACGGAGTGCACTGAATAGTTGATGAATACCTCCAGAAATATCTTCCCTTTTGCCGTTTGACCATGGTTGTCAAATCCATAGATAGTGATGGGATCTGGAATATATTCTTCATCTTTGATCCCTAAAGCTTTTGCAGTCATCTTAGGGCAAATATTGAGGTTACTGCCTCCATCGACTAGCACATGTGGTACTGTCATTCCTCTGACTCAAACGACGATGTAAAGAGCATTATTGTGAAAGGAATGAAGCTTTGGAAGGTCCTCATCCGAGAAGGTAATTGGTGCATTGGTCATGGCGGAGTTCACAATCTGTGTCATGTCTTCAGGAGTGGTACTGGGCTTAACCTTGATTTTCCTGAGTAAATCATCCAGTACTTGCTGGTGCTTGCTAGAATTCTTGGCCAAGTCAAAGATGGAGACATTGGATAAAGCGGTCAGAGGCTTCTGACTTGAATTCTCTAGCCTGGGTTTGATAATTTGCTTGAAGAAGTCAGGAGTTCTCTTTGACTTGGGGGCTGACTTCATAGATGCTTCCGAAACTTTCATTTTGTCGAATGCTGAGATTAAGTCCATCTTCTTAGAACCAGGAGCTGCTTGTCGTAGCACTGACACCTGATGCTGGACTTGTAGATCTTGTGCAGAACACGGCTTGATGTGCTCATGCGGCAGAAATGGTTATGCAGACACTACAGCTGTGGTGTGCGAAGGGAAGGGGTGATTGAGAATGTCCATTTTCTCTTCTTCTTCTCCTTCTACCAATAGATTCTTTTCAATGAGATCTTGCACGATGTTTTTGAGAACAAAGCAGTTCTCAGTGTTGTGTCCCACTGTCCTGTGAAACTTGCAGAACTGATCTTTCCATTTTCCCATGGGCACAGGGGGATCAGCCAATCTGGGCAACTTAACCATTTCTTTTGATAGCATATACTCGAGCACATCCTCGAGTGTTTGGTCAAGAGGAGTAAACTTTCTGTCGTAACTCCATCCTTCATGCTTAGCTTTCTCGCGCAACTTCGGCCCTTGATCCTGCTGAGGAGGCTTGCTATACTGAGGGGCAGGCTTTGCTTTCTGATCCTTGTTGTTTGAACTGCCTGTGCCGTAGCAGTAATCTTTCTTCTGCCCTTTGTATTGATTTTGGCATTTGCTGTTATTGCTGGCAGAATAAGTGAAGTGAGCTTTCTTCTTCTGCTCACCTTGGGAGTTGTTTTTGGAGAATGTGAAGCCTTCATAGACTCCATTTTCCACACTTAGTTTGAGCCATTCGGCTCGTTCAGTCAGCTCAATGAAGGTCCTGGATGGTGCTGTGGAGATCAATCCTCTTAACGGCTACGAAAAGTTGTTGAGGATTAAGGACAGGGCGTGCCTTTCTGAGATAGGATCTCTCATTTTGTTGCAGGCCGATCTCCATCTATGGATAAAGTCCCGCGCCTTTTCATTTTCATTCTGCCTGAGGTTGCAGAGATGACTCAATGTAGGAAGCGCCTCTGTGTTGAACAAGAAGCGTTCAATAAACAGATTCACAACTTTGTCGAACTCCTTGAGCTTGATGGGGTTGATATGCTCAGCATACCACTTGGCTGCAACTCCTTCCAAGCTGTGGGGGAAGCATAAAAATAGTGCTCTGTTGTCCCTTTTCAACCGAGAGCATTCTGCGAAGAATGTGGCAAGATGAGCTTTTGGGTCGCCAGAACCATCGAACTTGATGAATTTACGGGGGAGATTCTCCAGATCATCATCCCTTTCTAGGCCATCATAGAAGTCCTCATTGGTGAAGACTTTCTTGCCCTTGTCGCGGGCTTGGAGATCCTTGACAACTCGGGCCATTTCCTTGAACTGCGCTTGCAAAGGCTTTTCTACATCCTGACTCTTTGATCTGTGGCTTTTTCTTTGCTCTCGGCTTCGCTTCTGAAATACCGGAGGCACTTCATATTCTTCATCTGTATCTTCAATTGAGTCTGTTCCGTCTGAGATCTCTTCAGGCTGAACTTGCTTTTTAGAGGCCTTCTTATCCATGTGACTATGGAATTTTTCTCTGAAGGGATTCCTTTCTGAGCTGGTCCCGGGCTGCTCATTCATCATTTTATTCATCATTTTTTTGAACATGGCATACATTTGAGGGTCTATGCCGTCGTCTTCTTGTTGCTGCTCTTGACTCCTTTCGGACTGGGGGGAACCCATCTTTTCTTCTGAGGCTGACGAGTACTGCGATGTCGTTGTTCTTTTGCCTGATCTTGTCTGAACCATCAAATGTTATGGATGCTCTCTGCAGGGCAAAGACCTGATTAGATTATGAAGGAATTGGCTTTTGGAAGAAATATTTGCTAGAAATATGGCAGACAATTTGAAAAAGATATCCCATTACTAGGGACTGAGTCGTTGCGGGAATCACGACAATTGTGTTGTCATTCTTAGAAAGAGAAATAAACAACGAAAATGCGCCTTGTTACCTAGGCGAGGTCGTCAAACCACAATAAAAAGAGAGAGAATTTTATTGAAATGAGAAAAATAAGATTTTATTGATCTTGACAAAGAGGTGGAGGACAAACAATTTGCCACCATTCACGATAATTAGCAGACACTCTAGGATCAAGAAATATTTTAAGAGAGACAAAGGAATCCCAGCTGTAGCGGGCAGAATGATATGCCGCGGACCATTGCGCGGAGGTGAGATCGAAGTCTGCCATAGCTCCTGATAACAGTCGGGCTTCAACGTACTGCTGCCTTTGAGAGAACTGCCGAACACATCTCTCTGGTTGGTAATAAGTGCAGAAGAAAGGTCCCAGCAACTTGAACCGCTTGCCATAAGCGTACGTATATCTGGGAGGAGACAGCTGCCGATCAAAATAGTCCCAGACAATGTCATCTTCTTGAATGTTGTTGATCATGGATCGGTACTGCGCCACTGGAAGGAGTTCTTGTCCATTGTATCTGAAAGAGCTTGCTCGGGCTGGAACATGCCGGAAGAACCAGGATTGAAGTGCGTAGATGCAACCTTCAACTAAGATGGATTCCCCCAGTGAGAAACGGGTCAGACCACGATATAGGAAGGCGAGTGCTGCCATGGCTATGGAAAGACGGTTGGTTTGCCGACTTCCCCATCTTCTCATAAGCTGAATTATTCTGATGTCCATGTAGTTTTGTCCATCTGGGAAGAGGAATAACCCTACGGTGCATAGAACCATTGCATTCTGAATCCTTTCTTTGGCTGTTCTTGATAGCGAGCTGACTTCGACGAGGGTCCCGTACTGGCGGTACAACTCAAGTAGGTCAACATATTCATTTCCTTCCAACTGGATCAGAGGCCAAGATCGGCGGCCTGTCATACAAGCTAAGGAGTCTCGGGGGTCCAAACCCTTGACATTGATAAGGAATTGATGCTCTAATGGGTCTCCTGGTTGACCGGCTGGTTCTGGCAACCCCATGATTTCTGAAAATTCATCCATTAAAACGGTCATCTCTCCCCATGGGAACCAGAAGGTACACGTCCGAGGATTCCATGGCTCTACCATTGCATGGATCAGGTTGCCATTGATGGTCTGCTTTCCGACTGCTGACGTCAGTTCTAATCCGCACTCGCTCAAATGGTCCAGGAACATTCGGGAAAAGCTTTTTAGCCAGGAATAGTACCACCAGGGAATGAAAGTTCCGGTGCTAAGGGATTGATGTTCAGGACGACCTTGTCGCACCTCGTAGGAGATGTGACCTTCAGGAAAGATAGGATCGACTTGACTGGATGCCATCGAACTAAAAACAGAGAAATACTCAGAATGAAAATGTGGGAAATTTTTTGAAAAATTTTGCAGGCAGGATATAAAATGCAGCTAGAAAATTGAGATCCAGTAGAAAGGTAGAATGAGAAAATCGCCTGGAGTTTTGAAAGAAATTGGGTATTTGAGAAAATCATTCAGGGTTTGAGAAAAAGACCTAATGAGTTGAAAAAAACATTGGGAAATATAAAGAATTGAGAAAATCATACATACAATCACATCCTGCACAAACATTTATGCACATTCAGCACTCCCTAAAAGACTGACTCTAGATGCATCAATTTGAAAACAGCTGTAGAACCTTAATCCTAACTCTAGGTTCAGATCATCTTTGTCCAATCCAGTTATGCCGATATACTCGAACCGAAATCCGAGGTACATGGCATAGAATTTCAACTCCGGTTCTAAGGTAAGGTTTTCCAACATCCTTGAGCGCCTACCGATATACTTCAGACTGTGGCCCGCGGTACGTGGTAGGGGGGTGTTAACCCAAATAGTTGGCCCAGTTGTGAGGCTCTGTCCCAAACTAGGGTTCTAGAAGAGAGCCCAGCAACGTGAAGACCGGGTAATGATAGGTAATGGGGATTTTAAAAAAAATGATCACATGCAAGAAATAGATGGCTCTAAGTCCTAGAGAGATAGACTTTTGAAAATCTTTTGAAGAAGCATACATTGTTTGCATTCAGATCCTAAATTAAGGAGAGTTGTATTTAGACCTAAGTCTATGTGAACATGAAAATTTCTCCTCAATCTGGTCCTACCAAACCATGCCTAGTCTATATGCAGTCAATGTCAGCTAGGTCAGAATCTAGGCTCCTAGGCTCACATGATATTGAAAGTAAAAGAGCTGACATTTTGTGAACATAATTTTGATGATTAAACTAAGTCAAGCATAATTTAGGTCAGACAAGGACAGGTCCCATCTCGGTCGCCAAACCTGTTATCGTCGCGAATTTTTTCCCGTCTTCCCATCCTTGCGGAAGAGAAGGGGGGAAACGCTTTCGCGATTCAAACTTGATCGGATTTTGGAAAATGGTTTTGAAATACTCGCCTCCGTTTTGAAAATTTATGGGAAAATCCATGGAATGGGGCTCGACCTGTCGGTACGAGGTTCGACCGTTCCTGCAGCCTTTAACAGGGGTAATTGAACCAAGGACCAAAATTGTGCTTGACTTAGTTAAATTATCAAAGTTATGTTCTATCCTAAATGCACAGAGAATTCAGGCATGTGCTATGAGATTTTGGAAAATGCAGCTTGGGAAAAACATGATGTATGCTTGGAAAACATTTGGAATTGAAAGATATTTGAAAAGGTCAATTTCTCAGGAAACTCAGATGAAAAAGGGTTTTTGAAATCACGTGAAAGTTCATAAAGTTGTGGGAAAATCATAAATGGTTGAAAATCCTGGGAAAATAGAAGTGATTCTTGAGAAAAGGTGAACATTTGAGAAAGGGAAACACTTCTCAGGAAAACTCGGACTTTGAGCATTTTCTTAGGAAAATGATGGAAAATTTATAGGAAAACTCATTGGAGAAGAAAACTGAAACTTGGGAAATTGAAATCCTGGGAATCTTACCCTTGAAATACTTGGAAATCGATTTTGATCTTTGAGAAAGATTGGAAAACTCCTTTTGAAAATCTTGAGAAAATAAACTTTTTAAGGAAAATCACAGGAAAACTTTGACTTGGGAAAACCGATTTTGGAAAATCTTCAGAGTTTCTTGAGAAATCGATTCCATGGAGTGAAAATCTTTTGAGAAAATCATGAGAAAAACAAATGATGCAAATGATTTGAATGAATGAATGCACTTTTGAAAAGATTTCTGAAAATTTTGTTGGAAAAATGTGGATTAATCCAAAGTAAATCCTTCACATATTCTGACTGTGGCCATGAATATATTCAGGGTTTATTTGAGTTAATTCACAAGATGTTGAAAACATTGGAAATATGAGGTGCATTTTAAGATAGCCTAAGAGTGTAGGCTCAATGTGACTGGTAGGAAGATGATGGATCTGGGTCTCGTCCATATTCCGACTAGGGCCGTAAATATGGATTCCACCGAGTTCAGCAACTCCCTAAGAGTTGGTGCACGTGCCATTCGTGAACATCCATAGTGCTTTTGAAATAAAAATGCATGGATCATATAAGCAAGATATTGCATAAATTTAAACTATATGATATGCATCCTAGTCTAAGCAGAAAATAAAATTTCTTATTCCAAATTGAATTATTACATCTTTGACATAAAAGCAAAATGAATCAAAGAAATACAAAATTAAAATAGTCAGCATCCTCCAGATTTTCCTGTAAATGAGTTAATATCAGAAATAGCAATACAAAGTAGGCAAAGAAATTGAAAGCCTTACACTTGTGCTAAACCGCATATGATTGCGTCTATGCTAATGTGTATACAGTGACCTAAGCTTGTGCCTAGGCTAAGTAGGAAATTTCCAGGACTATGCTTGAAAACTTCATTTATACAAAAGGAGAAATGTATAGGTCATGATGGCATCAAATGAATGGGGGGCGATGATTTGACAAAAGGGAAGTAAACATATGCAACAGACACTATGTTCCACATGAGAGTTGCTTAAAAAGAATGTGTGATTTATACGCGCCCTAATCGGATAACCTTAAAGGATTGAAGTCATAGAGGCGGGTGTCTCTCTTAAATGTTTATACAAGATAGGTGTGGGTCCTATATCCTAGCTAAGCGGGCCTAACGGTTGCTTTACTCCAATAGTCAGATTCGGTGAACTGGACTTTTAAATACAGGATCCGTGGTACAGATTTCCTTCATTGAGGGAAAATTTATGCTCATCGATCCGCCTATGAGCAACACAAGCTTCTAATAACTCTTGCTATGGCCAGCAAACAGGTATATCCTCAATCTGCGTAGAATGAGGCTTAACATTTCATTTTACAATATGCAAAAGAAACCAATGAGCACCTGAAATAAAGCATCTATACGGACAACATGAATTTGTTAAAACCTCACATATCCAGCATCTACAAAAACAGAAGGACCACTTGGTGCTGGTGAGACCGGAATATCTGTAACAAGAAACTTTTCAGGCCCGTCCTATAGATGAAGCAAAGCACTATCCTGGTGATCAAAGTATAGAAAATTTATTAGAGCAGGGCCAATAATGTACTTCTGAAATGGATTAATCATGCCATGTGCAGAAATGACATGAGGAATGAGCTTTCAGTAGATGCTGGGAGCAAATCTATGACATCGAAAGAGCTAATATGCGTGGAATCCAGCCGCTAGGGCTGTGACAACAAGACCTATACACAGCAAAAAAAATATATATGCCATTAAACCTTAGGTGTTTACTATATGATACAACAGTAGAAATGATACCACAGTAAGTCAATAGGGTAAAAAAAAAATCTTTCTTTTTGTTTTTTTTTGTTACAGATGGTGGAATTAGCTTAAGTGTCAGCAAGAGGTCATGCACGCGGCTACACAAGAAGCTGTAAAATGGGCCTGGGCGATGCTATACAGGAATATCTCACAGACTCTACATGTATTTACCCTACTGCTATGAAGAAAACAGAGCACATTGGGGAAGAAATTTTTTTTTTTGGATAATATACATGTGCAGCGCAGGGTTTTGCCTGGGCCTTTTAAGTTTGCTGTTAGCTCCAATGTCGCGGTGTTCCACCATTATGACACTTACCTGGATCGTGGATGCTGTCATGAACATTCAAAGAAATGCCATAGATGAAGTCATAGATCCAAACTGTTGAAATCACCTCTGTGTTAGGTAATAGGATCACTAATGGAACAATCACCATCAGATAAATGCCAAGTGCAGGAGGATTTACGGTATCCTCTCTCTACATTCTCCAAAACACCAGTAAAATTAATACCACCAGGCATCATTTGCATGTCACCAATACAAAATGGAATAACAATCATTGCAATGAACTCAAATCTAATATTAATGCTATTAAAAAGATGATCTGCAAAAAGAGAAGAAAGGTCTAATGACAAAGAGGCTGCTTTCACAGATCGAAAATAACATGAAATCCAGATGCTTACACTGACGGATAGGGAAATGAAAGCAAAGTCAGATGGGCTGGATGTTAATGCCCTGGTTAAGGACATTGTATACTGTATGATGAGCTCAGTAAGCTATCATTTGATTCCATCGTATATAGGTATTTTCAGCAAAACACATGTAATTTGGTGTAAACCGATGACTTGCCAAAGTTTCCAAAGCCAACTTAAAACAGGAAAACCATTTGACGATGAGGATATTGACACAGCCGATGCCTGAAGTCCTGGTTGTTGCGTTTCCAAAGAGCGATAACTGAAAATTTACTCTAACAGCGATCATATAACCAACTGGTTTAGACATATACATGAAAGCCTTGAACTGAAATAAAGAGATCATTTTTGAAAAGTCCAAGATATCATGATGAATCATGTGAGAGTTTTGAAATAGGGACTCGATGGAACCAAGATATTTAGGACTGAAATGAGAATGCCATTGAAGGGCGTTATCATTTCTTAATATACTGACTAAACCTGGAATGTAAACCTCATCAACCATTGAAAAGGGTTTACAGAGCACATGACACGAACCTGAGATCTAATTATTGTAGATGCCGAGTAAGACAGAAAAGAAGAAGAAAAAAAAAAAGGAAAGGGGCTTTACCTTGGTTCGGCAGGAGTTGAAGATGTGCTTCCTAACAGGGTGAGCTGATCCTCCAGAGGTATGTGGAAGGGCTACTGAGTGCCAATCGTTGAAGACTTGTCTTTCCTTTGAAGAGTGTCGCTGGACTGCTTCTGCTGCTGAGCTGAAGACACGGCTGGTCTCCTGCTGATGAGCTGAAAGGGAGGAGAAAGTGATCGACTGGGTTGAAGAAGATGAGAGCAGGCACACTTCTGAGCGAGAGATGGCTGAAGTTAGGGGCAATCGCTCCTATTGGGTCCTTCCTCTTAGGTTTTGCTGGAGTTCCTTGGCCCTTGGCTGAACGAAGGGCTCCAAATGGAAAGGGGAGAAGCCGTGAAGAAAGGGGCGCTGAACCATTAGGGGGAAAATCCCAAGTCCCCCTTTCTGGTGGCTTAAGCCCTGTCTTAAAAAAAAGGTTCCGCCCTTTCAGCCAAAAGCTCGGGCTGCTTTGTGAAAGATTTTTGATAAGTTTAAAAAAAAAAAAACTGATTTTTGAAAGTTTTCAAAATGTCGCCATTTGAAGAGGGTGGGCGGCTCCTTTTCTCCAGGTGTACCTTTAAAAAACTTAGGTAAAGAACGAAAATCTTGGTAGGGTTTCACGGTGGTTCCCTTTGGGGGCTGAAAAGTAATAAAAAAAAAAATAAAAAAAAAAATAAAAAAAAATAATAAAATGAGTAAAAAAATGGATTTTGTTTTGGTAGTGCCACCTCAAATAAAAAAAAAATCTTTCTTTTGGCAAAGAGTCTTAGTGGGGTGCCACCTACGTGGGCCCACTAAATATTTTATCAAGATTTAAATCAAAATAAAAGAATTTTATAAATCAGTGTCACTTCTGGATGGTCACTGTTTTAAAAATAGGAGAAATTTTTGAGAATTTGAGTGTGACCCCACCTCGAGGTGGGTCCCATATCATTTATTTGAAATCCGAGCCAAGTGAGATATATTTTGGAATTTTCATAATAGTTGGCTAGGTTTTGGAAAACACGAAGCAAAATTTTGGCTTGATTTCAAAACTTAAAAAAAAAAAAAAGGTTTTTCAGGGCAAAATTTAGAAAGATGTAGGGAAATTCGGAGCCTTTTTGTAGAAGTTTGAAATAAGATCTTATGAATTTTGAAATTGTGTCCCTTCCTTTTCAACTGGCAAAATTTTGAAATATTAAAACCGTCCAGATTGTTTTCTTGAGAAAACTTTTCGTAATCCGGGGTCCTGGGGGTAAAATGGGAAGAATTGATAATTTTAAAACCCAGGGTTTTAAAGTCAATTTTGAAAATTTTAAAAATCAAATCTGGATTGACAATTTTAAAAATCAGGAGTTCTGGATCTCAAAATGACATGCTGTGTAGTGAAATGATATGAAATGTTCATGCAATGCTATGCAAAGACATGTTCTACAAAATTGCCGCTCTGAATTTGAACTTAAAAATTCTGACTTCTGGTTATGCATGAGATTTGGAGAATTTGTAATTTGAAGATGTCTCTGAGTCTAAATAGAGAAGTTTTGAGACTCAAGAGTGGAATTTAGGACGTTCTGCAAGGTTTAATTTTGGAAAATGACCATTTTGCCCTTCATTGGTTCCGGAGAACCAAAATGTTATGATGTCAGGAAGGTGAGTGAAAATTTGGGGTGTTTACAAATACAGTCCCATTTGCTTAGCGATATTTGGAGATAAATGTATTGGCTAACCAACATTTGATGAAAGGGTTGTCAGCGTACTTAGCTAAAAGTCAGATTTAGAGTGGATCCAACTTGGTCCAGGATGAGTCCAAGCTGTTGACAACCTATTTGATGAGTTACCAGGGTTGGCAAAATAAGGAATATCACAGCCATCATTTGCTTTCGTCATATAATTCTACTCCTTAGTTGGCTAGCAGTACCTTTTGACTTCCCAACATTTTGGATTTTTCATATTTATCCGTGAAAGTTTTATTTGTTCTATTTTCCAAAAAAAAAATGAAAAGAGAACAGTAAAGAAATTGTAGTGATCTCTGGAAATTCCTTGTGCCTGCGTCTAAACTGCACTATTCTCCTTTTGTTATGGCCTTGCTCAATATTTTCAAGATATAATCTGATGTGCTTGACGATTTTGCTTCATTGATTACTTGATATAGCATGATTACATGATATTAGGAGTTGGAACATGGTGGTACCCATGCGTATTATCATTGGCATCTATCAGGTATATGTCCACTGTATTGAAAAGGGTTGGGACTTTATGTAATGACATTGAAGGGCAGTATATTAGAAATCATAGTATATGCAATTCTCAGGTATTGACTTTCATTAAATTATTACTGAACCTAGATCTGGGTGCTGTCATTTACTATATTTCCTGTGTTACAAATTTTTTTTTTTAGATATATGGCACCCATCACACATCATATTTGCATGTTGATACCCATCACACATCATGTTTACCTATTGATACCCACCACACTTGCATTTAAACACCTGCATTCACTGTTGCAATATTCACCTGCAAATGGGCATCATTCACAATTCTGCAACAACCCTTCAGCACATACTCATTATTGTATATTCTTTTCTTGGTCATTTTGCTGATTGAATATCTTCCAGTTTTGGGGTTTATATCTATTAACTAGCTTGTATATTAACAATATATCTACAGCAGGTATACTCAACTCCTTTTTTTTAGGCATCAGCTAGAACAGGTCATTGTATAGCAGTGTTGTCATCTTCAGCAAATTCATGATAGGCATTCAGTCTCCTGTGTAGGTACCCATTACATATGTCCTGGTAGTCCATTGTATTCCTGTACTGGCAAATTGCAACGTTGCCCATTCATTCAGTTGTTGTGGCTCTATATCCTCAGGGATATCTCATCATGACTGTTCACCAATAGCTTCTCAAGCCACTGTATTCCTTCTTTTCTATGGTGGTTCATCAAGAACCACCATAGTTGCTATGTTTCATAGTGGTTCACAATGAACCACTGTGGTCTCCTTTCCTTTTTTTTTTTATTATAGTAGTTCATCAGGAACTACTACAGTAGTTATCTTTTGCAATGGTTCACAAAGAACCCCTATAATCCTTCTTTACTATAGTAGTTCATTAAGAGCTACTATAGTAGTTTTTCTTTCACAGTGGTTCACAATGAACCACTGTGTCCCTTCTTTTCTATGGTGGTTCATCAGGAACTACCATATTTCATGTTGATTCATCTTGGATCGTCCTGACTCTTGCCTTCATCCATTACATATGCCTTCTCACATATAGGTTTTTGTTCGCTTATGGTATTACCCATATATATATATAACATGTATGGGTATGCCACATGCCTTTCTCATTCAACATGAGTAAAGTATTTTGGGTTAGAATTGGAATAACCATTTGCATTTGCATTTTTAACCTAATTTCTTCCATTTCCTTTTTTTTTTTACTAACTCCATCTTGCAGAAACATGTGAAAAGCTTGAATTAGAAATTTTCGATATTTTCAATTCCAGTATTGTAATAAGCTAGATATTAATGAAAACATTACATTTCCAGTCTTAGATAGAATGGATGAGCATATAAAAATCATAAGTTGCTTGTTTCATGTCATTTTGCCTTTTCAAAAATCCACTATGGTGAAACACGAATGGCACGTACACTATTCTAATAAAACGTGATTAAATCCTAAGTTGATGATTCGCATCAATGGCCATTGTCAGGATGTGAACAAAACTTAGGATTTTTGAAAATGCACACCAGTACGAGCACTGGGTTTTCAAAAGTGCACACCAGCACGAGCACTGGGTTTTGAAATTGCACGTCAGTACGAGCACTGGGTTTTCGAAAGTGCACACCAGCACGAGTACTGGGTTTTCGAAATTGCACACCAGTACGAGCACTGGGTTTTCGAAAGTGCACACCAGCAGTAACATCAATGAAAATCCACATATCATAATCAATAGGAGCGAGAAATCAGGCATCGAAAGAGATACTATACAGGAAATCTGAAATTTCGACATAAACCCAAAATGAAGATGGACTTCAGCGATAAAGTTGGGCTGGGGTTCAGATGAACCCTGTCGGACTACTGAACCCGATAGCCTGAGCCCAATATCACTGCATGAATGGGGTAGAAGATAAAAAAAAAAACAAAAGAAAATAAGGAAATGTTGGAACTATTGTTCCATTTATTTTGCACAGGGGTGGGTTGGTGTTGCACAAGCAACTCAATACCACCAGAAGTGCGTCAATGGGGGCCTTGATTGAAAGAAAGAATCAGAGAGGTGAAAGGAAGGGTTCTTACCTTATTTTTCTGGAATTTTGAAGGAGAAAGTCTCCCTTTTGCTGCCGTGGAGGCCGTCTGTTGTGGATTGCCCTGCACTGCCGGATGGAAAGGAAGCTTTTCTTCTTCCAGAGGGACCCTAAGGGAAGAAGAAGGCTGAAGATCGGATCGTGAAGGAGAAGACGATAAATGGGTATTGCTCGATGCTGATGGTCGATCCGATAGGATGAGATGCTCTGGATGGAGACCCGATATCCAGAGCCTCCCCTCTGTATTTATTTTGTAGAGGGGAGAGGAAGGCTCTGGTACAGGGGTTGTTGGATATCGAGGGTGAAGAAGAAGAGGGGTCTTGATCAAGGGTGGCTGGAGGAGATGGACGAGTGAAGAGGGATGAGGAGGATCGAAGGGCAGAATTCTGTCACCTTCCTCGCCTTCCCTCCTGCGGTGCTTTCCGCAACAGGTGGTCGTTGGGGTTTTTCAAGGGAGGCTATGAGATTTTGAAAATTTTCCAAAAAGGTGGTTCCTTAAAAAAAACTTTTCTAAAAAGAGTTTTATACTAAAGACAACTTTTGGCAAAAAGAAAGGGGGTTTTAAAAACCATTTTTTCTTTTCTATTTTTTTTATTTTTTTGTTCTTTTCTCAGTATTTTCTGATTTTTTTTTGTTATTTTGAAAATAAAGCCCTAAAACCTAAGCAATACGAGCGACAAAAACTATTTTTTTGTATTTTTGAGAAATATTTACAAAAAGAGGAGTTTTCTGAAAATTTGGGTTTTGATTTCTTCAAAAAATGAGTTTGGATTCAAAATTTTAGAAGATTTTCAAGTTTTTTACCTCGAATTAAGGAATATTGAGTAATGAATCCAAACGGATGCCGGATGGACTATCCGAGCCATTCAAAAAACTATTTTTGGTATTTTTGTAGTTTCAATTTGAAAATTGGACAATGAGGCTCAAATTTGGATTTTGACAATGGATCCGGATCCGAAACTGAGTCAAATGTATAAAAATGAATTTAATTTCAATAAAATCTGAGAAATACTAGAATTTAGATTCAAAACTGGCTCGATTGCATAGAAAATGGGGTCAGGGGCAAAAAGGGAATATTTATAATATTTTGAAAATTTTGGGGTGTTCACATTGGCCCATTCTTCTGTGTTGATTATCAGCCAGAGAGGTGTCTCAGACAGTTCTTGCAGCGGTAGGTTCATGTCAACACTTGCTTCCCGGTAGGCCACATGCCAGAATTCGATCTGCAGTCGGATCAGTGGTCTGGGGCATACCATGTAACCAAATACACTTGGGACTCCTTCATTCCTTTGTCTGTATTTCCTGGACCCAATGTATCTTCTGAATATCGAGAATGGTGGCAAACTGTCTGCCCATCTTCTCTTTGTCTTTGAATTTGTCATCAATAAAGTTCAACTTTTGTTCTGTTTAAAAGCTTTTGGGCCAAAATTTTATTTTATGACATGAATGGTCACGATTCTCATGACGACTCCATGGGTCATTCTTTCTAGTCTTCTTCAAAAAAATCTCTTATCATGGTGGACGACCTTGCCTAGGTAACAAGGCGCATTCTCCGTTATCACAAAAATGGTAACGCAATTATCATAAGTTTTGTGGTGACCCGATCTCTGGTGATGAGATAACCTGTTCAATTGTCTATCAATTCCTCCGTTCTCGTCTTTTCTCAAAAGTTGTATTTCAAAAAGCACTTCCTCGCTCTAACCATTCCCTTATTATGCAGAAAGCATTGGCATTGTCAGAATGGTTCAAACAAGAGCTGGGAAAGAGACACTCCCTCAGCACAGCAACAGTGAGAACGAAGAAATGGACTCTCCCAAGTCAGTCAGAGGACAAGGTCAGAACAAGGGAGATGATATCGATCCCGCCATATATGGACTATTTCAAAAGATGATGGCAAGAATGATGTCAGAACAAGCTGAGGCCAATCTAAAGAAGGCTGCTCCAAAAAGCAAATTAAAGAAAAGGGTTGTGAAAAAGCAGGTCTGGATTGTCAGAAAGAAGGCCCAGCCTGACACTACTTTTAAGGAATCAGAATCAGCAGAGGAAGAGTCAGAAGAGGAAGAGCAGTTTGTCTACAGTCAGAATCCTCTGCGGCAGTTCGTGAAAATCACCGCAGAGCCTGAATCTGTGAACAAACCCACTCCAGTTGAAGATCTGATGCACAAGCAATTGAGAGAAATGACTCGGGCAATCAAGGACATTCAGGTCAAGAGTAAAGGCAAGCAAACCTATTCTGGTGAAGATTTCTACAACGGCCTAGACAGAGATGACAATCTGGAAAATCTCCCTAAAAAATTCCTCAAATTTGATGGAACAGGCAATCCTAAGGCTCATCTGGCCACATTCTATACAGAGTGCGGCCGTTTCAGGAAAGACAACAGGGCTTTGTTCATCTGCTTTCCCCGCAGCCTAGAAGATACAGTGGCCAGGTGGTACGCGGACCACATTAACCCTATTGAACTACGAGAGTTCGATAGAGTAGTAAATCTTTTCATTGAGCGCTTCATGTTCAATGTTGAAGCCTCACCAACTCTCAACCATTTATACAATTTAAAGCAAAATGAGAATGAAAGAGCTGGCGAATTCATCCAGAGGTGGAGGAGCACCTGTAACAGAATGAAGGTTCCCATCCCAGAGAAACATGCCTTGCAAATTATTCTGAATAACTTTGCCCAGCCTCTAAGGAATCTCATTTTCACATCTCCAGCAAAGTCATTCATTAAGTTGATCGAAAGAGCTGAATGACTCGAGACAGGATTGGACAACGGCCTGTATGAAGGTTACCCTTTCGTCCGAGGGAACCCTAAGCAAAAGAAGAAAGCACATGTTGCTTATTCTACAGAATTTTCAAGCAGTAGCAGCAACGCTAGCAGCAAGAAGAATAAGAAGAACCGCCACAAAGATTCAGGACACTCCAGGGCCGAAAGAACGAACTATGCAGCCCAAAAAAGAAAATTTGTTAAGCCACAGCCCGTTCAGCTAGTACAGCAACCCAAAGCAAGGCAGCAAGAGAAACCAAAGCAAGATGGATGGAGTTATGATCAAGAATTCACTGCTTTGGAACAATCCCGGGAAGACATCCTGGAATATATGCTATCAAAGGGGATGGTCAAACTCCCCAAGATGGCAGACCCTCCAGTTGCTATGGGAAAATGGACGGATAAATTCTGCAAATTTCATCGAACTGTCGAACATGACACCGAACATTGTTTCGTCCTCAAGAATATCATTCAGGACTGCATCAACAAGAATTTATTGATCAAGGACGAGGACGAAAAACAACCTGAAATCTTATACAAGCCTTTTCCCAAACATTCAGCTTCAGTAATTTCAGAGCAGACAGTCTTTCTCCAGAACAACATTCAGCCATGTTCCAGCCAGGACATCCAAGATCAACATCAGGTCCTAGTCCTACGACAGGTACAGTCTTCCACCAAGAGGGTGGATATCACCGCATTTTCTAGCAGCAAGAAGTCAGTAAATAAGCCAACAAAGGCGACAACAGAAGTTGCCAAACAAACTCCTAGGATCCCGAAGCGCTTCATCAAAGCAACTTCAAAGAAGGGTGAGATGTCAGAGTCAATTTTGAAACCGATCACGACATTGTCAAACATCTCCATCCTGGATTTGACCCATGCTTCCTCTGAACATCAACAAGTGCTAGATGATCTGCTAAGGAAGATCAAGGTCAAACCAAGCACAACTCCGCAGGATATGACGCAGATCGTCAACCAGGCAATGACGAATGCACCAATTACATTTTCAGATAAGGATTTGCCAAAGCCTCATTCATTCCACAACAACGCTCTCTACATAGTGGTGCGAATCAGGGGCATGACTGTCCCTCATATGCTCATTGACGGAGGCAACAACCTCAACATCTGTCCGGAGATGACAACTAGGGCCTTGGGCCTAAAAAAAGAAGAAGAATATATTTCGGATCCGATAATGATCTTTGGTTTTGACAACCACGGACAGACAGCCAAGGGGAAGATTTTTCTTGAGATTTTAATCAAATATTCAGTGCATACCGTTCTGTTTCACATGGTAAATGTGCCGCCCACATACAACCTTCTGCTGGGACGCACTTGGATTCATAATGCCAACGCTGTTCCTTCTACCCTTTACCAATGCATCAAGTGGTCGAAAGGGGGCATGATTACCACTGTTTTGGGAGAAGATCCTGAAGAAAGACTCCCGCAGCCAATGATTCTCCATCCTACTTTCACTGCCGACATCCCGAGCATCCGAGAAGTTGATAAAATTAATCTTAGTGAAGGCCTGGATATGCTTAAACTGAAAGAAGTCCAGCCAACAGAGAATGTCACTGCAGTGGTACAGTGGCAGGGCCCTCATTTCCTCAAGCTGGGCGGACGCCTCAATTGCACTTCTTTCAAGGATCATCCTCTTTTTCCTTAGTTCTCGAAAATGAAGAAGGGATTTGATCTCCTGATGAAGCATGGCTACCAGCCCTTCAAGGGCCTTGGTAAAAATGAGGACGGCATGATGGAGCCAATCGTCCTCGCTTGGCATGTCACCGGTGCAGGTCTGGGTTTTACGGGTCAGTCATCCGGCGAGCGCACTACCTTTATCAAGGGAGCCAAGTGAAGAGGATAATGCCAGTGTTTTCTGCTTTCTTTCTTTATGTCATCTTATAGGAGCAAATCCGCCCCAGTTTTTTCCTTTTTCCACCAAAAATCATCTGTCAATATCAAAGTTGCTCAATCAATGAAATTTTGATTTTCTCTTCACATCTTGGCGTATATGATCCTTCACTTATATTATTTTGTCTATGTCATAATTTTATGTTTATGTACAAAAGGTTATTTTTGAATCTCTTACATTTTCTTTTTTTTTTCTCTCAAAAACCTTCTTTGCGCTTTTCAGGGGTGCCAAAATCATGGCTCCTAAATCGCTAAAAAGGTTCGTTATCAATCCCAATTTTTCCCAAAATAAATCCAAGCCGGCTAGAATCTACAAGGCAAAGGCAGGGGCAGAGGTCAGCAAAGTGGCAGGGCAGATCGAAGAATTAGCAGAGTTCAACTCAGCGATTCAAGAATTGTCAGAATTCGCCAGTATTCAGAAGCAGGATGAACCATCGCCGTTGGTTCAAGATCCGACAGAGGATGTCAATATCAGTTCAAAAGATGACCCGAAAATCCTAAAAATTGGTTCCAGCTTAAGTTCAGATAAGAAGGAAAGGCTCATTCATTTTCTAAAACTGCACCAAGAAATCTTTGCTTGGACTTATGAGGATATGTCAGGCTTAGATCCCAAACTGGTCGAGCATCGTCTCGTACTAAAGCCTGATATCAAGTCAATCAAGCAGAAACTCAGGAAAATGGATCCCTGCGTGACACCACAAGTTAAAGAAGGACTTGAGAAGTTGCTAAAGGCAGGATTCATTCGGACTATTGACTACCCAGATTGGTTGGCAAACATCGTAGCAGTTCCCAAAAAGAATGACAAAGTCCGAATCTGCATTGATTTCAGGGATCTAAACAAGGCCACCCCGAAGGACGATTATCCACTCCCCAACATCAATCTTTTGATCGATAACACGGCGAGCCATGCCATGTTTTCCTTTATGGATGGATACTCAGGCTACAACCAGATCAAACTGGCCGCTCATGACCAGTCAAAAACTTCTTTTACCACGCCTTGGGGTACTTTTTGCTACACAGTCATGTCGTTTGGGCTCAAGAACGCTGGAGTAACCTATCAGAGAGCAATGACAGTTATTTTCCATGGCCAGATGAACAAGAACATGAATGCCTATGTAGATGACATCCTGGTCAAATCAAAAGAAGGAGAGAATCATCTTGACGCTCTCGGCCAAGTCTTTGAAAGACTCATTCTGTACAAGTTGAGACTCAATCCGCAGAAGTGCGTCTTCAGGGTAGAGTCAGGCAAGCTGCTTGGATTTATGGTCAGCAAAAAAAGGCATAGAGGTGGATCCTGCCAAGGCAAAGGCAATCATTGATATGCCGCCTCCCACCAATCTTAGAGAACTGCGAAGCCTTCAAGGTCGCATTCAGTCGATCCGGTGATTCATCTTCAATTTGGCCATGAGATGTGAGCCCTTCAATCACTTGTTAAGAAAAGAAGTGAAATTTGAGTGGGGACCAGAATGTCAGCTTTTGTTTGAGCGCATCAAACAGTATCTCCTCATTCTACCGGTTCTGAAGCCACCAGAACTGGGAAAGCCACTTCTCTTATACATTTCTGTCAATCAAAATGCTTGTGGCGGATTTCTTACGCAGTATGAGGAAGGCAGCCGAATAGAGCATGCCATCTACTATGTAAGCAAGACTTTCATCGATTATGAGAAAAAATACTCTCAAATGGAAAAGACATGTCTAGCCTTAGTGTGGATGTGTCAGAAGCTGAGACATTATCTGCTGGCCTCAAAAATCAAAAATTTGTCAAGGCTTAATCCCCTCAAGTACATCCTTGAACAGTCGTTTCTTACTGGACGAATTGCAAAATGAAAAGTCCTCCTGATACAGTACGATTTGGAGTATGTATCTCAGAAGTCTGTCAAGGGTTAATTCATCCCGATGATCGCATCTGCAATATTCAGGAGTCCCCAGTGTGGACCCTGTTCTTTGATGGAGCCAGAAATATGTCTGGTATAGGGATTGAGATCCTATTAATCACTCTCGAAAAAGAGATGATCCCTTATTCCCTCAAGCTCAGCTTTCAATGTACTCACAATATGGCTGAGTATGAAGCTCTAATACAAGGCCTCAAAATCTTGCAAGATTTCAACGTCAAAAGAGTACATGCCTTTGGCGATTCTTTACTTGTTGTCAGTCAAGTTAATGCTGAATGGCAGGTCAAAGATTCAAAATTGATTCCCTATCAAAAGATTGCCTTAGCTCTCATAGGCAGCTTTGAAGAATTTCAGCTCAATCATATCAAGAGGGAATACAATCACATAGCCGATGGTTTGCCCTGTCTGGGCTATATTTTGTCGTTCAAAGATAGTGAATCCTGTCGTTCCTTCGAGATCGGCAGACTTGATCAGCCTGCTTTCATTCCAGCGGAGTAAGTAAACCAAGTCATTTAGAAAGAGAAGCCTTGGTACCAAGACATCAAAGACTTTATCGAAACTGGTGAATTTCCACCGAAAATGCCAAGAAATGAGCAACATGCGATCCAACACATGTCGACCCGTTATTTCATCCTCGCCGATACTCTCTACCGTCGTGGGTTTAGTTCTGAGTATGCTAGGTGCTTAGACAGAGACGAAGCGGTGGAAGTTGTCCGAGAGGCACACGAGGGAATTTGTGATGGCCACATCGGCTACCAAACACTCGTCAAACAAATCATCCGGGCAGGATATTATTAAAAAACAATGCAGCAAGATTGCCACCAATTTGTGAGGAAGTGTGTCAAATGTCAGATGCATGCACCTTCCATTCATGCTCCAGCCGCATACTTGCAGTCTGTGGTTTCTCCTTGGCCCTTTTCGATGTGGGCCTTCGACGTAGTGGGTCGAATCACTCCTTCATCTTCTAATGGCCACAAATACTTCCTCGCAGCTATAGAATACTTCACCAAATGGGTCGAAGTCATGACTCTGCGAACGGTGGAGGGCCTCTTTTATTCATAAGAATCTTCTTTGCCGTTTTGGCGTACCACATGATATTGTTTCAGACAATAGCAGTCATTTCAAAAATGAAAGGATGAAGATCTTCTGTTCGAAGTTTAGAATTCATCATCATTTCTTGGCTCCGTATTATCCTCAAGGGAATGGCTAGGCAGAGGCCACCAACAAGATTTTGATCCGCATTCTGGAAAGAACTGTGGAAACAGGCTGTGATTGGCACGAGAAGATGCATGATGCACTTTGGGCCTACCGAATCACCATTCGGACTCCAACCAATGCTACACCCTCAGAACTTGTCTACGAGACTGAGGTGGTATTACCTCTCTACGTTCAGAAGCCCACATTCAAGTTTGTGTCCCCCATAGAACTCACACTCGATCAGTACCAGCAACAGAGGTTGGTACAACTAGATCTGCTAGGCGAGAGAAGACTTAAGGTAGCAGAGCATGCCCAAGCTTATCGTTAGAGGATAGCTAGGCACTATGCCAAGTTAGTTATTGAGAGAAGATTTCGAGTTAACGATCTCGTGCTCAGATCGATGGCTCATCTCAAGCATCAACCACGGGGCAAATGGTCACCCAATTGGGAAGGTCCTTATGTGTTTAAGGAAGCACTGCCTCACAATTCCTATCATCTGATTAACGCAGATGGGGTGAAACTGCCAGATCCAATTAATGCTCTGCACTTGAAGAGATTTTATACTTGAAATGTTCATTCTAGCCTTTTGTACTCTTCAAAGGGCCTTTCAATAAAATAATGATCTTCTATCAAATTCTCACATTCTTCTCCACGATACTGGGGCATTTTATTTTGATCTATACTTCCTCATCATATACAGGCAGGATCAGACAAACTCTTTTTCTAAAAATCTTATCAATTTTTCAGTTATCTTTATTAATTGCATTCATTTTATTTTCCAATCTAATTAAATTTTCGTCAATTTATTATCCATTTTATCAATTTTTGTCAAATTTTATCAATTTCTTTCACCAATTTTATTAAATTTTATCAATCTTTTCTTGTACCCTTTCAGGTTAAGGGATAAACCTGATGCCTCTTTTCCATGAGGTACAATTTCACAACCCTTTTAGGTTAAGAGATAAACCTGATGCTTCTTTTCAATGAGGTACTCCTTTTTCCCTCTCAGGTTAAGGGATAAACCTAAACCTCGTCCTGTGAGGTCCTTTTCTTTCAGGACAAGGGATAATCCTGAAGTCTTTTATCATCAAATTTTCCTCAAATTTCTGCCAATTTTTACCAATCCTTTTCAATTTTTATTGTCAATTCCATCAACTTTATTGATTCTTTCCTTTTATCAATTCTTTTTACCCTTTATCAATCCCTATCAATTTTTCGGTTTGGTCAAATTCTCTCCAGGATAAGGGATAATCCTGGAAACCATCATAAATAAAATTCAAATCTTAGGCCACCTTGGGTCGAGGATCTTGAATAAGTTTCTTATTTTCATCATGATCGTCAGAATCTATTCATGCCTTTTTGTCAATCCTTCTGAAATCTGACTCTTGGGTAGGAATTATTTCCTTCCCATCTGAGTTCCGACTCAGGTTTTTGTTTTTCATTTTTATTTTTATTTTAAAGATCCGGGTTCCGACTCGGGTTTTTCCTTTTATATATCGTTCGGACTTGCTATCGGATTCAATGCTCTTGTTGAAACCAATCGTTCCTTTGAAGATTCGAGTTTTCAAACTCAGATTTTCCCTTTTTATCATTATTTTAAAGATCCGAGTTCCGACTCAGGTTTTTCTTTTTATATATCGTTTGAAGTTCCGAGTTCCGACTCGGACTTCCTATCGGATTCAACGCTCGTGTTGAAACCAATCGTTTCTTTGAAGATTCAAGTTTTTAAACTCGGGTTTTCCCTTTTTATCATTATTTTAAAGATCCGAGTTCCGACTCGGGTTTTTCCTTTTATATATCGTTCGAAGTTTCAAGTTTTGACTCAGACTTCCTATCGCATTCAACGCTCGTGTTGAAACCGATCGCTCTTTTAAAGATTCGAGTTTTCAAACTCGAGTTTTCCTTTTTTATCATTATTTTAAAGATCCGGGTTCTGACTCGGGTTTTTTCCTTTTTATATATATCATTTGAAGTTCTGAGTTTCGACTCGGACTTCCTATCAGATTCAACGCTCATGTTGAAACCAATCATTCCTTTGAAGATTCGAGTTTTCAAACTCGGATTTTCCATTTTATCTTTATTTTCAAAATCCGAGTTTCGACTCGGGTTTTCCCTTTTATCTTTTCGTTTGAAGTTTCGAGTTCCGACTCAAACTTCCTATCAGATTCAACGCTTGTGTTGGAACCGATCGTTTCTTTGAAAATTCGAGTTTGCAAAAAACTTGATTTTCTTTTTTCTCTTTTATTTTGAAAAACCGGGTTCCGACTCGGGTTTTCCCTTTTGTATATATTCATATTTCTGAAGTTATGAGTTCCGACTCGAACTTCCTATCGGATTCAACGCTCATGTTGGAACCGATCGTTTCTTTGAAGATTCGAGTTTTCAAACTTGGATTTTCCATTTTAGATTTACTTTCAAAATTTGAGTTCCGACTCGGGTTTTCCATTTTATCTTTTCGTTTGAAGTTTTGAGTTCCGACTTGGACATCCTATCGGATTCAACGCTCGTGTTGGAACCAAGCGTTCCTTTGAAAATTCAAGTTTTCAAAAAACTCGATTTTCTCTTTGCTCTTTTATTTTGAAAAACCGAGTTCCAACTCGGGTTTCCCCTTTTGTATATATTCTTATTTCCGTAGTTACGAGTTTCGACTCGAACTTTCTATCGGATTCAACGCTCGTGTTGGAACCGATCGTTCTTTTGAAGATTCGAGTTTTCAAACTTGGATTTTTCATTTTATCTTTATTTTCAAAATCCGAGTTTCGACTTGGGTTTTCCCTTTTATCTTTTCGTTTGAAGTTTTGAGTTCCGACTCGGACTTCCTATCGGATTCAACGCTCGTGTTAAAGCCGATCATTCCTTTGAAAATTCGAGTTTTCAAAAACTCGAATTTCTCTTTTGTCTTTTATTTTGAAAAATCGGGCTCCGACTCAGGTTTTCCCTTTTATATATATTCTTATTTCCAGAGTTACGAGTTCCGACTCGGACTTCCCATCGGATTCAATGCTCGTGTTGGAACCGATCGTTCCTTTGAAAAATTCAAGTTTTCAAAAAACTCGATTTTCTCTTTTATCTTTTATTTTGAAAAATACGGGTTCCGACTCGAGTTTTCATTCTCTTTCAGGTTAAAGGACAAACCTGAACTCTCCCTTCAGGATAAGGGATAATCCTGAAACACCGGCAATCATTTCTGCTTCAATTTCCAAATATCTTAAGAGTGTCGATCTCTTCTTCAAATCCAGTACCCATACTGATGCATTTTAAAAAACCAGTGCTCGTACTGGTGTGTTCCTCAAAATCCAATACTCGTACTGGTATGCATTTTTGAAAACCCAGTGCTTGTACTGGTGCATTTTCAAAACCCAGTGCTGGTGTGTTCTTCAAAATCCAGTGCTCGTACTGGTGCATTTTCAAAACCCAGTACTCGTACTGGTGTGTTTTTCAAAATCCAGTGCTCATACTGGTGTGCATTTTCAAGAACCCGGTGCTCGTACTAGGGCATTTTCGAAATCCAATGCTCGTACTGGTGGTTTTCACAAAATCTAGTGCTTGTGTTGGTGTGCATTTTCAAGAACACGGTGCTCGTACTGAGGCATTTTCAAAATTCAGTACTCGTGCTGGTGTGTTCTTCAAAATCCAGTGCTCGTACTGTGCATTTTCAAAACTCAGTGCTCGTGCGGGTGTGTTTTTCAAAATTTAGTGCTCGTACTGGTGCATTTTCAAAACCCAGTGCTGGTGTGTTTTTCAAAAAATCCAGTGCTCGTACTGGTGCCATTCCAAAATCCAGTGCTCGTACTGGTATGTTTTTCAAAAACCCAGTGCTCGTACGGGTACATCTTCAAAATTCAGTTCTCGTACTGGTGCATTTTCAAAACCCAGTGCTCGTGCGGGTGTGTTTTTCAAAATCCAGTGCTCGTACTGGTGCATTTTCGAAACCCAGTGCTCGTGCTGGTGTGTTTTTGAAAAACTCCAATGCTCATACTAGTGCTTTTCCAAAATCCAGTACTCGTACTGATATATTTTTCAAAACCTCAGTGCTTGTACTGTTAATCTTCAAAATCCAATGCTCGTACGAGTACATCTAGCGCTTGTGCTAGTGTCTGGCTGACTGATCAAGTTAGCCCTCCAGGTTCAGTAGTTGTACTAATCGTTCATCACAATTCAAGCTTTAAATCTCAATTTCAACCTTCGAGTTACCATTTTGTCAAAAATCAATCTTTTCTCTTGCAAAGGACCCTCTTATGGGAGAGTTCAAGGGAGCTCGTTCCTTTCGCATGCAACCATCTCTCGTTCGCAAGAACCCTTTTCTAGGAAGAGTTTGAAGGGACTCATTTTCTTCGCGAACAGTTTGCAAAACAACAACCAACTTTACACAAAAGAACCCTTTTTCGAGGGAGAACTTCGACGGAAGCTCGTTTCTTTTTGTGGCTCCCGTTTTTCTCATCTTTGGCCAACCCCTTCACATAGGACCCTCTTTTAGGGAGAGTGTGATGGACTCGTTCCTCTGTGATACTTTCTCAACTTCGTTTTTTGGCCGCCTTTTCATAAGAGAAGCCTAGAGATAGGGAGTTTGGATGAAAACTTAATTTCTCTTCGAAAGTTTCGTTTTGCAAACACCTCCTCTTTGGGGAAGAGAGAAGTATTTCCAACTTCCCATTCAGGTAAGGGCTAAGCCTGAGTCTCTCTTTTGGAGAAAAAGAGAGGAGAATTTTGTCACGGATGTGTCAATCAGATGTCAAGCAATTTCATTCATCAAGGATTTCAAGAATATTTTGCCAATTTGCTATCAAAAAGCATTTTTTCTCAAAGCTTTCATTGCACCAAGAATTTTCTCAAAATACCTTTGGTATTATTTCCAAAAGAGCAAGACTTTTTTAAATAAGAATTGAATTCAAGTTTTTTCTGTTGGTCAACCAAGAGGATGAAGGAAAAATCTTCAATATGACCAGCAAAGAAAAATTCAATGATGTTGAAAATCCATAAGTGAATTGATATTGATCATAGCTATGGCACATTCTTAAAGATCGTTCTTCCGGCAGTAAGACAGTGGAAATATCCTGGGCAGTAAAAAGAACCTACCCAATCCGTATCTCCTCAGTCATTTGAACCACAATCAAATATCTGCAAAAGGGATCTCTCAATTGTCGTCAAGATGAAGACGAATATGCGAGCTAGACTTCCGGGGCCAAAGAAGATTTGGATCATCTCCGAAGTGAAAGAGTTTGTGATGGATTCTTCCAGGGAATGTTCAGATCACCGCCAAGATGAATGCGACTGCGATGAACCTCCCGACAAACCCTAAAAGATATTTGATTTCTGTTATCATCCAGAGATTTCAACCCAAGAAACAATGTCATTAGTATAATTCCTGAGAAAAAGAAGGATCAGAGCATCTCCAAGATGAAGGAGTTTGTGACGTACCCTTCCTTGAAAAAAGAGAGAAAAGTTAGGACATCTCCAAAATGAAGGATGATGTAAAAGCCCAAGAAAGCTCCATAATTCAAAATAGTGCAAAAAGATCATCATGGGAAAACCCAGCCTCTTCCACTCGCTCTAGCTTTCGTCGCTGGCCTGCTCCTCTGATTTCCTCCCAATTTGAGTCTGATCCCCTCCCTCAAAGTTCCTACAAGCAAGAGGAACCAACGAGTTCCCTCTCTGATTCCACGGAAAGAGCCTCGACTCCTTTTTTCACGATTTCTGCAAATTTCTTCGGTAAGTATCTCACCCCCTTTGCTTTCTCTGAATTTTTCTGTTGATTTTCTTCCCTTTTTTCTTTTCTTTTTTTCTCTATCCCCCGTCAATACACCATGGAGGACGTTGAGTTGCATATAGCAACCCCAATGTCTCACTGTGTAATAGCAACAGAAGGAACGATTCCAACATTGTTTTCAGTTTTGTTCATATTGTTAGACCCAAAATCTTTTACAATACATCATTTTCGTTTATGATCTATATTTTAGTGAGTTATTTTCTTTCCTTTCTCTCATCCAGATAATTTCATATGTCTATGTTAGTTTAAATTCGTTTTAGTTTTTTTTTTCACATTCATGCTATGATTAACACCTTGTTGCAATAGCTCTTCATTTATGTCATCTCTTATAACATTATGTTTTGGCATTCTTTGATCCTTGGCATTGTTGTTTTCATCTTTTCATCTCGTGTTCATATTGGATCTGATGCATCCCCTTTTATTGTGTTTTGATGGTTTCATCTGATTTAAATTTCCGATAGCAGTAGATTTTCTGGTCTTCATCTGTAATACTTCTTTCTATGTGAGCCTTTCTCTAATAAGTTTCGTTTTCAGTTATTTTACACCTACTTTATCCTTCCAGAGTGTCATTTATCCATCATATATAGTCATAATTCCCTCTGTTCCATTTTACTCATGAGTTTCATCCATAACATCCAACTAGTCTACTGAGTGAATCTGGATAGGTAGTAATGCTTGTCGTATGACTGATTTATAGTAGAATTCCCTTATGCAATTCGGTCTCATGGATTCAAGGTCACCAACATGATCGGTTGTCTTAGCAGATATTTTTTTTCTTCATGGTGGCTTAGTTAGCTAATAAGGTGCCTGATCTAGTTGTACAGCAAGACGGACGTGCCATTCATGTCCTTCATTTTGATTATATTATCGAATATGACCTTAGTCCATCAATTATTTATTTGCCTTGGATCATGTTGCTAATCTGCCATTTTTTTTTATAGTCTCCCTGTAAAGTAAAATCACACTGGGAGTAGCGGAGACCAGAAATTCCAAGGTTGGTTGTAAATGGGCCCTTTATGAGGCATCTGTATCGTTCTTAAAGTAGGCAATAAACAATGCAAATGCTGATAGAGATTGGCATATGTTGCTTCTTTGGATTAGTAAGGATGCAGAGGTTTTCTGATAATTGAGGCCATGAGAGGTGCCGATAATAAGACTTATGTTAATAAAAGAAAAGACGATTTACAAAATAATTCCTGATTCCAGTGAAAGCTCTCTGTGGCTCAAGCATTCAGGGAACTCAATTCGAGGGTCCCCTGAGGATACGTTATTGGAAATACGTAGTGGCCTCTGTTAACAGTACAAGCTCGGCTCATCTCCAAGTCAGCAGTAAACATTTGTTTATCGTCTAAGCCATGAAAGTCTGATGTCAAGGTCTGATTTGTTAAGTAATTTGCTGCTTGAAGTTTCATGTCTGAAATTGATTAGTCAATCAGTTTACTACTTGAATTTTGAAAGTCTGAGGGTTAAATTTGATTTGTTAAATTTTTTTGAAGGATAAATGCTTAATCTGAGTTGTTGTAAATTCTTTTTTTTTAATTGCTGCAAAAATGCCCACTGATGGAGTTCTTAAAATTTCTTGTTATTTTTGGGCATCTGGAACTCTTGGGAATTTGTTGTTTGCCAATATTTTTATTATTCTGGATGTTCCTTTGAGCTTGACGTATACTTTAGGAGATTATGGATATGTTCTTATCTTATTTGCAAATTATAATTCGTTTTAACTTTTAAGCATCAAATGATAGCTGGCATGAATTGCCCATATGACACCAAATGAAAATGCTGAGAGGGAGACACAAAACAGTAAGCAACAGAATACAGTCCCATTTGCTTAGTGATATTTGGAGCTAAATGTATTGGCTAACCAACATTTGATGAAGGGCTGTCAGCGTACTTAGCTAAAAGTCAGATTTAGAGTGGATCCAACTTGGTCCAGGATGAGTCCAAGCTGTTGACAACCTATTTGATGAGTTACCAGGGTTGGCAAAATAAGGAATATCACAGCCAGCATTTGCTTTCATCATATAATTCTACTCCTTAGTTGGCTAGCAGTACCTTTTGACTTCCCAACATTTTGGATTTTTCATATTTATCTGTGAAAGTTTTATCTGTTCTATTTTCAAAAAAAAAAATGAAAAGAGAACAGAAAAGAAATTGCAGTGATCTCTGGAAATTCCTTGTGCATGCGTCTAAACTGCACTATTCTCCTTTTGTTATGGCCTTGCTCAATATTTTCAAGATATAATCTGATGTGCTTGACGATTTTGCTTCATTGATTGCTTGATATAGCATGATTACATGATATTAGGAGTTGAAACATGGTGGTACCCATGCGTATTATCATTGGCATCTATCAGGTATATATCCACTATATTGAAAAGGGCTGGGGACTTTATGTAATGACATTGAAGGGCAGTATATTAGAAATCATAGTATATGCAATTCTCAGGTATTGGCTTTCATTAAATTATTACTGAACCTACATCTGGGTGCTGTCATATACTATATTTCCTGTGTTACAATTTTTTTTTAGATATATGGAACCCATCACACATCATATTTGCATGTTTATACCCATCACACATCATGTTTACCTATTGATACCCACCACACTTGCATTTCAACACTTGCATTCATTGTTGCAATATTCACCTGCAAATGGTCATCATTCACAATTCTGCAACAACCCTTCAGCACATACTCATTGTTGTATATTCTTTTCTTGGTCATTTTGCTGATTGAATATCTTTCAGTTTTGGGGTTTATATCTATTAACTAGCTTGTATATTAACAATATATCTACAGCAGGTATACTCAACTCCTTTTTTTTAGGCATCAGCTGGAACAGGTTATTGTATAGCAGTGTCGTCATCTTCAGCAAATTCATGATAGGCATCCAGTCTCCTGTGCAGGTACCCATTGCATATGTCCTGGTAGTCCATTGTATTCCTATACTGAAAAATTGCAACGTTGCCCATTCATTCAGTTGTTGTGGCTCTATATCCTCAGGGATATCTCATCATGATTGTTCACCAATAGCTTCTCAAGCCAATGTATTCCTTCTTTTCTATGGTAGTTCATCAAGAACCACCATAGTTGCTATGTTTCATAGTGGTTCACAATGAACCATCGTGGTCTCCTTTCTTTTCTTTTCTTTTTTATTATAGTAGTTCATCAAGAACTACTACAATAGTTATCTTTTGCAATGGTTCACAAAGAACCCCTGTAATCCTTCCTTACTATAGTAGTTCATTAAGAACTACTATAGTAGTTTTTCTTTCACAGTGGTTCACAATGAACCACTGTGTCCCTTCTTTTCTATGGTGGTTCATCAGGAACTACCATATTTCATGTTGATTCATCTTGGATCGTCGTGACTCTTGCCTTCATCTATTACACATGTCTTCTCACATATAGGTTTTCGTTCGCTTATGGTATTACCCATATATATATATAACATGTATATACCTGTAAATATACACATTTTCTAACAAATGCAGGGTATGTCACATGCCTTTCTCATTCAACATGAGTAAAGCATTTTGGGTTAGAATTGGAATAACCATTTGCATTTGCATTTGCATTTGCATTTGCATTTGCATTTGCATTTGCATTTTTAACCTAATTTCTTCCATTTCCTTTTTTTTTACTAAGTCCATCTTGCAGGAACATGTGAAAAGCTTGAATTAGAAATTTTTGATATTTTCAATTTCAGTATTGTAATAAGCTAAATATTAATGAAAACTCTACATTTCCAGTCTTAGATAGAATGGATGAGCATATAAAAATCATAAGTTGTTTGTTTCATGTCATTTTGCCTTTTCAAAAATCCACTATGGTGAAACATGAATGGCACATACACTATTCTAATAAAAGGTGATTAAATCCTAAGTTGATGATTCGCATCAATGGCCATAGTCAGTATGTGAACAAAACTTAGGATTTTCATCTTTTATGGAATAACATCGGATCTACACTGGGTCCCTTTTAAAAAATCATCATGTTTTCAAATATTTTCCTCCTTTATTAGAGTTTAATTTAAAATTAACTCAAGATATATATCAATGGCCATAGTTAGGATATATTGAGAGTTAATTTCATTTTAAACTCTATAAAGGCACCAAAATATATTTTATTCTTTATGCGAATTTAAATATAGATTATTATATAATACACTCAATGACCATAGTCAGGGATGTATTATATCTTCAATCTTATTTCAATTCACTTAAAGAATGAAATATGCTTTTTAAATCCAACTTCAAATTCTTTAAATTCATTCATCATTTAGGATAGAATTGCATCATACTTTCAAAATTCTTTTTCAAAATCCAAGTGATTTTTGAGATAATTCTTCAAGTATCTTCTACACTTCTTAAATCAATCTTCACTTTTCTATTTCAATTCAATTTTATCTCATTTCAAGATTCAAAATTCAATTTCAAAGTCTAATTTGACTTTGAAATTTCAAATTCATTTTTTATATTCAAAATTCCATCTCCAATTCAAATCGAATTTCAAAGTTCAAATCAACTTTGGAATTCCAAATTCATCTTTAGGATTCAATTTCAAATTCAATTCACCATCTCAAAATTCAATTTCAAAGTTCAATTTAACTTTGAAATTTCTGATTCATCTTCTGATTTCAAAACTTAATCTTTAAATCAAGTTCATCCTTCATTCTTCACTGATTCTTGATTCTCAATTTAAAATCATAGTTTTGAGATTGATTATGAATCTCAAAAATTGATTTTTCCTAAGTTTAAAACCTACTTGTAAATTCAATTTGGGTTTTCAAAAACCCAGATCCATCTTCAAAAGTCCCATTTGGACTTTCAAAATCCAATTCTAGATTTAGAACCCAATTCCATTTAGGATTTCAGATTTTGGATCCAACTCCATCTTGGATCTCAGACTTCGGATCCAATTCCATTTAGGATTCCAGATTTCGGATCCAACTTCATCTTGAATCTCAGACTTCGGATCCAATTCCATTTAGGATTCCAGATTTCAGATCCAACTCCATCTTGGATCTTAGACTTTGGATCCAAATTCCATTAAGAATTCCAGATTTCGGATCCAACCCCATTTCAGATCTCAGACCTCGGATCGAGTTCTATCTAGGATTCCAGACTTCGGATCCAATCCCATTTTTTGATTCCAGACTTCAGATCCAATCCCATTTTTTGATTCCAGACTTCAGAACCAATTCCATTTAGGATTCCAGATTTCAAAACCACCATCCTGATTTCAAACTTTAAATCTGGAATTCCATTCCATTTCAAATTTCATCTCTACTTCAAAATCCAGATTCAAAATTCAAATTCAAAATCCATTTTGACTCTAAAACTTCATTTTCTTTTTCTATCTCAGCTTTAAAATTTCCCTTTTCTTCATTAAAATCAAGATTTATTTCTCCAACTATGATTATTTCAAAACTTAGAACTTCAAATATTTTCCCAAGATCTATCTCAAAGTTCTAAGTTAGATTCAACTTTCGAAAAACCATTTTTTCACTCCATTATCAAGTTCATCTTAGAAACACTTGGAAATTTTCCAAATCATTTTCTCAAAAGAGCATACATCTTTGCATTCACACAAGCATGATTCTTTGTGCATTTAGACTTAGAATAAATTCTTAGATAATATTTTGGCAAAGCAAAAAGGCATAAATTCGATCCTTGGTTCGATTACCCATGGTAAAGGCGCCAGGAACGGTCGAACCTCGTACCGACAAGCGAATCCCGTCTCTCCATTTTCCCGCAAAATTTCAAAACGGAGGCGAGTGATTTTAAAACATTTTCAAAATCTTGGTCAGATGAGACCCTGCAAAAGAGTTCCTCTCTCTTCTTCCTTTTCTCTTCTCTCTTCTTTTCTATTTTTTATCCTCCCTCAAAAAGGGAATAGAGGCTAGAAAGGCGAAGAGAAGAAAAAAAGGAACGAGAGGAAAAATTTTGCATGATCACACCTACCGACCAATCTTGAGAAAACCACAAATCGCAGGGCCACATTGAGGATGCAAGACAACAATATGCTCCTACGTCCAAGCCTACAAAAATAATATATTAGTAAGACCATAACCTTCAACGATCTTAGTTTACAACTACTAAATATGTAATAAAAAATTACCTAGACAAATGGTCAAAACCCTCTTATGGTTTTTGTACCCTTACTCACACGGTAAAGTTGATTATACAAGTGTGCGAGCATAGCAACACCCCATGCATAGTTGTCGACTTCATCTAAGTCTTCCAAGAAATACAGCCACAGGTAACTTAACCTCGAACCAGACAAATCCAAAAATAAAGTAAGTCCAAAAAAATAAAGAAGAAAGTCACGCAACTCTTGGTCAGTTGTTTCAGATGCACATGTAGCGGACCGGCCTTCCCATTTATTATGAAAAGAAGAAACTTTCATCGATGTAGAATTGCTTCCACCAGAAATACATTGACCCCCAGTCCTCCATCGATATTCCTAGAAGGGTCGTGCACTTGTCCCTTGCATTATAGTTTGAATTATGTGCTAGGACAGCACTTTCATGACACTTAAGACTCGTAATTCGCACCACATCTTCTAGGGTCATGGTGATTTCAAAACCATCATACTAGAATGTGTTCGTCTTATGATTCCACTTATTGACCAAGTGGTTCATAGTGTTTCAGCACGTTTCAAAATAATGTTGGTCGAGAAGGCCGTCGAAGTGCATATTTCATAATCGGTTCTTCTGATATTCACTCAACTGTTCATACCACGATAAAACTATAGACCACTGACACCACCCTTTGAGCTTTTCACCTGGTGCTCTACTTTTCTTCTGACCTCTCTATACCTGGTGCTCTACTTCTCTTCTGACCTCTCTATAACACAAAATAGCATATTATTCATATCAAAACACAATTGGTCTCATTCGTACTTCATTCGTACTTCTATACGTCATTGTACACAGTAATCGCTATATATAATAATCATTGTACACTCGTTATCACTGTAATTGTATACACAATAATCGATATCAAAGTAATCGCTATACGTATTAATCGTTATACATAGGTCACAGTAATTGCTATATATAGTAATCGCTATCACAGTAGTCACTATACATAATAATCACTATCACAGTAATCACTATACATAATAATACCTATCACAGTAAATCGTTACGTAATCACTATATGTAATAATCACTATTATGGTAATCGCTATACATAAGTCACAGTAATCGCTATACATAGTAATCACTATCACAGTAATCATTATACATAGTAATCGCTATCATAGTAATTACTATACATAATAATACCTATCACACTAAATCATGACAAACAAGAGTGATTTACGTACCTTTGTCACACTTTTCTCCTCTTTATCCCCTCTCTCCCTCCTCTGCCTTTCTTGTTGCTCCTTCGCTTTACTGTCTCCCTTCTCTACTTCTTCCTTCATTTTCTCCTTTGCCTTCCTCTTCTGCTTTTCTACTTCTTCCTTCATTTCCCTTTCCTTCACTTTCTCCTCCTTTTTTCTTTTCCTTTCCTTCTCTTCCTCCTCCTGCTTCTTCATTTTCCTTTTCTTATCTTTCTCATCCTCCTTCTCTTTCCTTTGACTTTCTTTCTCTTCCTTGTCCTCTTTCTCCTTCCTTTGCCTTTCATTCTTTCCCTTGTCCGCATTCTTTGTTATCATTGCAAAATTTTACTTTTACAAGTCAAACTGACCTTTGAAAAAAAAATTGAAAATAACTCGCCTCTGTTTTAAAATGCAGGATAATTCTGAAGAATGGGACTTGCCTGTCAGTATGAGGTTCAACCCTTCCTGGCACCATAACCAAGGATAATCAAACCAAGGATCAATCATGTGTTTTGCTTTGCTCAACTTGTCTAAATCGGTGTTTTATTCCTAAATGCACAAAGAATCAGACATGTGCTATGAATTTCAGAAAATACAGATTTGAAAACATGATGTTTGCTTGGAATAATTAGAAATATTTGAAAAAGGGGACACCTTGAAAATCGTGAATTGCATTTGAAAAACTTTTTGAAAGAAAAGGAAAATCGATTTCTGAGAAAATCTTTATGTTTTGAGAAAATTGATTTTAAAGAAAACTTTGGAGATTTTGAGAAAATCAATTTGTGAGATTTGAAATCTTGAATTGATAAAAAAAGTAGGCATGTAGCTCTGTGAGAAGCTATTCATGATGCACTCTAACCTAGATGATGCATGAATACAATTTTGAGAAAGTATTTTCTGAAGAATTTGAGAAAAATCTTTGAGAAAAAGAATTTTTGTGCCTTATAGAACTTAGATGAAATAGATTATTTACATATCCCTGACTATGGCCACGAATATGTATTGAATAATATCTCATTTGGTTCTAAAAGAAGAAAATACTTGAAAAAACTTTCAAATATGAAATGATTTCTAAATATGCCTAAGAGTGTAGGTCATTTGTGGCTTAGAAAAAGATGATAAATCTGGGTTTTGTTCGTATTCTGACTATGGAAACAAATACAAAATCCACCGAGTTTATCAACTTCTTAGAAGCAGATGCACGTGCCATTCGGGTAGACTATGGTGAGTTTGAATATTCATGAATCATCATCCATCACACATTGACATTATTGAAAGAAATAAACTATATGCAATACAACCCTATTCTAAGCAGGAAAAGTAAATTCTTATTTCAAATTTATAATTATAATTTACATAAAAGGAAAAATAAAAGAAAAAAATACACTCTTGAATGTCTCTGAAAAACTAGAAAACTTGTTAGTGAAAATATGTTGGCTTTTCTGGATTTATCCAATAATATCTAGAAATTACTGGATTTATTCGGATATAAGCCTTTTTCCATGTTTTTCTGAGATAAATATAATAAAAGATGATGTAAAATTGAATAAATAATAAAAATAAACAACTTTAAAATTTGGAATTTGGAGAAAATAACAAAAATACCCCTAAAAACAAGACTATAGCCTTGAAATCAGGGTTTTCAGAAAAGATTTTGGTAAACCTTTAGATTTAGGGCTCAAATGGATTCAAATAAACACCAAATCGGTTGTGAAGCTCCCTAGCATGATTATAAACATAATAAAACATAAAAAATAAAAAATAGTTTATAAAAAAATCAGAATATTACAAAAATAGTAATTTTCTTTACTCAAACTGGGACTCCACGGGCACCCTGTTTTCATGATTTAATGAAATAATATATCAAATGAATTCAAAAATTGACATGGACACTTATGATAACCCTAAAATTAAACTGCAATAAAAAAAATATTTTTTGACATTATTTTAATATAAAAATTGAATAAAATCCTAAAATACGCAATTTTGCCCACAGGAATGTACTTGTCACAGTGTCAGACCTGAATTGGGTACCAAACAACTATAGAAATTTATAAACATTTACAGAGAGATACTAGATAGATAAAAAAAATCCTTTTTACAGATCAGAAAAATCATCTACAGTTAGGGAGATATCGCTCTGGCAATATACGATTGATTCTGGCTTATATATAACGAGTTGAAATAAACACATCTGATTTTGGGTGTAGGGAAATATATCAAACTATGTTCAAAAATTATAAAATTTTATAAGTTGATAGTGGATACACAGAGGGAGATTTTTCTTTATATGGATCATCGATCGGATCTTTGGTGAAGGAGATACAATTGACACAAAGTTGATCTAGGGTTTAGACAATGCATAACGGATCTGTAAAATCGATTCTACTTTCTGTCAAAGTCAAAATAGCAAACAGATGCATAAAAATCTGAAAATTTTACAAGAAATACTAGATAGAATAAAAAAAATACTACAGCTTACGGATCATCAATCGGATCTCTAACGAGGGAGATATTACCTCAGCAAGTCATTCTCGAATCCCATAGCAATTTCACAGTTTAAAAAGCTGGGTTTGGTTTTCTATTTTTTTGACAAGGTTATAGAACCCAAAATAATCTATTTTTTTTATAAAAAATCACTGACATGTTCACGGTTCAACCCTTAAAAAATTATATTTTTTTGATATAAACTTAACTATAAAATAACATGGATCCTGCGTGCCCGGGATCGAAATCTATATATTATCGATAAAACATGAAAAACCTAATCTAAATATGAAAAATAATAAAGAAAACTTGAAAATAACACTATGAATGTAGATTTGACATTGCAATGACCAAAATAAGCATAAACATGATAAAAAATAAAAAAAATCAGGGAATACACAGTTAAAATTTGATTTAGCCTTTGAAAAGAGAGATTCGATCCATTGAATGGGCGAATCTCATTTTTTATTTGGCTTAAATATAAAAAATGATAGTTTAAACAATTTCAACGGTTTGAAATCATGAAAAACACCCTCACATAGCATTAGATTACTTTCTTGAATCAATTTCATGGTTCTTGAATGAAAGTTTGGCTTGAAATCAATATGCAAGGGGCAACAATGGTGAAATCCATAGAAACGAGCATAAAAAATAATAAAATTAATGAAAATAATAAACTAAAAGTCCTTACCTTGGGCTGCTGCACCAATAGAGGAAGGAAGGTTGTTGTTGCACCAATAGAAGAAGGAAGGCTGTTGGAGGAGAAAGAAGGAACAAGAAACATTGGGAGAGAGAGCATAAAAATTGACCCCCTTTGGGGTCCCTATTTATAGCTTTTGAAAACCCTAGATTTAGGGTGTAATTAATGCCAAATGTTAACTTTTCAAACCCCATCAAATTAGGTTAACTAGGGGGGAGATTTTTTATAAACCCTAGCCTAGGTGGGACTCTAACTAACCCTAATTATCCTAACTAAAACCCTAGATAACTTAGGAGACTCCAAATGTGGCGCCACTTGGTTTTTCTAAAACCCTAATTTTTAAAACTTTAAAATCCTAAGTTAAAATCTAAAGTAAAAATGGAAATTTTAAAATCAAGTTTTGATTCTTCTAGACTCCTAATGTAATTAGAACACT
Organism: Nuphar pumila; assembly: GCF_984573655.1. Lineage (NCBI taxonomy): Eukaryota > Viridiplantae > Streptophyta > Magnoliopsida > Nymphaeales > Nymphaeaceae > Nuphar > Nuphar pumila. Next base: position 56,224,426 of record NC_143260.1, read on the forward strand.
GACTAACCCTAAGCTAACCCTAACTCTTTCAAATATGGCGCCACCCAGGGTGGGCCCCACTTGATTTTTTAAAAATGATTTTAAAACTTGAAAATGAAGGTTTTCAAAACAGGTTTAGAATGAAATTGGTTTTGAAATTGGAAATTTCAAGTCCATCAGAGTCTTGAATGGATCAAGACTCCTCCAGATGTGGCGCCAATTGAGTGGGCCCCACATCAGGGTTTTGAAAAAAAAAAAGTTGAAATAAAGACTGGAGAGGGTTTTAAAACAGAGTTAAAATCATCAGATGACAATCAAATGTTTTGAAAATAGAGTTCTAAATGAACTGAAACTCTAGAATAGAGTCTTGAACCAATTAAAACTCTGACATTTAGGTTTTTGAAAGTTAAACGAAGAAGTTTTTGAAAGATTTTCTCAAAACTAGTAAAAATAAGTCAGAAAATACAGTCAGGGTTAGAGTCCTAATTCAATCGAAACTCTGAAATAGAGTCCTAAATCAACTGAGACTCTGCAAATGGACTAATTTTTAAATAATGAATGAAAAGATTTTCAAAACAAGTGGAATTGAAAGTGAAAATAAGATTAAGAATAGAGTCCTAACCCGATTAGGACTCTGGGACAGAGTCCTGAAATTTTGAAACTCTTTATTTTTAGGGTTTTTGAAAGAAAATAAAGAGGTTTTAAAAGATCTATTCTTAAACTGGTGAAGATGAGCAAAATACGAGACCAAGGTCAGAGTCCTGATCAACTGAAACTCAATGATAGAGTCCTAGAATTTTAAAACTCTGTGATAAAATTATAGCAATTTTGAAATTTAGTTTCTGAAAAGATAAATAAATAGATTTTTAAAAGATTCTCTCAAAATTGAAGTCAGGGTCAGAGTCCTGATCCAACTGGGACTCTTGAATAGAGTCTTGGTTTGACTAAAACTCCGAGATTTTTTCTTTTCTCGAAAGATTTTAGAAGGTTTCCTAAAAATAGGTGAAAACAACAATCAAAGATAGAGTCATGATCCGACTGAAACTCTGAAGTAGAGTCTCAGTCCAACTAAAACTCTAGAATTTTGACCAAAATGAAAGATTTTGATAAATTTTGTTGAAAATAAGTAAAAATAGAGATGAAAGACAGAGTCCTAGTCCGACTGAAACTCTAGGATAGAGTTCTAGTTCGACTGAAACTCTGGGATAGAGTCCTAGTTCGACTGAAACTCTAAGATTTTGGCTCTTTTGAAAGTCAGATGAGAAGATTTTCGAAAACAAGTGAAAAACAGGAATAAATGATGAAATCGGGATAAAGTCCTAATCCGACTGAAACTCTAGGATAGAGTCCTAGTCCAACTGAAACTCTAAAATTTTGGGCCAAGATAAAAGATTTTGAAAGGTTTTCTTAAAAATAGATAAAAATAGAAGTGAAAGGTAGAGTCCTAATCCGGCGAAAACTCTAGAAAAGAGTCCTAATCTGACTGAGACTCTGAGATTTTGGACAAAATGAAAGGAATGGACAAGGGGTAGGACTACTTCTTGTTTAAAACCGAAATGGGATTTTAAAAAAGGCTTAAAATTGTGAAAAGACAGAGTCCTAGTTCAACTAAAACTCTGAAATTTGAGAAATGAAGGAGTCCAAAAGCGACACCACCTAGATGGATCTCATCTGAGAATTGAGATTAGTTAAAATTGAGTTTAAAAATAAATTCAGATCGCTTTCTAAGAAAGATATTTTGAAATATAAGTTCTTGGGGGTTGATAAATGGCAAATATTGATCTAAAAACCCAAGTTTTTGAAATTGATTTTGAAATAGAGTTTTAAAACTTGAATCTGAATTGAAAGATTTTGAAAAATCCAGAGTGCTGGATCTCGAAAATGCCATGCAATGTCATGCAATGCAATGAAATTACATGCAATGATATGAGATGATATGAAATGAGATGCAAAAGGCAAACCCTCGATGAGGGATTTGAAGTCCCGAGCCCCTGAAGGAGATAAAGAATTGGACACTTCTGTTCAAAGGCAAAAATTGATGATTGAAATTGAGCTAAAATGGAGATTGAATTTTAAAATATTTGAATTTGGGGCAAATTTTGGGATTTGGATGGCCCTGGCTCGGGTGTCGACCGACTAGTTTCCTGAAGGATTTAGAGAGTGGATCCTAGTGGAAAGGAGAAAGGGTTTGTGAGCGAAGGTGGAAAATTTGGGGTGTTTACATCCTTCCTTTGCCTTTCCTTCTCTTCGTCGTCCTCCTTCTGCTTCCTTTACCTTTCTTTCTCTTCTTCATCCTGATTCTTCTTCCTTTGCCTTTCCTCTTCCTTCTTCATCATTTGCTTTTCCTTCGCTTCCTCCTTCTCCTTTTTCTTCTTCAATACTTTCCCTCTCCTCCTCCTCCTCCTTTATTTGTCTTTTCTTCCTTTGCTTTTCATTCTCTTCCTCCTTTCTTTGCTTTTCTTTCTCTTCGTCATCCTTCTTCTTCTTCTTCTTCATCTTTAGTTCTTCCTCATCCTTATTCCTTTACATTTCATCTTCACTATATGATGGATCAAGCTCCGTATTATAAAATTTCAACGATTTGTTCCTGTCTTTATCATTCTCAATCTTCATTATATTTTGGTATGGTTCATAACGCTTATATATATCAGACTGGCGGATCACTTCTCCCGTATTCATCCCCTCAAACGGTGGGGGTTTTCTTATCTTACGATTTTTAGTCATTGTTAACCTGCACAATACATAAATTTAACCACATCATTATATGTTACAACCGCCTCCCCAAGTATATATTGGTTTTGGATTGGATCCAATTGGATTTGGATCAGACCCAATTGAATTTGAATCGGATCCCATTGGATTTGGATGAAACCAAATTGGATTTGGATCAAATCCAATTGGATTTAGATTGGTTTCAATTGGATTAGATCCAATTGTGGATCTAATATGTTTAGCATCTAACATGACTAGGTCCGATTATGGTTGGACACGGATCACCCATTCCAATGGGATGGGACAATTTCCAAGAAAATGCTCTTTGAAAATCGCACAAAGGAGGAGAAGAGGAGTGGTGCCCACTTGATGGGACCTCTTAGTCTCTTCTCTCTATCCCAAAAGTGCCTTCTCTCTTTTCAAAACAAGGACCAAAACCCAATCCCTATGTTAATCCCAAATGGGCAATTCTCTTTTAACTTTTTTGAGCTTGTTTCCATTTTGATGAAAGTAGGAAAATGTGGTTTTTGGAAGAAGCAAATGGAAGGACTCTTGGAATTTGTTTTTCTTAAGAGTAGGGCTTGACTCAAGCACCACCCACCATCTCCCTAAAAAATGCTCAACCACTCATCTCACCCAAACCCTAATTTGCTCTATAAATAGTCTCCCAAAAGATGAAGGAGCTTATAACTCCTTTCAAGGATTTTTGAAAATCACTCTACTCTCTTCTCTTCTCTCTCTCCATCAAATTTTTTGAGGAAGCTTAGGTGTTTGGTTTATCTTATCTACCTTCATTGGTGTATGATTGGGTACCTCTTGGGACTTTATCCTACACATTTTTGAAGAAGAGAACCCTAGTGTCTTGTAGTATTTTCTTCAAGAAGTCCAGTGTGCTTGTTTGGATTTATCACCTAAGGTAAGTAAAAATCATTAGCATGTAGTTTGTAAGTGTTATGACATTTGTTCATCATATGTACATGTGTTTCTTTTTAATACATGTATATATGAGTGTTGATATCATGACATAGTCTATGAAAATGTCTTTAAATGCTTTTAATAGCCATTGTGTAGATCTATATTTATTTTCAATGCTTAAATCTCTTTTAAAAATAATTTAATGATTAGTTTATATTTTTAATAGATTTCAATAGTTAGATTTCATTTATAAATATTTTTTATGTTTAGTTTATGTTCTAGATGGTTGTTCAATAGTTAGAATTCATTTGAATATATGTTTCATGGTTAAAATCTATTTTAATACATGTTTCAATGATTAGAATCTATTTGAAGATATGCTCAATGGTTAAATTCTATTTTAATACATGTTCTATGGTTAGAATCTATTTTAATACATGTTTCAATAGTTACAATCTATTTTAATACATTTTTCAACTATTAGAATCTATTTTACTACATATTTCATGGTTATAATCTATTTTACCATGGTTAGAATCTATTTTAATACATGTTTGATGGTTAATATTTATTTCAATTCATATGTTTACATTTTTTATAATCATTTATGATGTATATATGTCTGCATTTTTTATATGCAAGCATTGATTCATGGATGTATATAGTTGTATTTTTTATATTCATACATGATGCATACTTTGATGTTCATGCATGATGTATATGTATGCACTCTTGATATTGATTCATGCTTTAGATGTATATATTTTTTATTTTTCATAACTCTAAAACAATATAGATTTTTGTTTTATTAAACTATTAATGATTCTGAAACTATAGTTATTGTGTTTATTAAATTGTTAATGATTCTAAAACCATAGTCATTTTATTTTATTAAACTGTTAATGATTTTGAAACCATAGTCATCATGTTTTATTAAATTATTAATTAGTCAGAAACTATATTTATTATGTTTTATTAAACTATTAATGATTCTGAAACTATAGTCATTCTGTATTACTAAATTGTTAATGATTCTAAAACTATTGTCATTATGTTTTATTAAGTTGTTAATGATTTTAAAACTATATTCATTATATTTTATTAAGTTGTTAATGATTTTGAAACTATACTAATTTTGTTTCGATAAGTTAATGATTTTGAAGCTACACTCGTTATGTTTTATTAAGTTGTTAATGATTCTAAAACTATAGTAATTTTATTTTATTAAGTTATTAATGATTATAAAATTATAACCATTCTATTTTATTAAGATGTTAATGATTCTGAAACTATAATCATTATATTTTATTAAATTATTAATGATTCTTAAATTATAATCACTCGGTTTTATTAAACTGTTAATGATTATGAAACTATAGTCATTTTGTTTTATTAAACTGTTAATGATTATAAAACTATAGCCATTATGTTTTATAAAACTGTTAATGATTTTGAAACTATAGTCATTATGTTTTATTAAACTGTAAATAATTTTAAAACTATATTCATTCAGTTTTATTAACTGTTAATCATTATGAAACAATTGTTATGTTTTATTAAATTGTTAATGATTCTGAAACTATAGTCATACTGTTTAATTAAACTATTAATAATTTTGAAACTATATTCATTTTGTTTTATTAATCTATCAATAATCCTAAAACTATTGTCATAATGTTTCTTCACTATAATCATATTAATTATGCACCAGTTGATGATGCATTTGCATTATGATTTTAAAATATATGCATCATAATGTTCTTTATGCTATGTTAAGCAAACATCTTATGTAATGAAATATGATGGTGATATGTGCATATGTATGATAAATCTGACTATCTTTCATGCATAAGGTTTCATGCTACACTTATATTTGTAAATGACATATATGAATGAATGATGTAATGTAAAGGCAAGTGCATGAACTCAATGTGCAATGATGATGTATACCATGAATGTAAAGCATGATATGTATGCTTATTGCCTGTGATTAAGTGAACGGTTCAGAAAACCTTTGCAGTGCCATTGGGCACAAATGTGTAAATGATATTGTTGTGCAATTAATACTGACATACATGTGAACCATGTTTGTATTTTTGTTAGCTCATCTATGAACTTGAGTCAAATGAGAACCCTTGGGTGCAAAAAGAATGCACCATGAAATAAATGATGCAAACCTACACTTAACTTGGAAGTCGCCTTTATAGGCGAAGTACTCATATGATATAAAGGCGTTAGAGCATACTGTATTGGGTTGGGTACCAGTAAATACATTCTAAAATTGATTGATACCCAAAAAGGGGTGTTTGGGCTACTGAGCCCTGCTTTGCCTATGGTTTAAGGCACATGATTTATCAATCTCTTAACAACAACCCAATAACACATTCAGAAGAATGTCGACCTTGGAGAGGATACAATGATACAACCTTGAGTGACATGTCATGTTTTTGGGATCAACGATGTCCAAGATGGTCTTCAGTCACTCTAAGATATAGAAGATCAGGGCTATCCATGTGTCCTAGTTGATAGACCCCAACTACTATAGATAGTCTAGATATATCCTATATTGAATGTCACACCTTTGAGAGAGTTATCTCTCGATCATTGACTGCCCACTTTGGATTTTGGATTAGATAGGTACTTTAGATAATTACTTCACCTAGCATAATAAACACCCGTTGTGACCTCATCTATTTCGATGGTTCCCCCTCTAAGTACCTGGGGCAATAATTAAGAGAAACAAAGACTTATTGACATAGTAAATATAAATTGTTCTAGACAACCTCAATATATGTTTGCTATTTGCATTAATGATGAGATATGTGTTTGCTATTTACATTAATGTTGAGATATATGTTTGCTATTTGCATTAATGCTGAGATATATGTTTGTTATTTGCATTAATATTGAGATATATGTTTGCTATTACATTAATGATGAAATATATGCATTAATGATGAGATATATGTTTGCTATTTGCATTAATGTTGAGATGCATGTTTGATATTTAAATTGATGCTGAGATACATGTATGATCTTTATTTTGCTTCAATTATATCATGATATGTTAATTACTAAACTTTGATATCATGTTTGTGATGAATGTTCTAGCATATGCAATTTTAATAATAGTGGTATAAACTTATCAACTTTCATAAGTCTGACCCCGTTTCATGGGGATTTCAGGTGATGAATGATCTGCAGTGTGGTAGCGCAATGCTGTGGTGAGGCCAGTGGACCATGTTTCTATTCTTTTGTCGATTTTAGGATATTTTTGTCTTTTTGGATCTTTGTTAGACTGAGATTATTTTGGCTCTTATGTATAAACATATTTTTTGTTTAAATGGTTATTGATACATTATAATTTATATTGGAATGATGTGAAATTTATTTTAATTCATGTTGAGCCAGTTTTTCGATAAAATCTTTTAGTGTGCGGACCTGGATCCAAGTCCATTAAGAATTAGATCCAATCTGGTTTAAAGTTGTTAATTTTTGTAACCCACCTAGGGTTGTCTAATTCAAAAACCAAAACTATTTTTGTTGTGTATCAATCATCTCCTTTGAGTTAGATTATATTTTTTTAAAAAATGGTTGGAAATTTTTACTTATTTCAAATTGAAAATTTTGGGGTGTTACAACCTCTCTCTCTTGTGATTCTAAAGTAATTTTGGTGGAATATGCCCAGAATGATGTTTGTCAACCTTATACAAGAGGGTCCTTTATGAAGTGTCTTGTTCCTTGTTAGCGAGAATACTTTAAGTTCACATCTAGACTTCTTGCCATGCGATAAAACCATCCAATTTTTTATGAGTCAACAAGGTGGCTCTGATGTGTCGTGGCCAACATGCATGTTGGTTGGGAACCTGGAAAATTTTGGGTGACAACAAGTGCTGGGTGGAGAGACTGTATGAAGTCTCACCAAACGAGGTCAAACCATTTTTGGGTGTTGAGAAAATATGAAGTCTTGTAAAAAAATGTCAAGCCAGCTTTCAAAATAGATACTCTATGTTGAGATTGTATGTCGCACTAAACAAGTTGGGCTAGTTTTGAAAATGGAAATTGAGCGTCAAGACTCTATGAAATCTTTCCTAGTGAAGTCAGTCTAATTGGGAAAATGGTATTGGGCATAGAGACTATATGATGTCCAGCTAAACAAGGTCAGACCTGTTTTGAAAATGGTACTCGGTGTTGAGACTGTATCAAGTCTCAACAAGCAAGGTTTGGCCAATTTTGAAAATAGTATTTGGTGTCAAGACTGTATGAAGTCTCGCTGAATCAGGTTGAGCTAGTTTTGAAAAGGGTACTAGGTGTCAAGATTGTATGAAGCCTCATTGAGCAAGGTCAGGCAAGTTTTGAAAATAGATACTAGGTGTTGAGACTATATGAAGTCTCATCAAATGATGTCGGGACAATTTTAAAAAGGGTACTAGGTGTCGAGACTGTATGAAGACTCATCAAATAACATCAAGCTAGTTTTGAAAAGGGTACACAGTGTCGAGACTATATGAAGTCTTGACAAACTAGGTTGGTTCATTTTTAAAATTGATATCAGGTGTCAAGAGTGTATGAAATCTCCACAAGCAAGGTTAGGCTAGTGTTGATTATGGATACTAGGTGTTAAGACTACATGAAGTCTTGTCAAATATGGTCGAGCTAGTTTTGACAAATGGTATTGGGTGTCGAGAGTATTTGAAGTCTCGTCGAATAAGGTCAAGCCAATTCTAAAAATGGATATTGGGTGTTGAGACTGTATGAAGTCTTGTCAGTTTTAAAAATGTGTATTGGATGACAAGCCTGTATAAAGTTTCACCAAACAAGGTCGGGTCAAGTTTTGAAAGAGATACTCAGTGTGGAGACTATATGAATTCTCACCGAGCGAGGTCAGGCTAGTTTTAAAAAGGGATATTGGCCTTAGAGAATGCATAAAGTCTCACTGAGTGAGATTAGTTCAATTTTGAAAATGGACACTAGGTGTTGAGACTGTATGAAGTCTTGCTGAATGAGGTTAGACTAGTTTTGAAAAGGGATACGGGGGGTCAAGACTATATGAAGTCTCACAGAGTAGGGTGATTTTGGTTTTGAAAATGGATACTAGGTGTTGAGACTGTATGAAACTTATAAGGCTAAACAAAGGAAAGGAAAAACAAAAGTCAATCAAAAGTTAGCCTTATCATCTTTTGTTCAAAGAGTCTTCCCTTAAGTGGATCATCATGGTGTAGAACTAAGGAAATGAGGCAAAATATGCCAATATATGATTCATTTCTTATCCTTTATAGGCTTCAGCCAGGGACTCATCTCATTGGAACTTGTGATAGAATTGCTAAAAATGAAGCTCCTATTTTATTTTATTTTTATTTTATTTTTGAATTTTTTGGATTTTTGTATAGAACAAAAGTACACAAAACACTTGAACACTTTTTTTATTAAAAAAACATATCTATAAGATTCAGGCTCTTAAGCACTTACCTAGGTGAACGAGATGACAATTGTAACTTCTACCCTGACTATTCACCCTAGAAAGACTTTGCTTAGTAATTCTAATTGCATTTGGTATTCCCCTTGGGAGATCTTGTTTGCCTCATAAACATTGTTAATTTTATAGAAGTCCTTCATAATCCCCATGCTTGATACCAATTTCAAAGGTGGTGGTTTTCTGAATAAGCTCATTAAAACTCTCCACCTAAGTCATGCTAATTAGTCTTCTCAAAGGCTGTCAAAAGTTGTTTGTGATAATTATGAGAGACTATGGGTAAATAAGAGGCACTTTCATTCTATTGGGTAGGGCACACCAATGATTTATAAAGTCATGAGTACTTTCATCATCTTTCCGCTTTTAAGTCATATAGTTGACTTATGGTGAGTAGTACTTCATAATTTTACCGAAATCTCTTCATGAAGAGATTGATGATATGCTTGAATCTTGTAATATGTTGGAGGTTCATGGTGGCATACCATTTTAGTGCCTCTCCTTCCAATCTTTTAGGGAACTAGTTGATCAACCTCCTACCATTGTTGTGGTGTATGATAGTGTCTCCTATTAATAATGCCATGTGACTTCTCAAATCACCTTTTCTAATGATGTTGACAACCAAAATTTTTCTTGGGTTCCTAAACCAAATTCGATCATTGGCCACTGGCACATAGTCATGAAATAACTCTTTAGAAGTCAAAATTTGTTCATTCATATTATTTGAGAATACAAAGTATTTTTTCAGATAAGAAGGAAATTTACATTCACACTCACATATTTTAAAAAGAGTATTTTTGAAGTCTTATTTGATAAAATGCTTTCAAATATCATTTCTAAAGGTTTTGGGTTATTTACAAAGAAAAATTGGTTGTTATTGTACCTTGACCCATAAACTAACATCCTTAACCTATTTCAACAAAAAGTAGAGGTTTCCAGCTTTTCAACAAGCCAAAATTTACTTTGATTCAACATTAGAGTGAAAAGTTATAGCCAAAACATGCTTCTGGTTTTGAAAATAACCTATTTAGAAGTAGGACCCACTTTGAGGGTGCATTTTTTACCTTCTAAATGATTGAATTTGGTTTCAATTCTAAAATACCAATTATAGCCAAGGATGTTTTCTTTCAAACTCAACAAACTTCTTGTCTTCTTAGTCCTTAGTTTGGTTAGAGCAGGACTACACCATTCACTTACGTTAAAAAAAAATCATGTATTTTTGGTGTAAAAATTAGGGTCATTACATAGTTGGTATCAAATCATGATTAGAACCACCACCATAAATCATAAACTCGCGCTCCAGAGTTAGTCTTTAAAGCACCGATAAAGTGTATCTTGTGATTCAATTACTTTTGATGCTTGTAATTGTTTGTTATTGACATGTCATGCGTAGTGTGATTTATTCGTACATTTGATTTTCGCTAATTAGATCAAGCCTATGGGAGTAGGTTTTTCCTTAAGGTATATCATAGTAGATTTTTGTTGAGTTAATTTGTAGATGTCGCCTAGTCGTGCAAATGTGGATTTATGGTAGGAGTAGAGGAACTTCGTGATGAATGCCCTGAACAACCTGACCTAGACAATCAATAACCATGACCAGAACCAGAATCGCCAACACTCATCCTCGAGTGTGAACCATAATCTAGGAGTTAGACTGTACGAGAGGTTCCTAAAGCTTGACACGCCGATATTTTTTGGGAAGGCCAATCCTAAAGCCGCTTAGAGCTAGATCAAGGAGATCGAGTGAGTGTTTTGAGTATCGTCTATGCTGGATGAGAGGCAAACAAATTTTGACACCTACCATCTGAAGGGGATGGCAATAAGCGATGGGATGAAAACTGAAATCAGAATTAGAGTCCTGATTCAACTGCGACTCTGGGACAGAGTCCTAATTAGACTAAAACTCTTAAAATTTAGAGTTTTCTAGAAAATAAATAAGAGGGTTTTAGAAAATAGGTAAAAATAAGATAGAAATTGAAGTCAGGTTCAGAGTTTTGATCCAACTAGAACTCTGAGGAAGAGTCCTAATTCGACTAGAACTCTGAGAATTTTTGGTTTTCTGAGAAGCAAATGACGAGATTTTAAAAAAGACTTTTGACAATAAGAAAAAAAATGAAATCAGGACAGAGTCCTGATTCGATTAGGACTCTTGGGCAGAGTCCCAGTCCAACTGAAACTCTAAAATTTTGGCCAAAATGAAAGGTTTTCTCGAAAAGAGATAAAAATAGAAGTGAAAAATAAAGTTCTGATCCGACTGAAACTCTGAAAAAGAGTCCTAACCCGACTGAAACTCTAAGATTTTGGCCAAAATGATAGGAATGGACAAAGGATAAGACTACTTCTGATTTAAAACCAAAAAATAGAATTTCAAAAGAGGTTTAAAAAGTAAAAAGATAGAGTTCCGACCCAACTCAGACTCTGAAAATTTGAGAAATTTGAGGAATGAAGGAATCCAAAAGTGACACCATCTGGATGGGCTCATCTGAGAACTGAGATCAGTTAAAACTTATGATTGAGAGTGAAAGTAGCAAGAGTTCTTGGAGTTGGCCCAAGGAAACATGAGTTTGGCGAATTATGACACCAAGTTTTAGAGTCTCGACAATACTGCCCAAATATGCTTGATAATGACAAGGAGAGGGCATCAAAGTATGTTTGGGGACTTATAGGCGAACTACGAGTTTGGGTGATAACTAGTTGCTCGATGACCTTCAACGATGTTAGTGAATCGACATCTATCCTGAATGAAGAGTGGGAAAAGTTCAAGAGAAACTAGTCTAAGAAGTCTGGTTGCAGTGGCAATGGCAACGATAATGATGGCACTCACAAACATTTGTTTGCGGGTGGTAAGGTGCAACAGATGCAATTTAAGAAGTAGATGACATAGGAGGAAAACTATCAGTCTTGTCCACAACTGCAGCAACAGAATGCCCAGCGATACTGTTGTCAGTGCAATAAGGAGCATCCTTTCAGATCTTGCCCTCTTTTCCTGAGAAAGTGTTACAAATATGGGCAACAAGGGCATGTGGCTCAATATTGTCCGACGAATCAAGGGGTTCAAGTTAACCAACATCAACAACAAAGACTTCTACAATAGCAGGCGTAGAGGAGGAACATTGGATGTGTGTATGTTGCTACAACCACAAAGCGGGATAATTAGAATGGTCTGATCGAATGTATTATAGTTGTTGCTAACCATCTTGCCTGAGTTATGTTTGATTCGAGTGCAACCCATTCTTTTATTTCTTCCTCATTTACTGGATTTTCTAATATCTCACCATCTAGTTTCGAATCTGGGTTAGAAGTTATGTCTCCTTTAAGAGTATCATCTCAGTGTTCAAAGTATCTTTTTAAGATCAAGATGGTGATTGATGGACATGGGTTGCTTGCTAAACTAGTCCTTCTTGAAATGACTTTTTATGATGTCAATTTGGGTATGAATTGGCTATCACATCATAATTCAACCTTTCAGTGTCGAGGCAAGAAGGTGAGTTTAGAGTGACCCGACCTAACAACACTAGTATTTCAAGCATTAAGGCCTATTGGTGAGGTGAAGGTCATGTCGGCATTGAAAATTATGAAGCACTACAAGCAGGGTTGTACTACGTTCTTGGCTAGTGTCACAATTATTGATAGCCTGGAGATGCCATTAAAACATTTGGACATTGTCTGGGAGTTTTCTAACGTATTTTCAAAGGAGTTGTCGGGATTACCGCCTTAATACAAGATTGAGTTTTCTTTCGAGCTAATGGCTGAAATGGTATCAGTGTTGAAAGCCTTATACCATATGGCACCCGCTGAGCTTATGGAGCTGAAGAAACAACTACAAGAGCTTCAAGGGGTTTATCAAGCTGAGTGTGTCACCTTGGGGTGCACCAGTCTTATTTGTCAAGAAGAAGGACAAATCAATGAGGCTATGTATCGATTATATTGCCCAGAATAAATTACTTGTTCGATCAGTTATATAACTAAAGTGTTTATGAATATTGACCTTTGATTAAGATATCACCAGTTGCTGATCAAGGCAAAAGACATTTCGAAGACCGCTTTTTGGTTTAGATATAGGCATTATGAGTTTTTGGTGATGTCTTTTGAACTCACAAACACTCCATCAACTTTCATGGACCTGATAAATTGAATCTTTTGATTATGACTGGACCAGTTTATGATAGTTTTAACAACAATACCTTGATATACTCAGAAAGTGAGGAGGCGCACAGAGCGTATTTGAGGCTAGTGCTTGAAACACCAAGAAAACATAAGCTTTATGTTAAGTTCTCGAAGTGTGAATTTTGGTTGGACTAGGTTGTGTTCCTCGGTCATGTCGTCTTAGGCAATGGTATTAAGGTGGATTTTGCTAAAGTGGAAACGATAATGTCTTGGTGCAGTCGAAGAATGTTATCAAGATCATGAGTTTCTTGAGATTAACTGGATACTATTGCATGTTTATCCATGACTTTTCTCGTATAGTTGTCCCAATAACAAAGTTGTTGCAGTAGAACGTGAAGTTCATGTGGACGCCATGGTGTGAGGAGAGTTAAAGAGAAAGTTGACCTCAACTCTAGTGTTGGCTCTACTATAGGATTTAGAAGGCTTTGTGGTTTACAACGATGCCTCAGCAACTGTAAGATAATAGTGTATGTGTTTAGGCAACTGAAGGTGCATGAGAAAAACTACCCAACGCATGACTTTGAGTTAGTAACAATTGTTTTTGCTCTAAAGATTTGGCACCACTATCTATGTGGAGAGCATATCACAAGAACCTCAAATACATCTTTTTGCAGGACTTGAACTTGAGATAATTTAGATGGCTAGAGTTCCTCAAGGATTAGGCGTTTTCTATCTCTTACCGTATGGGTAAAGCGAATGTAGTGGCAGACATGCTTAGTAGGAAGACATCAGTTTCAGCCGCCAGTTTGATTGTTCAGAATTTACACAAACATCATTTGTTTGCACAAAAGTTTGAATCACTTTTTGTTGCATGGGGCATTTGCATATAAATTTGGATCAACTAATTCAAGTTGCTTCACTGATTTTTTTATCTTTTGAAATGAGGTTGCCGTTGCTTCACTAAACGAGTGACACTGCAGTGTCAGAAAATTCGATAATCAGTAAACAGCTGAGTTTGAAGCTCCAGAATAGCTGCAGGCACCTTCTAATTGTTTTGAGTAACTAGTGCATAAGAATCAGCTGTCCATGTGCCATGACAATGTTAACCATCAAAACATTCATAGGAAAAAGAGATGCACTGCCATAACTAATTGACAAACGGTTTGTGCACTAATGCTATGATAGTAAGGTGCGGATCTTGATGGGAACAAGTACAGACAAGAAAGTTGCAAAACATCAGTGCTCTTCTTGTGTGAAATTCAAGTCAAGCACAGCTGTCGAGTGCTCGCTTTTTGTACGAAAGATGGTCGCTGTTCTGCTAGGATAATAGAAATTGCTTGTGGACAGCTGATTCAAAATATCTTCAAATTCTGTAGGAATCTGAGTATCTACACCCCAGATTGCAAGGAGGAAAGCTTTTGCAATCTGAAGGTTCAGAGACAAGATACAGCAGATCTCAAGACTTGGTCTTTGATACTGTTGGTTTGTAGAATCTGCTTTATGGCATCCCTGCATCCTATGCTTTTAGAACATTTTCAACTTGGATGCATGGCCAACCTCAGGTTTTTTGATTGATGGGGTCATTTTATTTATTGACCAACTTATGGGCCAACAGACAGTTACTTTTTAACAAATTGGAATCCTTTCTTATCTATGACCCGGAATTTTCTATCAATCGACTGATCTTGCCTGGAAAAAATTCTCAGTTACGTCTCCTTTGGCTCTTTCTTAATGCAATCTTTTTGTGGTGGTTGTCTTTTGGAACTGATAATAAGAGAACCGTGCCCATCTTTCTAGGATGAGCTCAAGCTAAAGACCATTGTGAAGATTTCTTCCTTGGTTGGGTTCAGCAAACCAAGCTCAAATCTTGAAAATATCGTTATATTGACAGGAAGGTAGCTGTTTGTTAGGTGAACCTGTTCGTTTATATTTTTTAACATGGCACTGCGGTTTTGTGTTGTCATCCAATCCAACTTCCCCAGCAATCAATCTACATAAGCATGATTTAAAGCTATCATCCTTTGGTTTTTCATAGATGGACTCGTTCAACGGACCCCCTTATTAGAGCTTGACCCAACCATTTAAGGCAAGTCTCATAGTCTGTAGCTCTCTTATAAGGGCTTATCTTTGGCATTGTCGATCAGTACCATATTGTCTAATAATGGCCACATTGACTTTCCAATATTGCAGTAGTGGTTTTGTGGATGTGACCTTACATATGTGATCCGCAGAGGTGTTTTAGTGGTGAAATGTCTTAAATAAGCAGAGCATGTTTATGAAGGTATCTAAACCAATGGTCCATAATGCACCAAAATTGCATAATAAAAAGATATATCTACTGTTAAAACAATTAGATCAAAGGATGTTTCTTAATAAACAAGCCATGATAAACGCATTTATAGTGTTTGGTATGTATATACTTATGTATGGGCCTTTCAACTTGAAGGTATCCTACTATCTATAGCACCAAATTTGGAAAATGGAATTGGGATATTATCATTTATAAAAGGAAGAGCTATGCCGATGTCTTTGGCCACTCTTGATATTTTTAAAGGAAAAATAGAAGTTTTAGACCATTTTCATGGTGTTATTTTAGAAGGAACCATTTTCATGGTGTTGTGCCTCTTTTCTGCTTAAATATTGCTGGTTTTTTTTATAACAAAAATCCAACTGAGATTTTTCTTTTGAGCTATTAAAAAACCATTGCGTCTCTGCAAATACTCACCACACCCACAAGGACAAAGCAAAGGAAGTGGTTAGTCTGCCGCGGCCTTCCATTCTAAATGACAAGATAAAGCTTTAGCTATCATTTATTGTTTTTCCAGCCTTCATATCAGTCTCCGGAACTCATTGGTAGCTAGGCAGTATCATTGTTGAATGACCTTCAAGTGATGAAGATTGGCTCTCTGAGAATTTTTACAGCAGACAATTCGGTCTGTCTGGCACCTTGAACCCTGTGGTTTAACTGTTTGGGTATAAGTTCCACATCTCTGACTTAGTAGCCAAAGTAAAAGCCTAAAAGAAGCAAAGCAACAGTAGGAATTTTTGGAGGGAAGGTTGTATGGTCCTAATATCACAGAAGTATCTGTCATATGAAGATAATATTTGCATCTATAATGACTGCCTATACTTGGAAAGATATGGCCCCAAATAAAAGTCTCATTGAGTAGATTCCTCAAATGCTTAACTATGAAGATTATTCCAGCCAAAGACACTTCTTTCACCATGAAAGGTTAGATTGTGAATTGTCACGTTTCATGAACCCATTAGTTCTTTATGCTGGGCATACCCAATAGTATGAATGCCATGTGGCATACCACTAGAATCCTAATTGGATCAACGGCGCTGATATGGATGCTTTATGTGCAGTAGGACTAGGTGGGAAAGATATTTCTTTTTTTTTCGAAAGGCAAGCTGGGGTTAGGCAGACCCCCTTCCAGTTACTATACCATTGGGTTTTGAACCTGCAACGTCCCAACACAAGGTGACGTGCACTAGCTGCTCCTACCAGACAAGCGGAGCCCCGTTGGTGAAAAGATATTTCTTTTATTGCAATGTAACTTGTGTATATACAATCAAATGCGATGGATGCTCGAACTGCAGATCTCATGCTAAGCTTTGATGGCTTCCAGTATTGGCTAGTCGGTAAAGAACATAATTATTTTCCCAGATGTCTATCTCGGGTGGAAATGTATAAGGAGAATTTGATCTGGGAAAAGAGAAGCCACCTGATTGGCTTCCAAACACAGTTAATGCGTCATGAATGTAATGTGCTATTTTATATGTAACTGGTTGGGCTGTGCTTGGCCCCAGTTTGCCAATCAAATAAATAACTTGTATATATTTTTTGAGAGGAAGGAGACAAAAAATTATTAGTGGAAAGAATTAGTGCATGAGAACAAAATAAAGTAAACAGCTGATGACAAGGAGTCGCTAATCAAACTGTATATATTTCTAAGTATGTTGTCCATATAAACTGTATATGTGATTTGAGTTTGCCAATCAGCTGATTAGTTGTTAATTGACTCACACTATAAGATTTTTTTCATTTTGGAAACAACTAAAACATTTTCAAGTTTCAGTTTTTCCGAACCAACATCCAAATTGGTGAATCCAATGTGAGTGATTTGCAACCTATGACCATTTTCAACCATGATTTTTCTTTACCAAAATACTAAGAAAGTTCATGAAGTTTACTTGAGTCTGCTGTGAAATGAGAGCTAGCACCCATCTTATTAAATCGATGGTGGCATTTTAAGGTTGTGTGATTGGGCTTGAAACGGATTTGACAGACCACACTCTTGTCCTTCTGCTGGTTATTGGCAGCGGGTTTGTTCTGGTGGTTTTGATTTGAGCTTAGGTTTTGATTCATCCGTCACGAAGATTGGTTTCCCATTTGTGAAAATCCAAGGCCCCAAGAAGAGAATTAGTTTTGGTAGCCACCTTGCCTATTGGAATTTCTTAGTGTTGGTTAAAAAATGCCATATTTTGATTTGGTCGGCTAGGGTTCTCTGAAGATTGAAGGGATTGAAATGTTTTGTAGCCCTGAAGCAACGACACTATTTGCTTATATGTGGGGATCAGAGGCTTCATAATAGAGGTGACAAAGGCCTTATAATCATGTCCCAAACCATTAAAATGAGTAAACACCTTTGCTCGATCATCAACAGGTTTGTCAATAGCAACAAGTTCATCACATGTATTTTTTAAAGAAGTAATATATTCAAAGAGAGAGAGGTTACCCTTATGAAACAATTGGAGCTTTTGGAGAAGGTTGCATTCACGCTCTTGAGAATCCAATGCGAAAGATTCCTCTATGGCCAACCACACTTGCGCAGCAGTATCTAGACCAACAGCAAATCCGAAAACATCCTCAGACAAGGTGCATGTAAGCAGCATTTTTGACACGAACACCATCACGTCTCTTGTTCTGATACTATAAACGATTTACAAGATCACTAATCTTGAGTGACGAGAGAGAGAGAGAGAGAGAGAGAGAGAGAGAGAGAGAGCAATATATGTTCCCTGGGTCAAGAGCAGGTATCGATCTTCCTTAATCAAACATGCATCAGCCTTTTACATCTTATATTAGTTTTGCATTCATCTTGATAACTTAGGGGAACTTAGGGGGGAAGATGGAGATGACATGGAGGCCATAGTAGACATGTAATATGATATCACGTCTCTTGTTCTGATACCATAAACGATTTACAAGATCACTAATCTTGAGTGACGAGAGAGAGAGAGAGAGAGAGAGAGAGAGAGAGAGAGAGAGAGAGAGAGCAATATACGTGGTTCACTCTTAGTGCCTACGTCCCTGGGTCAAGAGCAGGTATCGATCTTCCTTAATCAAACATGCATCAGCCTTTTACATCTTATATTAGTTTTGCATTCATCTTGATAACGTCCACCTTGGGATAAGGTAGGATCTTCAACATTAGGTAGGTTTCCATTTCTTCCTTGAGACTCATTTCCTCCTTGAGATAAGGTGAGATCTCCAACTTTAGGTAAGTCTCCAACATTATGGAGGTTTCTATCCTCACGCACTCCTTGGGATAAGGTGAGAATCCCAGCATTAGGTAAATCCACATTAGGCAGGTTTCCATCTTGTGTAGAGTTGTGATAAGGTAGAGATAGAGCTTCCACATTAGTAGGATACTTAATTTCCAGTGGAGTTGGACTGAGTTGTTAGATCTGGAGCTGGTGGTACCGATGATAATGCCATCTTTCGGCAGAAATCATAAGCCACGCAGCAATAATGTAATTTGGTGAGGCTTTGTTCTAAAAAATACGTTGATTCCTTTCGAGGCAAGTGTAGCGCAAGGCCAAATTAAGAACACCATGCCCCCCAAAATTGTATAAATCAATCAAATGTCATTGAAATTTTAAAAGTCTATGTAAACATGCATGAAAACGGATGTGAATGGCATTATTATCAACGCATGTACTTGCAAGGAAGCATATTTGAAATTTCAAAAACTCAACATATAGGTCACATCTGCAATACCGTGAAAATTGGATTTCACAAGTCTTTGTAATTGAAAATTGAAATTGCACCGCTTTCTCACGTTTCGTGAAACATGAGAAAGTGCAAGCTGTGATTGTGATTTTCACTTCAAAATGCTCCTCTCTTGAAACGAGAGTCTGTCACAAGACTCGCCTTGCAACCAACGGTTACCACTGGAACTTCCTTCTAAGGACCCTGGTTGCAGGTGAGATGACACTCGATAAAACCACCAAACTTTCACGCTGCATAGAAAACATGCCCTAAGTGTGATGGCTGCTCATCCACCTGTGAAAACATACCCAAAGCAAACGTGCCCAACCAAAGATGAATATCTGAACCTATGAATATATGTGCCCATACAAGCGTTCAAGGTTTTCAGTTTTAAGTTACAAACAAAGATTTTATTTATCAATATGAACTGAATTACACATGAAACTTTTACAACTTTGACGATATAACTACGGAGGGTTTGTTAGTGTGGAAAATTATAGTGCACTAAGAGACTTGCGTGCTGTTCTGTGTGGGTTTTGCTTTTTGGCATCAACCACGGTGTTGGTAGAACCTGTCTATGTAATCAGCAACTTTCTGGTCTATGTCAGGCTCACCTGCACCCCAGAAAACGGCATCTTCGTCGCTCACTCGGTCTCTGCGAGGAGGCGGTGCCTTAGACTTAGGAGCCTCATCACGACCATACTTGGCATTGCAACGCTTTGGCCCAGGGATCTTGAATATATTCAGCATGGACCAGATTGAAGATGATGAATTTCTCTCTCTAACTTGCCTCTTCTTTCCTGCCATTCTTTCTCTCTTTCACACACCAACTCTTTTTTTTTTTTTTGTAATACACTCACTAACTCTTTCACTCCTTAACAATGTAAGTTTCGACGCAATTTATAGTAGAGCTAGTGGCAATACGTAAAAACCAAACTAGATTCCCTAACCAACTAGATTGATCTGGACGGTCTAGAATTGCTTGATATGGCACCACTTGTGTGAGCCATTTGATCTATGGACCAAAATGGGTTTCCTTTCCCACTGGTCAAAGTTATAGAGCGAGTATTCCCTTTTTTCTCAACTTTCCTTACTATGGACTTTGATTCCTTATTTTACATGGAAATCGTTTGGTGCGTTTAAAAGGACGCAATTATTTGTAGAGAGTAAAAAAACTGATAAATCAAAAGCGGTCTCTGAAAAGAGAAACGTGTGAAGCTTCCCAAAGATTGCCAGACCGTTTTGTTTTTATTGCAAACACTTTTGACCAGGTTTTCATATCCATCAGATAGATCTTCAACCATACCTTGTACAATTATTTTTGCTCGTTAGACTAAACGCTAGTAATTGTCTCGCACTTTTTTTTTTTTTTATGTTCCATTTACACACATACACACAGAGAGAGAGAGAGAGAAGAAGAAGAAGATCAACATTACCACTCATGAAGATCAACAAAATGTTGAACCCATGGACGGAACAATATAGAAAACAAAACAAAAACATAGAAAAATAAAAAGCTAAAGAAAAAAAAAACTACAGACAGATAACAACAGACAACAAAGCCAAGCTCAACCAAGATCCGATGGATTAGAAGAACCACTGAGTGAACGTTGTTCAGAGGGAATGAGAGGTCTCTAAGATGCATACATAGAATCACATATACATCAACCAAGATTTTATGAACAAGATTATTAAGGACGATCGGAATTTAACGGAAAGTAGCATCATTGCATGCCATCCAAACAAACCATCAAGTAGTAAGCAACCACGTCTTCCAGATCAGTCTCCACCACTTGCATCATTTAATTCCAATAGAGCCCAGGAGCAGATCAAGCACAAAAGACTCCTCTTTGACAATTACGTCTGAAGATCTCCACGTCCTATTAAATAGGGCCACAAAGATTGGGCAGAACCAGAATAAATGAGAAGCAGTTTCTTCAGCAGCTTGACAAAGCACACATCAGCTAGGAAGTTGAAAGCCCAACTTCTTTAAATAACTATGCGTCTGAATCCTATCATGCAAAATTAACCAAGCCAAGACACGAGATCTTGGGGAAGGGCCCTGTTATCGTTGCAAAATTTTACTTTTGCAAGTCAAACTGACATTTGAAAAAGATTTTGAAAATAACTCGCCTCCATTTTAAAATGCGAATAAATTTTGTAGAATGAGACTCGCCTGTCTGTACGAGGTTCAACTGTTCCTGACTCCTTTACCAGAGGTAATTGAACCAAGGATCAAAAGTATGCTTAGCTTTGCTCAACTTGTCTAAACCGATGTTCTATTTCCTAAATGCACAAAGAATCAGGCATGTGCGATGAATTTTCTGAAAATGCAGTTTTAAAACATGATGTTTGCTTTGAATATTTGAAATACTTGGAAAACTCTTGAAAAATATAATACTTTGAAAATTGTGAATCATGATTGAGAGAGAGTTTTTGAAGAAAAAAACATCAATTTCTGAAGAAATACAAGTGTTTTGTGAAAATCGATTTCTGAGGAATTTCAAATAACTTTGGAAAAAACTTGATTTCTCTGAATTCAGACTTTGAAATTAAAGATATTATGACTTGAAAATCGTGGATTGAGTTTGGAAAATACTTGAAATACCATTTGAAGGCTCAGAGTTTTGAGAAAATCAATTTCTGAGTAAGACTTAGAAAGTTTTGAGAAAATCGATTTCTCTGAATTGGAATTGGAATTTGCAAATTGAATGAAATGAATGAATATGGATTTGAAAGACATTGTTTTGAAGAATTGAGAAAATCTTCTTATATTTTTGAGAAATGCAGTGCATTTTGAAGTTAGCCTAAGAGTGTAGGCTGAATGTGGCTAATATGAAGATCACAAATCTCGTCTCATTCGTATTCTGACTATGGCTATGAATATGAATTCTACCGAGTTTGTCAACTCCCTAAGAGCTTGTGTATCTGCCATTCGTGTAGACCAAGGTGGATTTGTAAGAATATGCATGAATTAGCATACATCAGATATTAAAATTTACAGAATTAAACTATATGCAATGCAGTCCTATCCTAAGCAAAGAATGTAAATCTTATTCCAAATATTACAACTTTGATATTACATTGAATTGAATAAATGAAAATAAAGAAAAGTCGTCTTCTTGAATATTCCTGCAAAACTAGAAAACAAGTTAACACAAAAATGTAGGTTCATCTTGATTTATCCAAAAATATTGAGAAATTATCGAATATTATCCAAATGTAAACCCAATTCATATTTCCCTGATATAAACATAAATGATGAAATTGAATTGGGAATATGAAAATGAGATTTGAAATTTTGAAATTGGGGTGAAAATAACCAAAATGCCCCTGATAGCAAGACTATGGCCTTGAAATCAGGGTTTTTCAGAAAAATATTTTGTAAAATGAGATTTTGAAATTCAAATGAAAATAAATCAAATACAAGATGATAGGATATGATTGAAAATAAGAAAATCCAAGTTAGGAATTTCTAAAATGAGGTCAAATCACCAAAATGCCCCAGGTAGCAAGACTATGGCCATAAAATAAGGGTTTTCAAAAATATTTTGGTAAAAACTTTGGATTTGGGGTTTGAATGAAATCAAATAAACATAAAATCATATGGGAAAACACCCTAACAAGATTAAAAACATACACAAACCCTAAAAACATGAACTTCTATAAAAAAAATCAAAAATATCATGAAAATCATGATTTTGTCAGTGTTTTGGGATCCTACGAGCACCCAGTTTTGCAATTTAACTCATCCAAGCATCAAATAAGATCCAAAATCAATAAAAATCGATATATGTGCTTCTTATAACCCTAAAATTAAATTGGAAATAAAAAAATCAAATTTTGACATAATTTTAATACGAAAATTGTATAAAACCCTAAAATATGCTATTTTTGCCTGCGCGCACATACCTATTTCAGTGTCAGACTTGGATCAGGGGTCAATCCATCATGGAAATTTATAAAATTTTACAGAGGTATAATAGACAAAAACACAAAGATTCTTTTTTTTTATAGATTGGAAAAACCATCTTTGGTTATGGAGATATTTTTCCGGCAATCTATACTTGATTTTAGCGAATATAAAACTTATCAAAGTAGATACTTCCAGTTGCAAATACAAGGAAAAATAGCAGACTTTATTAAACAATTATGAAATTTTGGCAGTGAATATCAGATAGACAAGTAAACAATTTCTTATTTTATGAATCGCTGATCGAATCTCCGGTTAGGGAGATACGATCAACACAAGTTGAATTAGGGTTTCAATAAGACATAACGAGTTCCAAAACGTTGATCTGACTCTCTGACAGAAAGAAAATAACAAGCAGTGACATAAAATTATGAAAAATTTACAATAAATAATATACTCTAATATGAAGCTACTGCAATTTACGGATCCCAAATCGGATCTCGGATGACAAAAATAATGCAACTACAAGTTATACTTGAATATGAATAACGATTTTAACCGACAGGAATCACGATTCGACTTTATATTTTTTTAACAGGGTTCTTGAATCCCAAAACCTCTGATTTTTTTATAGAGGCTCACTGACACATCCATGGACTGCATATAAAAAAATCAGAATTTTTAACAAATATTTAAATACAAAATAGCATGATTTCTACGGATCTAAAATCAAAACACATAAAAATCTAAGAAAACCTTAAAAAAAAACATGATTTAACAATGAAAAACAATAAAAAATACCTAAACAACAAAACCAAATTTAATTTAATGTTGAAACACATGAAATAAACATTACAATGACAAAAAATAAAAAAAAAATACAGGAAATCTATGATGGAAATTGATTTTACCTTTGAAAGAATGGATTTAGCCCATTCAACAGGTAAATCGCATCTTTCGTCGGTTAAGAACATAGAAAATGTACCTCTCATCGATTCTAATGAATTAGAATCCTTGAAAAACCCATCAATCTGAGTTAGATCACTTTCTTGGGTCGATTTTAGGGTTCTTGATCAAAATTCATAGTTGAATCCATGAACTCAAGAGACGCCCAAAATGAAATCCAAGGTAGAACATTAAAAAAATTAGTGAAAGCATGAAATAATATGATAGAAAATTACCTTGGATGCTTGTAGCAATGGGAAAGAAGCTGGGAGGAGAGAGAAGCTCCAAGAAACCCTTGAGAAAGGAATAAGGGTCGACCCCCCCTTGGGCTCTCTTAAATAGGAAATAATTAGGGTTAGTTAAAAAAGTTAATTAATCCCAAGTTTGCCCCATTTAAAAGTTATCCAAAACCATTACCCATGGAGAAAAAGAAGTATGTCACGGAGGCCGCTTAGAACTTTGACGAGCGAAGTGGCTCCCCAACACAGAAGAATCGCGGGAGTCAAGAGGCTTCCCAGTTGAATGGTGGTGAGGAACATTTGTTTGCCTTTGCTTCCAAAAAGAATGACGACGAGCAAGGAAAGAGGAACCACACCTATGGCAATCAAAGTGTTTCTGAAAATTCAGAGAGAAACATGTTGTGCACCACCAATCTCCTGGTCTAGCGCGACGCAATTGAGATCTCGTGCGAAGGGCGCAAAAAGAGCGTTGCCATGGAGGCGAGACTTGCTGCCAGCCCCGATCAACGACCCAACGCGGAAGCTTCTTCTCTTCACATCTTGGCATATATGATTCTTTGCTTATATCTTTGTCTATGTCATCATTTTCTGTTTCTGTACAAAAGGCTATTTTTGAATCTCTTACCTTTTTCTCAAAAACCTTCTTTGCGCTTTCAGGATTGCCGGAATCATGGCTCCTAAATCGCTCAAAAGGCTCGTTATCAATTCCAATTTTTCTCAAAATAAATCTAAGCCGACCCGAATCTGCAAGGCAAAGGCAGGGGCAGAAGTCAACAAAGTGACAGGGCAGATCAAAGAATTAGCAGAGTTTGACTCAGCAATTCAAGAATTGCCAGAATTTGCCAATATTCAGAAGCAGGATGAACCGTCGCCTTTGGTTCAAGATTCGACAGAGGATGTCAATATCAGTTCAGAAGATGACCCAAAAATCCTCAAAATTGGTTCTGGCTTAAGTTCAGGTGAGAAGGAAAGGCTTATCCATTTTCTCAAGCAGCATCAGGAAGTCTTCGCGTGGACTTATGAGGATATGCCAGGGTTTGATCCAAGGTTGGTCGAGCATCGTCTCATACTAAAGCCTGATGTCAAGCCAATCAAGAAGAAATTAAGAAAAATGGATCCCCGCGTGGCACAAGTTAAAGAAGGACTTGAGGAGTTGTTAAAGGCAGGATTCATCCGAACTATTGAATACCCGGACTGGTTGGCAAACATCGCAGCAGTTCCCAAGAAGAACGACAAAGTCCGAATTTGTATTGATTTCAGAGATCTCAACAAAGCAACCCCAAAGGATGATTATCTACTTCCCAACATCGATCTTTTGATCGACAGCACGGCAGGTCATGCCATGTTTTCCTTTATGGATGGATACTCAGGCTATAATCAGATCAAACTGGCCGCTCGTGACCAGTCAAAAACTTTTTTTACCATGCCTTGGGGTACCTTTTGCTACACAGTCATGTCGTTTGCACTAAAAAATGCTGGGGCAACCTATCAGAGAGCGATGGCAGTTATTTTCCATGACCAGATACACAAGAACATGGATGCCTATGTAGATGACATCCTGGTCAAATCGAAAGAAGGAGAGGATCATCTCGATGCTCTCGGCCAAGTTTTTGAAAGACTTATTCCCTACAAACTCAGAGTCAACCCGCAGAAATGTGTCTTCGGAGTAGAGTCAGGCAAACTGCTTAGTTTCATGATCAGCAAGAAAGACATAAAGGTGGATCCTTCCAAGGCAAAGGGAATCATTGATATGCCGCCTCCTACCAATCTCAGAGAGCTGCAAAGCCTTCAAGGTCGCATTCAGTCGATTCGACGCTTCATCTCTGTGAACACTCCAAATTTGTCAAAATGCTGTGAATATTTTCCTTTTTGCCCCTGGCCCCATTTTCTGAGAAAATCAAGTCAATTTCAAGTTAAATTCCTGTTATTCTTTGGATTTCCTGAAATAAACTTCATTTATATATATATGACTCGATTTCAGATTTGGATCCAATATCAGAATCGAAATCTGAGCCCCATTGTCCGATTTTCAAATTAAAATTAACCAAAAATAGTTTTTGAATGGCTCGAATAGTCCATCCGGCATCCGTTTGGATTCACTCCTCGATTCGAGGTTCAAAACTCAAAAATTTCTCAAAATTCTGAATCCAAATCCGCTTTCTGAAGATTTTTTTAGAGAATAGCCTTGAATTCTCAGAAAAACCTTCTTTTATAAAATATTTTTGAATTTTACAAAAATATGTCAAAATCCTTTATTTTCTCGTAAATTTTAGAGTCTTATTTCAAAAATAACAAAAGAATTAGAAGATACCAAGAAAACAAACAAAAAATTCAAAATACAAAGGAAAGTACAAAAACCTCTTTTAGAGAAAAGTTTTAGGACCTTGTTTTGAAAAGTCAGAGAATCCTCCTTTTTGAAAAATCACACAAAAAAAAATTGCAACTGTCTCATTTTCTCTCTCTGCCTCGTTTTCTCTTTCGGTCTCGGTTTCGCCCTCGGTCTCATTGTCTCACTCCCTGTCTCGGTTCTCTCTCTCTCTCGCAGCAGCATCCCCACCCCCCCTTTGGAAGCCTCCACTGGCTATCAACCTTTTTCCTCTCTTTCGTTCATCTCCAACGGCCCTGCTCATTTTCCCCTCTCAATGGTCTGATTCCCCGTTCGATGAGCATCCCTAAACGATCATCCTCACCATCGATCTACCATCTCCCGCTCTCTCTCGCACGTCCGATCCTCCTCCTTCTGGAGAGTTCCCTTCTCCAGCCACCCTCGATCACCAACGACCTGGGCCTCCTTCCCCTCTCCCGCCCTTCGATTGATGGCCACCCTCCCTCATCCCGTTCATCGCCAACGGTCTGTTCCTCTTCCAGATCCTTCTGCTCCCTCTTTAAAAGGGAGCACGCAAGGGAAGCCAGGATGGACACCCGCAATCCCTTTGCAACCTTCTTCTTCATCTCCTTCCTATCATCTTCTTTTTCTGGTCCTCCCCATCGGCTGAAGGAATAATCAACCGTAAGAAATCAATCGCATTCAGCATCGAGTCTCCATCTGAGGCATCCATTATATCGGCGATTCATCCATCCACCTGACGATTTGATCACACTCCTCCACACCGGCTACCGCCTCTTCTGCAGAAATAGAAGGTCTCCATTGCAGAAGGAAGAGAAACCCCTCTTTCCTTCTTCAGAACTTCGATAGAACCCCGGTAAGCAATCCTTCAAGCTCCATTTTGATTTCTTCTTCTTGGATCCTCTGAGGTCCTCCCGTCTTCCCCCATTAAGGCACTCTCGAAGGTGTTAGGTTGTTTATGACAATCTCAATCCTTCTCCCATGCAACAACAACGGAACAGTCGTTCCGACATTTTTTTTTCTTTCCTTCTTTTGTTGATTTCTTATTTAATTCCTAATGTGTTATTCAAATGTATCCATTCATCATGTTTTCTATTCTGCAAATTTATGCCTCTCAATTCAGCATCGTCACTTTTTACTCTATTTTGATATACTCTGCATCGGTCATAAGGTCGTCCATACAACATCATATTGCATTCTTCAGTATCGATTTTGCTTGAACTAATATCATACAACATTTGCATTTTAATTAAATTCAACTGGAAGGCGACTGAACATCAATGTTTCATAAACCTCTGTATTTACCACGAAATGCTCAGCTCAGCTGATCCAGAAGTGGGTTCACATTTGATCCATCATGAAAACTCACATCTGGCTTCGATGTTTCATCTAGAATTAATTTCATTGTGAAATCATTATCCATGTTAATCCGTTATGAGGATCTGTATTTGACCCATCACAGAATAATTTTTGCTCCATTTAAAATCCCAATTGGCATATGATTTATCATGACCCCCCCCCCCTTTTTTTTCTTTCTTTTTTTTTTCTTTCTTTCTTTTTTTTTCTTTTTTTTCTTTTCTTTCTTTCTGTTTTTTCTTTTCTTTTCATCTCTTGTTCCTGGTTCTTTTTAAATCCTCCTATCCCTGTCCCCATGAAAGCATCAGTGGTGATGTTGGTTTACGTGTGGTAAACCAATCCATTTTAATGCCACATTAACAGAATGTTCTCATCCCTGCAATCTTGGTGATTTTGTCTTCTTCTTCTTACAGAATTTTAGTGATTCTCTCGTTATCATCTCGTGGGATATGACTTTAATTAGCATTAGGTTCCTTTTTGTCATTGACATCGTCTGTGTGTTCCAGCTGAAGCATTTCATGCATTTTTTTTCTTTTAGATTTAATGATTTGCAAATTTACTTGTTTTTCCTCTGTTGCTTTCCCTATTACAATCTACATTTTCACGATATATTATCTTTGTTTCTTCCTCAATATTGTAATTGATTTCATTGCCTTTATTTCCTGGAATTTTTTTATTATTATTATACAGTAAAATCTGCTCTTGTTTCTAGTATAGTATAGCGTCATATATTGTGATCGATCTTTGTCCCAGGCTTGATCTTTCCCTTCCCTGTTCATTTTTTTAATTATTATTTAGGTGGTTTGTAGGGGACTTTTTGTTTTGGATCATATTCGATCTATCGTTGATTATGTTCCTCTCTTGGCCATTGTGTTGTGTCCATTTTTATCCCTCTTTATTATTATGTTTGATCGTTCTTCATGCTTGAAGATCTTCCAGTTCAATCTCCTATGTCCATTTAAGTTCTAATGTGCATTTAATCCTCTGCATCATCCATTTCACTCACCATGACTCCACAAACACCCGCAATGTTAGTTTGTCTATTCCTTTCATGTAATGGATATATCATCTTATACCTGTTGTAGTCAGTCATGTCATTTGATTTTAGGCAAACATGGAGTTCAGATGAAGGAAATAATCAGCCCTCCTTACAATTAAAAGAAAAGAGAGGAACTACATCACTATAACATGAACTTCCATTGCTTAAACTTGATGCTTTCCAGAGAAATTCTGGGAAATCTGGTATTCTTGTAGACATTTTGGGAAACTGTTATGTCCTAACAAAAGAAGAATAGGTTGTCCCATGGCTTTGGCCGATCATTTGTCATAAATTTTTTCTTTCTTTTTCTTTCTTGGAATGCAACTCTCAGATGATATCATGCATGATGAGTTTGAAATTCCACTAGAGGGAGGGTGAATAGTGAAATACGATGCAAAATGATAAAATAAAAAATAAGGCAATAAGGCACAACACAATAAACACAGGATTTATACTGGTTCGGTCAAAACCCTGACCTACATCCAGTCCCCAAGCAAACCACTTGAGCTTTCCACTATAACATCCGAGTCACCGGATAAATAGTACAACACCCTCTTCCTCAGAGGTCTTCTTCTCTCAATAGAGAAGGGGCACACCCTCTTCCACAGAGGTCTTCTTCTCTCAACAGAGAAGGACAACACCCTCTTACACAGAGGTCTTCTTCTCTCAACAGAGAAGGGCAACACCCTCTTTCTCAGAGGTCTACTTCTTTCAACAAAGAAGGAATACAGTGAATAACAGAAAGTTACAATACTTCCTATAGAACCTTCAGAATGATATGAATGCACGAATGAAGGATTCTTAGAATATTCTGTTCTTTTCACTCAGAAGATACTCTTTGTCAAAGAGTTATTCTTGACTTTTTCTCTTTCTTTTCTCTTTCTTTTTCTAGGCTCTCTTTCAAATATCGAATAGGAATTTTTCTCGTTGTAAGCTCACATATCCATTCCTTTCGTTGTTTTGAATAGTTCATTTGAGTGTGTTTATATAGCTTAAAAAATAGTCATTGGCTTTTTGAAATCATAGCCTTTTTGAGATGTGAAATGTCATGTCATTTCAAAAACATCTTTAGAGAAATTCGAGAAAGTCTTCTTTCCATAAAAGTAAAATATAGGGTACACTAGTCGTTGTAATATTTTAGGTAATATATATTTTATGTAAAAAGTCTATTTCTTACAATAGTACATTGAACGTTGGATTGTAGGTTGTCATGTAGTTTTGTCTTTATTCTTATTAATGATTTGTGGTACATAAGTACTTCTTTACTTAAAATGAGTGTAAGTACAATAAATGCTTTGAGATATTTATTTGTACATAGTCATGTCAAGAGTTTTCTTTATGTTGTGTTTTTCAAAGTCTACAGAGAGAATGAAGACTACAAGTAAGTCGACATTCTTGAGAAGGATATTAACAAGGATTTCTTTACAGGAGGTATTTAATGCTATACAAAGAGAATGATGACTTCAAGTAAGTCGACATTCTATGGGATTGTAAAAAGGTAACTAGAGTCTTTTCAAAACATATTATATTTGTTTTCTTTGTGTAGCCGATTTCATGTTTTGTCTTTTTCCTATATTTGAAATCATTTCTTTAAAGAAGGTAACTAGAGTCTTTTCAAAATATATTATATTTGTTTTCTTTGTGTAGCCGATTTCATGTTTTGTCTTTTTCCTATATTTGAAATCATTTCTTTAAAGAAGGTGACTAGAGTCTTTTCAAAATATATTATATTTGTTTTCTTTGTGTAGCCGATTTCATGTTTTGTCTTTTTCCTACTTTTAAAATCATTACTTTTCAAGTTGTCTTGTATATGATATAAGGTACAATTATTACATTTTGAAATCATGTCAAAATACCTTTTTCATAAAGGGTTGTAAGAAGGTACAATTATTTGTTTTCAAAAAGGAGCTTTTTGAAACTATCGTATACTTTTATGAAATAGCTTTTATGAGTGAGTATGTAATATGCAATATGCATGCTTCTAGAGGTTCTGTTACATATGACTCTAAAGAAGAAAAAATCTTCAACTTGAGGTAGCCGATCTCTTTAGATGGTCTTTAGGAGTGCATGGCTCAACAAGCTTTTTCTTCAAGGAGTATGATTGCATCATAGTGAAATTCCACTAGAGGGGGGGTGAATAGTGAAATATGATTATGATCGATAAAATAAAATAATTAAGCAAGAAGGCACAACACATAAAACACAGAAGTTATACTGGTTCGGTCAATATCCAGACCTACATCCAGTCCCCAAGCAAACCACTTGAGATTCCACTATAACATCCGAGTTACCGGATAAATAGTACAACACCCTCTTCCCAAGAGGTCTTCTTCTCTCAACAGAGAAGGGCAACACCCTCTTTCACAGAGGTCTACTTCTTTAAACAAAGAAGGAATACAGTGAATAACAGAGTTACAAGACTTCCTATAGAACCTTCAGAATGATATGAATGCACGAATGAAGGATTCTAAGAATGTTCTGTTTGTCACTCAGAGGATACTCTTTGTCAAAGAGCTGGACTTGACTTTTTCTCTTTTCTTCCTTTTTCCTTTTTTTTTTCTTTCTTTTTCAAGGCTCTCTTTTCAAATCATGAATAAATTTTTTTCTCTTTGTAAGCTCACACGTCTATTTCATTCCATGTTTGAATAGTTTATTTGAGTGTGTTTATATAGCCTTTAAAAAGTAGTCGTTACATTTTGGAATTGTAACTTTTTGAAATGTGAAATGTTATGTCATTTCAAAAATATCTTTTAGAGAAGATCGAGAATGCCTTTTTCCATAAGAGTAAAATAGAGGGTACACTAGTCGTTGTATTGTTTTAGGTAATACATATTTTATGTAAAAAGTCTATTTCTTACAATAGTACATTGAACGTTGGGTTGTAGTTTTGTCTTTATTCTAATTAATGATTTGAGGTACATTAGTACTTCTTTGCTTTAAATGAGTGTAAGTACTATGAGTGTTTTGAGATATTTATTTGTACATAGTCATGTCAAGTGTTTTCTTTATGTTGTGTTTTTCAAAGTCTCCAGAGAGAATAAGGACTAAAAGAAGGTCGACATTCTTTGAGAAGGATATTTAACAAGGATTTGTTACAGAAGGCATTTAATGCTTTGTAGAGAGAATGATGACTTCAAGTAAGTCGACATTCTATGGTTATGAAAAAAGGTAACTAGAGTCCTTTTAAAAACATATTTTATTTGTTTTTCTTATGTGTAGCCGATTTATGTTTTTGTCTTCTTCTTGTATTAAGAAACATTTCATTAAAGAAGATAACTAAAGTCTTTTCAAAAACATATTTTATTTGTTTTTCTTATGTAGTCGATTTTATGTTTTTGTCTTCTTCTTATAAAAATATTTCTTTAAAGTGGGAAATTAGAGTCTTTTCAAAAACATATTTTATTTGTTTTCTCCATGTAGTCGATGTTATGTTTTTGTCTTTTTCCTACATTTCTTTTTTCATGTTGTCTTGTATATAGTGTAAGGTACAATGACAAAATGTCTTTTTCATAAAAGGTTGTAAGAAGGTACAATTATTATATGACAAAATATCTTTTTCATAAAAGGTTGTAAGAAGGTACACTTATTGGTTTTCAAAAAAGGAGCTTTTTGAAACTATCGTATACTTTTATGATATAGTTTTTATGAATGAGTATGTAATATGCAATATGCAAGTTCCTGAAGGTTCTGTTACATATGACTCTAAAGAAGAAAAAAATCTTCATCTTGAGGTAGCCGATTTCTTCATTTGAACTTTAGGAAAGCATGGCTCATCAAGCTTTTTCTTCAAGGAGTATGATTGCACCATAGTTGTACTTGAACAGGAAGTCTCCATCCTTATTGGGTGAGATATCCTTGCATCAAATACTCGTTAGATTTAAGGCAAAACATATTCAGTCATAATATAACATTATTTCAAGAGAACATATTATCATATCATATAAAATCAAATGAGACAGTGTATCATATTATGTGACATCAAAACCGAGTTTCTCAACATTCTCCCCCTTTTTGATGATGACAAAATATGCTCCCCCTGTCAAAAAGACATTATGCATAGAAATAATAATATGATAAAAAAAAGTGAAATAATGTTTAAAGAGAGAATATTTCTCCAATAATGGAGACAGGTTTTCTCCCTCTTTGTCATGGACAAAAAGGAGGGATCAGAGTAAAAAAAATATTACAGACCAAATATAAAAGTAATTTAAAAGTTATTACAGACCAAATATATAAAAAATAAGTCTATCTCAAAGGTGGAGAAGGAGTATTAGTCAGAGTCAGTGGTATTGAGCTTGCGGCGGCGGCGACGTGAATCTTGGCCCATTGTCAAGGAGTCAAAGGCCTGTTGAAGGGAGGCTTGATTCCTGAGAAGTAGAGCCTGTGTGTTTTGGATGTCGACGAGGGTAGCGAAGATGTCGGGGTCAGAGCTTGCTGGGGGATCAGCTTCACTGGTGCTTTCATCGTCAGAGTAATCTCGAGGGAACCCTTCCTCAGGGAGGTATGAGTCATCGAATGCATGATCAGACCGGTGAATGATGTCTTGGTGAAGAGGCACCTGGAAGTGCTGAAGGATATGGGTGATGAAGTACCCGAAAGGAAGAGAGTGCAAGGTCCGAAAATTGATCATGTTATTGAAAATGATACTGGACCAGTTGATGGGAAAGTTGCAGAAGATTGCATATAGGAGAAGGGAGATTTCGTTTGCCACGAAACCCTTGGAAGGAAGCTTTGGAAAGACGTTGGATGAGAGGATGTGTGAGAGTATTAGAGCATGAGGTTTCAGATTGCTCGTATGCCATGGGAAATGGGTGCAGCGAGTGGAGAGAAGGACTTTCTTAAACACAGTTCGATCTATTGGAACTATGTTAGGAAGCTCAATGCCATAGGAGGAAAGGTTGAGTATGCAGCCTAGTTGAGAGATATTGAAGGAGATGAGCTTTCCATGTACCATGGATGTAATGGTGGTGTGGTCACGGTCTACAGAGAGGTTGGTATAGAAAATTTTGATGAGATGAGGATAGTAGGTCATGGAGTTAGTCATTCCTAAGATGGGAATAAAATCTTGAAGAGAGGTATGGAGGTCAAGGGATGTGAAGGCGTCGAAGTTTACTAGTTTGCCAGTTTGAATTGGCAAGGTGCTAATGTACTGAAAGTGGTGAATAAGGTTTGGGTACCTTAGATCTGCGGAGGTGATCACATTGGTGGAGGAGGAAGCCATTATCGAATGCCTTGAAAATAAATCACTAGGAGAGAAAGGAGCTAGAACCGAGAGAAAGTTTGTATAAGGATAGAAAAGTTCGAATGGAATGGTAAGAGATGAACCAATTGATTAAATAGAAGGAAGAAAATAATTGTTGATATGAAATGAATGACATTGGAAGTGAGTAATTTTTAGATTTTAGTCGAATAAGGAAATCCGTGAGTAGTAAGTTAGGAGACTTGTGAATGACGAATCAAATCAATGTTTGAGGATAGTGTATTATATTAGATTGAGGAGGACATAGTTATTGAAATATATAGATTTTACTATGGATGAGTTTATCGACTAGTGAGGGAAGCCATTAATAGAGTATGGGGTGTCATGTTGAATAAAAAAAATGATTGATCTTGAAAATAATGGCCTAATAAAACAAACAATTTTTTACTCTATGTGGAGGGATTCTAAATACGTGAATAAAAAGATGATATGGATATGTAGAGAGGAGAGAAAGGTGATAAAGGACAACATTTACTTGATTAAGATATGACATAAAGTAGAGGTAGAATAAATAAAGGTTTGCTTGGAGGCAAGACTTTAAAGGTTCTCGATTTTAGAGAGATATACAATAAGAGAGAGATAAGGTCACGGATGGAAAGAAAGGTCATAGGGTGTTTGAAAGATATGACATTTTAAAGAAAAGAGTGCCAAAAAAAAGTTTCATGATTAATATTTGTAATTTTTATGAGTATACGTGGATATGAGAAGGACACATTTTGACTTTGACTAGTGGTAAGAGAGATGATGAGACAAAAAGGAGAAAGAGTTAAATATATAAGAATTGAAATAAGAATAGACATGGAGGGGTTGGATTCAAAAATGTATAATAGAATGTATTCGAGAGATGAAATGAGGAGACAAAGAATTATTTATGAATGAAGAGTAATAAATGTGAGTTGTCATAGAGAGAAGTGAGATGACATATATGGATTTTTGTGAAGGATAAAGAAGTAATAAAAAGGTTGATGAAAGACATAAAGTTATGAATGATATGATTTATTTAAAGAAACTCGACAAGGTAAAGTTTTAAACAAGAGTTGACAAGAATGGAGGCTTAATTTGTATACGAAAGATATGATAATAGATAGTTTGTTGGGCTATGATATAATAGATGATATAGTAAAAAAAAATTTACGTGTGAATATAGCAACTAGATCTTTTAAAGAAATCAACTAGTCATTCGGTTTTAACTAATGAAGAGGATGAGTTCTCATAAACTAAGTAGAGAGGTGAAACAATTTATCGTAAGACAAGTTTTCATAAAGGACAAAAAATAATAAAGGAATTGAGTGATGTGAACATTGTTATGATAGCTTTTAATATAATTAGTTTTTATGGATATGAGAGAAAGGAGATAGGACAAGGAGTTATAATGGATGTGTACTTGAAAGATGACAAGTTGAAAGACATAAAGAATGTGTCTTATAAGAATACGTGAATATGAAACTTAGTTTGACTAACTAAAAAGTGATAAGAAGGAAAGCAATTTAAAATAAGATTTAAACAAGACTTATAAGAAGTATTATAATAAGTGTGATTAATTTATAAGTCACTTAGTTTGCATATTCCTAGTTCTCTTCTAATTCGTGTGAAGTCTTCATGCTTTAATGGTTTAGTGAATATGTCTGCTAACTGTTGATTAGTGGGTATGAATTCTAGTTTAATTATGTTGTTTAAGACTTGTTCTCTTAAGAAGTGGTGTCTTATTTGAATGTGCTTAGTTCGTGAGTGTAAAATAGGATTCTTGGATAGGTTTATAGCACTCGTATTATCACAGAAAATAGTTGTATTTTCAAAATTTAAACCAAAATCTTTTAAAGTTTGTTTCATCCAGATGACTTGAGTACAAGCTAGGCTAGCGGCAATGTATTCGGCTTCAGTAGTTGATAATGATACACAGTTTTGTTTCTTACTGAACCATGATACTAGTGAGTGCCCTAGCATGTGACATGTTCCACTTGTGCTTTTTCTGTCAGATTTACTTCCAGCAAAGTCAGCATCGCTGTATGAGATTAGATCAAATGTAGAGGATTTTGAATAGAATAATCCAAAATCAACTGTGTCTTTTAAATATCTCATTATTCTTTTTAGAGCTTTAAGATGTGATTCTTTTGGATTTGACTGAAATCTAGCACACAAGTAAACACTAAACATTATATCTGGACGGCTAGCAGTTAAATAAAGAAGTGATCGTATCATACCTCGGTATACCTTTGTATCAACAGACTTACCATCTTCATCTTTGTCCAACACAGTAGTAGTGCTCATAGGAGTAGATTTTGAAGCACTTGAGTTCATGTTGAACCTCTTCAGAAGTTCACGAGCATACTTAGATTGGTTGATGAAAACTCCATCCTTGGTTTGCTTAATATGCAGTCCAAGAAAGTAGGTGAGTTCTCCCATCATACTCATTTTGAATTCCTTCTGCATGGACTTAGAAAAATCTTCACAGAGAGTGCTGTTAGAAGATCCAAAGATGATGTCGTCGACATAAATTTGAACAATTAGGGTATGATTATTCACTACTTTGACAAATAGTGTTGAATTTGCTTTGCCAACAGAAAAACCAGTTTTTTAATAAAAAGGTTTTAAGTCTTTCGTACCAAGCACGAGGTGCTTGTTTTAAACCATACAAAGCACGTTTGAGTTTAAAAACATGATCTGGGTATTGTTCATTTTCAAATCCTGGAGGTTGTTTTACATAGACTTCTTCATTTATAAAACCATTTAAGAAAGCACTTTTAACATCCATTTGAAATAATTTGAAGTCCATATAGCTTGCATATGCTAAGAGCATTCTAATAGATTCAAGTCTAGCAACAGGAGCAAATGTTTCATCAAAGTCAATACCTTCCTCCTGGTTGTATCCTTGAGCTACTAGTCTGGCCTTGTTTCTTATAACATTACCTGTTTCGTCTAGCTTGTTTCTGAAGATCCATCTTGTCCCAATGATTGGATGATCCTTTGGTCTAGGTACAAGATCCCAAACGTCATTTCTTTGGAATTGATTCAGTTCTTCAGTCATGGCTAGCATCCAGAACTCATCAATGATGGCTTCATCAATCTTCTTTGGTTCAAGTTGAGAAATGAATGCCATGTTTGCAATCCGTTCTAGCTGAGCTCAAGTTTGAACCCCCTTTGTTAGTTCTCCCAAAATCTGCTTTTGAGGATGATCTTTGATATCGACAAAGGTTCTTTGGTGATAATCTTCATTAGACTTAGCTGTGTTATCTAAAAATAAATCTGCACTTTCAACATCATCATCGTTAGTTTGCTTATGAACAGATTGATCAATAGATTCACAAAAACTAACATGCATAGATTCTTCAATGACTCTTATTGAAAACTCTGTATGCTTTACTATGACTTGAATATCCTAAGAATATGCCTTCAACAGATTTAGCATCAAACTTATCCAGGCTATCTTTTGTGTTTAGGATAAAGCATTTACATCCAAAGACTTTGAAATAGTCTATTCTTGGAGTTCTGTCATAGAATAGTTCATAGGGAGTTTTATTTAATAAGGGTCTAATGAGAACTCTATTTGTTATGTAGCATGCAGTATTAACAGCTTCTGCCCAAAAAGATTTTGCAAGATTATTGTGTTGGAGCATAGTCCTGGCAGATTCTTGAAGGGTTCTATTCTTTCTTTCTACTACACCATTTTGAGGTGCAGCTCTAGGAAAGACAAAGTTATGAGAAATACCATGCAAGTTACAAAAATTTTCGAAGAGTTCATTTTCAAATTCTCCTCCATGGTCACTACGGATTTTAACAATAGAACACGATTTTTCGTTTTGTAATTTAGTACATAAGATTTCAAACTGACAAAACGTGTCACTTTTGTTTTTCAAAAATATTACCCAAGTAAACCTTGAGTAATCATCTACAATGACAAAAGCATATCTATTATGATTAAGGCTAGCTACCCTAGAAGGACCAAAAAGGTCCAGATGGAGAAGCTCTAATGGTCTTTTACTTGAAATGACATTTTTTGATTTGAAAGAAGATTTTGACAATTTTCCTAATTGACATGCATCACAAAAATAATCCTTTTTAAAAGATATGTTGGGTAACCCACGTACTAACTTATTTTTAGCTAGTTTAGAAATGTATTTAGAATTGACATGGCCCATTCTCATGTGCCATAGATGTTGAGTGTCATTATTAGCTATGAGGCAATGTTCTGTGATGTTTTCTAGGTACAGTTCATATATATTATTCTTTCTTATACCTTTTAAGATGATGTTTTCATTGGTGTCAGCTATGAGGCATGCATCATGATTAAAGCTAACATTATAACCTGTGTCACACATTTGACTGATACTTAGTAGGTTATGTTTTAAGCCTTTAACAAGGAGAACGTCTTTGATAAGAGGTTTGTCTATGTTACCAATATTTCCAATACCAATTATCAAACCTTTGTTGTTGTCTCCAAAGGTGACGGTTCCTCCTTCTTTATGATGAAGAACATCAAAAAGGTCTGGATGTCCTGTCATGTGCTTTGAACATCCACTATCTAGTATCCATCTGTTCTTCTTCTTTGGAGCCTGCAAAACATCAAGTAAATCTCATTTTTGGTACCCAATCGAGTCCTTTTTTGTTAGACTTTGGAACCCATATCCATTTGAATTTGGGTTTGTCTATCTCTTTAGAGGAGTTAAAAAGATTATCATTATAATACTCCTTATTTGGTTGAGATGAACTTTTCACAAACGTGGTCTTTTGATTTATACAAGAAGGTTTTTTGAAATGAGAATAGCCAATACCATTCTTGTAAAAGGAGACCTTCTGAGAGGATAAGAGTTTATCCAAGTTCTCTTTACCTTTAGTAAACTTGAAAACCGTTTTCATGAGGTTCTCAGTTTTACTTTTTAGCTCTGAAATTTCTACTTGCATATCTTTAGTTTTGGAGCTAGTAGAATAAATTTCAGACATAAGCAAAAGATTTTTCTTTTTCAACTCAGAATTTTCACTGCTGAGTTTTTCATTCTCTTGAGAAAGCTTTAAATTTTCAGATTTTAAAACTTTATTTTTGAAACTTAATTTTCTAGATTCTTCAAATAGTTCTTGAAAAGCATCTAGAAGTTCTTCAAAGGAAAAATCAGAGATTTCACTTACCGAACTTTCGTTTGCCATGAAGCACATATTTGCAGTTTCGGCTTCATCATCACTTGACTCTTCACTAGTGGATGGTTCTGAATCATCCCATTGAGCATGCAGAGCCTTTTTCTTGAAGAACCTCTTCTTCGGTTCCTTAGTTCTGGACTTTCTTTTGAGAAAGGGACAATCACGTTTTAAGTGGCCTGGCTTATTACACTGAAAGCACATGGGATCTTCTTTAAGATCTTTTCTTTCCTTGTGCCTGTTTGGAAGCCGGTTCCTTCTCATGAAGCGCTGGAATTTTCTGGTAAGTAGCGCAATTTCTGATTCTTTATCTGAGTCTTCATTCTCAGATAAGGCTGGGAAAGCTAGAGTTTTCTTTACTGGTTGTTCTTCTTCCCTTCTTTCTTTCATGTGGACTTCATAGGCCATAAGATTGCCTATTAAGTCATCCAATGTAAGTTTAGATAAATCTTGAGCTTCTTCACTAGCAGTAGTCTTTTTCTCCCAATCAGTTGTGAGAGATCTCAAGATTTCTTCACCTTTTCAGTCTGGGAGTATGTTACACCCAGAGATTTCAGATCATTGGTGATGTTGGTGAATCTGGTAAACATCTCTGTGATGGGTTCATCTTTGTTCATTTTGAACAACTCATATTTTCTAACAAGAGATGATATTTTGGCTTCTTTTACTTTGTTGGTTCCTTCATGAATAACCTCCAAAGAATGCCAAATTTCATATGCAGATTCACATATAGATATTCTGTTGAATTCATTCTGATCAATGGCACAATATAAGGCATTCATAGCCTTTGCATTTAGGTTTTCCATTTTCTTTTCTTCATCAGACCATAAGATATAGTCTGCGGATGGAGATGTGTATGGATGCTCAACAATTTTCCATACAGCAAAGTCTATGGATTTGAGAAAGATAGCCATTCTGCACTTCCAATATCCATAGTTGGAGCCATTGAAGAAAGGAGGACGAGATGCGTGTTGACCTTCAATATCACGAGCATAAGAGGTAGATGCCATTTGTGCTGGAAGACTTGTTACGTCGAAACCAACAAACCTGCTCTGATACCAAATGAAATTCCACTAGAGGGGGGGTGAATAGTGAAATATGATTATGATCGATAAAATAAAATAATTAAGCAAGAAGGCACAACACATAAAACACAGAAGTTATACTGGTTCGGTCAATATCCAGACCTACATCCAGTCCTCAAGCAAACCACTTGAGATTCCACTATAACATCCGAGTTACCGGATAAATAGTACAACACCCTCTTCCCAAGAGGTCTTCTTCTCTCAACAGAGAAGGGGCACACCCTCTTCTCAAGAGGTCTTCTTCTCTCAACAGAGAAGGGCAACACCCTCTTTCACAGAGGTCTACTTCTTTAAACAAAGAAGGAATACAGTGAATAACAGAGTTACAAGACTTCCTATAGAACCTTCAGAATGATATGAATGCACGAATGAAAGATTCTAAGAATGTTCTGTTTGTCACTCAAAGGATACTCTTTGTCAAAGAGCTGGACTTGACTTTTTCTCTTTTCTTCCTTTTTCCTTTTTTTTTTCTTTCTTGTTCAAGGCTCTCTTTTCAAATCATGAATAAAAAATTTTCTCTTTGTAAGCTCACACGTCTATTTCATTCCATGTTTGAATAGTTTATTTGAGTGTGTTTATATAGCCTTTAAAAAGTAGTCGTTACATTTTGGAATTGTAACTTTTTGAAATGTGAAATGTTATGTCATTTCAAAAATATCTTTTAGAGAAGATCGAGAATGCCTTTTTCCATAAGAGTAAAATAGAGGGTACACTAGTCGTTGTATTGTTTTAGGTAATACATATTTTATGTAAAAAGTCTATTTCTTACAATAGTACATTGAACGTTGGGTTGTAGTTTTGTCTTTATTCTAATTAATGATTTGAGGTACATTAGTACTTCTTTGCTTTAAATGAGTGTAAGTACTATGAGTGTTTTGAGATATTTATTTGTACATAGTCATGTCAAGTGTTTTCTTTATGTTGTGTTTTTCAAAGTCTCCAGAGAGAATAAGGACTAAAAGAAGGTCGACATTCTTTGAGAAGGATATTTAACAAGGATTTGTTACAGAAGGCATTTAATGCTTTGTAGAGAGAATGATGACTTCAAGTAAGTCGACATTCTATAGTTATGAAAAAAGGTAACTAGAGTCCTTTTAAAAACATATTTTATTTGTTTTTCTTATGTGTAGCCGATTTATGTTTTTGTCTTCTTCTTGTATTAAGAAACATTTCATTAAAGACGATAACTAAAGACTTTTCAAAAACATATTTTATTTGTTTTTCTTATGTAGTCGATTTTATATTTTTGTCTTCTTCTTATAAAAATATTTCTTTAAAGTGGGAAATTAGAGTCTTTTCAAAAACATATTTTATTTGTTTTCTCCATGTAGTCGATGTTATATTTTTGTCTTTTTCCTACATTCCTTTTTTCATGTTGTCTTGTATATAGTGTAAGGTACAATGACAAAATGTCTTTTTCATAAAAGGTTGTAAGAAGGTACAATTATTATATGACAAAATATCTTTTTCATAAAAGGTTGTAAGAAGGTACACTTATTGGTTTTCAAAAAAGGAGCTTTTTGAAACTATCGTATACTTTTATGATATAGTTTTTATGAATGAGTATGTAATATGCAATATGCAAGTTCCTGAAGGTTCTGTTACATATGACTCTAAAGAAGAAAAAAATCTTCATCTTGAGGTAGCCGATTTCTTCATTTGAACTTTAGGAAAGCATGGCTCATCAAGCTTTTTCTTCAAGGAGTATGATTGCACCATAGTTGTACTTGAACAGAAAGTCTCCATCCTTATTGGGTGAGATATCCTTGTATCAAATACTCGTTAGATTTAAGGCAAAACATATTCAGTCATAATATAACATTATTTCAAGAGAACATATTATCATATCATATAAAATCAAATGAGACAGTGTATCATATTATGTGACATCAAAACCGAGTTTCTCAACATTCTCCCCCTTTTTGATGATGACAAAATATGCTCCCCCTGTCAAAAAGACATTATGCATAGAAATAATAATATGATAAAAAAAAGTGAAGTAATGTTTAAAGAGAGAATATTTCTCCAATAATGGAGACAGGTTTTCTCCCCCTTTGTCATGGACAAAAAGGAGGGATCAGAGTAAAAAAAATATTACAGACCAAATATAAAAGTAATTTAAAAGTTATTACAGACCAAATATATAAAAAATAAGTCTATCTCAAAGGTGGAGAAGGAGTATTAGTTAGAGTCAGTGGTATTGAGCTTGCGGCGGCGACGACGTGAATCTTGGCCCATTGTCAAGGAGTCAAAGGCCTGTTGAAGGGAGGCTTGATTCCTGAGAAGTAGAGCCTGTGTGTTTTGGATGTCGACGAGGGTAGCGAAGATGTCGGGGTCAGAGCTTGCTGGGGGATCAGCTTCACTGGTGCTTTCATCGTCAGAGTAATCTCGGAGGGACCCTTCCTCAGGGAGGTATGAGTCATCGAATGCATGATCAGACCGGTGAATGATGTCTTGGTGAAGAGGCACCTGGAAGTGCTGAAGGATATGGGTGATGAAGTACCCGAAAGGAAGAGAGTGCAAGGTCCGAAAATTGATCATGTTATTGAAAATGATACTGGACCAGTTGATGGGAAAGTTGCAGAAGATTGCATATAGGAGAAGGGAGATTTCGTTTGCCACGAAACCCTTGGAAGGAAGCTTTGGAAAGACGTTGGATGAGAGGATGTGTGAGAGTATTAGAGCATGAGGTTTCAGATTGCTCGTATGCCATGGGAAATGGGTGCAGCGAGTGGAGAGAAGGACTTTCTTAAACACAGTTCGATCTATTGGAACTATGTTAGGAAGCTCAATGCCATAGGAGGAAAGGTTGAGTATGCAGCCTAGTTGAGAGATATTGAAGGAGATGAGCTTTCCATGTACCATGGATGTAATGGTGGTGTGGTCACGGTCTACAGAGAGGTTGGTATAGAAAATTTTGATGAGATGAGGATAGTAGGTCATGGAGTTAGTCATTCCTAAGATGGGAACAAAATCTTGAAGAGAGGTATGGAGGTCAAGGGATGTGAAGGCGTCGAAGTTTACTAGTTTGCCAGTTTGAATTGGCAAGGTGCTAATGTACTGAAAGTGGTGAATAAGGTTTGGGTACCTTAGATCTGCGGAGGTGATCACATTGGTGGAGGAGGAAGCCATTATCGAATGCCTTGAAAATAAATCACTAGGAGAGAAAGGAGCTAGAACCGAGAGAAAGTTTGTATAAGGATAGAAAAGTTCGAATGGAATGGTAAGAGATGAACCAATTGATTAAATAGAAGGAAGAAAATAATTGTTGATATGAAATGAATGACATTGGAAGTGAGTAATTTTTAGATTTTAGTCGAATAAGGAAATCCGTGAGTAGTAAGTTAGGAGACTTGTGAATGACGAATCAAATCAATGTTTGAGGATAGTGTATTATATTAGATTGAGGAGGACATAGTTATTGAAATATATAGATTTTACTATGGATGAGTTTATCGACTAGTGAGGGAATCCATTAATAGAGTATGGGGTGTCATGTTGAATAAAAAAAATGATTGATCTTGAAAATAATGGCCTAATAAAACAAACAACTTTTTACTCTATGTGGAGGGATTCTAAATACGTGAATAAAAAGATGATATGGATATGTAGAGAGGAGAGAAAGGTGATAAAGGACAACATTTACTTGATTAAGATATGACATAAAGTAGAGGTAGAATAAATAAAGCTTTGCTTGGAGGCAAGACTTTAAAGGTTCTCGATTTTAGAGAGATATACAATAAGAGAGAGAGATAAGGTCACGGATGGAAAGAAAGGTCATAGGGTGACCATGTGATGTGTACTTTGAAAGATATGACATTTTAAAGAAAAGAGTGCCAAAAAAAGTTTCATGATTAATATTTGTAATTTTTATGAGTATACGTGGATATGAGAAGGACACATTTTGACTTTGACTAGTGGTAAGAGAGATGATGA
This sequence comes from Nuphar pumila, assembly GCF_984573655.1. Taxonomy (NCBI): domain Eukaryota; kingdom Viridiplantae; phylum Streptophyta; class Magnoliopsida; order Nymphaeales; family Nymphaeaceae; genus Nuphar; species Nuphar pumila. The sequence goes on from NC_143260.1 coordinate 56,268,854, forward strand.
GACAAAAAGGAGAAAGAGTTAAACATATAAGAATTGAAATAAGAATAGACATGGAGGGGTTGGATTCAAAAATGTATAATAGAATGTATTCGAGAGATGAAATGAGGAGACAAAGAATTATTTATGAATGAAGAGTAATAAATGTGAGTTGTCATAGAGAGAAGTGAGATGACATATATGGATTTTTGTGAAGGATAAAGAAGTAATAAAAAGGTTGATGAAAGACATAAAGTTATGAATGATATGATTTATTTAAAGAAACTCGACAAGGTAAAGTTTTGAACAAGAATTGACAAGAATGGAGGCTTAATTTGTATACGAAAGATATGATAATAGATAGTTTGTTGGGCTATGATATAATAGATGATATAGTAAAAAAAAATTTACGTGTGAATATAGCAACTAGATCTTTTAAAGAAATCAACTAGTCATTCGGTTTTAACTAATGAAGAGGATGAGTTCTCATAAACTAAGTAGAGAGGTGAAACAATTTATCGTAAGACAAGTTTTCATAAAGGACAAAAAATAATAAAGGAATTGAGTGATGTGAACATTGTTATGATAGCTTTTAATATAATTAGTTTTTATGGATATGAGAGAAAGAAGATAGGACAAGGAGTTATAATGGATGTGTACTTGAAAGATGACAAGTTGAAAGACATAAAGAATGTGTCTTATAAGAATACGTGAATATGAAACTTAGTTTGACTAACTAAAAAGTGATAAGAAGGAAAGCAATTTAAAATAAGATTTAAACAAGACTTATAAGAAGTATTATAATAAGTGTGATTAATTTATAAGTCACTTAGTTTGCATATTCCTAGTTCTCTTCTAATTCGTGTGAAGTCTTCATGCTTTAATGGTTTAGTGAATATGTCTGCTAACTGTTGATTAGTGGGTATGAATTCTAGTTTAATTATGTTGTTTAAGACTTGTTCTCTTAAGAAGTGGTGTCTTATTTGAATGTGCTTAGTTCGTGAGTGTAAAATAGGATTCTTGGATAGGTTTATAGCACTCGTATTATCACAGAAAATAGTTGTATTTTCAAAATTTAAACCAAAATCTTTTAAAGTTTGTTTCATCCAGATGACTTGAGTACAAGCTAGGCTAGCGGCAATGTATTCGGCTTCAGTAGTTGATAATGATACACAGTTTTGTTTCTTACTTAACCATGATACTAGTGAAGGCCCTAGCATGTGACATGTTCCACTTGTGCTTTTTCTGTCAGATTTACTTCCAGCAAAGTCAGCATCGCTGTATGAGATTAGATCAAATGTAGAGGATTTTGAATAGAATAATCCAAAATCAACTGTGTCTTTTAAATATCTCATTATTCTTTTTACAGCTTTAAGATGTGATTCTTTTGGATTTGACTGAAATCTAGCACACAAGCAAACACTAAACATTATATCTGGACGGCTAGCAGTTAAATAAAGAAGTGATCCTATCATACCTCGGTATACCTTTGTATCAACAGACTTACCATCTTCATCTTTGTCCAACACAGTAGTAGTGCTCATAGGAGTAGATTTTGAAGCACTTGAGTTCATGTTTGAACATCTTCAGAAGTTCACGAGCATACTTAGATTGGTTGATGAAAACTCCATCCTTGGTTTGCTTAATATGCAGTCCAAGAAAGTAGGTGAGTTCTCCCATCATACTCATTTCGAATTCCTTCTGCATGGACTTAGAAAAATCTTCACAGAGAGTGCTGTTAGAAGATCCAAAGATGATGTCGTCGACATAAATTTGAACAATTAGGGTATGATTATTCACTACTTTGACAAATAGTGTTGAATTTGCTTTGCCAACAGAAAAACCAGTTTTTTAATAAAAAGGTTTTAAGTCTTTCGTACCAAGCACGAGGTGCTTGTTTTAAACCATACAAAGCACGTTTGAGTTTAAAAACATGATCTGGGTATTGTTCATTTTCAAATCCTGGAGGTTGTTTTACATAGACTTCTTCATTTATAAAACCATTTAAGAAAGCACTTTTAACATCCATTTGAAATAATTTAAAACCCATATAGCTTGCATATGCTAAGAGCATTCTAATAGATTCAAGTCTAGCAACAGGAGCAAATGTTTCATCAAAGTCAATACCTTCCTCATGGTTGTATCCTTGAGCTACTAGTCTGGCCTTGTTTCTTATAACATTACCTGTTTCGTCTAGCTTGTTTCTGAAGATCCATCTTGTCCCAATGATTGGATGATCCTTTGGTCTAGGTACAAGATCCCAAACGTCATTTCTTTGGAATTGATTCAGTTCTTCAGTCATGGCTAGCATCCAGAACTCATCAATGATGGCTTCATCAATCTTCTTTGGTTCAGGTTGAGAAATGAATGCCATGTTTGCAATCCGTTCTAGCTGAGCTCAAGTTTGAACCCCCTTTGTTAGTTCTCCCAAAATCTGCTTTTGAGGATGATCTTTGATATCGACAAAGGTTCTTTGGTGATCATCTTCATTAGACTTAGCTGTGTTATCTAAAAATAAATCTGCACTTTCAACATCATCATCGTTAGTTTGCTTATGAACAGATTGATCAATAGATTCACAAAAACTAACATGCATAGATTCTTCAATGACTCTTATTGAAAACTCTGTATGCTTTACTATGACTTGAATATCCTAAGAATATGCCTTCAACAGATTTAGCATCAAACTTATCCAGGCTATCTTTTGTGTTTAGGATAAAGCATTTACATCCAAAGACTTTGAAATAGTCTATTCTTGGAGTTCTGTCATAGAATAGTTCATAGGGAGTTTTATTTAATAAGGGTCTAATGAGAACTCTATTTGTTATGTAGCATGCAGTATTAACAGCTTCTGCCCAAAAAGATTTTGCAAGATTATTGTGTTGGAGCATAGTCCTGGCAGATTCTTGAAGGGTTCTATTCTTTCTTTCTACTACACCATTTTGAGGTGCAGCTCTAGGAAAGGCAAAGTTATGAGAAATACCATGCAAGTTACAAAAATTTTCGAAGAGTTCATTTTCAAATTCTCCTCCATGGTCACTACGGATTTTAACAATAGAACACGATTTTTCGTTTTGTAATTTAGTACATAAGATTTCAAACTGACAAAACGTGTCACTTTTGTTTTTCAAAAATATTACCCAAGTAAACCTTGAGTAATCATCTACAATGACAAAAGCATATCTATTATGATTAAGGCTAGCTACCCTAGAAGGACCAAAAAGGTCCAGATGGAGAAGCTCTAATGGTCTTTTACTTGAAATGACATTTTTTGATTTGAAAGAAGATTTTGACAATTTTCCTAATTGACATGCATCACAAAAATAATCCTTTTTAAAAGATATGTTGGGTAACCCACGTACTAACTTATTTTTAGCTAGTTTAGAAATGTATTTAGAATTGACATGGCCCATTCTCATGTGCCATAGATGTTGAGTGTCATTATTAGCTATGAGGCAATGTTCTGTGATGTTTTCTAGGTACAGTTCATATATATTATTCTTTCTTATACCTTTTAAGATGATGTTTTCATTGGTGTCAGCTATGAGGCATGCATCATGATTAAAGCTAACATTATAACCTGTGTCACACATTTGACTGATACTTAGTAGGTTATGTTTTAAGCCTTTAACAAGGAGAACGTCTTTGATAAGAGGTTTGTCTATGTTACCAATATTTCCAATACCAATTATCAAACCTTTGTTGTTGTCTCCAAAGGTGACGGTTCCTCCTTCTTTATGATGAAGAACAGCAAAAAGGTCTGGATGTCCTGTCATGTGCTTTGAACATCCACTATCTAGTATCCATCTGTTCTTCTTCTTTGGAGCCTGCAAAACATCAAGTAAATCTCATTTTTGGTACCCAATCGAGTCCTTTTTTGTTAGACTTTGGAACCCATATCCATTTGAATTTGGGTTTGTCTATCTCTTTAGAGGAGTTAAAAAGATTATCATTATAATACTCCTTATTTGGTTGAGATGAACTTTTCACAAACGTGGTCTTTTGATTTATACAAGAAGGTTTTTTGAAATGAGAATAGCCAATACCATTCTTGTAAAAGGAGACCTTCTGAGAGGATAAGAGTTTATCCAAGTTCTCTTTACCTTTAGTAAACTTGAAAACCGTTTTCATGAGGTTCTCAGTTTTACTTTTTAGCTCTGAAATTTCTACTTGCATATCTTTAGTTTTGGAGCTAGTAGAATAAATTTCAGACATAAGCAAAAGATTTTTCTTTTTCAACTCAGAATTTTCACTGCTGAGTTTTTCATTCTCTTGAGAAAGCTTTAAATTTTCAGATTTTAAAACTTTATTTTTGAAACTTAATTTTCTAGATTCTTCAAATAGTTCTTGAAAAGCATCTAGAAGTTCTTCAAAGGAAAAATCAGAGATTTCACTTACCGAACTTTCGTTTGCCATGAAGCACATATTTGCAGTTTCGGCTTCATCATCACTTGACTCTTCACTAGTGGATGGTTCTGAATCATCCCATTGAGCATGCAGAGCCTTTTTCTTGAAGAACCTCTTCTTCGGTTCCTCAGTTCTGGACTTTCTTTTGAGAAAGGGACAATCACGTTTTAAGTGGCCTGGCTTATTACACTGAAAGCACATGGGATCTTCTTTAAGATCTTTTCTTTCCTTGTGCCTGTTTGGAAGCCGGTTCCTTCTCATGAAGCGCTGGAATTTTCTGGTAAGTAGCGCAATTTCTGATTCTTTATCTGAGTCTTCATTCTCAGATAAGGCTGGGAAAGCTAGAGTTTTCTTTACTGGTTGCTCTTCTTCCCTTCTTTCTTTCATGTGGACTTCATAGGCCATAAGATTGCCTATTAAGTCATCCAATGTAAGTTTAGATAAATCTTGAGCTTCTTCACTAGCAGTAGTCTTTTTCTCCCAATCAGTTGTGAGAGATCTCAAGATTTCTTCACCTTTTCAGTCTGGGAATATGTTACACCCAGAGATTTCAGATCATTGGTGATGTTGGTGAATCTGGTAAACATCTCTGTGATGGGTTCATCTTTGTTCATTTTGAACAACTCATATTTTCTAACAAGAGATGATATTTTGGCTTCTTTTACTTTGTTGGTTCCTTCATGAATAACCTCCAAAGAATGCCAAATTTCATATGCAGATTCACATATAGATATTCTGTTGAATTCATTCTGATCAATGGCACAATATAAGGCATTCATAGCCTTTGCATTTAGGTTTGCCATTTTCTTTTCTTCATCAGACCATAAGATATAGTCTGCGGATGGAGATGTGTATGGATGCTCAACAATTTTCCATACAGCAAAGTCTATGGATTTGAGAAAGATAGCCATTCTGCACTTCCAATATCCATAGTTGGAGCCATTGAAGAAAGGAGGACGAGATGCGTGTTGACCTTCAATATCACGAGCATAAGAGGTAGATGCCATTTGTGCTGGAAGACTTGTTACGTCGAAACCAACAAACCTGCTCTGATACCAAATGAAATTCCACTAGAGGGGGGGTGAATAGTGAAATATGATTATGATCGATAAAATAAAATAATTAAGCAAGAAGGCACAACACATAAAACACAGAAGTTATACTGGTTCGGTCAATATCCAGACCTACATCCAGTCCTCAAGCAAACCACTTGAGATTCCACTATAACATCCGAGTTACCGGATAAATAGTACAACACCCTCTTCCCAAGAGGTCTTCTTCTCTCAACAGAGAAGGGGCACACCCTCTTCCCAAGAGGTCTTCTTCTCTCAACAGAGAAGGGCAACACCCTCTTTCACAGAGGTCTACTTCTTTAAACAAAGAAGGAATACAGTGAATAACAGAGTTACAAGACTTCCTATAGAACCTTCAGAATGATATGAATGCACGAATGAAAGATTCTAAGAATGTTCTGTTTGTCACTCAGAGGATACTCTTTGTCAAAGAGCTGGACTTGACTTTTTCTCTTTTCTTCCTTTTTCCTTTTTTTTTTCTTTCTTTTTCAAGGCTCTCTTTTCAAATCATGAATAAAAATTTTTCTCTTTGTAAGCTCACACATCTATTTCATTCCATGTTTGAATAGTTTATTTGAGTGTGTTTATATAGCCTTTAAAAAGTAGTCGTTACATTTTGGAATTGTAACTTTTTGAAATGTGAAATGTTATGTCATTTCAAAAATATCTTTTAGAGAAGATCGAGAATGCCTTTTTCCATAAGAGTAAAATAGAGGGTACACTAGTCGTTGTATTGTTTTAGGTAATACATATTTTATGTAAAAAGTCTATTTCTTACAATAGTACATTGAACGTTGGGTTGTAGTTTTGTCTTTATTCTAATTAATGATTTGAGGTACATTAGTACTTCTTTGCTTTAAATGAGTGTAAGTACTATGAGTGTTTTGAGATATTTATTTGTACATAGTCATGTCAAGTGTTTTCTTTATGTTGTGTTTTTCAAAGTCTCCAGAGAGAATAAGGACTAAAAGAAGGTCGACATTCTTTGAGAAGGATATTTAACAAGGATTTGTTACAGAAGGCATTTAATGCTTTGTAGAGAGAATGATGACTTCAAGTAAGTCGACATTCTATAGTTATGAAAAAATGTAACTAGAGTCCTTTTAAAAACATATTTTATTTGTTTTTCTTATGTGTAGCCGATTTATGTTTTTGTCTTCTTCTTGTATTAAGAAACATTTCATTAAAGAAGATAACTAAAGACTTTTCAAAAACATATTTTATTTGTTTTTCTTATGTAGTCGATTTTATGTTTTTGTCTTCTTCTTATAAAAATATTTCTTTAAAGTGGGAAATTAGAGTCTTTTCAAAAACATATTTTATTTGTTTTCTCCATGTAGTCGATGTTATATTTTTGTCTTTTTCCTACATTCCTTTTTTCATGTTGTCTTGTATATAGTGTAAGGTACAATGACAAAATGTCTTTTTCATAAAAGGTTGTAAGAAGGTACAATTATTATATGACAAAATATCTTTTTCATAAAAGGTTGTAAGAAGGTACACTTATTGGTTTTCAAAAAAGGAGCTTTTTGAAACTATCGTATACTTTTATGATATAGTTTTTATGAATGAGTATGTAATATGCAATATGCAAGTTCCTGAAGGTTCTGTTACATATGACTCTAAAGAAGAAAAAAATCTTCATCTTGAGGTAGCCGATTTCTTCATTTGAACTTTAGGAAAGCATGGCTCATCAAGCTTTTTCTTCAAGGAGTATGATTGCACCATAGTTGTACTTGAACAGGAAGTCTCCATCCTTATTGGGTGAGATATCCTTGCATCAAATACTCGTTAGATTTAAGGCAAAACATATTCAGTCATAATATAACATTATTTCAAGAGAACATATTATCATATCATATAAAATCAAATGAGACAGTGTATCATATTATGTGACATCAAAACCGAGTTTCTCAACACATAGGTGTACTTGAACAAGAGGTCTCCATCCTTTTTTAGTGAGATATTCTTGCATCAAATACTCGTTAGATATATGGCAAAACATATCCAGTCATTATATAACATTTTTCAAGAAGACATATTATCATATCATATGAAATCAAATAAGACAGTGTATTATATTATGTGACATCAAAAACAGAGTTTCTCAACAGAGTTGTTTGATTAAACTAAGTCATTAATGCATCCAGTTGTTTGGGGGTTTATCAAGAATATCCATTGGATCATTCGGTGAAAGGTAAGTTTTAATCATTCAGTAGAATGGATGGTACATCCATGTATATCACAGTAAATTCTCGCATTCCCGTAGATTGATCACTTGTGCTTATTCCCCTTTATTATACTTGTATCTATGTAGGTTTCAACAAGCATTGGTATTTCTATCTATGCTGTAGGGTTGCATCTCCTGTATAAATATCATCTGAAGTTGCAATTTTTTTTTTCTGCAAATCGGTTGTGGCCAGCATCCATAGCAATCCATCACCCTGTTACTCCGCTCTTCATTTCTCACCTGTCACACAGCATCATCTTCATCACTGATAATTGATCCCCTGCAGATAGCCAATCTCCCATTAAATGTTATTGCTCAAAAGAAGTACCTTTTTTTTTCTTATAGTTACAAATTGTGAAATTAACACAGTCTTACAATGGATTTTGATGGCAATTCACTCTTCATCTCCGAAATTTGTGTGAAAGTCCAGCAGATGTATGTCCGGAATTAGCAGGAACCGAGTCATAGCACTGAAATTTTGTTAGCAGTAAGGTATATTGAGAAACAAGATAGTAGGTCAATAATGTGAATCAATATGTATACACCACATGGGTTAGTAGTCTGGTGTCAGCAGTCTTACAGATCAAATATGTTAGGTAATAAATGCATAACAGCAGGGATCGGGTGAGGCATATGGTACAGTGGGTGATGATAATATTAGATATGCTGGCAGCCTGTATGATTAGTATATATTGTTTTTTTTTTTGGATCGGAATATCATATGGTTAATGCATATAGTCAGTAGCATGTAGTCATAGTGTGAAATAGTGCCATATAGTTATTACTTTTAAATTTTACATCCAAACCTCATAACTAAGCTTAATTGTTGGTTACATTGAATTTTTATGGTGTTCTTGCTGATTGTCAAAATAATGATTCTCAATGCCCTGTTTCTCTCATTAATTGCTGATTTTCACAGTAGATGTTGTATTGTTTCTTAATATTTTCCTCAATGCATCCCATCAAGCATCTATGGTAGCAATTTCAGCCTTTTCATAGCATATATTAACCCTGGTTCCAGCATATGTTCAATTTCTGGTATCTACATAAATAGGCTTAAGCATTGTCATGGGTATCATAATATGCAACATTCCCGTTGGTTTAGCATGCCCTATTGTATCCGATTTTCCATACAGTTGGAATGTCGCTCATGCATATCCTCAATTAACTCTTAGATAGGTGTGTACATGTTAGTCCTTTAGCATGATGTGTCTTTTCTACATTTGCCTATTGCTACCATGAATTTTGCATAAAATATATGAGATATGTTATTTTCCTTTTTTTTGAAATTTTGTAATTTCAATCCCAATAAATATTGTAACAAGCTAGATATTAATGAAAACTCTACATTTCCAGTCCTAGATTAGAATGTATGAGCATGCATTTTCATAGAATTACTTGTCTTCATATCATTTTCCCCTTATTTCTCAAAAATTCACAAATGGGCACACGAATGGCACGTGCACCGTTTTATAAGAGGTGAGTAAATCCTATGTTGATGATTTTCATCAATGGCCATAGTCAGGATGTGAACAAAACTTAGGATTTTCATCTTTTATGGAACAACACTGGATCCACACTGGACCCCTATTAAAAAATCATCATATTTTTTTTCTTTTATATTTTCTTCTTTCATCAGGGTTTAACTTAAAATTAACTCAAGATATATATCAATGGCCATAGTCAAGATATATTGAGAGTTAATTTCATTTTAAAACTTTATAAAAACACCAAAATATATGTTATTCTTCACTTGAATTTAAATATAGATTATTATATAATACCTTCAATGACCATAGTCAGGAATGTATTATATCTTCAATCTTATTTTAATTCACGTAAAGAATGCAATATGCTTTTCAAATCCAATTTCAAATTCTTTAAATTCATTTATCATTTAGGATAGAACAACATCATATTTTCAAAATTCTTTTCCAAAATCCAAGTGATCTCGAATATCTTTCTTCAATCTCTATTTCAATTCATTCTTCTATCTTATTTCAAAAATTCAAATTTCAATTTCAAAGTCCAATTTGACTTTCAAATTTCAAATTTATTTTTATATTCAAAATTCCATTTCCAAATTCAAATCAAATTTCAAAGTTCAATTTAACTTTGAAATTCATGATTCATCTTCTAAATTCAAACTTCAAAATCAAACTTATTCTTCATCTTCAAAGTTATACCTAAAGATTGAGTCTTGATTCTCAATTCAAAATCAAAGTTTTGAGATTGATTCTAAATCTCAAAAATTCAGTTTTTCCTAAGTTTTAAATTCAATCTGGGTTTTCAAAACCCAGATCCCTCTTTAAAAGTCCCATTTCAGATCTTCAAAAGATCCAAAATTCTACCCTGGGTTCTAAATTTAGAACCCAATTCCATATTGGATTCAAATCTTCAAAAAAACCAATCTCATATTGGATCCCAGAATTCGGATCCAATTCCAATTAGTAGTCCAAATTTTGAATCCAACTCCATTTTAGAATTCTAGATTTCGAATTCAATTCAAATCTTAGATCTCAGACTTCGGATCCAAATTCCATTTAGGACTCCAGATTTTGAATCCAACTCAATCTTGGATCTCAGACTTCGGATCTAAATTCCATTTAGGATTCCAGATTTCGAATCCAACTCAATCTCAGACTTCGGATCCAAATTCCATTTCGGATTCCAGATTTCTAATCCAATTCAATCTTTGATCTCAGACTTCAGTTCCAAATTCCATTTTGGATTCCAAATTTCGAATCCAACTCAATCTTGGATCTGAGACTTTAGATCCAAATTCAATTTAGGATTCCAGATTTCGGATTCAACTCCATTTTGGATTCTAAACTTCGAATCCAATTCAATCTAGGATTCCAGATTTCGGATTCAACTCCATTTTGGATTCCAAACTTCGGATCCAATTCAATCTGGGATTCCAGATTCTGGATTCAGTTCCATCTTGGATACTAGACTTTAGATCAAAATTTCATTCTAGATTTTCAAATCTAATTTTATTTCCAATTCTCAATTTTTAAAGCCTATTTCAATTCTATTTCTCAAGTCTAAATTCAAATTCAATTCTTGTTTAGATATTGAATTCAAAATCGATTCTTGAAAATTGATCCCAATTCAAAGTCCATTATGACTTTGAAAAATCATTCTTATTTCAAAAATTTCAATTCTAAAAATCCTTTTCTCTTCCTCCGCAGACTTATCTTTCCAAATCCTGATCATTCCAAGACTTGAAAATTCAAGTCTCTTCTTCCAGATCTATTTCAAAATTCTGAGTTGGATTCAAAATCTAAAATCAAATTCAATCATTTGAATCCTTTCTTCACTCCATTATCAAGTTCATCTTAGAAACACTTGAAAATTTCCAAATCATGTTCTCAAAAGAGCATACATCTTTGCATTCACACAAGCATGATTCTTTGTGCATTTTTAGACTTAGGATAAATTCTTAGATGATATCTTAGCAAAGCAAAAAAAAACATAAATTCGATCCTTGGTTTGATTACCTCTGGTAAAGGCACCAGGAACGGTTGAATCTCGTACCGATGAGCGAATCCCGTCTCCTGATTTTCCCGCAAATATTTCAAAACGGAGGTGAGTAATTTTTTAAAATATTTTCAAAATTTAGGTCAAGTGAGACCTTCGCAAAAGAGTTCCTCTCTCTCTTCTTTTCTTTTCACTTCTCTCTTCTTTTCTGTCTTTTATTTCCTCCTTCAAAAAAAGGGAAAATAGAGGCTAGAAAGGAAAATAGAAGGAAGAGAAGGAAACACAAGAGGAAATTTTTTGCAATGATCACAATCTCTAATTTGGCCATGAGATGTGAGCCCTTCAACCATTTGTTAAGAAAAGAAGTAAAATTTGAGTGGAGACCAAAATGTCAGCTCTCATTTGAGCGCATCAAGCAGTATCTCCTCAATCCACCTGTTCTGAAGCCACCAGAATTGGGAAAACCACTTCTCTTATACATTTTCGTCAACCAGAATGCTTGTGGCAGATTTCTTGCATAGTATGAGGAAGGCAGCTGGATAGAGCACGCCATCTACTACATAAGCAAGACCTTTATCGATTATGAGAAAAGATACTCTCAGATGGAAAAGACATGTCTGGCCTTAGTGTGGATGTGTCAAAAGCTGAGACATTATCTCTTGGCATCAGAAATCAAAATTTTGTCAAGACTCAATCCTCTCAAGTACATCCTTGAGCAACCTTTTCTTACTGGACAGATTGCGAAATGGCAAGTCCTTCTGATGCAGTACGACTTGGAGTATGTATCTCAGAAGTCAGTCAAAGACCAGTCTATCGCAGATCAGTTGGAAAATTTCTCGCTGACAGAAGAGATCAAGACAGAAGACGATTTTCCTGATGATCGTATCTGTAGCATTCAAGAATCTCCAGTCTGGACCCTATTCTTTGATGGAGCCAGAAATATATCTAGTATAGGGATTGGGATCTTGTTAATCACTCTCGAAAATGAGATGATCTCTTATTCCATCAAGCTTAGCTTCCAATGTACGCACAACATGGCCGAGTATGAAGCTTTGATTCAAGGCCTCAAAATTTTGCAAGACTTCAATGTCAAGAGAGTACATGCCTTTGGCGATTCTCTGTTTGTTGTCAATCAAGTTAATGCTGAATGACAAGTCAAAGATTCTAAATTGATTCCCTATCAGAAGATTGCCTTAGCTCTCATAGGCAACTTTGAAGAATTTTAGCTCAATCATGTTAAGAGGGAATACAACCATACAGCCGATGGTTTGGCTTGTCTTGGCTCCATTTTGTCGTTCAAAGACAATGAATCTGGTCGTTCCTTCGAGATCGGCAGACTGGATCAACCTGCCTTTGTTTTAGCCGAGCAAGTAAACCAAGCCACTCAGAAAGAGAAGCCTTGGTACCAAGACATCAAGAACTTTATTGAAACTGGTGAATTCCCACTAGAGATGTCAAAAAAAGAGCAATGTGTGATCCAGCGCATGTCTGCCTGTTATTTCATTCTTGCCAATACTCTCTATCGTCGTGGGTTCAGTTCTAAGTACACCAGATGCTTAGATAAAGATGAAGCCATGGAAGTTGTCCAAGAGGCACACGAGGGAATTTGTGGTGGCCATGTCGACTATCAAGCACTCGTCAAGCAGATCATCCTGAAAGGGTATTACTGGAAAACCATGCAGCAGGATTGCCATCAATTTGTGAGGAAGTGCGTCAAATGTCAAAAGCACGCACCTTCCATTCATGCGCCAGCAGCATATTTGCAGTTCGTGGTTTCTCCCTGCCCTTTTTCAATATGGGCCTTCGACGTGGTAGGTTCAATCACTCCTTCTACATCTAATGGCCACAGATACTTTCTCGCAGCTACATAATACTTCATCAAATGGGTCAAAGTCATGACTCTGTGAACAGTAGAAGGCCGACACATGGTTTCTTTCATTCATAAGAACCTTCTTTGTCGTTTCGGTGTGTCGTACGATATTGTGTCTGACAATGGCAGTCACTTCAAGAATGAGAGGATGAAGACCTTTTGCTCGAAGTTCAGGATTCATCACCACTTCTCAGCTCCTTATTATCCTCAAGGGAATGGTCAGGCAGAGGCCACCAACAAGATTTTGATCCGCATTCTAGAAAGAACTGTGGAAACAGGTCGCGATTGGCACGAGAAGATGCACGATGCACTTTGGGCATACCAAACCACTATTCAGACTCCAACCAATGCAACTCCTTTAGAGCTTGTTTATGAGACTGAGGTGGTACTACCTATCGACATTCAAAATCTCACACTCAAGTTTGCGTCGCTTATAGAACTCCCGCTTGATCAGTATCAGCAGCAAAGGTTGGTACAACTAAATTTGCTAGATGATAAAAGGCTCAAGGCAGCAGAGCATGCTCAAGCCTATCGGCAGAGAATAGCTAGGCACTATGCCAAGTCAGTTATTGAGAGAAGGTTTCAAGTTAATGATCTGGTGCTCAGATCGACAGCTCATCTCAAGCATCGGCCACGGGGCAAATGGTCACCCAATTGGGAACGCTCTTATGTGGTTAAGGAAGCGCTGCCTCACAATTCATACCGTCTGATCAACGCATATGGGGTGGAACTGCCAGATCCTATCAATGCTCTACATCTGAAGAAGTTCTATGCTTAAAATCTCCATTCTAACCTTTGTACTCTTCAAAGAGCCTTTTTCAATAAAGCGATGATCTTCTATGAAATTCTCACATTCATGATACTGGGGCATCTTATTTTTTATCTATACTTGTCTTCCTTCATCATATGCAGGCAGGATCAGACAAACTCTTTTTTCTAAAAATCTTACCAACTTTTCGGTTAATCTTGTTATCTTTATTGATTACATTCATTTCATTTTCCAATTTAATCAAAATTTCATCAATTTATTATCCATTTTATCAATTTTTGTCAAAGTTTTATCAAGTTTTTATCAATTTTATTAAATTTTATCAATCTTTATACCCTTTCAGGTTAAGGGATAAACCTGATGCCTCTTTTCAATGAGGTATTCCTTTATTCGTTTACCCTTTCAGGTTAAGGGATAAACCTGATGCCTCTTTTCAATGAGGTATTCCTTTATTCGTTTACCCTTTCAGGTTAAGGGAAAAACCTGACCCTCATTATTCGAGGTGTTCCCATTCAGGATAAGGGATAATCCTGAGACCCCTCATAGGAGCACCAGTGCTATATGTGAGAATTCTTTTCCAAAATAAATTTTCAATAAATTTCTTTAATTCTTCTCCATTTCTATATATTTTATTTTTTTCCCTTTCAGGATAAGGGATAATCCTGAAACACCGACAATCATTCTTACTCAATTTTCAAAGTATCTTAGAATGACGGTCTCTTTTTCAACTCTCCATTGAAAAACCCAGTGCTCGTACTAGTGCATTTTTGGAAAAAACAGTGCTCGTACTGGTGCATTTTTCAAAACCTAGTGCTCGTACTGGTGCATTTTTGAAAAACCAGTGCTCGTACTGGTGCATCTTCAAAATCCAGTGCTCGTACTGGTACGTTTTTCAAAATCTATTGTTCGCATTGGTGTGCATTTTCAAAACCCAGTGCTCGTACTGGTGCATTTTTGAAAAACCAGTGCTCGTACTGGTGCATCTTCAAAATCCAGTGCTCGTACTGGTACGTTTTTCAAAATCCAGTGTTCGCACTGGTGTGCACTTTCAAAAACCCAGCGCTCGTACTGATGCAGTTTCGAAATCCAGTGTTAGTGTGTTTTCAAAACCCAGTACTCGTACTGGTACATCTTCAAAATCCAATGCTCATACTGGTACATCTAGCGCTTGTGCTAGTGTGTTAGTGACTGATCAATTTAACCCTCCAGGTTCAGTCTCTGTACTAACCGTTCATCACTATTCAAGCTCTAAATCTCAATTTCAACCTTCGAGTTACCATTCTGTCAAAAATCAATCAATTTTTCTTGCGAAGGACTCTTTTTCTAGGGAGAGTTCGAGGGAGCTCGTTCCTTTTGCATACAACCATCTTTGATTCGCAAGAACCCTTTTCTAGGGAGAGTTTGAAGGGACTCATTTTCTTTGCGAACAGTTTGCAAAATAACCAAACCAACTTTACACAAAAGAACCCTTTTCCCAGGGAGAGCTTTGACGGAAGCTTGTTTCTTTTTGTGGCCCCCAATTTTCTCATCTTTGGCCAATTTCTTCATAGAGGATCCTCTTCTAGGGAGAGTGTGATGGACTCATTCCTCTGTTATACTTTCTCAACTTCATTTTTCGGTCGCCTTTTCCATAAGAGAAGCATGGAGATAGGGAGTTTTGACAAAAACTTAATTTCTCTTCGAAAGTTCCGTTTTGCAAACACCTCCTCTTTAGGGAAGAGAGGAGTATTTTCAACTTCCCATTGAGGTAAGGGCTAAGCCTGAGTCTCTTTTTTTGGGGAAAAAGAGAGGATAATTTTGTCACGAACGTGTCGATCGAATGTCAAGCAATTACATTCATCAAGAATTTCAAGAATATTTTTGCCAATTTGCTATCAAAAAGTCATTGTTAATCTCAGAGCTTTTCATCGCACAAAGAATTTGCTCAAAATACCTCTAGTATTATTTCCAAAGAGCAAGACTTTGGCGAAATAAGAACAAAATTCAAGATTTTTTTGTTGGTCAAACAAGAGGATGAAAAAAAAATCTTCGATATGACCGGCAAAGGAAAAATTCAATGATGTTGAAAAGCCATAAGTGAATTGATATTGATCATGGATATGGCACATTCTTAAAGATCATTCTTCTGACAGTAAGACAGTGGAAATATTCTGGTGTGATCATCGCAAAATTTTTCCTCTCGTGTGTATTTCTCTCTCTTCCTTCTCTTTTCCTTTTCAACCTCTGTTTTCCTCCTTTTTGAAGGGAGGAAAATAAAAGAAAGAAAAGAAAAGAGAGAAGAGAAAAGAAAGAAAGAAAGAGAGAAGAGAAGGAACTCTTTTGCGGGTCTCACTTGACCTTAATTTTAAAAATCTTTGAAATAACTCACCTCAGTTTTTTAAATATTTGCGGGAAAACTGGGAGACGGGATCCGCTCGTCGGTACGAGGTTCGACCGTTCCTAGCGCCTTTACCAGGAGTAATCGAACCAAGGGTTGAATTCATGCCTTTTGTTTTGCTAAGAATTTATCTAAGAATTTATCCTAAGTCTAAATGCACAAAGAATCATGCAGCAGCAAATGCAAAGATGTATGCTCTTTTTGAAAATGTTTTGAAGAAATCCAAAGTGTTTTTGAGATGAATTTGATAAAGTGAGGAAATGATTTCTAACTTAGAACTTAAGATTTAAAGTTCTAAGTTTTTAGAATAATCAAGAGCTTTGGGAAAATAAATCTGGATTTTGGAAAATGATTTTGAAGTTTTGAGATAAAAGAAGAAGAAAGGAATTTTCAAAGTCATAAATGGACTTTGAATCAGAATAGAAATGAAAATGGAATTGAATCAAAAGGAAAGATGGAATTGGGAAATCTGAATAAATTTGAGAAATGGAATTGAATTAAAAGTTTGAAATTTCAAGATGAAATCCGAATCCAAGATCTGGATTCTGAATAGAGTTCAAAGTTGAATTTTGAATTTAGGATCTGAAATGGGAACTTGATTTGAAATCTGGAATGAAATGGAATTGGTTTTAAGGATTGGAATTAAAGTGAAATTTGGATCTGAAATTTTTAATGGAATTGGATTCAAGATTTGGAATCCAAGATGGTATTTGGATATGAAATCTGAGATCCAAGATAGGGTTGGACTCTGGACCCTAGAACGGATTTGGATCTGAAGTCTGAGATCCAAAATAAAATTAGATTCTGGATCCTATAATAGATTCAGATCTGAAGTTTAAGATCCAAAAGGGGGATTGAATTCTGGATCCTAGAATGGAATTGGATCTGTAATTCGAGATCCAACGATGGAATTGGGTTCTGGATCCTAAAGAGGATTTGGATCTGAAGTCTAAGATCCAATGTAGGATTGGGTTCTGGATCCTAAAATGGAAGTTGGATCTGCAATCTGAGATCCAAAGTAGAGGTGGAATTTTGGATACTAGAATGGATTGGATCCAAGATTTGGAATCTAAGATGAAATGTGGATCTGAAGTCTAAGATCCGAAGTGGAATTGAATTCATACTTGGAAATCTGGATCCAAGATTAGGATCTAACTTTGGATTTGGGTTTTGAAAAGTCCAAATAGGACTTTTAAGGATGGATCTGGGTTTTGAAAACCCAGATTGAACTTAGGAAGGTTTGAATTTTGAGATTCAGAGTCAATCTCAACTTTGATTTAAAACTTGAAGCAAACTTAATCAGAAGATGAATCGGAAACTTCAAAGTTTAATTTGAACTTTGAAATTGAATTTTGAATTGGGTTGGAGTTTTGGAGTTTGAATATGAAATGATTTTGAATTTCCAAAGTCAAATTGGACTTTGAATTGAATTTTTGAATCTTGAAATGAGATAGAATTGGATTTGAATAAGATTTGATCTGAGAAAGGAAGAAGAAGAATCACTTGGAATTTTGAAAAGGAAATTTCAAAAATATGATGCAATTCTATTATATATGATGAATGAATTTGAAATTGGATTTGAAAATTATATTTCATTCTTCAAATGAATTTAAATAAGATTAATGATATAATACACTCCTGACTATGGTCATTGAATGTATTATATAATAGTCATATCTAAATTCAAATGAAGGATAAAATACCCTTTTGGTGCTTTTATAGAATTTAAAATGAATTTAACCCTCAATATACCCTGACTATGGCCATTGGTATATATTTTGAATTAATTTTAAGTTAAATTCTGATAAAAGAAGAAAATATTTTAGGAAAATATGATGAATTTTGAAAAATGGATCTAGTGTGGATCCAGTGTTATTTTGTAAAAGATAAAAATGCTAAGTTTTGTCCACACCCTGACTATGGCCATTGATGTGGATCATCAACTTAGTATCTATTATCTCTTATGAAATGGTGCACGTGCCATTCGTGTTTTGCCATTGTGAGAATTTTTTTGAGAAATAAAGAAAAATGCATGAAAACAAACAATTCATGATATCCTACAATGCCCATTCATTCTACCTAATGGAGGAAAAATAAAATTCTCATTAAAATCTAAGTTATTACAATCCTTAAAATTGATATGATCTTGATCTAAGAAGGGATTTGATATCTTTTCCTGCAAAATAGAGTTAACTTTAGTGCCATATTGCAAAATATGGAGGATCAAGCAAAATCTAGATGTTATACTTGGGTTACGAATGCCTTGATCTAGATAGATATGGGAAGGTACCATCTAATAGAAATGTAATGGAGACGTATAGGGCTATACTTGTGTTTGAAAGAGCATATATGCCTATGTCGGGTCCTAATTGGAGATGGATGCTAATGAATGTGCCTGGACTAAATGTTTATGTTGATGCCTAATTGGGCTGGAAGTTTATGGATGATGCAGCATAAATGGTAACAATATGGGATATTTATTATGGGATTTTAAAGGACAAATCACAACAATGCCTTAGCACTGCTACACAACAGTGTCAGGCACTGCCACGGATACAGGCAAAATGTTGACAATAGTGCATTGGCACTGCTGTGAATTTATGAAAGATTATAGCAGTACCAAGAACTGTTGTATGTAAAGGTGTATGCAGGAGAAGGCATGCTGTGGAGAAGCCTAAGCTCACGTCGAATTCTGCTCCCCCAGCCATAATCGTAATGGCACAGTATGTCAAATATTTCGCAAGGCCTTGGTCTGTAGTGAATAGACATGATGGACAGTTGTGTCATAATGACACCTTCTGTTATAGATTTATACAAAAGGTTGCTCAAAATGCAAAGATGAAGGGAGGAGGGGCCATAGCAGTGGTTGTCACTGCCATGAGTGCTAAAAAAAAATCACAGTCAACACTGTTATAGCCTATGGAGGTTTATGGATTCTGAAATTTAAAAGAAAAGGTTGAACCCCAAGTGTAGGTGACTGGTTGAGGTTAATATAAACAACCTGACATAAATAAAAGAAAAGCAATAAAAGGTAGTTCAGCAGTTAAGTTTCAATATAAACATCTGATAGGATAGCTTCTGAGCACTAAGTGTTTACCTTGATGAAATACAAACTCCCTGAAAGAAAGAAAAGAGAACAACAAAAAAAAAGAAAAGGGGTTTGGTTTAGAAGCATATTATCATTAGTGAGCTAAGATATGAAAACAAGAGTAAAATTCCACATGAAAACTAATTAAAGACTTAGGGAAAAATCAGAACAACAATAATACATACATCGGCAGGTAAAATGAAACCCTTATGCAGGATCTGAATCACCCATGAGTAAAAAATTTTTTACTTACAGGAGCTGGAGGTATGAATGAAAACTAAATTGCACAGATCACCTGTTAGAAATAGCAATTCCCTTTGACTCTTCAAATGAAGACAATATTCCAACGATGCCGGTGTTAAGGAACCGATTCACAGATAGGAAATAGTAGGATTACGAAATTTTTATGGATTTTAGTAGAAAACCCATGACTGTTTCTAGCATGATTGAAATCGACCTCTTCCCTGTACTTGGACTTTAGGCTTGAATTTCTGAAATAAATTGGAGACAAATGGAGGGGCTTATGGCTACATATACACTCATATTCATTATGAAACTAATCCTCTTTGATCTTAGATCATGATCATATATAAAGACTTCCATCTTTAGTTTCGATGTCATGTTCTGTAGAAACATGAGGGTTTTACAGGGGACACAAGCACTCACAGGGCGTATGGGCAAACATCAAAGATGAGGTAAAAATAAAATAAAATTTATAATGAATGGTCATCAATTCTTATCGTTAAGTGTTCAAAACGATAGAATCGGGTTATTCAAATGGATATGCTAAATAATAATAACAAAGAAGAAAAAAAAAGGGGTGCGAGATTGGTACAATGCAAAGTAACACCCTGATAGACACTGCATAACACAGAAAGTATCATTTAATACAAAATGACTGCAATAATATTAATATTGATGGGCTACTTACATGATGGGTATTCTACAATCGATCAAGTGAAAACCCTTATGATTGAGCAAAACATTTCCTAATAGTGGCTGGTAAGAATCAGAGAGAAATAGAGATACACGAATACAAGGGAAGGATAAGAAGGCAAATATTGGCAATATAATGCATATCGTAAGTAGAGATCACGTATAAACAGCAAAAAAAAGAAGAAAAGAGAAAAAAAAATTACAGGAAGAAGCTAATGAGACATATTGGTTTTGTGGATTGATTGTTAATATCAGCAATATCCAATGGTCACTGAAACTGACAACAACCCTTAGTGACCTTACAGGATTTTCATGATTAGCTATAGACCGGAGCTTTATTAAAATCCTTTAAACTTTCCATCATCAAAAAAAATTTCTCCCACCTTCAGGAACTAAGAGAAGACAGGCTTGCGGATGCTCCAGAATCTAGATTTCATCTTCTAAGTTCTTCGATCATCGATCTCTCCTTTAGTTTGGCAACCAAACCTTCAAATATTCAATAAGAATCCGACATAATCCATAAAATCTGGATCTGATTTGGAAATCTGATTCAAATTTCTGATTGAATCCAGATTTCTGATTTTTTTTTTAAAGCTATCACTTGGCCTGAGTTGATCCTCCATTTAATGGTGGAATGATATGTGATTGATCATCGATAGATCAGTAGACAGGGAAGCAATACGTATTATAATCAAAACAAAAAGAATGAAAAGGAAATCTAAGTTGATGTTGGGATACTTCTATCCCATTTCTGTTGCACAGGGATATGTCGAGGTTGCTAAAGGCAACTCAGACAACACCCACGGTGCGTCAAATGGGGCAAAACGAGTGGAAAGGAGAACTTAAATGGGATTTATGTAAAAAGAAAATAGATGAAAGGGATGTTAACTAAGGAGAAATGAGGGAGAGGGAGGGTATCGGCCTTACCAGAGATGCTGAGGATTGACCTTCTTACAAGCGACTGCAGAGAAGATGCCTTGTGGAGAGGTTCTTCTTCTTGTTCTTGCAGGGGGAAACCCCGAATGGAAGAAATATGGCGATTCTGAAGAGTTCTTGATGGATTTAGCCGATTGAATTGTGGATTGTAATGGAGGATTCCAGAGAAACTCGGTGGTTGATCGGTGCTTGCAAGAAAGAGAGGTATGCCTCCAAAGGTTAGGAGATGCTCGATGTCCCCCTGGGATGGAGTCGATGCCTCCTTTTAAAGAGGGAATGGAGGGTTCGAGAAGAGGAAGATCAGTTGAGAATTGAGGGTGGAGATGAAAGCATGCGGTTGCAGATCGAACGATGGAGAGAGAAGGAAGAGAGGCGTGGGAGAGAGTCCGTTAAAATTTTTCAATTTTTCAAAAAAGAGGTCCCCTTCTTAGGAATTTTTTATAAAATGGTTTTGAAAATGAGTTTTTCGGCAAAATGGCTTCAAAAGGATTAAAAAATCCTTCGTTTTTCTCAAAATTCTTCCAAAGTTTTGGTTTTTGTGTTATTTTTTTCAATTTTTTTGTATTTTTAGGTAGAAATCCTAAAATTTGTGAGAAAATAAGGATTAAAACTATTTTTTTTGTGTTTTTGCAAAAATATTTACCAAAGGGCATTTTTCTGAGAACTAAAAGCTATTTTGAGAAAATTTCTTCAGAAATGGGTTTTGATCCAGATTTTGAGGAAATATGGATTTAAAGTACTGGATTCAGATCCAGAGTTGATTTTGAATATATCAATATGGATTTTAATTCAGAAAATCTGAAGAATGATCAAAATTTAGCTTTGGTTTTCTCAGAAAATGAAACCAGGGGCAAAAAGGTCATTTTTACAAATTTTTGAAAAATTTGGGGTGTTCACAGATGCCCCTCTTTGCTACTAAGCCGGTTGAAAGCCGAGCTTAGTGGCAAAGATAACACTCCAAATTTTGAAAATGCCCCAGTCAGCAGATCTGAACTGGGTGTGGAAGAATTTATTTGGGAAACATGGCTTCTCAGGCTTTGAAACCTTATCCTGAATGGTTTTGGGGAGACGAAGTCCTCGAAGATGGTGTGATCAAATGATAGAAATGAGGAAATCGTGATGGGACTTTGGGTGAAAATCCCGAAATGGTGGGAAATTAGAATCTTGATCGGGTCTCATGGATGAGACAAGATACTCTTTTGGAATGATTCAGGTTTAGCCCTTAACCTAGATGGGACGAAGATATATCAAAAAGTGTTTTGAATGAGGAAAGGAGTACATGAGAACCTTGATGGGACATTTTGAAAAATGCCTCATGAAATGAAGCTCAAGTATGATCCTTTCTTGGATGAATAAATGAAGCATGGATTCTTCAATGGGAAGAGCCATGATGGTTCTCGAAGAAATCATCTCGTCCAAACGAGGAATCTCGTTGGAACGAGACTCAGGTTTATCTCAAACCTGAAAGGAAGATACCTCGCAAAGCGAGGTTCCGGGTTAACTTTTAACCTGGATAGGAAATCTACCATACGGATTTCTCAAAATGGAGAAACCATAATGGGACCTTCGGAATCTGGACGAACAAATCGGAAAGGGGTTTTTTGCGAAAGGAGGAAAATATAGGGTTCCCTAAAGCTTGGAAAAGGGAATGATTTTGGGCGTCTCATTTGCTGAGACTGAAATAGCTTTTTGAAATCAATGACCTATAGCAGAAAATTCAGGTTTTGACCCTTAACCTGAGTGGGAACACCATACAGAATCCTTGACTGAAGAAATCGCGATGGGACAGGAAGAGATACTTCAACTGGATGAGGCAACTCTTCTGGAAGATATAAACAACGCTAGGTTGCATCAAAAATGGATATTGAATATTTATTTCATTCTTGAAATAGCTAGAAAATTTTGCCAATGAGATAAAATTGTAGCTGATTCAAATGCTTGGAAATGTGCACGTATGTGCAAAGATATTCCCTCTTTTACCTAGAGTATTCCCTCCAATGAGGTTAACTCCCCAGTTCTAAGAGTCAAATTCAAAATTTTAGCACTGATGATTTTCTTCGAGGAAGCTATCCATTTCCCTGATATGAGAAGTAGAAGAAATATTCTTAATTTCATAAAAGCAAATAGTGAAAGGATATTGATAAAAGAATTTCGCATGAGAAAAGATGACTTCTGGCAACTTTGGCAGTTTGATATCTAGGTGTTTTCCCACGACGATCTTTTTGCACTCTTTTTGAGTCATTGGGCTTTCTCGGTTTTTCACATCATCCTTCATTTGGATGTCTTGACTTTTCTCTCTTTATTCAGGGAAGGGTACGTCACAAACTCCTTCATCTTGAAGATGCTCCGATCCGTCTTTCTCTCAGAGATTGTATATGATATTGGCTCAAAAGGTCTTTAGATGATAGCTGGAATCAAATATCTTTTAGGGTTTGTCGGTAGGTTCATCGCATCTTCCTTCATCTCGACAGTGATCCGAACTTTCCCTGGAAGGATCCGTCACAAACTCCGTCATCTTGGAGATGTTTCAAATCTTCTTTGGCCCCGGGGATCTACTCGCTTAATTCACCTTCATCTTGACGACAATTGAGAGATCCCTTTTGCGAATATTTGATTGCAACTCTTAAATGAAAATGAGAAGAGATGGGTTGAGTGGATTCTTTTTATAGCTCAAGATATTTCCACTGCCTGATTGCCAGAAAGTCATTTTAAAACATGCGTCAT
This sequence comes from Nuphar pumila, assembly GCF_984573655.1. NCBI lineage: Eukaryota > Viridiplantae > Streptophyta > Magnoliopsida > Nymphaeales > Nymphaeaceae > Nuphar > Nuphar pumila. Next base: position 56,292,723 of record NC_143260.1, read on the forward strand.
AGCCAAGATCAATATCAATTCGCTTCTGGCTTTTCAACATCATTGAAGATTTCTTTTATTGATCATATCGAGGGCGTTTCTTACATCCTTTTGGTTGATCAATCAGGAAAAGATTTGAATTTTACCTCTTTTTGCAGAAAGTTTTACCTTTTTGGAAAGAAATACTAGAGGTAGTCTAAGGAAATTCTCTTTGTACAGTAAGAATATTTAGAATCAACAAATGCTTTTAGCAAATTGGCAAAGTTTTCACGAATTCTTTGTGAAATAATCATTCAATATAGATTTTGATGAGAACTTGAGTTGTATCTTCGATTTTGGAAATACATGACCAGCAAAAAGCTGGGACTTTTGAAATACATGACCAGCGAAAGCTGGACCCTTTGAAATACATGACCAGCGAAAGCTGGAACCTTTTCAAAATACATGACCAGCGAAAGCTGAAACCTCTTGGAATACATGACAAATAGACGTTGAGATCTTTTGAAATACCTGTCCAGCGAAAGCTGGAACCTTTGAAATACGTGACCAGCGAGAAGCTGGAACCTTTTGAAATACTTGACCAGTAAAACTGGAACATTTAAAATACATGACCAACAATAATGCTGGAACATTTTGGAAATACATGACCAACGAGTGTTGGGTCTTTTGGAAAATACACGAATGGTTATGAAAAACTGGGTTTTAATAAAAAGGTTGAGAATGATAGAAATTGGGAGATTATAACCCGAGGGTTGAGAAAATGGTGAATTTTTTGAAAACATTATACCCAAAGGTTGGAGAATTGATAATCTTGAGAGTTTTGGAGATATAAAGGTTTTGAAATGATAGATTTTGAGAGATTGAAACCCGTAGGTTTGGTAATGAGAGAACGGAGAAATCGCAACCTGAAGGTTTGATTTATGGAATTGGTTGATTTTGGGAGCTCGACAATTGTGAGCTAGGACCTTTTGAAATACATGACCAACGAGAGCTGGGTCTTTTGGAAATACACGACCAAAAGCTGAGTCCTTTTTGGGAATGCATGACCAGCAAAGCTTGAACGTTTGAAATGCGTGACCAGCGAAAAGCTGGAACGTTTGTAATACCTGACCAGCGAAAAGCTGAAACATTTGAAATACATGACCAACGAGTGTTGGACCTTTTTTGGAAATACTTGACCAGCGAAAGCTGGAACGTTCGAAATACATGACCAGCGAAATGCTGGAACATTTGAAATACATGACCAATGAGTGTTGGATCTTTTGAAATACCTGACCAGCAAAAGTTGGGACGTTTGAAATACCTGACCAGCAAAAGCTGGGACGTTTGAAATACCTGACCAGCGAGAAGCTGGAACGTTTGAAATACATAACCAACGAGTATTGGATCTGACCACCAAAAAAAGCTGGAACGTTTGAAATACCTGACCAGCAAGAAGCTGGAACGTTTGAAATACATGCCCAACGAGTGTTGGATCTTTTGAAATACCTGACCAGCAAAAGCTGGGACGTTTGAAATTCCTGACCAGCGAGAAGCTGGAACGTTTGAAATATAAGACCAACGAGTGTTGGATCTTTTCATAAATACCTGACCAGTAAGAAGATGGAACGTTTGAAGTACCTGACCAGCAAGAAGCTGAAACGTTTGAAATACATGCTCAACGAGTGTTGGATCTTTTGAAATACCTGACCAGCAAAAGTTGGGACGTTTGAAATACCTGACCAGCGAGAAGCTGGAACGTTTGAAATATATGACCAACGAGTGTTGGATCTTTTCGAAAATACCTGACCAGTAAAAAGATGGAACGTTTGAAATACCTGACCAGTAAAAACTGGGACGTTTGAAATACCTGACCAGTAAAACTGGGACGTTTGAAATACATCAACTTTTGGGAGATTTTAAATCAGAACTTGAATTTTGTAGAAGAAAGGATTTTGATAAAAAAGATTGAATGTAGAAAGTTATTGGTGCGAGGATCAGATCCTCCAAATGAGCTCAATATATGATTGAAGATTTTGGGAAATACTCTAGTGCGAGGACCGGGTTGTAAAGATGAGCTAAACAAAGTGAATTTTTGAGAAAATAAAGATTCTTTGGTAAAAGTTAATGGACCATCATAGTTTATTTGCATGTGGTCGACTTTCAGGATTTTGTCCCCTTATCCTGAACAGGGAAATAACAAAGAGAAATACCTCATTAACAGGAGGCATCAGATTTATCCCTTAACCTGAAAGGGGTAGATCTTTAAAGATAAAAGTGGATGAAATTTTAATAAGATTGAAAAATCTGTTAAAACTTGACGTAAATGAGCAATAGCTTGATAAAAATTTGATTGTGACAAAAAGTGAACCAAATGAAATAAAGATCATGAGATCAATTGAGAATTAACCAAATTTGAGGAAAAGAGCTTTCGTCTAATCTTGCTTGCATATGATGAAGAAAATGATTATAGATCAAAAAAATGCCCCAGTATCATGGAGAAGAATGTAAGAATTGATAGAAGATCTTTATTTTATTGAAATGGCTCTTTTGAAGAGTACAAAGGCTTTAGCATGAACATTTCAGGTGTAAAACTTCTTTAAATGCAGAGCATTGATGGGATCTGGCATTTCCACTCCATTTGCGTTGATTAGACGATACAAATTGAGAGGAAGTACTTCCTTAACCATATAAGGGCCTTCCCAATTGGGTGACCACTTGCCCCGTGGTCGATGCTTGAGATGAGCTGTTGATCTGAGTACCAAATCGTTAACTCGAAATTTTCTCTCAATGACAGACTTGGCATAATGTTGAGTTATCCTTTGCCGATAAGCTTGAGTGTGCTTTGTTGCTTTGAGCCTTTTTTCATCTAGTAAATCTAGCTGCACCAATCTCTGCTGCCGATACTGATCAAGTGGCAATTCTGTAAGAGAAGCAAATTTGAGAGCGGCTTTTGGACATGGAGAGGCAATACCACTTTAGTTCCGTAAACAAGTTCTGAAGGAGTGGCATTAGTCGGAGTCCGAATGGTGGTCCGATATGCCCAAAGTGCGTCATGAATTTTCTCATGCCAATCTCGACCTATCTTCACAGTCCTTTCAAGAATACGGATCAAGATCTTATTGGTAGCCTCTGCTTGGCCATTTCCTTGAGGATAATAGGGAGCTGAGAAATGATGGGAAATTCTGAATTTAGAACAGAAGGTTTTCATTCTCTTATTTGAAATTCTACTAGAGGGGGGGTGAATAGTGAAATATGATAATGATCGATAAAATAAAATAATTAAGCAATAAGGCACAACACATAAAACACAGAATTTATACTGGTTCGGTCAGTATCCAGACCTACATCCAGTCCCCAAGCAAACCACTTGAGCTTTCCACTATAACATCCGAGTCACCGGATAAATAGTACAACACCCTCTTCCCCAGAGGTCTTCTTCTCTCAACAGAGAATGACAACACCCTCTTTCACAGAGGTCTTCTTCTCTCAACAGAGAAGAACAACACCCTCTTTCACAGAGGTCTTCTTCTCTCAACAGAGAAGGGCAACACCCTCTTTCACAGAGTTCTACTTCTTTTAACAAAGAACGAATATAGTGAATAACAGAGTTACAATACTTCCTATAGAACCTTCAGAATGATATGAATGCACGAATGAAGGATTCTCAGAATGTTCTGTTTGTCACTCAGAGGATACTCTTTGTCAAAGAGCTGGACTTGACTTTTTCTCTTTTCTTTCTTTCCTTTTTCTCTTTCTTTTTCAAGGCTCTCTTTTCAAATATCGAATAGAAATTTTTCTCGTTGTAAGCTCACACGTCTATTCCATTCCATTGTTTGAATAGTTTATTTGAGTGTGTTTATATAGCTTTTAAAAAGTAGTCGTTACATTTTGGAATTGTAACTTTTTGAAATGTGAAATGTTATGTCATTTCAAAAACATCTTTTAGAGAAGTTCGAGAATACCTTTTTCCATAAAAGTGAAATAGAGGGTACACTAGTCGTTGTAATATTTTAGGTAATACATATTTTATGTAAAAAGTGTATATCTTACAATAGTACATTGAACGTTGGGTTGTAGTTTTGTCTTTATTCTAATTAATGATTTGAGGTACATTAGTACTTCTTTGCTTTAAATGAGTGTAAGTACTATGAGTGTTTTGAGATATTTATTTGTACATAGTCATGTCAAGTGTTTTCTTTATGTTGTGTTTTTCAAAGACTCCAGAGACAATGAGGACCAAAAGAAGGTTGACATTCTTTGAGAAGGATTTTAACAAGGATTTGTTACAGGAGGTATTTAATGCTTTGTAAAGAGAATGATGACTTCAAGTAAGTCGACATTCTATGGTTGTAAAAAAGGTAACTAGAGTCTTTTCAAAACATATTTTATTTGTTTTTCTTTTGTGTAGCTGATTTATGTTTTTGTCTTCTTCTTATATTAAAAAACATTTCTTTAAAGAAGGTAACTAAAGTCTTTTCAAAAACATATTATATTTGTTTTTCTTTTGTGTAGCCGATTTATGTTTTTGTCTTTTTCCTACATTCCTTTTTTCATGTTGTCTTGTATATAGTGTAAGGTACAATTACTATATGACAAAATGTCTTTTTTATAAAAGGTTGTAAGAAGGTACAATTATTATATGACAAAATGTCTTTTTCATAAAAGGTTGTAAGAAGGTACAATTATTGGTTTTCAAAAAGGAGCTTTTTGAAACTATCGTATACTTTTATGATATAGTGTTTATGAATGAGTATGTAATATGCAATATGCAAGTTCCTGAAGGTTCTGTTACAAATGACTCTAAAGAAGAAAAGAGTCTTCAACTTGAGGTAGCCGATCTCTTCATTTGAACTTTAGGAATGCATGGCTCATCAAGCTTTTTCTTCAAGGAGTATGATTGCACCATAGTTGTACTTGAACAGGAAGTCTCTATCCTTATTAGGTGAGATATCCTTGCATCAAATACTCGTTAGATTTAAGGCAAAACATATTCAGTCATAATATAACATTATTTCAAGAGGACATATTATCATATCATATAAAATCAAATGAGACAGTGTATCATATTATGTGACAACAAAACCGAGTTTCTCAACATTCTCCCCCTTTTTGATGATGACAAAATATGCTCCCCCTGTCAAAAAGACATTATGCATAGAAATAATAACATGATAAAAAAGTGAAATAATGTTTAAAGAGAGAATATTTCTCCAATAATGGAGACAGGTTTTCTTCCCCTTTGTCATGGACAAAAAGGAAGGGATCAGAGTGAAAGAGTTATTACAGACCAAATATTACAGTCCAAAAGTATTTAAAAGTTATTATATATAAAAAATGCGTTTATCTCGAAGGTGGAGGAGGTGAATGTGTTCGGTCGGCACGATTCCACTTGCGAGTCTGCTGCAACAGGGCTTGATTACGAAGGATTCGATCCTGAGTTTGCTCGATATCCATCATAGCAGAAAAGTAATTGAAGGAGGATGTTGGATCTGCTTCATCAGAGCCGGGCATGTGCAGGGACCTTAGATTGAAGGTGGTTCCATTGAGGACTTGCGAGGGACGGAGGATGACTTTGTTGTGAAGTGGTACTTGGAAGTATTTGAGAATGGGAGTTATGAAACACCCAAAAAGAAGAGGCTTGAATTTCTGATAACGAATAAAAAGGTCAAAAAGAATGGATGACCAGTTTATCGGAAGAGAAGAAAAGATTGCGTAGATGAGAAGAGAGATTTTTCGAGGAACTAATCCCTGGCGGGGACGCTTGGGATAGATGTTGTGGAGAAGAATCTGGGCAAGAAGTTGAGCATGAGGTTGGAGATTCCTCATGTGCCACGGAAGTTGGTAGCAGTTGGTGCAGAGAAGTATTTTTCGAAGTACCGATCGGTCGATTGGTACTATGGTGTTAAGGTCGGTACCGGTGGAAGGTAGGTTTAGAATTCGACCTAGGTCGGAAGCATCGAAAATCATCAGTTGTCCTCGAACTTTGCTGGTGATTGAGGTCTGTTCATGATCAGTAGAGAAGTTGGTATAAAACAGTCGGACTAGTTCGAGATAATAGGCAGCTGGGGATGAAGATCCTATTAGAGGTTTGAGTTCAGGGAGATAGTTGTCTAAGTCAAAGAGCATGAAGTCGTCAAAGTTGACCAATTTACCTTCATGAATGGGGCGAGAGCATAGTGAGTTGTAAGTGTGAAATAAGTCTGGATACCTTAGATCTGCTGCTGTAATCACATTGTTGGAGGAGGAAGAGGCCATTGCAAGAGTTTGAAAAAAAAAGGAACTAAGGAGAGCGAGTTTGAAGAGGGTAATAGTGTGTAGGAGAATTGATAGATATGAGTGGAATTGGTATGGTTTGAACCAATCCATTAAATAGAAGAATGACAATAATTTAGATATGCTTTGAATGACATTTGGAAGTGAGTGATTTTTAGAATTTAGTCAAATAAGGAAATCCGTGAGTAGTAAGTTAAGAGGCTTGTGAATGACAAATCAAATCAAGATTGGAGGATAGTGTATTATATTTGAGAAGAAGTCAAGGAGGACATGGTTTTGAATTATTCTTTTATATAAGAAAGAATTATCATGTGAGAGTTTTATCGAATTGTGAGTTTGTGTCATGTATGGAGTGACTTGATGTGTGATAAAGCCAAAAGAGTGAATTTTTCTATGGTTTTTAAAGATTTTTGAGAGATAATGGCCTAATAAAAACAAATATCCTTTTATAAGATGTTTTTACTTTATGGAGAGTATTCGTGAAGAATGTGTAGGAAAAAGACAAATAGAGATGTGTGAGTGACATAAGATGAAGTTTTTAATGAGTCTTGATTGGAGAGAAAGATATACAATATGAAAAAGGTCATGATTGCTAAAGACGATAATTGATTGTACATAGGCTATGATATAGTAGATGATATAGTAAAAAATTAGAAACAAAAATAGTAGATGATAAGTTGTATATTTTACGTGAAATGTAGCAACAAAAAGATCGATGGATAAATAATCAAATTTTGACCCAAGTTTTAGAGAAGTATATTGAAAGGACAAAGAAAGAGATATATCATTTGAATATGAGGAATATACTATTTTGTTGAAGATCGGCTAGCCTATCGTGAGAGAGAGGAGTGATAATGATGGAAAGAAGAAGATATTGTGATTAGACATAAAGTTGTTTTGAGAGAAACAATGAGAAACTCGTGAAGAGAGGAGAGAGAGAGAGAGAGAGAGAGAGAGAGAGAGAAAGAGTGAGCAATGATGGCCTACTAAAACAAGAAACAAGTGGGTGTTATTAAAATATAGTGCATAGGTTGAAGTGTAGAAGATTGTTATTCGTATGAGGGGTTTTCACAAGAGGACAAAAGGTGATGAAAGGATGTTATGAGATGAGTGATATGAAAGAATGTCATAATACTTATATTTAAAGAGGGTAGTACTCATGGGTATGCGTGGAGGAGGATAGGACAAGGTGTGATTATTAATGTGTACTTGAAAGGTGACAAAATGAAAGACATAAAGAATGTGTTGTTATTCATAGAAGTTTTGGTTTGAGGAACAAGGTTTTGAGAAACTCGATTGAAGGAATGCGATTGAAGGAGTTCATAGTTTCTTTAGGAAAATAGTAAATGAGTCAAAGTTATGAATTGGAGATTCAAATCGTATGTGTGAGAGAGAGAAAAGTAACTAAAGTAACTATATAGTAAAGAGAAAGTCAAGTTATGAGAAACAATAATTATGAAGGTGATGTAAAAGATGATATGACAAGAGGTAGAATGTACTTTGACATGAAGTTTCAACTTTTTAAGGCAATTTGTGGTATTCGAGATCCTTAGAAATGATTCTTTCAAAAAAAATGTGAAAGGAAGACACGATTTTTTAAAGTTCTTTTATTATCCTTATTAAGATGAATTTAGTAAATATTATGAACTCGAGTGAACTTAATATTTTAGTTTTATATATCATTCAATTTACATATACCTAGCTCTCTTCTTATTCTTATAAAATCTTCATTTTTTAAAAGTTTAGTAAAGATGTCTGCTAGTTGTTTATCTGTGGGTATAAATTCTAGTTTGATTATATTATTTAGGACTTGTTCTCTTAGAAAGTGATGTCTAATTTGAATGTGTTTAGTTCGAGAATGTAAAACAGGATTTTTGGAAAGGTTTATAGCACTTGTGTTATCACATAAAATAGTTGTATTTTCGAATTTTAAACCAAAATCTTTCAAAGTTTGTTTCATCCAGATGACTTGTGTACAGGCTAGGCTAGCAGCAATGTATTCGGCTTCAGTAGTTGATAAGGATACACAGTTTTGTTTCTTACTAAACCATGATACTAGTGAGTGCCCTAGCATATGACATGTTTCACTTGTGCTTTTTCTGTCAGATTTACTTCCAGCAAAGTCAGCATCGCTGTATGAGATTAGATCAAATGTAGAGGATTTTGAATAGAATAATCCAAAATCAACTGTGTCTTTTAAATATCTCATTATTCTTTTTACAGCTTTAAGATGTGATTCTTTTGGATTTGACTGAAATCTAGCACACAAGCAAACACTGAACATAATATCTGGAGGGCTAACAGTTAAATAAAGAAGTGATCCTATCATACCTCGGTATACCTTTGTATCAACAGACTTACCATCTTCATCTTTGTCCAAAACAGTAGTAGTGCTCATAGGAGTAGATTTTGAAGCAGTTGAGTTCATGTTGAATCTCTTCAGAAGTTCACGAGCATACTTAGATTGATTGATGAAAACTCCATCCTTGGTTTGCTTGATATGCAGTCCAAGAAAGTAGGTGAGTTCTCCCATCATGCTCATTTCAAATTCTTTCTGCATGGACTTAGAAAAATCTTCACAAAGAGTACTGTTAGAAGATCCAAAGATGATGTCGTCGACATATATTTGAACAATTAGGGTATGATTACTCACTACTTTAACAAATAATGTAGAATCTGCTTTGCCAACAGAAAAACCAGTTTTTAATAAAAAAGTTTTAAGCCTATCATACCAAGCACGAGGTGCTTGTTTTAAACCATATAAAGCACGTTTGAGTTTAAAAACATGATCTGGGTATTGTTCATTTTCAAATCCTGGAGGTTGTTTTACATAAACTTCTTCATTTATAAAACCATTTAAGAAAGCACTTTTAACATCCATTTGATATAATTTGAAATCCATATAGCTTGCATATGCTAAAAGCATTCTAATAGATTCAAGTCTAGCAACAGGAGCAAATGTTTCATCAAAATCAATACCTTCCTCCTGGTTGTATCCTTGAGCTGCTAGTCTGACCTTGTTTCTTATAACATTACCTGCTTCGTCTAGCTTGTTTCTGAAGATCCATCTTGTCCCAATGATTGGATGATCCTTAGGTCTAGGTACAAGATTCCAAACATCATTTCTTTGGAATTGATTCAGTTCTTCAATCATGGCTAGCATCCAGAACTCATCAATGATGGCTTCATCAATCTTCTTTGGTTCAAGTTGAGAAATGAATGCCATGTTTGCAATCCGTTCTAGCTGAGCTCTAGTTTGAACCCCCTTTGTTAGTTCTCCTAAAATCTGCTTTTGAGGATGATCTTTGATATCGACAAAGGTTCTTTGATGATCATCTTCATTAGACTTAACTGTGTTATCTAAAAATAAATTTGTACTTTCAACATCATCATCATTAGTTTGTATATGAACAGATTGATCAATAGATTCACAAAAACTAACATGCATAGATTCTTCAATAGTATTATGACTCTTATTGAAAACTCTGTATGCTTTACTATGACTTGAATATCCTAAGAATATGCCTTCAACAGATTTAGCATCAAACTTATCTAGGCTATCTTTTGTGTTTAGGATAAAGCATTTACATCCAAAGACTTTGAAATAGTCTATTCTTGGAGTTCTGTCATAGAATAGTTCATAGGGAGTTTTATTTAATAAGGGTCTAATGAGAACTCTATTTGTTATGTAGCATGCAGTATTAACAGCTTCTGCCCAAAAAGATTTTGCAAGATTATTGTGTTGGAGCATAGTCCTAGTAGATTCCTGAAGGGTTCTATTCTTTCTTTCTACTACACCATTTTGAGGTGCAGCTCTAGGAAAGGCAAAGTTATGAGAAATACCATGCAAGTTACAAATTTTTTTAAAAAGTTCATTTTCAAATTCTCCTCCATGGTCACTACGGATTTTAACAATAGAACAAGATTTTTCGTTTTGTAATTTTTTACATAAGATTTCAAATTGACAAAACGTGTCACTTTTGTTTTTCAAAAATATTACCCAAGTAAATCTTGAGTAGTCATCTACAATAACAAAAACGTATTTGTTGTGATTATGACTAGCTACTCTAGAAGGACCAAAAAGATCCAGGTGGAGAAGCTCTAAAGGTCTCTTACTTGAAATGATATTTTTTGATTTGAAAGATGATTTTGATAATTTTCCTAATTGACATGCATCGCAAAAGTAATCCTTTTTAAAAGAAATTTTGGGTAACCCACGTACTAACTTATTTTTAGCTAATTTAGACATGTATTTAGAATTTACATGACCCATTCTTAAGTGCCATAAATGTTGAGAGTCATTATTAGCTATAAGACAATGTTCTGTGATGTTTTCTAGGTATAGTTCATATATATTATTTTTTCTTATACCTTTTAAGATGATGTTTTCATTGGTGTCTGCTATTAGACATGCATCATGATTAAAGCTAACATTATAACCTGTGTCACACATTTGACTGATACTTAGTAGGTTATGTTTTAAGCCTTTAACAAGGAGAACGTCTTTGATAAGAGGTTTATCTATGTTACCAATATTTCCAATACCAATTATCAAACATTTGTTGTTATCTCCAAAGGTGACAGTTCCTCCTTCTTTATGATGAAGAACAGCAAAAAGGTCTGGATGTCCTATCATGTGCTTTGAACATCCACTATCTAGTATCCATCTGTTCTTCTTCTTTGGAGCCTGTAAAACATTAAGTAAATCTCCTTTTTGGTACCCAATCGGGTCCCTTTTTATTAGACTTTGGAACCCATATCCATTTGGATTTGGGTTTGTCTATATCTTTAGAGGAGTTAAAAAGATTATCATTATAATACTCCTTATTTAGTTCAGATGAACTTTTCACAAACGTGGTCTTTTGATTCATACAAGAAGGTTTTCTGAAATGAGAGTAGCCAATACCATTCTTGTAAAAACAGACCTTCTGAGAGGATAAGAGTTTATCTAAGTTCTCTTTACCTTTAGTAAACTTGAAAACCGTTTTCATGAGGTTCTCAGTTTTACTTTTTAGCTCTGAAATTTCTACTTGCATATTTTTAGTTTTGGAGCTAGTAGAAGAAATTTCAGACATAAGCATAAGACTTTCCTTTTTCAACTCAGAATTTTCACTGCTGAGTTTTTCATTCTCTTGGGAAAGCTTTAAATTTTCAGATTTTAAATCTTTATTTTTGAAACTCAATTTTCTAGATTCTTCAAATAGTTCTTGAAAAGCATCTAGAAGTTCTTCAAAGGAAAAATCAGAGATTTCACTTACCGAACTTTCGTTTGCCATGAAGCACATATTTGCAGTTTCGGCTTCATCATCACTTGACTCTTCACTAGTGGATGGTTCTGAATCATCCCATTGAGCATGCAAAGCCTTTTCCTTGAAAAACCTCTTCTTTGGTTCCTCAGTCTTGGACTTTCTTTTGAGAAGGGGACAGTCACGTTTTAAGTGGCCTCGCTTATTACACTGAAAGCACATAGGATCTTCTTTAGGATCTTTTCTTTCCTTGTGCCTGTTTGGAAGCCGGTTCTTTCTCATGAAGCGCTGGAATTTTTTGGTAAGTAGCGTAATTTCTGATTCTTTATCTGAGTCTTCATTCTCAGATAGGGCTGGGAAAGCTAGAGTTTTCTTTACTGGTTGCTCTTCTTCCCTTCTTTTTTTCATGTGGACTTCATAGACCATAAGATTGCCTATTAAGTCATCCAAAGTAAGCTTAGATAAATCTTGAGCTTCTTCAATAGCAGTAGTCTTTTTTTCCCAATCAGTTGTGAGAGATCTCAATATTTTCTTCACCTTTTCAGTCTGGGAATATGTTACACCCAAAGATTTCAGATCGTTGGTGAATCTGGTAAACATCTCTGTGATGGGTTCATCTTTGTTCATTTTGAACAACTCATGTTTTCTAACAAGAGATGAAATTTTGGCTTCTTTCATTTTGTTGGTTCCTTCATGAATAACTTCCAAAGAATGCCAAATATCATATGCAGATTCACATATAGATATTCTATTGAATTCGTTTTGATCAATGGCACAATATAAGGCATTCATAGCCTTTGCATTTAGGTTTGCCATTTTCTTTTCTTCATCAGCCCATAAGCTAAAGTCTGCGGATGGAGATGTGTATAGATGCTCAACAGTTTTCCATACAGCAAAATCTATGGATTTGAGAAATATAGCCATTCTGCACTTCCAGTATCCATAGTTAGAGCCATTGAAGAAAGGAGGACGAGATGCGTGTTGACCTTCAATATCACGAGCATAGGAAGTAGATGCCATTTGTGCTGGAAGACTTGTTACGTCGAAACCAGCAAACCTGCTCTGATACCAAATGAAATTCCACTAGAGGGGGGGTGAATAGTGAAATATGATAATGATCGATAAAATAAAATAATTAAGCAATAAGGCACAACACATAAAACACAGAATTTATACTGGTTCGGTCAGTATCCAGACCTACATCCAGTCCCCAAGCAAACCACTTGAGCTTTCCACTATAACATCCGAGTCACCGGATAAATAGTACAACACCCTCTTCCCCAGAGGTCTTCTTCTCTCAACAGAGAAGGACAACACCCTCTTTCACAGAGGTCTTCTTCTCTCAACAGAGAAGGGCAACACCCTCTTTCACAGAGGTCTACTTCTTTTAACAAAGAAGGAATACAGTGAATAACAGAGTTAGAATACTTCCTATAGAACCTTCAGAATGATATGAATGCACGAATGAAGGATTCTCAGAATGTTCTGTTTGTCACTCAGAGGATACTCTTTGTCAAAGAGTTGGACTTGACTTTTTCTCTTTTCTTTCTTTCCTTTTTCTCTTTCTTTTTCAAGGCTCTCTTTTCAAATATCGAATAGAAATTTTTCTCGTTGTAAGCTCACACGTCTATTCCATTCCATTGTTTGAATAGTTTATTTGAGTGTGTTTATATAGCTTTTAAAAAGTAGTCGTTACATTTTGGAATTGTAACTTTTTGAAATGTGAAATGTTATGTCATTTCAAAAACATTTTTTAGAGAAGTTCGAGAATACCTTTTTCCATAAAAGTGAAATAGAGGGTACACTAGTCGTTGTAATATTTTAGGTAATACATATTTTATGTAAAAAGTGTATATCTTACAATAATACATTGAACGTTGGGTTGTAGTTTTGTCTTTATTCTAATTAATGATTTGAGGTACATTAGTACTTCTTTGCTTTAAATGAGTGTAAGTACTATGAGTGTTTTGAGATATTTATTTGTACATAGTCATGTCAAGTGTTTTCTTTATGTTGTGTTTTTCAAAGTCTCCAGAGAGAATGAGGACCAAAAGAAGGTCGACATTCTTTGAGAAGGATTTTAACAAGGATTTGTTACAGGAGGTATTTAATGCTTTGTAAAGAGAATGATGACTTCAAGTAAGTCGACATTCTATGGTTGTAAAAAAGGTAACTAGAGTCTTTTCAAAACATATTTTATTTGTTTTTCTTTTGTGTAGCCGATTTATGTTTTTGTCTTCTTCTTATATTAAAAAACATTTCTTTAAAGAAGGTAACTAAAGTCTTTTCAAAAACATATTATATTTGTTTTTCTTTTGTGTAGCCGATTTATGTTTTTGTCTTTTTCCGACATTCCTTTTTTCATGTTGTCTTGTATATAGTGTAAGGTACAATTATTATATGACAAAATGTCTTTTTTATAAAAGGTTGTAAGAAGGTACAATTATTATATGACAAAATGTCTTTTTCATAAAAGGTTGTAAGAAGGTACAATTATTGGTTTTCAAAAAGGAGCTTTTTGAAACTATCGTATACTTTTATGATATAGTGTTTATGAATGAGTATGTAATATGCAATATGCAAGTTCCTGAAGGTTCTGTTACAAATGACTCTAAAGAAGAAAAAAGTCTTCAACTTGAGGTAGCCGATCTCTTCATTTGAACTTTAGGAATGCATGGCTCATCAAGCTTTTTCTTCAAGGAGTATGATTGCACCATAGTTGTACTTGAACATGAAGTATCCATCCTTATTGGGTGAGATATCCTTGCATCAAATACTCGTTAGATTTAAGGCAAAACATATTCAGTCATAATATAACATTATTTCAAGAGGACATATTATCATATCATATAAAATCAAATGAGACAGTGTATCATATTATGTGACATCAAAACTGAGTTTCTCAACATCATTTTTGAAATGGGTTTCATTGTCTGAGAGAATATCATGTGGTATGCCGAAGCGGCAAAGAATGTTCTTGTGAATGAAAGAAACCACGTGGCGGCCTTCTACTATGCGTAGAGTAACAACTTCGACCCATTTCGTGAAATACTCTGTCGCAACCAGAAAGTATTTGTGGCCGTTGGAAGCAGAAGGGGTAATTGGGCCGACGACGTCGAAAGCCCACATGGAAAATGGCCAAGGAGAGACAACTGATTGCAGATATGTGGCCGGAGCATGAATGTTAGGCGCATGCATTTGGCACTTGATGCACTTTCTCACAAATCGATGACAGTCTTGCTGCATGGTATTCCAATAGTACCCTGCTCGGATGATCTGCTTGACGAGAGTTTGATAGCCGACATGACCACCACAAATCCCTTCATGTGCCTCTTGAATAACTTCCATAGCTTCTTCTTTGTCTAAACATCTGGCATATTCATAACTGAAACCACGATGGTAAAGGACATTGGCAAGAATGAAATAACGGGTAGACATACGTTGAATCGCACGTTGCTCCCTTTTTGGCATCTCTGGTGGAAATTCACCAGTTTCGATGAAATTTTTGATGTTTTGATACCAAGGTTTCTCCTTCTGATTAACCTGGTTTATTTGCATATTTGAATCGAAAGCGGGTTGCTCAAGTCTGCCAACTTCAAAAGAACGACAAGATTCACTGCCTTTGAATGATAAAATGGAGCCCAAGCTGGCTAAACCGTCGGCTATTTGATTGTGCTCTCTTCTGATATGACTGAGCTGAAATTCTTCGAAGCTATTCACAAGAGTTAGGACGATCTTCTGATACTGGATTAATTTTGGATCTTTTACTTGCCATTCAGTGTTAACTTGACTAACAACAAGCAATGAGTCGCCAAAGGCATGTACTCTCTTGACCTCAAAATTTTGCAAAATTTTGAGGCCTTGTATTAGAGCTTCATACTCGGCCATGTTATGAGTGCATTGGAAACCAAGCTTAAGAGAATAAGGGATCATTTCTTTTTCTGAAGTGATTAACAAGACTCCAATTCCGATGCCAGACATGTTCTTAGAACCATCGAAGAACATATTCCAAACTGGGGGTTGTTGGATATTACAGATGTGTTCATCAGGAAAATCATCCTCTGCTTTAATTTCTTCCGTCAAAGGGAAATCTGCCAACTGATCTGCTATCGCTTGGCCTTTAATCGACTTTTGAGAAACATACTCTAAGTCATATTGCATCAGAAGGACTTGCCACTTCGCAATCCTTCCAGTGAGAAATGGTTGTTCTAAAATATATCTGAGAGGATTAAGCTTCGATAGAAACTTGATTTCAGAAGCCAACAAGTAATGTCTCAATTTCTGGCACATCTAGACTAGAGCTAGACAAGTTTTCTCCATTTGAGAATACTTCTTTTCATAATTAATGAAAGTTTTGCTCACGTAGTAGATGGCGTTCTCTATCAGACTGCCCTCTTCATACTATGCGAGGAATCCACCACAGGCATTCTGATTGACAGAAATGTCAGCTTTGGCGGCTTCAAAATGGGCGGATTAAGAAGATATTGCTTGATGCGCTCAAACGAGAGCTGACATTCTGATCCCCATTCAAATTTAACTCCTTTCCTTAGCAAATGGTTGAAAGGCTCGCATCTCATAGCCAAATTTGAGATGAACCTGCGAATAGACTGAATACGCCCTTGAAGGCTTCGCAGTTCTCTCAGATTAGTTGGAGGCGGCATATCAATAATGGCTTTTGCCTTGGCTGGGTCTACCTCGATTCCTTTCTTGCTGATAAGGAAGCCGAGTAATTTTCTGGACTCAACTCCGAAAACACATTTTTGAGGGTTAAGCCTTAATTTGTAAAGAATAAGTCTTTCAAAAACTTGACTAAGAGCATCGAGATGATCCTCTTCTTCTTTAGACTTAACCAGAATGTCATCCACATATGCATCCATATTTTTGTGCATTTGATCGTGGAAAATAACGACCATCGCCCTTTGATAGGTTGCCCCGGCATTTTTGAGTCCGAATGGCATGACTGTATAGCAAAAGGTCCCCCATGGTGTAGTAAATAAAGTCTTGGACTGATCACGAACGGCCAGCTTGATCTGATTATAACCTGAATATCCATCTATGAAAGAAAACATGGCATGACCCGCTGTGCTATCGATCAACAGGTCAATATTGGGAAGCGGATAATCATCTTTTGGGGTGGCCTTATTGAGATCCCTGAAATCGATGCAAATCCGAACTTTTCCGTTCTTTTTAGGGACCGCTACGATATTTGCTAACCAATCTGGATAATCAATGGCCCGGATGAAGCCTGCTTTTTAGCAAATCTTCAAGTCCTTCCTTGACTTGCTGCTCAATTCGAGGGTCTAATTTCCTCAGTTTCTGCTTGATTGGTCTGGCTTCTGGTTTCAACTTGAGTCGATGCTCAACCAGCTTGATATCCAATCCTGGCATATCTTCGTAAGTCCAGGCAAATCCTTCCTGATGCTTTTCGAGGAACTGGATGAGTCTAGCTTTTTCAATTTCACTTAGACTCGACCCGATTTTGAGAATTTTCGGATCATCTTCCGACCCAATGTTGATATCCTCGGTTGGATCTTGAACCAAAGATGAGGGTTCATCCTGCTTCTGAATGTGAGCAAATTCTGGCAATTCCTGAATGGTGGAATCAAACTCGGCTGGCTCTTCGGTGTGTTCTACTGCCTTACTGACCTCTGCTCTTTCTTTCATCTCAGGAAACCTTGCCGATTTCAGATATTTGGGATTGATAACGAATCTTGTCATTGATTCAGGAGTTAATAGTCCTTAAAATGTAAGAGAGGTTGTTTAAGAGAAAGTACGAGCCAAATCAAATTCTTGTATAAAGTAAAGAACAATGACATAGACAAAGTATAAAAAGAAAATGATAGATGCCCGAATATGAGGAAAAAGATTGATCTTTCATTGATTGGAGTAAAGTATTTACAAGACTTTGACAAAAGATGGGACTGTATTGTCCCTACAAGATTTAAACAAAGAAATGAGAACAGAAAAGCAGGAAAAACTAAGGCATCATCTCTTCATTGGCTTCCTCTGACAAAAACTGTCTTGTTGCTGGAATCCTGACCGGTGAACCCCAACCCTGAACTGTCCGCATGCCAAACTAAAATGATGGACTCTATCATGCCGTCTTCATCTTTCCCCATGCCTTGGAATGGCTGATATCCATGCTTGATCAACAGATCGAATCCCTTCCTTGCTTTGGAAAACTGAGGGAATAAAGGATGATCTTTGAAGGAGGTGTAATTAATGCATCCTCCTAACTTGAAGAAACAAGGTCCCTGCCATTGGACCGTAGCTGCAACATTCTCTTCGTCCATAATATCTTTCAGTTTCAACATTTCTAAGCTTTCGCTGAGATTGATTTCATCCGCTTCTCGGATGTTTGGAATATCAGCTGTGAATGTTGGACGGGGAATCATAGGCTGCGGTAGCCTTTCTTCAGGGTCTTCGCCAAAAATGGTGGTGATCATTCCACCCTTGGACCACTTGATGCATTGGTGGAGGGTTGATGGGACGGCATTGGCATTGTGAATCCATATGTTCGTCCCAACAACAAGTTGTAAGTAGGCGGTACGTTGACGACATGGAATAGCACCGTATGTACTTAGTAGTTAATGAAAATCTCTAAAAAGATTTTGCCTTTGGCAGTCTGCCCGTGATTGTCAAAACCGTAGATGGTAATGGGATCGGGCACGTACTCCTCTTCTTTTAATCCCAAGGCCTTTGCTGTCATTTCTGGGCAAATGTTGAGGCTGCTGCCTCCATCAACCAGTACGTGCGGGACAATCATGCCCCTGGTCCTCACTACGATGTACAGCGCATTGTTGTGGAATGAATGAGGCTTAGGCAAATCCTTATCAGAGAAGGTAATAGGCGCGTTGGTCATCGCTTGATTTACAATCTGCGCCATGTCTTCGGGCATGGTGCCCGACTTCACCTTGATCTTCCTTAGTAGATCATCTAACTTTTCCTGATGTTTGGGAGAATTATGAGTTAATTCGAAGATAGAAATGTTGGAGAGTGCTGTAATTGGATTTTGAAAATCATCAGCCCGTTCTTCTGCTGCTTTAGAGGTTTCTGCCTTCTCTGTGCAGGCTTCTTTCTTGAGAAAACTTCTTGGAAAAATTTGAATTCTTTCATTCTCGACTGGTACACTTACTTGGTCAAGAAGTGAGAAGATATCCATACTCTGATATACAGGCTGATCCTGATGTAGAACCATTACCTGATGCTGGAGCTTTAGCTCTTCACTAGAGCATGGATGTATATGACTCTGTGGGAGGAAAGAGTGTTCTGAGATGGTTGATGCGGAATGCTTTGGGAATGGAGCGGATAAAATTTCCATTTTGCCCTCCTCTTCATCTTCTACGAGAATGCTCTTATCGATACAGTCCTGGACTAAATGCTTCAAGACGAAGCAATGTTCTGTATCATGTCCCATGGCTCTATGGAATTTGCAGTATTGCTCTCTGTACTTCCCCATGAATACTGGAGGGTCTGCAATTTTGGGCAACTTCACCATCCCATGGGATAGCAGGTATTCCGGCACTTTCTCCAGAGGCTGGTCCAAAGGAGTGAATTTCCTATCCTTGCTCCAATTGATGTGTTTGGGTTTTTCTTGAAAGTCCCATTTTTGTTGAGGACCGGTTGGGAGAGACTTGTCATTGCTTTTGAAGAACCTTCCCTTTCTACCTCTATTCTGTTCAGGCCTCATGTCACTGCCACTGTCATTCTTACTGCTACTGTCCTGATTGTCTTCGGGAACATCAGCTGAGTAGGTAAAATGGGCTTTCTTTTTTGGATCCAGGATGTTCTTGGCCAAAGCAACACCTTCATACATCCCATTCTCTACCCCCATTTCGAGTCATTCTGCTCGCTCTGTTAGTTTGATGAAGGATTTGGAGGGATATGGGAAAAGGAGACTTTTTAGAGGCTGACAAAAATTGTTGAGGATGACCTGGAGGGCATGCTCCTCAGAAATGGGATTCCTCATCTTATTGCAAATGCTCCTCCACTTATGGATGAAATCTCTGGCCTTCTCATTGGGCTCCTGTTTGAGGTTGCATAAGTGGTTTAGGGTAGGTAGGGCTTCCGTGTTGAATAGGAAGCGTTCAACAAACATATTAACAACTTTGTCAAAATCCCTCAATTCAATGGGATTGACATGTTTGGCGCACCACTTCGCTGCTATCCCGTCCAGGCTGCGGGAAAAACAAAGGAAAAGGGCACGGTTATCTTCACTGAACTGGGCACATTCTGCGAAGAACATTGCCAAATGAGCTTTTGGATCGTCGGTTCCATCAAACTTAATGAATTTCCGGGGGAGGTTCTCCAGATCCTTGTCCCCTTCTAAATCGAGATAGAAGTCTTGCCTGGTGTATGACCTCTTTCCTTTGTCACGGATTTGCAGGTCCTTGACTATCTTGGTCAAAGCTTGAATTGAATCCTCTGCGGGGGGGCCATACTTGGGCTTGTTTACTGACATTGGCTCTTCCACTGGCCTCTTGGACTGCCGCAGATGCTTCGGAATGTAAATCAGTTGCTCTTCTTCGGAGTTCTCTTCTGCTGATTCTGAATTTTTCAAGGTGTTGTCACGCTGAATCTTCTGCTTACTGATCTTGACCGGCTTCTTTATGGGCTTCTTTTTAGCTTTGCTCTTAGAAGCTGCCTTCTTGGGACCAGCTTTGGCCTGCTCGACCATCATCTTGGTCATCATCTTTTGAAAGATCCAGTACATGGCCGGATCAATGTCGCTCTCATCCCCTGAATCATGCTTCTTGGATAGTCTAGGAGAATTCATCTCCTCTGTTTCGCTGTCACTTTGTCGTTGAGCAGCCTGCTTACCAGCCCTTGTCTGAACCATTTTTCAGATGCCAAAGTTTTTCTGTAGAAATATGAGAATGGTTAGAGTATGGAGAAGCTTTTGAAAATCACAATTTCTTTGAGAAAAAGGCAAGAAATGAAGGGATTTGGTAGACAATTTCAAGAGATTATCCCATTACCCAGGATTGGGTCATCACACGATTTGTGATAATTGTGTTACCATTTGATGATAACAGAGAAATGTGCCTTGTTACCTAGGCGAGGTTGTCAACCATGAGGAAATATATTGAAGAAAATGTGGAAGGAATGTCCCATTTACCCGGGATGAGGTCGTCACCCAAAATTTGTGACTATTTGTGCTATAAACAAAATACAAGAAATAAAATTTTGGCCAAAAAGTAATTTTTATTGATATTAACATTCAAAGACAAAGCGAGGGTGGGCAGACAGTTTGCCACCATTCTCGATATTCAGATAATACATTTGGTCCAGGAAATACAGATAGAGAAATAAAGGAGTCCCAGGTATATTTAGCGACATGATATGCCCCAGACCACTGATCCGACTGCAGGTTGAATTTTGGCACGTTGCCTGTCGGGAAATGGGTGTTGGCACGAACCTGCCGCTGTTGAAACTGCCTCAAACATCGCTCCGACTGATAATCAACACAAAAAAAAAGGGCCCATCAACTTGTAGCGCTTGTCACGGGCATAGGTGTATCGAGGAACAGTCTCCCTTCTGTCAAAGAAGTCTCATGTAATCTCCTCCTGATGCAGTTTCTCGATCAGAGCTTGGCATTGGATGGCTGACTTCGGTTGCTTACTGTTGAATCTGAAAGAACTGGCCTTCGAGGGAACGTGTCGCAGGAACCATGACTGCAGGGCGTAAGTGCACCCTTCTACCAGAATGGTCTCTCCAAGGGAAAATCGAGCCAAACCTCTGTAAAGAAAGGCTAAGGCTGCCATAGAAACTGAAAGCTGACGGATCTGCTTACTTCCCCATCTTCGAAACAGCTGAGCAACTCTGATATCTATGAAATTCTGGCCGTCTTGGAAGAAAGCTAACCCCACTGTGCACAGGATCATGGTGTGCTGAATCCTGTCTTTCGCTGCTCGAGACAGAGTGCCAACCTCTTTGTAGGGTCCATACTTTTGATATAGTTCGAATAGGTCGATGAACTGATTCTCACCAATCTCAGTGAGAGGCCAGGATCTGCTCCTCGTTGCTCTTGCTAAGGCTTCTCGAACATCCACCCCTTTGATGTTGATCAAAAACTGCTGCTTGACAGGATCATCTGGCTGACCAGCTGGTTCGGGCAATCCCATAATATCATTGAACTCATCCATCAGTAGAGTCATCTCTCCCAAAGGAAACCAGAATGTGCAGGTACGTGGATTCCACCGTTCTGCCATGGCTTGAATCAAAGCTCCATTGATGGTTCGCTTGCCTACTGCTGATGCCATCTCCAACCCACAGTCATCCAAGTGGTCTGGGAACATACGTGAGAAGGTGGCGAACCAAGAATAATACCACTGAGGGAAGAAAGGACGAGACTGGATGACCCGTAGATCCGGGGATCCATCCTGAATCTGATAGAAGACATGATCTCGAAGAAAGACCGCATCGAGGGAATTTGACGCCATTGAAATTATACTGGAGTAAAGAAAATAAGGAGAATTAGATAGAATGCAGGACTTACGGACAGACTCCTTGAAGAATTAAACTTGGAAATTTTGAAAATGTTGATGAATTTATAAAGGAATTTTCCAGGATTTTTGAAGAAAATTTGATCTAAAAAAGAAAATGTAGGTAGATAGAAATATACACCTGGGGTTTTTGAAAAATAAAGGTAAATTTTGAATAATACCCCCAGGGTTTTGAAAAAGGGTTTGATACATATATACGAAAGAAATAAGAGAATTATCATACAACTAAAGTTGCACAAACAAGGATGCACACACAGCACTCCCTAAAGGCTGACTCTAAATGCAATATTTGAAATGGCTTGTAGGACATTAATCCTAACTCTAGGGTTCAAATTATCTGATTCCAATCAAGATAGGCCGATATACCCAAGCCGAAGCTCAAAGTACGTGGCATAGAAATATTTCTCCGGTTCTAAGGTAATGGCTTCCCAACATCCTTGAGCACCTACCGATATACCTCGGACTATGGCCCTTAGGTACGTGGTAGGGGGGCGCGAACCCAAATAAGTGGTCTAGTTGTGAGGCTCTTTCCCGAACTATGGTTCAGTGAGACAGCCCAGTAACGTGAAGACCGGGACAATGTAGGTAAGGAGGTTTTCAAAATATGCTCAACATGCAAGAAATCAGATGGCTCTAATTCAAGTCCTAAAGAGATAGATTAAAATGAAGAGAAGCATACACTTGCATACATTGTTTTGCATTCAATCCCTAAAATTGAGGAGAGTTGTATTTCAGACCTAAGTCTAATGTGAGCATGGAATAATCTCCTCAATATGGTCCTACCAAACCATACTTAAATCCTATATGCAATGATGTCAACTTAGGCCAAAATCTAGGCTCCATAAGGTTTGCATGGAAATGAAGCTGACATATGTTTACATTAAAGACTTAGATAATATCAAAGCAAAAGAAAAAGCATAATTCAACCGGACGAAGACGGGTTCCATCACGGTCGCCAAAACTGTGATTATCGCAAAATTTTTCCTCTCGTGTGTATTTCTCTCTCTTCCTTCTCTTTTCCTTTCCAACCTCTATTTTTCTCCTTTTTGAAGGGAGGAAAATAAAAGAAAGAAAAGAAAAGAGAGAAGAGAAAAGAAAGAAAGAAAGAGAAAAGAGGAGGAACTCTTTTGCGGGTCTCACTTGACCTTAATTTTGAAAATCTTTGAAATAACTCGCCTCCGTTTTTGAAATATTTGCGGGAAAACTGGGAGACGGGATCCGCTCGTCGGTACGAGGTTCGACCGTTCCTGGCGCCTTTACCAGGGGTAATCGAACCAAGGGTCGAATTCATGCCTTTTGTTTTGCTAAGAATTTATCTAAGAATTTATCCTAAGTCTAAATGCACAAAGAATCATGCTTGTGCAAATGCAAAGATGTATGCTCTTTTTGAAAATGTTTTGAAGAAATCCAAAGTGTTTTTGAGATGAATTTGATAAAGTGAGGAAATGATTTCTAACTTAGAACTTAAGATTTAAAGTTCTAAGTTTTTAGAATAATCAAGAGCTTTGGGAAAATAAATCTGGATTTTGGAAAATGATTTTGAAGTTTTGAGATAAAAGAAGAAGAAAGGAATTTTCAAAGTCATAAATGGACTTTGAATCAGAATAGAAATGAAAATGGAATTGAATAAAAAGGAAAGATGGAATTGGGAAATCTGAATAAATTTGAGAAATGGAATTGATTTAAAAGTTTGAAATTTCAAGATGAAATCCGAATCCAAGATCTGGATTCTGAATAGAGTTCAAAGTTGAATTTTGAATTTAGGATCTGAAATGGGAACTTGATTTGAAATCTGGAATGAAATGGAATTGGTTTTAAGGATTGGAATTAAAGTGGAATTTGGATCTGAATTTTTTAATGGAATTGGATTCAAGATTTGGAATCCAAGATGGTATTTGGATATGAAATCTGAGATCCAAGATAGGGTTGGACTCTGGACCCTAGAACGGATTTGGATCTGAAGTCTGAGATCCAAAATAAAATTAGATTCTGGATCCTATAATAGATTCAGATCTGAAGTTTAAGATCTAAAAGGGGGATTGAATTCTGGATCCTAGAATGGAATTGGATCTGTAATTCGAGATCCAACGATGGAATTGGGTTCTGGATCCTAAAGAGGATTTGGATCTGAAGTCTGAGATCCAATGTAGGATTGGGTTCTGGATCCTAAAATGGAAGTTGGATCTGTAATCTGAGATCCAAAGTAGAGGTGGAATTTTGGATACTAGAATGGATTGGATCCAAGATTTGGAATCTAAGATCAAATGTGGATCTGAAGTCTAAGATCCGAAGTGGAATTGAATTCATACTTGGAAATCTGGATCCAAGATTAGGATCTAACTTTGGATTTGGGTTTTGAAAAGTCCAAATAGGACTTTTAAGGATGGATCTGGGTTTTGAAAACCCAGATTGAACTTAGGAAGGTTTGGATTTTGAGATTCAGAGTCAATCTCAACTTTGATTTAAAACTTGAAGCAAACTTAATCAGAAGATGAATCGGAAACTTCAAAGTTTAATTTGAACTTTGAAATTGAATTTTGAATTGGGTTGGAGTTTTGGAGTTTGAATATGAAATGATTTTGAATTTCCAAAGTCAAATTGGACTTTGAATTGAATTTTTGAATCTTGAAATGAGATAGAATTGGATTTAAATAATATTTGATCTGAGAAAGGAAAAAGAAGAATCCCTTGGAATTTTGAAAAGGAAATTTCGAAAATATGATGCAATTCTATCCTATATGATGAATGAATTTGAAATTGGATTTGAAAATTATATTTCATTCTTCAAATGAATTTAAATAAGATTAATGATATAATACACTCCTGACTATGGTCATTGAATGTATTATATAATAGTCATATCTAAATTCAAATGAAGGATAAAATACCCTTTTGGTGCTTTTATAGAATTTAAAATGAATTTAACCCTCAATATACCCTGACTATGGCCATTGGTATATATTTTGAATTAATTTTAAGTTAAATTCTGATAAAAGAAGAAAATATTTTAGGAAAATATGATGAATTTTGAAAAATGGATCTAGTGTGGATCCAGTGTTATTTTGTAAAAGATAAAAATGCTAAGTTTTGTCCACACCCTGACTATGGACATTGATGTGGATCATCAACTTAGTATCTATTATCTCTTACGAAATGGTGCACGTGCCATTCGTGTTTTGCCATTGTGAGAATTTTTTGAGAAATAAAGAAAAATGCATGAAAACAAACAATTCATGATATCCTACAATGCCCATTCATTCTACCTAAAGCAGGAAAAATAAAATTCTCATTAAAATCTAAGTTATTACAATCCTTAAAATTGATATGATCTTGATCTAAGAAGGGATTTGATATCTTTTCCTGCAAAATAGAGTTAACTTTAGAGCCATATTGCAAAATATGGAGGATCAAGCAAAATCTAGATGTTATACTTGGGTTACGAATGCCTTGATCTAGATAGATATGGGAAGGTACCATCTAATAGAAATGTAATGGAGACGTATAGGGCTATACTTGTGTTTGAAAGAGCATATATGCCTATGTCGGGTCCTAATTGGAGATGGATGCTAATGAATGTGCCAGGACTAAATGTTTATGTTGATGCCTAATTGGGCTGAAAGTTTATGGATGATGAAGCATAAATGGTAATAATATGGGATATTTATTATGGGATTTTGAAGGACAAATCACAGCAATGCCTTAGCACTGCTACATAACAGTGCCAGGCACTGCCACAGATACAGGCAAAATGTTGACAATAGTGCATTGGCACTGCTGTGAATTTATGAAAGATTATAGCAGTACCAAGAACTGTTGTATGTAAAGGTGTATGCAGGAGAAGGCATGCTGTGGAGAAGCCTAAGCTCACGTCGAATCCTGCTCCCCCAGCCATAATCGTAATGGCACAGTATGTCAAATATTCTGCAAGGCCTTGGTCTGTAGTGAATAGACATGATGGACAGTTGTGTCATAACGACACCTTCTGTTATAGATTTATACAAAAGGCTGCTCAAAATGCAAAGATGAGAGGAGGGGCCATAGCAGTGGTTGTCACTGCCATGAGTGCTAAAAAAAAAATCACAGTCAACACTGTTATAGCCTATGGAGATTTATGGATTCTGAAATTTAAAAGAAAAGGTTGAACCCCAAGTGTAGGTGACTGGTTGAGGTTAATATAAACAACCTGACAGAAATCAGAGAAAAGCAATAAAAGGTAGTTTAACAGTTAAGTTTCAATATAAACATCTGATAGGATAGCTTCTGAGCACTAAGTGTTTACCTTGATGAATTACAAACTCCCTGAAAGAAAGAAAAGAGAACAACAAAAAAAAAGAAAAGGGGTTTGGTTTTGAAGCATATTATCATCAGTGAGCTAAGATATGAAAACAAGAGTAAAATTCCACATGAAAACTAATTAAAGACTTAGGGAAAAATCAGAACAACAATAATACATACATCGGCAGGTAAAACGAAACCCTTATGCAGGATCTGAATCACCCATGAGTAAAAAAAAATTTACTTACAGGAGCTGGAGGTATGAATGAAAACTAAATTGCACAGATCACCTGTTAGAAATAGCAATTCCCTTTGACTCTTCAAATGAAGCCAATATTCCAACGATGCCAGTGTTAAGGAACCAATTCACAGATAGGAAATAGTAGGATTACGAAATTTTTAAGGATTTTAGTAGAAAACCCATGACAGTTTCTAGCATGATTGAAATCGACCTCTTCCCTGTACTTGGACTTTAGGCTTGATTTTCTGAAATAAATTGGAGACAAATGGAGGGGCTTATGGCTACATATACACTCATATTCATTACGAAACTAATCCTCTTTGATCTTAGAGCATGATCATATATAAAGACTTCCATCTTTAGTTTTGATGTCATGTTCTATAGAAACATGAGGGTTTTACAGGGGACACAAGCACTCACACGGCGTATGGGCAAACATCAAAGATGAGGTAAAAAAAATAAAATTTATAATGAATGGTCATCAATTCTTATCGTTAAGTGTACAAAATGATAGAATCGGGTTATTCAAATGGATATGCTAAATAATAATAACAAAGAAGAAAAAAAAAAGGGGTGCGAGATTGGTACAATGCAAAGTAACACCCTGATAGACATTGCATAACAGAGAAAGTATCATTTAATACAAAATGACTGCAATAATATTAATATTGATGGGCTACTTACATGATGGGTATTCTACAATCGATCAAGTGAAAACCCTTATGATTGAGCAAAACATTTCCTAATAGTGGCTGGTAAGATTCAGAGAGAAATAGAGATACACAAATACAGGGGAAGGATAAGAAGGCAAATATTGGCAGTAAAATGCATATCGTAAGTAGAGATCACGTATAAACAGCAAAAAAAAGAAGAAAAGAGAAAAAAAAATTACAGGAAGAAGCTAATGAGACATATTGGTTCTGTGGATCGATTGTTAATATCAGCAATATCCAATGGTCACTGAAACTGACAGCAACCCTTAGTGACCTTACAGGATTTTCATGATTAGCTATAGACCGGAGCTTTATTAAAATCCTTTAAACTTTCCATCATCAAAAAAAAATTCTCCCACCTTCAGGAACTAAGAGAAGACAGGCTTGCGGATGCTCCAGAATCTAGATTTCATCTTCTAAGTTCTTCGATCATCGATCTCTCCTTTAGTTTGGCAACCAAACCTTCAAATATTCAATAAGAATCCGACATAATCCATAAAATCTGGATCTGATTTGGAAATCTGATTCAAATTTCTAATTAAATCCAGATTTCTGATTTTTTTTTAAAACTATCACTTGGCCTGAGTTGATCCTCTATTTAATGGTGGAATGATATGTGATTGATCATCGATAGATCAGTAGACAGGGAAGCAATACGTATTATAATCAAAACAAAAAGAATGAAAAGGAAATCTAAGTTGATGTTGGGATACTTTTATCCCATTTCTGTTGCACAGGCATATGTCGGGGTTGCTAAAGGCAACTCAGACAACACCCACGGTGCGTCAAATGGGGCAAAACGAGTGGAAAGGAGAACTTAAATGGGATTTATGTAAAAAGAAAATAGATGAAAGGGATGTTAACTAAGGAGAAATGAGGGAGAGGGAGGGTATCGGCCTTACCAGAGATGCTGAGGATTGACCTTCTTACAGGCGACTGCAGAGAAGATGCCTTGTGGAGAGGTTCTTCTTCTTGTTCTTGCAGGGGGAAACTTCGGATGGAAGAAATATGGCGATTCTGAAGAGTTCTTGATGGATTTAGCCGATTGAATTGTGGATTGTAATGGAGGATTCCAGAGAAACTCGGTGGTTGATCGGTGCTTGCAAGAAAGAGAGGTATGCCTCCGAAGGTCAGAAGATGATCGATGTCCCCCTGGGATGGAGTCGATGCCTCCTTTTCAAGAGGGAATGGAGGGTTCGAGAAGAGGAAGATCAGTTGAGAATTGAGGGTGGAGATGAAAGCATGCAGTTGCAGATCGAACGATGGAGAGAGAAGGAAGAGAGGCGCGGGAGAGAGTCCGTTAAAATTTTTCAATTTTTCAAAAAAGAGGTCCCCTTCTTAGGAAATTTTTATAAAATGGTTTTGAAAATGAGTTTTTCGGCAAAATGGCTTCAAAAGGATTAAAAAATCCTTCGTTTTTCTCAAAATTCTTCCAAATTTTTGGTTTTTGTGTTATTTTTTTCAATTTTTTGTATTTTTAGGTAGAAATCCTAAAATTTGTGAGAAAATAAGGACTAAAACTATTTTTTTTGTGCTTTTGCAAAAATATTTACCAAAGGGCATTTTTCTGAGAACTAAAAGCTATTTTGAGAAAATTTCTTTAGAAATGGGTTTTGATCCGGATTTTGAGGAAATATGGATTTAAAGTACTGGATTCGGATCCAGAGTTGATTTTGAATATATCAATATGGATTTTAATTCAGAAAATCTGAAGAATGATCAAAATTTAGCTTTGGTTTTCTCAGAAAATGAAACCAGGGGCAAAAAGGTCATTTTTACAAATTTTTGAAAAATTTGGGGTGTTCACACCTGGGGAGTAAAAAGGACCTACCCAATCCATATGTCCTCAGTCATTTAAGCTGCAATCAAATATCCGCAAAAGGGATCTCTCAATTGTCGTCAAGATGAAGACGAATATGCGAGCTAGACCCCCGGGGCCAAAGAAGATTTGGATCATCTCCGAGATGAAGGAGTTTGTAAAGGATCCTTCTACGGAACATTCAGATCACCGGCAAGATGAAGGCGACTGCGATGAACCTCCCGACAAACCCCAAAAGATATTTGATTTCTGCTATCATCTAGAGATTTCAACCCAAGAAACAATATCATCAATATAATTTCTGAGAAAAAGAAGGATCGGAGCATCTCCAAGATGAAGGAGTTTGTGATGTACCCTTCCCCGAAAAAGAGAGAAAAGTCAGAACATCTCCAAAATGAAAGATGATGTAATAAGCATCTCGCCAAAGCCCAAGAAAGTTCCATGACTCAAAAGAGTGCAAAAAGATCATCATGGGAAATGCCCCAAGATATCAAACTGCCTGAAACTGCCAGGAATCATCTTTATCTATGTGAAATTCTTTATCAATATCTTTTCACTCAATTGCTTTTATGAAGCTAAGAATATTTCCTCTCTTTTCATATCAAGGAAATTGATATCCTCCTTGAAGAAACTCAACAACAACAAATTTGAATTTGATTCTTGATTCTACAGAGTTAGCCCAATTGGAGTTAATACTCTAGGTAGAAAGATGTGATATTTTCACACATGAGCATAGTTCAATCATTCTGAATCAACTACAATTTTTGGTATCTTATTGGCAATATTTTCTAATTATCCCAACATGAAGTAAGAACTTGATGTTCGTTTTGACGTATCCTGACGTCATCCCTCATTAGGACTGAAAAGTCCTTTCCTTCTGCCTGATCTGAGCGCTCTCAGATCTGCATGCTTCCCTATGTTCTCCACTGTCCCGCCATAGACAGTTCTTGCTCAGGATAAGGGATAAACCTGAACTTTCTGCAAAAGGTCTGTTATTGTTAAAAGCTATTTCAGTCTCAGCAATGAGGCACCCCAGATCAACCCCTTTTCAAGCTTTAGTGACCCCCATTTTCATTCTTTTGCAAACCCCTCTTGGACTTATTGTGCAAAGTCTAGAGGTCCCATCATAGTTTCCTCGCTCCTCAAAGATTTTGTATCCATTCAGGCTAAGGATTAAACATGTTACCTCGCTCCTCGATGTATCACCCAAACCTTCTGCGAGAGGTCGTCTATTTTTAAAAGCTGATTCAGTCTCAGCAATGAGACTCCCAGGATCATCCCTTTTCCAAGCTTTAGGGAACCCCATTTTTTTCTTCTTGTAAACCCCTTTCGGATTTGTTCGCCCGAATTCCAAAGGTCCCATCAGGGTTTCTTCATTTGAGGATTCCGTAAGGTCATCCCTTTCAGGTTAAGAGTTAAGCTTGAGCCTTGCTCCATGAGGTACTTTCCATTTAGGTTAGGGTTAAACCTGAGTCTCGTTTCGACTAGATATCCTTTCTAGTCCTACCACGGTTTCTTCATTTAAGGATTCCGTACGGTCCCCCACTCAGGTCAAGGGTTAAACCTGAATCTCGTTCTGACGATGTGTTTCTTTCTGTCCCATCATGGTTTCTTCGTTCAAGGATTCTGTATGGTCGCCCCTTTCAGGTTAAGGGTTAAGCCTGAACCTCGCTCCTCGAGGTATCACCCCTTTCAGGTTAAGGGTTAAGCCTGAACCTCGCTCCTCGAGGTATCACCCCTTTTAGGTTAAGGGTTAAGCCTGAATCTCGAGGTATCTTTCGTTCAGGTTTGGGTTAAACCTGAGCCACGTTTCGACGAGACAATCTTCCCAGTCCCATCATGGTTTTTTTTTCCACAAAGGAATCCATGCTTTGTGTATCCATCCAGAAAGGATCATGCTTGAGCTTCATCTCATGAGACATTTTTCTCAAAAATGTCCCATCAAGATCTTCATATATTCCTTTCCCATTCAGGTAAGGGTAGAACCTGAAATTCATCATGACATATCTTCATCCCATCCAGGTTAAGGGCTAAACCTGAGTCATCCCAAAAGTTGATCTTGTCTCACCCATAAGACTTGATCAAAATTCTTATTTTCTACCATTTGGAGACCTTCACCCAAAGTCCCATCACGATTTCCTCATTTCTGTTATTCAGTCATATCATTTTCGAGGATTTCGTCCTCCCCCAATGCCATTCAGGATAAGGTATTAAGCCTGAGAAACCATGTTTTTCAAAATATATCTTCCACACCCAGTTTAGGTCTGATGACTGGGGCATTTTTCAAAATTTGACGTGTTTTCTTTGCCACTAAGCTCGGATTTCAATCAGCTTAGTAGCAAAGAGGGGCATCTGTGAACACCCCAAATTTTTCAAAATTTTATAAATATTCCCTCTTTGTCCCTGGCCCCCATTTGCTTAGTAAATCAAGTCATTCTCGCTCAAAATTCTAATTTATTTCTCAAATTTACTGAAATCAAATCAATTTTCTATATTTGACCCGGTTTCGGATCCGTATCCAATATCAAAATCACAATCTGAGCCTCGTCCAATTTTTAAATTAAAATAATTTTTGAAAGGCTCGGACATTCCATCTGATGTCCGTTTGGATCTGCTTCTCTGTATTTTTCAGTTCGAGGTCCCCAAACTCGAATATTTCTTCAAATTCTGGATTCAAACCCGTTGTTTGAGAAAATTTCAAAATAAAAAAAAAAATTCTCAGAAAACTCCTCTTTTTGTAAAATATTCCTTAAAAATACAAAAAAAAATTACTTTTAAATCTTGCCTAGATTTTAGGATTTTATTCCCAAAATAAAAAAAAAATTTATTAGAAAATACAAGGAAAAAGAACAAAAATTTTAAAACTTAAAGAAAATTTTAAAAAGGTAAGTTTAAAAAGCCTTTTTAAAGAAAACTTTTTCTTAGAGCATTGTTTTTGAAAAATCAAGTAATCCAGCAACAATTTTCCTCTCTCTCTCTCTCTCTCTCTCTCTCTCTCTCTCGCGCGCGCGCGCGCGCACACTCGTCTGGCCTAAACCCTTCATCTACATCTCTCTCCCCTCCCGCGCTACCCTCTGAAAACCCTCTGTCGCCCATCCACCTTCGTCTTCCTCTCCACCATCGATCTCCAACAGAATCCCTTCCAGAACCATCTTCCCTCTCTCGCCAGCTCCCATGTGCATCTTCCCTCATCTTCACCCTCCGATCACCGCCTCGCTCTTATAACCATTGATCCATAACGATTTTCCTTTCCAGACTCTTTCACCCCTATATAAAGACAAGCGTCCAGGGGGGGGGCATGGATCATTCTTATCCCTTATCTATGCTTGTTGGTTTCCTTTCTTTCGGGTAGGATCATCTTTTCCCCCCTTTTTTTTCTCGTCCTCAGCAATCAGAGACCCCCGTAGCAGAGCGAAGAAAGATCCTCTCCATCTCCAAAATTCTAGCAAGACCAAGAGGAAGCCTGCAGTAATACAGAAAGAAGGATCCATTGACCTCCTCCTTCCTCCGACTTCTGCAACTTTTCTTCTTATCTTCCTGGTGTCTCCCCTTTAGCAACTAAAGGACTCCTGATTCCTCTTCCCAAGTCAAGTAAGTGCTCTTTCCTCCTTTTGTAGTTTTTTTTTCCTTGATTTTCCCATGTTTTCAGCTCCATTTACGCACCATTGGTGGCACTGGGTTGCCTGTGCAACACCAATCCTCCTTTGTGCTACAGTAATAGGAACAACCACGTTCCAACAAATTTTTTTTTGTTTATTTATTCCATCGATCTGCACTTTTATTCAGTTCCTGTTTATATTGTCAAATTCAATCACCTTATGTGCTTCATCAGGATACCATTCTGTTTTTCTATTGATTCTCAATTTCTACCTTCATTTCAAATTTTCTGAGAATATTTAATTCACTGATTCATGTTATTGACCCTATTCTTGGAATTTGATTTCTCATTTTCATTGGTTGTTACATTTTCTTTCTAATGCTGTGATTTCCTGTTTTACTATATTTCATAGAATTTAGATGCCTTTTTACACGCCATTGGTCGAATTTTTCGGATCAATTTTGATCTATCAGGACATTGTTTAAATCCGATTGATTATTTGGATATCAATGGATTGTAATTGAGCTTTGGAAGAGCCTTGGATGGATAATCTGATCATCAGATCTATTTTGAGCACTGACCATTTTGATTGGTTATTTTACTATTAAGTTTATGCAGCTTCAATGAATTTTGGGTGTTTAAGTATTATCTGAAGCCGACAGAGATTCCTTCAAAAGGAGTCTAGTGATCAAAAGCCTCGAATATGTTCAATAGGCTGCCTGAGAGTGATTAACTGGGAGTCTTGATTGATTCCTACCTGCAGATACCCATTTCGCAAAGGCTGAACTCAGGCAAGTAATTTTTTTTTATTTACTGATCAAACGAGCTCAGACAAACGTTTGTATGGATTCTGAAACGACGTTCGAAGCTAGATCATTCTATTTTGTTTTAATATCATGTCGGCCTATCTTTCAGCGTGATTTCATTATCATGTCTTGGATCATGAGTGATATAAAACCTGATTCTGGAATTTTTGGATTATGCCTCTGTTCTCCTGTTTTGCAATTTGTTCTACTAATTGTCTCAACCCCTTTTGTTTTTTTTTTCTCTTTCTCATTGAGGTCATCATACTAGCTATGTTTCTTTTTTTTTTTCTGCACCATTAATGCTTCTGAGAACTTTGTTTTATCATTTTGTTAGAGTACGAATTTCCTACCTCATCATACCATCCTCACCACAAGCAAAAAATCACCGTATTTTCGGTATATACAGTTGCATTCGTTTGAGTTTTAACATCATCTAAATTGTATCCTGCGCATCATAAGTTCCTTTGCATTAAATCCGTCATAAGTCATTCTCTAAACACTCACACTTCTGCAACATCCCACCTGTGCACCCGCCTCCACTTACAAAGTGGACACCACCCCTCGTTGTTGCATCCCTATTGTAGATCACAACCACCACACTCTACACAGTAAAATTTCATAACTTACTTTTTCATTTCCAGCACATTGTACATTGTCTTCTTGCTGCACTTCCATCACACCTCATTTGAACCTTCCATTGCATAGCACACCTATGCAGAGGGATATATATTTTCTTTGTAACACAACCTTCACTGTCCATTGCTGTGATTCCCTATATCACCCCATCACCTCAGGGCATCCAACACCTATACTGAAATGCTTGCCACTGCATCATGTCCCTGCATATGCCACTTCATCCATAAAATGTCATCATATTGCTGGGAGGTTCCATCCCTTGCTGCCATCATTTTACCTGTGTAATTCACCTTCAGCCGCCACATTTAGACAGCTGTTGTAGCCCCTATCATCACAATGCAGTTCATTATCAGTCACTACAGTGATTGTCTCTAAAGACAGCTGAGGAAGCCAGTTCGTTGTGCAAGTTAGACCATTATCACTGAAGGTGCTCTATAATCCTGCTAAATATTTACTACAATTTCACTAGTATTGAAGGTTTCGTTGATTTTCCATGGGTTGAAGTCGCTGCAATGTGTTAGCTAGGAAGCACTGGAATGCACTGGAAAAGAATATTCACACTAACTCTACAGAGTGTTGTATGTTACCCGTGTCTCTTCACAACATTGTTTTTCCCTTTCTGTATTGTATTCCCTGCATCTTCTGTCAATCTGTTCAGCATCATACCCTCTTCCCACATCTTCTTTTGTCCATCTTTCCCACCACCAGCCTGTTACAATCCCCTGCAGTCATATCATCCCTCATACCCACCTGTCCCTTCACTATCATCACGGCCACTCACCTGTGCTTAGCTCTAGCACCTCCCCGCACTCTTTCATTTGCACAAGCAGCAACACTTAGGCACCTTGCAGTTACTTATTACATCTTCATTTTCCATACCATTAGGACTTTGCAATGCATAAACATCTCCTTACACCTCTGCATCCATGTCATAAATATATATATATATATATATATATATATATATATATATATATATATATATATATATATATATATATATATATTACTTACCATCCTGCCATACCTTGGATTACATATGATGTTTTCACTTAGTATTAAGCACAAGGGAAATATGTGAGCATCTCATCACTTGTATCTCTAAGATCAATGTGACATTTACAAACCTCCTCCGTCTTGTACTAACTCTATCTCCTTGCAGGAAATGTATGAAAAGGGTTATTTTTTTTCCCTCTTAGCTTAGGAAATTGTAATTTCCATTTCAATTTCAGAATTATAATAGATAGATCAGAATGAGAAATTTACATTTCAAGCATTAGATTAGAATGTATGGGCATGCATATATCTTAGAAATTGCTTGTTCTCATATCATTTTTTTTCTTTTATCTCAAAAATTCACGAATGGGAACACGAATGGCACGTGCACCATTCTAAAAAAAGGTGATTAAATCCTAAGTTGATGATTTGCATCAATGGTCATAGTCAGGATGTGAACAAAATTTAAGATTTTCATCTTTTATGGAATAACACTGGATCCACACCAGACCCTCTTCAAAAATCATCTTTTATCAGGGTTTAACTTAAAGATAACTCAGAATATATATCAATGGCCATAGTCAAGATATATTGAGAGTTAATTTCATTTTAAAACTCTATAAAAACACCAAAATATATTTTATTCTTCATCTGAATTCAAATATGATTATTATATAATACATTCAATGACCATAGTCAGGAATGTATTATATCCTCAATCTTGTTTCAATTCATTTAAAGAATGAAATATGATTTTCAAATCCAATTTCAAATTCTTTAAATTCATTCATCATGTAGGATAGAATTGCATCATATTTTCAAAATTCTTTTCCAATGATCTTAAATATCTTTCTTCAATTTCTATTCATCAATTTTATCTCATTTCAAAAGTTCGAAATCCAATTTCAAAGTCCAATTTGACTTTGAAATTTCAAATTCAAAATTCCAATCAAATTTCAAAGTTCAGTTTAAACTTCGAAATTCCAAATTCATTTTCAGGATTCAATTTCAAATTTAATTCAACATCTCAAAATTCAATTTCAAAGTTCAATTTAACTTTGAAATTTATGATTCATCTTCTGATTTCAAAATTCAAACTTTAAAATCAAGTTTAGTCTTTATCTTCAAAGTTTTTAAAGATTGAGTCTTGGTTCTCAAAAATTCAAAATCAAAATTTGAGATTGATTCTGAATCTCAAAATTCATTTTTTTTTCTAAATTTTAAATTCAATCTGGGTTTTCAAAAACCCAGATCCATCTTTAACAATCCTATTTGGATTTTTCAAAATCCAATTCCAAAATTAGAACCCCATTCCACTTTGGATCCAGATTTCCAAATCCAATCTCCACCTTGGATCCCAGAGTTCAGATCCAATTCCATTTAAAGAATTCAACTTCATTTTGGATTCCAGACTTCGGATCCAATTCCATTTAGGATTCCAAACTTCGGATCCAATTCCATCTTGGATTCCAGACTTCGGATCCAATTCCATTTAGGATTTCAGATTCCGGATTCAGTTCCATCTTGAATGCTAGATTTCAGATCAAAAATCCATTTTAGACTTCAGATAAAAAACCATTCCAAATTTCAAATTAAATTCTATTCCAGATTTATAATCCATTTCCATTTCCAATTCTCGTTTCCAAGGCCAATTTCAAATCTATGTTTCAAGTCTAAATTCAAACTCAATTCCTGTTTTAGGTCTTGAATCCAAAAATTCCTCAAAATTGATTCAAAAGCAAAGTCCATTATGACTTTGAAAAATTCATTCTTGTTTCAAAACTCCAAATTCCTTTTTTTTCAAAAACTTATCTCTTCAAATCTCTGATCATTCCAAAACATGGAAATTCAAGTCTCGCCTTCGAGATATATTTTAAATTCTAGAGTTAGTTTCAGAAATCTAACTTCTTTTAGATCAAATTTAATCCTATGAATCCTTTTCTTCACTCCATTATCACATTTATTTCAGAATCACTTGGAAAATCCCCAATTTCTAAATTATTTTCTCAAAATCATACATTTCGGCATTTACATTGCACAAGCATGATTCTTTGTGCATTTTAGACTTAGAATAAATTCTTAGATAATATTTTAATAAAACAAAAAGGCATAAATTTAATCCTTGGTTCGATTACCCCTGATAAAGGCGCCAGGAATGGTCAAACCTCGTACCGACGAGCGAATCCCGTCTCTCCATTTTCCCACAAATTTTCAAAACGGAGGCGAGTGATTTTAAAACATTTTTTCAAAAATTTTGGTCAGATGAGACCTTGCAAAAGAGTTCCTCTCTCTTATTTCTTTTCTCATTCTCTCGTCTCTTCTGCCTTTTATTCCCCTTCAAAAAGGGAATAAGAGGCTAGAAAGGGCAAACAGAAAGGAAAAAGAGGAACGAGAGGAAAAATTTTGCATGATCACAGGTTTGAGCCACAAGAAGTAGTACGCGATATTATGAATTCACTACTTCAACATCTACTAGGACCGGTCGTTCAATGAAAAGAGTATCCAAAAGAGGTGATAGATAGATTGTGGTCCTCATTCACGGTATACAGTTGTTTGTCATAGTTAATGTGTTTCATATTTAATTTTTTTTATAGTCATGTCTACTAACTTTCTGAAAATATATATAGGCTTCGAATCGCTTCGCGACTACGATGGAGGAACATGATGGAATGAAGGTGTGGCAGAAGGTGGCTGTCAATTGATTTGCAGACATGCTGCACAATATAAAGACTACAACAAAAAAAACATCTGACAAAATAGATGATCCACTATAGTGGAAGGGCCATGGCCCTATTACTATCAGGAGAAATTATTGGGAGGGAATGTGCGACAAGGGGGCAGGGATGCATTTCAAAACTGCTCAGCGAAGGCTGCACAAAATTGAGCAAAAATGCCCGAAGCCCATCTACACACAAGTGGATCTAGGACTTTTGGGAGCCACCAGAAGAAAATGGTAACTCATCAATATATATATATATATATATATATATATA
The DNA here is from genome assembly GCF_984573655.1 of Nuphar pumila. Classification (NCBI taxonomy): domain Eukaryota; kingdom Viridiplantae; phylum Streptophyta; class Magnoliopsida; order Nymphaeales; family Nymphaeaceae; genus Nuphar; species Nuphar pumila. The sequence goes on from NC_143260.1 coordinate 56,330,785, forward strand.
TATATATATATATATATATATATATATATATATATATATATGTCAATTTTATAAGTATTGTTGCAAACCTGTTAACTAAATCTTTTATCATTTCACTTCGCAGGAAGCAGAAAAAGGAGGCATTGTGCCATACAAGGATGTGTTTGTTGAAACACATAAACGTAAGACCACGGGCAAGTTCGTATCAGAGAAGGCGAGAGCGACAATGGTATATATTTATTTTATTAATAAACATTGTAATAGACAAGTTACTATGAATTACATTATCACAAATATTATAATTCTTAATTATTAACTCATATTCTAATCATTACATTGTAGGAGTCATACGAGCAACAAATGGTACAGCGATATGGCGATGACTCCACTCGGCACAGTTCAGTTCTCCAGAAGCAATGAAGGGCAAAATAGTCATTTTTAAAGATTGAACCTGGCAGAAAGTCCTAAATTTCACTCTTGAGCCTCAAAATTTCTATATTTAGGTTCAAAGACATCTTCAAATTGCAAAATTTCAAAATCCTCTTTCTGGACAAAAAGTTAGAATTTCCAAGTCCGAGCTCAGAGTGACATTTCACTGAAACATGTCTTTGCATCGCATTGCATGAACACTTTGCATCATTTCATTGCATAGCATGTCAGTTTGAGATCCAGAACTCCTGATTTTCAAAATTGTCAATCCAGATTTGATTTTTAAACTTTTCAAAACCGATTTTTAAAACCCTGGGTATTCAAAATTACCAAATTTTCCCATTTTACCCCCAGGACTTTGAATTACAAAAAAAAATTTCTCGAAAAAACAATCTGGATATTTGGATATTGATTTTAAAGACTTTAACTCAAGACTTTTTGCAAAAGATTTTAAATCTCTTTACAAATTTTGTTTTTACATTTATCCATATTTTTTTTGCCTTGAAAACCCAATTTTTCCAAATTCTTGAAAATAAATAATGCTTTATCTCGTATTTTCAAATAAATGGAGCAGGACCCGCCTTTGAACTAGCACCATACTCGGATTCCTAGGTAAGTATCTTATTCTCAAGTGGGACCCACCCGAAGTTCATACCAATTTGCAATTTTTTCTTTTAATTTCTCAATATTTATTTATTTATATTTCAGTTAGTGGGTCCCCACACACATGTGGCACCCCATTTTAAAATAAAAGGTTTTATAAAACAAAATAAAGACTTATTTTCAAAAAAAAAAATTTTTTAAAGATGGCTGAGGTGGCATCTCCCATTTATTATTATCATTAATTTTTTTTTTATGATATCACTATTCATTTTTTTTAGAAACAGTTTTTAAAAATGCTTAGTTCTCTAAGACTTAGGTCAACAAACCCAAAATGATTTTAAAAACCTAAGATTTTGTTCAGCTTCTAAAGCGGTGAGTTTTCAAAATTCAGTTACAAAAATTTCAAAAGTTTTCAAAAAAAAAAAAAAATTGTAACGGAATGGAGAGCTGCGTTTTCTTGTGAGAAGGGAAAGTTTTAAAAAGAGGGGGGCAGGGCATTCACGGGAGAGGATTTGAATTGGAGATTTTCGGTTTTTGCAGGAGGCTCTCAAGGTGGAAAAAAATGCGTTTTCACCTTCTTCAGCCCCAGCCATTTTGCGATCGAGATCCCTCTTCAGCCACTACAGCCCAGCCGCAGGGGTCATCCACCTCCAAGGTCTGCAGTTTATCTTTCTTCAGCCCCATTCAGAAGAAATCCAGCAGCTGGCTTCACCATTCATCCTCTGCCCACCAGCAGAAAACTACATCCAACATCGCCCCTTTCATTCAGCCCAGCCGCAGGAAACTCCATCCAGCCTGCTACCCATTTTCCTTCAGCCCACCTTCCACCAAGCCCAGCCGCAGGTCAGTCCAGCAGAGATCCAGCAGCTGCTACCTTTCCTTCAACCCAGCCAGCAGAGGTCCAACGTGTTCCTGCCATCATTTTCCACCTCCAACAGCCAACTGCTTCCATCACTCTTCAACAAAAGAACCAACGACCCCTAGCAACCGATTCTGGATATTAGGTTGCCCCCCCTTTCAATCTATTGGTTTTAAAAAGCCCATCTAAGAGGTGCATAGCCCAATGACCAGAAGAAGTTCTCATTACTACACTCTCGTCTTTGTTTTTGTTTTTTTTTATTTTTCTTTGATAATCCTTTGTCATTACATAACCAGATTATATGAGCATTTGTCATCTGTGATTTTTGGCAAAACCACTGAATTAATCAATGGATTTTGCTTCTTTAGTTACTTTTTGTATTGAGGATCGAGAAGCCTGAGCAATGACTTCATCGATCTCTTTTTTATTACTCAGTTTAAACCAAATTGTCCTTCTTAATACCCTGGCCAAATAAATTTTTTTAAGATTCATCGTTTTCTATTTTCTTTTTTTTTTATGTCATCTCATACAGTGTGCCTTCGGTTTCATTCATATAGTTGAATATTTCTTCAGCAAATAGAAGTTGTCATGGGAATAAACACCTCATTCAGTTTCCTGTTTGCATACACCATTCTGTTTGAAATAAATTTTTTATTTTTTTTACATAACTCCCTTGTTAGGCGTGAGCATCCCCTTTTCCTCTCACGGCTTCTGCATATTTTTTTCAAAACAGTGATTAGATGGCCATATCCAATCGATGTCCGGGGAGACTCATCGTACAAGAAATGGGGCCCTTAACTTAGGCCCAACAATCTAAATTTTATTCTTCTAACTTTCAATTTTCTGTATTTTCCTGTATTTTATTTTAGTTCATTATATCATTTCTGTCATTTAGGTGATAGGTATATCTGCAGAAATTTTTAGCTTATCTTAATTCAGGTTCTCCTAGTGAAAAGAAGCTTGACATTGAATTCATTATCATCTTGCGTTACACAGCACCTTACAGTTTCTTGTGCCTTGGTCCCTGTTGGAAAAGCCTGAAATGGGAATCTCAAAAAGTCCAGTTTATTTTTTTTTTAAAGTTTCTCTTATGCTGTCTATGCTTTAACATTGAATTTCTCTATACTTTAGGTAATTGGAAAAGTTTGAGTTGCTGCCATCCACATGTTGCTTCATCCACTGCACATATAGGATTCATTGTATCACAATACAATCACTTGTACATGAAAGGGCTGCATTTGCACAGCAGCACCTGTGTTTTATTACTTTGCTATGTCAACATCCTTTTCCACTTACTTTATACCTTCATCATTAATTCATCTCCACACAATCAACTGTGTTCTCATGAAATGTTGCTGTCAAATATATAAGCCTAAGAGGATAGGCTTTCTACTGATATGGTGACCCTCTTGATAAAACCGTAGGATGTGAATAGCCATTCTCTTTTCTGCAGGTATCCAGTCTTGATAAACAGCCACCTTCATGAACAGATATATCCATATCCGTTCATGATCTCTATACCATCCTTTGCACGCGTCATTATTGATATATAGGGAAGCTCCATACCCGATTTTGTTGCAAAATATGTTGTAATTTGGGAAATATGGCTGTGTAAAATCCCTTACAGAAACTGTATATACCTGTAATTTCTGGTTTTACCTATTATACGTAATTTCCATTAGTATGTACATATTTTCTCATTATATGTATATATATATATCTATATATATGTATATCTATATATATTTATCTACATGTATACGTATATATGTATATATATATATACATAGATATATACTTATATATATATATATATATATATATATATATATATATATATCTTCATGTGCTCTTATTTCCATGTATGAACATCCATATATCTCTTCATGTCCATTTCCTTGTTTATTTTGTACTAACTCTCATTTTGCAGGAAAATCTAGAAGAGGTTGATTCCTTGGCTCCATTTCAATTTTCTTTTACTTTATGTTATGCAATGTAACAATCCGATGTAAACCTTGGAATAAGATTTACTTTTACTGCTTAGATTAGGCCGCATCTCATATAGTTTGATTTCAGTAATATCCTGATTCTATGATGCATATATCTCAATTTTCAAAACCCACCGTGGATGAACACGAATGGCACGTGCACCAACTCTTAGAGAGTTGATGAACTCGGTGGAGTCCATATTTACGGCCCTAGTCAGAATATGGACGAGACCCAGATCCATCATCTCTCTACCAGTCACATTGAGCCTACACTCTTAGGCTATCTTGAAAATGCACCTCATATTTCCAATGATTTCAAAATATTGTGAATTAATTCAAATAAACCCTGAATATATTCATGGCCACAATCAGAATATGTGAAGGATTTATTTTGGTCTAATCCACAATTTTCCAATAAAATTTTCAGAAATCTTTTCAAAAGTGCATTCATTCATTCACATCATCTGCATCATTTGTTTTTCTCATGATTTTCTCAAAAGATTTTCACTTCATGGAATCGATTTTCTCAAGAAACTATGATGATATTCGGAGTTGGATTTCCCAAATCAAAGTTTTCCTGTGATTTTCCTTAAAAAGTTATTTTCTTAAGATCCATTTTCAAAAGGAATTTTCATATTTCTCAAGAATCAGAAATCGATTTTCAGAGATTTCAAGGATAATGTTTTCAGGATTTCAATTTCCCAAGTTCTAAGTTTCATTCTCCAATGAACCTTTCCTATAAATTTTCTATCCTTTTCTTAAGAAAATTCTCAAAGTCTGAGTTTTCCCAACAAGTGCTTTCCTTTTTTTCAAATGTTCATGTTTTCTCAAGAATTTCTACAGTTTTCCTGAGATTCTCATTTCCTCATGATTTTCCAAGTCTTTCTAAGCCTTCTCAAAAATGTCCTGATATTCTCATTTTTCTAAGTCTTTATAAACTTTCTCAAGATTTTCCCGAGATTCTCATTTAAACTTTCTCAAGATTCTCACTTCTTCAAGATTTTCCAACTCTTTATAAACTTTCTCGAGATTTCAAACCTTCTTCGTCTGAGTTTTCTTGAGAGATTGATTCCATCTTTTCCTGAGAAATGCTTTCCAACTTCAAATATTTTCTAAGCATACATCATATTTTCCAATTTACATTTCCCAAAATTCTCATAGCACATGCCTGAATTCTCTGTGCATTTAGGATAGAACGCAATTTCGGCAATTTCACTAAGTCAAGCACAATCTTGGGTCCTTGGTTCGATTACCCCTGTTAAAGGCGGCAGGAACGGTCGAACCTCGAACCGACAGGTCGAGCCCCATCCCATGGATTTTCCCGCAATTTTCAAAACGGAGACGAGTATTTCAAAACAATTTCCAAAATCCGGTCAAGTTTGAATCGCGAAAGCATTTCCCTCTCTCTTCCGCAAGGAAGGGAAGACGGGGAAAATTTTTGCGACGATAACAGGTTTGGCGACCGTGATGGGACATGTCCTTGTCTGACCTAAATTATGCTTGACTTAGTTCGATTATCGAAATTATGTTCACAAAATGTCAGCTCTTTTATTTTCAATATCATGCGAACCTAGGAGCCTAGATTCTGACCTAGCTGACATTGACTGCATATAGCTTAGGCATGGTTTGGTAGGACTATATTGAGGAGATGTTTTCATGTTCACATAGACTTAGGTCTAAATACAACTCTCCTCAATTTAGGATTTGAATGCAAACAATGTATGCTTCTTCAAAGTTTTCAAAAGTCTATCTCTCTAAGATTTAGAGCCATCTATTTCTTGCATGTGATCATTTTTTCAAACCCCAATTACCTATCATTACCCGGTCTTCACGTTGCTGGGCTCTCTTCCAGAACCCTAGTTCGGGACAGAGCCTCACAACTGGGCCAACTATTTGGGTTAACACCCCCCTACCACGTACCGCGGGCCACAGTCCAAAGTATATCGGTAGGCGCTCAAGGATGCTGGAAAACCTTACCTTAGAACCGGAGTTGAAATTATATGCCACGTACCTCGGATTTCGATTCGGGTATATCGGCATAACTGGATTGGACAAAGATGATCTGAACCTAGAGTTAGGATTAGGGTCCTACAGCTGTTTTCAAAATAATGCATCTAGAGTCAGCCTTTTAGGGAGTGTTGTATGTGCATGAATGTTTGTGCAGGATGTGATTGTTTGTATGTTACCTCTATTTCCTTACATTTTCCCAAAAATATTTTCAAATACCCATATTTTTCGTCTTTTTCCCTTTATTTTCTCAAACCCTGGATAATTTTCTCAAATATCTCATTTCTTTCAAAACTTCAGGTGACTTTTCCTTCTTTCGTTCTACTGGATCTCGAATTTCCAACTGCATTTTATATCCTGCCTGCAAAATTTTTTAAAAATTTCCCACATTTCTCTAAGTCTCATTCTAAGTCTTCTTCTATTTTCAGTTCAATGGCATCCAGTCAAGTCGATCCTATCTTTCCTGAAGGTCACATCTCCTTCGAGGTGCGACAAGGTCGTCCTGAACATCGAGCCCTTAGCACCGGAACTTTCATTCCCCGGTGGTATTATTCCTGGCTAAAAAGCTTTTCCCGAATGTTCTCGGACCATTTGAGCGAGTGTGGATTAGAACTGGCGTCGGCAGTTGGAAAGCAGACCATCAACGGCAACCTGATCCACGCAATGGCGGAGCGATGGAATCCTCGGACATGTACATTCTGGTTCCCGTGGGGAGAAATGACCGTTTTAATGGATGAATTTTCAGAGATCATGGGATTGCCAAAACCAGCCGGTCAGCCAAGCGATCCATTAGAACATCAATTCCTGATCAATGTCAAGGGTTTGGACCCCCGAGACTCCTTAGCTCGTATGACAGGCCGTCGATCCTGGCCCTTGATCCAGTTGGAGGGGAATGAATATGTCGATCTGCTCGAGTTGTATCGTCAGTACGGGACCTTCGTTGAAGTCAGTTCGCTATCCAGGACAGCTAAAGAAAGGATTCAGAATGCAATGGTTTTATGCACTGTAGGATTATCCCTCTTCCCAGATGGACAAAACTACATGGACATCAGAATAATCCAGCTCATGAGAAGATAGGGAAGTCAACAAACCAATCGTCTCTCCATCGCCATGGCAGCGCTCGCCTTCCTATATCGTGGTTTGACCCGATTCTCACTTGGGAAATCCATTTTAGTTGAAGGATGCATCTACGCACTTCAATCCTGGTTCTTTCAACATGTTCCAGCCCGAGCAAGCTCTTTCAGATATAATGGTCAAGAACTTCTTCCAGTGGCACAATATCGGTCTATGATCAATAACATTCAAGAAGATGACGGAGTCTGGGACTATTTTGATCGGCAATTATCTCCTCCCAGATACACATATGCTTATGGCAAGAGGTTCAAGTTACTGGGACCATTCTTCTGCACTTACTACCAACCAGAGAGATGTGTTCGACAGTTCTCCCAGAGACAGCAGTACGTCGAAGCCCGATTGTTATCAGGAGTTATGGCAGAGTTTGATCTCACTTCCGCGCAATGGTCCGGGGCATATCATTCTGCCCGCTACGGCTGGGATTCCTTTGTCTCCCTTAAAATCTTTCCTGGTCCTAGAGTGTCTGCTGATTATCATGAATGGTGGCAAATTGTTTGTCCTCCACCTCTTTGTCAAGATCAATAAAATCATATTTTCTCATTTCAATAAAATTCTTCTTTTTCTATTATGGTTTGACGACCTCGCCTAGGTAACAAGGCATATTTTTCGTTGTTTGTTTCTCATGCTAAAAGAGTTAACAACACAATTGTCGTGATTCTCGCGATGACTCAGTTCCTAGTAATGGAATATCTTCTTCAAATTGTCTACCATATTTTCAATAAATATTTCTTCCAAAAGCCAATTCCTTCATAATCTAATCAGGTCTTTGCCCTGCAGAGAGAGAGAGAGAGCAACCACAGCTACATTAGAACATCCGCAGCATTTGATGGTTCGAACAAGATCAGGAAGAAGAACCACATCATCACAGCGCTCCTCAGCCTCAGAAGGAGAAATGGATCATCCCGTGAATCAAGATCAACAACAAGAGGATGATGGCATAGACCCGCAAATGTATGCTATGTTCCGAAAGATGATGAATAAAATGATGAGTGAACAAGCTGGGACTAGTGCAGAAAAAAATCAATTCAGAGAAAAGTTCCACGGGCACAAGAATAAGAAGGCTCCCAAGAAGCAGATTCAGTCAGAAGAAATCTCAGATGAATCCGAATCAACTGAAGACACTGAGAAAGAATATGAGGCGCCACCGGCATTTCAGAAACATGGGCGAGAACAAAAGAGGAGCCGCAAAGCAAAGAATCAAGTTACAGAAGAACCCCTGCAGTCGCAATTCAGAGAAATGGCTCGAGTTGTTAAGGATCTCCAAGCCCGTGACAAGGGCAAGAAAGTCTTCACCAGTGAGGACTTCTATGACGGCCTCGAAGGGGATGATGATCTCGAAAACCTTCCCCGAAAATTCATCAAGTTCGATGGTTCTGGCGATCCGAAAGCCCATCTCGCCACTTTCTTCGCAGAATGCTCAAGATTCAAGAGAGATAACAGAGCACTGTTCCTGTGTTTCCCTCGCAGCTTGGAAGGAGTTGCAGCTAAATGGTATGCTGAGCATATCAATCCCATCGAGCTCAAGGAGTTCGATAAAGTGGTGAATTTATTTATTGAACGCTTCTTGTTCAACACAGAAGCACTCCCGACATTAAGTCATCTCTGCAGTCTGAGGCAGAATGAGAATGAAAAAGCATGAGATTTCATTCACAGAAGGAGGTCAGCTTGTAACAAAATGAGAGATCCCATATCTGAAAGGCATGCTTTGTCATTGATCCTCAACAACTTTTCTCAGTCATTAAGAGGATTAATCTCTACTGCACCATCCCGGACCTTCATTGAATTAACTGAGCGAGCAGAATGGCTCGAGCTAAGCGTAGAGAATGGAGTCTATGAAGGCTTCACTTTTTCCAAGAGTAACCCCCAAGGTGAGCAGAAGAAGAAAGCTCACTTCACCTTCTCTGCCAACAACAACAACAACAATAGCCGAAATCAGTATAAAGGGCAGAAGAAAGATTACTGCTATGGCACAAACAATTCCAACAATAAAGGAGATCAGAAAATGAAGCCTGCTCCTCAGTTCAGCAAGCCTTCTCAGCAAGACCAAGGGCCTAAATTGCGTGAAAAGGTTAAACACGAAGGATGGAGTTATGACCGAAAATTCACTCCTCTCGACCAATCACTCGAAGATGTGCTCGAGTATATGCTGTCGAAAGAAATGTTCAAGTTGCCTAGACTGGCCGATCCCCCTGTGCCTATGGGGAAATGGAAAGATCAATTCTGCAAGTTCCACAGAACAGTGGGACACAACACTGAGAACTGTTTCGTTCTCAAGAACATTGTGCAGGATCTTATCGATAAAAAATTATTGGTAGAAGGGGAAGAAGAAGAGAAAATGGACATTCTTAAGCAGCCTTTTCCTTCACACACCACGACAGTGGTGTCCCCCACAACCATTCTTACCGCATGAGCATATCAAGCTGTGTTCTGCACAAGATCTCCAGGTTCAGCACCAGGTGTCAATACTACGACAAGCAGCTCCTGATTCTAAGAAGATGGATCTAATCTCAGCATTGGGCAAGATGAAAATTTCTGAAGCACCTGTAAAGTCAGTCCCCAAGTCAAAGGGACTTCCTAATTTTTTCAATCAAATCATCAAGCCCAAGCCGGAGAATTCAAGTCAGAAGCCTCTCACCGCTCTATCCAATGTTTCCATTCTTGATTTGGCCAAGAGTTCCTGCAAGCATCAGCAAGTACTGGATGATCTGCTCAGAAAGATCAAAGTTAAGCCCAGTACCACTCCTGAAGACATGGCACAAATAGTGAATTCGGCCATGACCAACGCGCCAATCACTTTCTTGGATGAGGACCTTCCAAAGCCTCATTCCTTTCACAATAATGCTCTTTATATCGTCGTTCGAGTCAGGTGAATGACAGTACCCCATGTGCTAGTAGATGGAGGCAGCAGCCTCAATATATGTCCTGAAATGACCGCAAAGGCACTAGGCATTAAGGAAGAAGAATACATTCCAGACCCTATCACCATCTATGGGTTTGACAACCATGGTCAGATGGCAAAAGGCAAGATATTCCTGGAAGTATTCATTAACTATTCTGTGCATTCAGTGCTTTTTCATGTGGTCAACGTGCCACCCACCTACAATCTGTTGCTCGGAAGGACGTGGATTCATAATGCAAACGCAGTGCCTTCCACCTTGCATCAATGCGTAAAATGGTCCAAAGGTGGAATGATTACAACAGTGCTTGGAGAGGACCCGGAAGAAAGACTCCCACAACCTATGATTCCTCGACCATCATTCACTGCAGATATTTCTAGCATCAGAGAGAATGAAGAGATCAGTCTCAAAGAAAGTCGGGAAATACTTCAGGCAACATCAGAATTATCCCTGCACACTATAGCCATGACCCGATGGAGAGGTCCCAAGTTCTTCAAGATTGGAGGTCGTGTCAGCTACGACACTGTCAAAGATCATCCATTGTTTCCACAATTCATGAAAGTAAGAAAGGGATTTGATTTACTTCTGAAGCATGGTTATCAACCCTTTAAAGGAATGGGCAAAAATGAAGATGGTCGTGTCGAGCCAATGATCCAAAAGCATCTTCCCCACAGGGCAGGACTAGGGTTTTCCGGTGGGAGCTCACCAAAGAAGACTGTTTTTGTTAAAGGGGCACATTGAGAATTGTTGTTGCATTTCCTTTCTATTCCTTTCAGAATAAATGTCTCAATGTCTTTTATCAAGGGAAATCAATAAAATGTCAAGTGATCATGCATATAATTCAGGGTTTATTAACATTTAAATATGCATGATTTTATAAAATAATATTTCAAAAACCCAATTTTATGTTAGTTTTTGAGTAAATGTGCTAAAATGATTTAAAAATAGAAAATGCATGAAAAATAGTTTTATTTTACATTTTTATGCATATTTTAGTTTTTGTTATATTCATAGTAGTTTAGTTTTAGTTTGCAATTAAAAATGAAATAAAAAAAAATAATAGAGAAAAATATTTTTATTTTAAGTGTTTGTTTTTTTTTTAGAAAAGAAAAAATTTTTAGAATAGTTTTTTTAGTTCTTCATAAATAAGTTTTGTTTTTAAATCTTTGAAAATGTTATAATAAACGGGTATATAGTTTTTGATTTTTGAAAATTGCAAAAATAAACACAAACCGGTTTAACCGGTTTGCTTTTCAAAATAAAACTGTTTCAAACCGGTGAACCGGTTTGAATGGCTTTTAAAAACCGAAAAGGGGCAAACATTTTGATCGTCTCCACCTTCCTGAGCTACAGCCCTCTCTTCTTCTCCTTCCTCTCCACTTCTCTTGATCCTTTCTTCCCCTTCTCCCTCTTTCTATCTTCTTCCCTGTTTTCCGGTGGAGAGACTTCCAGCAACGGCGGCGGCGTACGGGAGGAGGTCGGCCATTCTCCTCTAACCCCTCAGGTTCACGGTGAGTGCTCTGTAACTCCTCTTCTTCTTCTTCTTCTTCTTCTTCTTCTTCTTTTTCTTATTTTTTTCTTCACATTTATCTTCTGTTGCTGAATTCGATTAATGAAGTTAGGAAATGTTTCTGTTTAGTTAAAAATGAAAAAAAATATAAAGAAGATCGAACATCTGGATTGAGCATTGTGTTTTCCGGCAATCACTGTTTTCAAAGATATTTGAAGTTGATTTTCAACATCGATCGAAAAAACTAAATCTCATCTGATCGATTATTCATTCTTTTAGCAATCAATTGCATCATTTGAAATAACAGAGGTCGATTTATGGTTCGGATGAATAATTGGATCTGAATCATCGTGACTGAGCCTCCGGCGATGATCTGAAGCATCGTGACTGAGAATCCGATAATTTGAGTATCGGATTAGTGTTTGCATGTGTGAAGAATCAGTACAGTCACCTGATCTACTGAGTTTTGGTGTTATTCAGTGTTCTGGATTTATTTTCTTCCATAAAAATTCGAATTATTATCCATGAATGAGAATCCGGTGGTGCTTATATTCCAAACCATTTGAATTTGATAATCGGCTAATTCTAGCCGATTGAAATCTTGTGGAATTCTGTTTCTGGCTAAGAATCCCTTGTTTAAACAAAATATCACTTCACGTTTATCGTGAAACTGTAAAACAGGCGTTTTCATTCTTGCGCCACCGTGAGATTCGTTTCACAACTGATTTTTTTTTCTGGTGAATGATGTCTGTTCTGTTTATCGTTTAAAATCAATGTTCGGGTTTGAAATTTAAATCAATGTTTTGTTTGAAATTTAAATCGATGATTGCCAGGAAAATCTGAGTAATACTTACTGTTTTCTCTCGATACTGGTACTGTTTTCCGGTGACTGCTGTTCACCACATTTTCCGGTGACTACTACTGCTGTTGGAAATACCGATGAATGCTATTGTGATTAATTCTGGGGAATATGTTCAATAAAATTTGATCAGATGTCTGAATATTATGGGAATGTTGTGATTAACGATTTTTGAATCAGACCAATTGAGTTCCCACATCTATCGATCTACTGATTCTTGAGCACTACTTGATGAGCATTGTCAAATTTGAATGAACATTAAAAATTCAAAAACATAGAATTAGTGTAAAAAAAAAATTGATGATGAATCGGATTTCAGGTGCTGTTGCTAAATGTCTGATAAAATGTTGTTAGATTAAGTGAGTCATTAGTTAGTCATAATTACTTAGATTTCATTTTCAATTATAATAAGTCATTTAGATTTCAGGTATAATTTCTTTTATATGTTAGCATTTAGTTAGTTTTGTATAGTTTCTACTTCTATCTCTTGTACTGCTCGTGTGCTTGTGATTTGTGCAGGATCGCATAGGAGTGGAGCTAAAGCGCATTTGTGATACAGAAGTGCAAGAATAAAAGATGTTTTTATTTTGTTTTAGATTTTAGGCATTTTAATTGGGTTTGTAAATATCATTTTTTATGCCCTCTGCGAAGGGTATTCATTTGTTGTAATAGTTAGTTGTTTTTACCTTTTCTGAACATTTTACATTTCACATAATTCGGCAATAAAGATTAGGTTAGATTTGTGTGTTTGAATACGATATATTCCCGTTCCCTGAGTTCGACCCGGTCTCATCCACTAGTGAGAACCGGTTTTTATTATTTGATGTCTGGTTTTCACATGTTTTTCATATAAAAATCTTTTCAAAATTACAACGATTTAAAAGAAGACATCATCAAGTTTCTTTGTCTATCTGGATGCCATCTATCTTCCTTCTCTATCTCCTCATTATATAACTCAAATGTCATTTTATGCATAATTCTTTTTTGATTGTTTGTCGTATGATGGACGATTTTTTTCTGAATCCAATTTCTTATCCAAAATTTCAGAAATGTCTTCCCGAACAATCAAGAAACTCGTTATCAATCCAAAGGCTTTCCAGAAATCGGCAACAATTCACCGAGTCAAAGCAAGCACAGGAGATGACAAGATTGCAAAACAGTTAGATGATTATGTAGAATTTGATCCGTCTCTTCAGGAATTACCAGAGTTCGCCTCAGTTCAGAAGCAAGATGAACCATTCGCTCTAGTACAAGATCCTTCTGAAGATGTCAATATCGGCTCAGAGGAATATCCCAAGATTCTCAAGATCAGTACTAGTCTAAGTTCGGAAGAGAAAGAAAGACTTACAAATTTTCTCAAGCAACATGAAGAAGTGTTCGCATGGACATATGAAGATATGCCGGGTTTATATCCCAAATTGGTCGAACACCGACTCGTTTTGAAGCCAGATGTAAAGCCAGTTAAGCAAAAGCTGAGAAAAATGGATCCTAGAATAGAGCAACAAGTCAAAGAAGGACTTGAAGATCTGCTCAAAGCAGGATTTATTCGACCTATTGACTATCCAGATTGGTTAGCCAATATCGTCGTTGTCCCAAAGAAAAGCGGCAAAGTCAGGATTTGCATAGACTTCAGAGATCTCAACAAAGCAACTCCGAAGGATGACTATCCACTGCCAAGCATTGATCTTCTGATTGACAGCACAACAGGACATGCCATGTTCTCCTTCATGGATGAATATTCCGGCTACAACCAGATTAAGTTGGCCGCCCGCGACCAATCAAAAACTTCCTTTACTACGCCTTGGGGCACTTTCTGCTATACAGTTATGCCTTTTGGGCTCAAGAATGCTGGAGCAACGTACCAAAGAGCAATGGCCGTTATTTTTCACGATCAGATGCGCAAAATCATGGATGCATATGTTGATGATATCCTCGTGAAATCTAAAGAGGGAGAATATCACCTCGAAGCGCTTAATCAAGTCTTTAAGAGACTCATTCTTTACAAGTTAAGGCTTAACCCGCAAAAATGTGTCTTTGGAGTCGAATCAGGCAAACTGTTGGGTTTTCTGGTCAGCAAAAAGGGAATTGAAGTTGACTCGGCCAAAGCCAAGGCTATCATTGATATGCCACCCCCGAAAAATCTCAAAGAGGTGCGTAGCCTTCAGGGACGCATGCAATCAATCCGACGATTTATTTCCAACTTGGCGATGAGATGTGAACCTTTCAACCACTTGCTCAGAAAAGGAGTGAAGTTCGAATGGGGACCAGAGTGTCAGCTATCGTTCGATCGGATCAAGAAGTATCTTCTCAATCCTCCCATCTTGAAGCCGCCAGAATTGAGAAAACCTCTTTTGTTATATATCTTGGTCAATCAAGTTGCATGCGGCGGATTCTTGGCGCAGTACAAAGAAAGCAGCTTGATAGAGCACGCCATTTATTATGTGAGTAAGACTTTCATAGACTATGAAAAGAGATACTCTCAAATAGAAAAGACCTGCCTAGCTCTGGTGTGGATGTGTCAGAAGCTAAGACACTACCTGCTAGCATCAGAAGTCAAAATCTTGTCTAAACTCAATCCTTTCAAATACATCTTGGAGCAACCTTTTCTCAGCGGACGAGTCGCCAAATGGCAAGTCTTATTGATGCAGTATGACTTAGAATATGTCTCGCAGCAATCAATCAAAGGCCAAGCAATTGCAGATCAATTGTCAGATTTTTCTCTAGCAGAAGAGGTGAAAGCCGAAGATGACTTCCCTGATGAGCAAATTTGCAATATCCAGCAATCTCCAGTCTGGAATTTATTTTTTGATGGTTCCAAGAATATGGCTGGAATAGGCATTGGGATCTTATTAATCACTACAGAGAAAGAAATGATTCCATTTTCTCTCAAGTTAGATTTTCAATGTACCCATAATATGGCTGAGTATGAAGCCCTGATTCAAGGTCTAAAAATTCTACTAGACTTTAATGTCAAGAGAGTGCACGCTTACGGTGACTCATTACTCGTCGTCAATCAAGTTCGAGCCGAATGGCAAGTGAAAGATCAGAAGTTATTCCCCTATCAGAAAATTGTTTTAGCTCTTGTTAGCAAGTTTGAAGAATTTCAGTTATTCCACATCAAGAGAGATTTTAATCAAGTGGCCGATAGTCTAGCCAGTTTAGGCTCCATTATGGCATTCAGAAATGGAGAATCTTGTCGCTCTTTTGAAATTGGCAGACTTGACCAACCTGCTTTCCTTCCAGCAGAACAAGTAAACCAGGCTGAGCAAAGGAAGAAACCTTGGTATTACAACATCAAAACTTTCATAGAAACCGGCGAATTTCCTCCAGAACTTTCAAAGAAAGAGCAACGAGCAATCCAGCGTATGTCCACTCGATATTTCATTTTGGCCAATGTCCTCTATCGTCGTGGATTCAGCTCAGAGTATTCCAGATGTTTAGATGAAGAAGAAGCCAAAGAAGTCGTGCGAGAAGCACACGAAGGCATTTGTGGTGGCCACGTCGGCTACCAAACCCTTGTCAAGCAAATCATAAGAGCAGGGTACTACTGGAAGACTATGCAACAAGACTGTTATCATTATGTGAAGAAGTGTGTGCAATGCCAGATACACGCACCTTCTATTCATGCTCCGGCAACTTATTTACAGTCTGTTGTTTCTCCATGGCCGTTCTCCATGTGGGCCTTCGATGTCGTAGGTCCCATTACTCCTTCAGCTTCAAATGGCCATAAATATTTCCTTGCCGCAACAGAATATTTCACCAAGTGGGTAGAAGCTATCACTCTTCGTACAGTAGAAGGCCGACATGTGGTCTCTTTTATTCACAAGAGCATCCTTTGCCATTTCGGCATCCCGCATGACATTGTATCAGATAATGGCAGTCATTTCAAGAATGAAAGAATGAAGACATTCTGCTCAAAGTTCAAGATTTATCATCACTTCTCTGCCCCATATTATCCTCAAGGGAATGGTCAGGCAGAGGCCACCAACAAGATCTAAATTCGTATCTTAGAGCGAACTGTGGAAACAGGTCGTGATTGGCATGAGAAGATCCACGATGCACTATGGGCCTACCAGACCACTATTCGCACTCCAACGAATGCTACTCCATCAGAACTGGTCTATGGAACAGAAGTAGTATTGCCGCTGCATGTTCAAAAGCCCGCTTTGAAATTTGCGTCACTCCTGCAGTTACCTCTTGATAAATATCAGCAGCAGCGACTGGTACAGTTAGACTTACTCGACGAGAGAAGGTTAAAAGCAGCAGAGCATGCTCAATCCTATCGCCAGAGAGTAGCCAGGCAGTATGCAAAGTCTGTCATCGAAAGAAGATTCAAAGTCAATGAGTTAGTGCTTTGATCCACAGCCTATCTCAAGCATCATCTTGGCGGTAAATGGTCACCAAATTGGGAAGGCCCATATGTCATCAAAGAAGCATTACCCCGCAACTCATATTGGCTCATCAACGCCGATGGGGTAGAATTGCCAGATCCCATTAATGCTCGACACTTGAAAAAGTTCTACACCTGAAACATTTAGTCTCCTCTTGTAATCTTTCCGTTTCCTTCAAATAATGATTCAACTTTCTTTCCCAGTTACACTGGGGCATTTTTAAAATTTTGTTCTGTATGCAGATAGGATAAACAAATTCCTCATTTCACGCACTTGTGCATTCATGTGCATCAATTCATATTCATTTGCATTCAACTACATTAACAACAATCCAGTCAGTATTGGGATTTCAACAAACAGTCCCATCACAATTTCTAATGATTCAAAATTGGAAGGTAATCACCAATACTGAACTAAAACCCAGTGCTCGAACTGGTATTGTTTCAAAATCCAATGTTTAAACTGGTACATTTTCAAAATCCCAAACTTTTTGAAAAATCGAGTTCCAACTCAGGTTTTATTTCACATCATTTTCTTTTGTTGATCCGGGTTCCGACTCGTGATCTCTATATTTTATTCGAGCTCTGAATCGAACTCATCATTCTCCTTTGATCAATCCAAGTCATTTCAACCATCACGGTCTGTCAATTGCTCAAATTTGATATTTTGCCCACTAATTTCCAATTTCAATCTTTGGATCATGCAATTCTCCAATTCCGACCCCTGGGGTCACCCAATTTACAATTTCAATTCTCAATTCTCAATTCTCAATTTTTGACCTCTAGATCATTTAATTTCTAATTTTCGACCTTCGCGCCACTCAATTCTCAATTCCTACCTTCGGGTCACACAATTTTGACCTTTTGGGTCTATCAATTCCCAATTTCGGCCGTTAGGTCATTCAATTATCCAATTTCGACTTCCGGGTCATCCAATTTCCAAACAAGCAATTTTCCAATTTCCAATTTTGACCTTTGCATCAATCAAATTTCAATATCCAATTTCAATCATTTTCCCTTGCGAGAGACCCGTTTAGGGAGAGTTCGAGAGAGCTCGTTCTTTTCGCATGCTATCCAATTTGTTCACTTAGCCCCTGTTTAGGGAGAGTTTGAAGGGACTCGTGTCTTTGTGAACCGTTTGCAAAACAATTCCCAATTTCACCAAGGAACCCTTTTTAAAGGGAGAGGCTCGACGGAGACTCGCTTTTCTTGTAACCTCCCAATTTCATACTAAGCCATTTCCGTCATGAAGGACCCTCTTGTCAGGGAGAGTGTGATGGACGTGTTCCTTCATGACTCAAATTTTCAGACCTCACCATTATTGGCCCCCTTTCCATAAGAGAAGCCTAATATTAGGGAGCTTTGACGGAAGCTTAATTTCTCTTCGAAAGTTTGTTTTGCAAACACCTCCTCTTCAGGCAAGAGAGGAGTATTCTCCATTTCCCATTCAGGTAAGGGCTAAGCCTAAATCTCTTTTTTTGGGGGAAAAGAGAGGAGAATTTTCGTCACAGATGTGTTGAGCCAGATTGCAAATACTCACTTTCACTAGGGATTTCAAGAAAATTTTGTCAATTTGTCAATCAATTAATTGTTGATTTCAGAATCTTTATTGCATAAATCTTTATTTCAGTTTACCTTCAGCATTACTTCCAAAAGAGTGAAGCTTTTGCGAAAAGAGATTCAAACTTCAAATTCTTTCTATTGGCCAACCAAAAGGATGAAGGATAAGTCCTCGATATGGCCAGCAAAGAAGATTCAGTGTTATTGCAAAGCCATAAATGATTGATATTGATCGCAGTCAATGGCACATCTTTAAAGACTATTCTTGAAAAGACGAGGCAGTGAAAATATCCTGAGCGCTAGAAAAAGAGAGTATTCATCAAAACCCTGTCTCCTCAGAATCACCTAAGCTGCAATTAAGTATCCGCAAAAGGGATCTCTCACTTGTCGTCAAGATGAAGGCAAATTAAGCGAGTAGACCCCCGGGGCCAAAGAAGATTCGAAACATCTCCAAGATGACGGAGTTTGTGACGGGTCCTTCTAGGGAAAGTCCAAAGCACTGTCGAGATGAAGGCAAATGCGATGAACCTTTCGACAATCCCTAAAAGATATTTAATTTTAGCTATCATCCAAAAAAAAATCTCTGACCCATGAGCCAATATCGTCAAAGAAGGATCGAAACATCTCCAAGATGAAGGAGCTTGTGACGTACCCTTTCAAAAGAGAGAAAAAAAGAGAAAAAAGAAAAGTGAGAAAAGTCAGAACATCTCCAAAATGAAGGAGAATGCAACCAAAACACAAGAGAGCCAAAAGAGTGCAGAAAGATTATCATGAGAGAAGCCCTCAGGATATCAAACTGCCAGATCTACCAAGAATCGTCTTTAAATTTGTGAAATTCTATTATCAATACTCTTTCATCAACTGCTTTCATAATATCAAATTCTCTTTCTTGTTCATATCAAGGAAATTGATAGCTTCCTTGAAGAAGGTCAATTGCAAGCAATTTGAATTGCAAGTCTCGATTCTACGAAGGGAACCTTGTTTGGAGGTAATGCTTTGGGTAGAAAGTAAGAAATATCTTTGCAATAATGTGCAACATCTTCAAAAACTTTGAATCAACAACAAAATTCTCAATATTTTGACAATATTTTCTAGCTATCCTGACGTGAAGTGAGAGCTTCATATCCGTCCTTGATACATCCTGACACCAATTTTAAATCCTTTGAAGGACTTGATTCCTTCCCTTCTTTGAGAGCATAAACTCTCAGATTTGCACACTTCCCTGTGTCCCCACTGTCCCATATAGACAGTCCCATTTCGGTTCGAGGTCGAACCAACAATCATTTCCCGCAAGAGGCAATTTCAAAAGCTGATTTTAGTCTCAACAATGAGACGTCCAAGATCAACCCCTTTTCAAGCTTTAGGGACCCCATTTTCCTTCCTTTTGCAAAACCCTTGTTGGATTTATTGTGCAAAATACGAAGGTTCCATCATACCAATTCATTTTCCACCCAATCAGGATAAGGGTATAAACCTGAGCCTCCTTCAATGAGGTATTCCATTTCCTGTCCCATCCAGGTTAAGGGCATAAACCTGAATTTCACTCTCACAGAGTGAGTCTTTCCTCTTCATTTCTCCATTTCATATCTACCATCTTCCTCGGGCTAATTTTCTTCATACCCAGGCAGATCCTTCTAACTGGGGCATTTTTATATAGCTCAAATTTGGTGTGTTTTCTTTGCCACTAAGCTCGACCATAAGCCGACTTAGTAGCAAAGAGGGGCATCTGTAAACACCCCAAATTTTCACTCACCTTCTTGACATTGCCCTTAATCGGCACAGTTCAGTTCTCCAGAAGCAATGAAGGGCAAAATAGTCATTTTTAAAGATTGAACCTGGCAGAAAGTCCTAAATTTCACTCTTGAGCCTCAAAATTTCTATATTTAGGTTCAGAGACATCTTCAAATTGCAAAATTTCAAAATCCTCTTTCTTGACAAAAAGTTAGAATTTCCAAGTCCGAGCTCAGAGTGACATTTCACTGAAACATGTCTTTGCATCGCATTGCATGAACACTTTGCATCATTTCATTGCATAGCATGTCAGTTTGAGATCTAGAACTCCTGATTTTCAAAATTGTCAATCCAGATTTGATTTTTAAACTTTTTAAAACCGATTTTTAAAACCCTGGGTATTCAAAATTACCAAATTTTTCCATTTTACCCCCAGGACTTTGAATTACAAAAAAAATATTCTCAAAAAACAATCTGGATATTTGGATATTGATTTTAAAGACTTTATCTCAAGACTTTTTGCAAAAGATTTTAAATCTCTTTACAAATTTTGTTTTTATATTTATCCATATTTTTTTTGCCCTGAAAACCCAATTTTTCCAAATTCTTGAAAAAAAATAATGCTTTATCTCGTATTTTCAAATAAATGGAGCAGGACCCGCCTTTGAACTAGCACCATACTCGGATTCCCAGGTAAGTATCTTATTCTCAAGTGGAACCCACCCGAAGTTCATACCAATTTGCAAATTTTTCTTTTAATTTCTCAATATTTATTTATTTATATTAATAAAAGGTTTTATAAAACAAAATAAAGATTTATTTTCAAAAAAAAAAATTTTAAAGATGGCTGAGGTGGCATCTCCCATTTATTATTATCATTAATTTTTTTTTTATGATATCACTATTCATTTTTTTTAGAAACAGTTTTTAAAAATGCTTAGTTCTCTAAGACTTAGGTCAACAAACCCAAAATGATTTTAAAAACCTAAGATTTTGTCCAGCTTCTAAAGCGGTGAGTTTTCAAAATTCAGTTACAAAAATTTCAAAAATTTTCAAAAAAAAAAAAATTTGTAACGGAATGGAGAGCTGCGTTTTCTTGTGAGAAGGGAAAGTTTTAAAAAGAGGGGGGCAGGGCATTCACAGGAGAGGATTTGAATTGGAGATTTTCGGTTTTTGCAGGAGGCTCTCAAGGTGAAAAAAAATGCGTTTTCACCTTCTTCAGCCCCAGCCATTTTGCGATCGAGATCCCTCTTCAGCCACTACAGCCCAGCCGCAGGGGTCATCCACCTCCAAGGTCTGCAGTTTATCTTTCTTCAGCCCCATTCAGAAGAAATCCAGCAGCTGGCTTCACCATTCATCCTCTGCCCACCAGGAGAAAACTACATCCAGCATCGCCCCTTTCATTCAGCCCAGCCGCAGGAAACTCCATCCAGCCTGCTACCCATTTTCCTTCAGCCCACCTTCCACCAAGCCCAGCCGCAGGTCAGTCCAGCAGAGATCCAGCAGCTGCTACCTTTCCTTCAACCCAGCCAGCAGAGGTCCAACGTGTTCCTGCCATCATTTTCCACCTCCAACAGCCAACTGGTTCCATCACTCTTCAACAAAAGAACCAACGACCCATAGCAACCGATTCTGGATATTAGGTTGCCCCCCCTTTCAATCTATTGGTTTTAAAAAGCCCATCTAAGAGGTGCATAGCCCAACGACCAGGTGAAGTTCTCATTACTACACTCTCGTCTTTGTTTTTGTTTTTTTTTGTTTTTCTTTGATAATCCTTTGTCATTACATAACCAGATTATATGAGCATTTGTCATCTGTGATTTTTGGCAAAACCACTGAATTAATCAATGGATTTTGCTTCTTTAGTTACTTTTTGTATTGAGGATCGAGAAGCCTGAGCAATGACTTCATCGATCTCTTCTTGATTACTCTGTTTAAACCAAATTATCCTTCTTAATACCCTGGCCAAATAAATTTTTTTAAGATTCATCGTTTTCTTTTTTCTTTTTTTTTTTATGTCATCTCATACCGTGTGCCTTCGGTTTCATTCATATAGTTGAATATTTCTTCAGCAAATAGAAGTTGTCATGGGAATAAACACCTCATTCAGTTTCCTGTTTGCATACAGCATTCTGTTTGAAATAATTTTTTTGTTTTTTTTACATAACTCCCTTGTTAGCCGTGAGCATCCCCTTTTCCTCTCACGGCTTCTGCATATTTTTTTCAAAACAGTGATTAGATGGCCATATC
Organism: Nuphar pumila; assembly: GCF_984573655.1. NCBI lineage: Eukaryota > Viridiplantae > Streptophyta > Magnoliopsida > Nymphaeales > Nymphaeaceae > Nuphar > Nuphar pumila. The sequence continues at coordinate 56,352,981 of NC_143260.1, forward strand.
CAATCGATGTCTGGGGGGACTCATCGTACAAGAAATGGGGCCCTTAACTTAGGCCCAACAATCTAAATTTTATTCTTCTAACTTTTAATTTTCTGTATTTTCCTATATTTTATTTTAGTTCATTATATCATTTCTGTCATTTAGGTGATAGGTATATCTGCAGAAATTTTTAGCTTATCTTAATTCAGGTTCTCCTAGTGAAAATAAGCTTGACATTGAATTCATTATCATCTTGCATTACACAGCACCCTACAGTTTCCTGTGCCTTGGTCCCTGCTGGAAAAGCCTGAAATGGGAATCTCAAAAAGTCCAGTTTATTTTTTTTTTAAAGTTTCTCTTATGCTGTCTATGCTTTAACATTGAATTTCTCTATACTTTAGGTAATTGGAAAAGTTTGAGTTGCTGCCATCCACATGTTGCTTCATCCACTGCACATATAGGATTCATTGTATCACAATACAATCACTTGTACATGAAAGGGCTGCATTTGCACAGCAGCACCTGTGTTTTATTACTTTGCTATGTCAACATCCTTTTCCACTTACTTTATACCTTCATCATTAATTCATCTCCACATAATCAACTGTGTTCTCATGAAATGTTGCTGTCAAATATATAAGCCTAAGAGGATAGGCTTTCTACTGATATGGTGACCCTCTTGATAAAACCGTAGGATGTGAATAGCCATTCTCTTTTCTGCAGGTATCCAGTCTTGATAAACAGCCACCTTCATGAACGGATATATCCATATCCGTTCATGATCTCTATACCATCCTTTGCACGCGTCATTATTGATATATAGGGAAGCTCCATACCCGATTTTGTTGCGAAATATGTTGTAATTTGGGAAATGTGGCTGTGTAAAATCCCTTACAGAAACTATATATACCTGTAATTTCTGGTTTTACCTATTATACGTAATTTCCATTAGTATGTACATATTTTCTCATTATATGTATATATATATCTATATATATGTATATCTATATATATTTATCTACATGTATACGTATATATGTATATATATATATATATGTATATATATATATACATAGATATATACTTATATATATATATATATCTCTTCATGTGCTCTTATTTCCATGTATGAACATCCATATATTTTCTCATATAGTTACACCTCCATCGTTACATGACATTTAGCACTTATTTTAGCATTTTGATATATGTATATGTCTCTTCGTTGTATATATTATATATATATGTCCATTTCCTTGTTTATTTTGTACTAACTCTCATTTTGCAGGAAAATCTAGAAGAGGTTGATTCCTTGGCTCCATTTCAATTTTCTTTTACTTTATGTTATGCAATGTAACAATCCGATGTAAACCTTGGAATAAGATTTACTTTTACTGCTTAAATTAGGCCGCATCTCATATAGTTTGATTTCAGTAATATCCTGATTCTATGATGCATATATCTCAATTTTCAAAACCCACCGTGGATGAACACGAATGGCACGTGCACCAACTCTTAGAGAGTTGATGAACTCGGTGGAGTTCATATTTACGGCCCTAGTTGGAATATGGACGAGACCCAGATCCATCATCTCTCTACCAGTCACATTGAGCCTACACTCTTAGGCTATCTTGAAAATGCACCTCATATTTCCAATGATTTCAAAATATTGTGAATTAATTCAAATAAACCCTGAATATATTCATGGCCACAGTCAGAATATGTGAAGGATTTATTTTGGTCTAATCCACAATTTTCCAATAAAATTTTCAGAAATCTTTTCAAAAGTGCATTCATTCATTCACATCATCTGCATCATTTGTTTTTCTCATGATTTTCTCAAAAGATTTTCACTTCATGGAATCTATTTTCTCAAGAAACTATGATGATATTCGGAGTTGGATTTCCCAAATCAAAGTTTTCCCGTGATTTTCCTTAAAAAGTTATTTTCTTAAGATCCATTTTCAAAAGGAATTTTCATATTTCTCAAGAATCAGAAATCGATTTTCAGAGATTTCAAGGATAATGTTTTTAGGATTTCAATTTCCCAAGTTCTAAGTTTCATTCTCCAATGAACCTTTCCTATAAATTTTCTATCATTTTCTTAAGAAAATTCTCAAAGTCTGAGTTTTCCCAACAAGTGCTTTCCTTTTTTTCAAATGTTCATGTTTTCTCAAGAATTTCTACAGTTTTCCTGAGATTCTCATTTCCTCATGATTTTCCAAGTCTTTCTAAGCCTTCTCAAAATTGTCCTAAGATTCTCATTTTTCTAAGTCTTTATAACCTTTCTCAAGATTTTCCCGAGATTCTCATTTAAACTTTCTCAAGATTCTCACTTCTTCAAGATTTTTCAACTCTTTATAAACTTTCTCGAGATTTCAAACCTTCTTCGTCTGAGTTTTCTTGAGAGATTGATTCCATCTTTTCCTGAGAAATGCTTTCCAACTTCAAATATTTTCTAAGCATACATCATATTTTCCAATTTACATTTCCCAAAATTCTCATAGCACATGCCTGAATTCTCTGTGCATTTAGGATAGAATGCAATTTCGGCAATTTCACTAAGTCAAGCACAATTTTGGGTCCTTGGTTCGATTACTCCTGTTAAAGGCGGCAGGAACGGTCGAACCTCGTACCGACAGGTCGAGCCCCATCCCATGGATTTTCCCGCAATTTTCAAAACGGAGGCGAGTATTTCAAAACAATTTCCAAAATCCGGTCAAGTTTGAATCACGAAAGCATTTCCCTCTCTCTTCCGCAAGGAAGGGAAGACGGGGAAAAATTTTGCGACGATAACAACATATAAAGTTTTTTTATTCCTTTATAACACATATGAGCATGATAGAATCATGTATGAAGTTTTTTTATTGCTTTATAACACATATGAGCATGATACAATCACATATAAAGTTTTTTTACTGCCTTAGAGCAAATATGAGCATGATAGAATCACATATAAAGTTTTTTTACTACCTTATAACACATATAAGCATGATAAAATCACATATACAGGTTTTTTACTGCTTAGAGCATGTATGAGTATAGTAAAATCACATATACAATTCTTTTACTACCTTAGAGTACATATGAGCATGATAAAATCACATATACAGTTTTTTGCCTGCCTTAGAACACATATGAGCATGGTAGAATCACATATATAACTTTTTGACTGCCTTAGAGCACATATGAGCATGATCGAATCACATATAAAGTTTTTTTACTGCCTTAGAGCACATATGAGCATGATAGAATCACATATAAAGTTTTTTTACTACCTTATAACATATATAAGCATGATAGAATCGCATATACAATTTTTTTACTGCCTTAGAGCATATATGAGCAGAGTAGAATCACATATACAGTTTTTTTACTGCCTTAGAGTACATATGAGCATGATAAAATCACATATACAGTTTTTTGCCTACCTTAGAATACATATGAGCATAGTAGAATCACATATACAGTTTTTTTACTATCTTAGAGCACATATGAGCATAGTAGAATCACATATATAGTTTTTTTACTGCCTTAGAGTACATATATATGAGCATGATAAAATCACATATACAATTTTTTGCCTGCCTTAGAACGCACATGAGCATGGTAGAATCACATATACAGCTTTTTGACTGCCTTAGAGGACATATGAGCATGGTAGAATCACATATACAGTTTTTTTACTGCCTTAGAACACATATGAGCATGATAGAATCACATATGAAGTTTTTTTACTACTTTATAACACATATGAGCATGATAGAATCATGTATAAAGTTTTTTTACTGCCTTAAAACACATATGCGCATGATAGAATCACATATAGAGTAGGCTATATTTTAGTATATTTTGTTTATCAATACTGACATTTCTTTTCTCGTGTAGGTTGTTGGCAATAATCAGCGTAGTGGATCTGAAGGGACAGATCGAGACACTGAACAAGAGGATGCACAAAATCTTGGCGATGATTAGATTTATGTGTTGAATTTGTTCTACCTTCTTTTTATTTCAAAAATATAAATCTAAAATTGCAAATAATTAGAACTTGCGAATTCTATGGTGGATTGATTAATTGTTTCAGTTTCCTTTTATATGTATTTTGATGTGTACTTTGTTTTTTATTTACAGAAAATATAAATTATACAGGAAATATAAATTGTATCACGAGAAATTTTTCTCGATATTTAACTTTCGAATATTTTTTCTTTTTTGCGACGGCTATAAATCCATTTTCGGATATGTCTGTCGCTATTTAATATTACCATTGTATGTAGCGACGGCTATAAATCCATCGCCAAACCAAAGTCTCCGTTTAGTGACGACGGCCTTGCGACAGATTTTGTCATTCGTTATTCCATCGCAATTTAGCGACAAAACTGGCGACAGATACAGTCTGTCGCTACTTAGTGACGGAATGGGTGACAGATATATGTTGTCGCTTATTAGCGTCAAAAAAATCATGATGGAAGCTATCCATCGCTAATCCGATGCTAATCCGTCGCTAAGCTATTTACCGACGGATTTAGGTCGTCGCTAATCTGCTGGTTTGCTGTAGTGTAAGTTCAACAAGAAATGCAAACCTCCTTTCAAAATTGTTACATACCAAAAGACTTGTCAAACTCATGCCATCATTCCACTCAAATAGGTCAGGAGGATTGCAGGTTTCAAAGTTGTGGTGCATGTCTGTAGGGTATTGATGCATGTTAGAAATTACACAAGTTAGATATTGATAAGTTGCACGTAATACAATTTACATGAGAAGCAATATACTGTATTACATACATGTTCATGCGAAGAGCTTTGTTGCTTAGGGGTTAGTTGTTTCTTAGACATTCTCTTGCCAACCAATTTCAGTGCACCCTTTGTCCTCCGACAACTGTGATCAGAGGGAGATTTCCTTTTGATACACTTTGCTAGGTGAATATTTTCATCATAATCTATAACGTTTACTCCTCACTTGTCGAAGATGATGTTTATGCTTCGGCGCAACTTCTCATAAGGGTCAGAAGAAGCATGATTTTTACCTACGTTGTTCGATCCTGTTTTCTTAGATTGGTTTTCATGAGCTGCAATGAGCTCATGGTGAATTAACAACACTTTTTCAAATAATTCTCTTGACACTTTTCTCATACATACATAGGCTTCTTTGCTTTTTGATGACAAATCTACAACATGCATAAGTGACCTTCATAGTTGTTGGTAACGGGAAGCTATGTGTCACTTCTCATTAATACTAGATGAACTGATATTATTTGTATCTAGTAGTTCAATCTTTGCTTGTCTCGTCCATCTTTGCATTATATATGACTCAGGTATTTCTTGTCTCTTCTTTTGATTAAGTACCTTTAATGCATAATGACATAAAATACCTTTGAATTCAAACATTTTGCACGTACAGTCAACTATTCCATTGTCAACATTGTACGTAACATGTGCTTTTTTCTTTTTTGGTTGCTCTTCGCCCTCCCATATTACATACGTCATTCTATGTTGCAATTCATGACCTGTATAACCTCCTTCTTAGTCCATTCAAATATAGTTAGTGTATACAGATCTATAGGTCGCGTCAATATTTTCATGCCCAAAGTTACAGGGCAGGTGTTGAAGCATTTCACATCTTGTTCAAGCTCATTGTGTCGAAGACCGTCTACAAATAATTCATATTGTTTCATGAAGTGAAACATTGTTAAACATGAATACAATGTTTCTTTCAGCGTGGCATGTATAGATTCAACTCTTTGTGTGCTTATCAAACCTGCACAAAAGTATTGTCTTCCATATGTCAATGCCCACTTCTCTTTGTCTACATATAAATGTTGCAACCACATACAGTCTTCAAGGTTGTACATCTGAATCATTTGCTTCTAATCAAACATAAAGGTGACCTCATCTATGCTCTCAAGTACACACTTTCTAAACTTTTTATCAAACCCTATCTTCTGATTAAAATTGTGTCATATGTTCTTTGCTACATTTTGAAATATATACCACAAACATAGGAGATAATGTGCATTTGACCATGCATGAGATATTACAGCCGTAATTGCATGATCACCATCTGTAAGTACAACTCCAGGGTGCTTCCCATTCATTGCCTATGTAAATACTCTGAACAACCACTCAAAGGTTTCCTTAGTCTAGTCATATAAAAAAAGTGTCACCTAATATGCAACTCTGTGAGTGATGGTTCACTCCGACAAACTGCGCAAATGGCCACTGCTCTGTATTAATCTTCACTGTCATATAAAAAACAAGCACATCATTGAAGCATTCATAATCTACTCTTGACTTTGAATCTGCCCAAAACATATTCATAGCATACCCATATTCATCCAATTGCATTGCACTAAAGAAACCAGGGTCATTGCTTGAATGCTTCTGTAGGTAATCAACCAAAGAACATATTCCTCCATTCTTCATGTTGTCTGACCTTTTCCTTCTCAAGTGGTTTCTTAGATCCATAGGTATGAATGGTACATTCTCGCGACCACCATCTATGTGCATGCATAAATTGTATGTCTTCCTTAGTGTAATGCCGGCGCTATCAGCTATTTCAGCAACTGCAGCATACACTTTAGTTACTTTAGGATGTGACCTTAACATAGGAGTCATAAATGAAGCGTCTAATTCATGGTTATGATCATTAATTAAAGTATGAACTATATATTTCTTATTCAGAAGTCTTCTTAACATCATTCTTGCTGGACAACCACATCTTGAATCTGACTTGCTTGTTGAATTTTCACTTGACTTCTTCCAACCTTGCTTAGAACAAACATATGCCTTTCTCACCACGACACCCTGTGCAGTTTTGTGTTGTCATCCAATCCAACTTCTCCAGGAATCAATCTCCATAAGCATGATTTAAAGCATATCATCCTTTGGTTTTCATAGATCGACTTGTTCAACGGACCCTCTTATTAGAGCTTGACCCAACCATTTGAGGCAAGTCTCATAGTCTGCAGCTCTCTTATAAGGGATTATCTTTGGCATTGTCGATCAGTACCTTATTGTCTAATAATGACCACATTGAGTTTCCAATATTGCAGTAGTGGTTTTGTGGATGTGACCTTACAGATCCCCAAAGTTGTTTTATCAGTCTCCGGAACTCATTGGCAGGCAGTATCATTGTTGAATGACCTTCAAGTGATGAAGATTGGCTCTCTGAGAATTTTTACAGCAGACAATTCGATCTGTCTGGCACCTTGAACCCTGTGTTTAGCAGGTTTAACTGTTTGGGTATAAGTTCCACATCTCTGACTTGGCAGCCAAAGTAAAAGCCTAAAAGAAGCAAAGCAACAGTAGGAATTTTTGTAGGGAAGGTTGTATGGTCCTAATATCACAGAAGTAGCAGTCATGTGAAGAGAATATTATAATGAATATGCCTATACTTGGAAAGATATGGCCCCAAATAAAAGTAACTCCTCATTGAGTAGAATCCTCAAATGCTTAACTAAGAAGATTATTCCAGCCAAAGGCACTTCTGTCACCATGAAAGGTTTGATTGTGAATTGTCACGTTTCATGACCCCATTAGTTTCTTTAACTTTTTGCTTTTGTACTTCCGTGCTGGGCATACCCCATAGTATGAATGCCATGTGGCATATCACTAGAATCCTAATTGGATCAACGACGCTGATATGGATGCTTTATGTGCTTGTCACTCTAGTATAGTAGGACTAGGTGGAAAAGATATTTTCTTTTTTGGTTTTTGAAAGACAAGCTGGGGTTAGGCAGACCCCTTACCAGTTACACAACTATACCATTGGGTTTTGAACTTGCAACGTCCCAACGCAAGTTGACGTGCACTAGCTGCTCCTACCAGACAAGGGGAACCCCCATTGGTGAAAAGATAGTTCTTTTATTGCAATGTAAATTGTGTATATACAATCAAATGCGATGGATGCTCGTACTGCAGATCTCATGCTAAGCTTTGATGGCTTATAGTATTGGCTAGTTGGTAAAGAACGTAATTATATTCCCAGATGTCTATCTCGGGTGGAAATGTATAAGGAGAATTTGATCTGGAAAAAGAGAAGCTGCCTGATTGGCTTCCAAACACAGTTAATGCGTCATGAATGTAATGTGCTATTTTATATGTAACTGGTTGGGCTGTGCCTGGCCTCAGTTTGCCAATCAAATAAATAACTTGTATATATATTTTTTTTTGAGAGGAAGAAGGATAAAAAACATTATTAGTGGAAAGAATACCATGCTCCCCAAACTTGAATAAATCAATCAAATGTCATTGATGTTTTAAAACTCTATGTACATAATCATGAAGACGGATGTGAATGGCTTTATTATCAACGCATGTAATTGCAAGGAAGCATATTTGAAATTTCAAAAACTCAACATATAGGTCACATTTGCAATGCCGTGAAAATTGGATTTCACAAGTTTTTGTAATTGCAAATCAAAATTGCACCTCTTTCTCACGTTTTGTGAAACGTGAGAAAGTACAAGCTGTGATTATGATTTTCGCTTCAAAATGCTCCTCTCTTGAAACGAGAAAGTCTGTCACAAGATCACTCGCCTTGCAGCCAACGGTTACCACTTGAACTTTCTTCCAAGGACTCTGGTTGCAGGTGAGATTAGCCATCCCACTTGAGAAAGTTCAGGCTGTGACTGTTGGTCACAATGGTGTTGGGGCCAACTTTCACAAGTTTCAAGGTAGGCGCATTCACAAGTGAGAATCACAATCACAACTTGCATTTTTTCTTTTTCTTTGTTTTGAAGGAAACAATTAGCACTTTCTCATATTTCACTAAACTTGAGTTGGTTGTGATTTGTAATCACAGACACTCGATAAAACCAAACTTTCACGCAGCATAGCAAACATGCCCCAAGTGTGACCAAAGCAAACGTGCCCAACCAAAGATAAATATCTAAACCTATGAATATATGTGCCCATACAAGCATCCAAAGTTTTAAGTTTCAAGCCTCAAACTTATGCATGTATGAACAAAGATTTTATTTATCAATATGAACTGAATTACACATGAAACTTTTACAACTTCGACGATATAACTACAGAGGGTTTGTTAGTGTGGAAAATTATAGTGCACTAAGAGACTTGCGTGCTGTTCTGGGTGGGTTTTGCTTTTTGGCATCAACCACGGTGTTGGTAGAACCTGTCTATGTAATCAGAAGCTTTCTGGTCTATGTCAGGCTCACCTGCACCCCAGAAGCCGGCATCTTCGTCTCTCACTTGGCCTCTGCGAGGAGCCTCATCACGCCCATACTTGGCATTGCAGCGCTTTGGCCCAGGCATCTTGAATATGTTCAGCATGGACCAGATTGAAGACGATGAATTTCTCTCTCTAACTTGCCTCTTCTTTCCTGCCATTCTTTCTCTCTTTCACACACCAACTCCTTTTTTTTTACTCTTTTACTCACTAACAATGTAAGTTTCGACGCAATTTATACTAGAGCTAGTGGCAATACGTAAAAACCAAACTAGATTCCCTAACCAACTAGATTGATCCGGACGGTCTAGAATTGCTTGATATGGCACCACTTGTGTGAGCCATTTGATCTATGAACCAAAATAGGTTTTCATTCCCACTGGTCAAAGTTATAGAGCTTGTATTCCCTTTTTTCTCTACTTTCCTAACTATGGACTTTGATTCCTTATTTTACATGAAAATCGTTTGGTGCGTTTAAAAGGTCGCAATTATTTGTACAGAAACTAAAAAGCTGGTAGCTCGAAAGGGAGTCATTGAAAAGAAAAACTTGTGAATTTTCCCAAAGATTACCAGACCTTTTTGTTTATTGCATACACTTTTGACCAGGTTCTCATGTCCATCAGATAGATCATAAACCCTACGTTGGACAATTATTTTTGTTCATTAGACCCTAGATTGCGCTAATAATCGTCTCCCACCACACACACATACAGGGACAAGATTTGCTGCACTATAGTTGTTTGTAGGTGCAAACAAAAACAACCTAGAACCCCCTCGTTTTGGTTTTTCTCTTACATCTAACACCTCATAGATGTGATCTATAGGTTTTGTTTCATGGGAACCGGCTTTTAGATCGCCGGAATCCAACCTGTATACAGGTTTTTCTGGCGATCCAAAAATCAACAGCTATGAAGACATCAATTTTTCCTGACTCATAAAAACATATTTTTTCTTGAAAAAACATGATCCAAGAGTCGGCACCTACTAAATCGAGGATGCTGAATACATCTTTAAGTTTATTTTGTGTAGCTAAAACAACTAGCATTAGAAGATTTATACTAGATTGTAAGTACAAACAATTGTACCAAATATAAAACCATATATATATATATATATATAGAGAGAGAGAGAGAGAGAGAGAGAATATGGAGTACAAGCCTACTCTGTTTTGTGCTTACCGCAGCTTACCACAAATGAAAAAAGGGTTTTTGGGTTGTTTTTAGAAAATTTGACATTGCATATGCGTTTGGCATGGTTAATTTGCTTGAAAACATTGCAAGAGTGTATCCTTCCTCTTTCAAGATGTTTATTCTATCTTTTTTTCAACTACTTCCATCTACTTTTCATAAAATCAGTGGGGAGTAAGGGACCGGTTAAGCATAATCAAATTCTTATTTTCTTTCTAATTCTTGTTTTGAAATATTGGACAAACGTAGCCCCAAATCAAACTTTAAACACCTAGTTGCCAAGGTTGAATTCTAAGGGTAAGAAATTATTTATAATAAGAGACAAAAAAAACATTTTTCTTTATTTGCTTTGGTCTTGAAAGGCTTTATCCTCACCTTTGTCACTGAGACCGGGCAATCATAGGCCTCATGAAAGCAAAGTTTTGGAGAAATGCCTCACTCATGATTTTTCTATTTAAATCTCTACCCTCATGGTGCCCTAACCAGGTTGAGACTTGGTTTTAGATCCATTCTCTACCTTCATGATAGAGCTTACCTGAGTTGGGCCTTGCCTATGTGCACCTCTCGTGCCTTTCTGTCATTTTCAGTATTTTATGATTCTTATGTATTAATCCAATCCCTACCTCATGGAAGCGATTTTTTTTTGGAACCTACCTATGTTGAGCCTTGGCTTGTGTGCACCTCTCAGTCATTATAAGTGCGTTGGTGCATTTCATTTGTTTTCTTCTCTTTTTATGCATGATTTTGTTTTGTCTCTTTTCTATTTTCTCTTTTTTCATTCTTTTCTTTTTCTTTTCTTTCTCTTCTTTTTGCACTTGCTCCTTCCATCTCTCATCATTTTTTTTACTTTATCCTCACACTCAAATGTCTTCTAAGACTGGAGCTTCAAAAGATTTTTTGTTTTTATTTTCTTAGGTATATAGAATTTGGTAACCAACATGGTTCCTTAGTGGTCATTTACCGATATCCAAAAACTTGATTCGATTACTCACTAATCCTTGACTTTTAACTTAGCAATGGTCCAAATGAACCTGAATTCTCAATTTAACTACGATTTTTCTTTTTTCGCCATAATTACATCTATTCTAAAATTTGGGAAAAACTAATGGGATTTTGAATATCATTATTCTTGAAATGATAGAAGATCACATATTTATTGAGAATTTGAGATTATTTTAAAAAATATTTTATCAAAAATTCCTCTTTTCTAGGTTGGGAGAAATTACTCCAAAACTGATAGAAGTGGTGACCAAAAAGTTTTGAAAACATTTAGAGATACCAATTCCTTTTTAGAAGAACATCCAAACCACTCTCATTTTGAAAAGGAATTTTTGAAATGAATGGGATTTTATAAACCTTTTTTTTTTATTTTCATTTGTTTTGGATTTTTGATAGATGAAATTACAAACAAAATATTTTGGCTTTTTCATATTTTATAGAATTTTAAAAAAAATCCATTTTTTTAGAAATTTGAGGATTTTTTTAAAATTTTGAGATTTTTTTATTTTCTTTTTGTAATTTTGGGGTTAGGGTATTGACATATTTACGTTATTTTCCCCAATTAGGGAAAGTGGGTCAAGTAATGACTTTGATGGGTCCTTCTGGATCAAAAGGAAAAGTTGGTTCATAAAGCAAGGAGTATCTATTAAACAGAAAATCACCTTGCAGGAAACAATATTCATCATCAGATATGCAACATTCATGAAGTAAGCAACGTTTATTAGTGTTACCTATTTTTGTTCCCAAAGAAGGAAAAGTAATTTCCTTGCCTACCTTATGTGCTTGGACCATCTAGCTCAAGGATTTAGGATCCAATTCTTGAAGTATCTATATTCTCTTTCCTCCTAGGAGTTCTCTGATTTCCTGAATTCATCATTTCCTTTCTTTATTATGTTACGATTTCTGCTTGGCTTTGCTTGAGGCATTTCTTCTTCTTTCTTTTGCATACCAGAATTGGCATCTTGAACTCCTTTTCTGCAACTAACCTGATAATCATGAGGCACTCTGCCCCTAACTTGGGAGGTGTTTTGATGCATCACGGTCATGATTTCACTGAGCTTAGATTTTCTATTTCATCTTCCTTTTTATAGGTCTTAAGACTATCAAGATTACTTATTTTTTCTATCACTGCCACCTGCAAGTCTTCTTCCTCACTTGTTTTAGATTTTTTCCCAGTTGAGACCCTCTTCTAACTTTTTAAAATATGATCTTTTTCTAATTCAATGACCTCTTGGCTTGAACTCATTAAAGATTCTTCAAGATCTGGACCCTCTTGATCCTTGTTTTTGAGAAACTCTAGTTCCTCCCAACAGTTTGCTTTTCTTGATTTCAGATATTTCTCTTCACTTTTTTTTCTTTCTTATTACAAAGAATGGTTTGATATTTCTAAGGACCTTTATTTCTAAAATCAGGTATAGGAGGTGAGATAGAATCTTCTTTTTGGCTTGCAGAAGAAGAATCAGGATTTTTTGCTCAGGCAAAGATTTTATTTTAAAAAAACTCTGGATAAATTTTTATAATACTCAAAGATGGAAGGATCTTAACATTAGGCCAACAAGAGGTTTGTCTAGTTACCTCTAAGAGGTTGGTTTGATGACTAAGAAAGGAATCTAGAGTTTTAATTAGGTCTTGGTATGTGGAAGATTGGTTGCACTCAGCTAGAACCAACTTTCCTTCTTTGAGGTTATCTTGGACCAAGTAGTACATTCTTCAGTGTCTTGCTCTGTGTCATGCCCTGCTGAATGATGAAACTTGAAGAATTTTGCTTCCTTTTATCTAGTTTCACGTAGATGATTAATTATTGGAAATGCTTATACATTACATCATATCCTATCCAAGAATACATTGATCGGTTCTTTAAAAATCTTGATCCTTTAAAGGTCCACTGTGGAGAACCATGCTAAGGCATCACCTTCTAAACTTCGTGGGACCATCTAATCATTAGTCAATGATTTTCATAATATTTGGAGTAGTCACTGTTGAATATTTCTATATGTATATAAGGGTTTTCGGTTTGATTGAATTTAGACAACTTCTTTGGAGCTTCTATTGGCTTATCCTTTCCTCGAATCAGGAAATCTTTTGAATCAAACTCTTTTTTGACATCCCGATTCTTGATTTGGAGAGTCAATTGTCCCAAAGAAAAGATTCAACAGCTATAAGTTGAGGTATTTATCGACATTTGATCGACCCATAATTTTGTGCGGGAAGATCTTGTGTTGATCCTTGGGTGTTCCATCAATTAGCAGCCCATGTTTAATATGATGGTTGGGGATGACAATCACCTTAAGTGCACGAGTGTCTGCCCTGACATGGATTTGGATCTTCAAGGATCCAAATTCGGTATGGACATGGTGCAAGGGATAAGTTGACTGTGATCCCTAGGAAAAGTCTATTGGAATTTTGACAAAATAGAGATAAGCTATGAGAAGGATGAGGAAGTAACATGCCTAAGGGACCATAGGCCAAAGGGAAGCAATGTCGTAGGCCTTGAGGATGCTCTCTCAAAATTTAGAGCTACTCAAGAGGTTGTCCCCTACAGATTCCAAACAAAAGGTCAGAAGGATGCCAACAAGGAAGCAAGATTGAATGTGCTCTTCATAGTAACTTGTGAGCTATGGAATAAGGCATGTCAAATTCAAGAGAATGACAAGAAAATTCATAAATTGAAAAAGACCTTATAGGAGGATCCTAGTGGCCACCCACACCACCAAGTAAAGGGTGAAACAATTTTCTGCAAGGGAAGGTTCTTACATTTCAAAGGTGTCAAGATCATCTTCGACCTCCTCCATCATTACCACTCATCCCCCTTGTGTGGTCATGAAGGGGTCTTCAAGACCCAACAATCAATCAAGGTTGAATTGTATTAGACAAAGATGAAAGTGTATGCAATAAAGTTTATTAGAGAGTTCCTCACATGCTAAGCTAACAAAATGAGGCAATCAATTCCGCCGGCTACCTCCACCCCTACCCCTTGCCCATACTGGACTGCACTTGGTCAGACATCTCTATGGACTTCATTGAAGTTTTTCCTCCCTCCAACAAAAAAGAAGTCATTTATATGGTTTACCAAGTTTTCTCATTTCATGGCCCTGCCCTACAAGTACTTTAGTCAAACCATAGTGAACCAAAATATAGGCAAACTCTACGAGATGCCCAAGTCCATTGTTTGTGATAGAACTCCATATTCACTAATTGATTTTGGAATGAATACTTCAACCTCTTAGGAATCAAGTGCGGTCATACTGAAGTAGTTAATTGAATTGTTGAGACCTACCTTCATTGTTTTGCCAGTGAAAAACCAAGTCATGAACCAGCTACCTTTCTTGGACTGAATGATCCTATAAAACCTCCTTTTAGTTCTCAATTTAAATGACCCTTATAAAGCTCTGTATGGTCAGCCTCCTCCCAAAACCTTAACCTATGAAGAAGGAAGTGCCAAGTCCCCTAAAGTCGACCGACAAATGAGGACCAGAGATGAACTTATTCATCTCCTAAAAGATAATTCGACCAAGTCTCAAAATAGAATAAAGCAATTCCATAATCAAAATTGGAAGGATAGCAAGTTTCAAATTGAGAACTCGGTATGGCTCAAAAGAAGATCCAAAAAGAAAATACCTAAGTAAGAGAGGGACGTTCACAAACTCACTTCTCGATACTATGGGTTGTACTAGATTCTTTTGTGGATTGATTCAGCTGCTTAAAAACTCATGTTACCCTCGTCTGTCCAAATTCATCCAGTATTTTTTGTGTCTCGACTTAAAGCACACCATGGGGGCCTTCCCAAAGGATTGACAATTTTTTTCAGTATGATAGAAACTAGGAGGCCAATTCAGATTCTAAATACAGAAGGGTTGCATAAGCGTAGCATGAAAAGGAATACCATAGGATGGGACGATGAAAAAATTCTAACTTGGAAGTTTGATTACAAGCTGCAAAGGCAATATCTTGGCTTCTTGCCTAGAGGACTAAGATTTTCTTATGGGGGAGGGGATGATGCTGATTAAGTTGTGGAAGACTCAGATCCGAATATAGGGATCCAAATAATTAATGCAGACCCATTTTCTATAATTTCAGCTCCCAGCTTCAAGCACTAAAGCTTGTTGGACCAACCCTAGGGGTGACACCATATCAGGCCAACATTGAAGATTAGGTGGTGCCTACATGTGGGATGCCCCCTCCTATTTTTGAAGGTCAAGACTCAGTGGGACCCACCCCTTGGGAGCCCCAGTCTATTTCTAGACTCTGAGGAACTTGTGTAGCTCTCTGGAAAACTCTCCCTAAAAATGAACAAGAGGGAGTCGAAGGGATAAATTTTTGGAGGTGGACACTACTTTTAGGGTAGGTCTAAGTAGGCTTAACCAAATTTAGCCTAAGCTCTCAAGGTATTATCTAGAATTAGGTTTTTCTAATTTACTATGACTTGTAACTTGTGTAGTCTTTAAGAGCCCTACCTAGGCCTATATATAGGGCCTCATTTATAGTGTGGAAGGCATGAAAGAACTTGAATTTGATCTCTCTCTCAACATCTTCTCACACTCGCTCTCTCTAGCTTGAGTCTCTCTCTCTCTTAGCTCAATTTCCTCTCTGTTGTGAGTTCCTACCCCCTAGACTCATCTCTCTCACTTTCCCTAAGGGCTACTTCCTTCTCTCTTTGGATGGTTGATCTCCAGTGGGTTTGTTCTTCCAAGTGGACAAAGTCAGAAACCTAGGCCCACCCGAACCAGTGCAGTCAACTACATCAACAATGGGGGTCTCAACTCTTCTTAGCCCAAACTGTGAAACCTTGGCCTTTCCCAGCTAAACCAAGATTGTAACAAAACCCAACCTCTGTAAGTCATCACAGACCTTGCCTTAACCCCAGACTGAGTGTGAAAGCCCCAAACACAAATCTGCCCAAAACCAAAAATTTGATGAACCCTGTTTTTTGTCAGAATTAAAAAAATCACCCAGCCCAATACGTAAAGAGTTTGAGTTTGAAATTTGGAATCAACACATCTTAGGATATCTAGTTTCATCCACCCGAATTTTAGAATTTATAAAGATTTTTATGAGGAGATCTTTAATTTATAATTATGGTCCACCAGAATAAAAACCCAATCAGCCTACAGAAAACCCTAAAAAAACTGCCATTTGTCCTAATCATATCTCACAAAATATTAACCATCTAACCCTGAAATTTTAATAGTAGCTAGTCCTAAGTGTTTAGAGACGTTTTTTAAAATTTAAGAATTTTTTGTTTCATCGTTTGGGGATAGTAATTTTTCTACCAAAATCTATCAGAAATATAGAACCTTGTTTACCCGAATTTGACCTTCACCTAATCCTTGACCTGACCGAGCCTGCTTAAGCTATTAAAACCTAATTCCAAACTTGGCCACACATCAACCCCTTGTCCTGAGTAGTTTTTTTTTTAATATGCATGAACCTCATCCAATCCTCACCATTCAAAGGTGCAGAATGGTGTTTCACCATTCTTGGGACATGGTAGATGCTTGTTCCTTCGCATCCAATATGTCGTTGTGATGGCATCCCATGAATCCACCACATCCCACACGATGTGCATGCTGCACAATCAAACACACGTTAAAAGAACTAGGTTGAATAGATGCTAAACTCGAGCTAGCTACTAGGTTCAATCTTAGTCTGACCTTCTAAACTCCTATGATTTTGGACCAGTCATGCCATAGAAGCTATATGCTAATGAGTGGAGCCATTTTCGTTGTGTCCATAGTAACATGTACAGACATACAGACATTGACATGCATGGCCACTATTTTAATATTTTTATTATATTTGCATATTATTTTAATAAAAATAGTTTTTAATATTAAATAATAAAAACTATTTTTTATTAATTAAATAGTTAAAAAATGTTGTGTCCTCGTACTCTGTTTTCCTAAATAAAAATTGAAGGTGCAAGTGGAACCCAGATAGTTCAACGACGGAGTTTCTAGCTTGACCCAAAAATATCCAATGCAAGATGTACATGTTACATTGTCACTATATATTAGAAAATAATATATATACCTTCATTACAAGTGTGTGAATGGGCATGTGGTTATATAAGCTACTTAAACATTCTTTTGTACCTTATGTCCCAAGTTCAAACCTCTTTAGGATTAAATGTTTGAAATATGTCAATTTTTAATCGAATTTTAATTTTTTTACTGAAACCAACTTAGCGGGTTCAGGTTAGTCGGATATCTAACTTGAACTTGCACCATATACATCTGTAGTGTCTGTGCCTAATGGTGTCAATGGGTGGGATCCCAACCCATACTAGATCTGGTAGGATCAAGGTTTGGTAACAAAAGAAGGGGTCCAATTAACTATTTTGATCACACCCATGAGGTCCATTATTAAATGGGACGGATATGGTTTATGAAATTTTATACCAAACCCAGATCTAACTCTAAGTTCTGATTAAGATTCATAAATATTTAATGTAAAAAACTAAAAAAACTTTACTAGGTATGGACTAAGTTTTGTTTGTGTGATTTTTGTACGACTTGCATATGTTTTTTTATGAAAGATTAGATCAGATCCGGATTCAGATTTGGCATTGACACCTCATAGTCGAACCACCGGTTTTTGGACCCACTCATTTTGATGGAGTTTCAACCAGTTAAAACCCCTATCTGTGCCCACCTTAGTTTAGATTTCTGGCTCTGCCCCTGACGTAGTATGTGTATGTTTGTGGCGTAGCATCGAAGTAAAAACCTTGTTTGTTTCTTAGCACACAGCTATCACAATGATTCCATAAAAAGTAAAATTAGGTCATTAAAGGTTGACGAAAATAAAGTTTCATAAAGATACGACTGATTTCTTTTTCTTAATCTTTTTTTTTTAAATTCTTGCTTGACCACTTTTTTGTTATAGTGATTTTTTTGAGATAATCCAAGGGAAAAACACCCCATCATTGTCCATACATTGACTGGCCTCTTGTCGGTAAAACCCTTGAGGTCACCTTCCCCGCCAAGGAGTACATACACCCAGTCGTGATTTTGCAGCAAGTAACACCACTCGTGGGTTTTAAACTTGTGATGTCCCATGATTGGGGTCTCTCGTGATTGGCTGTTAGAAATGAAACTTAGTGGTGGGGAAGGAAAAGTGGAAATGGCCACCAATCACGCATCTGTGTGTTAATATATATATATATATATATATATATATATATATATATATATATATACAGAGAGAGAGAGAGAGTAATGGTCCATGCTAAATCAATTTGGCAAATGGGTTTTTTGGGCTTTTCTGGTGCTTTTTATACAGTCTTGGCCTCATAAATGTATTGGGCATAGTTGATTTACTAAGAATCCACACCTAGATCATGTGTTCTCGATGAAAAAAATGATGTTTGGAGCATCCAAAATTTACAAAGATTTTGGACCATTGCTTTTTTGAACTTTATAAAAACCCACAAATGTGTTGGAATCAAATTCTTCAAGAGCTGATCCCTCTAAAATCAAGTAAATAGATCACATTTGTATGGTCAAAATTTAAAAATAAAATGAAAAAGCTTGAAAAACCCATTTAGCATGCTGTTTAACACCAAATTGGATTAACATGGACCCATTACTATATATATATATATATATATGTATGTATATATATTTGATTATATATGTAACACCCCATTTAATTTTTAATGAAAATTCTAACAAATTTTTTTTTTTAAGCATTTAACTAGATAAATGAGGAGCTACTAAGAACTTCAATCATATTCCATCATAACAAAGTTTATTACATCAAGTTCAAATATCCAGAAACATTAAACAGAAAAGTAGTAGTGCCATGATCGCCTGCCGATGCCGCCGCCCTCACTCTGATTGTACATTTATGTCTTCATCTGAAAATAGTAAACCACAAAGGAATCAGACTACCACTGTCTGAGTAAGTGATACAATCTAAATTACATATGTGCAGTGTCATGTGAACAAGTATGTATGAACGTTGATTTAACCGAAATTTAGTACTTATGTCAACATGCTTTTCTTTTTAAGACCATCATGTCTGAAGTGATTTTTGAGTAAGAGAATTCTATGATTTTAGTTTTCCATGTTTTGTTCCACAGGAACTCCTATCGGTCCCATTAGTTAATACCACATTTATTGGTTTAAATTTTCAGTTCATTCTTACCCTGTGGGTACGCACAGGCATTCGACATCGTAGCGGACCGAGATTATACGGAGGTTCATACGATCCGTATAACTAGCCGTACGGGTACCCAAAAGGGGCGCGGTGCTCGACCGAGAGAGATCCCCAATTAGCAAGACTAACATTGGATGCACCCATAACTCTTCTGCAGAAGACTTGGACCCACCACCTAGGACTCACTGGTGGTCCTGGTCCCCTAACTCCGAGGACTGGGGACCGGGTGAGACGCCTTGCTCTCACAATACAAGTATGTCCTACGGAGTGTGTACCATCCACTCTCTCCAAAGTGGACCATGGGTCTGGTAACATACACTGTGATCCAGTGTACCCAGAACCCGGGAATCCAGTAACATACACCGTCGTGGTGTACCTAGAAACCCGATGAAAACCAGTAACATATACCCTTTCTGGTATACCCAGTTCTCATCATAGATATCATTTTTTTTTCCTGTACGGTGAACCCGACGAATATTTCCTTTGCCATTTAGCTTACCGGATTCCTATGTCTCTCTTGACATATAACTTAAATTCTAACTCGAGTTATACCATACTGGAGTTATGCTCCACGATCCCTTCTAGGTGAATGAGCTTGTTGGCTCCTTTGATTCTCACAACCATGTGCATTCCACCCTGAATCGCCCATGTGTATGGTTCAAACTAAGAAAGTGGTTACTACTAGCCCCTTCTATCTAAGACAACAGTGGGTGTTTTCTTACGCATCACATGGTGGAAAGAGTTTCCATATATATATATATATATTCAGCGTCCACTGGTTGTGTAGCACCCTGTAATCGGCCAGACAAAGCACCGTGGTCCAGATCTGGCAACCCGACCCCGACCGACTACCATATCATGTTCATGTGTGCACAACCAAGATTTTTCAGCATAAAAATAAAAAAGGAATATTTCCCTACAACTCTCTAGCAGCCCTTAGATAAAACCGCACACTAGGTAATTAAATCCCTTCTTCTTTAAAACCCATGTTGTAGCAGCACATCCAAGGGATAGCGCCCATGCAAAGATCTTAGCTACCGGTTGTACCATTTGCCGGGCAACCCATTAGGGCATTAACTTGTATTTATTTATTTATTTATTTTTGTTCTGTTATGGAAAAAAAATAAAACACTGGATTACTAAAAATGCAAAGGATCCATATCTTCAACCAATCGTTCCTATATCATAGTGTTATTTAACTGAAGTTAATAGGCAACACTTAGATGACATGATCTTTAGGCATCAGTAATGGAAATGCTCACCATATCTAGCAACACGTACACTACAATATATATCTTATACCCTGATAGTCAACCAACCCATGGGTATGCAGGTCATCTCATAACCTGACCCCATGTACACCGGCAACACGTTAGTAGGGAAACGTTGCAGCACTCTGCTTAATGGTAAATCCAACAGGCACAGTTAGAGTCCTCCGCAAGGCCTACTATCAGACCCACTTAGGTCCATTGTTGCCGCCCTAGTCCCAACCGAATGTCATAGACCCTTTTTTTTTTTTTTTCAGCTAGGCGTCCCAGGCCCAGATTTTTGGCCTAGCATATCAACCCGTCCGACAAACCATACCACACTAACGAAGGTATTTGATAACACCCCCCCCCTCCCACGGCTACAACAATAGGTTTAGTTGGCTGAACGCTGGACTTTCAGACCGTCCATTAGGATCGGTCTGAGTGTTTCCTTTCTTATTAAATTTGTTTTTCATTTAGACCATTTGTTACGTAGATAGTATAGATTCAATAAGTTCAATACATCTGTTTTGGCAAAAAATATGACAAGAACTCACGTAGTCTCTACCGTGACATTTTCCTACCGTGAGTGAGTATGGCAACACAACCAGCATCCAATAGCTAGATATAAATTTATTTATATTATATATATATATATATATATATATTTTAGTTGATTGTCTAGACCCATTACATCATTTGTTTGCTGGCAGCCCTCAATGAACGTGAGAGGCATATGGAACAACAACTAGAAGAAACAAAAGAGCAGGTAGGGCTAATAAGTCTACCCAGAAATTTTTTTTTTTCGTTTTCATTTCATCACACGCAGTCCAACCAGTTGAACAGATCACGCTGGGTGTGTTTTGTTCCCTAACGTCTAAATCTATGTTCAGGACCTGTGTATAACATGTTTAAACAATCTTTACACAGGATATATCTTTATATTTCCTCTAATAACTTAGATCTCAATATCATTCAATGTCAATGTAGTATTTTTTTTTTTTTGTACAGAATCAGCAAACGTATTTTTTGATTTAGGTACACACTACGCTACCCATATGTATTGAGTTGTGCATCCTCTACCTCGTGAGAGCGTGAATCCACCAGAAAAATGTTCGCCTTCCTCGCGGACGTCCGGTAGCCGTGCACCAACTCCTCGCCGGGATCAATGGTGGGAAGTCGTTCAGCTGGTTGGACTGAAGGGGAGAGGGACGGAGGGTCACACGTTTGGGCTCAAGGGGGCATGAGAGAGAGAGAGAGCAAGAGCTTCGGTTCCAAGGTATTTCGTTGGTTGTTGTAGGGTTTCAAAAAAAAAACATAAAATTAATATGGCCTTTATTGCAGCCTTCCCAATTGCTGGAATGTTGGGTTTCCAAGGTGGCCCAACGTTCAGCCTTTCCTAAAAGAAAATCGCCCCTACCTCCTGATTAAATTCCTCCCTTATTTCCACCTTGATTTCTTATTTATTTATTTTTTTTCTTGGTTGGGCTTCCAAGTTGGGAAAAACGCCCATTCCTTTGGGCGTCACCCTTTTTCCATTTAAGTCTCCTTAAATGGGAAGTTGAAACGCCCAATTAGAGAGAGGATGAAAAGAAAAAAAAATCGTTAATCCTTTATAAAAAAAAAATGTTCTTTATTATTGGTGCCCTGGGGGTTTGAACTGAGGTCTCCATCCGAATGGGTAACTAGCCCCAACATTGCACCAGGTTGTTTTTCGTTGCAATACCTTGCAACAATAACCCATTTGTCCTCTTTTGATGCATTTTTACAAAAATAGCATTTTCTAAAAATATTAGGGTGTCCATGGGGTTTCGAACCACACTCTCTTCCTGTTGAGGCAACCCACCATACCAGTGCGCCAATTCTTACTTGGTTGTACTTCTTTTCAACTAAAACTACTTCAGTGATGGGCGATAATCGCAAGAGGTGATACTTTCAAGATATATTTTGCGAATGTAGTTGAAATTAAAAATTTGAAGCTGGATTTTTAGGTGGGTTTCGACTCCATCCAAGATCCAAATCCCTATATACTATTCGAACCCGATTGTTGGATCCGCTTGATCCATTTGTATCGATTCTTCATCCCTTTGACGAATCCATTTCCAACAATTATAACCTTTATTAAATTTGATAATTGTCGAAATTTTGTGGGCTTTATAATATATGTATGTATATATATTTGATTGGATCCAGCTAGATTCAATTTAACATAATCTGGCTTGATTGGGTCATATTTTCATAAAAATCGGATTGGGTATAGTTGAATTAGTTGGGATTCAGTCAACAGATTGAATCCAATTGATTTAAAGTGGACCATATATGTATCTATAAGCGATGCATACACACAAGGGGTCTGATCGACTTCCCAAATCAAGGTCAGTCCATAAACTTTATTTCTTAGTTTATTGGATCTAGAGTCAATACCTTACTTGAATGGGTAAGCTTATGAGTTTGTGAGTATATTTTGAAGTGGATATGATTACTCAATATTGAATTTGAATATTGAGGTCCAACTTTAGAATTGTTTTGACAAAAACTCAAAGTATACCTTGGATCCTATTATGATTTGATTGGATCCCTACTTGTTATGGCTGAGTTTGGATCCAAACTAACATTATGAGGATTTAAGATTCATTATGAGGATTTAATACCAAAGGATCATCCAGTAATTGGAACAAGATGGGTCTTCCGAAATAAGCTGGATGAAAATGGTGAAGTCATTCGTAACAAAGCAAGGCTAGTGGCACAAGGCTATAATCAAGAAGAAGGCATAGATTTTGATGAAACCTATGCACCAGTGGCTCGATTAGAGTCAATTCGTATGATGCTTGCTTTTGCTAGTTACATGAACTTCAAGTTATTTCAAATTGATGTTAAGAGTGCATTTTTAAATGGACACATCAATGAAGAAGTTTATGTAGAGCAACCCCCAGGCTTTGAAAATGAGAAATATCTAGAAAAGGTCTACAAATTGAAAAGAGCTCTGTATGGACTCAAACAAGCACCAAGAGCGTGGTATGAAAGACTACGAAATTTTCTAGAACAATCTGGTTTTTCCATTGGTCGGGTAGACTCCACTTTATTTATTAAAAATCTTAATTCAGATATTCTTATTGTGCAAATTTATGTTGATGACATAATATTTGGTTCTACTAATGATTCTCTTTGTAAAGAATTTGCTAAGGCTATGCAGGAAGAGTTTGAAATGAGCTTGATGGGCGAATTAAACTACTTCCTCGGACTTCAAATAAAGCAAACTGAAGAAGGAATCTTCATCAATCAGGGTAAGTATACAAAAGAACTTCTCAAGAGATTTGGGATGGACTCATCGAAATCAAGAAGAAATCCTATGAGTACAACTACTTCTCTTGATAAAGATGAAAATGGTAAAAGTGTAGATACTAAGCTCTACAGAGGTATGATCGGATCTCTATTATACTTAACTGCTAGTAGACCTAATATTATGTTTAGTGTTTGTATGTGTGCAAGATTTCAAGCTAATCCAAAGGAATCTCATTTAACTGCAGTAAAACAAATTCTTCGTTATTTGAAAGATACTTCAGATTTCGGTTTGTTTTACCCAAAATCATCTTCCTTTGATTTAGTTTCATATAGTGATGCAGATTTTGCAGGAAGTAAATCTGATCGCAAGAGTACTAGTGGAACTTGTCATTTCTTGGGAAATTCCTTAGTCTCTTGGTTTAGTAAAAAGCAAAATTCAGTATCACTCTCAACAACTGAAGCTGAATATATAGCGGCTAGTTTAGCATGTTCACAAGTACTTTGGATGAAACAAACCTTAAAAGATTTTGGTTTGAATTACTCCACAACAACTATTTATTGTGATAACACTAGTGCTATAAATCTTTCGAAAAATCCTATTCAGCACTCAAGAACTAAGCATATTGAAGTCAGACATCATTTTTTAAGAGATCATGTGTTAAAAGGAGATATTTCGTTAAATTTTATTTCCACTAAAGAACAACATGCCGATATCTTCACTAAAGCTCTTAAAAATGAAGATTTTATGAGAATTAGGAGAGAACTAGGTATTTGCTCGTTTTTGGATTTATAAAAATGTTGATTTTTGAACAAAATCTCAAAATCGCACTATATTAGTCGACCGATAAAATTCTAGTCGACTGGTGTTTTATATTTTGGAATGTATCGCACCATATTAGTCGACCGATATATTTCTAGTCGACTGATGATATTTTTAGAATATGTCGCACTTTTTTAGTCGACCGATAAAGTTTTAGTCGACTAAATTTTTTTTAAAAAAAAAATTAAGTGAAGGGACCCGACACCCCTTGGATTTGTTTTTTAAAACCCGTTTTTAAAGAGGCAGCGTTTCACTTCGTACCTTTTCATTTTTTTTAAAACGAAACCCTTAAACCAAAAACCCCTCTTTCTCTTTTGCCTCTTTCTCTTCCGAAAAACACTCGGAGTGTCGTTCGACTCCATCATCGCCGGGATTTTCTTACCGTAACAGGGCGCCGGAATCTTCTGGCCGTGATCTTGAAACGCCGAAATCCTCTTGCAGTGACTGGCGCATCTTCAAAACACGCCAGAACTCTCTTGTCGTGTTTTAAAATAGAGATACGAGTTAAAAGTCTATTTTGCTTATGCTATTTTTGCCCTTACTCTTTTTGATTCTGACAAAAGGGGAGAAAAAGATAAAGATAGCATTACATTGAAATTGCAGGAGATCTTGAGAAAAAGATGATAGCAATTACATTACAGGAGATCTTGCATGAGAAATGCAAAATTAAGAGAAAAAGAAAGCTTTGAATGAATGTATTTCTAAATACATGAAGAAATGATGAATGGAAATGCAAACCAATCAATATGTGATATATGTGCTTTAAATGTGTGAACTTTTAATGTTTTGCAGCATATTGATAGGGGGAGTAAAATCTCCATCTATGCATCTAAATGCTTCATCTTTGATTAAGTTTGTCATCATCAAAAAGGGGGAGATTGTTACGACAATGAAGCCATACATGATACTTCAAGTACAAGGTTTTGATGATGAGCAAGTAGAATCAACTGTATTTCAGCTAAGGCTATGAAGAAATTGAAGAATTCGGTGAAGAATCCTTGAAGACTAGTGTGCAAATGTTTAATTCATTAAAAGTCTTAGATTCTTGTAAGAGCCTTACTTAGAGTGCATATTTAGGTTGCATTTCACCTTAAAAGTCTTTAGAAAAACTTTTCTAAAAGAAACTCTTTTGAAAATCTTTTTAGAAAACTCTTTTTTTAAATTTTCATGTTTATTAGTCGACCAATAGACTTATCAGTCGACTAATCCTTTCGCGCCATATTTTCTAAAAAGTCATTTTTGTCAAATTAGTCGACCGAAGGTTTTATCAGTCGACTAGACAGAATGTATGTTTTCTGGAAAATTAGCAGCAGTCGACTGAACAGAACATGTGTTTTCTGTAAAATTTAGCAGCAGTCGACTAATGCTTTTTATCAGTCGACCGAACAGAATGTTTGTTTTTCAGAAGTTTTTAGCTGCAGTCGACTAAAAGGTTTTTCAGTCTACTGATGATATTATCAGTCGACTAACTTTTCTCCAGTCGACTAAGTTTCAAAAGTTCAGATTTTCAAACGGCTCGATTAACAGATCAGTCGACCGACGATAACTGTCAGTCTATTAATAACTAACTATTAGTCGACTAACTGATGTTTCAGTCGACTAATTTTACCGTTTTCCTGAAACTTCAAAAAGGCGTGTCTTTTCATTTTTCAAATGTTTTGATCGTTCAAAATGGACAGTTTTGACACCCTTTCATACTCTCAACGTATGGAATCTTTTAACTATAAATATGAGTGCATTCTACACTCAAAAACATGAAATTCAATAGAATTATATTGAATTACTTCTTGCTTTTCACTCCTATTCATTCAAGTATTTGTTTTCTCACTCACGTGATATTTTCACTTCAGTTTTTTACTCAAATCACTTTGAGAGATAGTGAATTCGTGAGTAGAGTGTTTCAACAACCTCAAAAGCCAATTGCATCTCATTTGCATTCAAAAGGAAGGCTCATAGGTTGTATTGTAAGTTGTTATTTCATTTATGTAAAAAGAAGGACTCCTTGGTGTAAAGGAGTTGTTTGCTTTCAGTGGGATTGTTACTGAAAGTGGGACCGGTTATGGTCTGTGTGATCTTGTAGTTTACAAGGTTGATAGTGGAAAATCTCAAGCGGGTTTTGCTTGGGGACTGGATGTAGGTCGAGTTTGACCGAACCAGGATAAAATCTTGTGTTCTTTGTGTGTTTGCTTTGAGATTTGCAAAATCCTTCAATATTCCGCAGAAAGTTATAAAAACACTATTCACCCCCTCTCTAGTGCTCGTTGCCTCGATCCTAGTGCACTTTCATTTGGTATCAAAGCACAGGTTTGCTATTACTTTGATTTGACCATCATCTAGCATGGCAACTACAACATCTCAGCACAAAGAAGGAAGCTCCTCTGTTTGTCCTCCTCTCTTCGACGGAACAAACTATGGATACTGGAAAGTAAGAATGACAATATTCCTGCAATCCATGGATCTCGATATCTAGAGAGTTGTTTCAGAAAAGTACCAAACTCCATCAACTGATTTCAGCCGATGGACCGATGATGAAAAGAAGACTGCTTCACTTAATGCCAAGGCAATGAATGCCTTATATTGTGGCGTTGACAAGGTAGAGTTCAATCGCATCTCTCAATGCTCTACAGCTAATGAAATCTGGCATACTCTTCTCGTAACCCACGAAGGTACGTCAAAGGTAAAGGAATCTAAAATTGCTTCTTTAGTTCATAAATTTGAATTGTTCAAAATGAAGCAAAATGAATCTATATCGGACATGGTAACTAGAATGACCGATATAACTAACACTTTGAAATCCCTTGGAAAAGAATATTCACAAGTGGATTTAGTCAGAAAGATTCTAAGGTGTTTAACTCCTGAATGGGAGAGAAAAACCACTGTTATTGAAGAATCAAATGATCTCAATACTCTTACTCTTGAAGACTTAGTCGGTAACCTAATGGCATATGAGGTCCAACTTCAAGACAGACAAGAAGAAGAGCCTAAAAAGAAGTCTCTTGCTTTTAAGGCTACTTCTGACTCAGAAAATTCTGAAGAAGATGAAGATGAAGATATTTCCCTCATCACAAGGCAATTCAGAAGATTCATCAAAAAGGGAAGATTTCAAAGAAAGGCAAAGAAAGCCGATTCTTCCATTCCCAATGAAGTAAAGTGCTTTAACTGCAAAAAGGCAGGACATATCAAGAAAGATTGTCCTCTTCTCAAATTCAAGCCCAAGGACCAATTCAAGAAGAAAAAGGCATTTCAAGCATGTTGGGATGATAGTGACTCCTCTTCCGATGAAGAATCAAATGAAGAAGTCGCCAACATGTGTTTTGTAGCACAAGAAGATTCGGTAAGTCAATTTGACTATGATGAGTTATTTGAAGCATTTAATGATTTATATGCTAAATTTAAGAGTCTTAGTTCTAAAAATAAAGAGTTAAAAACTGAAAATTTAACTCTTGACTCTCAAAATAAAGTGTTACTTCAAGAAATAGAAGATCTCAAGAAGGAAAATTCTTGCCAAGCACTTGAGATAAAAGAAATTGGAGTTAGAACCAATCTTTTACAAAAAGAAATATCTAGTCTTAAAGAAAAGTCAAATGATCTTCTTTCTATAGTGACCAAATTCACAAATGGTCACGAGAATCTAGAAAAACTTCTTGGTTCTCAAAGATGCTCGGTTAATAAAACCGGATTGGGATATAGCTTCTTTGATACTCAAAATAGACCAAACTATGTGGTGAAAAATCAAAGACATTATTCTCAACCTTTCGTTCATAAAACTAAATTTTCTAGTTCTAATAGAAATGCATCTAGAAATGTTTATTCTAAATCCTTTTATAGAAAGAATACTTATTATCAAAGGAAACCAAAATCCAAATGGATATGGGTTCCTAAGACTAACTCTCATGGACCCGAAAATAGAAAGGGGTCAAATGCTCTATTTTCTGATTTTGTTGTAGGTACACAACATAAGGAGCAAATGGATATTGGACAGCGGTTGTTCCAAACATATGACTGGAAGGCCGGAGTTATTTTCCACCCTCCAAAATAAGGATGGAGGAACCGTCACCTTTGGTGACAATAACAAGCGAAAAGTGATAGGTATTGGTAATATTGGTAATCCAAAATTTCCCTTGATAGAAAATGTTCTTTTAGTAGATGGTTTAATGCATAATTTAATATCCATTAGTCAATTATGTGATAAAGGTTTTCATGTTTCTTTTGAAAATGATTTATGCTTAATTTCTGATTTTCAATCTAAAAAGATCATTTTTAAAGGTAAAAGAAGAAACAATGTGTATGAACTATATCTAGATGAATTACCCTCTTTTAATGAAAAATGTCTTATTGTTTCAAATGAAATTCAATGGTTATGGCACAAGAGACTTGGACATGTTAATTTTAAAATTATTTCAAAATTATCCAAGAATGATCTTGTAAGAGGCCTACCTAGAATACCATATAAAAAGGATCACTTATGTGATGCTTGTCAAAGGGGTAAACAAATCAAGAGTTCTTTTAAAGCTAAAGATATAGTTTCAACAAAACGTCCTCTTGAACTTTTACATTTAGATCTATTTGTACCATCTAGAATTCAAAGTTTGAATGGTAGCAAGTATGCTTTTGTTATAGTAGATGATTATTCTCGGTTTACATGGGTGATTTTTCTAAAAAGCAAAAATGATGCTTTTTTAGAATTTTCTAAACTTTGTAGAAGAATTACAAATGAAAAATCTACATCTATTATTAAAATTCGTAGTGATCATGGTGGTGAATTTGAAAATGAATCTTTTCTTAAGTTTTGTGATTTACATGGTATATCTCACAACTTTGCTTTTCCTAGAGCAGCTCCACAAAATGGAGTTGTTGAAAGAAAGAATAGAACTTTGCAAGAATGTGCTAGAACCATGCTTCAAGATAAAAATTTACCAAAATATTTTTGGGCTGAAGCAATTAATACAGCATGTTATGTCTTAAATCGTGTTCTTATTCGACCAATCTTACATAAAACATGTTTTGAATTGTATTATGATCGTATACTAAAGATCTCATATTTCAAAATTTTTGGTAGTAAATGTTTCTTGTTAAATACCAAAGATAATCTTTGATAAGTTTGATTCAAAATCAGATGAATCAATATTTCTTGGATATTCTTCTAGAAGTAAAGCATATCGTATTTTCAATAAAAGAACATCTTGTATTGAAGAATCTCTACATGTTGCATTTGATGAGAATTGTGAGCAGGTTATACCTCTAAGCGAAGAAGAAGAAGCAATACTTCAAGAAGAACCCTTGATAGAGAGTACTTCTCAAGAAAATATTCCTCTTCAACCGGTTTGGAAAGAAGTTCCTAATCATCCACATGAACAAGTTATTGGTGAAATAAAGAGTGGTGTCCAAACTAGAAGGCAGTTAGAAAAATATATTGCAAATGTTGCTTTCATATCTAAATTAGAACCAAAGAATATCAATGAGGCATGTGATGATGAATTTTGGCTTTTGGCTATGTCTGAAGAACTTAACCAATTTACTAGGAATGATGTTTGGGATCTAGTTGATAGACCAAAGGATCATCCAGTAATTGGAACAAGATGGGTCTTCCGAAATAAGCTGGATGAAAATGGTGAAGTCATTCGTAACAAAGCAAGGCTAGTGGCACAAGGCTATAATCAAGAAGAAGGCATAGATTTTGATGAAACCTATGCACCAGTGGCTCGATTAGAGTCAATTCGTATGATGCTTGCTTTTGCTAGTTACATGAACTTCAAGTTATTTCAAATTGATGTTAAGAGTGCATTTTTAAATGGACACATCAATGAAGAAGTTTATGTAGAGCAACCCCCAGGCTTTGAAAATGAGAAATATCTAGAAAAGGTCTACAAATTGAAAAGAGCTCTGTATGGACTCAAACAAGCACCAAGAGCGTGGTATGAAAGACTACGAAATTTTCTAGAACAATCTGGTTTTTCCATTGGTCGGGTAGACTCCACTTTATTTATTAAAAATCTTAATTCAGATATTCTTATTGTGCAAATTTATGTTGATGACATAATATTTGGTTCTACTAATGATTCTCTTTGTAAAGAATTTGCTAACGCTATGCAGGAAGAGTTTGAAATGAGCTTGATGGGCGAATTAAACTACTTCCTCGGACTTCAAATAAAGCAAACTGAAGAAGGAATCTTCATCAATCAGGGTAAGTATACAAAAGAACTTCTCAAGAGATTTGGGATGGACTCATCGAAATCAAGAAGGAATCCTATGAGTACAACTACTTCTCTTGATAAAGATGAAAATGGTAAAAGTGTAGATACTAAGCTCTACAGAGGTATGATCGGATCTCTATTATACTTAACTGCTAGTAGACCTGATATTATGTTTAGTGTTTGTATGTGTGCAAGATTTCAAGCTAATCCAAAGGAATCTCATTTAACTGCAGTAAAACAAATTCTTCGTTATTTGAAAGATACTTCAGATTTCGGTTTGTTTTACCCAAAATCATCTTCCTTTGATTTAGTTTCATA
The DNA here is from genome assembly GCF_984573655.1 of Nuphar pumila. Classification (NCBI taxonomy): domain Eukaryota; kingdom Viridiplantae; phylum Streptophyta; class Magnoliopsida; order Nymphaeales; family Nymphaeaceae; genus Nuphar; species Nuphar pumila. The sequence continues at coordinate 56,384,354 of NC_143260.1, forward strand.
TAGTGATGCAGATTTTGCAGGAAGTAAATCTGATCGCAAGAGTACTAGTGGAACTTGTCATTTCTTGGGAAATTCCTTAGTCTCTTGGTTTAGTAAAAAGCAAAATTCAGTATCACTCTCAACAACTGAAGCTGAATATATAGCGGCTAGTTTAGCATGTTCACAAGTACTTTGGATGAAACAAACCTTAAAAGATTTTGGTTTGAATTACTCCACAACAACTATTTATTGTGATAACACTAGTGCTATAAATCTTTCGAAAAATCCTATTCAGCACTCAAGAACTAAGCATATTGAAGTCAGACATCATTTTTTAAGAGATCATGTGTTAAAAGGAGATATTTCGTTAAATTTTATTTCCACTAAAGAACAACATGCCGATATCTTCACTAAAGCTCTTAAAAATGAAGATTTTATGAGAATTAGGAGAGAACTAGGTATTTGCTCGTTTTTGGATTTATAAAAATGTTGATTTTTGAACAAAATCTCAAAATCGCACTATATTAGTCGACCGATAAAATTCTAGTCGACTGGTGTTTTATATTTTGGAATGTATCGCACCATATTAGTCGACCGATATATTTCTAGTCGACTGATGATATTTTTAGAATATGTCGCACTTTTTTAGTCGACCGATAAAGTTTTAGTCGACTAAATTTTTTTTAAATTTTAAGTGAAGGGTCCCGACACCCCTTGGATTTGTTTTTTAAAACCCGTTTTTAAAGAGGCATTGTTTCACTTCGTACCTTTTCATTTTTTTTAAAACGAAACCCTTAAACCAAAAACCCCTCTTTCTCTTTTGCCTCTCTCTCTTCCGAAAAACCCTCGGAGTGTCGTTCGACTCCATCATCGCCGGGATTTTCTTACCGTAACAGGGAGACGCCGAAATCTTCTGGCCGTGATCTTGAAACGCAGGAATCCTCTTGCAGTGACTGGCGCATGTTCAAAACACGCCGGAACTCTCTTGCCGTGTTTTAAAATAGAGATACGAGTTAAAAGCCTATTTTGCTTATGCTATTTTTTCCCTTACTCTTTTTGATTCTGACAAAGGGGGAGAAAAAGATAAAGATAGCATTACATTGAAATTGCAGGAGATCTTGAGAAAAAGATGATAGCAATTACATTACAAGAGATCTTGCATGAGAAATGCAAAATTAAGAGAAAAAGAAAGCTTTGAATGAATGTATTTCTAAATACATGAAGAAATGATGAATGGAAATGCAAACCAATCAATATGTGATATATGTGCTTTAAATGTGTGAACTTTTAATGTTTTGCAGCATATTGATAGAGGGAGTAAAATCTCCATCTATGCATCTAAATGCTTCATCTTTGATTAAGTTTGTCATCATCAAAAAGGGGGAGATTGTTACGACAATGAAGCCATACATGATACTTCAAGTACAAGGTTTTGATGATGAGCAAGTAGAATCAACTGCATTTTAGCTAAGGCTATGAAGAAATTGAAGAATTCGGTGAAGAATCCTTAAAGACTAGTGTGCAAATGTTTAATTCATTAAAAGTCTTAGATTCTTGTAAGAGCCTTACTTAGAGTGCATATTTAGGTTGCATTTCACCTTAAAAGTCTTTAGAAAAACTTTTCTAAAAGAAACTCTTTTGAAAATCTTTTTAGAAAACTCTTTTCTTAAATTTTCATGTTTATTAGTCGACCAATAGACTTATCAGTCGACTAATCCTTTCGCGCCATATTTTCTAAAAAGTCATTTTTGTCAAATTAGTCGACCGAAGGTTTTATCAGTCGACTGGACAGAATGTATGTTTTCTGGAAAATTAGCAGCAGTCGACTAATGATTTTTCAGTCGACTGAACAGAACATGTGTTTTTTGTAAAATTTAGCAGCAATCGACTAATGCTTTTTATCAGTCGACCGAACAGAATGTTTGTTTTTCAAAAGTTTTTAGCAGCAGTTGACTAAAAGGTTTTTCAGTCTACTGATGATATTATCAGTCGACTAACTTTTCTCCAGTCGACTAAGTTTCAAAAGTTCAGATTTTCAAATGGCTCGATTAACAGATCAGTCGACCGACGATAAAAGTCAGTCTACTAATAACTAACTATTAGTCGACTAACTGATGTTTCAGTCGACTACTTTTGCCGTTTTCCTGAAACTTCAAAAAGGCGTGTCTTTTCATTTTTCAAATGTTTTGATCGTTCAAAATGGACAGTTTTGACACCCTTTCATACTCTCAACGTATGAAATCTTTTAACTATAAATATGAGTGCATTCTACACTCAAAAACATGAAATTCAATAGAATTATATTGAATTACTTCTTGCTTTTCACTCCTATTCATTCAAGTATTTGTTTTCTCACTCACGTGATATTTTCACTTCAGTTTTTCATTCAACTCACTTTGAGAGATAGTGAATTCGTGAGTAGAGTGTTTCAACAACCTCAAAAGCCAATTGCATCTCATTTGCATTCAAAAGGAAGGCTCATAGGTTGTATTGTAAGTTGTTATTTCTTTTGTGTAAAAAGAAGGACTCCTTGGTGTAAAGGAGTTGTTTGCTTTCAGTGGGATTGTTACTGAAAGTGGGACCGGTTATGGTCTGTGTGATCTTGTAGTTTACAAGGTTGATAGTGGAAAATCTCAAGCGGGTTTTGCTTGGGGACTGGATGTAGGTCGAGTTTGACCGAACCAGGATAAAATCTTGTGTTCTTTGTGTGTTTGCTTTGAGATTTGCAAAATCCTTCAATATTCCGCAGAAAGTTATAAAAACACTATTCACCCCCTCTCTAGTGCTCGTTGCCTCGATCCTAGTGCACTTTCATTTGGTATCAAAGCACAGGTTTGCTATTACTTTGATTTGACCATCATCTAGCATGGCAACTACAACATCTCAGCACAAAGAAGGAAGCTCCTCTGTTTGTCCTCCTCTCTTCGACGGAACAAACTATGGATACTGGAAAGTAAGAATGACAATATTCCTGCAATCCATGGATCTCGATATCTAGAGAGTTGTTTCAGAAAAGTACCAAACTCCATCAACTGATTTCAGCCGATGGACCGATGATGAAAAGAAGACTGCTTCACTTAATGCCAAGGCAATGAATGCCTTATATTGTGGCGTTGACAAGGTAGAGTTCAATCGCATCTCTCAATGCTCTACAGCTAATGAAATCTGGCATACTCTTCTCGTAACCCACGAAGGTACGTCAAAGGTAAAGGAATCTAAAATTGCTTCTTTAGTTCATAAATTTGAATTGTTCAAAATGAAGCAAAATGAATCTATATCGGACATGGTAACTAGAATGACCGATATAACTAACACTTTGAAATCCCTTGGAAAAGAATATTCACAAGTGGATTTAGTCAGAAAGATTCTAAGGTGTTTAACTCCTGAATGGGAGAGAAAAACCACTGTTATTGAAGAATCAAATGATCTCAATACTCTTACTCTTGAAGACTTAGTCGGTAACCTAATGGCATATGAGGTCCAACTTCAAGACAGACAAGAAGAAGAGCCTAAAAAGAAGTCTCTTGCTTTTAAGGCTACTTCTGACTCAGAAAATTCTGAAGAAGATGAAGATGAAGATATTTCCCTCATCACAAGGCAATTCAGAAGATTCATCAAAAAGGGAAGATTTCAAAGAAAGGCAAAGAAAGCCGATTCTTCCATTCCCAATGAAGTAAAGTGCTTTAACTGCAAAAAGGCAGGACATATCAAGAAAGATTGTCCTCTTCTCAAATTCAAGCCCAAGGACCAATTCAAGAAGAAAAAGGCATTTCAAGCATGTTGGGATGATAGTGACTCCTCTTCCGATGAAGAATCAAATGAAGAAGTCGCCAACATGTGTTTTGTAGCACAAGAAGATTCGGTAAGTCAATTTGACTATGATGAGTTATTTGAAGCATTTAATGATTTATATGCTAAATTTAAGAGTCTTAGTTCTAAAAATAAAGAGTTAAAAACTGAAAATTTAACTCTTGACTCTCAAAATAAAGTGTTACTTCAAGAAATAGAAGATCTCAAGAAGGAAAATTCTTGCCAAGCACTTGAGATAAAAGAAATTGGAGTTAGAACCAATCTTTTACAAAAAGAAATATCTAGTCTTAAAGAAAAGTCAAATGATCTTCTTTCTATAGTGACCAAATTCACAAATGGTCACGAGAATCTAGAAAAACTTCTTGGTTCTCAAAGATGCTCGGTTAATAAAACCGGATTGGGATATAGCTTCTTTGATACTCAAAATAGACCAAACTATGTGGTGAAAAATCAAAGACATTATTCTCAACCTTTCGTTCATAAAACTAAATTTTCTAGTTCTAATAGAAATGCATCTAGAAATGTTTATTCTAAATCCTTTTATAGAAAGAATACTTATTATCAAAGGAAACCAAAATCCAAATGGATATGGGTTCCTAAGACTAACTCTCATGGACCCGAAAATAGAAAGGGGTCAAATGCTCTATTTTCTGATTTTGTTGTAGGTACACAACATAAGGAGCAAATGGATATTGGACAGCGGTTGTTCCAAACATATGACTGGAAGGCCGGAGTTATTTTCCACCCTCCAAAATAAGGATGGAGGAACCGTCACCTTTGGTGACAATAACAAGCGAAAAGTGATAGGTATTGGTAATATTGGTAATCCAAAATTTCCCTTGATAGAAAATGTTCTTTTAGTAGATGGTTTAATGCATAATTTAATATCCATTAGTCAATTATGTGATAAAGGTTTTCATGTTTCTTTTGAAAATGATTTATGCTTAATTTCTGATTTTCAATCTAAAAAGATCATTTTTAAAGGTAAAAGAAGAAACAATGTGTATGAACTATATCTAGATGAATTACCCTCTTTTAATGAAAAATGTCTTATTGTTTCAAATGAAATTCAATGGTTATGGCACAAGAGACTTGGACATGTTAATTTTAAAATTATTTCAAAATTATCCAAGAATGATCTTGTAAGAGGCCTACCTAGAATACCATATAAAAAGGATCACTTATGTGATGCTTGTCAAAGGGGTAAACAAATCAAGAGTTCTTTTAAAGCTAAAGATATAGTTTCAACAAAACGTCCTCTTGAACTTTTACATTTAGATCTATTTGTACCATCTAGAATTCAAAGTTTGAATGGTAGCAAGTATGCTTTTGTTATAGTAGATGATTATTCTCGGTTTACATGGGTGATTTTTCTAAAAAGCAAAAATGATGCTTTTTTAGAATTTTCTAAACTTTGTAGAAGAATTACAAATGAAAAATCTACATCTATTATTAAAATTCGTAGTGATCATGGTGGTGAATTTGAAAATGAATCTTTTCTTAAGTTTTGTGATTTACATGGTATATCTCACAACTTTGCTTTTCCTAGAGCAGCTCCACAAAATGGAGTTGTTGAAAGAAAGAATAGAACTTTGCAAGAATGTGCTAGAACCATGCTTCAAGATAAAAATTTACCAAAATATTTTTGGGCTGAAGCAATTAATACAGCATGTTATGTCTTAAATCGTGTTCTTATTCGACCAATCTTACATAAAACATGTTTTGAATTGTATTATGATCGTATACTAAAGATCTCATATTTCAAAATTTTTGGTAGTAAATGTTTCTTGTTAAATACCAAAGATAATCTTTGATAAGTTTGATTCAAAATCAGATGAATCAATATTTCTTGGATATTCTTCTAGAAGTAAAGCATATCGTATTTTCAATAAAAGAACATCTTGTATTGAAGAATCTCTACATGTTGCATTTGATGAGAATTGTGAGCAGGTTATACCTCTAAGCGAAGAAGAAGAAGCAATACTTCAAGAAGAACCCTTGATAGAGAGTACTTCTCAAGAAAATATTCCTCTTCAACCGGTTTGGAAAGAAGTTCCTAATCATCCACATGAACAAGTTATTGGTGAAATAAAGAGTGGTGTCCAAACTAGAAGGCAGTTAGAAAAATATATTGCAAATGTTGCTTTCATATCTAAATTAGAACCAAAGAATATCAATGAGGCATGTGATGATGAATTTTGGCTTTTGGCTATGTCTGAAGAACTTAACCAATTTACTAGGAATGATGTTTGGGATCTAGTTGATAGACCAAAGGATCATCCAGTAATTGGAACAAGATGGGTCTTCCGAAATAAGCTGGATGAAAATGGTGAAGTCATTCGTAACAAAGCAAGGCTAGTGGCACAAGGCTATAATCAAGAAGAAGGCATAGATTTTGATGAAACCTATGCACCAGTGGCTCGATTAGAGTCAATTCGTATGATGCTTGCTTTTGCTAGTTACATGAACTTCAAGTTATTTCAAATTGATGTTAAGAGTGCATTTTTAAATGGACACATCAATGAAGAAGTTTATGTAGAGCAACCCCCAGGCTTTGAAAATGAGAAATATCTAGAAAAGGTCTACAAATTGAAAAGAGCTCTGTATGGACTCAAACAAGCACCAAGAGCGTGGTATGAAAGACTACGAAATTTTCTAGAACAATCTGGTTTTTCCATTGGTCGGGTAGACTCCACTTTATTTATTAAAAATCTTAATTCAGATATTCTTATTGTGCAAATTTATGTTGATGACATAATATTTGGTTCTACTAATGATTCTCTTTGTAAAGAATTTGCTAACGCTATGCAGGAAGAGTTTGAAATGAGCTTGATGGGCGAATTAAACTACTTCCTCGGACTTCAAATAAAGCAAACTGAAGAAGGAATCTTCATCAATCAGGGTAAGTATACAAAAGAACTTCTCAAGAGATTTGGGATGGACTCATCGAAATCAAGAAGGAATCCTATGAGTACAACTACTTCTCTTGATAAAGATGAAAATGGTAAAAGTGTAGATACTAAGCTCTACAGAGGTATGATCGGATCTCTATTATACTTAACTGCTAGTAGACCTGATATTATGTTTAGTGTTTGTATGTGTGCAAGATTTCAAGCTAATCCAAAGGAATCTCATTTAACTGCAGTAAAACAAATTCTTCGTTATTTGAAAGATACTTCAGATTTCGGTTTGTTTTACCCAAAATCATCTTCCTTTGATTTAGTTTCATATAGTGATGCAGATTTTGCAGGAAGTAAATCTGATCGCAAGAGTACTAGTGGAACTTGTCATTTCTTGGGAAATTCCTTAGTCTCTTGGTTTAGTAAAAAGCAAAATTCAGTATCACTCTCAACAACTGAAGCTGAATATATAGCGGCTAGTTTAGCATGTTCACAAGTACTTTGGATGAAACAAACCTTAAAAGATTTTGGTTTGAATTACTCCACAACAACTATTTATTGTGATAACACTAGTGCTATAAATCTTTCGAAAAATCCTATTCAGCACTCAAGAACTAAGCATATTGAAGTCAGACATCATTTTTTAAGAGATCATGTGTTAAAAGGAGATATTTCGTTAAATTTTATTTCCACTAAAGAACAACATGCCGATATCTTCACTAAAGCTCTTAAAAATGAAGATTTTATGAGAATTAGGAGAGAACTAGGTATTTGCTCGTTTTTGGATTTATAAAAATGTTGATTTTTGAACAAAATCTCAAAATCGCACTATATTAGTCGACCGATAAAATTCTAGTCGACTGGTGTTTTATATTTTGGAATGTATCGCACCATATTAGTCGACCGATATATTTCTAGTCGACTGATGATATTTTTAGAATATGTCGCACTTTTTTAGTCGACCGATAAAGTTTTAGTCGACTAAATTTTTTTTAAATTTTAAGTGAAGGGTCCCGACACCCCTTGGATTTGTTTTTTAAAACCCGTTTTTAAAGAGGCATTGTTTCACTTCGTACCTTTTCATTTTTTTTAAAACGAAACCCTTAAACCAAAAACCCCTCTTTCTCTTTTGCCTCTCTCTCTTCCGAAAAACCCTCGGAGTGTCGTTCGACTCCATCATCGCCGGGATTTTCTTACCGTAACAGGGAGACGCCGAAATCTTCTGGCCGTGATCTTGAAACGCAGGAATCCTCTTGCAGTGACTGGCGCATGTTCAAAACACGCCGGAACTCTCTTGCCGTGTTTTAAAATAGAGATACGAGTTAAAAGCCTATTTTGCTTATGCTATTTTTTCCCTTACTCTTTTTGATTCTGACAAAGGGGGAGAAAAAGATAAAGATAGCATTACATTGAAATTGCAGGAGATCTTGAGAAAAAGATGATAGCAATTACATTACAAGAGATCTTGCATGAGAAATGCAAAATTAAGAGAAAAAGAAAGCTTTGAATGAATGTATTTCTAAATACATGAAGAAATGATGAATGGAAATGCAAACCAATCAATATGTGATATATGTGCTTTAAATGTGTGAACTTTTAATGTTTTGCAGCATATTGATAGAGGGAGTAAAATCTCCATCTATGCATCTAAATGCTTCATCTTTGATTAAGTTTGTCATCATCAAAAAGGGGGAGATTGTTACGACAATGAAGCCATACATGATACTTCAAGTACAAGGTTTTGATGATGAGCAAGTAGAATCAACTGCATTTTAGCTAAGGCTATGAAGAAATTGAAGAATTCGGTGAAGAATCCTTAAAGACTAGTGTGCAAATGTTTAATTCATTAAAAGTCTTAGATTCTTGTAAGAGCCTTACTTAGAGTGCATATTTAGGTTGCATTTCACCTTAAAAGTCTTTAGAAAAACTTTTCTAAAAGAAACTCTTTTGAAAATCTTTTTAGAAAACTCTTTTCTTAAATTTTCATGTTTATTAGTCGACCAATAGACTTATCAGTCGACTAATCCTTTCGCGCCATATTTTCTAAAAAGTCATTTTTGTCAAATTAGTCGACCGAAGGTTTTATCAGTCGACTGGACAGAATGTATGTTTTCTGGAAAATTAGCAGCAGTCGACTAATGATTTTTCAGTCGACTGAACAGAACATGTGTTTTTTGTAAAATTTAGCAGCAATCGACTAATGCTTTTTATCAGTCGACCGAACAGAATGTTTGTTTTTCAAAAGTTTTTAGCAGCAGTTGACTAAAAGGTTTTTCAGTCTACTGATGATATTATCAGTCGACTAACTTTTCTCCAGTCGACTAAGTTTCAAAAGTTCAGATTTTCAAATGGCTCGATTAACAGATCAGTCGACCGACGATAAAAGTCAGTCTACTAATAACTAACTATTAGTCGACTAACTGATGTTTCAGTCGACTACTTTTGCCGTTTTCCTGAAACTTCAAAAAGGCGTGTCTTTTCATTTTTCAAATGTTTTGATCGTTCAAAATGGACAGTTTTGACACCCTTTCATACTCTCAACGTATGGAATCTTTTAACTATAAATATGAGTGCATTCTACACTCAAAAACATGAAATTCAATAGAATTATATTGAATTACTTCTTGCTTTTCACTCCTATTCATTCAAGTATTTGTTTTCTCACTCACGTGATATTTTCACTTCAGTTTTTCATTCAACTCACTTTGAGAGATAGTGAATTCGTGAGTAGAGTGTTTCAACAACCTCAAAAGCCAATTGCATCTCATTTGCATTCAAAAGGAAGGCTCATAGGTTGTATTGTAAGTTGTTATTTCTTTTGTGTAAAAAGAAGGACTCCTTGGTGTAAAGGAGTTGTTTGCTTTCAGTGGGATTGTTACTGAAAGTGGGACCGGTTATGGTCTGTGTGATCTTGTAGTTTACAAGGTTGATAGTGGAAAATCTCAAGCGGGTTTTGCTTGGGGACTGGATGTAGGTCGAGTTTGACCGAACCAGGATAAAATCTTGTGTTCTTTGTGTGTTTGCTTTGAGATTTGCAAAATCCTTCAATATTCCGTAGAAAGTTATAAAAGCACTATTCACCCCCCTCTAGTGCTCGTTGCCTCGATCCTATTGCACTTTCAGGGAAACGTTGCAGCACTCTGCTTAATGGTAAATCCAACAGGCACAGTTAGAGTCCTCCGCAAGGCCTACTATCAGACCCACTTAGGTCCATTATTGCCGCCCTAGTCCCAACCGAACGTCATAGACCCTTTTTTTTTTTTTCAGCTAGGCGTCCGAGGCCCAGATATATCAACCCGTCCGACAAACCATACCACACTAACGAAGGTATTTGATAACGCCCCCCCTCCCACGGCTACAACAATAGGTTTAGTTGGCTGAACGCTGGACTTTCAGACCGTCCATTAGGATCGGTCTGGGTGTTTCCTTTCTTATTAAATTTGTTTTTCATTTAGACCATTTGTTACGTAGATAGTATAGATTCAATAAGTTCAATACATCTGTTTTGGCAAAAAATATGACAAGAACTCACGTAGTCTCTACCGTGACATTTTCCTACCGTGAGTGAGTATGGCAACACAACCAGCATCCAATAGCTAGATATAAATTTATTTATATTATATATATATATATATATATTTTTTTTTTAGTTGATTGTCTAGACCCATTACATCATTTGTTTGATGGCAGCCCTCAATGAACGTGAGAGGCATATGGAACAACAACTAGAAGAAACAAAAGAGCAGGTAGGGCTAATAAGTCTACCCAGATTTTTTTTTTTTCGTTTTCATTTCATCACACGCAGTCCAACCAGTTGAACAGATCACGCTGGGTGTGTTTTGTTCCCTAACGTCTAAATCTATGTTCAGGACCTGTGTATAACATGTTTAAACAATCTTTACACAGGATATATCTTTATATTTCCTCTAATAACTTAGATCTCAATATCATTCAATGTCAATGTAGTATTTTTTTTTTTTGTACAGAATGAGCAAATGTATTTTTTGATTTAGGTACACACTACGCTACCCATATGTATTGAGTTGTGCATCCCCTACCTCGTGAGAGCGTGAATCCACCAGAAAAATGTTCGCCTTCCTCACGGACGTCCGATAGCCGTGCACCAACTCCTCGCCGGGATCAATGGTGGGAAGTCGTTCAGCTGGTTGGACTGAAGGGGAGAGGGATGGAGGGTCACACGTTTGGGCTGAAGGGGGTGTGAGAGAGAGAGAGAGCAAGAGCTTCGGTTCCAAGGTATTTCGTTGGTTGTTGTAGGGTTTAAAAAAAAAACGTAAAATTAATATGGCCTTTATTGCAGCCTTCCCAATTGCTGGAATGTTGGGTTTCCAAGGTGGCCCAACGTTCAGCCTTTCCTAAAAGAAAATCGCCCCTACCTCCTGATTAAATTCCTCCCTTATTTCCACCTTGATTTCTTATTTATTTTATTTTTTTTTCTTGGTTGGGCTTCCAAGTTGGGAAAAACGCCCATTCCTTTGGGCGTCACCCTTTCCCCATTTAAGTCTCCTTAAATGGGAAGTTGAAACACCCAATTAGATAAAGGATGAAAAGAAAAAAAAATTGTTAATCCTTTATAAAAAAAAAATGTTCTTTATTATTGGTGCCCTGGGGGTTTGAACTGAGGTCTCCATCCGAATGGGTAACTAGCCCCACCATTGCACCAGGTTGTTTTTCGTTGCAATACCTTGCAACAATAACCTATTTGTCCTCTTTTGATGCATTTTTACAAAAATAGCATTTTCTAAAAATATTTGGGTGTCCATGGGGTTTCGAACCACACTCTCTTCCTGTTGAGGCAACCCACCATACCAGTGCGCCAATTCTTACTTGGTTGTACTTCTTTTCAACTAAAACTACTTCAGTGATGGGCGATAATCGCAAGAGGTGATACTTTCAAGATATATTTTGCGAATGTAGTTGAAATTAAAAATTTGAAGCTGGATTTTTAGGTGGGTTTCGACTCCATCCAAGATCCAAATCCCTATATACTATTCGAACCCGATTGTTGGATCCGCTTGATCCATTTGTATCGATTCTTCATCCCTTTGACGAATCCATTTCCAACAATTATAACCTTTATTAAATTTGATAATTGTCGAAATTTTGTGGGCTTTACAATATATGTATGTATATATATTTGATTGGATCCAGCTGGATTCAATTTAACATAATCTGGCTTGATTGGGTCATATTTTCATAAAAATCGGATTGGGTATAGTTGAATTAGTTGGGATTCAGTCAACAGATTGAATCCAATTGATTTAAAGTGGACCATATCTGTATCTATAAGCGATCCATACACAGAAGGGGTCTGATCGACTTCCCAAATCAAGGTCAGTCCATAAACTTTATTTCTTAGTTTTTTGGATCTAGAGTCAATACCTTACTTGAATGGGTAAGCTTATGAGTTTGTGAGTATATTTTGAAGTGGATATGATTACTCAATATTGAATTTGAATATTGAGGTCCAACTTTAGAATTGTTTTGACAAAAACTCAAAGTATACCTTGGATCCTATTATGATTTGATTGGATCCCTACTTGTTATGGCTGAGTTTGGATCCAAACTAACATTATGAGGATTTAAGATTCTTTTGTTTGGGTGACTATAAACTTTTTAATGTATGTTTCCATTAGATGCCTTTGTGGTATGGTGCTGGTATTGGATTAAGTTTTAATTTTGGATTTAGATAACATAATGCTTGGATCTAATTATACATTGCATGAATTTGAATACTAAGAGCATGGATTTAGACTATAGTCAAATCCTAGTGACCCATGATTTTACATGAGAATGAACTTAATAAATAATCAGTTTGAACCTATAATATTGTACAAATCCAAATAAGTAATAGACTCATAATATAAGCTTTGTACTTGCAATTGGGTTTATTTTGAATGTTTAAAATTTGCTATTTTAACACCATCAAATCCTAGAATATCAAGTTGGATATGTTATAGATTCAATGTCCTCTCTTAATTGATAGGTCTATATAGTGGAATATGATATATCTACAAATTTAATAAATTTTGATTATATTCAAATCTCATATAATCCATAGTTTTGTTTAAGCAATCTAAACAAGCATGAATCTATATTGGATCCTGAAATGCTTTGTGTATCTCATATTGCTTTTATAAGCTTAGTATTTGGATATGGGATGGCCTTATATTGGCCCAGCTTTATGGTGGACCAAGTTGAATTAGAATAAATATTATTGGATTTGATGCTTGGCTTAGACCTTGTGAAGTCTAGTAAAACTATATTAGATCTGGTTGAACATGAATGGATCTGAATAAGATGTTATCATTGCAAAATTTTACTTTTGCAATTCAAACTGACCTTTAAAAAAGATTTGAAAATAACTCGCCTCCATTTTGAAAATATGGGAAAATTGAGAGATTGTGACTCACTTGTCGGTATGAGGTTCAACCGTTCCTGGCACCATAACCAGAGGTAATTGAACCAAGGATCAATCATGTGTTTTGCTTTGTTGTTCTATTTTCTAAATGCACAAAGAATCAGGCATGTGCTATGAACTTTGGAAAATTTTGACTGAAAACATGATGTATGCTTTGAATTTATTTGATCCTGCCTGCGTGTGGGATCTTTAAAGTGAGAGGAGAATGTTTAAAAGACAATTGAGAAATCATTTTGAGAAGAAAATCAACCACGAGAAGAATGATTAGCGCGAGAGCTGATCTTTGAAAAGGGGAATCAACATGAGAGATCATCATGAGGGTTGATTTTGAAGATAATGGTTTGAAACCAATTTTGTAAAAAAGAACCAACACGAGGGTTGACTTTAAAGACTGGTTTAAAACCCATTTTGGAAAAAGAAAATCAACGTGATGGTTTATTTTGAAAAAAATTAGACCGAAATATTGAACTTTTGATGATCATGACGAAGTTTTTGCAGAAATTTTCAATGATTTTATGATTTTGAAAAACCCTCATAGGTAATATCATTTCTCTCATGAATGATGTCGGGATTGTCCCTCATTTTAAAAAGAATAGGAATTTTATACGGCTTGATAGAAGCCAATGACGACGAGGATTTTCTGAAAATGAAAATACAAATTTTCAAAAATAAATGCCCCGTCATGGCAAAGGATGATAAGTATTTGATATCAAAGATATGAAGAAAATTGACATTTCATTGATAGGCAATATTGACAATAATCACTAAAATATTTACAAGTTTGTTGATTAAAGGTCACAAAAGACTGAGATTGACTTGCCCCTATAAGGTCACTGAAAAAGAAAGAAAGCAGAAAACTTTGTCATGGTCTGGGAAGCTAGGCCAGGACGGGTAGCTACTCTTCTTCTTGATCTTCCACCAACAGCTTTTTATCAATGCAGTCTTGGATGATGTTTTTGAAAACAAAGCAGTGCTCAGTGTTATGACCCAATGCCTGATGAAATTTACAAAACTGATCCTTAAACCTTCCCATTGTCACAGGAGGATCTGCTACCTTGGGAAGTTTAACCATCACCATTGTTATCATATACTCAAGAACTTGCTCAAGTGATTGCTCTAAGGGGGTAAATTCACGGTCATATCCCCAACCGTCGTGCTTTGGTTTCCCTTGGGGCTTTGATTCTAACTGGATGCTCAAGAGAGGGATGTCATTCTTCCTGCTGATCCCATTCTTTTGACCGGAGCAATCATCTCTGCCTGATACGCTGGTGTGGTTCTTTCTGCCACCCCTTTTGTTCTTGCCATTGTTGTTGTTGGAGGAACTGGTAGAAAAGGTGAAGTTGGCTTTCTTTTTCATATCCTGACTGCCTCCTGCCAAGGTGATGCTGTTTTAGGTTCCGTTCTCTAATCCCATTTCGAGCCATTTGACTCGCTCTATTAACTTGATGAAGGATTTGGATGGAGAAGTGAAGATAAGACCCTTCAGAGGTTGAGAGAAATTGTTCAAAATTATTGAGAGTGCATGCCCCTCTCATATCGAATCCTTCATCCTATTGCAGGTAAATCTCCACCTATGAATGAAATCTTTTGGCCTCTTATTGTCATTTTGCTTTAGATTGAATAAGTGGTTGAGGGTGGGCGGAGCCTCGGTATTGAAAAGGAACCTTTCGATGAACAGGTTGATGACTTTGTCAAAGTCTTGCAGTTTAATCGGGTTGATGTGATCAACATACCATCTTGCTGCAATTCCCTCCAGACTGCGTGGAAAACATAGAAATAAAGCCCTGTTGTTTTTTCTGAACCGGTTACATTCTGCGAAAAATGTGGCCAGATGAGTCTTGGGGTTGTCAGTCCCATCAAATTTTATGAATTTACGAGGAAGATCTTCCCAGTTGTCATCCTCTTCTAAGCCATCATAAAAGTCTGCACCGGTGTAAGTCCTTTTGCCTTTATCCTGGGCTTGTAAGTCTTTGATTGCACGAGCTACTTCTCTCAGTTGTTCATGTATCGGATCTTCTGTTGGGATCTGAAACTTGGCTTTGCTTGCTGACTCGTGCCCCTCATTGATTTTCTTGGGCCGATACAAGGGGTTGTGAAAATATGCCGGATGCTCTTCCTCTGAGTCTTCCTTTGCTGACTCTGAAGTGCTGTCGTACTGAACTTGCTTTTTGCTGACTTTCTCCTCGGTTTTGCTTTTAAAAGATATTTTCTCAAGGTTTTCCTCAGCCTGTTCAGATATCATTTTGACCATCACCCTCTGAAACAACTTGTATGTAGCTGAATCAACATTGTTTTCTGCTTCTTGGCCCTACTGCTTGGATGACCTGATGGAGTTCATTTTCTCTCCTTCACTGTCGCTTTGCTGTGGAATGGTCTCCTTTCCAGTCCTTGTCTGAACCATGATGAAATGTCAATGTTCACTCTATAGGATAAAATGGGATATTTAGAAAATCTTTGGAGGAAATTTTGATAAAAGAAGAAATCAAGTTGATAAAAGATATCCCATTGCTAGGGATTGAGTTATCACAGAAAATTTATGACAATCGCATTGTTTCTCTGTGAGAATGAATAAACAATTTAGAATATGAACAAATCCTATTTTGAAAAGGATATCTCTCGACAAAAAGAGACTTTATTGTGAAAAACAATTCTTGGAATAGAATCAGAAGATACATTGGAAAGATAGGAGGAAAACGAATTTTAAAATAGATGGTAAAGATTTAAAATTTGAAGAATTGCAGGCAGGATCAAAAGAATCTGAAGAAAAGAAAATACACCAGGGTTTTAAAAACAAAGAGGAAATTTTGAATAATATATACCCAGGGTTTTGGAAAATATAATGGGATAAAATAAATATCACAGAATCACAGCTATACAAACAACGATGTACAAACAACACTCCCTAAAGCTGACTCTATATGCAATATTTGAAATGGCTAATAGGACCTTAATCCTCACTCTAAGATTTAGATCATCTCATTCCAATCAAGATATGTCGATACACTCAAGCCGAAGCTCGAAGTACGTGGCATAAAAATATTTCTCTGGTTCTAATTTAATGGCTTCCCAACATCCTTGAGCACCTACCGATATACCTCGGACTATGACCCTTAGGTACGTGGTAGGGGGCGTGAACCCAAATAAGTGGCCCAGTTTTGAGGCTCTCTCCCGAACTATGGTTCAGTGAGATAGCCCAGCAACGTGAAGACCGGGACAATATAGGTAGGGATGTTTTTGAAAACATGTTCAAATGCAAGAAAACCAGAAAGCTCTAATGCAAGTCCTAAAAAGATATTATTTAAATGAATAGAAGCATACACTTGCATACATTGTTTACATTCAATCCCTAGAATTGAGGAGAGTTGTATTTCAGACCTAAGTCTAATGTGAGCATGGAATAATCTCCTCAATATGGTCCTACCAAACCATACTTAAATCCTATATGCAATGATGTCAGCTTAGGACAGAATCTAGGCTCCTAAGGTTTGCATGGAAATGAAGTTGACATTTGAAGAATAAAGTCTTAGATAATATCAAAGCAAAGTAAAAGGCACAAATTCGACCGGATGGAGACATGTCCCATCTCGGTCGCCAAAACTATGATAATCGCAAAAAATTTTCCTCTCTTGGTATTGCTCTCTCTTCCTTCTATTTTCCTTTCTATTCATTATTTCCTTCTTTTTGGAAAGGGGAAAATAAAAGACAGAAAAGAAGAGAGAAGAGAAAGAAAAGAAAGAAGAGAGGAACTTTTTTGCGAAGGTCTCACTTGACCTTAATTTTGAAAATATTTAGAAAAATTACTCGCCTCCATTTTGAAAATATTTGCGGGAAAATTGGGAGACGGGATTCGCTCGTCGGTACGAGGTTCGATCGTTCCTGGCACCTTTACTAGGGATAATCGAACCAAGGATCGAATTTATGCATTTTTGCTTTACTAAAATATCATCTAAGAATTTATCCTGAGTCTAACTGCACAAAGAATCATGCTTGTGCAATGTAAATGCAAAAATGTATGCTTTTTGAGAAAACACTTTTGGAAATCTGAGATTTTTCAAGTGATTCTGAAGTAAATGTGATGAAGAAATGATTTGAAATAGTCGAATCTAACTTAGAACTTGAGATAGATCAGGAAAGATATTTTGAAGTTCTAAGACTTTGAAATAATCAGAGTTTGGGAAGATAAATCTGGACTTTGAAAAGAATGATTTGAAGCTGAGATAAAAGGAAAAAGAAATGAAGTTTCAAAGTCAGAAATGGACTTTGAATTTTGAACCTGGATTTAGGAGAGGAGATGAAATTTGAAATGGAGTTGAATTCCAGATTTGAAGTTTTGAAATCAGAATGGAATTTGGATTTGAGAAATCCAAAGGAAATTTAAAAATAGAAATAGATTTAAGAAGTCCAGATGGGATCTAAAAATGGAATTGGATTTGAGATCTGGAAATCAAGGTGGATTTGGATTTGAAATCTGGAATTGGGAATGGAATTTGGATCTGAAATCTGGAATCTTAAATGAATTTGGATCCGAAGTCTGGAATCCTAAATTGATTTGGATCTGAAGTTTGGAATCCAAAAAGGATTTGGATATGAAGTCTAGAATCCAAAATGTAGTTGAATCCTAAATGGTTTTGGATCCGAAGTTTGGAATCCAAAATGGGGATTGGATTTGGAAATCTGGATCCAAAGTGGAATTGGGTTCTAAATCTAGAATTGGATTTTAGAAAGTCCAAAATGGGATTTTTGAAGATGGATCTGGGTTTTTGAAAACCCAAATTAAATTTAAGACTTAGGAAAAATCAAATTTTTAGAATCATTCTCAAAACTTTGAATTGAGAATCAAGACTCAATCTTGGGATAGAGCTTTTAAAGATAAAGAATAATTTTGAATTTGAAATCAGAAGATGAATCAGAGATTTCAAAGTTGAATTGAATTTGAGATATTGGATTAAATTTGAATTTGAATTTGAATCTTGGAAATGAATCTAAAATTCCAAAGTTGAACTTGAACTTTGAAATTTGATTTAAATTTTAAAAATGAAACTTTGAATATAAAATGAATTTTGAATTTTCAAAGTCAAATTGGACTTTGAAATTGAGTTTTGAATCTTGAAATGAGATAGAATTTTATGAATTGAAATAGAATTTGAAGGAAGACATTCAAGATCACTTGGATTTTGAAAAAGAATTTTGAAAATATGATGCAGTTCTATCCTAAATGATGGATGAATTTAAAGAATTTTGAAATTGGATTTCAAAATCTTATTTCATTCTTTAAGTGAATTAAAATAAGATTGAAGATATGATACATCCATGACTATGGTCATTTAATGTATTATATAATAATCATATTTGAATTCAAGTGAAAAATAAAATATATTTTGGTGCTTTTATAGAGTTTAAAGTGAAATTAACTCTCAATATATCCTGACTATGGCCATTGATATATATTTTGAGCCAATTTTGAATTAACTCTAATAAAAGAATTTTTTTTTTGAAAATATGATGATTTTTGAAGGGGATCCAATATAGATCCAGTGTTATTCTATAAAAGATGAAAATCCTAAGTTTTGTTCACATCCTGACTATGGCCATTGATACAAATCATCAACTTAGGATTTAATCACCTCCTATTAGAATGGTGCTCGTGCCATTCGTGTTCCCATTTGTGAATTTCGGGGAAATAAAGGCAAAAAATATGAAAACAAACATGTTATGACATTTACAATGCTCATACATTCTAATCTATGCTTGAAAAGATAAAATTCTCTTTAATATCTAACTATTACAACCTTGAAATTGAAATTGAAATGATAAAATCCTAATCTAAGAGGGAAATCAACATTTTCCAGAGATTCCTGCAAAACAGAGTTAGAATGAAAATAGAAGAGAGTTGCACATATCACATTGATTTAAAAGATGTAGATGGTGAGATGGGCATATGCCACGATATTTATGATCTAAGGTGTGGAAAGATGAAAAGTGATATATACCTATGTACATACATGCATATATATGTATATATATGTATCTATATATATATATATATATATATATATATGTATATATATATATATATATGGCATATAGGTGGACAATAGCTTATGAGATAGGCGAGGTGTGGTAATAGGTGGAATTGTGCCTGCATAATAGTGCATTTTGCTGATATGAAGGGTGTTGTGCGTGAAGTTGTTGTGTAGCAATGATAAATGACAGGTGAAAGATGCTGGGAAATGATGCAGTGGTAGGTGCAATGGCACAATGATAGATGATGGCAGCAGGGTATTACTGTACAATGGGTAATGGAGATAGTGTTACAGGGGAGATGGTGATGGTGGAAGGGTGGCTGTTTAGTGGTACATGTTTGTGAAAAATGATCCTCCATAGCAACATAGTCCAGCAGGCTTAGTCATGATAGAATTTTCATAACACCATCTTCATCTTGTAATCTAACAATTGCAAATGAAATATTATAACAATATCTTGTAATAACATGTTGGATCTACTTGTTCATGCTTGAATCCAAATGCATCAATGTACACAAATGATTACTCAAAAGTTTGAACCACAAACAATCAAACATGGAATAAGAACAATACCAAATGATAAAGATACGTGAGAGACCAATAATTCCAACTATCTCTTTGATAAAGATTGCTTTTGTGTTTGTAAGAGAAGATTTAAGGATGGCATAGGTGGTCATGATCACACGATGCACAGAACATTGCAAATATATATATATATATATATATATATATATATATATATATATATATATATATATATATATATATATATATATATATATATATATACAGAAAATGTTGCTATCAAGCCAATTTTTTCACAGTAATAATCAATGACATGCTAAATCAAGCAACTAAATTAAAGGGGGGGGGGGCGTCTGCTGGGAGCATATGCACAGTGTTGCTACATCAGGTGTTGGAGGGTGCTAATGGTATGCTGTGTACAAGGGTGTTTGTTATGTGAGTGAGGTGGGGAACAGTGTTGTTGTGGGCAGCATATGTATTGATCTGTGTAGAGGAGAAGGGCAGGAAACAGACTGTTATATAATGCTTACAGTAGATGGAATTCATGTTGTAGCGCGAAGGAAGGAGATGCTGGAAAGAATTAACGACTTGTATAGATGATTACAGCCAACAATAGAAAAAGATGAAGCCAATTGCAGGAACAGAGAAGGTGGATTTGCAATACTAATCGAAACTTTGAGACTCACCTTTGAATTTCTAGGCAATACTCTTGCAAAATTACATCCAAATGCTCCAGTTATCAATGTCATAAACACGCACAATAATCACAATCTATCTTATTATAAACATTTGCAGCAGTGGGCTTAGCTCACAACATTCTGGATTAGAAGCTAGAGCATGAGCCAACGAGATCCCTTCTCTTTGTCCATTAACAATACAAACTTGTCCCAGTCATCTCAAGCTCTAGAATAGGAATTTGCAGAAAAGAGGTGTGTAAGCATCAATACTACCTTTACTGAGATGTGATAGGCTGTGACTTGGTAGTATAATCCCTGATGGAGAAACGTCAGATATTACTATTATTTAAGAAACTGCATATCAACTCAGTTGATGCCTTGGACAGCTTAGTTTAGAGAATGATAACACGGCCTGGTTAATGCAGATACCAGAAAACCTGAATACATTCAAGTGAGCAGCATGACATCCTGTTTAAATGGAGAACCAACAAAGTTATTTCGATAACAAAGGTAAATAGAATTTGAACATGGGATGAACCAGGGCAGTGGTCATCGGCTGTCCCCATTCCTAGCAGAAAAATATCAGTATAGTCAAGCGCAACACATCATGCTAAAAAAAAAAATACCTCAACGAGTCCAGCAGAGAAAAATACAAAATGAATTTGCAGGGGACAGAGTATATGTCCAATGAACCTTACTCTAAACATTTGGGTTTGTCACCCATCCTACATATGTTAGTTTTTAAGAGATTGAGCATATTCATGGCCTAGAACCAAGCATACCCATGCATGTGTCAACAATAGAGGACAAAACAGATTTAGTGTATTGAGTTTCTCATGCAATCAGTGCACAGAAATACCCAATCCCCTACGATTTTTCAATCAGAGAAGCCAAGCATAGAATGAACTCAAATAAGTTGGAAATCCGGGCATATGAGCAGTCAACATCCAATTCAACCATAGATTGAAAATCAAGTCAGATATAACCCAATAATAAAGAGATCCAAAAAAATGTTCACCCAAAACAGACGTTAAACCATTTTCTTCAGCAAATGAGGCACATTACACAAGATATATGGATGGCTTTTACTATGTCTGTACCAATACTCTTACTGGTATTTTTGATGCTTATGAATCATTGAAATGGGATATGAACGAATACAACCATAGATGGATATGATATGCTGTAAAGGGGCTAGGCTTAAGAAACTGATTAGGGGAATGAGCTCCCTTCTTGAAGTAGATACGCTAACGACTTTGAAAGAAAGAAAAACAGGAAATGCAATTTCGCAGGTTTTAAACATGAAACCACTACTGCAAATGAAATCTGTTGAGCAATATGAGACCTATGAATATCGACAAAATGGCATGAATGCATTGACCCATTATACAATTTATGCATATGATAGTTGAGAACGAAAGAATTATATGCGAATACAATGAAATTGCAGTAACGATGCAGGAAAACACATATGCAAACGAGATTGAGACAACATATTGCAGACCAGAGAATGAATTATAAGCAAAGTGGGGATTGAAAACCAGCAGAAAATTGAATCAAGATGCTAGCCAATTATCGAAAATGGAATCGGAAGTTCAGATGCCAACAGGAAATCGTAAATAAAACAAAGGAAAGAACAAAAACCAAAATAAACTATAGATTAAAATGCACGAAAATATAAGATAAAAAAAAGGAAAAGAAACCATGTTGGAACGGAGTTGTTCCATTGTTGTAGCTATAGGGGCATCGGTCGTGCTATATACAGGTCGATCCCCTCTTTTTGCCTTGTGATTAAGAGAAGAAGGTGAAAAATAACGCAGATTAAAAGGAAGAGATAAAAAAAAATGGAAAAAAAATGAAAAAAAATGCAAAGAATCAAAGAAGAGGGCAACGATTACTTACCTGAGATTGCCTTCGGTCTTTGCCTGAAAAAGGGGAAACACCAGGGGGTGTAGAAAATGCAAAGGGGAGGTTAAGGCGATGAAGGAAATCCTTGAAGGAAAGAGAGTGGTGCGGGGGTGAAGAGCGGTGGTCTGAGGGTTTCCCCTTCGCCCGTTTTTAAAGAAGAAGAAGAATCGAGAGGACCAGAACCATTGGGGATCAAGGGCAAAAGAGGAGGAGAGTTGATTCGATGGTTGGTGGCAGATGGATGCTTCCAGAGGGTAGCGCGGGAGGGGAGACCGAGAGTGTGCGAGAGAGAGAGAGAGAGCCTCTATAACCCTTAAATTTTTTCGTTAAAAAGGCCTTTCATCAAAGGATGAATCTTTGTTTTTAAAGATTTTCAAAAGGGCGGTCCTCTTTAAAAGTTTTTCAAAAAAATGTTTTTAGCTAAAAGATGTTTTTCAAAAGGAGGTTTTCAAAAACTATCTCTTTTATTTTTTTCTTTTCTTTGTATTTTTGTATATATATATATATATATATATATATATATATATATATATATATATATATATATTTGTATTTTCTATTTTTTTTTTTTGAAAATAACACTCTAAAACTATGGGATTTCTAAACTATTTTTTTTGCAAAAATTTGGAAATATTTACAAAAGATGGGTTTTCTGAGAATTCTGGTTTGATTTTTTCAGAAAACGGGTTTAGATCCATATTTTGAAGAAATATTCAAGTTTTGAACCTCAAATTTAGGAATATAACGCGATGGATCCAAACGGATACGGGACGAACTGTCTTAGCTTTTCAAAAGTTATTTTGGTAATTTTGAGAATTTGGTTTAAAAATTGGATGACAAAGCTTAGATTTGGATTCTGATATTGGATCCAGATCCGAAACTGAGTCAGATATATAAAAATGAATTTAATTTCAGTAAAATCTGAGAAATAAACTAATATTTAGATTTAAAAGTGACTTAATTACTTAGAAAATGGCATCAGGGGCAAAAAGGGAATATTTACATCATTTTGAAAAATTTAGGGTGTTCACAGAAGCCTCTCTTTGCTACTAAGCCAGTTGAAAGCCAAGCTTAGTGGCAAATAAACACTCAAAATTTCGAAAAATGCCCCAGTCAGAGGATCTGAGCTGGGTGTGGAAGAATTATTTTGAAAATATGGTTTTTTAGACTTAATACCTTATCCTGAATGGTTTTGGAGAGACGAAATCCTCGAAAATGATATGACTGAATAACAGGAATGAGGAAATTGTGATGGGACTTTGGGCGAAGATCCCGAAATGATGAAAGATAAGAATTTTGATCAAGTTCTCATGGGTAAGATAAGATCATCCTTTTGGAATGACTCAGGTTTAGCCCTTAATCTGGATGGGACGAAGATATCTCAAGATAACCTGAATGGGGAAAGGAATATATGAGGACCTTGATGGGACATTTTTGAAAGAAATGCCTCATGAGATGAAGCTCAAGTAGGATCCTATCCTGGATGAATATACAAAGCATGGATTTCTTTGTGGGGAAAATCATGATGGGATTGGAAGAAAAGCATCTCGTCAAAACGAGGAATCTTGTTGGAACGAGACTCAGGTTTAACCTAAACCTGAAAAAAGAAGATACCTCGAGGGGCGAGGTTCAGGCTTAACCCTTAACCTGAAGGGAAACAACCAAATGGAATCCTCGAATGAAGAAACCATGATGGGACCTTCGGAGTTTAGATGAACAAATCCAAAGGGGGTTTGTGAAAGGAAAAAATGGGGTTCCTTAAAGCTTGGAAAAGGGATGATCTTGAACGCCTCATTGCTGAGACTAAATCAGCTTTTGAAATTGATGACCTCTCGCAGAAAGTACAGGTTTGACCCTTAACCTGAACGGATAAAACCATACAGATTTCTCGAATGAAGAAACTGTGATGGGACAGAAAGAGATACCTCTCCTGAATGAGGCAACTCTTTTGGAAGATATAAACAACACTAGGTTGCATCAAAATGGATATTGATTATTTATTTCATTCTTGGAATAGCTAGAAAATTTTGCCAATAAGATAAAATTATAGTTGACTCAAACGCTTGAAAATGTGCACCTATGCGCAAAAGACATTCCCTATTTTACCTAGAGTATTTCCTCCAACGAGGTTAACTCCTCGGTCTTAAGAGTCAAATTCAAAAATTTCAGCGCTGATGATTTTCTTCAAGGAAGCTATCCATTTCCCTGATATGAGAAGAGAAGAAATATTCTTAATTTCATAAAAGAAAGTAATGAAAAGACATTGATAAAAGAATTTCGCATAAGAAAAGATGACTTCTGGCAACTTTGGTAGTTTGATATCTGGGTGTTTTCCCATGATGATCTTTTGGCACTCTCTTTGAGACATTGAGCTTTCTTGGGTTTTTACATCATCCTTCATTTGGATGTGTCCTGACTTTTCTCTCTTTTTTGAGGAAGGGTACGTCACAAACTCCTTTATCTTGGAGATGTTTTGATCCTTCTTTTGTCTCAGGGATTATATTGATGATATTGGCTCAAAGGGTCAAAAATCTCTAGATGATAGCAGAAATCAAATATCTTTTAGGGTTTGTCGGGAGGTTCATCACATTCGCCTTTATCTCGACGATGGTCTGAACTTTCCCTAGAAGGATCCCTCACAAACTCCTTCATCTCGGAGATGATCCAAATCTTCTTTGGCCTCGGGGGTCTAACTCACATATTTGTCTTCATCTTGACGACAATTGAGAGATCCATTTTGCAGATATTTGATTGCGGCTTTAAATGGATGAGGAAATATGGATTGAGTGGATTCTTTTATAGTTGAGGATATTTCCACTGCCTGATTGCCAGATAGCCGCCTTTAAACATGCGCTATAGCCATGATCAGTATCAATTCACTTCTGGCTTTTCAACATCATTGAATACTTCTTTTGCTAATCATACCGAGGACCATTCTTTCATCCTTTTGGTTGATCAACAGAGAAAAGATTTGAATTTTATCCCTTTTTCGCAAAAAGTTTCACCCTTTTGGAAAGAATACTAGAGGTAATCTGAGGTGATTCTTTTGTGCAATAAGAATATTAGAATCAACAAATACTTTTAGCAAATTGGCAAAGTTTTTGAGAATCCTTTGTGGAATAATCATTCAATATAAATTTTGATAGGACCTCGAGTTAAAATTTTGAAAAAATGAAATGAACATGAGGTTTTTGGTAATTTTTTTACCAGCAAAAACTGGATTTTGTTTTTGGAATACTAGCTCGAAAGCAGGATTTTATTTGACGGACCAGCTCAAAAGCAAGATTTTGATTGTTCGACCAGCTCGAAAGCAAGATTTTTTTTTGTTCGACCAGCTAAAAAGCAGGATTTTTTGGAAGTACCAGCTCGAAAGCAGGATTTTGATTATTCGACCCGCTCGAAAGCAGAATTTTTTGAAAGTACCATCTCGAAAGCAGAATTTTGATTGTTTGACCAGCTCGAAAGCAGGATTTTGATTGTTCGACCAGCTCGAAAGCAGGATTTTGATTGACCAACCAGCTTGAAAGCAGGATTTTTTGTTCGACCAGCTCGAAAGCAGAACTTTGATTATTTAACCAGCTCGAAAGCAGGATTTTTTGTTCGACCAACTCGAAAGCAGGATTTTTTGTTCGACCAGCTCGAAAGCAGGATTTTTTGGAAGCACCAGCTCGAAAGCAGGATTTTGTTGTTCGACCAGCTCAAAAGCAGAATTTTGATTATTTGACCAGCTCGAAAGTAGGATTTTGATTGTTCAACCAGCTTGAAAGCAGGATTTGTTTGACCGACCAGCTCGAAAGTAGGATTTTTGGAAGTACCAGCTCGAAAGCAGAATTTTGATTGTTCGACCAACTCGAAAGCAGAATTTGATTGATCGACCAGCTCGAAAGCAGGATTTGAAATGGTAAGAACGATTGACATTGATAGAGTTGTGACCCAAAGGCTGAAAATGACAAATATTGATGAAGTTGTAACCCGAAGGCTTGAAAATGATAGACATTGATGAAATTGTAACCCACAGGCTTGAAAATGCTAGACATTGATGAAATTGTAACCCGAAGGCTTGAAAATGATAGATTTTGCTGAAATTGTAACCCGAAGGCTTGACAATTATAGACATTAATGAAATTGTAACCCGAAGACTTGACAATGATAGATATTAATGAAATTGTAACCCGAAGGCTTGGCAGTGATAGACATTGATGAGATTGTAACCCGAAGGCTTGGAAATGATAGATTTTGTTGAAATTGTAACCCGAAGGCTTGCAAGACAAGAGATATTGATGAAATTGTAACCCGAAGGCTTGAATTTGAGAATTGGGTGACTCAAAAGTCAAAATTGGAATTGAAACTTTGAATTTTGATGAATGTTAGTGTAAAGACTGAACCTGGAGGGCTAACTTGATCAATCAGCCAGACACTAGCACGAGCGCTAGGCATACCAATACGAGCACTGGGGTTTTTTTCAAAAAAAAATGCCCCAGTAAGAGCACTGGGTTTTGAAATTGCGCCAGTACGAGCACTGGATTTTGAAATCGCACCAGTACGAGCGCTGGTTTTTGAAATGGGCCAGCACAAGCACTGGATTTTGAAATTGCACCAGTATGAGCGATGGGCTTTCTGACCGAGAGTTGGAAAGGAGACCGACATTCTAAGATACTTGAGAATTGAGCGAGAATGATTGTCGGTGTTTTCAGAATTATCCTTTATCCTGAAGGGGAAGAAAGAATACCTCGAATGTCGAGGTTCAGGTTTATCCATTAACCTGAAAGGGGAAGTGAATAAAATTTATAAAAGTGGAGAAAATTGAATAAATTTATGAAAAAATTGTTTTTGAAAAAAATTCTCACAGGTAGCCTTGTTGCTTCTGTGAGGGATCTCAGGATTATCCCTTATCTTGAATGGGGAAATGAATAGAATTTAAGGAGAATTAATAAAGAGAAATTGATATAAATTTAGAAAATAAAGATTGATGAAACTTGTGTTGCAAAAGAATTCTCATAGGTAGCATTATTGCTCCTATGAGGGGTCTCAGGATTATCCCTTATCTTGAATGGGAACACCTTGGAAAATGAGGGTCAGGTTTATCCCTTAACCAGAGAGGAAAAAAGAATAAAGGAATACCTCATGGAAAAGAGGCATCGGGTTTATTCCTTAACCTGAATGGGTAAAGAATAGAATAGAATTTGTCAAAATCGAAAGAATTGAAAAATAGATAAAATTGATAAAATGAATAAAGAAGGATAAAATTTGATAAGATTGACAAAAGATTAAATGAAAAATTGATAGAAGTTGTGAAAAGAAAAGAATTTATTTGATCCTGCCTGCATGTGGGATCTTTAAAGTGAGAGGAGAATGTTTAAAAGACAATTGAGAAATCATTTTGAGAAGAAAATCAACCACGAGAAGAATGATTAGCGCGAGAGCTGATCTTTGAAAAGGGGAATCAACATGAGAGATCATCATGAGGGTTGATTTTGAAGATAATGGTTTGAAACCAATTTTGTAAAAGAGAACCAACATGAGGGTTGACTTTGAAGATAATGGTTTAAAACCCATTTTGGAAAAAGAAAATCAACGTGATGGTTTATTTTGAAAAAGATTGAACCAAAATATTGAGCTTTTGATGATCATGATGAAGATTTTGCAGAAATTTTCAATGATTTTATGATTTTGAAAAACCCTCATAGGTAATATCATTTCTCTCATAAATGATGTCGGGATTGTCCCTTATTTTGAAAAGAATAGGAATTTTATACGGCTTGATAGAAGCCAATGATGACGAGGATTTTTTGAAAATGAAAATACAAATTTTCAAAAATAAATGCCTCGTCGTGGCAAAGAATGATAAGTATTTGATATCAAAGATATGAAGAAAATTGACATTTCATTGATAGGCAATATTGACAACAATGACTAAAATATTTACAAGTTTGTTGACCAAAGGTCACAAAAGACTGGGAGTGACTTGCCCCTATAAGGTCACTGAAAAAGAAAGAAAGCAAAAAACTTTGTCATGGTCTGGGAAGCTAGGCCAGGACGGGTAGCTACTCTTCTTCTTGATCTTCCACCAACAACTTTTTATCAATGCAGTCTTGGATGATGTTTTTGAAAACAAAGCAGTGCTCAGTGTTATGACCCATTGCCCGATGGAATTTACAAAACTGATCCTTAAGCCTTTTCATTGTCATAGAAGAATCTGCTACCTTGGGAAGTTTAACCATCTCCTTTGTTATCATATACTCAAGAACCTGCTCAAGTGATTGCTCTAAGGGGGTAAATTTACGGTTGTATCCCCAATCGTCGTGCTTTGGTTTCTCTTGGGGCTTTGATTCTAACTGGATGCTCGAGAGAGGAATGTCATTCTGCCTGCTGATCCCATTCTTTTGACAGGAGCAATCATCTCTGCCTGATACATTGGTGTGGTTCTTTCTTCCACCCCTTTTGTTCTTGCCATTGTTGTTGTTGGAGGAACTGGTAGAAAATGTGAAGTTGGCTTTCTTTTACATATCCTGACTGCCTCTTGCCAAGGTGATGCCGTTTTAGGTTCCGTTCTCTAATCCCATTTCGAGTCATTCGACTCGCTCTATTAACTTGATGAAGGATTTGGATGGAGAAGTGGAGATCAGACCCTTCAGAGGTTGAGAGAAATTGTTCACAATTATTGAGAGTGCATGCCCCTCTCATATCGGATCCTTCATCCTGTTGTAGGTAGATCTCCACCTATGAATGAAATCTTTTGCCCTCTCATTGTCAATTTGCTTTAGATTGAATAAGTGGTTGAGGGTGGGCGGAGCCTCGGTATTGAAAAGGAACCTTTCGATGAAGAGGTTGATGACTTTGTCAAAGTCTCGCAGTTTAATCTGGTTGATGTAATCGGCATACCATCTTGCTGCAATTCCCTCCAGACTGCGTGGAAAACATAGAAATAAAGCCATGTTGTTTTTTCTGAACCGGTTACATTCTGCGAAAAATGTGGCCAGATGAGCCTTGGGGTTGCCGGTCCCATCAAATTTTATGAATTTATGAGGAAGATCTTCCCAGTTGTCATCCCCTTCTAAGCCATCATAAAAGTCTGCACCGGTGTAAGTCCTTTTGCCTTTATCCTGGGCTTGTAAGTCTTTGATTGCACGAGCTACTTCTCTCAGTTGTTCATGTATCGGATCTTCTGTTGGGATCTGAAACTTGGCTTTGCTTGCTGACTCGTGCCCCTCATTGATTTTCTTGGGCCGATACAAGGGGTTGTGAAAATATGTCGGATGCTCTTCCTCTGAGTCTTCCTCTGCTGACTCTGAAGTGTGGTCGTACTGAACTTGCTTTTTGCTGACTTTCTCCTTGGTTTTGCTTTTAGAAGATATTTTCTCAAGGTTTTCCTCAGTCTGTTCAGATATCATTTTGGCTATCATTTTCTGAAACAACTTGTATGTAGCTGAATCGACATTGTTTTCTGCTTCTTGGCCCTGTTGCTTGGATGACCTGATGGAGTTCATTTCCTCTCCTTCACTGTCGCTTTGTTGTGAAACGGTCTCCTTTCCAGTCCTTGTCCGAACCATGATGAAATGTCAATGTTCACTCTGTAGGATAAAATGGGATATTTCGAAAATCTTTGGAGGAAATTTTGATAAAAGAAGAAATCAAGTTGATAGAAGATATCCCATTGCTAGGGATTGAGTTATCACAAGAAATTTATGACAATCGCATTGTTTCTCTGTGAGAAAGAATAAACAATTTAGAATATGAACAAATGCTATTTTGAAAAGGATATCTCTCAACAAAAAGAGACTTTATTGTGAAAAAGAATTCTTGTAATAGAATCAGAAGATACATTGGAAAGATAGGAGGAAAAAGAATTTTAAAATAGATGGTAAAGATTTAAAATTTGAAGAATTGCAAGCAGGATCAAAAGAATCAGAAGAAAAGAAAATACACCTGGGTTTTAAAAACAAAGAGGAAATTTTGAATAATATATACCCAGGGTTTTGGAAAATATAAGGGGATAAAATAAATATCACAGAATCACAACTATACAAGCAAGGATGTACAAACAACACTCCCTAAAGCTGACTCTATATGCAATATTTGAAATGGCTAATAGGACCTTAATCCTAACTCTAAGATTTAGATCATCTGATTCTAATTAAGATATATACTCAAGCCGAAGCTCGAAGTACGTGGCATAAAAATATTTCTCTGGTTCTAATTTAATGGCTTCCCAACATCCTTGAGCACCTACCGATATACCTCGGAGTATGGCCCTTAGATACGTGGTAGGGGGGCGCGAACCCAAATAAGTGGCCCAGTTGTGAGGCTCTCTCCCAAACTATGGTTCAGTGAGACAACCCAGCAACGTGAAGACCGGGACAATATAGGTAGGGATGTTTTTTAAAACATATTCAAATGCAAGAAAACCAGAAAGCTCTAATGCAAGTCCTAAAGAGATATAATTTAAATGAATAGAAGCATACACTTGCATACATTGTTTACATTCAATCCCTAGAATTGAGGAGAGTTGTATTTCAGACCTAAGTCTAATGTGAGCATGGAATAATCTCCTCAATATGGTCCTACCAAACCATACTTAAATCCTATATGCAATGATGTCATCTTAGGACAGAATCTAGGCTCCTAAGGTTTGCATGGAAATGAAGTTGACATTTGAAGAATAAAGTCTTAGATAATATCAAAGCAAAGTAAAAGGCACAAATTCGACCGGATGGAGACATGTCCCATCTCGGTCGCCAAAACTGTGATCATCGCAAAAATTTTTTCTCTCTTAGTATTGCTCTCTCTTCCTTCTATTTTCCTTTCTATTCTCTATTTCCTTCTTTTTGGAAAGGGGAAAATAAAAGACAGAAAAGAAGAGAGAAGAGAAAGAAAAGAAAGAAGAGAGGAACTCTTTTGCGAAGGTCTCACTTGACCTTAATTTTGAAAATATTTATAAAAATTACTCGCCTCTGTTTTGAAAATATTTGCCGGAAAATTGGGAGACGGGATTCGCTCGTCGGTACGAGGTTCGACCGTTCTTGGCACCGTTACCAGGGGTAATCGAACCAAGGATCGAATTTATGCCTTTTTGCTTTGCTAAAATATCATCTAAGAATTTATCCTGAGTCTAAATGCACAAAGAATCATGCTTGTGCGATGTAAATGCAAAAATGTATGCTTTTTGAGAAAACACTTTTGGAAATCTGAGATTTTCCAAATGATTCTGAAGTAAATGTGATTAAGAAATGGAGTTGAATTCCAGATTCGAAGTTTTGAAATCAGGATGGAATTTAGATTTGAAAAATCCAAAGAGAATTTAAAAATAGAAATGGATTTAAGAAGTCCAGATGGGATCTAAAAATGAAATTGGATTTGAGATTTGGAAATCAAGGTGGATTTGGATTTGAAATCTGGAATTGGGAATGGAATTTGGACCTGAAATCTAGAATCTTAAATTAATTTGGATCCGAAGTCTGGAATCCTAAATGGATTTGGATCTGAAGTTTGGAATCCAAAAAGGATTTGGATCCGAAGTCTAGAATCCAAAATGTAGTTGAATCCAAAATCTGAAATCCTAAATGGATTTGGATCCGAAGTTTGGAATCCAAAATGGGGATTGGATTTGGAAATCTGGATCCAAAGTGGAATTGGGTTCTAAATCTAGAATTGGATTTTAGAAAGTCCAAAATGGGATTTTTGAAGATGGATCTAGGTTTTTGAAAACCCAAATTGAATTTAAGACTTAGGAAAAATCAAATTTTTAGAATCATTCTCAAAAACTTTAAATTGAGAATCAAGACTCAATCTTGGGATAGAGCTTTTGAAGGTAAAGAATAATTTTGAATTTGAAATCAGAAGATGAATCAGAGATTTCAAAGTTGAATTGAATTTGAGATATTGGATTAAATTTGAATTTGAATCTTGGAAATGAATCTAAAATTCCAAAGTTGAACTTGAACTTTGAAATTTGATTTAAATTTTAAAAATGAAACTTTGAATATAAAATGAATTTTGAATTTTCAAACTCAAATTGGACTTTGAAATTGAGTTTTGAATCTTGAAATGAGATAGAATTTGATGAATTGAAATAGAATTTGAAGGAAGACATTCAAGATCACTTGGATTTTGAAAAAGAATTTTGAAAATATGATGCAGTTCTATCCTAAATGATGGATGAATTTAAAGAATTTTGAAATTGGATTTCAAAATCTTATTTCATTCTTTAAGTGAATTAAAATAAGATTGAAGATATGATACATCCCTGACTATGGTCATTGAATGTATTATATAATAATTATATTTGAATTCAAGTGAAGAATAAAATATATTTTGGTGCTTTTATAGAGTTTAAAGTGAAATTAACTCTCAATATATCCTGACTATGGCCATTGATATATATTTTAAGCTAATTTTGAATTAAACTCTAATAAAAGAAGATTTTTTTTGAAAATATGATGATTTTTTAAAGGGATCCAGTGCAGATCCAGTGTTATTCCATAAAAGATGAAAATTCTAAGTTTTGTTCACATCCTGACTATGGCCATTGATGCAAATCATCAACTTAGGATTTAATCACCTCCTATTCGAACGGTGCTCGTGCCATTCGTGTTCCCATTTGTGAATTTTGGGGAAATAAAGGCAAAAAATATGAAAACAAACAATTTATGACATTTACAATGCTCATACATTCTAATCTATGCTTGAAAAGATAAAATTCTCTTTAATATCTAACTATTACAACCTTGAAATTGAAATGATAAAATCTTAATCTAAGAGGGAAATCAACATTTTCCAGAGATTCCTACAAAACAGAGTTAGAATGAAAATAGAAGAGAGTTGCACATATCACATTGATTTAAAAGATGTAGATGGTGAGATGCGCATATGCCACGATATTTATGATCTAAGGTGTGGAAAGATGAAAAGTGATATATACCTATGTACATACATGCATATATATATATATATATATACATATATATATATATGGCATATAGGTGGACAATAGCTTATGAGATAGGCGAGGTGTGGTAATAGGTGGAATTGTGCCTGCATAACAGTGTATTTTGCTGATATGAAGGGTGTTGTGCATGAAGTTGTTGTGCAGCAATGATAAATGACAGGTGAAAGATGCTGGGAAATGATGCAGTGGTAGGTACAATGGCACAATGATAGATGATGGCAGCAGGGTATTACTGTATAATGGGTAATGGAGATAGTGTTACAGGGGAGATGGTGATAGTGGAAGGGTGGCTGTTTAGTGGTACATGTTTGTGAAAAATGATGTTCCATAGCAACATAGTCCAGCAGGCTTAGTCATGATAGAATTTTCATAACACCATCTTCATCTTGTAATCTAACAATTGCAAATGAAATATTATGATAGTATATTGTAATAACATGTTGGATCTACTTGTTCATGCTTGAATACAAATGCATCAATGTACACAAATGATTACTCCAAAGTTTGAACCACAAACAATCAAACATGGAATAAGAACAATACCAAATGATAAAGATACGTGAGAGACCAATAATTCCAACTGTCTCTTAGATTAGGATTGCTTTTGTGTTTGTAAGAGAAGATTTAAGGATGGCATAGGTGGTCATGATCACACGATGCACAGAACATTGCAAATATATATAGATATATTTTTTTTACTACAAAAAATGTTGCTATCAAGCCAATTGTTTTCACAGTAATAATCAATGACATGCTAAATCAAGCAACTAAATTAAAGGGGGGGGGGGGGGGAAGTCTGCTGGGATCTTATGCACAGTGTTGCTACATCAGGTGTTGGAGGGTGATGATGGTATGCTGTGTACAAGGGTGTTTGTTATGTGAGTGAGGTGGGGAACAGTGTTGTTGTGGGCAACATATGTATTGATCTGTGTAGAGGAGAAGGGCAGGAAACAAACTGTTATATAATGCTTACAGCAGATGGAATGCATGCTGTGGCGTGAAGGAAGGAGATGCTGGAAAGAATTAACGACCTGTATAGATGATTACAGCCAACAATAGAAAAGGATGAAGCCAATTGCAGGAACAGAGAAGGTGGATTTGCAATACTAATCGAAACTTTGAGACTCAGCTCTGAATTTCTAGGCAATACTCTTGCAAAATTACATCCCAATGCTCCAGTTATCAATGTCATAAACACTCACAATAATCACAATCTATCTTATTATAAACATTTGCAGCAGTGAGCTTACCTCACAACATTCTGGATTAGAAGCTAGAGCATGAGCCAACGAGGTCCCTTCTCTTTGTCCATTAATAGTACAAACTTGTCCCAGTCATCTCAAGCTCTAGAATAGGAATTTGCAGAAAAGAGGCGTGTAAGCATCAATACCACCCTTACTGAGATGTGATAGGCTGTGAGTTGGTAGTATAATCCCTGATGCAGAAACGTCAGATATTACTATTATTTAAGAAACTGCATATCAACTCAGTTGATGCCTTGGACAGCTTAGTTTAGAGAATGATAACACGGCCTGGTTAATGCAGATACCAGAAAACCTGAATACAATCAAATGAGCAGCATGACATCCTGTTTAAATGGAGAACCAACAAAGTTATTTCGATAACAAAGGTAAATAGAATTTGAACATGGGATGAACCAGGGCAGTGGTCATTGGCTGTCCCCATTCCTAGCAGAAAAATATGAGTATAGTCAAGCGCAACACATCATGCTAAAAAAAAAAATACCTCAACGAGTCCAGCAGAGAAAAATACAAAATGAATTTGCAGGGGACAGAGTATATGTCCAATGAACCTTACTCTAAACATTTGGGTTTGTCACCCATCCTACATATGTTAGTTTTTAAGAGATTGAGCATATTCATGGCCTAGAACCAAGCATACCCATGCATGTGTCAACAATAGAGGACAAAACAGATTTAGTGTATTGAGTTTCTCATGCAATCAGTGCACAGAAATACCCAATCCTCTACCATTTTTCAATCAGAGAAGCCAAGCATAGAATGAACTCAAATAAGTTGGAAATCCGGGCATATGAGCAGTCAACATCCAATTCAACCATAGATTGAAAATCAAGTCAGATATAACCCAATAATAAAGAGATCCAAAAAAATGTTCACCCAAAACAGACGTTAAACCATTTTCTTCAGCAAATGAGGCACATTACACAAGATATATGGATGGCTTTTACTATGTCTGTACCAATACTCTTACTGGTATGTTTGATGCTTATGAATCAGGGAAATGGGATATGAACGAATACAACCATAGATGGATATGATATGTTATAAAGGGGCTAGGCTTAAGAAACTGATTAGGGGAATGAGATCCCTTCTTGAAGCAGATACGCTAACGACTTTGAAAGAAAAAAGAAAGAAAGAAAAACAGGAAATGCAATTTCGCAGGTTTTAAACATGAAACCACTACTGCTAATGAAATCTGCTGAGCAATATGAGACCTATGAATATCGACAAAATGGCATGAATGCATTGACCCATTATACAATATATGCATATGATAGTTGAGAATGAAATAATTATATGCGAATACAATGAAATTGCGGTACCGATGCAGGAAAACACATAAGCAAACGAGATTAACACAACATATTGCAGACTAGAGAATGAATTATAAGCAAAGTGGGGATTGAAAACCAGCATAAAATTGAATCAAGATGCTAGCCAATTATCGAAAATGGAATCGGAAGTTCAGATGTCAACAGGAAATCGTAAATAAAACAAAGGAAAAAACATAAACCAAAATAAACTATAGATTGAAATGCACGAAAATATAAGATAAAAAAAAGGAAAAGAAACCATGTTGGAACAGAGCTGTTCCATTGTTGTAGCTATAGGGGGATCGGTCCTGCTATATACAGGTCGATCCCCTCTTTTTGCCTTGTGATTAAGAGAATAAGGTGAAAAATAACGCAGATTAAAAGGAAGAGATAAAAAAAAAGAAAAAAAAATGCAAAGAATCAAAGAAGAGGGCAACGAGTACTTACCTGAGATTGCCTTTGGTCTTTGCTTGAAAAAGGGGAAACACTAGAGGGATGTAGAAAATGCAAAGGGGAGGTGAAGACGATGAAGGAAATCCTTGAAGGAAAGAGAGGGGTGCGGGGGTGAAGAGTGGTGGTCTGAGGGTTTCCCCTTTGCCCATTTTTAAAGAAGAAGAAGAATCGAGAGGGGCAGAACTGTTGGGGATCAAGGGCAGAAGAGGAGGAGAGTTGATCTGATGGTTGGCGGCAGATGGATGCTTCCAAAGGGTAGCGCGGGAGGGGAGGCCGAGAGTGTGCGAGAGAGAGAGAGAGAGAGACTCTATAACCCTCAAATTTTTTCGTTAAAAAGGCCTTTAATCAAAGGATGAATCTTCGTTTTTAAAGATTTTCAAAAGGGTGGTCCTCTTTAAAAGTTTTTCAAAAAAATGGTTTTAGCTAAAAGATGTTTTTTAAAAGGAGGTTTTGTGAACACCCCAAATTTTCCAAAAAATTCCAAAATTTCCCGTTTTGCCCCTGGGTCCATCTTTTGAATAATCAGGTCAATTTTTTGATAAAATTTCCATTCATTTCTAATTCGTTGGAATTCAGGCCCAATTTTCATTTCTAACCCATTTTCTGAAGGATTTTTCCAAAGAACAACGTTAAAACTCTCGAAAAACCCTTCTCTTGTAAATATTTTCAAAATTTACAAAATATTTCAAAAATCCTTTTGTTTTCTCGTAAGTTTCAGAGATTCATCTTAAAAACACCATATATATATATATATATATATATATATATATATATATATATATATATATATATATATATATATATATATATAGGAAAATGCCAAAAGAAAACAACAAAAAAATCCAAAAATTAGAAAATGTGCAGTTCAAAACCCTTTTTGAAACTTGTTTTGCTAAAAACCTCATTTAAAAAAAAAACATTCCATGAAAAATCTTTTTGAAGGAGCCTCTTTTTGGAAAATAAAAAAATTTCAAAAATAAAGCTTTGCACGCAAGCTTCTTCCAAGCTCTCTCTCTCTCTCCCTCTCTCGGCTTCCCTTCACGAACCTTCTGAAACCCTAATCTCCATCACTTCTCCTCTTGCACAATCCACCCTTCGATCGGGGATTGCCTCTTCCTCAACCCTCAATCCTCAACCGAACCCCTCCCTCTCGAACCTCCTTCTCCCTCTTTAAGAGAAGCATGCAGAGGAACCCTAAACTCACCGCTTCTTCACCCTCGCACACCTCTTCTCTTCACGCATGCACCCGTTTTCACCCCTCCACTTCGATGCTTCCTGGCTTTTCGATCATTTTTACCCTCTGATCCATCATCCTCTTATGCTCTACTGGTCTTCCCCATTGATTGAAAGAGCTTCAATCACTAAGCATCAACTACGCAGCTGAACATTGAGTCCTCTTCTGCAAAATAAGGCTACGGTCGATCGATCTTCTAACTGTCTAGATTAATCCGCAGAAGGAGATCCACCTTAGCAGTAAGACCGTAATCGCTCAAAGGGGAGAAAATCCCACGATAGCCAGAGGCAAGTTTCTCACCTCCTCCCTCTTTGCTTTGTCCGAGTCTCCCTGTTTTATTTATGCCCCAAATAAACGGATACGCCCTTCATTGAGATCATTTTTAGCATCTCTTTCTTTTCTTTCACTCTCGATTTTTCCCGTTTATGAGTTCCTTTGATTTCGTTTTCTGGTTTTCATTATCTATTTTCTTTTATTTGCAGCTCATATTTCCAATCCCTTGTCTTCATCCCCCATCTCTTAGAAGTTTTCTTATTTTCAGAATTTTTCTTGTTTACTATCCCATTAAAAGCACGATGGGTGGTGCTGAGTTGCCCGTATCAACCTCAGTCCATCCCTGTGCAACAGTAAAAGGAATATATTATTCCGACATTTCTTTTCCTTGTGTTCTGTTAAGCTTTGCAGATTCTATTTCCATTTTTGCTCAAGTTATCAAGGGCAAAATTAAATATGGATCATTTGAGTCTTAATCCGATTTTTCCGCTGATGCTAAATTTTTGCTTCCACTTTATCTTCCGTAAGATTTTGATTGCCGGTTTGAATTATCATCTTTATTCTAGGGAAGTCGACTTTCTTTTCACTGGTCCCTGCATCTGGATTACTATCAAACATTGTAATTGCCCCTTTACTTCCAGACGATGCTTAAATTTTAAACTTATTGTAGTTCCTTTCTTTTATATATGTTTCATACAGTTTGCAATTTATTTTGTTTTCTTTAATATTACTTCTTCCCACTTACATTCTTTGCCACTCTAGCTTCAAATTGACGCACCTCATTCATTTAATTTCCATTTGCGTTGATCTTGGATCTAGGCTTCGTGAGTATGTCTGTGTATTGCAGTGGTGCGATGTCATTTTGACGCATGTTCAGCATTTTCTTTTTCTTTTTTTTTGTATGCCATTTGCATCATATCGGCATCTCTTAAATGTGTTCGCCTCGAGAAGGGTTTTTTCGAAGTGAGCATCCATATGTTCTGGTACTGTTCTCCATGAACTCATCGCAGTCAAGGCAGTTATCTTGAGGACAGGTTCATCTATGCCTGAATCCAAAGACCTCTTCCCCTGTGTATCCCAAAAGCCTTTGAGTTCTGAAAAATTACATTTATAAATCTGGCTGAAGTGCCAGCGGTATGGAATTCTACCGGTAATAAGAGCAGCTTGAACCCACTTGATAAAATTTGTGGGGATTCTGATGGTATACAGTTCAATATGGATTACCTTATCAAGAAAATGGATTCCATCGTAAGAAGCAATCCCCAAGAAGGCACTTCATTTATTGCAGGCTTAGCAGAAGAATTTTCACCTTTTTCGGATATACACTTGGGTAGGAGGTCTCTTGTTTTCATTTGGTTTAATTGTCATATGTTCTTTTTTTTTTTCTAAGTGATGTTCTGTGTAGTTTCTAGTTATTTCAAAATATCATGTAAACTTGGTGTTTGCTCTAATTATTGCAAATCCTCAAGGGTGGTGAAAGAAAGTTAAATTCCCGATCAGCAAAACGCAAGGTTAAATTGTGGTTTGTTTATAGCCTTTATTATCACAATTTTGATTATCTGCAACAGGTTTTTCTTTTTTTTAATTTGTATATATATATATATATATATATATATATATATATATGTGCTTAAATATATTTGATGCTAATATAGCTGTTGTTGAGAAGATATATTTATTCCATCTCTGGCCAGTATTGGCAATCTGACGTTGCTGATAAATCAAGTTGTTTTGTTGTTTCCATTCATTCCCCTTACTTGTGATTATCAGCTTCGGGGACTTCTCTACTTTCATGATTAAGAAAGGCTCAGTTTTCACAAAAATAAACCATGTTACTGTCACGGCATAGCAAATGCTGGGAGTATTTGTTGCCTAATAAAAAAAAGGGGGCTCAATAGTTGTGGGATCATTGTGACTACATGAATATAGTGTTCTTGTAGAAAGTTGCTCCAAGCAACCAGATTTTGCAACAAAAAGAAAAGATAACTCGATATGGAGTATGTAAAATAGTGGATGATGATTTGTTGCTGTATCATTCAAAGCAGGTGGCTGTGTCAGCAAATTACTCTGCTTGAATCATTTCTCTCGGGCAATCTCTTGCATGAGGGACTTTGATTTGACTGAAGTTGGCTTGTCTGTTTTGCTATTGGGGGCCTGTTTATGCTTCTATTTCTATCTTATCCTACATCAAACTCGTGTTACTACCATGAAAATATGTGTTAATCTCTCCATATATAATTGTATTCTCGGTAGCTTACTGGATATTGTAGTCTGGTGTATCTCTGCACATTCACTGTTACTACCCACCTTATAGTCTCCTTAACTACATCATCATATTTGAGTACTTGTGCTTCACACACAATTGCATTAGGGTTACACACCACAATATTTCATTCACACACTACCCTTTGTAATATCCTACCTATTACGCATATGTCATCCTGTGTCATATTCCACCCATAACCATATCCTTCCAGCTCATCCCTATACATAATACATTACCCCACTTCACTGCATTTCACTCATACACCTCCAACACTTACTGTATCACATCTGTAATATTCCCACTGCACTCATATTATTCCTGTTACATATAACATACATTTCATTTTCCTTTTTCTGTATTAATCAATACACTATATACAGCCTTTTTAACCTTCCCAATTGCTGCCCACCACCGCATAGCATTTACGGCAAAATCTGATCCACTTGCTGCCATTCACAGCATTATATAGCTTCAGCACCTTCTAGTTCACAACATCAACATTAGATATACACACCTTCCCAGCCGCACCTCCTGCAACATCATATGCCGCTGCCTTCACTGCAGTGACAACAGTATATCACCCATTTTTTGTGTTGTTTCGTATTCACCACAATATTTATACATCACCTATCATCATATATAATACCTTCCCATAGTGGCATGCCTTCATTTGCATCATTCTCATCATCTCTCATAGCTCCATCATGCATTTGCTGAAGCACTTCCCTAATAAAAGGCCCATTTCTAATGTATATGCATAACATTCTTACTTAATACATTACATGTCTCTCTCCTTCTTATAGATACTCATGTATGTTTTAACACTCATTCCCTACCAAACTTAGGATATCATACATATTTCCCATGTATATTCTGATGTATGACCTCTTACATACCTATTGGGCTTTCAATATGACAATTTCTTACATATTGCCTTTTGTATTTTTGTTTCATACTGAACATATCTTTGCAGGTATATATAGAAAACACTGCTCTCTTTCTTAGTTTAAGAATTTTATCATTTCAATCCAATTCCCAAATTGTAATAGATAGAGTATAATGAGAAAATTTATATTTCTGCACTAAATAGAATGAATGAGCATGTAAATACCCTTTGTTTCATTATTTTCCTTTATTTCTCAAAGAAGTCACAAATGGGAACATGAATGGCACGTGCACCATTTTATAAAAGGTGATTAATCCTAAGTTGATGATTTACATCAATAGCCATAGTCAGGATGTAAACAAAACTTAGGATTTTTATCTTTTATAGAATAACACTGGACCCACACTGGATTCTCTTCAAAAATCATCATATTTCTAAAAGTATTTTCTTCTTTTATCAGAGTTTAACTTAAAATTAACTCAAAATATATATCAATGGCCATAGTCAGGATATATTGAGAGTTAATTTCATTTTAAACTCTATAAAAGCACCAAAATGTATTTTATTCTTCACCTGAATTTAAATATGATTATTATATAATACATTCAATGACCATAGTTAGGGATGTAT
Organism: Nuphar pumila; assembly: GCF_984573655.1. Taxonomy (NCBI): domain Eukaryota; kingdom Viridiplantae; phylum Streptophyta; class Magnoliopsida; order Nymphaeales; family Nymphaeaceae; genus Nuphar; species Nuphar pumila. Next base: position 56,425,877 of record NC_143260.1, read on the forward strand.
TATATCTTTAATCTTATTTTAATTCATTTAAAGAATGAAATATGCTTTTCAAATCCAATTTCAAATTCTTTAAATTCATTCATCATTTAGGATAGAATTGCATCATATTTCTAAAACTCTTCTTCAAAAACCCAAGTGATTTTTTTTTAATATCTTCTTCATTTCTCAAATCAATCCTTATGTGTAAATTCAAATTCAATTCTATCTCATTTTCAAGATTCAAATATCAATTTCAAAGTCCAATTTGACTTTGAAATTTCAAATTCATTTCAAACTTCAACTTCCAATTCAAAATAAGTTTCAAAGTTCCAATCAACTTTGAGACTCCAAATTCACTTTTTAAGATTCAAATTCAAATTCAATTCAACATCTCAAAATCCAATTTTAAAGTTCAATTTAACTTTGAAATTTCTGATTCATCTTCTGAGTTCAAATTCAAAATTATTCTTTATCTTCTCAAATCAAAATCAAGGTTTTGAGATTAATTTTGAAACTCAAAACTTGACTCTTCCTAAATTTCAAATTCAATCTGGGTTTTTCAAAACCCAGACCCATCTTCAAAAGTCCCATTTGGACTTTCAAAATCCAAATCCAAAGTTAGAACCCAATCCCAACTTGGATCCATATTTCCAAATGAAATCTCCACTTTTGGATCTCAGATCTTGGATCCAATTCTATTTAGGATCCAGAATCCAACTCCATCTTGGATCTCAGACTTCAGATCCAAAGTCTATTTTAGGGTCCAAAATCCAACTTCATCTTGGATCTCAGACTTCAAGATCCAAAATCCATTTTAGGATCCAGAATCCAATTTCATCTCGGATTCCAGATCTTGGATCCAATCTTATTCAGGATCCAAAATCCAATTTCATCTTGGATCTCAGACTTTAGATCCAAAAGTCCATTTGAGGATCCAAAATCCAACTCCAGCTTGGATCTCAGACTTCAGATCGAAATTCCATTCCAAATGTCGGATCCAATTCCATCTTGGATCTTATATTTCAGATTCAAATTCCATTTAGAATTCCAAACTTCATATCCAAATCCATTTAAGATGCTAGATTCCAAATCCAAGTTTATCTTGATTCCCAAATTTCAAAAACCAATTCCATTTTCATATCCCATCTAGATCTCTTAAATCCAATTCTATTTTTCAAACTCAATTTAGATTTCTCAAGTCTCATCCTGATCTCAAATTTTGAAATAGGAATTTAATTCCATTTCAAATTTCATTTTCTCTCCTAAATCCAGATTCAAAGTCCAAATTCTGACTTTAAAACTTCCTTTCTTTTCCTTTTATCTCAGTTTCAAATCATTCTTTGATTATTTCAAAGACTTAGAACTTCAAAACATCTTTCCTAATCTGTCTCAAAGTGCTAAGTCAGATTCAAATATTCAGAAATCACATCTTCCTTTTCATCGTCACATTTTCACTTGGAAAATCTCAGATTTCCAAAAGCGTTCTTTGCAAAAGAGCATACATTTTTGCATTTACACAAGCATGATTCTTTGTGCATTCTTATAGACTTAGAATAAATCCTTAGGTAATATTAAGGCAAAGCAAAAGGCATAAATTTGATCCTTGGTTTGATTACCTCTGGTAAAGGTGCCAGGAACGGTCGATCCTCGTACCAACGAGCGAGCCCCGTCTTCCAATTTTCCCATAAATTTTCAAAACGGAGGTGAGTGATTTTAAAACATCTTTCAAAATTAAGGTCAAGTGAGACCCCGCAAAAGAGTTCATCTCTCTTCTTTCTTTTCTCATTCTCTCTTCTTTTCTATTTTTTTATTCTCCTTCAAAAAAAGGGAATAGAGGTTAGAAAGGCGAAGATAAAGGAAAAGAGGAACGAGAGGAAAAATTTTGCGATGATCACAGGTTTGGCGACCGTGATGGGACCTCGTCTTCGTCCGGTTGAATCTATGGCTTTGCTTTGCTTTGATATTATCTAAGTCTTTATTCTACAAATGTCAGCTTCATTTCCATGCAAACCTTAGGAGCCTAGACTCAGTCCTAAGCTGACATCATTGCATATAGGATTTAAGTATGGTTTGGTAGGACCATATTGAGGAGATTATTCCATGCTCACATTAGACTTAGGTCTGAAATACAACTCTCCTCAATTCTAAGGATTGAATGCAAACAATGTATGCAAGTGTATGCTTCTCTTCGTTTAAATTCCATCTCTTTAGGACTTGCATTAGAGCCATATGATTTCTTGCATGTCGAACATATTTTTGAAAACATACCTACCTATATTGTTTCGGTCTTCACGTTGCTGGGCTGTCTCACTAAACCATAGTTCGGGATAGAGCCCCACAACTGGACCACTTATTTGGGTTAGTGCCCCCTACCACGTACCTAAGGGCCATAGTCTGAGGTACATCGGTAGGTGCTCAAGGATGTTCGGAAGCCATTACCTTAGAACCGAAGAAATATTCTTATGCCACGTACTTCGAGCTTCAGCTTGAGCATATCGGCGTATCTTGATTGAAATCAGATGATCTGAACCATAGAGTTAGGATTAAGGTCCTACGAGATATTTCAAATATTGCATTTAGAGTCAGCTTCTAGGGAGTGCTATTATGTGCATTATTGCTTGTAAACATATTTGATGAGAATTTGGTGGATAATTGGAAGAATATCTTATTACTAGGGATTGGGTCATCGCTGGAGTCACGACAATTTTGTTGTCATTCTTTGCGAGGAGAATGAACAACTGTAAATATGCCTTGTCACCTAGGTGAGGTCGTCAAACCATGATAGAATGAAAATTGAAGGATTTTTTTCTTTATTGAAGGAAAAACATGATTGCAACAATGGTAGATTTGAGAAAGAGGGGGCATATAGACAGTCTGCCACCACTCTCAATGATCAGCAGAGACACGAGGGCCGGGAAAAAGTGGAAGAGTAACAAAAGAGTCTCAGCCATATCTGGCAGAATGGTATGCTCCGGACTACTGCGCTTATGTAAGGTCGAATTCTGGCATGACTCCTGATAGAAGCCGCATCTCTATGTGCTTTTGTCTCTGAGAAAACTGTCGAACACATCGCTCTGGATGATAGTAGGCGCAGAAGAATGGACCAAGCAACTTGAATCTATTGTCATATGCATAGGTGCATCTGGGAGGCGATAATTCTCGATCAAAATAGTCCCACACCTCTTCTTCTTCTTGCAGATAATCGATCATGAATCGGTACCGCGCAACTGGAAGAAGTTCCTTGCCATTGTATCTGAACGAACTAGCTCTGGTCGGTACATGCTGAAGGAACGAATACTGAAGAGCATAGATACATCCCTCGACTAAGATGGACTCTCCCATTATGAAGTGGGTCAGTCCTCTGTATAAAAAAAAGCAAGTGCGACCATGGCTATCGAGAGACGACTGGTCTATCGACTTCCCCATCTCCTCAGAAGCTGAACTATTCTGACATCCATATAGTTTTGTCCGTCTGGAAAGAAAGCAAGTCCCACAGTGCAGAAAACCATCGCATGTTGAATTCTCTCTCGAGTTGTTCTGGACAGCGAGCTGACTTCTGTGAATTCTCCATACTGTCGGTAGATCTCGATCAGGCTCACGTACTCATTCCCATTTTCTTCAATCAGTGGCCAAGACTTGCGCCCTGTCATGCGAGCTACGGCATCTTTGGGGTCCAGACCCTTGACATTGATCAGAAACTGCTGCTCTAACGGATCTCCAGGCTGACCGGCTGGCTCAGGCAGTCCCATAATCTCTGAAAATTCATCCATCAGTAGTGTCATCTCGCCCCACGGGAACTAGAACGTGCAAGTGCGCGGATTCCACCGCTCTGCCAGTGCATGAATCAGATTGCCGTTGACTGTCAACTTTCCCACTGCAGATGCCAATTCCTACCCGCAATCGCTCAAGTGGTCTGGAAACATACGAGAGAAGTTTTTGAACCAGACATAGTACCACCGGGGGAAGAAGGGTCCGATGCTAAGAGATCGATGCTCAGGAAGACTTTGTCGCACCTCATAGGAGATGTGACCCTCAGGAAAAACAAAATCGAGCTGACTAAATGCCATTGGACTGAAAGACAAGAAGACTGGAATTAGACTTTTGAAAAATACAAGAATTTTGAAAATTGCAGGCAGGATCAAATGAAAGCTGGAAATTCGAAGTTCAGAGGAACGAAAGAATGGAAAATCTTCTGGAGTTTTGAAGGAAAAGGTGGATAATTTAGAAAAATCATCCAGGGTTTGTGAGAAAAAGGAGATATTTCATAAAAGATAAAAAATGAGGTATTTTGAAAAATTGTTCGGTATTTTAGAAAAATTGGGAAAAATATGAGAAAATAAGGCGAAAATGAATATCATATATTCAATCACAAACAATTATGCACATACAACAATCCCTAAGAAGCCAACTTTAAATGCATTGATTTTGAAAGAGCTTTAGGACCCTAATCCTGACTCTTGGCTCAGATCAACTGTGTCCAATCATGCTATGTCGATATACTCGAGCCGAGGCTCGATGTACGTGGCATAAAACTCATCTTTGGGTCTAGGCTTGTGTTTTCCCAACATCCTTGAGCGCCTGCCGATATACGTTGGACTATGGCCCTTGGTACGTGGCAGGGGGGCGTTAGCCCAAATAAGTGGCCCAGTTGTGAGGCTCTGTCCCGAACTATGGTTCTGGAAGAGAGCCCAGCAACGTGAAGACCGGGTAGACATAGGTGGGGTGGTTTTTGAAATATGATCACATGCAGGCAAACAGAGGGCTCTAAGTCCTAAAGAGATAGAATTTTGAAAACTTTTGAAAAAGCAAACATTGTTTTCATACCAGTCCTAGATTGAGGAGTGTTGTATTTCAGACCTAAGTCTATGTGAGCATGCATAATTCTCCTCAATATGGTCCTACCAAACCATGCCCAGTCTACATGTAATCCATGTCAGCTGGGTTCAAGTCTAGGCTCCTAGGTTCACATGATATCAAAAATTGAAGCTGACATTCCATAGAACAAAATTTTGATAATTGAGCTAAGTTAAAGCATATAATTGATCAGGCGAAGACAAGTCCCATCTCGGTCGCCAAACCTGTTATCATCGCAAAATTTTTCCCCTCCCTTGCGAGAGAGAAACGAATTTGCGAGTCAAACTCGACCAAAGTTTTGAAATTGGTTTTGAAAATTACTCGCCTCCGTTTTGAAAATCTGCGGGAAAATTCCATGGAATGGGATCCGCCTGTCGGTACGAGATTCAACCGTTCCTGGCACCTTTACCAGGGGTAATTGAACCAAGGATCAATTACGTGCTTTAACTTGACTCAAATATCTAAATTATGCTCTATTTTTCCTAGAATGCACAAAGAATCAGGCTTGTGCTATGAAATTTTGAAAATAATGCAAGTTTGAGAAACATGATGTTTGCTTTGGAAAATTGAAATATGCTGGAAAATGATTGGAAAAGTGTTGGAAATAGAATCCCTGGGAAAATCATTGAATTTCATTGGAAATCAGAAATTTGATTGGAAAATGAATTCTTAGTAAAACTTGAATCTTGTGGAAAATCAATTTTTGAAATTTGGAATTTCTTTTCTAAGAAAATGGATTTGAGAATTCTGAGGAAATCTAAGAAATTCATTGGAAATGACTTTTGAAATGAAAAATGGATTCTCAGGAAACTGGGTTCTCAGGAAAGTGGGAAATCTAAGAAAATTGATTTTTTTTTTTTTAAAAACTTGAGACTTTGAAAGTTGAGAATTTTAAAACATTGAAAAATTTTGGTTGAACTTAGAAAATGCCTTGAAATCTCTTTTGAAAACTTAGGATTTTGAGAAAAACTTGGAAATTCTTGAGAAAACTGAATTTTTTTTGAAATTGAAATTGGAAAATGAGTTTGAAAATAATGCAATTTGAATGATATAAATGAATGAATATGAATTTGAAAAAGGGAATTTCATTAAGGAATTGGGAAATCCTTTTGAAACTTTGAGAAATGCAGTGCATTTTTGAAGTTAGCCTAAGAGTGTAGGCTGAATGTGGCTAATACGAAGATCATAAATCTTGGTTTTCTTCGTATTCTGACTATTGCCATAAATACGAATCCCACTGAGTTTATAAACTCCATAAGAGCTTGTGCACGTGCCATTCATGTAAACCATAGTGAATTTGAAATAATGTGCATGAATCATACATCACATATTGAAATTTGCATAAATTAAACTATATGCAATGCAACCCTATTCTAAGCAGAAAAGTAACTCTTATTCCAAATTATTACATTTGAGGTTACATTGAATTGAAATAAAAAAAATAAAAGCTAAGTCTTCTTCTTGAATGTTCCTGCAAAACTAGAAAATAAGGTTAGCACAAAAATGTAGGTTTTTCTGAATTTATCCGAAAATATGAGAAATTATCGGATATTATTCAGATATAAACCAAAATTCATACCCCCTTTGATATAAACATGATAAATAATGAATAAATTTCGAAAATAAACTTGAAAATTCGAAGTTGGGGACAAAATGACCAAAATACCCTTGATGACCTTGAAATCAGGGTTTTCTGAAAGAATTTTTATAAATTTTGGAATTTTGAAAATCAAATGAAATAAATCAAACATAATATGATAAAATATGATGATATGCATGAAATTTTGGAGAATTAGAAATTGAAATTTCGAAATTTAGGTCAAAATGACCAAAATACCCCCGAAAACAAGACTATGGCCTTGAAACCAGGGTTTTCTGAAATAAATTTTGCAAAATTGAAAAATATGAAATGAAAAGGAGATTGAAATTAACCCTAATATGATTCTACATGCTTATGTACATGATAAAAACCATAAAATGGCGAAAATATCATAAAACATCGAATTTAACCTGATTTTCGCTTTTGAATTTAAAGATAAACTAACACATGGAGCAAATGAATTTGGAATTAAACCAAATTTATCATGGACACCTAAAATAACCCTAGAAACATAATGGATCTCTAAAATCTATTTTTTTGTATTTTTAAATATGGAAATTCAAATAAAACCCTAAATTTGGTGATTTTTGCCTAAAATGTTGATTCTAAAGGGGATTTAGGATATAAAATTTCCATAAAAATTTCCCAACTTTTATGGGGTGACAGAGGACAGTAAGTCAAGGATTTTTTCCTTTTACACTTTCTAGTTTTGACCTATGGTCGGAGCTGTACCACTCCGGAAAGTCGGATCGGAATTCGGCGACTCTAGGATTTAGGGGAAACAAACAGGTTTCGGTAGAAAACATGGGAAAAATGGAAGAAAGATGGGAAAAAGGCTAAAATTGTGGGAAACTGTCCCTGACAAATAGAGGAAGATTTGATCTTTTGCCACTATTGGGATTTGGGTTATGGTTTGGAAAAGGACATACTGTTATCAGAGACCTAGATCTCTGAGATTTCTGGACATTGGAATCTGTTAGACAGAAAGGTAAAATTCGGGAAAAATAATAAAACAGATTCAAAAATTCCAAAAGTTTGGGAAATGACAGAAAATTTTCTTAGGAACAACTTTCATGTTGAAAGTTTTTGCAGACGGGTTACATATTCGATGGACTTGGTGCATTAGGGTTTGTCTATACCCTGACGAAGGAAAATCAAGATTTTCCCAGGAGTCTGAGAAATCTGATTTTTTACAGAGATCAAAACTAATTATAAAAATCTCAAAATTTCCAGATCATTAGTAGATTCAATCATGAATCTACTGTGATTTTTGGAGGACAATCTGAATCTCTCATGAGGGTAGTGCCGGAGGTTTTTGTCTGCTAAAGCATAAATTGAAAGTTCAGAGAAGTCCAAAACCCGAATTGAGATTTGATTTTTTTAATAGAGTTGAAGAACCCGAATTAATTCAAGATTTTGGCAGGAAATCAATGACAAATAGAGGCATTTACAAATGAAATTTTCAGTATTTTTGAATGAAAGATCTTATATAAAATCATAACTGGACTCTACACCTAGATTAAAAGCAATAAACTAATAAGTAAACATGGATGAAATTAAGTAAAATACCTACTAAGCAATAATATAAATTAAACGTAATGCATCTACTCAATGAAATCTACATGTAATCAAGAATAAAATCAAAATGATAAGGGAGGTATGATCTTTTGTTTAATATTGCTCTCAAAATGAGAGATCCAATCTATTGAACGAATGGATCTCTTCATTCACATAGCCATATGGGACGTAGGTTTTCTTATTCCCTACTATTCAAAACCACAAAAGAGAACCCCTGCATCATTATAGATCTGGCTGCATGTCATTCTTATGAAAATAAGACTTGCATGTTCCCTTTTAGTCATACGACCCTAGTGAAATTTAATGAAGAACTTAGTAAAAATAGAATGAACTCACCTTGGCACCTTGTTGGAATAAGTTGCAGCAAAAGAGATGGTTGAAGCAAAGTAGCTGGACATCCAAGGGAGTTGTTGGTGATATTGTGGTGGCTGGAAGGTGCCTTCAAGATTGGTGGCTCAGTTGCAAGCAATGATGGTGGCTGGAGCAATAATGGAGGCTGCTGCACCGTGGGAGGTCTTGAAGGTAGCACGAGTTGTTGCCAAGGTGAAGAAGGTGAGCTGTGTTGACGCAGCTGCAATGGAGGACCTTGGTTGGAGATGGCTGAAGGAGATGCTGAACCCGATTTGAAGGAGTTTGTTGCAGCTGTAATGGCTGCTGTAGTTGCTACCAAGGTGTGGCTGGAGCAGTGAGAGCTAGAGCCAATGGAGATGCTGCAATAGTGGAGGACGACTAGAGGGGCTGCACCTTGTTGATGGGCTGAAGGTACAAGGGGTGCTGCGAAGGGCTGCAATGAAGGTAGCCTTTTGTTTTTGCTGAAGCAAGGCTGTGCCTTGTTGTAAATAGCTAAAGATGGGAGGAAGGGCTGCTGTTGGAGCTGCTGCACTGGCTTGTGAACCAGCTGGAGGTAGTGGAAGCCTTTGGAAGAGGTGGCAGCAATGGTGGCTGCTGGAGGAGCTGAAGGAGGTGTCCCTGTGGTGCTGCCAAGGATGGGGGAAGATGGCTGTGGGGTTGTAGCAGCAAAGGGGAGAGAAGGAGAGTGCTCAAGGGAGAGAGAGAGAGAGAGAGAGAGAGGCGTGAGATAGGTTCCCCAGCCGTTTTTTTTTTTTTTTTTGTTGAACTTAGGTTTTGATATAATCAAAACCTAAGTTTCCAATAATGTGCAATGATCCATACGTGAATGGCTATACGTGAATAGCTATACGTGAATAGCTGCAGCCTTGGCTTATTGGGGGAAATTCAAAGGGAGTAAGGAAGAAAGGGGAAAGAAGGAAGGGAAGGAAAAGGAAAGAAGAGGGGAAGAAGGAAAAGGAAAGGAAAGGAAGAAAAGAGAGGGAAAGAAGAAGAAAAAGGGGGCTGGAAAAGAAGCCTACGTAAGTGGAGAGGAAAGAAAGGAGGAAAGAAAGAAAGAAAGAAAGAAAAAGAAAGAAAAAGGAAGAAAAAAGAAAGAAAAGAAATAAAGAAGAAAATAAAATAAAATAAAAATAAAAAAATATATCAAAAAAGAAAATGGAGGAAGAAAGAAAGGAAATGGGCTGGAGGTTTGGGTGACCCCCTTGTGGGTCCCACCTTAGGAAGAATAAAATAATTAAAAATAAAATAAAATAAAACAAACCAAAAAAAATAAAAAAAAAATATATTTTTTTTCTTATAAATTAAAACAAGAAAATGCAAATATATGGGCCATCTCAGAGCGGGTCCAAATTCCACTTTTGAAACTCATTTTGACGATTGGAGGGGTAAAATAGTCTTTTCAAAAAAAATTCAGACGAAACGAGCTATTTTTGGTAGTTTTTTAAATGAGCTCGGATTTTGAAGTTCAATACCTCGTTGCGAAGCAAATCCAGTGTAGAATTTGAAAATTTAATTTTGAAAGAAATCCAGATTATTTTTCTCGAGAAAATATTTTCAAAACGAAATGAGCTATTTTTGGCAGTTTTTGAAATGAGCTCGGATTTTGAAGTTTAATAGCTCGTTGTGAAGCAAATCCAGTGTAGAATTCAAAAAATTGTGTTTGAAATAAATCCAAATTATTTTTCTTGAGAAAATATTTCCAGATTTAGACTCCCGGGGGTAAAAATGTCAATTTTGGAAACTCGAGGTTTGAAATTGATTTCTGAAAACTTTTAAAACTCAATCTGGATTGAAATTTCTAAAACTGGAGTTCTGGACTTCGAAAATGGAATGAAATGTTATGAAATGCTGAGAAATGATATGAAATGATGAGAAATGACATGCGAAATGCAGACCCTGAATGAAGAATTTTGAATGTTAGACCCCGATTGACACTTATACCAGTTTAAAAAGCATTAAAATTAATAAAATTTGCAAAATAGCTCAAGAAATGGTTTTCGGGACTCTACTGGGTCAGAGTGACACTGAAAATTGGGGTTCGAGCTGGATTGAACTGATATGAGCTAGATTGAGCTGGATTTTAGAGTTTCAGGACTCCAATGAGTTGACAATGATACTGACTCAACTGGCCTTTCCCACTGAATTTTCAAAAAAAGTTACCATTTTGGAAAAATAGTATGGAATGATCACTGGAATGAAGTGAATTACGAACCTGAACTGGGTTTGAGCTGAAACAAAGGTCAGTAATACTGAGATGAACTAAAATCAAGGCTCAAACACTAGCTCAACTAACTGAACTCGGCTCAATTTCAACTGAAAGAGCTGAAATGGACTAAAAATGGCTCCTGGACACTTAGAAAGGGTTTTGAACTGAAACTGGAGCGCTTGAACTCCTGGTGAGCTCAAATTAGACTCTCGGGAACATGACTGACTGGGAATGACTGACTCAGAGACAATTGGTTTGGATTTGAGTGAGAAATGAGCTCATTTATGAAGAAATGATCCCATTTTGGTAGGAATGGTTAGAAATGAAAATGGTTTGTTCATTGTGAGCTCAGATGAGCTTGAGATGACTGATATTCTAACTGTCTTGAACTGACCGATGAGCTTGATTGACTCCGACTGACTGGGGTCCGGGACGACCTAGGGGTAAAATGGTAATTTTCCTAATAAAAGTTGGTAAAATGGTGATTTTGTGAAACTGACTCAGAGTTTGACTCCTACACTGACCTAACAGGGTTGACACTGCACGAAGAGGGTTGTTTGAGAATGGATAAGGAAAATTTGGGGTGTTTACATATAGAAGAAAGGATTTTGATCAAAAGATTGAATGTAGAAAGTTATTGGTGCGAGGATCGGATCTTCCAAATGAGCTCAATATATGATTGAAGATTTTGGGAAATACCCTAGTGCGAGGACCGGGTTGTAAAGATGAGCTAAACAAAGTGAATTTTTGAGAAAATAAAGATTCTTTGGTAAAAATTAATGGACCATCACAGTTTATTTGCATGTGGTCGACTTTCAGGATTTTGTCCCCTTATCCTGAACGGGGGAAATAATAAAAAGAATACCTCATTGAAAGGAGGCATCAGGTTTATCCCTTAACCTGAAGGGGTATATTTTAAAGATAAAGGTAGGTGAAAATCCTAATAAGATTGAAAAGTTTGTTAAAACTTGACAAAGATGAGCAATATCTTGAAGAAAATTTGCTCAAACCAAAAAGTAAATCAAATGAAATGAGAATAAAGGTCACAAGATCAAATGAGATTTAACAAAATTTGAGAAAAGAGCTTTTGTCTAATCCTGCCTGCATATGATGAAAGAAGATGATTATAGATCAAAGTAAAATGCCCCAGTATCATGGAGGAGAATGTAAGAATTGATAGAAGATCATTATTTTATTGAAATGGCTCTTTTGAAGAGTACAAAGGCTTCAAAATGAATGTTCTAAATATAAAATTTCTTCAAATGCAGAGCATTGATGGGATCTTGCATTTCCACTCCATCTGCGTTGATTAGACGATATGAATTGCGAGGAAGTGCTTCTTTAACCACATAAGGGCCTTCCCAATTGGGTGACCACTTGCCCCGTGGTCGATGCTTGAGATGAGCTGTCGATCTGAGCACCAAATCATTAACTCGAAATTTTCTCTCAATGACGGACTTGGCATAATGTCAAGCTATCCTCTGTCGATAAGCTTGAGCGTGCTCTGCCGCTTTGAGCCTTTTTTCATCTAGTAGATCCAACTGCACCAGTCTCTGCTGCTGATATTGATCGAGTGGCAATTCTATAAGGGAAGCGAATTTGAGAGCGGGATTTTATACATGGAGAGGCAATACCACTTCAGTTCCGTAGACAAGTTCCGAAGGAGTGACATTAGTCGGAGTCCGAATGGTGGTCCGATATGCCCAAAGTGCATCATGAATTTGCTCATGCCAATCTCGACCTGTCTTCACAGTCCTTCCCAAAATACGGATCAAAATTTTATTGGTGGCTTCTGCTTGGCCGTTCTCTTGAGGATAATAGGGAGCTGAGAAATGATGGCAAATTCTAAATTTAGAACAGAAGGTTCTCATCCTCTCATTTTTGAAATGGGTTCCATTGTCTGAGACAATATCATGTGGTATGCCAAAGCGGCAAAGGATGTTCTTATGAATGAAAGAAACCACATGGCGGCCTTCTACTGTGCGTAGAGTAACAACTTCAACCCATTTCGTGAAATACTCTGTTGCGGCCAGGAAGTATTTGTGGCCGTTGGAAGCAGAAGGAGTAATCGGGCCGACGACGTCAAAAGCCCACATAGAAAATGGCCAAGGAGAAACAACTGATTGGAGATATGTGGCCGGAGCATGAATGTAAGCCGCATGCAATTGGCACTTGACGCACCTCTTCACAAATCTATGACAGTCCTGTTGCATGGTATTTCAGTAGTACCCTGCTCGAACGATCTGCTTGACGAGAGTCTGATAGCCGACATGGCCACCACAAATCCCTTCATGTGCCTCTTGGATAACTTCCATAGCTTCTTCTTTGTCTAAGCATCTGGCATACTCAGAACTGAACCCACGGCGGTAGAAGACATTGGCGAGAATGAAATAACGGGTAGACATACGTTGAATCGCACGTTGTTCCCTTTTTGACAACTCTGGTGGAAGTTCACCAGTTTCAATGAAATTTTTGATATTTTGATACCAAGGTTTTTCCTTCTGATTAACCTGGTTTACTTGCATAATTGAATTGAAAGCGGGTTGCTCAAGTATGCCAACTTTAAAAGAACGACATGATTCATTGCCTTTGAATGATAAAATGGAGCCCAGACTGGCTAAACCGTCAGCTATCTGATTATGCTCTCTTCTGATATGACTGAGCTGAAATTCTTCGAAGTTGTCTACGAGAGTTAGGACGATCTTCTGATAGGGAATTAATTTGGGATCTTTTACTTGCCATTCAGTGTTAACTTGACTGACAACAAGTAGAGAGTCGCCAAAGGCATGCACTCTCTTGACATTGAAACTTTGCAAGATTTTGAGGCCTTGTATTAAAGCTTCATACTCGGCCATGTTATGAGTGCATTGAAAACCCAGATTGAGGGAATAAGGGATCATTTCTTTTTTTGGAGTGATTAACAAGACTCCAATCCCAATGCCAGACATGTTTTTAGAGCCATCGAAGAACATATTCCAAACTGGGGGCTGTTGGATGTTACAGATGTGCTCATCAGGAAAGTCATCTTCTGCTTTAATTTCTTCAGTCAAGGGGAAATCCGCCAACTGATCTGCGATCGCTTGGCCTTTAATTGACTTTTGAGAGACATACTCTAAGTCATATTGCATCAGAAGGACTTGCCACTTTGCAATTCGTCCAGTGAGAAATGGTTGTTCTAAGATGTATCTGAGAGGATTAAGCTTCGATAGGAATTTGATTTCAGAAGCCAATAAGTAATGTCTCAATTTCTGGCACATCCAAACCAGAGCTAGATAAGTCTTCTCCATCTGAGAATACTTCTTTTCATAATCAATGAAAGTTTTGCTCACGTAGTAGATGGCGTGCTCTATCAGACTGCCTTCTTCATACTACGCGAGGAATCCACCACAGGCATTCTGATTGACATAAATATATAGCAAAAGAGGCTTTCCTAGCTTAGGAGGCTTCAAAACTGGTGGATTAAGGAGATACTGCTTGATACGCTCAAACGAGAGCTGGCATTCTGATCCCCATTCAAATTTAACTCCTTTTCTTAATAAATGATTGAAGGGTTCATATCTCATAGCCAGATTAGAGATGAATCTGCGAATAGACTGAATACGCCCTTGAAGGCTTCGCAGTTCCCTGAGATTAGTTGGAGGCGGCATATCAATAATGGCTTTTGCCTTAGCCGGATCCACCTCGATCCCTTTCTTGCTGATAATGAAGCCGAGCAGTTTGCCGGACTCTACTCCAAAAACACATTTCTGAGGGTTAAGTCTCAATTTGTAAAGAATAAGTCTTTCAAAAACTTGACTAAGAGCATCGAGGTGATCCTCTTCTTCTTTAGATTTAACCAAAATGTCATCCACATATGCATCCATATTCTTGTGCATTTGATCGTAGAAAATAACGGCCATCGCCCTTTGATAGTTTGCCCCGGCATTTTTGAGTCCGAATGGCATGACTGTATAGCAAAAGGTTCCCCATGGTGTAGTAAATGAAGTCTTGGATTGATCACGAATGGCCAGCTTGATCTGATTATAACCTGAATATCCGTCCATGAAAGAAAACATGGCATGACCTGCTGTGCTATCGATCAAGAGGTCAATATTAGGAAGTGAATAATCATCTTTCAGGGTGGCCTTATTGAGGTCCCTGAAATCAATGCAGATTCAAACTTTTCCGTTCTTTTTAGGGACTGCCACGATATTTGCTAGCCAGTCTGGGTAATCAATGGCCCGGATGAAGCCTGCTTTTAGCAAATCTTCAAGTCCTTCCTTGACTTGCTGCTCAATTCGAGGGTCTAATTTCCTCAATTTCTGCTTGATTGGTCTGGCTTCTGGTTTCAACTTGAGTCGATGCTCAACCAGCTTGATATCCAATCCTGGCATGTCTTCATAAGTCCAGGCAAATACTTCCTGATGCTTTTCGAGGAATTGGATGAGTCTAGTTTTTTCAATTTCGCTTAGACTTGACCCGATTTTGAGAATTTTCGGATCATCTTCCGACCCAATGTTGATATCCTCAGTTGGATCTTGAACCAAAGATGAGGGTTCATCCTGCTTCTGAATGTGAGCAAATTCTGGCAATTCCTGAATGGTGGAATCAAATTCAGCTGGCTCTTCAGTCTGTTCTGCTGTCTGACTGACTTCTGCTCTGTCTTTCATCTCAGAAAACCTGGCCAATTTTAGATACTTGGGATTGATAACAAATCTTGTCATTGATTCAGGAGTTAATAGTCCTGAAAATGTAAGAGAGGTTGTTTTAAGAGAAAGTACGAGCCAAATCGATTTTTTTGTATAAAGCAAGAGCAATGACATAGACAAAGCATAAGAATGAAATAATGGATACTCGAAGAGAAAAATTTTGATCTTTCATTGATTGAAGTAAAGTGTTTACAAGACTTTAACAAAAGATGGGACTGTATTGTCCCTACAAGATAAAAAGAGAAGAAAAGAGAGCAGGAAAACTAAGGCATCATCTCTTCATTGGCTTCCTCTGACAAAAACTGTCTTGTTGCTGGAATCCTGGCCGGTGAACCCTAACCCTGAACTGTCCGCATGTCGAACTGGAATGATGGGCTCTATCATGCCGTCTTCATCTTTCCCCATACCTCGGAATGGCAGATATCCATGTTTTATCAGCAGATCAAATCCCTTTCTGGCTTTGAAAAACTGAAGAAATAAGGGGTGATCCTTGAAGAAGGTGTAATTGATATGTCCTCCTAATTTGAACAAACAAGGTCCCTGCCATTGGACTGTGGCTGCAACGTTCTCTTCGTCCATAACATCTTTCAGTTTCAACATCTCTAAGCTCTCGCTGAGATTGATCTCATCCGCTTCCCGGATGCTTGGAATATCAGTCGTGAATGTCGGACGAGGAATCATAGGCTGTGGCAGCCTTTTCTCAGGATCTTCGCTCAGGATAGTAGTAATCATTCCGCCCTTGGACCATTTTATGCACTGATGGAGAGTTGACGGGACGGCATTGGCATTATGAATCCATGTTCGTCCCAACAAAAGATTGTAAGTTGGCGGCACGTTAACAACATGGAATAGCACCGTGTGTACTGAGTAGTTAATAAAAATTTTCAGGAAGATCTTGCCCTTGGCGGTCTGCCCGTGATTATCAAAGCCGTAGATGGTGATGGGATCAGGCATATATTCCTCTTCCTTCAATTCCAAGGCTTTTGCTGTCATTTCTGGGCAAATATTCAAACTGCTGCCCCCATCAACAAGTACATGTGGGACAGTCATGCCCCTGGTCCTGACTACGATATACAGCGCGTTGTTGTGAAATGAATGAGGCTTCGGCAGGTCCTCATCAGAGAAAGTAATAGGCGCATTTGTCATCGCCTGGTTTACAATCTGTGCCATGTCTTCGGGCGTGGTGCTCGGCTTCACCTTGATCTTTCTTAATAGATCATCCAACTTTTCCTGATGCTTGGGGGAATCATGAGTTAATTCGAAGATGGAAATGTTGAAAAGCGCCGTAATTGGCTTCTGGAAATCATCAGCCTGTTCCTCTGCTGCTTTAGAGGTTTCTGCCTTCTCTGCACAAGCTTCTTTCTTAAGAAAACTCTTTGGGAAGATCGGAATTCTTTCATCCTTGACTGGTACACTAGCTTGGTCGAGAAGGGAGAGGATATCCATTTTCTGATACACAGGCTGATCCTGATGCAGAACCATTACCTGATGCTGAAGTTTTAGCTCTTCACTAGAGCATGGGTGGATATGACTCTGTGGAAGGAAAGAGTGTTCTGAGATGGTTGATGCTGAATGCTTCGGGAATGGAGCAGATAAGATCTCCATTTTGCCCTCCTCTTCATCTTCTACGAGGATGCTTTTATCGATACAATCTTGGACCAAATGCTTCAAGATGAAGCAGTGCTCTGTATCATGCCCCATGGCTCTATGAAATTTGCAGTACTGCTCTCTGTATTTCCCCATGAATACTGGAGGGTCTGCAACTTTGGGCAACTTCACCATCCCATGGGACAGCAGGTATTCCAGCACTTTCTCCAGAGGCTGGTCCAAAGGAGTGAACTTCCTATCCTTGCTCCAATTGATGTGCTTTGGTTTTTCTTGAAAGTCCCCTTTTTGTTGAGGACCGGTTGGGAGAGATTTGTCATTGCTCTTGAAGAATTTGCCCTTTCTTCCCCTGTTCTGCTCAGGTTTCGACCCGCTGCCACTGTCATTCCTGCTGCTACTGCCTGGATGGTCTTCGGGGATATCAGCTGAGTAGGTAAAATGGGCCTTTTTCTTTGGGTCCAAGATGTTCTTTGCCGAAGAGACACCTTCGTACATCCCGTTCTCTACCCCCATTTCGAGCTCGCTCTGTTAGTTCGATGAAGGATTTGGAGGGATATGGGAAGAGGAGACTTTTTAGGGGCTGACAGAAATTGTTTAGGATGACCTGAAGGGCATGTTCCTCAGAAATGGGATTTCTCATCTTATTGCAAATACTTCTCCACTTATGGATAAAATCCCTGGCCTTTTCATTGGGCTCTTGCTTCAAGTTGCATAGGTGGTTCAGGGTAGGCAGAGCCTCTGTGTTGAACAGGAAGCGTTCAACAAACATATTAACAACTTTGTTGAAATCCCTCAGTTCGATGGGATTGACATGCTCAGCGTACCACTTGGCCGCTATCCCGTCTAGGCTGCGGGGAAAACAAAGGAAAGGGCGCGGTTATCTTCACTGAACCGGGCACATTCTGCGAAGAACATTGCTAAATGGGCTTTTGGATCGCCGGTTCCGTCAAACTTGATGAATTTCCGGGGGAGGTTCTCCAGATCCTTGTTTCCTTCTAAACCGAGATAGAAGTCCTGCCTGGTGTATGACCTCTTTCCTTTGTCACGGATTTGCAGGTCCTTGACTATCTTGGTTAAAGCTTGAATTGAATCCTCTGCGGGGGGCCCATACTTGGGCTTGTTTACTGATAGTGGCTCTTCTACTGGCCTCTTGGACTGCCGCAGGTGCTTCGGAATGTAGATCAACTGCTCTTCTTCTTCAGAGACTTCTCCTGCTGACCCGGAATCCTCAGAAGTACTGTCACGCTGCTTCTTCTGCTTGCTGATCTTGACTGGCTTCTTTATGGGCTTCTTCTTAGCCTTGGTCTTAGAAGCTGCCTTCTTGGGAGCAGCTTTGGCCTGTTCAGCCATCATCTTGGTCATCATTTTTTGAAAGATCCGGTACATGGCCGGATCAACGTCGCTTTCATCCCCGGAGTTATTCTTCTTGGACAATCTAGGAGAATTCATCTCCTCTGACTCGCTATCACTGTGTTGTTGAGCAACCCTTTTATCAGCCCTTGTCTGAACCATTTCTAGATGCCTAAGCTTTCCTGTAGAATATGGGAATGGTTAGAGTATAAAGAAGCTTTTGAAAAATCACAATTTCTTTGAGAAAAAGCAATAAATGAAGGGATTTGGTAGACAATTTCAAGAGATTATCCCATTACCCGGGATTGGGTCATCACATGATTTGTGATAATTGTGTTACCATTTGATGATAACAGAGAAATGTGCCTTGTTACCTAGGCGAGGTCGTCAACCATAAGAAAATATATTTGAAGAAAAGATGTGGAAGGAATGTCCCATTTACCCAGGATTAGGTCGTCACCCAAAATTTTATTTATGCTATAAACAAAAATACAGAAAACAACATTTTTGGCCGAAAAGTAAATTTTTATTGATATTTTTAACTTTCAAAGACAAAGAGAGGGTGGGCAGACAGTTTGCCACCACTCTTGATATTCAGATGATATATTTGGCCCAGGAAATATAGACAGAGAAATAAAGGAATCCCAGGTATATTTGGCGACATGATATGCCCCAGACCACTGATCCGACTGCAGGTTGAATTCTGGCACGTTGCCTGTCGGGAAACGGGTGTTGGCACGAACTTGCCGCTGCGAAAACTGCCTCAGACATCGTTCTGGCTGATAATCAACACAAAAGAAAGGGCTCATCAACTTGTAGCGCTTGTCACGGGCATAAGTGTATCGAGGAAAAGTTTCTCTTCTGTCAAAGAAATCCCAGGTAATCTCCTCCTGATGCAGCTTCTCGATCAGAGCTTGGCATTGGATGATTGTCTTTGGTTGCTTACTGTTGAACCTAAAAGAACTGGCCTTCGAGGGAACGTGTCGCAGGAACCACGACTGCAAGGCGTAAGTGCATCCTTCTACCAAAATGGTCTCCCCAAGAGCAAATCGAGTCAAGCCTCTGTAAAGGAAGGCTAATGTGGCCATGGAAACTGAAAGCTGACGAGTCTGCTTACTTCCCCATCTTCGAAAGAGCTGGGTGACTCTGATATCTATGAAATTCTGACCATCTTGGAAGAAAGCTAACCCCACTGTGCACAGGATCATGACATGCTGAATTCTGTCTTTCGCTACTCGAGACAGAGTGTCAACCTCTTTGTAGGCTCCGTACTTTTGATATAGTTCAAATAGGTCGATGAACTGATTTCCACCAATCTCAGTGAGGGGCCAGGATCTGCTCCCTATTGCTCTTGCTAAGGCTTCTCGAACATCTACCCCTTTGATGTTGATTAAAAACTGCTGCTCGACAGGATCATCTGGCTGACCAGCTGGTTCGGGCAATCCCATAATATCATTGAATTCATCCATCAGTAGAGTCATCTCTCCCCATGGAAACCAGAATGTGTAGGTCCGTGGATTCCATCGTTCTGCCATGGCCTGAATCAGAGCTCCGTTGATGATTCGCTTGCCTGCCGCTGACGCCATCTCCAACCCACAGTCATCCAAGTGGTCTGGGAACATACTTGAGAAGGTGGAGAACCAAGAATAATACCACCGAGGGAAGAAAGGACGAGACTGGATGACCCGCAGATCCAGGGGTCCATCCTAGATTTGATAGAAGACATGATCTCGGGGGAAGACCGTATTGAGAGAATCAGACGCCATTGAAATGATACTGGGGAAAAGAAGAAAATAGGGAGAATTAGATAAAATGCAGGACTTACGGACAGACTCTTTGAAGATACAAACCTGGAAATTTTGAAAAAGGTTGATGAAATTTTTAAAGAAATTTTCCAGGGTTTTTGAAGAAAATTTGATCTAAAAGAGAAAAGAAATGTAGGTAGAGAGAAATATACACCTGGGGTTTTTGAAAATAAGGGTAAGTTTTGAATAGTACACCCAGGGTTTTGAAAAAGGGTTTGATACACGTATATGAAAGAAATAAGAGAATTATCATACAACTAAAGCTGCACAAACAAGGATGCGCACACAGCACTCCCTAAAGGCTGACTCTAAATGCAATATTTGAAATGGCTTGTAGGACCTTAATCGTAACTCTAGGGTTCAGATCATCTGATTCCAATCAAGATGCGCCGATATACCCAAGCTGAAGCTCGAAGTACGTGGAATAGAAATATTTCTCCGGTTCTAAGGTAATGGCTTCCCAACATCCTTGAGCACCTACCGATATACCTCGGACTATGGCCCTTAGGTACGTGGTAGGGGGGCGCGAACCCAAATGAGTGGTCCAGTTGTGAGGCTCTCTCCTGAACTATGGTTCAGTGAGACAGCCCAGCAACGTGAAGACCGGGATAATGTAGGTAAGGAGGTTTTCAAAATATGTGCAACATGCAAAAAATCAGATGGCTCTAATGCAAGTCCTAAAGAGATAGATTAAAATGAAGAGGAGCATACACTTGCATACATTGTTTTGCATTCAATCCTTAAAATTGAGGAGAGTTGTATTTAAAACCTAAGTCTAATGTGAACATGGAATAATCTCCTCAATATGGTCCTACCAAACCATACTTAAGTCCTATATGCAATGATGTCAGCTTAGGACAAAATCTAGGCTCCTAAGGTTTGCATGAAAATGAAGCTGACATATGTAGAATAAAGACTTAGATAATATCAAAGCAAAGAAGAAAAGGCAATAAATTCGACAGGACGAAGACGAGTCCCATCACGGTCGCCAAAACTGTGATCATCGCAAAATTTTTCCTCTCTTGTGGTTTCTCTCTCTTCCTTCTCTTTCCCTTTTCTAACCTCTATTTTCCTCCTTTTTGAAGGGAAGAAAATAAAAGAAAGAAAAGAAAAGAGAGAAGAGAAGAGAAAGAAAGAGAGAGAGAAGAGGAACTCTTTTGCGGGTCTCACTTGACCTTAATTTTGAAAATGTTTGAAATAACTCGCCTCCGTTTTTGAAATATTTGCGGAAAAACTGGGAGACGGGATCCGCTCGTCGGTACGAGGTTCGACCGTTCCTGGCGCCTTTACCAGGGGTAATCGAACCAAGGGTTGAATTAATGCCTTTTGCTTTGCTAAGAAATTATCTAAGTATTTATCCTAAGTCTAGATGCACAATGAATCATGCTTGTGCAAATGCAAAAATGTATGCTCTTTTTGAAAGTGTTTTGAAGAATTCCCAAGTGTTTCTGAGATGAATCTGACAAAGTGAAGAAATGATTTTAACTTAGAACTTAGGATTAAAGTCCTAAGTTTTTAGAATAATCAAGAGCTTGGGAATATGAATCTGGTTTTTGAAAAATGATCTTGAAACTTTGAGATAAAAGGAATTTTCAAAGTCATAAATGGATTTTGAATTAGAATAGAAATGAAAATTGAATCAGAAGGAAAGATAGAATTGGAAAATTTGAACAAAATTGAGAAATGGAATTGATTTAAAAGTTGGATTTTTAAGATGAAATTTGAATCCAATATCTGGATTCTGAATAGAGTTTCAAAGTTGAATTCTGAATTTAGGATCTGAAATGGGAACTTGATCTGAAATCTTGGAATGAAATGGAATTGGTTTTTAAGGAAAGTAGAATTTGGATTTGGAATTTTGAATGGAATTGGATTCAAGATTTGGAATCCAAGAAGGTATTTAGATCTAAAATCTGAGATCCAAGATAGGGTTGGACTATGGATCCTAAATGGAATTGGATCTGAAGTCTGAGATCCAAAGTAGAATTGGATTCTGGATCCTAGAATGAATTTGGATCTGAAGTCTAAGATCCAAGATAGGATTGGGTTCTGGGTCCTAGAATGGAATTTGGATCTGAATTCTGAGATCCAAAGTAGAATGAGGATCTAGATCCTAAGTGGAATTTGGATCTGTAATCTGAGATCTAAAGTAGAATGGAATTCTGGTTCCTAGAATGGAATTTGGATCTGAATCTGAGATCCAAAGTAGATTGGATTCTGGATCCTAGAATAGAATTTGGATTTGAATCTGAGATCCAATGGTAGAATGAGGATCTGGATCCTAAAAGAAATTTAGATCTATGATTTGGAGATCCAAAGTGGAATAAGACTTTGGATCCTAAATGGAATTTGGATCCGTGATGGGAGATCTAAAGTGGAATAAGGATTTGGATCCTAAATGGAATTTGGATCCGTGATGGGAGATCCAAAATGGAATGGAGTTTATACTTGGAAATCTGGATCCAAGTTGAGGCTAGGATTTAACTTTGGATTTGGGTTATGAAAAAGTCCAAATAGGACTTTTAAAGATTGATCTGGGTTTTAGAAACCCAGATTTAAATTTAAGTTTTGAGATTTCAAATCCAAACCTTGATTGAAGGTAAGGGCATGAACTTGATTTTGAAATCAGAAGATAACTTCAAAGTTAAATTGAACTTTGAAATTGAATTTTTGAATTGAATTTGGAATTTTGGAATTTGATTTGAGAATTTGAAAATGAATTTCAAAGTCAAATTGGACTTTGATCTTGGAATTTAAATCTTTGAAATAAGATAGAAGAATGAATTAAACCATGGACTGAAGAAAGATATTTGAGATCACTTGGAATTTTGAAAAGAAAATTTTGAAAATATAATGCAATTCTATCTTATATGATGAGTGAATTTGAATTTGAAATTGAAATTTGAAAAAGCTATTTCATTCTTTAAATGAATTAAGAATGAGGTTGAAGATATAATATATCCCTGACTATGGTCATTGGATATATTATATAATAACCTTATTTAAATTCAAATGAGGAATAAAATACATTTTTGGTGCTTTTATAGAATTTAAAATAAAATTAACCCTCAGTATACCCTGACTATGGCCATTGGTATATATTTTTGGGTTAATTTTAAGTTAAATTCTGATAAAAGAAGAAAATGTTTTAGGAAAATATGATGAATTTTGAAAATGAATCCAGTGTGGATCCAGTGTTATTTTGTAAAAGATAGAAATGCTAAGTTTTGTCCACACCCTGACTATGGCCATTGATATGGATCATCAACTTAATATCAATTACCTCTTACGAAATGGTGTACGTGCCATTCGTGTTTCACCATTGTGAGAATTTGAGAAATGAAGGCGAAAATGCATGAAAACAGGCAATTTATGATCTTACGATGCTCATTCATTCTACCTAAAGCAGAAAATGGAAATTTCTCATTTATACCTAGCTATTACAATTGAATTGAAATCATACTCCTAAGCTAAGAAGGAAAAAGCAATTTCCATCTAATTCCTGCAAAATAATGTTAGCATAAGGCGAAAGATGCATAGAGAAGGAAAATTGTGAAGCATTATATAAAAAAAATATATAGATGGTAAAGAATTCATGTATATGCCTACTTACGGAGATGCCTTTATAATGTATGTGTCCAAAGGGTGCCTGAAAATTTGATGTTAGGATGGCAGCCACGAGAGTGGATTGTTGTCAATGCAATGGCAATATAGGTGAACGGAGTATAGTGTCATGATGCTGTGAAGTAGTGAAAAGGGAGTGAAGTAGGGTCTTGCATGAAGTGGGCATACATGATTCATGGCTTCTATCAGTCGGAAGAACTGAAGCTGCTCTCCTCAAGGGCAAAAACTCTAGCTGGACTTCAAAGACTGGAATCACCCGAGCCAGTTTGTGCCCATCTATTCTCAGTTTCGTGTTTCAGCACAAGATGCTCTTTTGTAGCATTTGTACTAGCCAGCGACAAGGCTGAAACTGCTGAGATCTGAACGCATGTCTGTTGATGAAAGAATGTGATGCATGTTGCATATTAACAGTGTATTACTGCAAGTAGTGCTGGAGCAATGGGATAACAGGGTGTGTTTGTGAAGTGGAGTACTTCAACAATGTGCTGATGTAACTGCTGTGAATGAATACTTTTATGCAACAAATGAATAGCTACAACATTGTTGTTGTAGATGATATTGCAGTAGAAGTGGTGTTGATGGACTGTGGTGAACAGGCATGACACTACAATAGTGATCTTTTCAGGACAGTGATGGTTCACTGAGTGGTTTAAGTGAAGGAAGTTGCAATGCATTAGTGAAATGCAAAGGCAAGCAGTGAGGGATGAATCAGTGTGGCTGAAGGTAACAACACAGGGTGTGTTGAGAATGGGTTATGCGCTACTATGGACGGATGTCCATGACAACTATAGGTAGAATAAATGAAGGTGCTGACTGTTAGACACATAGGTGTAGATTGTGGCTAAGTGAAAACTGGTGACATGAGCTACAAGTACATGGAGGCGCACCAGCTATCGTGAGGGTATTATCAATAAGGGAAACAAATGGTAGCAATTGCTTTTAGCACTGTTTGCTGGATGGGGAAAATGAATAGTGTAGGTTATATCAGTACCATGGTTGATATAGCTCCTTCCCCAAAGAATGAAATCGGTGAAGCCTATTGTAAAGGGTAATCTGAGGATATCTTGAGGTACGCAACCTTTTGCGCAGTAGTTTGTGAGCAGCCCAGAAGTCATGTAATACTTTATTTTGTTGGCCTATTTATCTCAAAAATTTTCATTCTATTTACATCAGAGCCTATAATGAATTTCCTACCAAGAATAGCTCGTTGGACCCAAAGTTGTATTTACTGGTAATGGTACAGATATTCAGCAGGCCCTCAATTGCATCTACTGGACAAAACATTATTTGGACAATATATATCAAAATACTTGAAAGGATAAAGATAAATGCCTGCAGAAAAGGATCTCAGACATCCTTCAGTTCATCATCTAATACAGCTCAGATATTACATCTAAGGCCCACGAAGAAGGATACTACCAATCAGAACAAATTAACAAAATGTATGAGTTTCTCATGAAAGGAGGCGCTGATATCCTGTGCAGTAGACATAATGGATCCACCTCTGTTTGACTTCT
The DNA here is from genome assembly GCF_984573655.1 of Nuphar pumila. Taxonomy (NCBI): domain Eukaryota; kingdom Viridiplantae; phylum Streptophyta; class Magnoliopsida; order Nymphaeales; family Nymphaeaceae; genus Nuphar; species Nuphar pumila. The sequence goes on from NC_143260.1 coordinate 56,451,034, forward strand.
CAGAATACTTGAGGAGTCACAACCTGACTGATGGAGGTTCAATCAACCAGATCATGGCTGCCACAGCCACGAGCCTTCCTCCAAAAGGGGTGAATAGCAGAAGACATTGACATATAATCACGAAGGGACATAGCAAAAAGAAAATGAGAGATAGACCATTGACATCACCAACTAAGCTATTATGCACAGATGATATAGAACAAATGAAAAAAAAAAAGAAAAAAAAAGTGAATTTCAGGGGTTTGATATCAATGAACTATTACAGGATAATGTTTGAAAGACAGTTATAAGGCTTATGCTGGAAAAGTGTAACATGCGTGAATGTATATATAGCAAGCTACTGTAAAGAAAGAAGGAGAAATTTCTAATGATGATACTAAGTGATCTTGCAGAGGAATTTAAAATTTGCTGGTGAAACTAAGGGACATTGGGAATGAAAAATCATAACCCAGGTCTTATAGTAAAACTAGATGCCAAGGATCAGCACCTTATTCCGGAGAGAGGAACCAGGGTCTTCATTATTACGCCACACAGGGGATATTGAGAGCTCCAATGGGATGCCGATGTGAAGTTCTTTCTCTTTTTTTTTTTTTTAATTCAGTCTGATTATAAATCACCAAACTGGTTTACAGGAGATGGGACAGTGGTAATGTCCTTCTACAAGGCCCTGATGGCTGAGACATACAGGTTATTCAACAGGTCATTGTGATGACACTAAAACGCTAATCAGAGTGCAGACCTTACCTACCATATCAGTTCCCTGCAATGATGGGTATTGGGAGCACGATCATGAACCATCTGCTAGCAAAAGTCAGTAAACATCTTCTTTAGCTTCATTGTTCACTTCCCCTCCCTAGATACCTTTGCCTGGGTCGGATTATCATGCAGCAACCAGCCAGCCGATGTTGGATGCATTTAGCTATGGGGCTCTTATTTATAGGGGCAATGTTGATTTATTCGTTGAAATAAGACATGCTAGGATGTATTTTTATCAATATGGAGGAGGTGCACAAAATATGGCATTGGGTCAAGTAAAACATGGGGTCATGCACATAGACAGGAAACAGGGAGGATAATTGAGGTCTCAGTCATGGTGAACTGTTGAGTATGTACACGAAGAAAGAAAACATAATACAGTGAATGAACAGAGTGTAACTGAGAAATCAATCGAACCCAATTTTAAAGCAAAGAACCAGAACATAATGAGCAATTCACGCAAGCAAATATAAAAGATGGGAAGGATCCTATGCTTAAACTGCTATGATACATTATTACCACAATCATAATAAGAAAGGAAACAAATGAAAACCATGGCAGAAAACTGATTGCACGAAGATGGTTCTAAATCAGTGGAAATCGAACCGTAATATGTACAGGAGCAGAAAACTCCTAAATATCAATTGATTGATAATGAAAGAGAAAGAAGATGAGAGAAAAGAAAGAAGAAAAAAAAAAAAAAATGAAAAAGTAAAATAAAACATAAAAGGAAAGGAAAATCGTGTTGGAACGAAATCATTCCATTGTTTTCGCACAATGGAGATGTTGAGGTTGCTATAGGCAACTCAACACTATCACTAGTGCTTCTACAGGGCCTGAAATAAAGAAAACTGAAAAGAAACCAGAGACAGGAAGAAAATGAAAAGAGAAGAGGAGCAGAGGCAAGGTTTGAAGAGAACAAAGAGAAAATAAAAGAAACTGCAAAAGGAAAAAAAGAAAAAGGGAAAGGGAATTCTGCGGAAAATGGAGAAGTATTTGCTTACCTGCAGAGCTGCAAAAGTTCCGAATGAAAGGGTAATTCGAGAAATCAGCAAAAATCCAAAGGGGAATGCACTTTCGTCTGCAGAGCTTCTGAAAGAAGAAGAAGTTTCTTCTACGGCCTCGAGGGAAATTGCTCAGAGGAAAGAGGAGGGATGGCCGCTTCAGAAGAGGAGTCGACAATGAATGTGGGTGATGGGTATTTCCTTCAGAGAAAATGTCGATCAGAAGAAAAACTGGATGAAGTTCATGGATTGTAAGAGATGAAATCGATGGATCACAATGGATTTTGCAGAGAAAGCTTAATGACGAAGATGCTGATAATGGATGCCTAAAGACAGGAGCTCGCCTCTTCTTAAAGGGGGAATGGAAAATTCGAGAACGGAGGTCGTTTCGGATTGAAGGTTGAGGAGAGAGGAGGCTGTTGGAAGATCAACGGTGGAGAGGAGAAGGAAGAAGGCACGGGAGGATTCCGTTGTAGAATTTCTCATTTTCCAATAAGAGGACTCCTTTTAAGAAATTTTTGCAAAAATGGTTGGGAAATGAGTTTTTTTAGCAAAACAACTTTAAAAAGCTTGAAATCGTTCGTTTTTCCTCGTAGTTTTTCTAAAATCTTGTTCTTTTTGGTTTTTATGTTATTTTTCTATTTTTTTTGTATTTTTAGAATAAAATCCTAAAGTTTTACGAGAAATTAAAGATTTAAAACTAATTTTTTTGTGTTTTTGCGAAAATATTTACAAAAAGGAATTTTTCTGAGAATTTAAAAACAATTTTGAGAAAATTTCTTCAGAAATGGGTTTTGATCCGGATTTGGAGGAAATATGGATTTAAAGTGCTGGATTCGGATCCGGAGTTGATTTTGAATATATCAATATGAATTTTAATTCAGAGAATCTGAAGAACTGACTTGATTTTCTTAGAAAACGGGGTTAGGGGCAAAAGGGTCATTTTTACAAAACTTTGAAAAATTTGGGGTGTTCACATCCTCCCACATTTTCTTTAATATATTTCATCATGGTTGACGACCTCGCCTAGGTAACAAGGCACATTTTTCTGTTATCATCAAATGGTAACACAATTATCACAAATCTTGTGATGACCCGATCCCGGGTAATGGGATAATCTCTTGAAATTGTCTGTCGAAATCCTTCATTCCTTTTTCCTCAAAAATTTTGGTTTTCAAAGGCTTCTCCATACTCTAACTATTCCCATATTTCTACAGAAGAACTTTGGCATCTGAAAATGGTTCAGACAAGGGCTGGTAAGCAGGCTGCTCAACGGCATAGTGACAGCGAACCAGAGGAGATGAATTCTCCTAGAGTATCCAAAAAACATGACTCAGGGGATGAGAGCGACGTTGATCCGACCATGTACCGGGTCTTTCAAAAAATGATGACCAAGATGATGGCCGAGTAGGCTAAGGCTGTTCCCAAGAAGACAGCTTCCAAGAGCAAAGCTAAGAAGAAGCCCATAAAGAAGTCGGTCAAAATCAGCAAGCAGAAAGTACAGCGTGACAATACTTCTGAAGATTTCGAGTCAGCAGAAGAGAATTCTGAAGAAGAGCAGCTGATCTACATCCCGAAGCATATGCGGCAGTCCAAGAGGCCAGTGGAAGAACCATTGTCAGTGAACAAGCCCAAGTATGGGGTCCCCGCAGAGGATTCAATCCAGGCACTGACCAAAATAGTCAAAGACCTACAAATCTGTGACAAAGAAAAGAGGTCATACACCAGGCAACACTTCTACCTCGGCTTGGAAGGGGACATCAATCTGGAGAACCTCCCCCGGAAATTCATTAAATTTGATGGATCCGGAGATCCCAAGGCCCATTTGGCAATGTTTTTCGCCGAATGTGCCCGATTCAGTGAAGACAACTGTGCCCTATTTCTCTGTTTTCCCTGCAGTCTGGAGGGGATAGCTGCCAAATGGTACGCTGAGCATGTCAATCCCATCGAATTGAGGGATTTTGATAAAGTTGTCAACATGTTTGTTGGGCGCTTTTTGTTCAACACGGAAGCCCTACCTACCCTGAACCACTTATGCAACCTGAAGCAAGAGCCTAATGAGAAGGCCAGGGATTTCATTCACAAGTGGAGGAGCCTTTGCAACAAAATGAGGAACCCTATTTATGAAGAACATGCCCTCCAGGTCATTCTCAATAACTTCTCCCAGCCACTAAAAAGCCTCCTCTTCCCATATCCCTCCAAATCATTTATTGAACTGACGGAGCGAGCAGAATGGCTCGACATGGGGGTGGAAAATGGAATGTACGAAGGTGTTGCTTTGGCCAAGAATATCTCGGACCCAAAGAAGAAAGTTCATTTTACTTACTCCGCTGATGTTCCCGAAGATAATCAGGCCAGTAGCAGCAAGCATGGCAGCGGCAGTGGCACAAAAACCGAGCAGAACAGAGGAAGAAAGGGAAAATTCTTCAAAAACAATGACAAGCCCCTCCCGACCGGTCCTCAACAAAAAGGGGACCTTCAAGAAAAACCCAAGCATATAAACTGGAGCAGGGATCGAAAATTCACTTCCCTTGACAAGCCTTTGGAAAAGATTCTGGAATATTTGCTATCCCACGGAATGGTGAAACTTCCCAAAGTTGCAGATCCGCCAGTGATCATGGGAAGATTCAAGGAACAATATTGCAAATTCCACAGAGCAATGGGACATGATACTGAATATTGCTTCATCCTGAAACATCTGATCCAGGACTGCATTGATAAAAGCATCCTTATCGAGGATGAAGAAGAAGGGAAAATGGACATCCTGTCCGCTCCATTTCTGAAACATTCAACATCAACCATTTCCAAACATTCTTTCCTTCCGCAGAGTCACATACATCCATGTTCCAGCGAAGAAATAACTTTGCAGCATCAGGTGATGGTTCTACATCAGGATCAGCCTGCATCTCAAAGAGGGGATATCCTCTCATTTCTGAACATAAGAAACATGTCAGTTGAGAGCGGGAAAACCCAAGTTTTTCCAAAGAGATTTTTAAAGAAGGAAGCCTCCACAGAAGAAGCAGAAACCTCTGAGGCAACAGAAGAGCAGGCCAAAAACCTTCAGAAGCCAATTACCGCGCTCTCTAACTTTTCCATTTTTGAGTTAACTCACGATTCTCCCCAGCATCGGGAAAAACTAGATGATCTACTGAGAAAGATCAAGGTAAAGCTGGGCACCACACCCAAAGACATGGCACAAATAGTAAATCAGGCGATGACTAATGCGCCTATTACTTTTTCAGATGAGGACCTGCCAAAGCCTCATTCATTTCACAACAACACATTATATATTGTGGCCAGGACCAGGGGCATGACTGTCCCTCACGTACTTGTCGATGAGGGCAGCAATTTAAACATTTGCCCAGAAATGACAGCGAAGGCCCTGGGATTAAAAGAAGAAGAGTACGTACTTTATCCCATTACCATCTACGACTTCGATAACCACGGACAGACTGCAAAGGGCAAGGTCTTCCTGAAAATTTTCATCAACTACTCAGTACACACGGTTCTATTCCACGTCGTCAATCTGCCGCCAACTTACAATCTTCTGTTGGGACGAACATGGATCCATAATGCCAATGCCGTTCCATCAACCCTCCACCAATGCGTTAAGTGGTGCAAGGGCGGAATGATTACTACTATTCTGGGCGAAGACCCTGAAGAGAGGCTGCCACAACCTATGATTCCTCGTCCGACATTTACAGCAGATATTCCCAGCATCCGGGAGGCGGATGAAATCGATCTCAGTGAAAGCCTAAAGATGCTAAAATTGAAAGATGTCATGGAAGAAGAGAATGTCGCAGCCACAGTTCAATGGCAGGGACCTTGTTTCTTCAAGTTAGGAGAATGCATCAATTACACCTCCTTCAAAGATCATCCTTTATTTCCACAATTTTCTAAAGCAAAAAAGGGATTCGATCTGTTGATCAAACATGAATATCAGCCATTCCAAGGCATGGGGAAAAATGAGAACGGCATGATAGAGCCTATCATTCCAGTTCAGCATGTAGACAATGCAGGGTTGGGGTTCACCGGCCAGGATTCCAGCAAAAAGACCATTTTTGTCAGAGAAAGCCAATGAAGAAGATGATGCCTTAGTTTTTCCTGATTTCTGTCTTTTCTTTTCTATTGAGTCTTGTACGGATGACACAGTCCCATCTTTTGTCAATCTTGTAAATATTTCACTTTCAATCAATGAAAGATCAATTTTCTCTACATACTTGAGTATCCATCATTTCTCTCTTTTATTTTGTCTATGTCATTTTCTTTACTTTGTACAAAACTTGTTTTTGACTTGTACTTTTCCTTAAAAACCTTTTCTTGGCATTTTCAGGACCATTAACTCCTGAATCAATGACAAAATTCGTTATCAATCCCAAATATCTAAAATTGGCAAGGTTTCCTAAGATGAAAGACAGAGCAGAGGTCAGTCAGGCAGCAGAGCAGACCGAAGAGCAAGCCGAATTTGATTCCACCATTCAGGAATTGCCAGAATTTGCTCACATTCAGAAGCAGGATGAACCCTCATCTTTGGTTCAAGATCCAACTGAGGATATCAACATTGGGTCAGAAGATGATCTGAAAATTCTCAAAATCGGGTAGAGTCTAAGCGAAGTTGAAAAAGCAAGACTCATCCAATTCCTTGAAAAGCATCAGGAAGTATTTGCCTGGACTTATGAAGATATGCCAGGATTGGATACCAAGCTGGTTGAGCATCGACTCAAGTTGAAACCAGAGGCCAGACCAATCAAACAGAAACTAAGGAAGTTAGACCCTCAAATTGAGCAACAAGTCAAGGAAGGACTTGAAGATTTATTGAAAGCAAGCTTCATCCGGGCCATTGATTACCCAGATTGGTTGGCAAATATCGTAGCAGTCCCTAAAAAGAACGGAAAAATCCGGATTTGCATTGATTTCAGGGATCTCAATAAGGCCACCCCGAAAGATGATTATCCACTTCCTAATATTGACCTGTTGATCGATAACACAGTAGGTCATGCCATGTTTTCTTTCATGGATGGATATTCAGGTTATAATCAGATCAAGTTGGTCGTTCGTGATCAGTCGAAAACTTCGTTTACTACCCCATGGGGTACCTTTTGCTATACAGTCATGCCATTCAGGCTCAAAAATGCCGGAGCAACTTATCAAAGGGAAATGGTCGTCATTTTCCACGATCAAATGCACAAGAATATGGATGCATATGTGGATGACATTTTGGTTAAGTCTAAAGAAGAAGAGGATCACCTTGATGCTCTTAGTCAAGTTTTTGAAAGACTTATTCTCTATAAGTTAAGACTTAATCCTCAGAAATGTGTTTTTGGAGTGGAGTCTGGCAAATTTACTCGGCTTCATTATCAGCAAGAAAGGAATCGAGGTGGATCCGGCTAAGGCAGAAGCCATTATTGATATGTCGCCTCCAACTAATCTCAGAGAACTGCGAAGCCTTCAAGGGCGTATTCAGTCTATTCGCAGATTCATCTCTAATTTGGCTATGAGATGTGAACCTTTCAATCATTTGCTTAGAAAAGGAGTTAAATTTGAATGGGGATCAGAATGTCAGCTCTCATTTGAGCGCATCAAGCAGTATCTCCTTAATCCACCAGTTTTGAAGCCGCCAAAGTTGGGGAAACCTCTCTTACTATACATTTCTGTCAATCAGAATGCCTGTGGTGGATTCCTCGCGCAGTATGAAGAAGGCATCCTGATAGAGCACGCCATCTACTATGTTAGCAAAACTTTCATTGATTATGAAAAGAAGTATTCTTAGATGGAGAAAACTTGTCTAGCTCTGTTTTGGATGTGCCAGAAGTTAAGACATTACTTGTTGGCTTCTGAAATTAAATTTTTATCGAAACTTAATCCTCTCAGATACATTTTGGAACAACCATTTCTCACTGGACGGATTGCAAAGTGGCAGGTCCTCCTAATGCAATATGACTTAGAGTATGTTTTTCAAAAGTCAATTAAAGGCCAAGCGATCGCAGATCAGTTGGCGGATTTCCCCTTGACAGAAGAGATTAAAGCAGAGGATGATTTTCCTGATGAGCACATCTGCAATGTCCAACAGCCCCTAGTTTGGAACCTTTTCTTCGATGGCTCTAAAAACATGTCTGGCATAGGGATCGGAGTCTTGCTGATCACTCCAGAAAAAGAAATGATCCCTTATTCTCTCAAACTTGGTTTCCAATGCACTCATAACATGGCCGAGTATGAAGCTCTAATACAAGGCCTCAAAATTCTACAAAGTTTCAATGGCAAGAGAGTGCATGCTTTTGGCGATTCACTACTTGTTGTCAGTCAAGTTAACACTGAATGGCAACTGAAAGATTCCAAACTGATCCCGTATCAGAAGATCGTCCTAGCTCTTGTGGACAGCTTCGAAGAATTTCAGCTCAGTCATATCAGAAGAGAGCATAATCAAATAGTTGATGGTTTAGCCAGTCTGGGCTTCATTTTATCCTTCAAAGACAGTGAATCATGTCGTTCTTTTGAAGTTGGCAGACTTGAGCAACCTGCTTTCACTTCAACTATGCAAGTAAACCAGGTCGATCAGAAGGAGAAGCCTTGGTATCAAAATATCAAAAAATTCATTAAGACTGGTGAATTTTCACCAGAAATGCCAAAAAGGGAGCAACGTGCGATTCAACGTATGTCTACCCGTTATTTCATTCTCGCCAATGTCCTTTACCGCCGTGGTTTCAGTTCTGAGTATTCAAGATGCTTAGACAAAGAAGAAGCTATGGAAATTATCCAAGAAGCACATGAAGGGATTTGTGGTGGCCATGTTGGCTATCAGACTCTAGTCAAGCAGATCGCCCGAGCAGGTTACTACTGGAATACCATGCAGCAGGACTGTCATAGATTTGTGAAGAAGTGCGTCAAGTGCCAATTGCACGCGCCTTACATTCATGCACCGACCACATATTTACAATCAGTTGTTTCTCCTTGGCCATTTTCTATGTGGGCTTTCGACGTCGTAGGCTCAATCACCCCTTCTGCTTCCAACGACCACAAATACTTTCTGGCTGCGACCGAGTATTTCACAAAATGGGTTGAAGCTGTTACTCTACGCACAGTAGAAGGCCGCCATGTGGTTTCTTTTATTCACAAGAACATTCTCTGCCGCTTTGGCATACCACATGATATTGTCTCAGACAATGGAACCCATTTTAAAAATGAGAGGATGAAAACCTTCTGTTCTAAATTCAGAATTTTCCATCATTTCTCAGCTCCTTATTATCCTCAAGGGAATGGCCAAGCAGAGGTTACCAATAAAATCTTGATCCGTATTTTGGAAAGGACTGTGAAAACAAGTCGAGACTAGCATGAGAAGATTAATGACGCGCTTTGGGCATACCGGACCACCATTCGGACTCCGACTAATGCCACTCCTTCGGAACTTGTTTACGGAATAGAAGTGGTGTTACCTCTTCACATCCAAAAGCCCGCTCTCAAATTTGCTTCACTTATAGAATTGCCACTTGATCAGTATCAGCAGTAGAGATTGGTGCAGCTGGATCTACTAGATGAAAAAAGGCTCAAGGCAGCAGAACATGCTCAAGCTTATCGACAGAGGATAGCTCGACACTATGCCAAGTCCGTCATTGAGAGAAAATTTCGAGTTAACGATTTGGTGCTCAGATTGACAGCTCATCTCAAGCACCGACCACGGGGCAAGTGGTCACCCAATTGGGAAGGCCCTTATGTGGTTAAGGAAGCACTTCCTCGCAATTCATATCGTCTAATCAACACAGATGGAGTGGATTCATATCGTCTAATCAACACAGATGGAGTGGAAATGCCAGATCCCATAAATGCTCTGTATTTGAAGAAATTTTATACTTAGAATTTTCATTCTAAAGCCTTTTGTACTATTCAAAGAGTCATTTCAATAAAACAATGATCTTCTATCAATTCTTACATTCTTCTCCATGATACTGGGGCATTTTATTTTGATCTATAATCATCTTCTTCCGTCATATGCAGGCAGGATTAGACGAAAGCTCTTTTCCTCAAATTTTGTTAATTAATCTTGTGGTCTTTATTTTTCATTTCATTTGATTCACTTTTGGTTTGATCAAATTTACATCAAGTTAATGCTCATTTATGTCAAGTTTTAACAAATTTTTCAATCTTATTAAAATCTCATCTACTTTTATCTTTAAAGATCACCCTTTCAGGATAAGGGATAAACCTGATGCCTCCTCTCAATGAGGTATTCTTTTACTATTTTTCCCCGTTCAGGATAAGGGGAAAAATCCTGAATTATCTTCGAAAAACTCATTTTGAAAATCTAGCTCATCTTCAAAATCCAGTTCTCACACTGGTTATTTCTCAAACTTTTTAATCATATATTGAGATCATTTGGAAAATCCGGTTCTCACACCGGTAACCTTCTAAAATCAGTCTTCTGACCAAAGACCTTTCTCCTTCTAAATTCTAACTTAAATCTTCCAAAACTTCACGTATTTTCAAAAGATCCAGTTTTTGTCGGTTATGTATTTCCAAAAGATCCAACACTCGTTGGTCATGTATTTCCAAAGGATCCAACACTCGTTGGTCATGTATTTCCAAAGGATCCAGCATCTCGCTGGTCATGTATTTCCAAAAAGATCCAACACTCGTTGGTCATGTATTTCCAAAGGATCCAACACTCGTTGGTCATGTATTTCCAAAGGATCCAGCATCTTGCTGGTCATGTATTTCCAAAAAGATCCAACACTCGTTGGTCATGTATTTCTAAAGGATCCAACACTCGTTGGTCATGCAATTCCAAAAGGACCCAACACTCGTTGTTCATGTATTTCCAAAGGATCCAGCGTCTCGCTGGTCATGTATTTCCAAAAGATCCAGCATCTCGCTGGTCATGTATTTCCAAAAGATCCAACACTCGTTGGTCATGTATTTCCAAAAGACTCAGCTCCCACTGGTCGTGCTTTCCAAAAGAATCAAACTCTTAGGGTGCGACTCCTCAATTCTATCATTTCCAAACCTTCAAGATCTTCAATCTCTCAAACTCTATCAATTTCCCAACCTTTGGTTGTAATATCTTCAACATCTCATCATTTTCTCAACCCTCGGGTTATAATCTCCCAAAATTCCATCACTCTCAAGCCTTCAGATAAAACCTTTTTCAAAATCCAGTTTTCATAACTGGTCGGGATTTTCAAATCCAGTTTCTATAACTGGTCGGGATTTTCAAATCCAGTTTTCATAACTGGTCGGGATTTTCAAATCCAGTTTTTATAATTGGTCGGGATTTTCAAATCCAGTTTCTATAACTGGTCGGGATTTTCAAATCCAGTTTCATAACTGGTCGAGATTTTCAAATCCAGTTTCTATAACTGGTCGGGATTTTCAAATCCAGTTTCTATAACTGGTCGGGATTTTTAAATCCAGTTTGTATAACTGGTCGGGATTTTCAAATCCAGTTTCTATAACTGGTCGGGATTTTCAAATCTAGTTTCTATAACTGGTGGGGATTTTCAAATCCAGTTTGTATAACTGGTCAGGATTTTCAAATCCAGTTTCTATAACTATTTGGGATTTTCAAATCAAGTTTCTATAACTGGTCGGGATTTTCAAATCCAGTTTCTATAACTGGTCGGGATTTTTAAATCCAGTTTCTATAACTGGTCGGAATTTTCAAATCCAGTTTCTATAACTGGTCAGGATTTTCAAATCCAGTTTCTATAACTGGTCAAGATTTTCAAATTCAGTTTCTATAACTGGTCGGGATTTAAAATCCAATGTTTTTCACTGGTCGAGATTATCAAAATCTAGTTCCTCATAACTGGTCAGGGATTTTGAAAACCTAATGTATTTCATCAGTCCAGTTTTCTTAAGTCTGATCCTTACACCATTTCTTTAAATTACAGCTAAATGTCTCATCAAAATCTAAATTGAGTGATTATTTCACAAGAAATTCTTGAAAACTTTGCCAATTTGCAAAAAACATTAGTTGATTCTTAAAGTTTGACTACACAACAAGAATTTCCTCAGATCACCTCTAGTATTTCTTTCCGAAAAGGTGAAACCTTTTGCAAAAAAGAGGTAAAATTCAAATCTTTTCCTGTTGATCAACCAAAAGGATGTAAGAAATGTCCTTGATATGATCAGTGGAAGAAATATTCAATGATGTTGAAAAGCCAGAAGCGAATTGATATTGATCTTGGCTATGGCACATGTTTTAAAATGATCTTCTGGCAATCAGGCAGTGGAAATATCTCGAGCTATAGAAAGAATCCACTCGACCCATATCTTCTCATTCGTTTAAAGTTGCAATCAAATATCTGCAAAAGAGATCTCTCAACTGTCGTCAAGATGAAGACGAATAGGCGAGTAGACCTCCGGGGCTAAAGAAGATTTGAATCATCTCCGAGATGAAGGAGTTTATGAAGAATCCTTCCAGGGAAAGTTCAGATCACCGTCAAGATGAAGGCGAGTGCGATGAACCTACCGACAAACCCTAAACGATATTTGATTTCTGCTATCATCTAAAGACCTTTTGAGCCAGTGACATATATAGAATCCCTGAGATAAAAGGAGGATCAGAACATCTCCGAGATGAAGGAGTTTGTGACATACCCTTCCTTGAAAAAGAGAGAAAAGTCAGGACATCTCCAAATGAAGGATGATGTAAAAGCCCAATGACTCAAAAAGAGTGCAAAAAAAAAAGATCATCGTGGGAAAACACCCAGATATCAAACTGCCAAAGTTGCCAGAAGTCATCTTTTCTCATGCAAAATTCTTTTATCAATATCTTTTCATTACTTGCTTTTACGAAATTAAGAATATTTCTTCTATTCTCATATTAGGGAAATGAATAGCTTCCTTAAAGAAAATCATCAGCGCTAAATTTTTGAATTTGACTCTTAAAACTGAGGAGTTAACCTCATTGGAGGAAATACTCTAGGTAAAAGAGAGAATATCTTGGCACATATGTGCACATTTTCAAGCGTTTGAATCAGCTATAATTTTATTTTATTGGCAAAATTTTCTAGCTATTCCAAGAATGAAATAAACATTCAATATCCATTCTGATGCAACCTAGCGTTGTTTATATCTTCCAGAAGAGTTGCCTCATTCAATTAAAGTATCTCTTCCTGTCCCATCGCGGTTTCTTCAGTCAAGGATTCCATATAGTGTCCCCACTCAGGTTAAGGGTCAAACCTGAACCCCCTGCGAGAGGTCACAGATTTCAAAAGCTATTTCAGTCTCAACAATGAGACGCCCAATTTCTTCCCCTTTTCAAAGCTTTAGGGAACCCTATATTTTCCTACTCTCGTAAAACCCCTTTCAGATTTCTTCGTCCAAGTTCCAAAGGTCCCATTATGGTTTCTCATTTTGAGAAACCCGTATGGTAGATTTTTTATCCAGGTTAAGAGTTAACCCGGAACCTTGCTTCGCGAGGTATCTTCCTTGCAAATTTGGGTTAAACCTGAGTCTCGTTCCAACGAGATTCCTCGTTTGGACGAGATGTTTTCTTTCAGTCCCATCATGGCTCTTCCCATCGAGGAACCCATGCTTTGTATATCCATCCAGGATAGGATCCTACTTGAGCTTCATTTCACGAGGCATTTTCCAAAAATGTCCCATCAAGGTCCTCATGTATTCCTTTCCTCATTTCAAATTCATCTTGATATATTTTTGTCCCATCCAGGTTAAGGGCTAAACCTGAATCATTCCAAAAAGTGTATCTTACTTGATCAAAATTCTTATTCCACCATTTCGGGATATTCACTCAAAGTCCCATCACGATTTCCTCATTTCTATCATTTGATTACATCATCTTCGAGGATTTTGTCTCCCCAAAACCATTCAGGATAAGGTTTCAAGCCTGAAAAGTCATATTTTCAAAATAATTCTTCCACACCCAGTTCAGATCTGCTGACTGGGGCATTTTCAAAATTTGGAGTGTTATCTTTGCCACAAAGCTCGGCTTTCAACCGGCTTAGTAGCAAAAAGGGGCATCTGTGAACACCCCAAATTTTTCAAAAATTTATAAAAATGACCTTTTTTGCCCCTGACTCCATCTCCTGAGAAAATCAAAGTGATTTCAAAGCTAAATTTCAGTCATTCTTCAGATTTTCTGGATTAAATTTCACATTGATATATTCAAAATCAATTCTGGATCCGAATCGAGTGCTTTAAAACCATATTTCTTCAAAATCCGGATCCAAACGCATTTTTTCTAAAGAAATTTTCCCAAAAATAGCTTTTATTTCTCAGAAAAACTCCCTTTTGTAAATATTTTACAAAAACACCAAAAAAATTAGTTTTAACCATTGATTTCTTGTAAAACTTTAGGATTTTATTCTAAAAATACAAAAAAATGAAAAATAACATAAAAAACCAAAAAAAAATGAGAAAAGCTACAAGAAAAACGAATGATTTTCGAACTTTTGAAACCTTTTAAAATAATTTTTCTGAAAACCTCACATTTAAACCATTTTTTAAATTTTTTTTTAAAAAGGGAACCACCTTTTTGAAATAGGGAAAACCTTACAACGGAATCCTCCTGCACATCCTCTCTCTTGATTCACGATCGTTGATCTTCCAACAGCCTCCCCTCCCCTCAACCTTCAATCCTTAACGGCCTCCTCTCTCGAGCCTTCCAGGCCCTCCTTAAGAAGAGACCCCGATCTTCTGTAGGGGATCAATCTTTTTCCTTGCTAATATCCATCGACCGAATTGGAGGATATCGAGTCTTCCCACTATCACTCCGACTTCCTCCTTCTCCCTTCCTTCCTGAGCTCTTTTTGCGAGCCGCCGAAAAATAACCTCTCCTCTGCAAGAAACCGGTAAGTACCTTTGCTCATTCCCAATTCTCTGCTAATATTCTTTACGTTGTTGTGTTTTATTTTCTTTTCTTTTTTTTATTTCACAACATCGTCCATTCATTTTTTTTTTCTCTTTTACTTCGGATTTCACCCCATTGAGGCAACATTGTGTGCTTCGGTTTGCTTGTAGCAACACCGACCTCTCACTTGCCAAATGAACGGGATCACAATATCCCAACACATTAATGTCTGGTTCATATAATTACCTTCTATTTAGATTTCGACATCAAATGATCATAAATTTTTAGTTTGTTTTCCTTTAAAGTTCAATTTCTATTCCTGCCTCTCCCTTATTTCAATCTGATTGTGATTTCTGTTTGATTTCAATTCCCATATGTCTCTAATTCCATTTTCGTGCCTACTTGATTTCTGTTTAGCTGGGAATCTCCATTCATTTTTTTTAGTTTAAATTTTCTTTTGATCTTTTGGTAGCTTAATCATCCCTTTTATGTTTATATCTTAATCTCTGTCGTTTGACCTCTCATTTTCACTTTTTTTTTCCTTCTTTCTCCTCTTATTCTTTATCATTTGTCTTGATTTTCTAGGATTTCTTCTGGTTTATATCTTCTTGTCTTCAGATTTCATTTGCTCATTCAGGTTTCCGTTTTCAATCTTGATTTTACCCCTCTATCTAAATCATAAATGCCTACCACATCGAGCTTCACGATTATTGCTTTCGATTGCTCCCCTGTACAGGAAGCTAACATGTACCTCTATTCGTGGGAATCTCTATGTAGGCATGCGTCTACACTTTGCTGTAGCACATGCACAGATTCTGGTTTCATCTTTAATTTCCTTTCATCATGATTTCCCATTTATATTTGATTTAAGGCATTTTTAATCCGATTTGAGTTTTCTTGATGTTAAACATCCTGATCACTCCACATATCATCATTTCAGTTTACCGCTTCCCTTTATCTTGTTTCATTTTTTTTTGTTTGCTATTTCCAATTCCCTTTTGAATACTCTTGGAGTGATACAGTGACATCAACATGGCATATAGCCAACAGTGATTCACGCACATCACATCAAAAGTAATCTGCATATCCCAGTATTCAGTATTTATAATTTTTAACTTTCTCTTAATTTCTCTCAGTTTAGATAGTTGTCTATTTGATTTGTGGCACATCTATGCAAATTGTTTCTGCCGCATCTGGATTTCTAGAAACCACATTCATCGACTTTGTTAACCAAAGTCATCGTATGCTTTTCTTCATTTCTTTGGGTTAGGTTGTTGTAAATAGAGCTTTAGATGCATCGTTTACCCTTCTCTTCTCAATTGATTCCTGTATCATAAGCATCATGATATTGAAATGTACTCCCTGTTATATCTCTACAGCCCTTCCTTCATATTTTATGTTATTGCATATTTTAGTTTATTTGATTTAATGGGTGTAGCAGCTATTCATGCCATTAACTGTATATCTTATGCAAGCCTCATTCATAACATCCCACAATGATGAGTTCTTCCATGATTTGCTGTAGCTTGTGTGCACTCATAGCATATCCACTCTACCATATATTTGATTCATTGCTCTTTTGTTACATTCATTTATTTGTATATCCTCCGTAAATGGCTATTATAAAGTGGAGACCAGCCGGACATGCTCTTGCTAGTCCATATCCCTCTCAGCAGATGATGGAAATGAACAAGAATCGGTTTGGACAGTTGAAGAACCTAGTTCAAGCATGGGTGGAGTTAGCAAATCCCTGTACATTTGTCTTGACAATAAATAGCATATACTCCTTGGTTCACTCTGAAAGCTACATTACCTTTTAAATGAGTGTTTTCCTTACGGCTTCCCCAGAAGATTGTTGAATTAACTACAGGCTATGATCAGGAGAATAAACTGGGAGTCCAGGTTTTTGTTTTGCTTTCCTGTTATGAAAATGTTCAGTATATGGATTGGAATACATTCTAACCTCAGGTATCGGCTAGCATTTTCTCTCTCTCAGGCCATCAGTGTGAGTCTCACTGTTATTAATTTCAAATTCGCATGGATCAGACTGGACTTGGTTGAAAAGATGAATTGCCACATATTGGGCCATGGAATAAATAGTTTAGGGTGATTCTCTAGTTTAGATGTCATTTGGAATCATATTATTTTCTTTTCACTACTTAGGCCGTATATTGAAGAATATGGAATATCTGATCTGACCTCACTAAACCATTTTGTTTCCGGCCTACTATCATCCGATTATGTTGATATATATACCACATTTCATCAAGTTACCTTCATCCTTTTTCTTGTAGCTTCAGGTATACAAACAATTTCTTTATGTCGGCCTCATTGCATACCAACAACATCATCCCTGATGCCAGTTCACTACATTTCATGACATCAACATGCATATCCATCCTATTTTTTTTTTAGTTTGTTAGGTAAACATCAGGTTTTAGATGTGTGCTGGAGTCAATTTGCAAACAACTTGTGTATTTTAGGTATTGATCAATACTTTGTTTCATTAAATACTCACTTCCTGTATTGTCCCCCATTTACTATAGGTATTTCTTTACATCTCCCTACAATATTCTCATCTAGCACATACCATTTGCATACTTTCATTGCATCATTTCACTGTCAACACACACCCTTTCGCAGTCACTGTCATCTACTTCATCGCACTACATTCTTTCACAAACTATATATGTGCAACCTATACTGCAGGTTGACAGACCCTACTATATCCTCTGCCATCATTTGTAGCATACTCCCTTCGTGTAATCATCACTCATAACTTCATTTTCTCTTTCTCCCCTTTCAGCATTCATAAGATTAATAAACTTTGTTGTAGCCCTCACTGTGCACAACTGCCTAGGCTATGATAGTGCTTGTTGTGGCTTTTTCAGCATTCATAGCAGTAACAATCACTGCTCCGGCCTCCATTTTACACCTTTGGCAATGTTTTAGTGATGTTTAATATTGTTGAATCCCTCATTGTGCACAAATGCCACCATACACCTCTACAATCACCCACACTCCTTCACGTATACACTACTCACCATGCATTGCACATACACCACATTGCAACTCCTCTTTATTACCCTTACCTGCTGTGTGCCGGTTGCTACAACCTCACTGCAGCACAACCAACATATATCACCACTTGTAATTTTTATGTAGTCACTTACCATCCATACACACTACCTACAAATGACATTATCCCTCCATTTTGCTGCAACCACTGCAGCCATCTAATCCACACAATTGCATCATTTCACAGCCTATTACAACACTATCAACCCACGTAGCAGCCCCTATAGCTGCTACACCTACCCTACCTGCTGTCACATACAGCCTTCCCAACACCTATATCACTTCATTGTTGCATTCATTCCACCTCCACAACCATCACATAGTCCCAGCACACTAAGGCTTTAACTCCACTCTGCTGCAATTCCGCATACATTAGCAGTTATAACACCTTATTCACTGTATTTATGTGAGCACCCTGTTAAAATGATTCACTCACCATGCACCTTCCTTCCTTCCTCACAGATAGGATGTGCATCATATACATAGTCCAACAAGACTTTCTCATATATCATGTGTGTATTATAATAGGCACTTCCTCATTAAAGTAGCATATCATATACACATTCTACCATGCATCATGAACATATGTATCTCATGTACATTTAAATTCATTTTGTTATTTACCTTCTTGATCCCATGTGATATTTTTCATCCCTCTCTGTATTTTGCCTATTATGCTAACCCCTTTTGCAGGAAAATATATGAAAAGTGTCATTTTTTTTAGAAATTGTAATTTCAATTCAAACTCCAAGTTGTAATAGCTAGATTTGAATGAGAATTTACATTTCCTGCTTTAGGTAGAATGAATGAGCATGGTAAATGTCATGAATTGCTTGTTTTCATGCATTTTTGCCTTTATTTCTCAAATTCTCACAATGGTGAAACACGAATGACATGTGCACCATTTCGTAAGAGGTAAATTAATCCTAAGTTGATGATTTACATCAACGGCCATAGTCGGGATGTAAACAAGACTTAGTATTTTTATCTTTCATGAAATAACACTGGATCCACACTGGATCTCTCTTTTCAAAACCATCATATTTTCTTTAAATATTTTTCTCTTTTATCAGAATTTAATCTAAAATTAATTCAATATATATATCAATGGCCATAGTCAGGGTATATTGAGAGTTAATTTCATTTTAAATTCTATAAAAGCACTAAAAATGTATTTTATTCTTCACTTGAATTTAAATGTGGTTATTATATAATATATCCAATGACCATAGTCAGGGATATATTATATCTTCAATCTCATTCTTAATTCATTTAAAGAATGGAATAACTTTTCAAATTTCAAATTTCAAATTCAAATTCTTTGAATTCATTTCATCATTTAGGATAGAATTGCATCATACTTTTCAAAAATTCCTTTTAAAAATCCAAGTGATTGTGAATGTCTCTTCTTCAAATTCCTATTTCAATTCTATCTCATTTCCAAAACTTTGAAATCAAATTCAAAGTTTAAAATTCAACTTGATTCATTTTATAAGTTCCAAATGCAAGTTCAAAGTCCAATTTGACTTTGAAATTCATTCTCAAAATCAATTTTGAAATTCCAAAATCCAAAAGTTAGATCCTAATCTCAACTTGGATCCAGATTTCCAAGTATCAATCTCTACTTTGGATCTCAGGCTTAAGATCCAAATTCTATTTAGGATCTAGATCCCAATTCTACATTGGATCTCAGATTGCAAAATCCATTCTAGGTTCCAGATTCCAATTCTACTTTGGATCTCAGATTTCAGATCCAAAATCCATTCTAGGATCCAGATTCCAATTCTACTTTGGATCTCAGATTTCAGATCCAAATCCATTCTAGGATCCAGAGTCCAATTCTACTTTGGATCTTAGACTTCAGATCGAATTCCATTTTAGGATCCAGAACCCATTTTCACTTTGGATCTCAGACTTCAGATCCAATTCCATTCTATGATCCATAATCCAACTTCATCTTGGATCTCAAATTGCAGATCTGAATTCCATTTAGGATCCAGAACCCAACTTTACTTTGGATCTCAGACTTCAGATCCCAATATCATCTTGGATTCCAAATCTTGAATCCAATTCCATTCAAAATTTCAGATTCAAATTCCATCTTGATTCCAATTCTTAAATCCAATTCCATTTTTATCTTAAATTTCAGATTCAACTCCCACTTCGGATTCTAAATCCAGGATTCGATTTTAAATCTCAACTCTATTTTAGAATCCAAAACTTTGGATTCAAATTCCATCTTGAATTCCAGATTTCAAATCAACTTCTAATTCCAACTCTTAAAACCAATTCCATTTCATTCCAAAAATTAAAATCCAATTCCATTTTCATTCCAGATCCAATTTCTATTTTCAGATTTTAAATCCAGAATTCAATTTTGAACTTTATTTAGAATCCAGACTTTAGATTCAGATTTCATCTTTCAATTCCAACTTTAAAAATCAAATTCTATTTAGATTTCCCACATTTCATTCTGATTTCAAACTTCAAAAGTTAGAATTCAATTCCACTTCATCTTTATTCTAATTCAAAGTCCATTTATGACTTTGAAGTTTCCTTCATTCTCCTTTATCTCAGCTTCAAAATCATTTCTCTTAAAAATTCAGATCTATTTTTCCAAGCTCTGATTATTCCAAAAACTTAGAACTTTAAATCTTAAAGATCTAAGTTAAAAATCATTTTTCATTCTATCATCAGATTCATCTCAGAAACACTTGGAAAATTTCAAAACATTTTCAAAAAGAGCATACATCTTTGCATTTGCACAAGCATGATTCTTTGTGCATTTAGACTTAGGATAAATTCTTAGATAATATTTTAGCAAAGCAAAAAGGCATAAATTCGATCCTTGGTTCAATTACCCCTGGTAAAGGCGCCAGGAACGATCGAACCTCGTACCGACGAGCAAATCCCGTCTCCCAGTTTTCCCGCAAATATTTCAAAACGGAGGTGAGTTATTTTCTCAAATATTTTCAAAATTAAGGTCAAGTGAGACTCCGCAAAAGAGTTCCTCTTCTCTTCTTTTCTTTTCTTTTCTTTTCTTTTCTTTTCTTTTCTCTCCTTCTTTCTGTCTTTTATTTTCTTCCTTCAAAAAGGAGAAAATAGAGGTTGGAAAGGAAAAGAGAAGGGAAAGAATATTATGAGAGGAAAAATTTTGCGATGATCACATAAAGGCGCCAGGAATGGTCGAACCTCGTACCGACGAGCGAATCCCGTCTCTCCATTTTTTTGGCAAATTTTCAAAAACGGAGGCGAGTTGATTTTTTTAAATATTTTCAAATTAAGGTCAAGTGAGACCGCGCAAAATAGTTCCTTTTCTCTCTTTCTTTCTTTCTTCTCTTCTCTCTTTCTTTTCTGTCTTTTATTTTTCTCCCTTCAAAAAGGAGGAAAATGGAGGTTAGAAAAGGAAGAGAGAGAAACCACCAGAGAGGAAAAATTTTGCAATGATCACACTATATAAGAATAAGGGTGATATACAAGATTGCACAAACTATCGTGGTATAAAACTCATGAGTCATACTATGAAACTTTGGGAGAGGGTGATTGAGTCTAGGTTGAGGAAGGTTGTCATGATATTGGAGAATCAATTTGGTTTTATGCCTGGAAGATCTACTATGGAAGCTATATATCTTCTTAGACAACTTATTGAGAGAAATAGAGAGAGGAACAAAGATTTGCATATGGTTTTTATTGATTTGGAGAAGGCTTACGATAGAGTACCTAGGGACGTTCTCTGGTGGACAATGATGAAGAAAGGTGTTTCTCTCAAGTACATTAGTATAATTAAAGATATGTATGAAGGAGTAGTAACTAATGTCCGCACTTGTGGAGGGGTGACAACCAATTTTTCTATAACGGCTGGGTTACATCAAGGATCTGCTTTAAGCCCTTTCCTATTTGATATAATGATGGATGAGCTTACGAGATCAATTCAAGAAAATGTGTCGTGGTGTATGTTGTTTGCTGATGATATTGTTTTGATTGATGAGTCTAGAGCTGGGGTTAATGCTAAGTTAGAATTATGGAGATAGACATTGGAAGCAAGAGGTTTTAAGTTGAGTAAGAGTAAGACAGAATACATGGAATGCCGATTTAGTAAGCAACAAAATAGAGATGGGAGTGTAGTGAAGCTTGGTGAGCAAAAAATACTGGTGGATGATTCTTTCAAATATTTGGGATCTATCATTCAAAAGTATGGAGAAATTGATGGAGATGTAAATCATAAGATAAAGGTTGGGTGGATGAAATGGAAGAGTGCAACTGGAGTGTTGTGCGATCGTAGAATGCCATTGCGGTTGAAGGGAAAGTTTTATAGGACGACTATTAGGCCCGCTTTACTATATGGTACGGAATGTTGGGCTGCCAAGAGACACCATATTCAAAAAATGAGTGTAGCTGAGATGCGTATGCTGAGATGGATGTGTGGAAATACAATAAAAGATAAGATTCGGAACGAGGAGATACTTAAGAAGGTAGGCGTTGCACCCATTGAAAATAAGATGAGAGAGAATCGTTTACAGTGGTTTGGACATATTCGACGAAGGTTTAATGATGCTCCAGTTAGAAGGATGGAGAAATGGGAAAATATATTAGTTAAAAGAGGTCGAGGTAGGCCTAGGAAGACATGGATGGAGGTGATAGGAAAGGATATGAATGCTTTGAACCTCATCGAGGACATGGCATTAGATAGAAATGAATGGAGGAGAAGGATTCATGTGGAAGACCCAGAATGATTTTTTTTGTTGGTTCATATCGCCAACCCCAATTGTTTTGGGATGAAGGCGTAGTTGTTGTTGTTGTTGGTTGATCTAGAGGAGTGAAATCATGAGTGAAACTCCAATTGTCATGCTTCGCTTTCTCTTGAGTGCTCGATTTCTGGCGAGAGCTCGACTGAAAAAGCTTGTTGTCTTGCTTGAAGGTGTTTCTCCTTTTGCTTTCAACATTGCTTCTGTCGGACTTAGAACCTCTCATGTTGCTGCCGTTGTTGTTGCGAGTGATGTTTATGGAAAGGGTGACAAGTGCCTTCTTTTTGACAGGAACCTTTCTGTAACTGGCTTCAGCTTGCTCAGACATCATTTTAATCATTATTTTCATGAACAACTGATATGCGGCGGGATTGATGTCATCCCTGTCTGTTTGACCCTGTCCTCTAGCAGATCTTGGAGAATCCATCTCTTGCTCGCTACTGCTGCTCTAACTAACACGCTGAAATGATGCAGTCTTCTAGCCAGATCTTGTCAGAATCACTCAAGAATATCGATGCTTTTTGTAGAATGAGGTGGACGGTTAGAATTTGAGGATGACGATTTTGGATGGAAATGAATAGAGGGAAAATATTTGGTGAGAATCAGGTCGACAATTTGAAGGATATCTCATTACCGGGGATTGGGTCATCGTTGGAATTGCAATAATTGCATTGCCACTCTTGATGAAAGAAGTAAGGAACTAAGATGTGCCTTGTTACCTAGGCGAGGTCATCAAGACATGATAAGATAAGAATTGTTGAAAGGAAATGATTTTATTGATAATAAACTCGACAAAAAGGGGGTGGACAAACAATCTGCCACCATTCAAGATAATCAGAGGACACTCGAGGACCCAAAAAAATAGTAAGAACAACAAAAGAACTCCAGCTATATTTAGCAGAGTGGTATGTTTCGGACCACTGAGCAGACTTTAGATCGAATTCTAGCACATTGCCTGATAACATTCGATCATCAATATGGTTCTACCTCTGCAAGAATAGCATGATGCATCGCTCTGGCTGGTAATAGATGAAAAAGAATGTTATGAGTAACTTGAGTCGCTTGCCATGCGCATAAGTGTATCGAGAGGGTGACTCTCGACGGTTGAAGTAGTCCCACACGATTTCTTTTTCATGGAGATTCTCGATAAAAAATCAGTACCGAGGAATAGGTAGCTAGTGGCTCATTGCTGTTATATCTGAATGAACTCGCTCGAGTTGGCACATGTTGAAAGAACCAAGACTGCAATGCGTAGATACACCCTTCCACTAAGATTGAATATTTGAGCGTGAAGCGGGTCAATCTATGGTACAAGAAGGCAAGTGCTGCCATGGCGATCGAGAGACGGTTGGTCTGCCGACTTTCCCATCTTCGCAAAAGCTACATAGTTTTGTCTGTTCTGGAAGAAGGCTAGTCCTACTCTGCACAAAACCATTGCATGTTGAATCCTTTCTCGCACTGCTCAAGATAAGAAATCGACTTTTTTAAATGTCCCATAATGTTGGTATAACTCAAACAAGTCGACACACTGACTCTCATATGCTTCTATCAGTGGCCGAGATCTGCATCCTGTTATCTGGTCTAAAGCATCTCAGGGGTCGAGTCTCTTGACGTTGATAAAAAACTGTTGCTCTAATGGATCTTCTGGTTGACCAGTTGGCTCATGTAAACCCATAATCTCTGAAAATTCATCCAGTAGTAGAGTCATCTCTCCCCATGGGAACCAGAAGGTATAAGTGCACAGATTCCACCGCTCTGCCCACAGTGAAAAAAATAAGGGCGAGACTTGAGGAATATACATGATTTTTTTGAAAAATTGCATACATGATCAAAACAAGGCTGGAAATTCGAGATCTAGAGGAAGGAAAAGAAAATCACCTGGAGTTTTGAAGAAATAATAGAAGATTTTTGAAAAATCATCAAGGGTTTTGATAAAATCATTGGTGAATATGAGGAAAATAAAGGAAAAATAATTAAAAAATATCTAAAATATATTCACATCACATCCTGCATAAATAAGTATGCGCATACAGCATTGCCTAAAAGGCTGATTCTAAATGCACAAGTTTGAAATAACTGTAGGACCCTAATCCTAACTCTAAGGCTCAAATCATTTATGTCCAATCGTGCTATGCCGATATACTCAAGCTGAGGCTCGATGTACGTGACATAAAAATAATTTCTCTGGTTCTAGGCTCATATTTTCTAACATCCTTGAGCGCCTACCGATATACTTTGGACTATGACCCTCGGTACGTGGCAGAGTAGGGTCAACCCAAATAGTGACCCAGTTATGAGACTTTGTCCTAAACTATGGTTCTGGAAGAAAGCCCAGCAATGTGGTGGCCAGGTAAAAATAGGTGGGGTTGTTTTTTAAAAATGATCAACATCACAGAAATCAAAAGGCTCTAATGACCTAAAGAAGTAGATTTTTGAAAAATTATAAGAAGCAAACAATGTTTTCAATCTGATCCTAGATTGAGGAGGATTGTGTGAGACCTAAGTCTATGTGAGCATGAATAATGTCTCCTCAATCGGTCCTACCAAACTATGCCTAAGTCTACATGCTTCCATGTCAGTTGGGTTTGACTCTAGACTCCTAGGTTCACATGAAATAAAGCTAACAAGGATTAGAACACAATTTTGACAAGTTGAATAGAGCAAAGCACTAGATTGATTAGGCGAAGACATGTCCCATCACGGTCGCCAAACCTGTTATCATTACAAAATTTTACTTTTGCAAGTCAAACTGACCTTTAAAAAAGATTTGAAAATAGCTCACCACCGTTTTGAAAATATGGGAAAATTGAAAGATTGAGACTCGCCTGTCGGTACGAGGTTCAACCGTTCTTGGTGCCATAATTAAGGGTAATCAAACCAAGGATCAATCATGTGTTTTGCTTTTCTCAACTGTCTAAATCGTTGTTCTATTTCCTAAATGCACAAAAAATCAGGCATGTGCTATGAACTTTAAGAAAATTTGACTGAAAACATGATGTATGCTTTGAATATTTAGGAAATACTTGAAAAAGGGGACACTTTGAAAATCGTTTTTCACACTTGGGAAATATTTTTGAAGAAAAAAAAGCTTGGAAAATCGTGAACTGGACTTAGAA
This sequence comes from Nuphar pumila, assembly GCF_984573655.1. Taxonomy (NCBI): domain Eukaryota; kingdom Viridiplantae; phylum Streptophyta; class Magnoliopsida; order Nymphaeales; family Nymphaeaceae; genus Nuphar; species Nuphar pumila. The sequence goes on from NC_143260.1 coordinate 56,476,538, forward strand.
ACATAATTGGAAATTTCTTGAGAAACTAAGGATTTTTTTGAGAAAATCAATTTTGAGGAAAAAGACTTAGAGAAAATCAATTTTTCTGAGATGGAATTGAAAAGGGATGGGCGTGTGGCCCTCTAAAACTCTTTTCATGATTTAATCTAACCTAGATAATGCATGAATGCAGTTTGTGAAAATATGTTTTGGAGAATTTGAGAAAATTATTTGTAAAAAGAATTTTGTGTGCCTTATAGAATTTAGATGAAATAAATTTGCTATATATCCCTGACTATGGCCACGAATATATATTGAATATATCTCATTTGATTCTAAAAGGAAAAATACTTGAAAAACTTTAGAAAATATGCAATAATTTTTTAAGATGTCCTAAGAGTGTAGGCCGTTTGTAACTTAGAAGAAGATGATAAATTTGGGTTTCGTTTGTATTCTGACTATGGCCACAAATACGAACTCCATCTAGTTTATCAACTCCCTAGAAGCAGGTGCACATGCCATTCATGTTGACCATTGTAAATTTGAAATATATGCATGAATGATCAAACAATAGCAGATAATAGTAAAATCAAACTATATGCAAATGCAGCCCAAGCTAAGTAGGAAAGTAAATTCTTATTCAAATATTATATTTTACATAAATAATGAACTAAAGAAAGAAAAAAAGGAAATAAGGAAAATACAATCTTGAGCTTTCTTGCAAAATTAGCAAACTTGTTAATAGACAAATGTCCGCTTTTCTAGATTTATCCAACAATATATGAAATTGAGGGATTTATCCAGATATAAGCCTTTTTTCATGCTTCCGTAAAATAAAACCAACTAAATAACATAATGGATGATGCATAACTGAATAAATAATGAAAATAAACAAGTTTGGAATTTGAAATTTGGAGAAAAATAGCCAAAATACCCTTAAAAATTGATATTTATTATAAAATAGGGTTAAAAATGGTTTTTCAGAAAAGATTTTTGTAATACGCTTAATCTAGGGATCAAACGGATTCAAAACGAAGCAACATCAGATGGAGAGCACCCTAATATGATTATAAAAATGATAAAACCCTAAAATCACAAAAATAATGGATGAAAATAGTTAAATATTAAAAAAAAAATGAAATTTGCCGTGTTTCGATTAAATCAGAACTCCGCGGGCATCCTGTTTTTATAAAATAACTAAATAACACATCAAATGAATTTCAAAAATAATAAAAATTGACATGGACACTTTTAATAACCCTAAAAATAAGATGCAATCTAAAAATATGTTTTTTGGATTATTTTGATATAAATATTAAATAAAAAGATAAAAAATATGTTATTTTACTTGTGGTTCCATACCTGTCATATTGTCAGACCAGAATCAGATATTAAACAACAATAAAAATTTATGAAATTTAATAGAAAGAAACTAGATAGATTAATAAATATAAGCCTTTTTACAGATTGGGCATACAATCTCCGGTTAAGGTGATACAACTCTGGCAATACATACTTGATTCCGACCTATGCGTAATGATGTAATAAAGACAAATCCGGTTTTGAGTTTAAAAAAAGGTAGAAAATAGAATACAAAATTATGAAAATTTCACAGAAGATAATAGATATGCAGATAAAGACATGGCTTTTTACGGATTGGGAAAAAGATCTCTAGTTAAGCAGATATAACCCATGCAAGTTGACATTGTTTATGAACTACGACTGAAGGTTCAAGAAACATAGACTCTGGTCTTGGGTTTCAAGAAAATAAAAAACATTAATAAAAATTTATGAAAATTACACCATGAAAAATATACATAGACAAAAACAACCTTTTTTACGGATCAGAGAGATCATCTCTGGTTGGGGAGATATTGCTTCAGCAAGACAGAACAAGATTCGAACTGGCCTGGCGATTCAAGAAACATAGAGTTTGATTTCGGGCTAAAGAAAAGCAGAAATCGATCATAGAAATTTATGAAATTTTTACAGGATAAACTAAACATGCATACGAGGATGCTGCGTTTTATAGATTGGAAAAGCAATCTTCAGTTGGGGAGATATGCTTTCGACAAGATGACCCTAGATTTACACAATGTTTTCCCAGTTCAGAAACAGTTTTGAAGGGAAATGCTTCTGAAATGATTTTGTCCCTGTAGGGCAAAAATGACACTAAAAAATGAGGTTTTAATAGGTTTGAATAGGATTGAACCGGTTTCTAGGGTTTCTAAACTCAGAGAAACTAAAAGGACACTGACTTAACTAAACTCCTAGGCTGGATGATCGAGAAATAACCCAATTCTCAGATAAATGGTGAGAAATGAGAACTGGAGTGAAGTGGGTGACAGAAATGTATTGTGTTTGAGCTGGAATAGAGATTAGTTACACTAAGATAAACTAAATTTGATGCTCAAACACTAGCTGGACTGACTAAACTTAGCTCAATTTCAGCTGAAATGAGCTGAAATGGGCTAAAATGGACACCTAGAGTGTGAGAAATGAATTTGAACTAGAACCAAGCCAATTAAAGTCCTGGTGAGCTCAAGTTAAACACAAGGAAACATGATTGACTAGATTTAACTGACTCAAGAATAATTGACTAAAATTCAAGCTAGAATTAAGCTCATTTCTTAGGAAATAAACCAATTTTGGCTGAAATGGACCGAAATGAACAGGATTCGCTCATCATGAGCTCAGATAAGCTAGAAATGACGAACATTTTAACTGTTCTGAGCTTTAAAATGAGCTTGGTTGAGTCTAATTGACAAGGGTCTAGGGTGACCCAAGGTTAAAATGAGAATTTTATTGACAAAAAGGGGCGAAATGATACCTAAACTAGAACAGGCCTAGGGTTAGACTCCTACACCAAACTACAGGGTTGGCATCTGTGAAAGGGGGGTGTCTGAAAATGAACAAGAAAAATTTGGGGTGTTTACATTAGATCCAGTTGAATGTTTTTAGATCCATAAAATATCATGGTCGAACCTATTAGATATGTTTGCCCAATTATCATACTTGTATGAGTTGTGACAATATAACTCAATCAAGCATGGAGATCTAGTTTTTTCAAAACTCGTAGTATAATATGAAACCAATTATGGTTCATATTTATACTTATTTGGATAGTTCCTTAATTGGTTCTTCTTATTGAATGGATCTAGTGTCAGATGTGGATAGTATGATGCCCGGATATAAGATCTAGATCCAGATTTGATTCAGGTTTTACTGATGTATCCAAATAGTATAAAGACAAATATTTAGACCTAATAATATACTATTTATGGTTCCTAGTTTCACCTAAATAGATTTAGAAAAGTACAATGCTAGATGTATGAATTTAAAACATAAAAATTTACATTTGGACTATGGATGAATCCTATATGATTCATGATTTTGCTTAAGCTTGCATGTAGATTCATTTGTTAATATGGATCATGTTGGACTTGATAGATATCATGTCAAGTAGGATTTGAATATAGTCTTTTGATTGGATCCAATGATATATCTAAACACATATGTACACCGGCTTGTAGTTTGACTACTTATAAATGAGTTTATCCAAATGACAATGAGAAAGAAAAGATAAATGTCATTGGATATGAATCTAATGAATTTAAGGACTTAAGCTTTAGTCTGAATACATATTGCTTCTATTGAGCAAATATGACTTAAAATAATGCATGAGAAAAGTGAGAGCTAAATTAACTATATAATTTTACACATGCAAGTGAGTATATTTATATGATGATAAATAATCACCATAAGCCATGGATTTTATGGTATGAATGCATGAAGGGATAATTTCATGCTTTAGAAGCTTATGCATGGTATGCAACATGGTGTTAATCATATTTGGATATGGATATATTGATCCAAGATGATCAAGTGGTAGTTAGTCTGATAAGAATTTAAGCATGTTGCATGTAATAATGCACATGGATAGTGTGAGTATGTATTATGGTGAAAGTTTAAAAAGTAAAAGTATTTGCTGTATTTAGCAAATCATACTTTATCATGAATAATCCATGAATTAATAAAATTCATAGTAATCCACTAGTGTGCATGTGGACATGATGATGTCCTATAAAATGGTAATAAAAGAGCCATAAAAACCCCATGACTCACTAAGAAGATGAGACCTATATGTTATGATTAGTTGTAAGTAAAACAACTTAATCAATATATGTGCAAAATAATTCACCATGGTGGTATGTATTTGTTTGCTCTAGAGCTAAAGACTGCATAATTGTTGTAGTAGATATAAATGAAAGTATGCACATAAAAATCCACATTAAGAGTTATGATTGAAATCTTCACATGATGAATAATTCATATGGCCATGCAAAATAGTTTTGTGACATAACTCATGTGGAGGAATGCACGCAAAATGCCTATTGATGTCATAAATAAAGCATAAAATATATGAATAAGTCTTATGGTCACATTATATATGCATGGTAACTTGATAAATATATTATCATGATATGACTATTTTGTTTCATGCATGGAATGATGGTTCCTGATATGATAGAATAGTCCATATGATTATGTAATAAATAATCCATAACATGCATGAAAAATCTCATAATTAAATTATGATATAACTTTTGAAAATATGCAAGTTTTATTTGGTTGATTTTTAGCTATATATACTAAGAAAGGTAAACTCTTAATTTATTATTTATTTTGTCGAACATGACAGTTGATCTATTGATGAAAATAGTTTCAAAAGATGTCTTTGTAAGACCTTGTCCCTAACGACATACATTAGGGGCAACTCTATGGGATCCGAGGGTGGTTGACTTGCTTGTGGAAGCAGTCACATAAGTTTGGTTCAGATGTTGAACTGGTCCCCTACCATGGAGGAGAGGAAACCATCTCATGCATCTGTTCTTTACTTTTGGGTCAAGGGCTCCATCCTCGACCATGAGTATTAGGGAATCACCCTGTGGATTCGTGCTGCTTCTTGAGTTTGAGACTCAGTCTCCAACCATAGTGGCTTAAGGGACTATAGTTGTGGCCATTAGCTTTGGTAGTGCACTACAATCTTTTAGAAAGAGGGATGCCTTGACAAACGGTCTCAAACTCTAGTGCTGGCTCTTAGTGTCCATCCTAGGGTAAAAAAATAAATAAATTAGTAAGTGAATAAAATCCCCTTGAGTGGCCCAATGTGCTCATAGTTACCCATAAGGTTGGTGCCTCTTGTGGTGAGTAATTGATAGAGGAACTAACACTACAAAAAAATAGTTGATTAGCGACGGAATTTAGCGACGGAGTTATATCGTCGCTACTTAGCGACAGATTAACGAGAGAAATGAATCCATCGCTATATTTGTAGAATTTTACGAAACTAGCGACAGAAAACATTCCCTCGCAAAATCCGTCGCTACTTAGCGACGGATTTTGCGAGAGAATGTTTTGTCGCAATAAATACGACAGTTAGCAACGGAATTGCGACGGCTAAGATTCCGTCGCAACATAGCGACGGCCTAGGCGACGAAATATTTTCTGTCGCCTTTTTTGTTTTTTGAATTACGATGGCTTAGCGACGGAATTAATCCGTCGCTAAGCCGTCGCTATATGTCGCATTACCCCTAATCCCAGCCCTCTTTTTCCTTTCTCCTTTCGCTGCTCCCGCCCGCCGCCCTCTCCCTCCTGCCGCCCTCTTCCTTCCGTCAACCTTCCGCTGCCGCCGTCGCTGCCCGGAGCAACCGCAGGTACGTAAATGGATTGGAGGTCGACCCCCTGCTTTTTCTGGCAGGGGGTCGACTCTGCCAGGCGGTCGACCCCCTGCGTTTTCCGGCAGGGGGTCGACTCTGCCAGGCGGTCGACCCCCTGCGTTTTCCGACAGGGGGTCGACTCTGCCAGGCGGTCGACCCCGGTAGGTGGTCGACCCTCTGCCGTGTCCGGCCGGGGGTCAACCCTGGTAGGGGGTCGACCCCCTGCCGTGTCCGGCCGGGGGGGGGGGGTCGACCCCCCGCCATGTCCGGCCGGGGGTCGACCCCCCGCCATGTCCGGCCGGGGGTCGACCCCCCGCCGTGTCCGGCAGGGGGTCAACCCCGGCAGGGGGTCAACCCCTTTTGATGTCCGGCAGGGGGTCAACCCCCTGCCTTGTCCGGCCGGGGTCGACCCCCTTGCCGTCTCCGGCCAGGGGTCAACCCCCTGCCTTGTCCGGCAGGGGGTCAACCCCTTTTGATGTCCGGCCGGGGGTCGACCCCCTGGTTTCTTGCTCTTTTTTTTCTTTTTTCAGAAATTAGGGTTTTTATTTTATTTTTATTGTTTAGTTTTCTTTGATTTTCATTGATTAGGATTTTTTATTTTGATTTTCATTTATTAAGCAATTGAATCAAATTTCTTAAATTAAGGCTATTTGTAGTTAATTTAATTAGGGTTTTTTATTTGATTTTGTTTTATTAGGGCTTTGAATCAAAATTTAAAAATTAGGGCATTTTATAGTTAATTTGATTAGGGTTTTCTTGGATTTGATTAGAGCTTTTATTTTTATTTTCTATGATTAGGGATTTGAATCATAATTTTTTTAATTAAGGATTTTTAGTTAATTTGGTTAGGACTTTAAATCAAAATTTTTTAATTAAGGCTTTTATAGTTAATTTGATTAGGTTTTTTTTATTTATTTAGAGTTTTTATTTTTATTTTCTATAATTAGGGATTTAAATCACATTTTTTTAATTAATACTTTTTAGTTAATTTGATTAAGGATTTTTTTGTATTTGATTTTGGCAGGTTTTTTCCTTGTTTGATTAAGGTTTAAATTGTGGCTTTTTTATTTAATTTTATGGTTTATTTTTCTTATAGTTTATGATGTTTTGGTTTATTTATAATTTATTTTCTTGTATTTTAAGGTTTTATGATTTAATATGGTCGAATAATTTCATGGTGACTTCATTTTAAAACATCATTTTTTTTTGCAGATTTCTCAACAGAACTTGCTTGTGCCCCGCCACCCGTGGTAAGTAAGTGACAAAAACAATGCAAATCGGGTAAATACCCGTGGTGAGTAAGTGATGCAAGCGCATCACATGTTATTTAATTTATTGAATATAACACTTTATTGTTCACACACTCACTTAGTTGTTGATATCTATGACTACTTTGTTGGAGTTCGGAGATCATGCTGAGCATGATTTTAATGTATGAATATGGAAGTGTTCTTATTTTTGGAGTACGGAGTCCATGCTATGCATGGTAGTAGTTAGTGGGATATTGAAGTGTGTTTGCTGCAGGTACATGTTTGATATTTGTTTGATATGAATTATTTCGATGTATTGCAATGTTTGATGTGATTGTATCCATGCTTACATGTAGTTACTTTCAATTTGATTATGTCTTTCGTGTGAAATTGTATACTGAAAGCATGCTTCAAATGAATGTATCGTGTCATGAATAGTTTGCACATGAAAATATTAAGTTATCAATGCATGCATCATAATTCTTGTGATTGTATGACATCATATATTGCATGATAAATTTGATATTTTCTTCATCATAGTATTCTGATGGTTCTCTTTTAACTGGTTAGGATACTATTCGTAACATCATACGACAGAATGACTGCAAACCGTGAATGGATGTACCGTAGGATAGTAGACAATGAGTTATCGCATGAATATATGGATGGTGTCGACAGTTTTATTGAATTTGCAACGGCAAGTGTCAGTACGGTAGATCCCACAGGTCGGATTAGGTGTCCCTGCAAGATTTGTAAGAATAATCGATTTGTAGAACCTCATGGCGTTAGACATCACCTATACAGGAAGGGTTTTGTGAGTGATTATCAGAACTGGACGTTTCATGGAGAAGAATTTAGAAACGATTTTGATGCACGGGTGAATGTGGTGCACGATAATCCATATACGAATTTGATATTTGATGCTGCAGGAACAGAACTGGGTTCTGCTATGAGTTCTAGTGATGTAAGAACTGTCGTAGATGAAGAATCACCAAACGATGCAGCTAGTAGATTTTATGATTTACTTAGAGATGCTGATGAGCCACTTTGGAACGGTTGTGAGAGTCACACTATCTTGTCTGCAGTTCTTCAACTAATGAATTTGAAGTCCGAGTATAATTTGAGTCAATCATGTTTTGACCGTTTGTGCATGATTGTGAAGAGTATGTTGCCTAAAGATGAGAAATTGCCACAAAATTTCTATCGTGCGAAAGTTATGGTCAACGCTCTAGGTATGGGTTACAAAAAGATTGATGCTTGTCCAAATCACTGCATGTTGTATTTCAAGGAGCAGGAAAACGACATATCATGCCCGTCATGTGGGCATCCTCGGTTCAAGCCAAAGACAAGAGGCAATGGTAGCACGAGATCAAAGGAAGTTTCATACAAGTCGCTCCGCTACTTTCCTATCACTCCTAGATTGCAGCGATTGTATATGTCTTCAAAGACAGCTAAACACATGAGATGGCATGCAAATAAAGTTCGACACGATGAAAACAAGATCACGCATCCTGTTGACGCTGAAGCTTGGAAGCACTTTGATCGTACTCATCAGAACTTCGCAATGGAAGTGCGAAATGTTAGACTCGGTCTATGTACAGATGGATTTAATCCATTTGGGGGTAGATCAACTCCATACTCATGCTGGCCAGTATTTGTAACTCCATACAACCTTCCACCAAGCTTGTGTATGAAACGTCCAAATCTTTTCTTGTCTCTGTTGATCCCTGGTCCGACCTCACCTGGCCAAAATCTTGATGTATATCTAAGGCCATTGATTGATGAATTAAAAGTACTGTGGGATGACGGTGTTACCACGTATGATGCCCACAAAAAACAAAATTTCAACATGAAGGCCGCTGTTCTATGGACAATCAGTGACTTCCCTGCATATGGTATGTTATCTGGTTGGAGCACACATGGGAGGTTGGCTTGTCCGTACTGCATGGAGGATTCCAAAGCTTTTAGATTGAGGCATGGAAGGAAGCCTTGCTGGTTTGATTGCCATCGTCGATTTCTACCCAGCGATCATCCGTTCCGACGTCAAAAGAATGCATTTACAGCAGGCACAACTGAAATGGAAGGTCCATCCTCAAGATTGTCTGGCATAGAGATTTTAAGAAGATTGCGATACTTTCCAGATGTATTAACAGATGCCCGCAGTCCTACACCCTTCCGTGGATTTGGGAAGGAACACAATTGGACGAAAAAATCTATTTTTTGGGAACTATCGTATTGGCCGACCCTATTGATACGACATAATTTGGATGTGATGCATGTAGAGAAAAATGTGTTTGATAATGTGTTCAATACAGTAATGAATATTAAAGGAAAAACGAAGGATAATCCGAAGGCCCGTATGGATTTAAAATTAATATGTAAAAGACCAGAATTGGAACTCAAAGAGTATAATGGCAAAGTACTGAAACCAAAGGCGAAGTACGTGCTCGGACCTGATCAAATAAAACATGTATGTCAATGGTTGAGACAACTGAGATTTCCAGATGGATATGTCTCTAACATTGCTCGGGCTGTGAAGATTGACGATGGACAGTTATATGGGTTGAAGAGCCATGATTGTCATATCTTTATGCAACGATTGATACCCCTAGCATTCCATGATATGTTAGACAAACCTATATGGGGGGTATTGTCTGAGTTGAGCGGATTTTTCAGAACATTGTGCGCATCGGAGGTCATTGTATCAGATGTAAAGAATCTCGAGGACTCTATCATCACCACTGTTTGTCTGTTAGAAAAGATATTTACGCCAGCATTTTTCGATGTTATGGAACATTTGATCATACATCTGCCATATGAACTAAGGGTTGGTGGCCCTGTGCAATATCGATGGATGTACCCATTTGAAAGGTATATGTTTTTTTATATTTGTCTCTTTAATGACAGATATTTAAAATTTGAAATGTATATTCTTGTCAGATGCATGTTCGACCTAAAAAAAAAGGTTCGTAATAAAGCAAGAGTAGAAGGCTCTATTTGTGAGGCGTACACTTTAGAAGAGATTTCAAATTTCTCATCTATGTACTTCGAACCTCATATTTCAACACGTTACACATGCCCGCCCCGTAACGATGATGGAGAACAAGTAACTGTAGCTGACAAGCTGTCGATATTTCAACGACTTGGGCATGCATTTGGTAGTTGCCGATCAAGGCTATTGACAGATCGAGAGCAAGATGCAGCACACATCTATATTCTTTTTAATTGTTCAGCGATCGACCCATACATCGAGTAAGTATATGTATATGCAACTCAATTATAAATCCTTTTATGTTCTATATGTGGATACATGGCTCGGTAATATAAGTATTTGTGGTTTGCAGACGATTTGATCTGGAGTTGCAAAGCAAAGTTTCACATCTCACTAATGCAGAAGTACAAAAAGAACGTGAAACTAAGTTTGTGGAGTGGTTGAAACAGTTGGTAAAGAAGCTAACATAAATTTTGTACTTATAAACAACACTAAGTTACTTAATTGATCGTGATCACAATAATTGTTTATGTCTGTGCGTAGGTTCGCCATGGTGATGTTAAAGATCAAGGAATATGTGATTTAGAAAATGGTCCGACCAAAGTTGTGCAATGCTACAACGGGTATATCGTAAATGGTTATCGATTCCATACAAAAGACTACGGTATAAACAAATCAACGATAAATAGTGGCGTGTGTGTCAAGGGTAGCAGCTACGGTGAAAATGAACATGATTACTACGGTGTTATAGAGGAAATAATGGAGTTGACTTACTTAGGCATGAATAACAGGGTTACGGTATTCAAGTGTCATTGGTTTGATCCAACTGCAACAAGACTCGACAAAGCTTCAGGCATTGTGGAGGTGAATCATAAATCCAGGTTTGGAACATATGAACCATTCATATTAGCCTCGCAAGCTCAACAAGTTTATTATACTTCATATCCGAGTATAAAAAAGTCAGATAGAAATGAATGGTGGGCAGTTTGCAAGGTGAAATCCAAACTATACCCCGAGTATGATCAGTTACAAGAAGATGAGTTAGCTGAAGACAGTGATTACTATCAATCAGATGATGTCTGTGACTTCGCTTATGGTCACGATGTTGCGCATGATATGCATGTCATATCTCCATTGGCTGATGAAACATTCATAGAGGAATGTGATCCAAATGATGTACCAAGTGGATGGGCAAACAATGAAGAAGAAGAAGAAGAAGAAGAAGAAGAAGAAGAAAGTCAAACTAGTGACGAGGAAGAATTCTCAAGCTAGTGAAAAAAATCTTATACTACAAACCTCTATTTAAATGCATTGTAATACTTGATGTGAGTTGTATTGCAATACTTGGTGTGAATGATTAAAAATTTTATTTCAATGTATTGTAATACTTGATACGAATGATTCGAATGCATTGTAATTTATCTGAATGTATTATAATTTATGCAATTAACGAATGATTTGAATTAGTGCAATACTTGATGTCAATGATTTGAATTATTTGAATGCATTGCAATGCTTGATGTGAATGACTTGAATGCATTGTAATACTTGATGTGAATTATTTGAATGTATTGTATGACATATGTTATTTGTTAGAATATGGTTCGTGGAGGTTATAGTGGTCGCTCATCCAGTAGTAGCCAGGCTCAACCTTCATCTTCACGGGCTCCTGTGATAGGTATATCATATAACTAATTAGATGCTTGATTAGTTCAAATGCACATTCTGAGAACTTGGTGTGTATTTTTTTACAGATGATGTTGCGCCTGTATACGACCCACCTACACCAGTTGATCGCACAAGTCAACAGCCAACACAGGAAACAGGGTCTTCACAGGCTGGCACAAGAAGACTCATTCGAATAGTGTATATCGATAATCGACCGTAAGTATTTTGTTTTCAATTATTGCATATCTTTTAAATATTTTATATTGATATTTACTGTGTAACAATTCATGTGCAGCACGAGGTTTGAGCCACAAGAAGTAGTACGGGAGATTAGGAATTCACTTCTTCAACATCTACCAGGACCAGTTGCTCAATGGAAAGAGTACCCAAAGGAGGTATTAGACAGATTGTGGTCCTCATTCATGGTATACAGTTGTTCCTCATAGTTAATGTGTTTCATATTTAATTTATTTAAGCAATGTCTACTAACTTTCTGAAAATATTTGTAGGCTTCGAATCGCTTTGCAACTACGGTGGAAGAAAATGATGCAAGGAAGGTGTGGCAGAAGGTGGCTGCCAATCGATTTGCAGACATGCTGCACACTATGAAGACTGCAGCAAAAAAAGCATCTGGCGTAGTAGATGATCCATTACTGTGGAAGGGCCATGGTCCTATTACTATCAGGAGAGATTACTGGGATGAAATGTGCGATATGTGGGCGGGAGATGCATTTAAAAATCGCTCTGCGAAGGCTTCACAAAATCGATCGAAGATGCCCGAAGCCCATCTACACACAGGTGGATCTAAGACATTTGGGAGCCACCTAAAGAAAATGGTAACTCATCAATATATAATATTAATTTTATAAGTATAGTTGCAAATTTGTGTACTAAATCTTTTGTCATTTAACTTCGCAGGAAGCAGAAAAAGGAGGCAGTGTACCATATAAGGATGTGTTTGTAGAAACACATAAACGGAAGACCACGGGAGTCTTCGTATCAGAGAAGGCGAGAACGACAACGGTATGTATTAATTCTATTAATAATCATTGCAATATATATGCAAGTCATCATAATGTTATCATTAATTATTAATGAATACTTTAAACATTATTTTGTAGGAGGCATATGAGCAACAAATGGTAGAGCGATATGGTGAAGACGCTACTCAGCATCCATCATTTGATCCTACAGCATGGGTGACTGCAGCAGGTGAACCCAAAAAAGGTCGCGTGTTCGGGTTTGGGAGTAATATGAACACTTCACCAGTTATTGGTTCTTCCAGTTACGGCTCACCAACTTCTTGCGCCGACATAAGCTCCAAGCAGCCGATTATTCTTTCCGGTGATGATGTACGCGAGATCATTAATGAATCACTGAATAACTACTTCCAATACACCGTCGCCCCCTTTCTCCGAAATGAGATCAAGGCCGCTGTTCAGGATAGGGGATCTTCGATTCCAGGTCCCTCTCAGGTATAATCACATATATAGTTTTTTTGACTATCTTAAAGCACATCTGAGCATGGTAGAATCACATATAGAGTTTTTCTAGATGCCTTAGAACACATATGAACATGCTATAATCACATATTCAATTTTTTTACTGCCTTAGCACACATATGAGCATGATAGAATCACATATATATATATTTAACTTTTTGTCTGTCTTAGAGCACATATGAGCATGATAGAATCACATATAAAGTTTTTTTGATTGCATTAGAACACATAAGCATGCTATAATCACATATTCAGTTTTTTTACTGCCTAAGAACACATATGAGCATATTATAATCACATATTCTGTTTTTTGACTGCCTTAGCACACATATGAACATGCTATAATAACATATAGAGTTTTTTAACTGCCTTAGAACACATATGAACATGTTATATATCATTTATGATAGAATCACATATAAAATTTTTGGCTTTGCCTGCCTTAGAGCACATATGAGCATGCTATATTCACATATTCAATTTTTTTACTGCCTTAGCACACATACGAGCATGATCGAATCACATATATAGTTTTTTGCTTGCCTTAAAGCACATCTGAGCATGGTAGAATCACATATAGAGTTTTTTTATATGCCTTAGAACACATATGAACATGCTATAATCACATATTCAATTTTTTGACTGCCTTAGCACACATATGAGCATGATAGAATCACATATAGAGTTTTTTTATTGCCTTAGATCACACATGAGCACATGATAGAATCACATATAGTGTGTAATTTATTTCATTATATTTTGTTTATCAATACTGACTGTTCTTTTCTTGTGTAGGCTGCTAGCGATAATCAGGGTAGTGGAGCTGAAGGGACAGATAAAGACAATGAACAAGAAGACGCACAAAATCTTGGCGATGATTAGAGGACTGTGTTGAAGAAGTTCTATTTTTTTTATTTTTCCTAATTGTAATTGTTGAATTGTAAATAATTAAACTTCTTAGTTTTAAGGTGGAACGATTAATTATTATAGATACTTGTTATATGAATTTTTTTGTGTGGTTTGTTTTTTATTTACAGGAAATATAAATTGTACAGGAAATATAAATTGTACAGTTCTCCGTAATTAATTTTTAAATAAATTTTTTTTGATTTTCTTTCGTTTTTGCGACGGATTAGCGACGGATGATTCCGTCGCTATTCATATTAATCTAGCGACGGCTTAGCGACGGAATTAAATCCGTCGCCACGCCGTGGTCACCGTTTAGTACCGGCGGATTGGCGACGGAATATAGCGCTCGTTATTCCGTCGCAATTAGCGACGGAATAATTCCGTCGCCAGTTAGCGTCGAAATATTCGCGACGTAAGCATACTGTCGCCGCGTTGTCGCTAATCCGTCGCTAACATGGTTAGCGACGGATTAGCGACGGATTAGCGACGAAAGGTGGTCGTCGCTAATCTACTGCTCTGTTGTAGTGTAAAGATGTGTGATTACATTTCATTTAAGCAACAACAACTAAGTAGAAGATCTAATAAAACACTCACGCATTGGAATTGTATTTCCTTGTAGAGTGACCAGATGGATCGACTTTCCAATATTGCTAGTTTTTCCAGAGTCAGGAGGGTGGACCCTTGCTATGTATATTTTTGAATAAGTTAATGTTGACTTTTGGATCTGATTAGTCTTTTCCTCATTAAGTCACCTACCTTGTGAAGTTTCTTGAGAGTTAACCCATGTGGTGGTTTTGTGTGCAAAGTGTATCATTAAGGATCAAGTAGAGTTCTTGGGAGTCATATTGAGACGTGTTCTAGTCTCATTCTTTTAATGTTAATATTTTTCTTTCAGGAGATGTCTAAGCGGATTAGTGAGGTACACTAAGCTCATCGAACTTTTAGATGGTGGATCTGGAGCTGCTTTGGGGTTTTTGTTTTTGTTGTCTTGATATGTATATATATATATATATATACATGTCATTTTGTAACTATGATGGTTATGAGAGCCACATTTTGAAACCTTGTGAACTGATTGATGATATATAATAAATTAATAAAATTATGTTTTTGCCCAACCCTTAGTATGTATTTACTATGTCATGTCTTTCAATATTATCATGTCCTTTTTGGTGATGACAATCATTGTTTGTCGTCAGTATTTTTCACTAGTTTTAGAAATTGCATCACCACCATGATCTTATCCTACCCTCCTTCCAAACTCAAAACAAAAATTTCTAAGTCCCAAATCTCTTCACAAAATTTCACGCCTACATCTAAGGTAGCATACCTTGTATCAATCACAACCCTCCATTTAAAAACCAACTAATAAGAGCCCTCCATCTCAATCTTGGATGGATTTGAAAAGATGGATCCTAAATATTCGAGAAATGTAACTATAAATAGGGAGGCACCCCCTTATTCCAGCAACTAAAGCTCGAGCCCTAACTATACCCTTACACTACTGAAATTTTTGCACAACTAAACCTAGCCGGCCTAGGCTAGTTGAGCCACCTTGCCTAGCTTAGGACCTAGATCCCATATCTCATTCCTTTTTTGGATCTTGCGCCTAGCCAGACTACTGCCCATGTTCGACCACGTTCGACAACAATATAGAAAGGGATGCCTATGCCCGAAGTGAGATTTGGTGTGTTTTATTATCCATTCCATTCATTTATTGCATTATTTTATACGTTTAGAATCCACTAACCTTCACAGTTTGTGTTTATTTCTTTGTTTTCTAAGTCTTGGTGGCTCACACCACCAAACTCACTTTTTTATTATTAGGATTTGCGTACAAGGTACATGTACTCTCAAATTGAAGACCCACAAGTGAAGATTTTGATATCCTAAAGTGGATTATCTCTACTCAACGGAAGAGGAAAGGCACACAACCTTGCAGAATGAACCTTATAATTCTCAAATTCTGATCCGATTTTCAGAACTTTTTTTAAATTTTTTTTTGTGAAAACCATTTTTTTGTTTTCAAAAATTTGTGATCCACAAAATGGTGATTATGATGGGACAGTTCATCTAGTACTTTTATTTTCAAAAAATCAGCGCTATGAGATTAGTACCTTGATTTTCATTTTCGGATATTAGATCTCCTATAGATCCAAAATCTAGTTTTCTATATTTTGTCCTGTCTGATCTTGTCTTATTAATATAGTCATATCTCTATATATGTAATCTTTTTCAACGTTTTAGGGCTCATTGAAAAATAGACATTCATCTTTACCATTCTCATTTTTGGCACAAGTTTGAATTCCAAAGCTATGGTCTCCAAAAATAACCCATTCTCATTCTTATTTTGTTCTTATTATTTTTTGGATTTACGGTAAAGGTGGCCAAAAATAGCATAGAACAGTTGGAATAGGTGTTGAAGCACCTTTTTTGCCTTGTTTTAGGTGTGTTGTCAGAGTTGTATCTCAACACTCATTGGTTGTTTTCTAATGAATAAGGTGTTATTGGAAAGATAGTTTTGTCTAATTTTCCTGTTTCTTGGAAATATATTTCTGTCTAATTTTTCTGTTTTTTTTCTTTAGTTTTTCCAAAATTTGTCATTTTTGAGGTCCAAAATCAGTGACAAGGTTTGTCACATATATTGGATTTCAAAAGAATCTAGTAAAACTTGACTTGGATCGTATCTATGCTTTCGTATCCTAGAATCCTGCAATTCCATTACCCATTTTTTCTTTCTTGTTCTTGTCTGCTTGGGTGTTGTGTGTAGATTTGGAGAAGTCCTTTGGGTAAGGGTTCCTTTCGGATCCAACATCAGTTCGTTTCTCGCGAGAAAATATTTTCTTTTAAAAACTTAGAATTTTTTAGTATTTATATTTCCTGGCTTTATAGGTAGATACCCAAGGTATACTTGGTGTTTATTTACATGTTCTAATTGATTTGAGTTACTAGTGAATGAGAATGGTATGGACATATGCCATGACAATGTTTACCATCAAAACATTCATAGGAAAAAGAGATGCACTGTCATAACTAATTGACAAACGGTTTGTACACTCATGCTCTGATTGTACGGTGCTGATCTTGATGGGAACAAGTACAGACAAGAAAGTTGCAAAACATCAGTGCTCCTCTTGTGTGCAATTCAAGTCAAGCACAGCTGTCAGAGTGCTCGCTTTTTGTACGAAAGTTGGTCGCTGTTCTGCTAGGACGGTAGAAATTGCTTGTCGATGGCTGATTCAAAATATCTTCAAATTCTGTAGGAATCTGAGTATCTGCACCCCAGATTGCATGGAAGAAATCTTTTGCAATCTGAAGGTTCAGAGACAAGATACAGCAGATCTCAAGACTTGGTCTTTGATACTGTTGGTTTGTAGAATCTGCCTTATGGTATCCCTGTATCCTATGCTTTTAGAACATTTTCAACTTGGATGCATGGCCACCCTCAGGTTTTTTGATTGATGGGGACATTTTGTTGATTGACCAACTTATGGGCCAAACTTTTTAACAAATTGGAATTCTTTCTTATCTATGGCTCTGGATTTTCTATCAATCGATTGATCTTGCCTGGAGAAAATTCTTAGTTACATCTCCTTTGCCTCTTTCTTAATGCAGACTTTTTGTGGTGGTTGTCTTTTGGAAATGACAATAAGAGAATCGTTCCTATCTTTCTAGGATGAGCTCAAGCTAAAGACCATTGTGAAGATTTCTTCCTTGGTTGGGTTCAGCAAACCAAACTAAAATCTTGAAAATAGTGTTATATTGGCAGGAAGGTAGCTGTTGAACCTATTTGTTTTTATTTTTTTACATGGCACTGCAGTTTTGTGTTGTCATCCAATCCAACTTCTCCAGGAATCAATCTCCATAAGCATGATTTAAAGCATATCATCCTTTGGTTTTCATAGATCGACTTGTTCAACGGACCCCCTTATTCGAGCTTGACCCAACCATTTGAGGCAAGTCTCATAGTCTGCAGCTCTCTTATAAGGGCTTATCTTTGGCATTGTCGATCAGTACTTTATTGTCTAATAATGACCACATTGAGTTTCCAATATTGCAGTAGTGGTTTTGTGGATGTGACCTTACAGACATGATCCCCAAAGTTGTTTTATCAGTCTCCGGAACTCATTGGCAGGCAGTATCATTGTTGAATGACCTTCAAGTGATGAAGATTGGCTCTCTGGGAATTTTTACAGCAGACAATTCGATCTGTCTGGCACCTTGAACCCTGTGTTTAGCAGGTTTAACTGTTTGGGTATAAGTTCCACGTCTCTGACTTGGCAGCCAAAGTAAAAGCCTAAAAGAAGCAAAGCAACAGTAGGAATTTTTGTAGGGATGGTTGTATGGTCCTAATATCACAGAAGTAGCAGTCATGTGAAGAGAATATTATAATGAATATGCCTATACTTGGAAAGATATGGCCCCAAATAAAAGTAACTCCTCATTGAGTAGAATCCTCAAATGCTTAACTAAGAAGATTATTCCAGCCAAAGGCACTTCTGTCACCATGAAAGGTTTGATTGTGAATTGTCACGTTTCATGACCCCATTAGTTTCTTTAACTTTTTGCTTTTGTACTTCCGTGCTGGGCATACCCCATAGTATGAATGCCATGTGGCATATCACTCGAATCCTAATTGGATCAACGGCGCTGATATGGATGCTTTATGTGCTTGTCACTCTAGTACAGTAGGACTAGGTGGAAAAGATATTTTCTTTTTTGGTTTTTAAAAGACAAGCTGGGGTTAGGCAGACCCCTTACCAGTTACACAACTATACCATTGGGTTTTGAACTTGCAACGTCCCAACGCAAGTTGACGTGCACTAGCTGCTCCTACCAGACAAGGGGAACCCCCATTGGTGAAAAGATAGTTCTTTTATTGCAATGTAAATTGTGTATATACAATCAAATGCGATGGATGCTCGTACTGCAGATCTCATGCTAAGCTTTGATGGCTTCTAGTATTGGCTAGTTGGTAAAGAACGTAATTATATTCCCAGATGTCTATCTCGGGTGGAAATGTATAAGGAGAATTTGATCTGGAAAAAGAGAAGCTGCCTGATTGGCTTCCAAACACAGTTAATGCGTCATGAATGTAATGTGCTATTTTATATGTAACTGGTTGGGTTGTGCCTGGCCCCAGTTTGCCAATCAAATAAATAACTTGTATATATATTTTTTTTTGAGAGGAAGAAGGATAAAAAACATTATTAGTGGAAAGAATACCATGCTCCCCAAACTTGAATAAATCAATCAAATATCATTTGATGTTTTAAAACTCTATGTACATAAGCATGAAGACGAATGTGAATGGCTTTATTATCAACGCATGTAATTGCAAGGAAGCATATTTGAAATTTCAAAAACTCAACATATAGGTCACATATGCAATGCCGTGAAAATTGGATTTCACAAGTTTTTGTAATTGCAAATCAAAATTGCACCTCTTTCTCACGTTTTGTGAAACGTGAGAAAGTACAAGCTGTGATTATGATTTTCGCTTCAAAATGCTCCTCTCTTGAAACGAGAAAGTCTGTCACAAGATCACTCGCCTTGCAGCCAACGGTTACCACTTGAACTTTCTTCCAAGGACTCTGGTTGCAGGTGAGATTAGCCATCCCACTTGAGAAAGTTCAGGCTGTGACTGTTGGTCACAATGGTGTTGGGGCCAACTTTCACAAGTTTCAAGGTAGGCGCATTCACAAGTGAGAATCACAATCACAACTTGCATTTTTTCTTTTTCTTTGTTTTGAAGGAAACAATTAGCACTTTCTCATATTTCACTAAACTTGAGTTGGTTGTGATTTGTAATCACAGACACTCGATAAAACCAAACTTTCACGCGGCATAGCAAACATGCCCCAAGTGTGACCAAAGCAAACGTGCCCAACCAAAGATAAATATCTAAACCTATGAATATATGTGCCCATACAAGCATCCAAAGTT
The DNA here is from genome assembly GCF_984573655.1 of Nuphar pumila. Lineage (NCBI taxonomy): Eukaryota > Viridiplantae > Streptophyta > Magnoliopsida > Nymphaeales > Nymphaeaceae > Nuphar > Nuphar pumila. The sequence continues at coordinate 56,496,504 of NC_143260.1, forward strand.
TTAAGTTTCAAGCCTCAAACTTATGCATGTATGAACAAAGATTTTATTTATCAATATGAACTGAATTACACATGAAACTTTTACAACTTCGACGATATAACTACAGAGGGTTTGTTAGTGTGGAAAATTATAGTGCACTAAGAGACTTGCGTGCTGTTCTGGGTGGGTTTTGCTTTTTGGCATCAACCACGGTGTTGGTAGAACCTGTCTATGTAATCAGAAGCTTTCTGGTCTATGTTAGGCTCACCTGCACCCCAGAAGCCGGCATCTTCGTCTCTCACTTGGCCTCTGCGAGGAGCCTCATCACGCCCATACTTGGCATTGCAGCGCTTTGGCCCAGGCATCTTGAATATGTTCAGCATGGACCAGATTGAAGACGATGAATTTCTCTCTCTAACTTGCCTCTTCTTTCCTGCCATTCTTTCTCTCTTTCACACACCAACTCCTTTTTTTTTACTCTTTTACTCACTAACAATGTAAGTTTCGACGCAATTTATACTAGAGCTAGTGGCAATACGTAAAAACCAAACTAGATTCTCTAACCAACTAGATTGATCCGGACGGTCTAGAATTGCTTGATATGGCACCACTTGTGTGAGCCATTTGATCTATGAACCAAAATGGGTTTTCATTCCCATTGGTCAAAGTTATAGAGCTTGTATTCCCTTTTTTCTCTACTTTCCTAACTATGGACTTTGATTCCTTATTTTACATGAAAATCGTTTGGTGCGTTTAAAAGGTCGCAATTATTTGTACAGAAACTAAAAAGCTGGTAGCTCGAAAGGGAGTCATTGAAAAGAAAAACTTGTGAATTTTCCCAAAGATTACCAGACCTTTTTGTTTATTGCATACACTTTTGACCAGGTTCTCATGTCCATCAGATAGATCATAAACCCTACGTTGGACAATTATTTTTGTTCATTAGACCCTAGATTGCGCTAATAATTGTCTCCCACCACACACACATACAGGGACAAGATTTGCTGCACTATAGTTGTTTGTAGGTGCAAACAAAAACAACCTAGAACCCCCTCGTTTTGGTTTTTCTCTTACATCTAACACCTCATAGATGTGATCTATAGGTTTTGTTTCATGGGAACCGGCTTTTAGATCGCCGGAATCCAACCTGTATACAGGTTTTTCTGGCGATCCAAAAATCAACAGTTATGAAGACATCAATTTTTCCTGACTCATAAAAACATATTTTTTCTTGAAAAAACATGATCCAAGAGTCGGCACCTACTAAATCGAGGATGCTGAATACATCTTTAAGTTTATTTTGTGTAGCTAAAACAACTAGCATTAGAAGATTTATACTAGATTGTAAGTACAAACAATTGTACCAAATATAAAACCATATATATATATATATATATATATATATATATATATATATATAGAGAGAGAGAGAGAGAGAGAGAATATGGAGTACAAGCCTACTCTGTTTTGTGCTTACCGCAGCTTACCACAAATGAACAAAGGGTTTTTGGGTTGTTTTTAGAAAATTTGACATTGCATATGAGTTTGGCATGGTTAATTTGCTTGAAAACATTGCAAGAGTGTATCCTTCCTCTTTCAAGATGTTTATTCTATCTTTTTTTCAACTACTTCCATCTACTTTTCATAAAATCAGTGGGGAGTAAGGGACCGGTTAAGCATAATCAAATTCTTATTTTCTTTCTAATTCTTGTTTTGAAATATTGGACAAACATAGCCCCAAATCAAACTTTAAACACCTAGTTGCCAAGGTTGAATTCTAAGGGTAAGAAATTATTTATAATAAGAGACAAAAAAACATTTTTCTTTATTTGCTTTGGTCTTGAAAGGCTTTATCCTCACCTTTGTCACTGAGACCGGGCAATCATAGGCCTCATGAAAGCAAAGTTTTGGAGAAATGCCTCACTCATGATTTTTCTATTTAAATCTCTACCCTCATGGTGCCCTAACCAGGTTGAGACTTGGTTTTAGATCCATTCTCTACCTTCATGATAGAGCTTACCTGAGCTGGGCCTTGCCTATGTGCACCTCTCGTGCCTTTCTGTCATTTTCAGTATTTTATGATTCTTATGTATTAATCCAATCCCTACCTCATGGAAGCGATTTTTTTTTGGAACCTACCTATGTTGAGCCTTGGCTTGTGTGCACCTCTCAGTCATTATAAGTGCGTTGGTGCATTTCATTTGTTTTCTTCTCTTTTTATGCATGATTTTGTTTTGTCTCTTTTCTATTTTCTCTTTTTTCATTCTTTTCTTTTTCTTTTCTTTCTCTTCTTTTTGCACTTGCTCCTTCCATCTCTCATCATTTTTTTTACTTTATCCTCACACTCAAATGTCTTCTAAGACTGGAGCTTCAAAAGATTTTTTGTTTTTATTTTCTTAGGTATATAGAATTTGGTAACCAACATGGTTCCTTAGTGGTCATTTACCGATATCCAAAAACTTGATTCGATTACTCACTAATCCTTGACTTTTAACTTAGCAATGGTCCAAATGAACCTGAATTCTCAATTTAACTACGATTTTTCTTTTTTCGCCATAATTACATCTATTCTAAAATTTGGGAAAAACTAATGGGATTTTGAATATCATTATTCTTGAAATGATAGAAGATCACATATTTATTGAGAATTTGAGATTATTTTAAAAAATAATTTATCAAAAATTCCTCTTTTCTAGGTTGGGAGAAATTACTCCAAAACTGATAGAAGTGGTGACCAAAAAGTTTTGAAAACATTTAGAGATACCAATTCCTTTTTAGAAGAACATCCAAACCACTCTCATTTTGAAAAGGAATTTTTGAAATGAATGGGATTTTATAAACCTTTTTTTTTTTATTTTCATTTGTTTTGGATTTTTGATAGATGAAATTACAAACAAAATATTTTGGCTTTTTCATATTTTATAGAATTTTAAAAAAAATCCATTTTTTTAGAAATTTGAGGATTTTTTTAAAATTTTGAGATTTTTTTATTTTCTTTTTGTAATTTTGGGGTTAGGGTATTGACATATTTATGTTATTTTCCCCAATTAGGGAAAGTGGGTCAAGTAATGACTTTGATGGGTCCTTCTAGATCAAAAGGAAAAGTTGGTTCATAAAGCAAGGAGTATCTATTAAACAGAAAATCACCTTGCAGGAAACAATATTCATCATCAGATATGCAACATTCATGAAGTAAGCAACGTTTATTAGTGTTACCTATTTTTGTTCCCAAAGAAGGAAAAGTAATTTCCTTGCCTACCTTATGTGCTTGGACCATCTAGCTCAAGGATTTAGGATCCAATTCTTGAAGTATCTATATTCTCTTTCCTCCTATGAGTTCTCTGATTTCCTGAATTCATCATTTCCTTTCTTTATTATGTTACGATTTCTGCTTGGCTTTGCTTGAGGCATTTCTTCTTCTTTCTTTTGCATACCAGAATTGGCATCTTGAACTCCTTTTCTGCAACTAACCTGATAATCATGAGGCACTCTGCCCCTAACTTGGGAGGTGCTTTGATGCATCACGGTCATGATTTCACTGAGCTTAGATTTTCTATTTCATCTTCCTTTTTATAGGTCTTAAGACTATCAAGATTACTTATTTTTTCTATCACTGCCACCTGCAAGTCTTCTTCCTCACTTGTTTTAGATTTTTTCCCAGTTGAGACCCTCTTCTAACTTTTTAAAATATGATCTTTTTCTAATTCAATGACCTCTTGGCTTGAACTCATTAAAGATTCTTCAAGATCTGGACCCTCTTGATCCTTGTTTTTGAGAAACTCTGGTTCCTCCCAACAGTTTGCTTTTCTTGATTTCAGATATTTCTCTTCACTTTTTTTTCTTTCTTATTACAAAGAATGGTTTGATATTTCTAAGGACCTTTATTTCTAAAATCAGGTATAGGAGGTGAGATAGAATCTTCTTTTTGGCTTGCAGAAGAAGAATCAGGATTTTTTGCTCAGGCAAAGATTTTATTTTAAAAAAACTCTGGATAAATTTTTATAATACTCAAAGATGGAAGGATCTTAACATTAGGCCAACAAGAGGTTTGTCTAGTTACCTCTAAGAGGTTGGTTTGATGACTAAGAAAGGAATCTAGAGTTTTAATTAGGTCTTGGTATGTGGAAGATTGGTTGCACTCAGCTAGAACCAACTTTCCTTCTTTGAGGTTATCTTGGACCAAGTAGTACATTCTTCAGTGTCTTGCTCTGTGTCATGCCCTGTTGAATGATGAAACTTGAAGAATTTTGCTTCCTTTTATCTAGTTTCACGTAGATGATTAATTATTGGAAATGCTTATACATTACATCATATCCTATCAAGGAATACATTGATCGGTTCTTTAAAAATCTTGATCCTTTAAAGGTCCACTGTGGAGAACCATGCTAAGGCATCACCTTCTAAACTTCGTGGGACCATCTAATCATTAGTCAATGATTTTCATAATATTTGGAGTAGTCACTGTTGAATATTTCTATATGTATATAAGGGTTTTCGGTTTGATTGAATTTAGCCAACTTCTTTGGAGCTTCTATTGGCTCATCCTTTCCTCGAATCAGGAAATCTTTTGAATCAAACTCTTTTTTGACATCCTGATTCTTGATTTGGAGAGTCAATTGTCTCAAAGAAAAGATTCAACAGCTATAAGTTGAGGTACTTATCGACATTTGATCGACCCATAATTTTGTGTGGGAAGATCTTGTGTTGATCCTTGGGTGTTCCATCAATTAGCAGCCCATGTTTAATATGATGGTTGGGGATGACAATCACCTTAAGTGCACGAGTGTCTGCCCTGACATGGATTTGGATCTTCAAGGATCCAAATTCGGTATGGACATGGTGCAAGGGATAAGTTGACTGTGATCCCTAGGAAAAGTCTATTGGAATTTTGACAAAATAGAGATAAGCTATGAGAAGGATGAGGAAGTAACATGCCTAAGGGACCATAGGCTAAAGGGAAGCAATGTCGTAGGCCTTGAGGATGCTCTCTCAAAATTTAGAGCTACTCAAGAGGTTGTCCCCTACAGATTCCAAACAAAAGGTCAGAAGGATGCCAACAAGGAAGCAAGATTGAATGTGCTCTTCATAGTAACTTGTGAGCTATGGAATAAGGCATGTCAAATTCAAGAGAATGACAAGAAAATTCATAAATTGAAAAAGACCTTATAGGAGGATCCGAGTGGCCACCCACACCACCAAGTAAGGGGTGAAACAATTTTCTGCAAGGGAAGGTTCTTACATTTCAAAGGTGTCAAGATCATCTTCGACCTCCTCCTTCATTACCACTCATCCCCCTTGTGTGGTCATGAAGGGGTCTTCAAGACCCAACAATCAATCAAGGTTGAATTGTATTAGACAAAGATGAAAGTGTATGCAATAAAGTTTATTAGAGAGTTCCTCACATGCCAAGCTAACAAAATGAGGCAATCAATTCCGCCGGCTACCTCCACCCCTTGCCCATACTGGACTGCACTTGGTCAGACATCTCTATGGACTTCATTGAAGTTCTTTCTCCCTCCAACAAAAAAGAAGTCATTTATATGGTTTACCAAGTTTTCTCATTTCATGGCCCTGCCCTACAAGTACTTTAGTCAAACCATAGTGAACCAAAATATAGGCAAACTCTACGAGATGCCCAAGTCCATTGTTTGTGATGGAACTCCATATTCACTAACTGATTTTGGAATGAATACTTCAACCTCTTAGGAATCAAGTGCGGTCATACTGAAGTAGTTAATTGAATTGTTGAGACCTACCTTCATTGTTTTGCCAGTGAAAAACCAAGTCATGAACCAGCTACCTTTCTTGGACTGAATGATCCTATAAAACCTCCTTTCAGTTCTCAATTTAAATGACTCTTATAAAGCTCCGTATGGTCAGCCTCCTCCCAAAACCTTAACCTATGAAGAAGGAAGTGCCAAGTCCCCTAAAGTCGACCGACAAATGAGGACCAGAGATGAACTTATTCATCTCCTAAAAGATAATTCGACCAAGTCTCAAAATAGAATAAAGCAATTCCATAATCAAAATTGGAAGGATAGCAAGTTTCAAATTGAGAACTCGGTATGGCTCAAAAGAAGATCCAAAAAGAAAATACCTAAGTAAGAGAGGGACGTTTACAAACTCACTTCTCGATACTATGGGTTGTACTAGATTCTTTTGTGGATTGATTCAGCCGCTTAAACACTCATGTTACTGTTATCATCGCAAAAATTTTTCCCCTCCCTTGCGAGAGAGAAACGAATTTCGCGAATCAAACTCGACCAAAGTTTTGAAAATGGTTTTAAAAATTACTCGCCTCCGTTTTGAAAATTTGCGGGAAAATTCCGTGGAATGGGATCTGCCTGTCGGTACGAGGTTCAACCGTTCCTGGCGCCTTTACCAGGGGTAATTGAACCAAGGACCAATTATGTGCTTTAACTCGACTCAAATATCTAAATTATGCTCTATTTTTCCTAGAATGCACAAAGAATCAGGCTTGTGCTATGAAATTTTGAAAATAATGCAAGTTTGAGAAACATGATGTTTGCTTTGGAAAATTGAAATATGCTGGAAAAATGATTGGAAAAGTACTTGAAATTGGGATTCCTGGGAAAATCATTGAAGTTCATTGAAAATCAGAAATTTGCATTGGAAAGTGATTTCTCAGGAAAGCTTAAAAATATGAGAAAATTGGTTTTGAGATTGGAAACTTGGAATCGATTTTATGAGAAAATGAATTTGAGAAATGCTGGGAAAATCAAGAAATTCATTGGAAAAGGATTTCTGAAAAGGAGAATGAATTCTCAGGAAAACTGGGTTCTCAGGAAAATAGGAAATCTGAGAAAATCGATTTTTGAAAACTTGGGATTTTGAAATTTGAGAATTTTAAAACATTGGAAAATCTTGGTTTGAACTTAGGAAATGCTTTGAAATCTCTTTTGAAAACTCAGGATTTTGAGAAAATTAGATCCTGAGAAAGACTTGGAAATTCTTGAGAAAGCTGAATTTTCTGAAATTGAAATTGGAAAATGAATTTGAGAATAATGCAATTTGAATGATATGAATGAATGAATATGAATTTGAAAAGGGAATTTCATTGAGGAATTGGGAAATCCTTTTAAAACTTTAAAAAATGCAGTGCATTTTGAAGTTAGCCTAAGTGTGTAGGCTGAATGTGGTTAATACGAAGGTCATAAATCTTGGTTTTCTTCGTATTCTGACTATGGCCATAAATACAAATCCCACCGAGTTTATAAACTCCATAAGAGCTTGTGCACGTGCCATTCGTGTAAACCATAGTGAATTTGAAATAATGTGCATGAATCATACATCACATATTGAAATATGCGTAAATTAAACTATATGCAATGCAACCCTATTCTAAGCAGAAAAGTAACTCTTATTCCAAATTATTACATTTGAGGTTACATTGAATTGAAAAAAAAAAAAAATAAAAGCTAAGTCTTCTTCTTGAATGTTCCTGCAAAACTAGAAAACAAGGTTAGCACAAAAATGTAGGTTTTTCTGAATTTATCCGAAAATATGGGAAATTATCGGATATTATTCAGATATAAACCCAAATTCATACCTCATTTGATATAAACATAATAAATAATGAATAAATTTTGAAAATAAACTTGGAAATTCGAAATTGGGGTCAAAATGACCAAAATACCCCTGATGACCTTGAAATCAGGGTTTTATGAAAGAATTTTTGTAAATTTTGGAATTTTGAAAATCAAATGAAATAAATCAAACATAATATGATAAAATATGATGATATGCATGAAATTTTGGAGAATTAGAAATTGAAATTTCGAAATTTAGGTCAAAATGACCAAAATACCCCTAATAACAAGACTATGGCCTTGAAACCAGGGTTTTCTGAAATAAATTTTGCAAAATTGAAAAATATGAAATGCAAATGAGATTAAAATTAACCCTAATATGATTCTACATGCTTATGTACATGATACAAACCCTAACATGGCGAAAATATCATAAAATATCGAATTTAACTCGATTTTCGCTTCTGAATTTAAAGATAAACTAACACATGGAGCAAATGAACTTGGAATTAAACCAAATTTGGCATGGACAACTAAAATAACCCTAGAAAAATAATGGATCTCTAAAATATAAATTTTTTGTATTTTTAAATACGGAAATTCAAATAAAAACCCTAAATTTTGTGATTTTGCCTAAAATGTTGATTCTAAAGGGGATTTAGGATATCAAATTTCCATAAAAATTTCTCAAATTTCATGAGGTGACAGAGGACAGTAATTCAATGATTTTTGATTTTTACACTTTATGGTTTTGACCTATGGTCGGAGCTGTACCACTCCGTCAAGTCGGATCGGAATCCGGCGACTCTAGTAAATGAAGGAAACAGACAGGTTTCGGTAGAAAATGTGGGAAAAATGGCAGACAGATGGTAAAATGGCTTAAATTATTGGAAAATGTCCCTGACAAACAGAAGAAGATTTGATCTTTTTATACCATTGGGATTAGGGTTACGGTTTGGAAAAGGCCACACTGTTATCAGAGACCTAAATCTCTGGAATTTCTGGACATTGGAATCTGTTAGACAGAAAGAGAAAATCCGGGGAAAATAATGAAACAGATCAAAAAATTCCCAAATTTTAGGAAATGACGGGAAATTATGTTAGGAAAAACTTTCATGTTGAAAGTGTTTGCAGAAGAATTACATATTGGGTGTACTTGGTGTATTAGGATCTGTCTATACCCTGACAAAAGAAAATCGATATTTTCCCAGAGGTCTGAGAAATCCGATTTTTTAAAGAGGTCAAAACTGTCAGGAAAATTCTCAAAAATTCCAGATCATAAGTAGATTCAATTGTAAATCCAATGTGATTTTTTGAAAACAATCCGGATCTCCCACGAGGGTGGTGTCGGAGGTTCTTGTCTGCTAAAGCGCAAACTGGAAATTTAAAAAGACAGAAAACCCGATATAGGGTTTGATTTGTTTAATAGGGATGTAAAGCTCAAATGGATTTCAATTTTTTTTTTCAGAATATCACAGACAGATAATTGTAACTATCACAAAAATTTTAGGATTTTTGAACGAAAAGTTTTATATGAAATTATAGCTAAAGTGGATATCTAAAATAAAACATGATGAACTATCAATTAAATTGATCTAAATAACAAGAAACGGAGAAATGAGACTAAATGCAATACATAAAACATAAAATTTATCTAAAACATGGAATGAAACATGAAAAATTCAGGGAGACACAAATCATATTTATTTTTATGGCTATGAGAAGGGAAGATCTGGTCCATTGATTGGACGGATCATTTTCCCTCAATAGCAACAACATGAAACAAGGAAAACAAATGAAAATAATAATAATAAAAAAACAAAAAAACAAAATGAATATCTTACCTTGGGTTAGTTTGGATCAATTGAAGGAAGATGACACCAACTGAAAAGGGATGCTTCCTTGTATATGCTGGACCAGCTATTGGGCATGAAGGTGGTTGAAGTTGGATAGGAGTCCGGCTAGAGGAGCTCTTGGAAGAGGTGGCTGTTGCAAGATGGAGTTCGATGATGGCTGCTGTGGAGGTGGCTGGAACCGATTGCAGAGAAGGCTTCCAAAGTGCTGGGGGTGTTGAAGCTGTGGTGGAGATGTTGGAGCTTCTATGCTGCTGTGGAGGTGGTGAAGGTGGAGCAATGGAGGTTGCTGTTGATAGCTTGAATCAGAAGGAGCTGCCAAGGAAGCACCGGCTGGGAAAGATGGGGGTGAAGGAGGAAACTTGGTTGCTGTGGTGGCTGAAGCTAAGGTGTTGCTGGAGGTTGGAAGGCTGCTGTGGCTGTAGTAGCCAAGGAGAGAAGAAGATAGCTAAAGGGAGAGAGAGAATATGAGAGAGAATAGGAGAGAGGCGTGAGATGGGTTAGAAGCAGCCGTAAGTGGCTTCCTTTTTTGCTTTTTTTGGTTTTCTTAACTTAGGGAAAGATAAAATCTTTCCTAAGTCTTTCTTGATTAATGAAAGAAAGGAATTCACGTAAATGGGTTGGGCAAGAGGTAAAGGGAAGAAGGAAGAAAGGCAAGAAGGAAAGAAAGGGAAGAAAGAAGAAAAAGAAAATGAAAGAAAGAAAAGGAGGGAAAAAGGAAAAGGGAAAAAAAATGAGAAAAAAATGGAAAGTGGGGCTGGAGGTTTGGGTGACCATCTTGTGGGTCCCACCTCTCTAAAATAAAATAAATAAATAAAAATTAATAAAAACAAAAACAAACAAATAAAAAGAAACATCTTTTTTTTTTTTATAAAATAGAAAAGTAAATGAATGGGCCATCTCAGAGCGGGTCCAAATTCCACTTTTGAAATTCATTTTGACGATTAGACGGGTAAAATAGCCTTTTTAGAAAGTTTCCAGACGGAACGAGCTATTTTTGGTAGTTTTTGAAACGAGCTCGGATTTTGAAGTTCAATACCCCGTTGCGAAGCAAATCCAATGTAGAATTTAAAAATGTAATTTTGAAAGAAATCCGTATTGTTTTTCTCGAGAAAATGCTTTCAAACGAAATGAGCTATTTTTGGCAGTTTTTGAAACGAGCTCGGATTTTAAAGTTCAATAGCTCATTGCGAAGCAAATCCAGTGTAAAACTTGAAAATTTGATTTTGAAAGAAATCCAGATTATTTTTCTTGAGAAAATATTTCCAAATTTAGACTCCCGGGGTAAAAATGTCAATTTTGGAAACCCGAGGTTTGAAATTGATTTCTGAAAACTTTTAAAACTCAATCTGGATTGGAATTTATAAAGCTGGAGTTCTGGACTTCGATAATGAAATGAAATGTGATGAAATGTTATGAAATGCTGAGAAATGATATGAAATGATGAGAAATGACATGAAATGCTATGCGAAATGCTAACCCTGAATGAAAAATTTTGGATGTTAGACCCCGATTGACACTTGTACCTGTTCAAAAAGTGTTAAAATTGACAAAATTTGCAAAAATGGTTGAAGAAATGATTTTCGAGCTCTGCCAAGCTAGAGTAACACTGAAAATTAGGGTTTGAGCTTGATTCAACTGAAATGAACTGGATTGAGCGGGGTTTTAGAGTTTCAGAACTCAAATGAACTCAACGAACACTGACTCAACTGACCTTTCCAACTGAATTTTCAAAAAAAGCTACCATTTTTAGAGAAATGGTACGGAATGATCACTAGAGTGAAGTGAAATACGAACCTGAACTGGGTTTGAGCTGAAACAAAGGTCAGTAATACTGAGGTGAACTAAAATCGAAGCTTGAACACTAGCTCAATTGACTGAACTCGACTCAATTTCAGTTGAAAGAGCTGAAATTGACTAAAATGGGCTCCTGGACATTTAGAAATGGTTTTGAACTGAAATTGGAGCACTTGAACTTCTGGTGAGCTCAAGTTAGACTCTGGGAAACATGACTGACTGGGAATGACTGACTTTGAGACAATTGGCTTGGATTCGAGTGAGAAATGAGCTCATTTCTGAAGAAATGATCCCATTTTGGCAGGAATGGTCAGAAATGAAAATGGCTTTCTCACTATGATTTCAAATGAGCTTGAAATGACTGATATTCTAAATGTTTTGAACTCACCAATGAGATTGGTTGACTCCGACTGACTGGGGTCTGGGATGACCTAGGGGTAAAATGGTAATTTTCCTAGTGAAAATGGGTAAAATGGTGATTTTCTGAAACTGACTCAGGGTTTGACTCCTACACTGACCTAACAAGGTTGGCACTGCATGAGGGGGGTTGTTTGAGAATGGATGTGGAAAATTTGGGGTGTTTACAGATGCCCCTCTTTGCTACTAAGCCGGCTTGAAGACGAGCTTAGTGGCAAAGAAAAACACACCAAATTTTGGCTATAAAAATGCCCCAGTTAGAAGGATCCGACTGGATATGAAGATATTAGCCCTGATGAAAATGGTAGATATGAAATGGAGAATAAAAAAAAAAAAATTTACTTCAAAAGAAGTGAGATTCAGGTTTTGCCCTTAAGCTGGATGGGACGGGCAATACCTCGTGTAGAAACGAAGCTCAGGTTTGACCCTTAACCTGACCGGGGAATGAAATACCTCATCAAAGGAGGCTCAGGTTTGTACCCTTATCCTGATTGGGAGGAAAATGAAATACCTCATCAAAGGAGGCTCAGGTTTGTACCCTTATCCTGATTGGGCGGAAAATGAAATACCTCATCAAAGGAGGCTCAGGTTTGTACCCTTATCCTGATTGGGCAGAAAATGAAATACCTCATCAAAGGAGGCCCAGGTTTATACCCTTAACCTGATCGGGTAGAAAAATGAAATACCTCATCAAAGGAGGCTCAGGTTTGTACCCTTATCCTGATTGGGCAGGAAAATGAAATACCTCATCAAAGGAGGCTCAGGTTTGTACCCTTATCCTGATTGGGCAGAAAATGAAATACCTCATCAAAGGAGGCTCAGGTTTGTACCCTTATCCTGATTGGGAAGAAAATGAAATACCTCATCAAAGGAGGCTCAGGTTTGTACCCTTATCCTGATTGGGAAGAAAAATGAAATACCTCATCAAAGGAGGCTCAGGTTTGTACCCTTATCCTGATTGGGAAGAAAAATGAAATACCTCATCAAAGGAGGCTCAGGTTTGTACCCTTATCCTAATTGGGCAGGAAAATGAAATACCTCATCAAAGGAGGCTCAGGTTTGTACCCTTATCCTGATTGGGCAGAAAATGAAATACCTCATCAAAGGAGGCTCAGGTTTGTACCCTTATCCTGATTGGGAAGAAAATGAAATACCTCATCAAAGGAGGCTCAGGTTTGTACCCTTATCCTGATTGGGAAGAAAAATGAAATACCTCATCAAAGGAGGCTCAGGTTTGTACCCTTATCCTGATTGGGCAGAAAATAAAATACCTCATCAAAGGAGGCTCAGGTTTATACCCTTAACCTGATCGGGCAGAAAATGAAATACCTCATCAAAGGAGGCCCAGGTTTATACCCTTAACCTGATCGGGTAATGAAAATGAACGAAATCCTCGAAAGAAGAGACCGTGATGGAACCTTCGGATTTCCGCACAATGAATCCGATAGGGGTTTTGCAAAAAGAAGGAAATTGGGGTCCCTAAAGTTTGAAAAGGGATTGATTTTGGGCGTCTCATTGCTGAGACTAAATAACTTTTGAAATTGCCTTTTGCTGAAATTGGTGGCTTAACCTCAAGCCGAAATTGGACTGTCTATGGTGGGACAGTGGGGACACAGGGAAGTGTGCAAATCTGAGAGCCCGTGCGCTCAGATTATACCAAAGAAGGGAAGGAATCTTAACAAGTCCCGTTATCAAGTCCTAAAAGGGATAACAACTGATGTCAGGATGTGCCAAAGATGAACCTCAAGCTCTCGCTTCACGCCAGGATAGCTAGAAAATATTGTCAAAATGTTGAAAATTATTGTTGATTCGAAATAATTGAAAGTGATGCACATTGCTTTGAAAATATTCCCTCTTTTCTTCCTGAAGTATTATCTCCGATTGGGCTTAACTTCGTAAAATCAAGATTCGAATTCAAATTGCTTGCAATTGGCTTTCTTTCAAGGAAGCTATCAATTTCCCTGATATGAGCAGAAAAGAGAGTATTCTTGATATTGTGAAAGCAATTTGTGAAAGAATATTGATAATAGAATTTCACAAAATTTAAAGAGGATTCTTTGGCAGATTTGGCAGTCTGATATCCTGGAATTCTTTCTCATGACGATCTTTCTGCCTACTATTTTTTTTTTGGCAGAATTAGAGCTCTCTTGGGTTTTTGGAGATTACATCATCCTTCATTTTGGAGATGTCTTGACTTTTCTTTCTCTTTTTTTTTAGAAGGGTACGTCACAAACTCCTTCATCTCAGAGATGTTTCGATCCTTCTTTTCTCTCAGGGATTATATTGACAGTTATTGGCTCTTTGGTTGGAAATCTCTTGATGATAGCAGAAATTAAATATCCTTTAGGGTTTGTCAGGAGGCTCATCGCAGTCGCCTTCATCTTGACGGTGCTCTGAACTTTCCTTGGAAGGATCCGTCACAAACTCCGTCATCTTGGAGATGATTCAAATCTTTTTTGGCCCCGGGGGTCTACTCGCCTAATTCGCCTTCATCTTGACGACAGTTGAGAGATCCCTTTTGCAGATATTTAATTGCAGCTTTAGGTGATTGAGGAGATATAGGGATTGAATGGATTTTTCTGTATCACCCAGGATATTTTGACTGCTTTATTTTCCAAGAATGATCTTTAAAAATGTGCCATTGACTGCGATCAATACCGATCACTTATGGCTTTGCAACAACATTGAATTTTCTTTGCTGGCCATATCGAGGATTTATTCTTCATCCTTTTGGTCGGCCAATAGAAAGAATTTGAATTTTGAATCCTTTTTCACGAAAGCTTTGACCTTTCAGAGTAATACTGAAAGTATTCTGAAGTAATGTTTTTATACAATAAAAATTTTGAAATCAACAAATATTTAATGACAAATTGGCAAAATGTTCTTGAAATCCTTGGTGAGAGCGAGCATCTGAAGCACAACGCAACGCACCCATGACAAAAATTTTCTTCTCCTTTCCCCAAAGGAGAAGATTCAGAAATTGGAAATAGGAATTACTCCTCTCTTCCCTGAAGAGGAGGTGTTTGCAAAACGAACTTTCAAAGAGAAATTAAGCTTTCGTCAAAACTTCCTAACATTAGGCTTCTCTTATGGAAAGGGGGCCGGTAATGATGAGGTCGGTGAATTAGTCATGAAGGAACGAGTCCATCACACTCTCCCTGAAAAGGGGGTCCTTCATGATGAAATGGCCTAGTTTGAAATTGCGGTCACAAGGAAAGCAAGCTTCCGTCGAAGCTCTCCCTGAATTAAGGGTTCCTTGTATGAAATTGGAAATTTGTTTTGCAAACGGTTCACATAAACACGAGTCCCTTCAAACTCTCCCTGAAAAGGGGCTAGGTGAACAAATTGGATAGCATGCGAAAAGAACGAGCTTCCTCGAACTCTCCCTATAAAAAGGGTCTCTCGCAAGAGAAATTTATTGGTATTGGATGACCAAAAGGGTCAAATTTTGGAAATTGGAATTTTGAAATTTGATATTTGAAATTGATAATTGGAAATTGGAAATTGGAAATTGATTGGCTAAAAAGGTCAAAATTGTGAATTGGTTTACTGAGAATGACATGGGTTCTATAGGGATTCCTCCTAAGAATGACATTGGTTCTATTGAGAACGGCATTGGTTTCGCAGGGGTTCGACCTGGGTTCAATAGGGATTCAGCCTAAGAACGACATTGGTTCAATTGAGAACGACATTGGTTCACTAGGAACGACATGGGTTCGATAGGGATTCAGCCTAAGAACGACATTGGTTCAATTGAGAACGACATTGGTTCACTAGGAACAACATGGGTTCGATAGGTATTCAGCCTACGAACAACATTGGTTCAATTGAGAACGACATTGGTTCACTAGGAACAACATGCGTTCGATAGGTATTCAGCCTACGAACGACATTGGTTCAATTAAGAACGACATTGGTTCACTAGGAACGACATGGGTTTGATAGGTATTCATCCTACGAACAACATTGGTTCAATTGAGAACGACATTGGTTCACTAGGAACGATATTGGTTCGATAGGTATTCAGCCTACGAACGACATTGGTTCATTTGGAACACTATCAGTTCAATGAAGAACGACTATCAGTTCACTTGGAACACTATCAGTTCAATGAAGAACGACTATCAGTTCGCTTGGAACACTATCAGTTCGATGAAGAACGACTATCAGTTCGCTTGGAATATTATCAATTCAATGAAGAACGACTATCAGTTCACTTGGAACACTATCAGTTCAATGAAGAACGACTATCAGTTCGCTTGGAACACTATCAGTTCGATAAAGAACGACTATCAATTTACTTGGAACACTATCAGTTCAATGAAGAACGACTATCAGTTCGCTTGGCATATTATCAGTTCAATGAAGAACGAGGACTATTATATAGACTTGGATTGCTTCTATGAACGGTTTCAGGATTATCCCCTTATCCTGAACGGGGATAGAAATTGGATGACTCGAAGGTCGAAATTGACATAATTAATATTGAACTTGAATTCTGATAAAAGGTCATCGTGAAGACTGCACCTAAGAGATCGAATAACGCGACCAATGGGCAAGACACCAACACGAGTGTTAGATTTTTAAAGGGTACCAGTACGAGCACTGGATTTTGAAAACGTACCAGTACAAGCATTACGTTTTGAAAGATTACCAGTACGAGCGCTGGATTTTGGGAGATTACCAATACGAGCACTGGATTTTGAGAGATTACCAATACGAGCACTGGATTTAGAAGAATTTACCAGCACGAACCTTAGATTTTGAAAATCTTACCAGCACGAACACTGGATTTTTGAAAATTTACCAGCACAAACACTGGATTTAGAAAATTTTTACCAGCACGAACCCTGGATTTTGAAAATCTTTCCAGCACGAACACTGGATTTTTGAGAATTTACTAATTGATTTTGATAGAAGATTTTCAGTCTTCACCCTCACGACGACTTGGACAACTGTCGGGGTCTCAGGATTTATCCCTTAACCTGAAGGGGGAGTTCAGGTTTATCCCTTAACCTGAAGGGAAAGTTCAGGTTTATCCCTTAACCTGAAAGGGAAACTCAGGTTTATCCCTTAACCTGAAGGGGAAGTTCAGGTTTATCCCTTAACCTGAAAGGGAAACTCAGGTTTATCCCTTAACCTGAAGGGGAAGTTCAGGTTTATCCCTTAACCTGAAAGGGAAACTCAGGTTTATCCCTTAACCTGAAGGGGAAGTTCAGGTTTATCCCTTAACCTGAAAGGGAAACTCAAGTTTATCCCTTAACCTGAAGGGGAAATGAATATGATGCATATGTATGCGAATGAATGCATGCAAATGCAAATGAATGCAAATGTATGCAAATGAATGCAAAATGGATGCACATGCATGCAAAATGAAAGATTTGTTTGATCCTGCCTGCATACAGAGTATTTTGAAGACAAATTTTCAAAATAATGCCCCAGTGTAACTGGGAAAGAAGGATTTGACCATTATTGAGGAAAATATATTGAGGAATTACAAAGGATGGAATAGAGGATTTAAGTATAGAAAATTTTCACATGTTGAGCATTGATGGGGTCTGATAATTCCACACCATCGGCATTGATGAGCAGATATGAATTGTGAGGTAATGCTTCCTCGACAATATAGGGCCCTTCCCAATTCGATGACCATTTGCCACCCGGGCGGTGCTTGAGATAGGTCGTTGATCTGATCACTAGGTCATTGACTCAGAATTTCCTTTGAATGACAAATTTTGCATATTGCCTGGCTATCCTCTGACGATATGATTGAGCATGCTCTACTGCTCTGAGTCTTCTTTCATTGAGCAAATCAAGTTGTACCAGTCGCTGCTGCTAATACTGATCAAGCGGTAACTCCAGTAGTGATGCGAAATTCAAGGTAGGTTTCTGAACATGTAGAGGCAGCACTACTTCGGTTCCGTAGACAAGTTCTGACGAAGTAGCATTAGTTGGATTTCGAATGATGATTCTGTATGCTCACAATGCATCATGGATCTTCTCATGCCAGTCACGAACTGTTTTTAAAGTTCGCTCCAAGATTCTAATAAGAATCTTACTGGTGGCCTCTGCTTGACCATTCCCTTGAGGATAATAAAGAGCGAAGAAATTATGATGGATTCTGATTTTTGAGCAGAATGTCCTCATTCTCTCATTCTTGAAATAACTGTCATTGTCTGACACGATATTGTGCGGTATGCCGAAACGACATAGGATATTCCTATGGATGAATGAGACCACATGTCGACCTTCTACTGTGCGTAGAGTGACTGCTTCTACCCATTTAGTAAAATATTCTGTTGCAGCAAGAAAATATTTATGGCCATTTAAAGCAGAAGGAGTAATGGGGCCAACAACATCAAAAGCCCACATAGAAAATGGCCATGGTGAGACGACAGATTGCAAATATGTCGCTGGCGCATGAATGGAAGGTGCATGCATCTGGCATTGAACGCACTTCTTCACAAAACGATAACAATCTTGTTGCATAGTTCTCCAGTAATATCCTGCTCGGATGATTTGTTTGACAAGAGTTTGGTAGCCGACGTGACCATCGCAAATGCCTTCGTGTACCTCCCGCATGACTTCTTTGGCTTCATCTTCATCTAGGCATCTGGCATATTTAGAACTGAATCCACGATGATAGAGGACATCGGCAATAATAAAATATCGGGCAGACACATGCCAAATCGCTCGTTACTCTTACCAGTGATATTCTAAGAGAAGGAGACAGATGTCTTCTTTTTTATGGGAGCCTTTCTGAAACAGTCCTTAGCTTGCTCAGACATCATCCTAATCATCATTTTCTTGAACATCTGATATGTAGTAGGATCAATGTCATCCCTATCATTCAAACTCTGTCTTCTGGCAAATCTTGGAGAATCCATTTCTTCTTGCCTGCTTCTAAAATCACTGATGCCCTGATACAGTGGCGTCTTCTTGCTTGATCTGATCTGAACCACTTGGGAATACTGATGCTCTTTGTAGAATGGATGATTAAATTTCGATGATGAAGATTCAAGATAGAAATGAATATAATAAAAATATTTGATGAGAATTTGATAGATAATTGAAAGAACATCCCATTACTAGGGATTGGGTCGCCGCTGGAGTCACGACAATTATGTTGTCATTCTTTACAAGGAGAACGAACAACTACAAATATGCCTTGTCACCTAGGCGAGGTTATCAAACCATGATAGAATGAAAATTGAAGGATTTTTTTTTTTCTTTATTGAAGGAAAAATATGATTGCATCAATAGTGGACTTGGGAAAGAGGGAGTATATAGACAGTCTGTCACCACTCTTAACGATCAACAGAGACACGAGGACCAAGGAAAAGAGTGAGAATGATGAAAGAATCCCAGCCATATATGGCAGAATGGTATGCTCCGGACCACTGTGCTGATGTAAGGTCGAACTCTGGCACGACTCCAGATAGCAGCCGCATCTCTATGTGCTTCTGTCTCTGAGAAAACTGTCGAACACACCGCTCCGGATGATAGTAAGCACAGAAGAATGGACCAAGCAACTTGAATCTCTTGCCATATGCATAGGTGTATCTGGGAGGCGATAATTCTCGATCAAAATAGTCCCACACCACTTCTTCTTCCTGCAGATAGTCGATCAGGAATCGGTACCGCGCAACTGGAAGGAGCTCCTTACCGTTGTATCTGAATGAACTAGCTCTGGTTGGTACATGCTGAAGGAACCAAGATTGAAGAGCATAAGTACATCCCTCGACTAAGATGGACTCTCCAAGTGTGAAGCGGGTCAGTCCTCTGTATAGAAAAGCAAGCGCAGCCATGGCTATCGAGAGACGGCTGGTCTGTCGACTTCCTCATCTTCTCAAAAGCTGAACTATTCTGACATCCACTTAATTCTGTCCACCTGGAAAGAAAGCAAGTCCCACAGTACATAGAACCATCGCATGTTGAATTCTCTCTTGAGCTGTTCTGGACAGCGAGTTGACTTCTGCAAATTTTCCATGCTATCGGTAGATCTCGATCAGGCTCACGTACTCATTCTCGTTTTCTTCAATCAGTGGCAAAGACTTGCCCCCTGTCATGCGAGCTACGACATCTTTGGGGTCCAGACCCTTGACATTGATCAGAAATTGCTGCTCTAATGGATCTCCAGGCTGATCGACTGGCTCGGGCAGTCCCATAATCTCTGAAACTTCATCCATCAGTATTGTCATCTCGCCCCACGGGAACCAGAACGTGCAAGTGCGCGGATTCCACCGCTCCGCCAGTGCATGAATCAGATTGCCGTTGACTGTCAACTTTCCCACTGCAGATGCCAATTCCAACCCACAATCGCTCAAGTGGTCCGGAAACATACGAGAGAAATTTTTGAACCAGACATAATACCACCGGGGGAAGAAGGGTCCGGTGCTAAGAGATCGATGCTCAGGAAGACTTTGTCGCACCTCATAGGAGATGTGACCCTTAGGAAAAACAGAATCGAGCTGACTGGATGCCATTGGACTGAAAGACAAGAAGACTGGAATTAGACTTTGGAAAAATATAAGAAATTTGAAAATTGCAAGCAGGATAAAATGAAAGCTGGAAATTCGAAGTCCAGAGGAACGAAAGAATGGAAAATTTCCTGGAGTTTTGAAGGAAAAGGTGGATAATTTAGAAAAATCGTCCAGGGTTTTTGAG
Organism: Nuphar pumila; assembly: GCF_984573655.1. Lineage (NCBI taxonomy): Eukaryota > Viridiplantae > Streptophyta > Magnoliopsida > Nymphaeales > Nymphaeaceae > Nuphar > Nuphar pumila. Next base: position 56,516,767 of record NC_143260.1, read on the forward strand.
AAAAAGGAGATATTTCATAAAAGATGAAAAATGAGGTATTTTGGAAAATTGTTTGGTATTTTGGAAAACTTGGGAAAAATAAGGCGAAAATGAATATCATATATACAATTACAAACAATTATGCACATACAGCAATCCCTAGGAAGCCAACTCTAAATGCATTGATTTTGAAAGAGCTTTAGGACCCTAATCCTGACTCTAGGCTTAGATCAACTGTGTCCAATCATGCTATGCCGATATACTCGAGCCGAGGCTCGATGTAGGTGGCATAAAACTCATCTCCGGGTCTAGGCTTGTGTTTTCCCAACATCCTTGAGCGCCTGCCGATATACGTTGGACTATGGCCCTTGGTACGTGGCAGGGGGGCGTTAGCCCAAATAAGTGGCCCAGTTGTGAGGCTCTGTCCCGAACTATGGTTCTGGAAGAGAGCCCAGCAACGTGAAGACCGGGTAGACATAGGTGGGGTGGTTTTTGAAATATGATCACATGCAGGCAAACAGAGGGCTCTAAGTCCTAAAGAGATAGAATTTTGAAAACTTTTGAAGAAGCAAACATTGTTTTCATACAAGTCCTAGATTGAGGAGTGTTGTATTTCAGACCTAAGTCTATGTGAGCATGCATAATTCTCCTCAATATGGTCCTACCAAACCATGCCTAGTCTACATGCAATCCATGTCAGCTGGGTTCAAGTCTAGGCTCCTAGGTTCACATGATATCAGAAATTAAAGCTGACATTTCATAGAACATAATTTTGACAATTGGGCTAAGTTAAAGCACATAATTGATCAGGCGAGGACAGGTCCCATCACGGTCGCCAAACCTGTTATCATCGCAAAAAATTTTCCCCTCCCTTGCGAGAGAGAAACGAATTTCGCGAATCAAACTCGACCAAAGTTTTGAAAATGGTTTTAAAAATTACTCGCCTCCGTTTTGAAAATTTGTGGGAAAATTCCGTGGAATGGGATCTGCCTGTCGGTACGAGGTTCAACCGTTCCTGGCGCCTTTACCAGGGGTAATTGAACCAAGGACCAATTATGTGCTTTAACTCGACTCAAATATCTAAATTATGCTCTATTTTTCCTAGAATGCACAAAGAATCAGGCTTGTGCTATGAAATTTTGAAAATAATGCAAGTTTGAGAAACATGATGTTTGCTTTGGAAAATTGAAATATGCTGGAAAAATGATTGGAAAAGTACTTGAAATTGGGATTCCTGGGAAAATCATTGAAGTTCATTGAAAATCAGAAATTTGCATTGGAAAGTGATTTCTCAGGAAAGCTTAAAAATCTGAGAAAATTGGTTTTGAGATTGGAAACTTGGAATTGATTTTATGAGAAAATGAATTTGAGAAATGCTGGGAAAATCAAGAAATTCATTGGAAAAGGATTTCTGAAAAGGAGAATGAATTCTCAGGAAAACTGGGTTCTCAGGAAAATAGGAAATCTGAGAAAATCGATTTTTGAAAACTTGGGATTTTGAAATTTGAGAATTTTAAAACATTGGAAAATCTTGGTTTGAACTTGGGAAATGCTTTGAAATCTCTTTTGAAAACTCAGGATTTTGAGAAAATTAGATCCTGAGAAAGACTTGGAAATTCTTGAGAAAGCTGAATTTTCTGAAATTGAAATTGGAAAATGAATTTGAGAATAATGCAATTTGAATGATATGAATGAATGAATATGAATTTGAAAAGGGAATTTCATTGAGGAATTGGGAAATCCTTTTAAAACTTTAAAAAATGCAGTGCATTTTGAAGTTAGCCTAAGTGTGTAGGCTGAATGTGGTTAATACGAAGGTCATAAATCTTGGTTTTCTTCGTATTCTGACTATGGCCATAAATACAAATCCCACCGAGTTTATAAACTCCATAAGAGCTTGTGCACGTGCCATTCGTGTAAACCATAGTGAATTTGAAATAATGTGCATGAATCATACATCACATATTGAAATATGCGTAAATTAAACTATATGCAATGCAACCCTATTCTAAGCAGAAAAGTAACTCTTATTCCAAATTATTACATTTGAGGTTACATTGAATTGAAAAAAAAATAAAATAAAAGCTAAGTCTTCTTCTTGAATGTTCCTGCAAAACTAGAAAACAAGGTTAGCACAAAAATGTAGGTTTTTCTGAATTTATCCGAAAATATGGGAAATTATCGGATATTATTCAGATATAAACCCAAATTCATACCTCATTTGATATAAACATAATAAATAATGAATAAATTTTGAAAATAAACTTGGAAATTCGAAATTGGGGTCAAAATGACCAAAATACCCCTGATGACCTTGAAATCAGGGTTTTATGAAAGAATTTTTGTAAATTTTGGAATTTTGAAAATCAAATGAAATAAATCAAACATAATATGATAAAATATGATGATATGCATGAAATTTTGGAGAATTAGAAATTGAAATTTCGAAATTTAGGTCAAAATGACCAAAATACCCCTAATAACAAGACTATGGCCTTGAAACCAGGGTTTTCTGAAATAAATTTTGCAAAATTGAAAAATATGAAATGCAAATGAGATTAAAATTAACCCTAATATGATTCTACATGCTTATGTACATGATACAAACCCTAACATGGCGAAAATATCATAAAATATCGAATTTAACTCGATTTTCGCTTCTGAATTTAAAGATAAACTAACACATGGAGCAAATGAACTTGGAATTAAACCAAATTTGGCATGGACAACTAAAATAACCCTAGAAAAATAATGGATCTCTAAAATATAAATTTTTTGTATTTTTAAATACGGAAATTCAAATAAAAACCCTAAATTTTGTGATTTTGCCTAAAATGTTGATTCTAAAGGAGATTTAGGATATCAAATTTCCATAAAAATTTCTCAAATTGCATGAGGTGACAGAGGACAGTAATTCAATGATTTTTGATTTTTACACTTTATGGTTTTGACCTATGGTCGGAGATGTACCACTCCGTCAAGTCGGATCGGAATCCGGCGACTCTAGTAAATGAAGGAAACAGACAGGTTTTGGTAGAAAATGTGGGAAAAATGGCAGACAGATGGTAAAATGGCTTAAATTATTGGAAAATGTCCCTGACAAACAGAAGAAGATTTGATCTTTTTATACCATTGGGATTAGGGTTACGGTTTGGAAAATGCCACACTGTTATCAGAGACCTAAATCTCTGGAATTTCTGGACATTGGAATCTGTTAGACAGAAAGAGAAAATCCGGGGAAAATAATGAAACAGATCAAAAAATTCCCAAATTTTAGGAAATGACGGGAAATTATGTTAGGAAAAACTTTCATGTTGAAAGTTTTTGCAGAAGAATTACATATTGGGTGTACTTGGTGTATTAGGATCTGTCTATACCCTGACAAAAGAAAATCGATATTTTCCCAGAGGTCTGAGAAATCCGATTTTTTAAAGAGGTCAAAACTGTCAGGAAAATTCTCAAAAATTCCAGATCATAAGTAGATTCAATTGTAAATCCAATGTGATTTTTTGAAAACAATCCGGATCTCCCACGAGGGTGGTGTCGGAGGTTCTTGTCTGCTAAAGCGCAAACTGGAAATTTAAAAAGACAGAAAACCCGATATAGGGTTTGATTTGTTTAATAGGGATGTAAAGCTCAAATGGATTTCAATTTTTTTTTTCAGAATATCACAGACAGATAATTGTAACTATCACAAAAATTTTAGGATTTTTGAACGAAAAGTTTTATATGAAATTATAGCTAAAGTGGATATCTAAAATAAAACATGATGAACTATCAATTAAATTGATCTAAATAACAAGAAACGGAGAAATGAGACTAAATGCAATACATAAAACATAAAATTTATCTAAAACATGGAATGAAACATGAAAAATTCAGGGAGACACAAATCATATTTATTTTTATGGCTATGAGAAGGGAAGATCTGGTCCATTGATTGGACGGATCATTTTCCCTCAATAGCAACAACATGAAACAAGGAAAACAAATGAAAATAATAATAATAAAAAAACAAAAAAACAAAATGAATATCTTACCTTGGGTTAGTTTGGATCAATTGAAGGAAGATGACACCAACTGAAAAGGGATGCTTCCTTGTATATGCTGGACCAGCTATTGGGCATGAAGGTGGTTGAAGTTGGATAGGAGTCCGGCTAGAGGAGCTCTTGGAAGAGGTGGCTGTTGCAAGATGGAGTTCGATGATGGCTGCTGTGGAGGTGGCTGGAACCGATTGCAGAGAAGGCTTCCAAAGTGCTGGGGGTGTTGAAGCTGTGGTGGAGATGTTGGAGCTTCTATGCTGCTGTGGAGGTGGTGAAGGTGGAGCAATGGAGGTTGCTGTTGATAGCTTGAATCCGAAGGAGCTGCCAAGGAAGCACCGGCTGGGAAAGATGGGGGTGAAGGAGGAAACTTGGTTGCTGTGGTGGCTGAAGCTAAGGTGTTGCTGGAGGTTGGAAGGCTGCTGTGGCTGTAGTAGCCAAGGAGAGAAGAAGATAGCTAAAGGGAGAGAGAGAATATGAGAGAGAATAGGAGAGAGGCGTGAGATGGGTTAGAAGCAGCCGTAAGTGGCTTCCTTTTTTGCTTTTTTTGGTTTTCTTAACTTAGGGAAAGATAAAATCTTTCCTAAGTCTTTCTTGATTAATGAAAGAAAGGAATTCACGTAAATGGGTTGGGCAAGAGGTAAAGGGAAGAAGGAAGAAAGGCAAGAAGGAAAGAAAGGGAAGAAAGAAGAAAAAGAAAAGGAAAGAAAGAAAAGGAGGGAAAAAGGAAAAGGGAAAAAAAATGAGAAAAAAATGGAAAGTGGGGCTGGAGGTTTGGGTGACCATCTTGTGGGTCCCACCTCTCTAAAATAAAATAAATAAATAAAAATTAATAAAAACAAAAACAAACAAATAAAAAGAAACATCTTTTTTTTTTTTTATAAAATAGAAAAGTAAATGAATGGGCCATCTCAGAGCGGGTCCAAATTCCACTTTTGAAATTCATTTTGACGATTAGACGGGTAAAATAGCCTTTTTAGAAAGTTTCCAGACGGAACGAGCTATTTTTGGTAGTTTTTGAAACGAGCTCGGATTTTGAAGTTCAATACCCCGTTGCGAAGCAAATCCAATGTAGAATTTAAAAATGTAATTTTGAAAGAAATCCGTATTGTTTTTCTCGAGAAAATGCTTTCAAACGAAATGAGCTATTTTTGGCAGTTTTTGAAACGAGCTCGGATGTTAAAGTTCAATAGCTCATTGCGAAGCAAATCCAGTGTAAAACTTGAAAATTTGATTTTGAAAGAAATCCAGATTATTTTTCTTGAGAAAATATTTCCAAATTTAGACTCCCGGGGTAAAAATGTCAATTTTGGAAACCCGAGGTTTGAAATTGATTTCTGAAAACTTTTAAAACTCAATCTGGATTGGAATTTATAAAGCTGGAGTTCTGGACTTCGATAATGAAATGAAATGTGATGAAATGTTATGAAATGCTGAGAAATGATATGAAATGATGAGAAATGACATGAAATGCTATGCGAAATGCTAACCCTGAATGAAAAATTTTGGATGTTAGACCCCGATTGACACTTGTACCTGTTCAAAAAGTGTTAAAATTGACAAAATTTGCAAAAATGGTTGAAGAAATGATTTTCGAGCTCTGCCAAGCTAGAGTAACACTGAAAATTAGGGTTTGAGCTTGATTCAACTGAAATGAACTGGATTGAGCGGGGTTTTAGAGTTTCAGAACTCAAATGAACTCAACGAACACTGACTCAACTGACCTTTCCAACTGAATTTTCAAGAAAAGCTACCATTTTTAGAGAAATGGTACGGAATGATCACTAGAGTGAAGTGAAATACGAACCTGAACTGGGTTTGAGCTGAAACAAAGGTCAGTAATACTGAGGTGAACTAAAATCGAAGCTTGAACACTAGCTCAATTGACTGAACTCGACTCAATTTCAGTTGAAAGAGCTGAAATTGACTAAAATGGGCTCCTGGACATTTAGAAATGGTTTTGAACTGAAATTGGAGCACTTGAACTTCTGGTGAGCTCAAGTTAGACTCTGGGGAACATGACTGACTGGGAATGACTGACTTTGAGACAATTGGCTTGGATTCGAGTGAGAAATGAGCTCATTTCTGAAGAAATGATCCCATTTTGGCAGGAATGGTCAGAAATGAAAATGGCTTTCTCACTATGATTTCAAATGAGCTTGAAATGACTGATATTCTAAATGTTTTGAACTCACCAATGAGATTGGTTGACTCCGACTGACTGGGGTCTGGGATGACCTAGGGGTAAAATGGTAATTTTCCTAGTGAAAATGGGTAAAATGGTGATTTTCTGAAACTGACTCAGGGTTTGACTCCTACACTGACCTAACAAGGTTGGCACTGCATGAGGGGGGTTGTTTGAGAATGGACGTGGAAAATTTGGGGTGTTTACAGTTACCCTCGTCTGTCCAAATTCATCCAGTATTTTTTGTGTCTCGACTTAAGGCACACCATGGGGGCCTTCCCAAAGGATTGACAATTTTTTTCAGTATGATAGAAACTAGGAGGCTAGTTCAGATTCTAAATACAGAAAGGTTGCATAAGCGTAGAATGAAAAGGAATACCATAGGATGGGACGATGAAAAAATTCTAACTTGGAAGTTTGATTACAAGCTGCAAAGGCAATATCTTGGCTTCTTGCCTAGAGGACTAAGATTTTCTTATGGGGGAGGGGATGATGCTGATTAAGTTGTGGAAGACTCAGATCCGAATATAGGGATCCAAATAATTAATGCAGACCCATTTTCTATAATTTCAGCTCCCAGCTTCAAGCACTAAAGCTTGTTGGACCAACCCTAGGGGTGACACCATATCAGGCCAACATTGAAGATTAGGTAGTGCCTACATGTGGGATGCCCCCTCCTATATTTGAAGGTCAAGACTCAGTGGGACCCACCCCTTGGGAGCCCCAGTCTATTTCTGGACTCTGAGGAACTTGTGTAGCTCTCTTGAAAACTCTCCCTAAAAATGAACAAGAGGGAGTTGAAGGGATAAACAAATTTTTGGAGGTGGACACTACTTTTAGGGTAGGTCTAAGTAGGCTTAACCAAATTTAGCCTAAGCTCTCAAGGTATTATCTAGAATTAGGTTTTTCTAATTTACTATGACTTGTAACTTGTGTAGTCTTTAAGAGCCCTACCTAGGCCTATATATAGGGCCTCATTTATAGTGTGGAAGGCATGAAAGAACTTGAATTTGATCTCTCTCTCAACATCTTCTCACACTCGCTCTCTCTAGCTTGAGTCTCTCTCTCTCTTAGCTCAATTTCCTCTCTGTTGTGAGTTCCTACCCCCTAGACTCATCTCTCTCACTCTCCCTAAGGGCTACTTCCTTCTCTCTTTGGATGGTTGATCTCCAGTGGGTTTGTTCTTCCAAGTGGACAAAGTCAGAAACCTAGGCCCACCCGAACCAGTGCAGTCAACTACATCAACAATGGGGGTCTCGACTCTTCTTAGCCCAAACTGTGAAACCTTGGCCTTTCCCAGCTAAACCAAGATTGTAACAAAACCCAACCTCTGTAAGTCGTCACAGACCTTGCCTTAACCCCAGACTGAGTGTGAAAGCCCCAAACACAAATCTGCCCAAAACCAAAAATTTGATGAACCCTGTTTTTTGTCAGAATTAAAAAAATCACCCAGCCCAATACGTAAAGAGTTTGAGTTTGAAATTTGGAATCAACACATCTTACGATATCTAGTTTCATCCACCCAAATTTTAGAATTTATAAAGATTTTTATGAGGAGATCTTTAATTTATAATTATGGTCCACCAGAACAAAAACCCAATCAGCATACAGAAAACCCTAAAAAAACTACCATTTGTCCTAATCATATCTCACAAAATATTAACCATCTAACCCTGAAATTTTAATAGTAGCTAGTCCTAAGTGTTTAGAGACGATTTTGACAATTTAAGAATTTTTTGTTTCATCGTTTGGGGATAGTAATTTTTCTACCAAAATCTATCAGAAATATAGAACCTTGTTTACCCGAATTTGACCTTCACCTAATCCTTCACCTGACCGAGCCTGCTTAAGCTATTAAAACCTAATTCCAAACTTGGCCACACATCAACCCCTTGTTCTGAGTAGTTTTTTTTTTCATATGCATGAACCTTGTCCAATCCTCGCCATTCAAAGGTGCAGAATGGTGTTTCACCATTCTTGGGACGTGGTAGATGCTTGTTCCTTCGCATCCAATTTGTCGTTGTGATGGCATCCCATGAATCCACCACATCCCACACGATGTGCATGCTGCACAATCAAACACACGTTAAAAGAACTAGGTTGAATAGATGCTAAACCCGAGCTAGCTACTAGGTTCAATCTTAGTCTGACCTTCTAAACTCCTATGATTTTGGACCAGTCATGCCATAGAAGCTATATGCTAATGAGTGGAGCCATTTTCGTTGTGTCCATAGTAACATGTACAGACATACAGACATTGACATGCATGGCCACTATTTTAATATTTTTATTATATTTGCATATTATTTTAATAAAAATAGTTTTTAATATTAAATAATAAAAACTATTTGTTATTAATTAAATAGTTAAAAAATGTTGTGTCCTCGTACCCTATTTTCCTAAATAAAAATTGAAGGTGCAAGTGGAACCCAGATAGTTCAACGACGGAGTTTCTAGCTTGACCCAAAAATATCCAATGCAAGATGTACATGTTACATTGTCACTATATATTAGAAAATAATATATATACCTTCATTACAAGTGTGTGAATGGGCATGTGGTTATATAAGCTACTTAAACATTCTTTTGTACCTTATGTCCCAAGTTCAAACCTCTTTAGGATTAAATGTTTGAAATATGTCAATTTTTAATTGAATTTTAATTTTTTTACTGAAACCAACTTAGCGGGTTCAAGTTAGTCGGATATCTAACTTGAACTTGCACCATATACATCTGTAGTGTCTGTGCCTAATGGTGTCAATGGGTGGGATCCCAACACATACTAGATCTGGTAGGATCAAGGTTTGGTAACAAAAGAAGGGGTCCAATTAACTATTTTGATCACACCCATGAGGTCCATTATTAAATGGGACGGATATGGTTTATGAAATTTTATACCAAACCCAGATCTAACTCTAAGTTCTGATTAAGATTCATAAATATTTAATGTAAAAAACTAAAAAAACTTTACTAGGTATGGACTAAGTTTTGTTTGTGTGATTTTTGTACGACTTGCATATGTTTTTTTTATGAAAGATTAGATCAGATCCGGATTCAGATCTGGCATTGACACCTCATAGTCGGACCACCGGTTTTTGGACCCACTCATTTTGATGGAGTTTCAACCAGTTAAAACCCCTATCTGTGCCCACCTTAGTTTAGATTTCTGGCTCTACCCCTGACGTAGTATGTGTATGTTTGTGGCGTAGCATCGAAGTAAAAACCTTGTTTGTTTCTTAGCACACAGCTATCACAATGATTCCATAAAAAGTAAAATTGGGTCATTAAAGGTTGACGAAAATAAAGTTTCATAAAGATACGACTGATTTCTTTTTCTTAATCTTTTTTTTTTAAATTCTCGCTTGACCACTTTTTTGTTATGGTGATTTTTTTGAGATAATCCAAGGGAAAAACACCCCATCATTGTCCATACATTGACTGGCCTCTTGTCGGTAAAACCCTTGAGGTCGCCTTCCCCGCCGAGGAGTACATACACCCAGTTGTGATTTTGCAGCAAGGAACACCACTCGTGGGTTTTGAACTTGTGATGTCCCATGATTGGGGTCTCTCGTGATTGGCTGTTAGAAATGAAACTTAGTGGTGGGGAAGGAAAAGTGGAAATGGCCACCAATCACGCATCTGTGTGTTAATATATATATATATATATATATATATATAGAGAGAGAGAGAGAGAGAGAGAGTAATGGTCCATGCTAAATCAATTTGGCAAATGGGTTTTTTGGGCTTTTCCGGTGCTTTTTATACAGTCTTGGCCTCATAAATGTATTGGGCATAGTTGATTTACTAAGAATCCACACCTAGATCATGTGTTCTCGATGAAAAAAATGATGTTTGGAGCATCCAAAATTTACAAAGATTTTGGACCATTGCTTTTTTGAACTTTATAAAAACCCACAAATGTGTTGGAATCAAATTCTTCAAGAGCTGATCCCTCTAAAATCAAGTAAATAGATCACATTTGTATGGTCAGAATTTAAAAATAAAATGAAAAAGCTTAAAAAACCCATTTAGCATGCCGTTTAGCACCAAATTGGTTTAACATGGACCCATTACTATATATATATATATGTATGTATGTATATATATTTGATTATATATGTATGTATATATATTTGATTGGATCCAGCTGGATTAAATTTAACATAATCTGGCTTGATTGGGTCATATTTTCATAAAAATCTGATTGGGTATAGTTGAATTAGTTGGGATTCAGTCAACAGATTGAATCCAATTGATTTAAAGTGGAACATATCTGTATCTATAAGCGATGCATACACACAAGGGGTCTGATAGACTTCCCAAATCAAGGTCAGTCCATAAACTTTATTTCTTAGTTTATTGGATCTAGAGTCAATACCTTACTTGAATGGGTAAGCTTATGAGTTTGTGAGTATATTTTGAAGTGGATATGATTACTCAATATTGAATTTGAATATTGAGGTCCAACTTTAGAATTGTTTTGACAAAAACTCAAAGTATACCTTGGATCCTATTATGATTTGATTGAATCCCTACTTGTTATGGCTGAGTTTGGATCCAAACTAACATTATGAGGATTTAAGATTCTTTAGTTTGGGTGACTATAAACTTTTTAATGTATGTTTCCATTAGATGCCTTTGTGGCATGGTGCTGGTATTGGATTAAGTTTTAATTTTGGATTTAGATAACATAATGCTTGGATCTAATTATACATTGCATGAATTTGAATACTAAGAGCATGGATTTAGACTATAGTCAAATCCTAGTGACCCATGATTTTACATGAGAATGAACTTAATAAATAATCAGTTTGAACCTATAATATTATACAAATCCAAATAAGTAATAGACTCATAATATAAGCTTTGTACTTGCAATTGGGTTTATTTTGAATGTTTAAAATTTGCTATTTTAACACCATAAAATCCTAGAATATCAAGTTGGATATGTTATAGATTCAATGCCCTCTCTTAATTGATGGGTCTATATAGTGGAATATGATATATCTACAAATTTCATAAATTTTGATTATATTCAAATCTCATATAATCCATAGTTTTGTTTAAGCAATCTAAACAAGCATGAATCTATATTGGATCCTGAAATGCTTTGTGTATCTCATATTGCTTTTATAAGCTTAGTATTTGGATATGGGATGGCCTTATATTGGCCCAGCTTTATGGTGGACCAAGTTGAATTAGAATAAATATTATTGGATTTGATGCTTGGCTTAGACCTCATGAAGTCTAGTAAAACTATATTAGATCTGGTTGAACATGAATGGATCTGAATAAGATGTTATCATTGAAAAATTTTACTTTTGCAATTCAAACTGACCTTTAAAAAAGATTTGAAAATAACTCGCCTCCATTTTGAAAATATGGGAAAATTGAGAGATTGTGACTCACTTGTCGGTATGAGGTTCAACCGTTCCTGGCACCATAACCAGAGGTAATCGAACCAAGGATCAATCATGTGCTTTGCTTTGTTGTTCTATTTTCTAAATGCACAAAGAATCAGGCATGTGCTATGAACTTTGGAAAATTTTGACTAAAAACATGATGTATGCTTCGAGTTTATTTGATCCTGCCTGCGTGTGGGATCTTTAAAGTGAGAGGAGAATGTTTAAAAGACAATTAAGAAATCATTTTGAGAAGAAAATCAACCACGAGAAGAATGATTAGTGCGAGAGCTGATCTTTGAAAAGGGGAATCAACATGAGAGATCATCATGAGGGTTGATTTTGAAGATAATGGTTTGAAACCAATTTTGTAAAAGAGAACCAACACGAGGGTTGACTTTGAAGACAATGGTTTAAAACCCATTTTGGAAAAAGAAAATCAACGTGATGGTTTATTTTGAAAAAAATTGGACCGAAATATTGAACTTTTGATGATCATGACGAAGATTTTGCAGAAATTTTCAATGATTTTATGATTTTGAAAAACCCTCATAGGTAATATCATTTCTCTCATGAATGATGTCGGGATTGTCCCTCATTTTGAAAAGAATAGGAATTTTATACGGCTTGATAGAAGCCAATGACGACGAGGATTTTTAGAAAATGAAAATACAAATTTTCAAAAATAAATGCCCCGTCGTGGCAAAGGATGATAAGTATTTGATATCAAAGATATGAAGAAAATTGACATTTCATTGATAGGCAATATTGACAACAATGACTAAAATATTTACAAGTTTGTTGATTAAAGATCACAAAAGACTGGGACTGACTTGCCCCTATAAGGTCACTGAAAAAGAAAGAAAGCAGAAAACTTTGTCATGGTCTGAGAAGCTAGGCCAGGACGGGTAGCTACTCTTCTTCTTGATCTTCCACCAACAACGTTTTATCAATGCAGTCTTGGATGATGTTTTCTAAAACAAAGCAGTGCTCAGTGTTATGACCCATTGCCCGATGGAATTTACAAAACTGATCCTTAAGCATTCCCATTGTCACAGGAGGATCTGCTACCTTGGGAAGTTTAACCATCTCCTTTGTTATCATATACTCAAGAACCTGCTCAAGTGATTGCTCTAAGGGGGTAAATTTACGGTTGTATCCCCAATCGTCGTGCTTTGGTTTCTCTTGGGGCTTTGATTCTAACTGGATGCTCGAGAGAGGAATGTCATTCTTCCTGCTGATCCCATTCTTTTGACCGGAGCAATCATCTCAGCCTGATACGCTGGTGTGGTTCTTTCTGCCACCCCTTTTGTTCTTGCCATTGTTGTTGTTAGAGGAACTGGTAGAAAAGGTGAAGTTGGCTTTCTTTTTCATATCCTGACTGCCTCCTGCCAAGGTGATGCTGTTTTAGGTTTCATTCTCTAATCCCATTTCGAGCCATTCGACTCGCTCTATTAACTTGATGAAGGATTTGGATGGAGAAGTGGAGATCAGCCCCTTCAGAGGTTAAGAGAAATTGTTCAAAATTATTGAGAGTGCATGCCCCTCTGATATCGGATTCTTCATCCTGTTGCAGGTAGATCTCCACCTATGAATGAAATCTTTTGCCCTCTCATTGTCATTTTGTTTTAGATTGAATAAGTGGTTGAGGGTGGGCGAAGCCTCGATATTGAAAAGGAACCTTTTGAAGAACAGGTTGAAGACTTTGTCAAAGTCTCGCAGTTCAATCGGGTTGATGTGATCGACATACCATTTTGCTGCAATTCCCTCCAGCCTGCATGGAAAACATAGAAATAAAGCCCTGTTGTTTTTTCTGAACCAGTTACATTCTGCGAAAAATGTGGCAAGATGAGCCTTGGGGTTGCCGGTCCCATCAAATTTTATGAATTTACGAGGAAGATCTTCCCAGTTGTCATCCCCTTCTAAGCCATCATAAAAGTCTGCACCAGTGTAAGTCCTTTTGCCTTTATCTTGGGCTTGTAAGTCTTTGATTGCACGAGCTACTTCTCTCAGTTGTTCATGTATCGGATCTTCTGTTGGGATCTGAAACTTGGCTTTGCTTGCTGACTCATGCCCCTCATTGATTTTCTTGGGCCGATACAAGGGGTTGTGAAAATATGCCAGATGCTCTTCCTCTGAGTCTTCCTTTGCTGACTCTGAAGTGCTGTCGTACTGAACTTGCTTTTTGCTGACTTTCCCCTCGGTTTTGCTTTTAAAAGATATTTTCTTAAGGTTTTCCTCAGCCTGTTCAGATATCATTTTGGCCATCACCCTCTGAAACAACTTGTATGTAGGTGAATCAACATTGTTTTCTGCTTCTTGGCCCTACTGCTTGGATGACCTGATGGAGTTCATTTTCTCTCCTTCACTGTCGCTTTGCTGTGGAACGGTCTCCTTTCCAGTCCTTGTCTGAACCATGATGAAATGTCAATGTTCACTCTGTAGGATAAAATGGGATATTTAGAAAATCTTTGGAGGAAATTTTGATAAAAGAAGAAATCAAGTTGATAAAAGATATCCCATTGCTAGGGATTGAGTTATCACAGAAAATTTATGACAATCGCATTGTTTCTCTGTGAGAAAGAATAAACAATTTAGAATATGAACAAATGCTATTTTGAAAAGGATATCTCTCGACAAAAAGAGACTTTATTGTGAAAAACAATTCTTGGAATAGAATCAGAAGATACATTGGAAAGATAGGAGGAAAACGAATTTTAAAATAGATGGTAAAGATTTAAAATTTGAAGAATTGCAGGCAGGATCAAAAGAATCTGAAGAAAAGAAAATACACCAGGGTTTTAAAAACAAAGAGGAAATTTTGAATAATATATACCCAGGGTTTTGGAAAATATAATGGGATAAAATAAATATCACAGCTATACAAACAACGATGTACAAACAACACTCCCTAAAGCTGACTCTATATGCAATATTTGAAATGGCGAATAGGACCTTAATCCTCACTCTAAGATTTAGATCATCTGATTCCAATCAAGATATGTCGATACACTCAAGCCGAAGCTCGAAGTACGTGGCATAAAAATATTTCTCTGGTTCTAATTTAATGGCTTCCCAACATCCTTGAGCACCTACCGATATACCTCGGACTATGACCCTTAGGTACGTGGTAGGGGGCGTGAACCCAAATAAGTGGCCCAGTTGTGAGGCTCTCTCCCGAACTATGGTTCAGTGAGATAGCCCAGCAACGTGAAGACCGGGACAATATAGGTAGGGATGTTTTTGAAAACATGTTCAAATGCAAGAAAACCAGAAAGCTCTAATGCAAGTCCTAAAGAGATATAATTTAAATGAATAGAAGCATACACTTGCATACATTGTTTACATTCAATCCCTAGAATTGAGGAGAGTTGTATTTCAGACCTAAGTCTAATGTGAGCATGGAATAATCTCCTCAATATGGTCCTACCAAACCATACTTAAATCCTATATGCAATGATGTCAGCTTAGGACATAATCTAGGCTCCTAAGGTTTACATGGAAATGAAGCCGACATTTGAAGAATAAAGACTCAGATAATATCAAAGCAAAACAAAAGGCACAAATTCGACCAGATGGAGACATGTCCCATCTCGGTCGCCAAAAATATGATCATCGCAAAAAAATTTCCTCTCTTGGTATTGCTCTCTCTTCCTTCTCTTTTCCTTTATAACCTCTATTTCCTCCTTTTTGGAAAGGAGAAAATAAAAGACACAAAAGAAGAGAGAAGAGAAAGAAAAGAAAGAAGAGAGGAACTTTTTTGCGAAGGTCTCACTTGACCTTAATTTTGAAAATATTTAGAAAAATTACTCGCCTCCATTTTGAAAATATTTGCGGGAAAATTGGGACACGGGATTCGCTCGTCGGTACGAGGTTCGATCATTCCTGGCACCTTTACTAGGGATAATCGAACCAAGGATCGAATTTATGCCTTTTTGCTTTGCTAAAATATCATCTAAGAATTTATCCTGAGTCTAAATGCACAAAGAATCATGCTTGTGCAATGTAAATGCAAAAATGTATGCTTTTTGAGAAAACACTTTTGGAAATCTGAGATTTTCCAAGTGATTCTGAAGTAAATGTGATGAATAAATGATTTGAAATAGTCGAATCTAACTTAGAACTTGAGATAGATCAGGAAAGATATTTTGAAGTTCTAAGTCTTTGAAATAATCAGAGTTTGGGAAGATAAATCTGGACTTTGAAAAGAATGATTTGAAGCTGAGATAAAAGGAAAAAGAAATGAAGTTTCAAAGTCAAAAATGGACTTTGAATTTGAATTTTGAACCTGGATTTAGGAGAGGAGATGAAATTTGAAATGGAGTTGAATTCCAGATTTGAAGTTTTGAAATCAGAAAAGAATTTGGATTTGAGAAATCCAAAGGGAATTTAAAAATAGAAATGGATTTAAGAAGTCCAGATGGGATCTAAAAATGGAATTGGATTTGAGATCTGGAAATCAAGGTGGATTTCGATTTGAAATCTGGAATTGGGAATGAAATTTGGATCTGAAATCTGGAATCTTAAATGAATTTGGATCCGAAGTCTGGAATCCTAAATTGATTTGGATCTGAAGTTTGGAATCCAAAAAAGATTTGGATCTGAAGTCTAGAATCCAAAATGTAGTTGAATCCTAAATGGTTTTGGATCTGAAGTTTGGAATCCAAAATGGGGATTGGATTTGGAAATCTGGATCCAAAGTGGAATTCGGTTCTAAATCTAGAATTGGATTTTAGAAAGTCCAAAATGGGATTTTTGAAGATGGATCTGGGTTTTTGAAAACCCAAATTGAATTTAAGACTTAGGAAAAATCAAATTTTTAGAATCATTCTCAAAACTTTGAATTGAGAATCAAGACTCAATCTTGGGATAGAGCTTTTGAAGATAAAGAATAATTTTGAATTTGAAATCAGAAGATGAATCAGAGATTTCAAAGTTGAATTGAATTTGAGATATTGGATTAAATTTGAATTTGAATCTTGGAAATGAATCTAAAATTCCAAAGTTGAACTTGAACTTTGAAATTTGATTTAAATTTTAAAAATGGAACTTTGAATATAAAATGAATTTTGAATTTTCAAAGTCAAATTAGACTTTGAAATTGAGTTTTGAATCTTGAAATGAGATAGTATTTGATGAATTGAAATAGAATTTGAAGGAAGACATTAAAGATCACTTGGATTTTGAAAATATGATGCAGTTCTATCCTAAATGATGGATGAATTTAAAGAATTTTGAAATTGGATTTCAAAATCTTATTTCATTCTTTAAGTGAATTAAAATAAGATTGAAGATATGATACATCCCTGACTATGGTCATTAAATGTATTATATAATAATCATATTTGAATTCAAGTGAAGAATAAAATATATTTTGGTGCTTTTATAGAGTTTAAAGTGAAATTAACTCTCAATATATCCTGACTATGGCCATTAATATATATTTTGAGCTAATTTTGAATTAAATTCTAATAAAAGAAGAAATTTTTTGAAAATATGATGATTTTTGAAGGGGATCCAGTGTAGATCCAGTGTTATTCTATAAAAGATGAAAATCCTAAGTTTTGTTCACATCCTGACTATATCCATTGATGCAAATCATCAACTTAGGATTTAATCACCTCCTATTAGAATGGTGCTCGTGCCATTCGTGTTCCCATTTGTGAATTTTGGGGAAATAAAGGCAAAACATATGAAAACAAACAATTTATGACATTTACAATGCTCATACATTCTAATCTATGCTTGAAAAGATAAAATTCTCTTTAATATCTAACTATTACAACCTTGAAATTGAAATGATAAAATCCTAATCTAAGAGGGAAATCAACATTTTCCAGAGATTCGTGCAAAACAGAGTTAGAATGAAAATAGAAGAGAGTTGCACATATCACATTGATTTAAAAGATGTAGATGGTGAGATGTGCATATGCCACGATATTTATGATCTAAGGTGTGGAAAGATGAAAAGTGATATATACCTATGTACATACATGCATATATATGTATATATATGTATCTATATATATATATATATGTATATATATATGGCATATAGGTGGACAATAGCTTATGAGATAGGCGAGGTGTGGTAATAGGTGGAATTGTGCCTGCATAACAGTGCATTTTGCTGATATGAAGGGTGTTGTGCGTGAAGTTGTTGTGTAGCAATGATAAATGACAGGTGAAAGATGCTGGGAAATGATGCAGTGGTAGGTGCAATGGCACAATGATAGATGATGGCAGCAGGGTATTACTGTATAATGGGTAATGGAAATAGTGTTACAGGGGAGATGGTGATGGTGGAAGGGTGGCTGTTTAGTGGTACATGTTTGTGAAAAATGATCCTCCATAGCAACATAGTCCAGCAGGCTTAGTCGTGATAGAATTTTCATAACACCATCTTCATCTTGTAATCTAACAATTGCAAATGAAATATTATGACAGTATCTTGTAATAACATGTTGGATCTACTTGTTCATGCTTGAATACAAATGCATCAATGTACACAAATGATTACTCCAAAGTTTGAACCACAAACAATCAAACATGGAATAAGAACAATACCAAATGGTAAAGATACGTGAGAGACCAATAATACCAACTATCTCTTTGATAAAGATTGCTTTTGTGTTTGTAAGAGAAGATTTAAGGATGGCATAGGTGGTCATGATCACACGATGCACAGAACATTGCAAATATATATATATATATATATATATATATATATATATATATATATATATATATATATATATATATATATATATATATATATATATATTTACAGAAAATGTTGCTATTAAGCCAATTGTTTTCACAGTAATAATCAATGACATGCTAGATCAAGCAACTAAATTAAAGGGGGGGGGTCTGCTGGGAGCATATGCACAGTGTTGCTACATCAGGTGTTGGAGGGTGCTAATGGTATGTTGTGTACAAGGGTGTTTGTTATGTGAGTGAGGTGGGGAACAGTGTTGATGTGGGCAGCATATGTATTGATCTGTGTAGAGGAGAAGGGCAGGAAACAGACTGTTATATAATGCTTACAACAGATGGAATTCATGCTGTAGCGTGAAGGAAGGAGATGCTGGAAAGAATTAACGACTTGTATAGATGATTACAGCCAACAATAGAAAAGGATGAAGCCAATTGCAGGAACAGAGAAGGTGGATTTGCAATACTAATCGAAACTTTGAGACTCACCTTTGAATTTCTAGGCAATACTCTTGCAAAATTACATCCAAATGCTCCAGTTATCAATGTCATAAACACGCACAATAATCACAATCTATCTTATTATAAACATTTGCAGCAGTGGGCTTACCTCACAACATTCTGGATTAGAAGCTAGAGCATGAGCCAACGAGATCCCTTCTCTTTGTCCATTAACAATACAAACTTGTCCCAGCCATCTCAAGCTCTAGAATAAGAATTTGCAGAAAAGAGGTGTGTAAGCATCAGTACTACCTTTACTGAAATGTGATAGGCTGTGAGTTGGTAGTATAATCCCTGATGCAGAAACGTCAGATATTACTATTATTTAAGAAACTGCATATCAACTCAGTTGATGCCTTGGACAGCTTAGTTTAGAGAATGATAACACGACCTGGTTAATGCAGATACCAAGAAACCTGAATACATTCAGGTGAGCAACATGACATCCTGTTTAAATGGAGAACCAACAAAGTTATTTCGATAACAAAGGTAAATAGAATTTGAACATGGGATGAACCAGGGTAGTGGTCATCGGCTGTCCCCATTTCCAGCAGAAAAATCTGAGTATAGTCAAGCGCAACACATCATGCTAAAAAAAAAAAAACCTTAACGAGTCCAGTAGAGAAAAATACAAAATGAATTTGCAGAGGACAGAGTATCTGTCCAATGAACCTTACTCTAAACATTTGGGTTTGTCACCCATCCTACATATGTTAGTTTTTAAGAGATAGAGCATATTCATGGCCTAAAACCAAGTATACCCATGCATGTGTCAACAATAGAGGACAAAACATATTTAGTGTATTGAGTTTCTCATGCAATCAGTGCACAAAAATACCCAATCCCCTACCATTATTCAATCAGAGAAGCCAAGCATAGAATGAACTCAAATAAGTTGGAAATCTGGGAGTATGAACAGTCATCATCCAATTCAACCATAGATTGAAAATCAAGTAAGATATAACCCAATAATAAGGAGATCCAAAAAAATGTTCACCCAAAACAGATGTTAAACCATTTTCTTCTGCAAATGAGGCACATTACATAAGATATATGGATGGCTTTTACTATGTCTGTACCAATACTCTTACTGGTATGTTTGATGCTTATGAATCAGGGAAATGGGATATGAACGAATACAACCATAGATGGATATGATATGCTGTAAAGGGGCTAGGCTTAAGAAACTGATTAGGGAAATGAGCTCCCTTCTTGAAGTAGATACGCTAATGACTTTGAAAGAAAGAAAAACAGGAAATGCAATTTCGCAGGTTTTAAACATGAAACCACTACTGCTAATGAAATCTGCTGAGCAATATGAGACCTATGAATATCGACAAAATGGCATGAATGCATTGACCCATTATACAATTTATGCATATGATAGTTGAGAACGAAAGAATTATATGCGAATATAATGAAATTGCAGTAACAATGCAGGAAAACACATATGCAAACGAGATTGAGACAACATATTGCAGACCAGAGAATGAATTATAAGCAAAGTGGGGATTGAAAACCAGCAGAAAATTGAATCAAAATGCTAGCCAATTATCGAAAATGGAATCGGAAGTTCAGATGCCAACAGGAAATTGTAAATAAAACAAAGGAAAGAACAAAAACCAAAATAAACTATAGATTGAAATGCACGAAAATATAAGATAAAAAAAAGGAAAAGAAACCATGTTGGAACGAAGTTGTTCCATTGTTGTAGCTATAGGGGCATCGGTCCTGCTATATACAGGTTGATCCTCTCTTTTTGCCTTGTGATTAAGAGAAGAAGGTGAAAAATAACGCATATTAAAAGGAAGAGATAAAAAAAAAAGAAAAAAAAATGCAAAGAATCAAAGAAGAGGGCAACGATTACTTACCTGAGATTGCCTTCGGTCTTTGACTGAAAAAGGGGAAACACCAGAGGGATATAGAAAATGCAAAGGGGAGGTTAAGGCAATGAAGGAAATCCTTGAAGGAAAGAGAGTGGTGCGGGGGTGAAGAGCGGTGGTCTGAGGGTTTCCCCTTCGCCCATTTTTAAAGAAGAAGAAGAATCGAGAGGGGCAGAACCATTGGGGATCAAGGGCAGAAGAGGAGGAGAGTTGATTCGATGGTTGGTGGCAGATGGATGCTTCCAGAGGGTAGCGCGGGAGGGGAGACCGAGAGTGTGCGAGAGAGAGAGAGAGAGCCTCTATAACCCTTAAATTTTTTCGTTAAAAAGGCCTTTTATCAAAGGATGAATCTTTGTTTTTAAAGATTTTCAAAAGGGCGGTCCTCTTTAAAAGTTTTTCAAAAAAATGTTTTTAGCTAAAAGATGTTTTTCAAAAGGAGGTTTTCAAAAACTATCTCTTTTATTTTTTTCTTTTCTTTGTATTTTTGTATATATATATATATATATATATATATATATATATATATATATATATATATTTGTATTTTCTTTTCTTTTCTTTTTTTGAAAATAACACTCTAAAACTATGGGATTTCTAAACTATTTTTTTGCAAAAATTTGGAAATATTTACAAAAGATGGGTTTTCTGAGAATTCTGGTTTGATTTCTTCAGAAAACGGGTTTAGATCCATATTTTGAAGAAATATTCAAGTTTTGAACCTCAAATTGAGGAATATAACGCGATGGATCCAAACGGATACGGGACAAACTGTCTGAGCTTTTCAAAAGTTATTTTGGTAATTTTGAGAATTTGGTTTAAAAATTAGATGACAAAGCTCAGATTTGGATTCTGATATTGGATCTAGATCCAAAACTGAGTCAGATATATAAAAATGAATTTAATTTCAGTAAAATCTGAGAAATAAACTGGTATTTAGATTTAAAACTGACTCAATTACTTAGAAAATGGCATTAGGGGCAAAAAGGGAATATTTACATCATTTTGAAAAATTTAGGGTGTTCTTAGAAGCCTCTCTTTGCTACTAAGCCGGTTGAAAGCCAAGCTTAGTGGCAAATAAACACTCAAAATTTCGAAAAATGCCCCCGTCAGAAGATCTGAGCTGGGTGTGGAAGAATTATTTTGAAAATATGGTTTTTCAGACTTAATACCTTATCCTGAATGGTTTTAGGGAGACGAAATCCTCGAAAATGATATGACTGAATAACAGGAATGAGGAAATTGTGATGGGACTTTGGGCGAAGATCCCGAAATGATGAAAGATAAGAATTTTGATCAAGTTCTCATGGGTAAGATAAGATCATCCTTTTGGAATGACTCAGGTTTAGCCCTTAATCTGGATGGGACGAAGATATCTCAAGATAACCTGAATGGGGAAAGGAATATATGAGGACCTTGATGGGACATTTTTGAAAGAAATGCCTCATGAGATGAAGCTCAAGTAGGATCCTATCCTGGATGAATATACAAAGCATGGATTTCTTTGTGGGGAAAACCATGATGGGATTGGAAGAAAAGCATCTCGTCAAAACGAGGAATCTCGCTGCAACGAGACTCAAGTTTAACCTAAACCTGAAAAAGGAAGATACCTCGAGGGGCGAGGTTCAGGCTTAACCCTTAACCTGAAGGGAAACGACCAAATGGAATCCTCGAATGAAGAAACCATGATGGGACCTTCGGAGCTTAGATGAACAAATCCGAAGGGGGTTTGTGAAAGGAAAAAATGGGGTTCCTTAAAGCTTGGAAAAGGGATGATCTTGGACGCCTCATTGCTGAGACTAAATCAGCTTTTGAAATTGATGACCTCTCACAGAAAGTACAGGTTTGACCCTTAACCTGAACGGATAAAACCATACAGATTTCTCGAATGAAGAAACTGTGATGAGACAAAAAGAGATACCTCTCCTGAATGAGGCAACTCTTTTGGAAGATATAAACAACACTAGGTTGCATCAAAATGGATATTGATTATTTATTTCATTCTTGGAATAGCTAGAAAATTTTGCCAATAAGATAAAAATATAGTTGACTCAAACGCTTGAAAATGTGCACCTATGCGCAAAAGACATTCCCTATTTTACCTAGAGTATTTCCTCCAACGAGGTTAACTCCTCGATCTTAAGAGTCAAATTCAAAAATTTCAGCGCTGATGATTTTCTTCAAGGAAGCTATCCATTTCCCTGATATGAGAAGAGAAGAAATATTCTTAATTTCATAAAAGCAAGTAATGAAAAGACATTGATAAAAGAATTTCGCATAAGAAAAGATGACTTCTGGCAACTTTGGTAGTTTGATATCTAGGTGTTTTCCCATGATGATCTTTTGGCACTCTCTTTGAGACATTGAGCTTTCTTGGGGTTTTACATCATCCTTCATTTGGATGTGTCCTGACTTTTCTCTCTTTTTTTAGGAAGGGTACGTCACAAACTCCTTTATCTTGGAGATGTTTTGATCCTTCTTTTGTCTCAGGGATTATATTGATGATATTGGCTCAAAGGGTAAAAAATCTCTAGATGATAGCAGAAATCAAATATTTTTTAGGATTTGTCAGGAGGTTCATCACATTCGCCTTCATCTCGACGATGGTCTGAACTTTCCCTAGAAGGATCCGTCACAAACTCCTTCATCTCGGAGATGATCCAAATCTTCTTTGGCCCCGGGGGTCTAACTCACATATTTGTCTTCATCTTGACGACAATTGAGAGATCCATTTTGCAGATATTTGATTGCGGCTTTAAATGGATGAGGAAATATGGATTGAGTGGATTCTTTTATAGTTGAGGATATTTCCACTGCCTGATTGCCAGATAGCCGCCTTTAAACATGCGCTATAGCCATGATCAGTATCAATTCATTTCTGGCTTTTCAACATCATTGAATACTTTTTTTGCTAATCATACTGAGGACCTTTCTTTCATCCTTTTGGTTGATCAACAGGGAAAAGATTTGAATTTTATCCCTTTTTCGCAAAAAGTTTCACCCTTTTGGAAAGAATACTAGAGGTAATCTGAGGTGATTCTTTTGTGCAATAAGAATATTAGAATCAACAAATACTTTTAGCAAATTGGCAAAGTTTTTAAGAATCCTTTGTGGAATAATGATTCAATATAAATTTTGATAGGACCTCGAGTTGAAATTTTGAAAAAATGAAATGAACATGAGGTTTTTGGTAATTTTTTTACCAGCAAAAACTGGATTTTGTTTTTGGAATACCAGCTTAAAAGCAGGATTTTATTTGACCGACCAGCTCGAAAGCAAGATTTTGATTGTTCGACCAGCTCGAAAGCAAGATTTTTTTTTGTTCGACCAGCTAAAAAGCAGGATTTTTTTGGAAGTACCAGCTCGAAACCAGGATTTTGATTATTCAACCAGCTCGAAAGCAGGATTTTTTGAAAGTACCAGCTCGAAAGCATGATTTTGATTGTTCGACCAGCTCGAAAGCAGGATTTTGATTGTTCGACCAGCTCGAAAGCAAGATTTTGATTGACCAACCAGCTTGAAAGCAGGATTTTTTGTTCGACCAGATCGAAAGCAGAACTTTGATTGTTTGACCAGCTCGAAAGCATGATTTTTTGTTCGACTAGCTCGAAAGGAGGATTTTTTGGAAGCACCAGCTCGAAAGCAGGATTTTGT
The DNA here is from genome assembly GCF_984573655.1 of Nuphar pumila. Classification (NCBI taxonomy): domain Eukaryota; kingdom Viridiplantae; phylum Streptophyta; class Magnoliopsida; order Nymphaeales; family Nymphaeaceae; genus Nuphar; species Nuphar pumila. The sequence goes on from NC_143260.1 coordinate 56,541,125, forward strand.
TGTTCGACCAGCTCAAAAGCAAAATTTTGATTATTCGACCAGCTCGAAAGCAGGATTTTGATTGTTCAACCAGCTTGAAAGCAGGATTTGTGTGACCAACCAGCTCGAAAGCAGGATTTTTGGAAGTACCAGCTCGAAAGCAGAACTTTGATTGTTCGACCAACTCGAAAGCAAAATTTCATTGACCGACCAGCTCGAAAGCAGGATTTGAAACGGTAAGAACGATTGACACTGATAGAGTTGTGACCCGAAGGCTGAAAATGACAAATATTGATGAAGTTGTAACCCGAAGGCTTGAAAATGATAGACATTGATGAAATTGTAACCCAAAGGCTTGAAAATGCTAGACATTGATGAAATTGTAACCCGAAGGCTTGAAAATGATAGATTTTGCTGAAATTGTAACCCAAAGGCTTGACAATTATAGACATTAATGAAATTGTAACCCGAAGACTTGACAATGATAGATATTGATGAAATTATAACCCGAAGGCTTGGCAGTGATAGACATTGATGAGATTATAACCCGAAGGCTTGGAAATGATAGATTTTGCTGAACTTGTAACCCGAAGGCTTGCAAGACAAGAGATATTGATGAAATTGTAACCCGAAGGCTTGAATTTGAGAATTGGGTGACTCAAAAGTCAAAATTGGAATTAAAACTTTGAATTTTGATGAATGTTAGTGCAAAGACTGAACCTGGAGGGCTAACTTGATCAATCAGCCAGACACTAGCACGAGCGCTAGGCATACCAGTACGAGCACTGGGGTTTTTTTCAAAAAAAATGCCCCAGTAAGAGCACTGGGTTTTGAAATTGCGCCAGTACGAGCACTGGATTTTGAAATCGCACCAGTACGAGCGCTGGTTTTTGAAATGGGCCAGCACAAGCACTGGATTTTGAAATTGCACCAGTACGAGTGATGGGCTTTCTGACCGAGAGTTGGAAAGGAGACCGACATTCTAAGATACTTGAGAATTGAGCGAGAATGATTGTCGGTGTTTTCAAAATTATCCTTTATCTTGAAGGGGAAGAAAGAATACCTCGAATGTCGAGGTTCAGGTTTATCCCTTAACCTGAAAGGGGAAATGAATAAAATTTATAAAAGTGGAGAAAATTGAATAAATTTATGAAAATTTTGTTTTTGAAAAAAATTCTCACAGGTAGCCTTGTTGCTTCTGTGAGGGATCTCAGGATTATCCCTTATCTTGAATGGGGAAATGAATAGAATTTAAGGAGAATTAATAAAGAGAAATTGATATAAATTTAGAAAATAAAGATTGATGAAACTTTTGTTGCAAAAGAATTCTCATAGGTAGCATTATTGCTCCTATGAGGGGTCTCAGGATTATCCCTTATCTTGAATGGGAACACCTTGGAAAACGAGGGTCAGGTTTATCCCTTAACCAGAGGGGGAAAAAGAATAAAGGAATACCTCATGAAAAAGAGGCATCGGGTTTATCCCTTAACCTGAATGGGTAAAGAATAGAATAGAATTTGTCAAAATTGAAAGAATTGAAAAATAGATAAATTTGATAAAATTAATAAAGAAGGATAAAATTTGATAAGATTGACAAAAGATTAAATGAAAAATTGATAGAAGTTGTGAAAAGAAAAGAATTTATTTGATCCTGCCTGCATGTGGGATCTTTAAAGTGAGAGGAGAATGTTTAAAAGACAATTGAGAAATCATTTTGAGAAGAAAATCAACCACGAGAAGAATGATTAGCGCGAGAGCTGATCCTTGAAAAGGGGAATCAACATGAGAGATCATCATGAGGGTTGATTTTGAAGATAATGGTTTGAAACCAATTTTGTAAAAGAGAACCAACATGAGGGTTGACATTGAAGACAATGGTTTAAAACCCATTTTGGAAAAAGAAAATCAACGTGATGGTTTATTTTGAAAAAGATTGGACCAAAATATTGAACTTTTGATGATCATGACGAAGATTTTGCAAAAATTTTCAATGATTTTATGATTTTGAAAAACCCTCAGAGGTAATATCATTTCTCTTATAAATGATGTCGGGATTGTCCCTTATTTTGAAAAGAATAGGAATTTTATACGGCTTGATAGAAGCCAATGACGACGAGGATTTTCTGAAAATGAAAATACAAATTTTCAAAAATAAATGCCCCGTCGTGGCAAAGAATGATAAATATTTGATATCAAAGATATGAAGAAAATTGACATTTCATTGATAGGCAATATTGACAACAATGACTAAAATATTTACAAGTTTTTTGACCAAAGGTCACAAAAGACTCGGACTGACTTGCCCCTATAAGGTCACTGAAAAAGAAAGAAAGCAAAAAACTTTGTCATGGTCTGGGAAGCTAGGCCAGGACGGGTAGCTACTCTTCTTCTTGATCTTCCACCAACAACTTTTTATCAATGCAGTCTTGGATGATGTTTTTGAAAACAAAGCAGTGCTCAGTGTTATGACCCATTGCCCGATGGAATTTACAAAACTGATCCTTAAGCCTTCCCATTGTCACAGGAGGATCTGCTACCTTGGGAAGTTTAACCATCTCCTTTGTTATCATATACTCAAGAACCTGCTCAAGTGATTGCTCTAAGGGGGTAAATTTACGGTTGTATCCCCAATCGTCGTGCTTTGGTTTCTCTTGGGGCTTTGATTCTAACTAGATGCTCGAGAGAGGAATGTCATTCTGCCTGCTGATCCCATTCTTTTGACCGGTGCAATCATCTCTGCCTGATACGCTGGTGTGGTTCTTTCTGCCACCCCTTTTGTTCTTGCCATTGTTGTTGTTGGAGGAACTGGTAGAAAATGTGAAGTTGGCTTTCTTTTACATATCCTGACTGCCTCTTGCCAAGGTGATGCCGTTTTAGGTTTCATTCTCTAATCCCATTTCGAGTCATTCGACTCGCTCTATTAACTTGATGAAGGATTTGGATGGAGAAGTGGAGATCAGACCCTTCAGAGGTTGAGATAAATTGTTCAAAATTATTGAGAGTGCATGCCCCTCTGATATCGGATCCTTCATCCTGTTGCAGGTAGATCTCCACCTATGAATGAAATCTTTTGCCCTCTCATTGTCATTTTGCTTTAGATTGAATAAGTGGTTGAGGGTGGGCGGAGCCTCGGTATTGAAAAGGAACCTTTCGATGAACAGGTTGATGACTTTGTCAAAGTCTCGCAGTTTAATCGGGTTGATGGGATCGGCATACCATCTTGCTGCAATTCCCTCCAGACTGCGTGGAAAACATAGAAATAAAGCCCTGTTGTTTTTTCTGAACCGATTACATTCTGCGAAAAATGTGGCCAGAAGAGCCTTGGGGTTGCCGGACCCATCAAATTTTATGAATTTACGAGGAAGATCTTCCCAGTTGTCATCCCCTTCTAAGCCATCATAAAAGTCTGCACCGGTGTAAGTCCTTTTGCCTTTATCCTGGGCTTATAAGTCTTTGATTGCACGAGCTACTTCTCTCAGTTGTTCATGTATTGGATCTTCTGTTGGGATCTGAAACTTGGCTTTGCTTGCTGACTCGTGCCCCTCATTGATTTTCTTGGGCCGATACAAGGGGTTGTGAAAATATGCCGGATGTTTTTCCTCTGAGTCTTCCTCTGCTGACTCTGAAGTGTGGTCGTACTGAACTTGCTTTTTGCTGACTTTCTCCTTGGTTTTGCTTTTAGAAGATATTTTCTCAGGGTTTTCCTCAGTCTATTCAGATATCATTTTGGCTATCATTCTCTGAAACAACTTGTATGTAGCTGAATCGACATTGTTTTTTGCTTCTTGGCCCTGTTGCTTGGATGACCTGAAGGAGTTCATTTCCTCTCCTTCACTGTCGCTTTGCTGTGGAATGGTCTCCTTTCCAGTCCTTGTCCGAACCATGATGAAATGTCAATGTTCACTCTGTAGGATAAAATGGGATATTTAGAAAATCTTTGGAGGAAATTTTGATAAAAGAACAAATCAAGTTGATATAAGATATCTCATTGCTAGGGATTGAGTTATCACAAGAAATTTATGACAATCGCATTGTTTCTCTGTGAGAAAGAATAAACAATTTAGAATATGAACAAATGCTATTTTGAAAAGGATATCTCTCAACAAAAAGAGACTTTATTGTGAAAAAGAATTCTTGGAATAGAATCAGAAGATACATTGGAAAGATAGGAGGAAAAAGAATTTTAAAATAGATGGTAAAGATTTAAAATTTGAAGAATTGCAGGCAGGATAAAAAGAATCAGAAGAAAAGAAAATACACCTGGGTTTTAAAAACAAAGAGGAAATTTTGAATAATATATACCTAGGGTTTTGGAAAATATAAGGGGATAAAATAAATATCACAGAATCACAACTATACAAGCAAGGATGTACAAACAACACTCCCTAAAGCTGACTCTATATGCAATATTTGAAATGGTTAATAGGACCTTAATCCTAACTCTAAGATTTAGATCATCTGATTCTAATTAATATATATACTCAAGACGAAGCTTGAAGTACGTGGCATAAAAATATTTCTCCGGTTCTAATTTAATGGCTTCCCAACATCCTTGAGCACCTACCGATACACCTCGGACTATGGCCCTTAGTTACGTGGTAGGGGGGCGCGAACCCAAATAAGTGGCCCAGTTGTGAGGCTCTCTCCCAAACTATGGTTCAGTGAGACAGCCCAGCAACGTGAAGACCGGAACAATATAGGTAGGGATGTTTTTGAAAACATATTCAAATGCAAGAAAACCAGAAAGAAGAGAGGAACTCTTTTGCGAAGGTCTCACTTGATTTAAATGAATAGAAGCATACACTTGCATACATTGTTTACATTCAATCCCTAGAATTGAGGAGAGTTGTATTTCAGACCTAAGTGTAATGTGAGCATGGAATAATCTCCTCAATATGGTCCTACCAAACCATACTTAAATCCTATATGCAATGATGTCAGCTTAGGATAGAATCTAGGCTCCTAAGGTTTGCATGGAAATGAAGTTGACATTTGAAGAATAAAGTCTTAGATAATATCAAAGCAAAGTAAAAGGCACAAATTCGACCGGATGGAGACATGTCCCATCTTGGTCGCCAAAACTGTGATCATCGCAAAAAATTTTCCTCTCTTGGTATTGCTCTCTCTTCCTTCTATTTTCCTTTCTAATCTCTATTTCCTTCTTTTTGGAAAGGGGAAAATAAAAGACAGAAAAGAAGAGAGAATAGAAAGAAAAGAAAGAAGAGAGGAACTCTTTTGCGAAGGTCTCACTTGACCTTAATTTTGAAAATATTTAGAAAAATTACTCGCCTCCGTTTTGAAAATATTTGCGGGAAAATTGGGAGACGGGATTCGCTTGTCGGTACGAGGTTCGACCGTTCCTGGCACCTTTACCAGGGGTAATCGAACCAAGGATCGAATTTATGCCTTTTTGCTTTGCTAAAATATCAACTAAGAATTTATCCTGAGTCTAAATGCACAAAGAATCATGCTTGTGCGATGTAAATGCAAAAATGTATGCTTTTTGAGAAAACACTTTTGGAAATCTGAGATTTTCCAAGTGATTCTGAAGTAAATGTGATTAAGAAATGGAGTTGAATTCCAGATTCAAAGTTTTGAAATCATGTTGGAATTTGGATTTGAGAAATCCAAAGAGAATTTAAAAATAGAAATGGATTTAAGAAGTCCAGATGGGATCTAAAAATAGAATTGGATTTGAGATCTGGAAATCAAGGTGGATTTGGATTTGAAATCTGGAATTGGGAATGGAATTTGGATATGAAATTTGGAATCTTAAATTAATTTGGATCCGAAGTCTGGAATCCTAAATGGATTTGGATCTGAAGTTTGGAATCCAAAAAGGATTTGGATCCAAAGTCTAGAATCCAAAATGTAATTGAATCCAAAATCGGAAGTCCTAAATGGATTTGGATCCAAAGTTTGGAATCCAAAATGGGGTTTGGATTTGGAAATCTGGATCCAAAGTGGAATTGGGTTCTAAATCTAGAATTGGATTTTAGAAAGTCCAAAATGGGATTTTTGAAGATGGATCTAGGTTTTTGAAAACCCAAATTGAATTTAAGACTTAGGAAAAATCAAATTTTTAGAATCATTCTCAAAACTTTGAATCGAGAATCAAGACTTAATCTTGGGATAGCGCTTTTGAAGGTAAAGAATAATTTTGAATTTGAAATCAGAAGATGAATCAGAGATTTCAAAGTTGAATTGAATTTGAGATATTGGATTAAATTTGAATTTGAATTTGAATCTTGGAAATGAATCTAAAATTCCAAAGTTGAACTTGAACTTTGAAATTTGATTTAAATTTTAAAAATGGAACTTTGAATATAAAATGAATTTTGAATTTTCAAAGTCAAATTGGACTTTGAAATTGAGTTTTGAATCTTGAAATGAGATAGAATTTGATGAATTGAAATAGAATTTGAAGGAAGACATTCAAGATCACTTGGATTTTGAAAAAGAATTTTGAAAATATGATGCACTTCTATCCTAAATGATGGATGAATTTAAAGAATTTTGAAATTGGATTTCAAAATCTTATTTCATTCTTTAAGTGAATTAAAATAAGATTGAAGATATGATACATCCCTGACTATGGTCATTGAATGTATTATATAATAATCATATTTGAATTCAAGTGAAGAATAAAATATATTTTGGTGCTTTTATAGAGTTTAAAGTGAAATTAACTCTCAATATATCCTGACTATGGCCATTGATATATATTTTGAGCTAATTTTGAATTAAACTCTAATAAAAGAAGTTTTTTTTTGAAAATATGATGATTTTTTAAGGGGATCCAGTGTAGATCCGGTGTTATTCCATAAAAGATGAAAATCCTAAGTTTTGTTGACATTCTGACTATGGCCATTGATGCAAATCATCAACTTAGGATTTAATCACCTCCTATTAGAACGGTGCTCGTGTCATTCGTGTTCCCATTTGTGAATTTTGGGGAAATAAAGGCAAAAAATATGAAAACAAACAATTTATGACATTTACAATGCTCATACATTCTAATCTATGCTTGAAAAGATAAAATTCTCTTTAATATCTAACTATTACAACCTTGAAATTGAAATGATAAAATCCTAATCTAAGACGGAAATCAACATTTTCCAGAGATTCCCACAAAACAGAGTTAGAATGAAAATAGAAGAGAGTTGCACATATCACATTGATTTAAAAGATGTAGATGGTGAGATGCGCATATGCCACGATATTTATGATCTAAGGTGTGGAAAGATGAAAAGTGATATATACCTATGTACATACATGCATATATATGTATATATATGTATCTATATATATATATGTATATATATATGGCATATAGGTGGACAATAGCTTATGAGATAGGCGAGGTGTGGTAATAGGTGGAATTGTGCCTGCATAACAGTGTATTTTGCTGATATGAAGGGTGTTGTGCATGAAGTTGTTGTGCAGCAATGATAAATGACAGGTGAAAGATGTTGGAAAATGATGCAGTGGTAGGTACAGTGGCACAATGATAGATGATGGCAGCAGGGTATTACTGTATAATGGGTAATGGAGATAGTGTTACAGGGGAGATGGTGATAGTGGAAGAGTGGTTGTTTAGTGGTACATGTTTGTGAAAAATGATGCTCCATAGCAACATAGTCCAGCAGGCTTAGTCATGATAGAATTTTCATAACACCATCTTCATCTTGTAATCTAACAATTGCAAATGAAATATTATGACAGTATCTTGTAATAACATGTTGGATCTACTTGTTCATGCTTGAATACAAATGCATCAATGTACACAAATGATTACTCCAAAGTTTGAACCACAAACAATCAAACATGGAATAAGAACAATACCAAATGATAAAGATACGTGAGAGACCAATAATTCCAACTATCTCTTAGATTAGGATTGCTTTTGTGTTTGTAAGAGAAGATTTAAGGATGGCATAGGTGGTCATGATCACACGATGCACAGAACATTGCAAATATATATAGATATTTTTTTTACTACAAAAATGCTGCTATCAAGCCAATTGTTTTCACAGTAATAATCAATGACATACTAAATCAAGCAACTAAATTAAAGGGGGGGGGGGGGGGGGAAGTCTGCTGGGATCTTATGCACAGTGTTGCTACATCAGGTGTTGGAGGGTGCTGATGGTATGCTGTGTACAAGGGTGTTTGTTATGTGAGTGAGGTGGGGAACAGTGTTGCTGTGGGCAGCATATGTATTGATCTATGTAGAGGAGAAGGGCAGGAAACAAACTGTTATATAATGCTTACAGCAGATGGAATGCATGCTGTGGCGCGAAGGAAGGAGATGCTGGAAAGAATTAACGACCTGTATAGATGATTACAACCAACAATAGAAAAGGATGAAGCCAATTGCAGGAACAGAGAAGGTGGATTTGCAATACTAATCGAAACTTTGAGACTCAGCTCTGAATTTCTAGGCAATACTCTTGCAAAATTACATCCAAATGCTCCAGTTATCAATGTCATAAACACGCACAATAATCACAATCTATCTTATTATAAACATTTGCAGCAGTGAGCTTACCTCACAACATTCTGGATTAGAAGCTAGAGCATGAGCCAATGAGATCCCTTCTCTTTGTCGATTAACAGTACAAACTTGTCCCAGTCATCTCAAGCTCTAGAATAGGAATTTGCAGAAAAGAGGCGTGTAAGCATCAATACTACCTTTACTGAGATGTGATAGGCTGCGAGTTGGTAGTATAATCCCTGATGCAGAAACGTCAGATATTACTATTATTTAAGAAACTACATATCAACTCAGTTGATGCCTTGGACAGCTTAGTTTAGAGAATGATAACACAGCCTGGTTAATGCAGATACCAGAAAACCTGAATACATTCAAGTGAGCAGCATGACATCCTGTTTAAATGGAGAACCAACAAAGTTATTTTGATAACAAAGGTAAATAGAATTTGAACATGGGATGAACCAGAGCAGTGGTCATCGGCTGTCCCCATTCCCAGCAGAAAAATATGAGTATAGTCATGCGCAACACATTATGCTAAAAAAAAAATACCTCAACGAGTCCAGCAGAGAAAAATACAAAATGAATTTGCAGGGGACAGAGTATATGTCCAATGAACCTTACTCTAAACATTTGGGTTTGTCACCCATCCTACATATGTTAGTTTTTAAGAGATTGAGCATATTCGTGGCCTAGAACCAAGCATACCCATGCATGTGTCAACAATAGAGGACAAAACAGATTTAGTGTATTGAGTTTCTCATGCAATCAGTGCACATAAATACCCAATCCCCTACCATTATTCAATCCGAGAAGCCAAGCATAGAATGAACTCAAATAAGTTGGAAATCCGGGCATATGAGCAGTCAACATCCAATTCAACCATAGATTGAAAATCAAGTCAGATATAACCCAATAATAAAGAGATCCAAAAAAATGTTCACCCAAAACAGACGTTAAACCATTTTCTTCAGCAAATGAGGCACATTACACAAGATATATGGATGGCTTTTACTATGTCTGTACCAATACTCTTACTGGTATGTTTGATGCTTATGAATCAGGGAAATGGGATATGAACGAATACAGCCATAGATGGATATGATATGTTGTAAAGGGGCCAGGCTTAAGAAACTGATTAGGGGAATGAGCTCCCTTCTTGAAGCAGATACGCTAATGACTTTGGAAGAAAAAAAAAAGATAGAAAAACAGGAAATGCAATTTAGCAGGTTTTAAACATGAAACCACTACTGCTAATGAAATCTGCTGAGCAATATGAGACCTATGAATATCGACAAAATGGCATGAATGCATTGACCCATTATACAATATATGCATATGATAGTTGAGAATGAAATAATTATATGTGAATACAATGAAATGGCAGTACCGATGCAGGAAAACACATAAGCAAACGAGATTAAGACAACATATTGCAGACTAGAGAATGAATTATAAGCAAAGTGGGGATTGAAAACCAGCATAAAATTGAATCAAGATGCTAGCCACTTATCGAAAATGGAATCGGAAGTTCAGATGCCAACAGGAAATCGTAAATAAAACAAAGGAAAGAACATAAACCAAAATAAACTATAGATTGAAATGCACGAAAATATAAGATAAAAAAAAGGAAAAGAAACCATGTTGGAACAGAGTTGTTCCATTGTTGTAGCTATAGGGGGATCGGTCCTGCTATATACAGGTCAATCCCCTCTTTTTGCCTTGTGATTAAGAGAATAAGGTGAAAAATAACGCAGATTAAAAGGAAGAGATAAAAAAAAAGAAAAAAAAATGCAAAGAATCAAAGAAGAGGGCAACGAGTACTTACCTGAGATTGCCTTTGGTCTTTGCTTGAAAAAGGGGAAACACTAGAGAGATGTAGAAAATGCAAAGGGGAGGTGAAGACGATGAAGGAAATCCTTGAAGGAAAGAGAGGGGTGCGGGGGTGAAGAGCGGTGGTCTGAGGGTTTTCCCTTTGCCTGTTTTTAAAGAAGAAGAAGAATCGAGAGGGGCAGAACTGTTGGGGATCAAGGGCAGAAGAGGAGGAGAGTTGATCTGATGGTTGGCGGCAGATGGATGCTTCCAAAGGGTAGCGCGGGAGGGGAGGCCGAGAGTGTGCGAGAGAGAGAGAGAGAGAGAGAGAGAGAGAGACTCTATAACCCTCAAATTTTTTCGTTAAAAAGGCCTTTTATCAAAGGATGAATCTTCGTTTTTAAAGATTTTCAAAAGGGTGGTCCTCTTTAAAAGTTTTTCAAAAAAATGGTTTTATCTAAAAGATGTTTTTCAAAAGGAGGTTTTGTGAACACCCCAAATTTTCCAAAAAATTCCAAAAATTTCCCGTTTTGCCCCTGGGTCCATCTTTTGAATAATCAGGTCAATTTTTTGATAAAATTTCCATTCATTTCTAATTCGTTGGAATCCAGGCCCAAATTTCATTTCTAACCCATTTTCTGAAGGATTTTTCCAAAGAACAACGTTAAAACTCTCGAAAAACCCTTCTCTTGTAAATATTTTCAAAATTTACAAAATATTTCAAAAATCCTTTTGTTTTCTCATAAGTTTCAGAGATTCATCTTAAAAACACCAAATATATATATATATATATATATATATATATATATATATATATATATATATATATATATATATATATAAGAAAATGCCAAAAGAAAACAACAAAAAAATCCAAAAATTAGAAAATTAGAAAATGTGCAGTTCAAAACCCTTTTTGAAACTTGTTTTGCTAAAAACCTCATTTTAAAAAAAACATTCCATGAAAAATCTTTTTGAAGGAGCCTTTTTTTGGAAAATAAAAAAATTTCAAAAATAAAGCTTCGCACGCAAGCTTCTTCCAAGCTCTCTCTCTCTCTCTCCCTCTCTCGGCTTCCCTTCACGAACCTTCTGAAACCCTAATCTCCATCGCTTCTCCTCTCGCACAATCCACCCTTCGATCGGGGATTGCCTCTTCCTAAACCCTCAATCCTCAACCGAACCCCTCCCTCTCGAACCTCCTTCTCCCTCTTTAAGAGAAGCATGCAGGGGAACCCTAAACTCACCGCTTCTTCACCCCCACACACCTCTTCTCTTCATGCATGCACCCGTTTTCACCCCTCCACTTCGACGCTTCCTGGCTTTTCGATCATTTTTACCCTCTGATCCATCATCCTCTTATGCTCTGCTGGTCTTCCCCATTGATTGAAAGAGCTTCAATCACGAAGCATCAACTACGCAGCTGAACATTGAGTCCTCTTTTGCAAAATAAGGCTACGGTCGATCGATCTTCTAACTGTCTAGATTAATCCGTAGAAGGAGATCCACCTTAGCAGTAAGACCGTAATCGCTCGAAGGGGAGAAAATCCCACGATAGCCAGAGGCAAGTTTCTCACCTCCTCCCTCTTTGCTTTGTCCGAGTCTCCCTGTTTTATTTATGCCCCAAATAAATGGATACGCCCTTCATTGAGATCATTTTTAGCATCTCTTTCTTTTCTTTCACTCTCGATTTTTCCAATTTATGAGTTCCTTTGATTTCGTTTTCTGGTTTTCATTATCTGTTTTCTTTTATTTGCAGCTCATATTTCCAATCCCTTATCTTCATCCCCCATCTCTTAGAAGTTTTCTTATTTTCAGAATTTTTCTTGTTTACTATCCCATTAAAAGCACGATGGGTGGTGCTGAGTTGCCCGTATCAACCTCAGTCCATCCCTGTGCTACAGTAAAAGGAATATATTATTCCGACATTTCTTTTCCTTGTGTTCTGTTAAGCTTTGCAGATTCTATTTCCATTCTTGCTCAAGTTATCAGAGGAAAAATTAAATATGGCTCATTCGAGTCTTAATCCGATTTTTCCGCTGATGCTAAATTTTTGCTTCCACTTTATCTTCCGTAAGATTTTGATTGCCGGTTTGAATTATCATCTTTATTCTAGGGAAGTCGACTTTCTTTTCACTGGTCCCTGCATCTGGATTACTATCAAACATTGTAATTGCCCCTTTACTTCCGGTCGATGCTTAAATTTTAAACTTATTGTAGTTCCTTTCTTTTATATATGTTTCATACAGTTTGCAATTTATTTTGTTTTCTTTAATACTACTTCTTCCCACTTACATTCTTTGCCACTCTAGCTTCAGATTGACGCACCTCATTCATTTAATTTCCATTTGCGTTGATCTTGGATCTAGGCTTCGTGAGTATGTCTGTGTATTGTAGTGGTGCGATGTCATTTTGACGCATGTTCAGCATTTTCTTTTTCTTTTTTTTTTGTATGCCATTTGCATCATATAGGCATCTCTTAAATGTGTTCGCCTCGAGAAGGGTTTTTCTGAAGTGAGCATCCATATGTTCTGGTACTGTTCTCTATGAACTCATCGCAGTCAAGGCAGTTATCTTGAGAACATGTTCATCTATAACTGAATCCAATGACCTCTTCCCCTGTGTATCCCAAAAGCCTTTGAGTTCTATAAAATTACATTTATAAATCTGGCTGAAGTGCCAGCGGTATGGAATTCTACCGGTAATAAGAGAAGCTTGAACCCACTTGATACAATTTGTGGGGATTCTGATGGTATACAATTCAATATGGATTACTTTATCAAGAAAATAGATTCCATCGTAAGAAGCAATCCCTAAGAAGGCACTTCATTTATTGCAGGCTTAGCAGAAGAATTTTCACCTTTTTTCGGATATACACTTGGGTAGGAGGTCTCTTGTTTTCATTTGGTTTAATTGTCATATGTTCTTTTTTTTTTCTAAGTGATGTTATGTGTAGTTTCTAGTTATTTCAAAATATCATGTAAACTTGGTGTTTGCTCTAATTATTGCAAATCCTCAAGGGTGGTGAAAGAAAGGTAAATTCCCGATCAGCAAAACGCAAGGTTAAATTGTGGTTTGTTTATAGCCTTTATTATCACAATTTTGATTATCTGCAACAGGTTTTTCTTTTTTTAAATTTGTATATATATATATATATGTGTGTGCTTAAATATATTTGATGCTAATATAGCTGTTGTTGAGAAGATATATTTATTCCATCTCTGGCCAGTATTGGCAATCTGACGTTGCTGATAAATCAAGTTGTTTTGTTGTTTCCATTCATTCCACTTACTTGTGATTATCAGCTTCGGGGACTTCTCTACTTCCATGATTAAGAAAGGCCGAGTTTTCACAAAAATAAACCATGTTACTGTCACGGCATAGCAAATGCTGGGAGTATTTGTTGCCTAATAGAAAAAAAGGGGGCTCAATAGTTGTGGGATCATTGTGACTACATGAATATAGTGTGCTTGTAGGAAATTGCTCCAAGCAACCAGATTTTGCAATAGAAAGAAAAGATAACTCGATATGGAGTATGTAAAATAGTGGATGATGATTTGTTGCTGTATCATTCAAAGCAGGTGGCTGTGTCAGCAAATTACTCTGCTTGAATCATTTCTCTCGGGCAATCTCTTGCATGAAGGACTTTGATTTGACTGAAGTTGGCTTGTCTGTTTTGCTATTGGGGGCCTGTTTATGCTTCTATTTCTATCTTATCCTACATCAAACTCGTGTTACTACCATGAAATACGTGTTAATCTGTCCATATATAATTGTATTCTTGGTAGCTTACTGGATATTGTAGTCTGGTGTATCTCTGCACATTCACTGTTACTACCCACCTTATAGTCTCCTTCACTACATCATCATATTTGAGTACCTGTGCTTCACACACAATTGCATTAGGGTTACACACCACAACATTTCATTCACACACTACCCTTTGTAATATCCTACCTATTACGCATATGTCATCCTGTGTCATATTCCACCCATAACCATATCCTTCCAGCTCATCCCTATACATAATACATTACCCCACTTCACTGCATTTCACTCATACATCTCCAGCACTTACTGTATCACATCTGTAATATTCCCACTGCACTCATATTATTCCTGTTACATATAACATACATTTCATTTTTCCTTTTTCTGTATTAATCAATACACTATGTACAGCCTTTTTAACCTTCCCAATTGCTGCCCACCACCGCATAGCATTTACGGCAAAATCTGATCCACTTGCTGCCATTCACAGCATTATATAGCTTCAGCACCTTCTAGTTCACAACATCAACATTAGATATACACACCTTCCCAGCCGCACCTCCTGCAACATCATATGCCGCTGCTTTCAGTGCCACTGCAGTGACAGCAGTATATCACCCATTTTTTGTGTTGTTTCGTATTCACCACAATATTTATACATCACCTATCATCATATATAATACCTTCCCATAGTGGCATGCCTTCATTTGCATCATTCTCATCATCTCTCATAGCTCCATCATGCATTTGCTGGAGCACTTCCCTAATAAAAGGCCCATTTCTAATGTATATGCATAACATTCTTACTTAATACATTACATGTCTCTCTCCTTCTTATAGATACTCATGTATGTTTTAACACTCATTCCCTGCCAAACATAGGATATCATACATTATTCCCATGTATATTCTGATGTATGACCTCTTACATACCTATTGGGCTTTCAATATGACAATTTCTTACATACTGCCTATTGTAATTTGGTTTCATACTGACCATGTCTTTGCAGGTATATATAGAAAACACTGCTCTCTTTCTTAGTTTAAGAATTTTATCATTTCAATCCAATTCCCAAATTGTAATAGATAGAGTATAATGAGAAAATTTATATTTCTGCAC
The DNA here is from genome assembly GCF_984573655.1 of Nuphar pumila. NCBI lineage: Eukaryota > Viridiplantae > Streptophyta > Magnoliopsida > Nymphaeales > Nymphaeaceae > Nuphar > Nuphar pumila. The sequence continues at coordinate 56,556,298 of NC_143260.1, forward strand.
TAGATGGAATGAATGAGCATGTAAATACCCTCTTTTTCATTATTTTCCTTTATTTCTCAAAGAAGTCACAAATGGGAACATGAACGTGCACCATTTTATAAAAGGTGATTAATCCTAAGTTGATGATTTACGTCAATAGCCATAGTCAGGATGTAAACAAAACTTAGGATTTTTATCTTTTATAGAAAAACACTGGACCCACACTGGATCCTCTTCAAAAATCATCATATTTCTAAAAGTATTTTCTTCTTTTATTAGAGTTTAACTTAAAATTAACTCAAAATATATATCAATGGCCATAGTCTAGATATATTGAGAGTTAATTTCATTTTAAACTCTATAAAAGCACCAAAATGTATTTTATTCTTCACCTGAATTTAAATATGATTATTATATAATACATTCAATGACCATAGTCAAGGATGTATTGTATCTTTAATCTTATTTTAATTCATTTAAAGAATGAAATATGCTTTTCAAATCCAATTTCAAATTCTTTAAATTCATTTATCATTTATGATAGAATTGCATCATATTTCCAAAACTCTTCTTCAAAAACCCAAGTGATTTTTTTTGAATATCTTCTTCATTTCTCAAATCAATCCTTATGTGTAAATTCAAATTCAATTCTATCTCATTTTCAAGATTCAAAATTCAATTTCAAAGTCCAATTTGACTTTGAAATTTCAAATTCATTTCAAACTTCAACTTCTAATTCAAAGTAAGTTTCAAAGTTCAAATAAACTTTGAGACTCCAAATTCACTTTTTAAGATTCAAATTCAAATTCAATTCAACATCTCAAAATCCAATTTTAAAGTTCAATTTAACTTTGAAATTTCTGATTCATCTTCTGAGTTCAAATTCAAAATTATTCTTTATCTTCTCAAATCAAAATCAAGGTTTTGAGATTAATTTTGAAACTCAAAACTTGACTCTTCCCAAATTTCAAATTCAATCTGGGTTTTTCAAAAACCAGACCCATATTCAAAAGTCCCATTTGGACTTTCAAAATCCAAATCCAAAGTTAGAACCCAATCCCAACTTGGATCCAGATTTCCAAATGAAATCTCCACTTTTGGATCTCAGATCTTGGATCCAATTCTATTTAGGATCCAAAATCCAACTCCATCTTGGATCTCAGACTTCAGATCCAAAGTCCATTTTAGGGTCCAAAATCCAACTCCATCTTAGATCTCAGACTTCAAGATCCAAAATCCATTTTAGGATCCAGAATCCAATTTCATCTCGGATTCCAGATCTTGGATCCAATTCCATCTTGGATCTCAGACTTTAGATCTAAAAGTCCGTTTGAGGATCCAAAATCCAACTCCATCTTGGATCTCAGACTTCAGATCCAAATTCCATTCCAAATTTCGGAACCAATTCCATCTTGGATCTTAGATTTCAGATTCAAATTCCATTTAGAATTCCAAACTTCAGATCCAAATCCATTTAAGATGCCAGATTCCAAATCCAAGTTTATCTTGATTCCCAAATTTCAAAAACTAATTCCATTTTCATATCCCATCTAGAACTCTTAAATCCAATTCTATTTTTCAAACTCAATTTAGATTTCTCAAGTCCCATCCTGATCTCAAATTTCGAAATAGGAATTCAATTCCATTTCAAATTTCATTTTCTCTCCTAAATCCAGATTCAAAGTCCAAATTCTGACTTTAAAACTTCCTTTCTTTTCCTTTTATCTCAGTTTCAAATCATTCTTTGATTATTTCAAAGACTTAGAAGTTCAAAACATCTTTCCTAATCTGTCTCAAAGTGCTAAGTCAGATTCAAATATTCAGAAATCACATCTTCTTTTTCATCGTCACATTTTCACTTGGAAAATCTCAGATTTCCAAAAGCGTTCTTTGCAAAAGAGCATACATTTTTGCATTTACACAAGCATTATTCTTTGTGCATTCTTATAGACTTAGAATAAAACCTTAGGTAATATTAAGGCAAAGCAAAAGGCATAAATTTGATCCTTGGTTTGATTACCTCTGGTAAAGGTGCCAGGAACGGTCGAACCTCGTACCGAGGAGCGAGCCCCATCTTCCAATTTTTCCACAAATTTTCAAAATGGAGGCGAGTGATTTTAAAACATCTTTCAAAATTAAGGTCAAGTGAGACCCCGCAAAAGAGTTCCTCTCTCTTCTTTCTTTTCTCATTCTCTCTTTTTTTCTATCTTTTTATTCTCCTTCAAAAAAAGGGAATAGAGGTTAGAAAGGCGAAGAGAAAGGAAAAGAGGAAAGAGAGGAAAATTTTTGCGATGATCACAGGTTTGGCAACCGTGATGGGACCTCGTCTTCGTCCGGTTGAATCTATGCCTTTGCTTTGCTTTGATATTATCTAAGTCTTTATTCTACAAATGTCAGCTTCATTTCTATGCAAACCTTAGGAGCCTAGACTCTGTCCTAAGCTGACATCATTGCATATAGGATTTAAGTATGGTTTGGTAGGACCATATTGAGGAGATTATTCCATGCTCACATTAGACTTAGGTCTGAAATACAACTCTCCTCAATTCTAAGGATTGAATGCAAACAATGTATGCAAGTGTATGCTTCTCTTCGTTTAAATTCTATCTCTTTAGAACTTGCATTAGAGCCATCTGATTTCTTGCATGTCGAACATATTTTTGAAAACATACCCACCTATATTGTTCCGGTCTTCACGTTGCTGGGTTGTCTCACTAAACCATAGTTCGGGAGAGAGCCCCACAACTGGACCACTTATTTGGGTTAGTGCCCCCCTACCACGTACCTAAGGGCCATAGTCCGAGGTACATCGGTAGGTGCTCAAAGATATTCGGAAGCCATTACCTTAGAACCGAAGAAATATTCTTATGCCACGTACTTCGAGCTTCAGCTTGAGTATATTGGCGTATCTTGATTGAAATCAGATGATCTGAACCATAGAGTTAGGATTAAGGTCCTACGAGCCATTTCAAATATTGCATTTAGAGTCAGCTTCTAGGGAGTGCTATTATGTGCATTATTGCTTGTATAAATTGATTCTTTTGTAGATATTATCTTAAAAATTCTTATTTTTCAAAACCCTGGATATTTATTTCATAAAAATTCTTTTATTTTCTCAAAACCAGGATTGTATATTTCTCATTTCTTTATTCTTTCATTGCTTAAAACCTGGACATGTCTTTTAAGTTTTTCCTATATTTTCAAAAAAAGTCCAGGCGTATTTTCTTCTTTTCTTCTGATTTATTTAATTTTTGATCCTGCCTACAATTTTTCAAAATATTCAGGACTAGTCATCCATTTTTCAAAAAAATGTCTTTTTAAATTTTATCTTCCCATCAAAGATCCCTTTTTATCAAAGAGATCTCTTCTCAGAACCTTTTAAATATCTCGTTTATCGTCTCTTTTTCCCAAAAACTCCTCGAGTTTTAATCCTTCTTTTATTCTACAGAAAGCATCAACATCTCATTATGGTTCAAACGAGAGCAGAAAGAAGGGCAGCTCAGCAGCACAATGACAGCGAAGTGGAAGAAATGAACTCTTCCAGGTGTCCCAAAAACATGATTCAGAGAAAGATGATGTTGACCCAGCGATGTATAGGATCTTTCAAAAGATGATGGCAAAAATGATGTCCGAACAAGCTGGGACATGTTCAAAGAAAACATCCTCTAAAAACAAAATCAAGAGAAAGACAGTAAAGAAACATGTAAGGATCAACAAGAAGAAAAATCAACAGGACAGCACCTCAGAGGGTTCAGAATTAGCAGGAGAGGATTCCGAAGAAGAGCAGTTCGTAATCATCCCAAAACATCTGCGACAGTCTAAGAAGGTGATAGAAGAGCTCGAATCAGTCAACAAGCCTATAGATGGGGTCCCGGCAAAAGATTCAGTTCAAATATTGACTAAGATGGTCAAAGATCTGCAGATTCGAGATAAGGGAAAGAGGATATATACCAGACAGGACTTCTACCTCGGTTTAGAAGGGGACAGCAGCTTAAGAAGACCTCCCCCGAAAGTTTATTAAGTTCGATGGGTCCGGCAACCCAAAGGCCCATCTCGCTATGTTTTTCGCAGAATGTGTCAAATTCAGTGAAGACAATCGGGCCCTCTTCTTGTGCTTTCTTCGCAGTTTAGAAGGCGTAGCAGCAAAATGGTACGCAAAGCATATCAACCCCATCAAGCTGCAAGATTTTGATAAAGTTGTTAATCTATTCGTGGAACGATTCATGTTCAACATTGAGGCACCGCCAACCCTCAATCACCTATACAATCTGAAGTAGGATGACAAGGAAAAGGCCATAGATTTCATTCGAAGGTGGAGAGATACCTGCAACAAGATGAGAACACCCATCTCAGAGGAACATGCACTACAAGTTATCCTGAACAACTTTTCTCAACCTCTCAGGAGCCTTATTTCCCCCTTCCCATCAAAATCGTTCATCGAACTCATTAAACGAGCTGAATGGCTCGAGATGAGAATAGATAACGTAGTCTATGACGGTATCACCCTGGCAAGGGGAAATCAAGATGCAAAGAAGAAAGCCCATTTTACTCTTTCTGCTAGTTCCTCATCCGACAACAAGGGTAACAAGGATGATCATGTCAACAATTCAGAAGGATTTAGAGGTCAAAAAGGGAGGTCTTTCAACAACAATAAGCCTTCCCAACCCAATTCTCAGCAGCGGGAAAAGGATCAAGAAAAACCAAAACGCAAGGACTGGAGTCCTGACCGTGAATTCACGCCTTTGGAGCAGACAAAGAATATGATTCGTCTGCCAAAAGCTGTCGATCCTCCAGTAATCTTGGGCAAATTCATAGAACAGTTCTGCAAGTTTCACCAAACAGTGGGTCATGACACAGAGCACTGCTTCGTTCTGAAAAATATCATCCAGAACTGCATCGATAAACATCTTTTGATAGAGGATGAAGACAAAGAGCAACCCGCCATCCTGACCAAGCCTTTCCCTGATCATTCAAAAAACTGACAATGCTAGAGTCTTTTCTGCTATCCTCCACTTTCTTTACCAACCATCCTGTAAGGGCAAGTCATCCTGAGTCTTTTGCGACCTTGTGGTCAAAGATACTTGTAAATATTTCAGCTCTTTTTTTGCTATCAGTTTTGCTTATAAATGAAATGTCAATTTTCTTCCTATCTTTGAGGTTCAATTCTTATTTCTTTCACCATATTAGGGCATCTTTTTAAATTTCATTTACGCTTCAAAATATTCTTTTCCCATCAGATTCCTATTCTTTTCAGGATGAGGGACAATCCCGACAATACTCCATGAGAGAAATGATATTACCTATGGGGGTTTTTCAAAATAATAAAAAGCAGAAATTTTTTGCAAAATCTTCATCATGATCACCAAAAGTTCAAAATTTTGATCCAATCTTTTTCAAAATCAACCAGCGCATTGATTTTCCTTTTCAAAAATCGATTTAAAATCATTTGTTTTCAAAGAATCGACCCTCATGATGATCCTTCCTTAAAAATCAAACCTCGTGTTGATTCTTCTTCACAGATCAACTCTCGTGTTGATCATTCTTCAAAATCAACCTCAAGGTTGATCCTCCTTCCAAAAATGATTTTTTTCATAAACATTCTCACCTCATTTTAAAGATCCCACATGCAGGCAGGATCAAACAAATTCTTTTTTTAACTCTTTTCATTTGTCAATTTTTATCAGTCTAATCATTTTTTATTCATCTTTATCAATTTTTTCAATTTTATTGATCCTTCATTGATTTTGTTAATTTTTCTTGTCAATTCTTATTTCAATTACCCTTTCAAGTTAAGGGATAAAACCTGATGCCTCTTTCCCATGAGGTATTCCTTTTTCCTTCTTATTTACCCTTTCAGGTTAAGGGATAAACCTGATGCCTCCTTTCAATGAGGTATTCTTTTTATTACTTTCCCCGTTCAGCATAAGGGGTCAATCCTGAAAACCGGACCACATACAACTAACTATGATGGTCTATTTCAATCCGCAAGTTGAATCCTTCCTTCTTAAATTTAGATCTTTAAGTTGAACCCCTATAGAATCAATAACTCGTAGGTTAAACCCCTGTGGTTCATAGGTTAAATCCCTTCTTGAACCAAAATTCCTTCTTAAACCCAGTAGATCTTTAGGTTGAACCCCTACTGATCCGCGATCTTTAGGTTGAACTCCTACTGATCCACAGTCCTTAGGTTGAACCCCTTTAGGACCATTCCTTCCATCGATCTTTAGGTTGAACCCCTACAGATCCGCGATCTTTAGGTTGAACTCCTACTGATTCGCAGTCCTTAGGTTTAACCCCTACTGATCCGCGATCTTTAGGTTAAACTCCTACTAATTTGCAGTCCTTAGGTTGAACTCCTTTAGGACCCTTTCCTTCCATTGATCTTTAGGTTGAACCCCTACTGATCCGCGATCTTTAGGTTGAACTCCTACTGATTCGCAATCCTTAGGTTGAACTCTTTTAGGACCCATTCCTTCCGTCGATCTTTAGGTTGAAGCCCTACTGATCCGCAATCTTTAGGTTGAACTCCTACTGATTCGCAGTCCTTAGGTTGAACTTCTTTAGGACCCATTCCTTCCGTCGATCTTTAGGTTGAACCCCTACTGATCCGCGATCTTTAGGTTGAACTTCTACTGATTTGCAGTCCTTAGGTTGAACTCCTTTAGGACCCATTCCTTCTGTCAATCTTTAGGTTGAACCCCTACTGATCTGCGATCTTTAGGTTAAACTCCTACTGATTCGCAGTCCTTAGGTTGAACTCCTTTAGGACCCATTTCTTCCGTCGATCTTTAGGTTGAACCCCTACTGATCCGCGATCTTTAGGTTGAACTCCTACTGATTTGCAGTCCTTAGGTTGAACTCCTTTAGGACCCATTCCTTCTGTCGATCTTTAGGTTGAACCCCTACTGATCCGCGATCTTTAGGTTGAACTCCTACTGATTCGCAGTTTTTAAGTTGAACTCCTTTAGGACCATCCCTTTCATCGATCTTTAGGTTGAACCCCTACTGATCCGCGATCTTTAGGTTGAACTCCTACTAATTCGCAGTCTTTAGGTTGAACTCCTTTAGGACCCTTTTCTTTCGTTGATCTTTAGGTTGAACCCCTACTGATCCGCAATCTTTAGGTTGAACTCCTACTGATTCGTAGTCCTTAGGTCGAACTCCTTTAGGATCATCCCTTCCGTCGATCTTTAGGTTGAACCCCTATTGATCCGCGATCTTTAGGTTGAACTCCTACTAATTCGCAGTGCTTAGGTTGAACTCCTTTAGGACCCTTTCCTTCCATTGATCTTTAGGATGAACCCCTACTGATCCGCGATCTTTAGGTTGAACTCCTACTGATTTGCAGTCCTTAGATTGAACCCCTATTGATCCGTGATCTTTAGGTTGAACTCTTACTGATCCGCAGTCCTTAGGTTGAACCCCTTTAGGACCATTCCTTCAGTCGGTCTTTAGGTTGAACTCCTACTGATCAAGGATCTTTAGGTTGAACTCCTACTGATTCACAGTCCTCATTTTGAACCCCTTTCGGACCATTCAAAGTTGATCTGTAGGTTGAATTCCTACTGATCAAAATATTCTTTTGTGGTTTTTAGGTTGAATTCCTATTTAACCAAATTCATTCTTCAACATTTTGATCCGTAGGATGAATCCCTACTGATCCAATATTCTTTTGCAGTTCTTAGGTTGAATTCCTATTGAACCAAATTCAAAAATTCCCTCTGTAGGTTGAATTCCTACCAATCCATCTGTCTTTTGCGGTTCTTAGGTTGAATTCCTATCGAACCAAATTCATTTCTTCAAAAATCCAATTTTTAGGTTGAATTCCTACTGATCTATATTCTTTTGTGGTTCTTAGGTTGAATTCCTATTCAACCAAATTCATTATTCAAAAATTCAGTTTGTAGGACAAATTTGCTCAAAAATTCTTAGGTTGAATTCCTATCGAACCAAATTCATTTTTTCAAAAAGTAAATCTGTAGGTTGAATTCCTACTGATGTATATTCTTTGCCAGTACTTAGGTTGAATTCCTATTGAACCAAAATTCATTTTTCAAAATTTTAGTCTGTAGGTTGAATTCCTACCGATCTATATTCTTTTGTGGTCCTCAAGATTCTTATTTGAACCAACTTCATTTTTCAAAAAAATCAATCTGTAGGTGGAATTCCTACTGATCTATATTCTTTTGCGGTTCTTAGGTTGAATTCCTATTGAACCAAATTCATTCTTCGAAAATTCAGTCTGTAGGATAAATTCTTACTGGTCAAAAATTCTTTTGCAATTCTTAGGTTGAATTCCTATTAAATTAACTTCATTTTTCAAAAATTCATTCTGTAGGATGAATCCCTACGGATCCAAATATTCTTTACGACTCTTAGGTTGAGTCCCTGTTGAGTCAATGTTGTGTGATAAAACCAATATTTTCATGTTATTTCTTCCAAAATTTTAGCTAAAGGTTTTATCAAAATCTATATTAAGTAGTTATTTCACAAAGGATTCTCGAAAACTTTGTCAATCGGCTAAAATATGTGTTGATTCCAATATTTTATTGCACAAAAGAATCACCTCAGATTACCTCTAGTATTCTTTTCAAAAGGGTGAAACTTTTTGTGAAAAAGAGTAAAATTCAAGTCTTTTCTATGTTGGTCAACCAAGAGGATGTGAGAAATATCCTTGGTATGATTAGAGAAAAAAAATATTCAATGATGTTGAAAAGCCAGAAGCAAATCAATATTGATCATAGCTATGACGCATGTTTAAAGACGATTCTTTGGCAATCAGGCAGTAGAAATACCCTGATAGATAAGAAAAATCCACTCAATGCATATCTCCTTATCCATATATTTAAGCTTCAATCAAATATCCGCAAAGAGGATCTCTCAATTGTCGTCAAGATGAAGACGAATATGCGAGTTCGACCCTCGGGGACAAAGAAGATTTGGATCATCTCCGAGATGAAGGAGTTTGTGATGGATCCTTCCAGGGAACGTTCAGATCACCGCCAAGATGAAGGCAACTGCGCCGAACTTCCCAACAAACCCTAAAAGATATTTGATTGCTGCTATCATCTAGAGATTTTTAACCAATGAGCCAATATCACCAGTATAATTTCTGAGAAAAAGAAGGATCGGAGCATCTCCAAGATGAAGGAGTTTGTGACGTACCCTTCCCCGAAGAAAAAAAGAAAAGTCAGGACACATCCAAATGAAGGATGATGTAAAAACCCGAAAAAAGCTTAATGTCTCAAAAAGAGTGTCAGAAAGATCATTATAGGAAAAGCCTCAGGATATCAAACTGCCAAAATTGCCATAAATCATCTTTTCTTATTCGAAATCCTTTCATTAATGTCTTTTCATTGCTTGCTTTTATGAAACTAAGAAATTTCTTCTCTATTCATGTCAAAGAAATGGATAACTTCCTTAAAGAAACTCAACAACTTTAAAATTTGACTCTGACTCTGAAATCCAGGGAGTTAACCTCATTGGAAGAAATACTCTTGGTAAAAAGAGGGAATATCTTTCGCACATACGTGCACACTTTCAAGCATTTGAATCAATTGCAATTTCATCTTATTGGCAAAATTTTCTGGTTATCCAAAAATGAGATAAATGCTCGATATCTATTTTGATGCAACCTAGCATTGTTTATATTTTCTAAAAGAGAATTGTCTCATTCTGGTGAGATATTTCTCCCAGTCCCATCATGGTTTTCCCCATCAAGGAATCCATGCTTTATATATCCATTCAAATAAAGAATATACCTAAACCTCGTCTCACAAGGTATTTTTCAAAAAATGTGTCATCATGATTTTTCAAAATATCTTCGTCCCATCCAGGTTAAGGGCTAAACCTGTGTCTATTTCAAAAAATTCTTATCTTTGTCTCAGCCGTGAGAACTTCTTCAAAAATCTCTCCTTTTACCATTTCGGGATAATCATCCCAAAATCCCATCACAATTTCCTCATTTTTCTTCTGTCCAAATTACTTTCATTCTCGAGGATTTCGTTCTTGCCAAAACCTTTCAGGGAAATGTACAAAACCTAAAAAATAAAGCTTTTCAAAACCAATTTTTCCACACCTAGTTCAGACCTTCTAACTGGGGCATTTTAAGAAAATTTATCATGTTTTCTTTGCCGCTAAGCTCGACTTACAACCGACTTAGCAGCAAAGAGGGGCATCTGTGAACACCCCAAATTTTCCAAAAAATTCCCCTTTTGCCTCTGGGTTCATCTTTTGAATAATCAGGTCAATTTTTTGATAAAATTTCCATTCATTTCTAATTCGTTGGAATCTAGGCCCAATTTTCATTTCTAACCCATTTTCTGAAGGATTTTTCCAAAGAACAACGTTAAAACTCTTGAAAAACCCTTCTCTTGTAAATATTTTCAAAAATTACAAAATATTTCAAAAATCCTTTTGTTTTCTCGTAAGTTTCAGAGATTCATCTTAAAAACACCAAAATATATATATATATATATATATATATATAGGAAAATGCCAAAAGAAAACAACAAAAAAAACCAAAAATTAGAAAATGTGCAGTTCCAAACCCTGTTTGAAACTTGTTTTGCTAAAAACCTCATTTTAAAAAAAACATTCCATGAAAAATCTTTTTGAAGGAGCCTCTTTTTGGAAAATAAAAAAATTTCATAAATAAAGCTTTGCACGCAAGCTTCTTCCAAGCTCTCTCTCTCTCTCTCCCTCTCTCGGCTTCCCTTCACGAACCTTCTGAAACCCTAATCTCCATCGCTTCCCCTCTCGCACAATCCACTCTTCGATCGGGGATTGCCTCTTCCTCAACCCTCAATCCTCAACCGAACCCCTACCTCTCAAACCTCCTTCTCCCCCTTTAAGAGAAGCACGCAGAGGAACCCTAAACTCACCGCTTCTTCACCCCCGCACCCCTCTTCTCTTCACGCATGCACCCGTTTTCACCCCTCCACTTCGACGCTTCCTGGCTTTTCGATCATTTTTACTCTCTGATCCATCATCCTCTTATGCTCTGCTGGTCTTCCCCATTGATTGAAAGAGCTTCAATCACGAAGCATCAACTACGCAGCTGAACATTGAGTCCTCTTCTGCAAAATAAGGCTACGGTCGATCGATCTTCCAACTATCTAGATTAATCCGCGTAAGGAGATCCACCTTAGCAGTAAGACCATAATCGCTCTAAGTGGAGAAAATCCCATGATAGCCAGAGGCAAGTTTCTCACCTCCTCCCTCTTTGCTTTGTTCGAGTCTCCCTGTTTTATTTATGCCCCAAATAAACGGATACGCCCTTCATTGAGATCATTTTTAGCATCTCTTTCTTTTCTTTCACTCTCGATTTTTCCCGTTTATGAGTTCCTTTGATTTCGTTTTCTGGTTTTCATTATCTGTTTTCTTTTATTTGCAGCTCATATTTCAAATCCCTTATCTTCATCCCCCATCTCTTGAAAGTTTTTTTATTTTCAGAATTTTTCTTGTTTACTATCCCATTAAAAGCACGATGGGTGGTGCTGAGTTGCCCGTATCAACCTCAGTCCATCCCTGTGCTACAGTAAAAGGAATATATTATTCCGACATTTCTTTTCCTTGTGTTCTGTTAAGCTTTGCAGATTCTATTTCCGTTCTTGCTCAGGTTATCAAAGGAAAAATTAAATATGGCTCATTCGAGTCTTAATCTGATTTTTCCGTTGATGCTAATTTTTTGCATCCACTTTATCTTCCGTAAAATTTTGATTGCCTGTTTGAATTATCATCTTTATTCTAGGGAAGTCGACTTTCTTTTCACTGGTCCCTGCATCTGGATTACTATCAAACATTGTAATTGCCCATTTACTTCCAGTCGATGCTTAAATTTTAAACTTATTGTAGTTCCTTTCTTTTATATATGTTTCATACAGTTTGCAATTTATTTTGTTTTCTTTAATACTACTTCTTCCCACTTACATTCTTTGCCACTCTAGCTTCATATTGACGCACCTCATTCATTTAATTTCCATTTTCCACTCTAGCTTCATATTACTTCTTCAACATTTTCTTTTTTTTTTTTTTTTTTGTATGCCATTTGCATCATATCGGCATCTCTTATATGTGTTCGCCTCGAGAAGGGTTTTTCTGAAGTGAGCATCCATATGTTCTGGTACTGTTCTCCATGAACTCATTGCAGTCAAGGCAGTTATCTTGAGGACAGGTTCATCTATGTCTGAATCCAAAGACCTCTTCCTCTGTGCATCCCAAAAGCCTTTGAGTTCTGTAAAATTACATTTATAAATCTGGCTGAAGTGCCAGCGGTATGGAATTCTACCGGTAATAAGAGCAGCTTGAACCCACTTGATAAAATTTGTGGGGATTCTGATGGTATACAGTTCAATATGGATTACTTTATCAAGAAAATAGATTCCATCGTAAGAAGCAATCCCTAAGAAGGCACTTCATTTATTGCAGGCTTAGCAGAAGAATTTTCACCTTTTTTCGGATATACACTTGGGTAGGAGGTCTCTTGTTTTCATTTGGTTTAATTGTCATATGTTCTTTTTGTTTTCTAGGTGATGTTATGTGTAGTTTCTAGTTATTTCAAAATATCATGTAAACTTGGTGTTTGCTCTAATTATTGCAAATCCTCAAGGGTGGTGAAAGAAAGGTAAATTCCCGATCAGCAAAACGCAAGGTTAAATTGTGGTTTGTTTATAGCCTTTATTATCACAATTTTGATTATCTGTAACAGGTTTTTCTTTTTTTAAATTTGTATATATATATATATGTGTGCTTAAATATATTTGATGCTAATATAGCTGTTGTTGAGAAGATATATTTATTCCATTTCTGGCCAGTATTGGCAATCTGACGTTGCTGATAAATCAAGTTGTTTTGCTGTTTCCATTCATTCCCCTTACTTGTGATTATCAGCTTCGGGGACTTCTCTACTTCCATGATTAAGAAAGGCCCAGTTTTCACAAAAATAAACCATGTTACTGTCACGGCATAGCAAATGCTGGGAGTATTTGTTGCCTAATAAAAAAAAAGGGGGCTCAATAGTTGTGGGATCATTGTGACTACATGAATATAGTGTGCTTGTAGGAAATTGCTCCAAGCAACCAGATTTTGCAATAGAAAGAAAAGATAACTCGATATGGAGTATGTAAAATAGTGGATGATGATTTGTTGCTGTATCATTCAAAGCAGGTGGTTGTGTCAGCAAATTACTCTGCTTGAATCATTTCTCTTGGACAATCTCTTGCATGAGGGACTTTGATTTGACTGAAGTTGGCTTGTCTGTTTTGCAATTGGGGGCCTGTTTATGCTTCTATTTCTATCTTATCCTACATCAAACTCGTGTTACTACCATGAAAATATGTGTTAATCTATCCATATAAAATTGTATTCTCGGTACCTTACTGAATATTGTAGTCTGGTGTATCTCTGCACATTCACTGTTACTACCCACCTTATAGTCTCCTTCACTACATCATCATATTTGAGTACCTGTGCTTCACGCACAATTGCATTAGGGTTACACACCACAACATTTCATTCACACACTACCCTTTGTAATATCCTACCTATTACGCATATGTCATCCTGTGTCATATTCCACCCATAACCATATCCATCCAGCTCATCCCTATACATAATACATTACCCCACTTCACTGCATTTCACTCATACACATCCAACACTTACTGTATCACATCTATAATATTCCCACTGCACTCATATTATTCCTGTTACATATAACATACATTTCATTTTCCTTTTTCTGTTTTAATCAATACACTATGTACAGCCTTTTTAACCTTCCCAATTGCTGCCCACCACCGCATAGCATTTACGGCAAAATCTGATCCACTTGCTGCCATTCACAGCATTATATAGCTTCAACACCTTCTAGCTCACAACATCAACATTAGATATACACACCTTCCCAGCTGCACCTCCTTCAACATCATATGCCACTGCCTTCACTGCCACTGCAGTGACAGCAGTATATCACCCATTTTTTGTGTTGTTTCGTATTCACCACAATATTTATACATCATATATAATACCTTCCCATAGTGGCATGCCTTCATTTGCATCATTCTCATCATCTCTCATAGCTCCATCATGCATTTGCTGAAGCACTTCCCTAATAAAAGGCCCATTTCTAATGTATATGCATAACATTCTTACTTAATACATTACATGTCTCTCTCCTTCTTATAGATACGCATGTATGTTTTAACACTCATTCCCTGCCAAACATAGGATATCATACATATTTCCCATGTATATTCTGATGTATGACCTCTTACATACCTATTGGGCTTTCAATATGACAATTTCTTACATACTGCCTATTGTAATTTGGTTTCATACTGACCATGTCTTTGCAGGTATATATAGAAAACACTGCTCTCTTTCTTAGTTTAAGAATTTTATCATTTCAATCGAATTCCCAAATTGTAATAGATAGAGTATAATGAGAAAATTTACATTTCTGCACTAGATAGAATGAATGAGCATGTAAATACCCTCTGTTTCATTATTTTCCTTTATTTCTCAAAGAGGTCACAAATGGGAACACGAATGGCACGTGCACCATTTTATAAAAGGTGATTAATACTAAGTTGATGATTTACATCAATAGCCATAGTCAAGATGTAAACAAAACTTAGGATTTTCATCTTTTATAGAATAACACTGGACCCACACTGGATCCTCTTCAAAAATCATCATATTTTTAAAAGTATTTTCTTCTTTTATCAGAGTTTAACTTAAAATTAACTCAAAATATATATCAATAGCCATAGTTTCAAAGTTCAACTTCCAATTCAAAATAAGTTTCAAAGTTCAAATCAACTTTGAGACTCCAAATTCACTTTTAAGATTCAAATTCAAATTCAATTCAACATCTCAAAATCCAATTTCAAAGTTCAATTTAACTTTGAAATTTCTAATTCATCTTCTGAGTTCAAATTCAAAATTATTCTTTATCTTCTCAAATCAAAATCAAGGTTTTTGAGATTAATTTTGAAACTCAAAACTTGACTCTTCCTAAATTTCAAATTCAATCTGGGTTTTTCAAAACCCAGACCCATCTTCAAAAGTCCCATTTGGACTTTCAAAATCCAAATCCAAAGTTAGAACCCAATCCCAACTTGGATCCAGATTTCCAAATGAAATCTCCACTTTTGGATCTCAGATCTTAGATCCAATTCTTTTTAGGATCCAGAATCCAACTCCATCTTGGATCTCAGACTTCAGATCCAAAGTCCATTTTAGGGTCCAAAATCCAACTCCATCTTGGATCTCAGACTTTAAGATCCAAAATCCATTTTAGGATCCAGAATCCAATTCTATCTCGGATTCCAGATCTTGGATTCAATCCCATTCAGGATCCAAAATCCAATTCCATTTTGGATCTCAGACTTCAGATCCAAATTCCATTCCAAATTTTGGATCCAATTCGATCTTGGATCTTAGATTTTAGATTCAAATTCCATTTAGAATTCCAAACTTCGGATCCAAATCCATTTAAGATGCCAGATTCCAAATCCAAGTTTATCTTGATTCCCAAATTCCAAAAACCAATTCCATTTTCATATCCCATCTAGATCTCTTAAATCCAATTCTATTTTTCAAACTCAATTTAGATTTCTCAAGTCTCATCCTGATCTCAAATTTCGAAATAGGAATTCAATTCCATTTCGAATTTCATTTTCTCTCCTAAATCCAAATTCAAAGTCCAAATTCTGACTTTAAAACTTTCTTTATTTTCCTTTTATCTCAATTTCAAATCATTCTCTGATTATTTTAAAGACTTAGAACTTCAAAACATCTTTTCTGATCTATCTCAAAGTGCTAAGTCAGATTCAAATATTCAGAAATCACATCTTCCTTTTCATCATCACATTTTCACTTGGAAAATCTCAGATTTCCAAAAGCGTTCTTTTCAAAAGAGCATACATTTTTGCATTTACACAAGCATGATTCTTTGTGCATTCTTATAGACTTAGAATAAATCCTTAGGTAATATTAAGGCAAAGCAAAAGGCATAAATTCGATCATTGGTTTGATTACCCCTAGTAAAGGCGCCAGGAACGATTGAACCTCGTACCGACGAGCGAGCCCCGTCTCCCAATTTTCCCACAAATTTTTAAAACGGAGGCGAGTGATTTTAAAACATCTTTCAAAATTAAGGTCAAGTGAGACCCCGCAAAAGAGTTTCTCTCTCTTCTTCCTTTTCTCATTCTCTCTTCTTTTCTATCTTTTTATTCTCCTTCAAAAAAAGGGAATAGAGGTTAGAAAGGCAAAGAGAAAGGGAAAAAGGAACAAGAGGAAAAATTTTGCGATGATCACAGGTTTTCAAAAACTATCTCTTTTATTTTTTTTCTTTTCTTTGTATTTTTGTATATATATATATATATATATATATATATATATATATATATGTATTTTCTATTTTTTTGTATTTTTTGAAAATAACACTCTAAAACTATGGGATTTCTAAACTATTTTTTTGCAAAAATTTGGAAATATTTACAAAAAAGGGTTTTCTGAGAATTCGGGTTTGATTTCTTCAGAAAAGGGGTGTAGATCCTGATTTTGAAGAAAGATTGGAGTTTTGAACCTCGAATTGAGGAATATAACGCGATGGATCCAAATGGATACCGGACGAACTGTCTGAGCATTTCAAAAGTTATTTTGGTAATTTTGAGAATTTGGTTTAAAAATTGGATGACAAAGCTCAGATTTGGATTCTGATATTGGATTTGGATCCGAAACTGAGTCAGATATATAAAAATAAATTTAATTTCAGTAAAATCTGAGAAATAAACTGGTATTTAGATTTAAAACTGACTCAATTACTCAGAAAATTGCATCAAGGGCAAACAGGGAATATTTACATCATTTTAAAAAATTTGGGGTGTTCACACTGTGGCCCTTTAAAACTCTTTTCATGATTTAATCTAACCTAGATAATGCATGAATGCAGTTTGTGAAAATATTTTTTGAAGAATTTGAGAAATTTATTTGTAAAAAGAATTTTGTGTGCCTTATAGAATTTAGATGAAATAAATTCGTTATATATCCCTGACTATGGCCACAAATATATATTGAATATCTCTCATTTGATTCTAAAAGGAAAAATACTTGAAAAACTTTAGAAAATGTGCAATAATTTTTTAAGATGGCCTAAGAGTGTAGTTCGTTTGTAACTTAGAAGAAGATGATAAATCTGGGTTTCGTTCGTAGTCTGACTATGGCCACAAATACGAACTCCACCGACTTTATCAACTCCCTAGAAGTAGGTTCACGTGCCATTCATATTGACCATTATTAATTTAAAATATGTGCATGAATGATCAAATAATACCAGTTAATATTAAAATCAAACTATATGTAAATGCAGCATAAGCTAAGCAGGAAAGTAAATTCTTATTCCAATATTACAATTTGCATCAATAATGAACTAAAAAACTAAAAATAAAGAAAATACAATCTTGAGCTTCACTGCAAAATTACCAAACTTGTAAGTGGTCAAATGTCAGCTTTTCTGGATTTATCCAACAATATATGAAATTGAGGGACTTATCTAGATATGTCTTTTTTCATGCTTTCGTAAAATAAAACCAACTAAATAACATAATGGATGATGCATAACTGAATGAATAATGAAAATAAACAAGTTTGAAATTCGAAATTTGGAGGAAAATAGCCAAAATATCCATGAAAATTGATATTGATTGCAAAACAGGATTAAAAAAAAGTTTTTCAGAAAAGATTTTTGTAATACGCTTAATCTGAGGATCAAACAGATTCAAAATGATGAAAAATCGAGTGGAGAGCACCCTAATATGATTATGAAGATGATAAAACCCTAAAATCACAAAAATAATTAATAAAAATAGTGAAATATGCAAAAAGAATGAAATTTACCCGAGTTTCGGTTAAATCAAAACTCAGCGGGCATCTTGTTTTTATGAAATAACTATATAACACATCAAATGAAATCCAAAAATTATAAAAATCAATATGGACACTTCTAATAACCATTAAAATAAGATGCAATCAAAAAATATATTTTTGTGATTATTTTGATATAAATATTAAATAAAAAGATAAAAAATATGTTATTTTACCTATAATTTCATATCTATCACAGTGTTAGACAAGAATTAGATATCAAACTGCAATGAAAAATTATAAAATTTAATAAGGAGAAACTAGACAGATTAATAAAGATAACCCTTTTTACAAATTGGGAATACGATCTTCGGTTAGGGAGATACAACTCCGACAATACATACCTGATTTCGGCCTATGCATAACGATGCAATAAAGAAAGATCAGGTTTCAGGTTTAAAAAGAGATAGCAAAACAGAATAAAAAATTATGAAAATTTCACAGAAGATAATAGACATGCAGATAAAGACATGGCTTTTTACAGATCAGGAAAAAGATCTTCGGTTAAGGAGATATAACTCGCACAAGTTGACCTTGCCTATGAACTGCGACTGAAGGTTCAAGAAACACAAACTCTGGTCTCTGGTTCACAAAAACAAAAAATGATGGTGAAAATTTATAAAACCCTAATCATGATATATTTTTATTTATGCATGTAAAAAATCATAAAAATATGATATTAAGGGCTCTTGATCATGCTTGAACATGTAGATGATGAAAATAACATAAACATAGTATGAAAAAATATAAAAAAAATCATTGGAGCATGGACTGAGTTGGATTTAGCCATTAAAAGAGGGATTCGTCCTATAGAAAGGTCGAATCTTGATCTTTTTCAGGCATTTATCAAAATAAACATGATCTAAACATTTCCAATGGATCAAAAATGTGAAAAGCATGTTAAGAAGGCATTAGATCATATTCTTGAATCATATTTATGGTTCTTGAATTAAAAAAAAAAAATCTAACACATAGCGGGGGGGGGGCAACAATGGCTTGTTTACTAAAATAAATAAACAAAAGCAAAAAAAAAAAATAGAAAGGCGACACACCTTGGGGTTGCTGCAATGGAGGTTGCTGGAAAGAGAGAGGGCTGAGAGAGATGGAGAGAACACATGTGGGGGTCGAAATCTAGGGTGTACTATTTATAGATTTTTGAAACTCTTAATTAAAGAGTTGGATTTATTTTAAAGAGTTGCAAAAAAATCCAAAACAAAAAGGGCAATTTTCCTTGGAGAGTTTCAACATATCCAAACTCTAGCTAATTAATCTTAATTAAACCTGATTGACTCCTAATTAAAACTCTAAAAATTCTCAAATGTGGCACCACCTATGTGGGCCCACATTTAGTTTTTAAAACTTTAAATAAAGGTTTAAAACAAGGTTAAAATATCAAAATAAAGATGGACTTTTAAAATCGATTGAACTTTGACTTTTCAAACTTCTAACTTAATTAAAACTCTAACTAAACCTAAACTAACCTAAACACCTTCAAATGTGGCACCACCTTGTGTGGGCCTCATTTGATTTTTCAAAAACGATTTTAAAAAGGGAGAAAACAAGGGGGTTTAAAACAAGATTTTCTTACAACTTTAAAAAGACACCTATATTTATGATTTTTTTGTAATTTTGAAATAGATAAAACATGAAATAAAATAAAATAGAATAAAGATGGAAAAATTAGGGTTTGGCACCCCTGTAGGGTGGGCCCCACTTGAAGAAATTGATAAAAAAATGGAAATTGATTAAAAATCAAGTTCAAAACAAATCCATATCCTTTTTCTAAGGAAAATATTTTGAAATAAAGAAATATAAAGCCATGGGCCAAATGGAAAATGTCGATTGAAAACTTAGGTTTATGAAATTAATTTCAAAATAAAGGTTTTTAAACTTGGATTTGGATTTGAGATTTTGAAAACGAGAGTGTTGGATCTCGAAAATGACATGAAATAACATGAAATGCAATAAAATGACATCAAATGATATTGAACGACATGAAATGATATGCCAAATGCAAACCCTAGATGAGGGATTTGAAGTCCCAAACCCCTGACAGAGACAAAAATCAAAAAATTCTGTCTGAGGATGAGAATTGATGACTGGATATCAAATCCAACTTTGGATCTGATCCAAATATGATTTGGGCCTTAGATATAACTAAAATTTTGAGGAAAATAATTGATTCAAGCCCAGATAGATATTTGTACCAGCTTGAAAGACTGATAGAACCAAAGTTTTGAAGGGAAATGCTCGTGAAATGATTTTGCCCCTGTAGAGCAAAAATGACACTGAAAAATAAGGTTTTAACGGGTTTGAACTGGATTGAAGTGAGTTCTAGGGTTTCTAAACTTAGAGGAACTAAAAGAACACTGACTTGACTAAACTCCTAGGCTAGATGATCAAGAAATGACCTAATTCTTAGAGAAATGGTGAGAAATTAGAACTGGAGTGAAGTGGGTGATGGGAATGTACTATGTTTGAGCTGGAATGGAGATGAATTATACTGAGATAAACTAAATCTGAAGCTCAAACACTAGTTGGACTGACTGAACTTAGCTCAATTTTAGTTGAAATGAGCTGAAATGGGCTAAAATAGACTCCTAGACTACGGAAAATGGATTTGAACTGGAACCGATCCAATTGAACTCCTGGTGAACTCAAGTTAAACACAAGGGAACAAGATTGACTGCATTTGACTAACTCGAGAACAATTGACTAAAATTTGAGCTAGAATTGAGCTAATTTCTTAGGAAATGAATCAAATTTAGCTGAAATGGACAAGATTCGCTCATCGTGAACTCATGAAAGCTAGAAATAACAGACATTCTTACTATTTTGAGCTTTAAAATGAGATTGGTTGAGTCTAATTGGCAGGGGTCTAGGATGACCTAAGGATAAAATGGGAAATTTACTGACAGAAAGGGGGCAAAATGATACCTAAACTAGAACAGACCTAGGGTTAGACTCGTACACTGACCTAAAGGGTTGGCATTTGTGAAAGGGGGGTGTCTGAAAATAAACGAGAAAAATTTAGGGTGTTTACAGATGCCCCTCTTTGCTGCTAAGCCGGTTAAAAGCTGAGCTTAGTGGTAAAGAAAAACATACCAAATTTGGGCTATAAAAATGCCTCAGTTAAAAAATATGACTGGGTATGATAGAATTTGCTCTGGTGATAATGGTAGACATGGAATGGAGAACGGAGAAGATGATTCACCTCATCGGAATAAGGTTCAGGCTTGACCCTTAACCTGAACGGAAAGAAAAATACCGCACGAAGTGAGGCTCAGGTGTTACCCTTAACCTGAATGGGCATGGAAAATACCTCATGAAATGAGGCTTAAGTGTAACCCTTAACCTGAATGGGCATGAATAATACCTCATAAAATGAGGCTCCAGTGTAACCCTTAACCTGAATGGGTATGGAAAATACCTCATGAAATGAGGTTGAGGTGTAACCCTTAACCTGAACGGGTATGGAAAATACCTCATGAAATGAGGCTCAAGTGTAACCCTTAACCTGAACGGGTATGGAAGATACCTCATGAAATGAGGCTCAGGTGTAACCCTTATCCTGGACGAGCATGAAAAATACCTCATGAAATGAGGCTCAGGTGTAACGCTTAACCTGAACAGGCATAGATAATACCTCATGAAATGAGACTCAGGTGTAACCCTTAACCTGAACGGGCATAGAGAACGGAATCCTCGAATGAAGAAACCATGATGGGACCTTTAGATTTTGCAAAATAAATTCGAGAGGTGTTTGCAAAAGGATGAAAGGAGAATTCCCTAAAGCTTTGAAAAGGAATTGATCTTGAGTGTCTCATTGCTGAGATTGAATAGCTTTGATGATGACCTTTTGCTAGAAATATAAATGTTGGCTTGACCTCGAACCGAAAAAAAAAGCATGAACTGTCTGTGGCGAGACAGTGGAGAACACAAGGAAGTATGCGAATCTCAGAGCCTGGGCGCTCAGATTAAAAAAAAAGAAGCAAAGGATCTTGAAAATTCCTGTTATCAAGTCCTAAAGAGGGATAACAACAATGTCAAGATATGTCAAAATGGACATCAAGCTCTTCACTTCATGTCAGGATAGCTTGAAAATATTGTCAAAATGATAAAAATTGTAGTTGATTAAAAATGATTGAAATGTAAACACTTTTGTGTACAAAATATATTCCATCTTTTTACCTAGAGTATTAACTCCAACGGGGCTAACTCCGTAGAATCCAAAATCAACTTCAATTTTGTTGTTGTTGGGTTTCTTCAAGGAAGCTATCCATCTCCTTGATATGAAGAAAAAGGAAACTTGCTCTTAGTATCATAAAAGTGACTTATGGAAGGATATTGGTAAAAGAACTTCACATAAATAAAAAAGATTCTTGGCAGTTTGATATTTGGGGTTTACCCATGATGATCTTTTTGCACTCTTTTGAGATATAGAGATTGAGCTTTCTTGGGGTTTGGCAAAAATTTCATCACATTAGCCTTCAACTTGGTGACGTTCTGATTTTTCCTAGAAAGACACATCACATACTCCTTCAACTTGGAGATAATCTGAGTCATTTTTGGTCTCAAGAATTATATTAATAATGTTATCTATTTTGATTGAAATCTCTTGATGTTATTTTACGCTTTTGAGACATGAAAAGTGAGCTCTCTTGGGATTTGGCGGGAATTTCATCACATCAACCTTCAACTTTGTGATGTTCTGATTTTCTCTGGAAGGACATGTCACATGCTCCTTCAACTTGGAGATGATCCGAGTCTCCTTTGATCCCAAGAATTATATTGATAATATGGTCTCTTGATGATAGCATTGATCAAATATCTTTTAGGGATTGTCGGAAGGTTCATCGCATCAACCTTTAACTTGGCGATGATTTAAACTTTCCCTGGAATGATACGTCACATGCTCTTTCAACTTAGAGATGATTTGAGTCTCCTTTGGCCCCGAGGGTCTAACTCATCCATCAGTCTTCAACTTAACGATGATTGAGAGATCCCTTTTGTAGGTAGTTAATGACAACTTGATTGATTGAAGAGATATTGAGATTGAGTGTATTTTTTTTTGTCGCTCAGTATATTTTCATTGCTTTATTACCAGAAGAATGATCTTTAAAAATGTGTCATAGATAGGATCAATATCAATTCACTTATAGCTTTTCAATATCATTGAATTTTACTTTACCGATCATATTGAGGATGTTTCTTCATCCTTTTGGTTGACCAACAGAAAAGGTTTGAATTTCGAGTCTTTCTTTGCAAAAGTTTTTGCCCTTTTGGAAGGAATACTGAAGATAATTTTAGGTAAAATTTTATGCAATAAAGATTTGAGATCAACAACTGTTTTTTATAACAAATTGGCAAAATATTTTTGAAATTCTTGGTGAAAGAAATTGCTTAACATCAAATTGACACATCCGTGACTGGATTCTCCTCTCTATTCCCCAAAGGAGACTCAGGCTTGACCCTTACCTAAACGGGTAATAAAAGCTATTTCTCTCTTCCCTAAAGAGGATGTGTTTGCAAAATAAACTTTCGAAGAGAAATTAAGCTTTCATCAAAACTCCCTAACTTTAGGCTTCTCTTATGAAAAGGTGATCGATTGGATAAGGTCGATAAATTGTCATAGAGGAACGAGTCCATCATACTCTCCCTAAAAAGGGTCCTCGATGACAATATGGCCTAACAAAAGACATTGGAGGGGCCACAAGGAGAACAAGCTTCCATCGAAACCCTCCCTGACAAAAGGGCTCCTTGTGTAATAATAAAGTTTGTTTTGCAAACCGTTCATGAAGACATGAGTCCCTTCAAACTCTCCCTGAAATAGGGGTTCAACGAACAAACAATAAAGACATGTGAAAGGAACGAGCTCCCTCGAACTCTCCTTGGAAAAGGGTACCTTGCAAAAAAGATGATTGATATTTGATATTGGGAACGAGTCCGACACCAAGGTCAAATTTTGGATGACCATGATTGGGAAATACGACCTGTGAGTCGAAAAATAATTGACTTTGATAGATTTGGTAACCCGAAGGTTTGTTTGATGTAACTGGTGACCTGGAGGTCTACTCGACAAACTCAAATGACCCGGAGGTCTGGTCGATAAAAGCGAGCACTAAGCATGAAGTTGAATCTAGAAGTTTGACCAACTCGAAGGCTGAATTTTGAAAGAAAAGTTCGATTTGGAACTCGAATCTTCAAAGGAAAACTAGACCCATACTTGGATTTAAAAAAAAGAAAATTTGAGCCAGAACTCGAATCTTTAAAGGAAAATAAAAAATTCGAGTCGAAACTGAAATCTTCAAAAGAAAACTAGACCAGTTCAGATTTAAAAGAAAAAAAATTTGAGTCAGAACTCAGTTCTTCAAAGGAAACTCAAAAATTTGAGTCAGAACTCAAATCTTCAAAGAAAAACTAGACCAATTCAGATTTAAAGGAAAGAAAATTTGAGTCAAAACTCAAATCTTCAAAGGAAACTGGAAAATTTGAGTCAGAACTCAAATCTTTAAAGGAAGCTGGAAAATTTAGTTTTGAAAGAAAGAAAGCTCGAGTCAGAACTCGAATCTTCAAAAGACCAATTCGGTTTTGAAAGAAAGAAAACTTGAGTCAGAACTCGAATCTTCAAAGGAAACTAGACCAATTCAATTTTGAAGGAAAGAAAATTCGAGTTGAAACTCAAATCCTCAAAGGAAAATGGAAAATTCAAGTCAAAACTCAAATCTTTAAAGAAAACTGGAAAATTCGAGTCGAAACTCAAATTTTCAAAGGAAAACTAGACCAGTGTGGAAGTTGGAAAAAAATTCAAGTCAGAACTCGAATCTTCAAAGGAAAACTAAACCATTTTGGAAATTAGATTTGAAAGAAGGTTTGAGTCGAAACTCAAATCTTCAAGGAAAAACTAGACCAGTGTGGACTGAGTTTGAAAACATTGACCAATAAAAATCAGGTTTAATAGGTTTGACCAGTGTAAGACTGGATTTAGAAAAAGGACGATGCTCTAAAAATATTTAAAGATTGTGGTGGGAATTTTCAGCTTCACTCTAAAGAGAAATTATCATAAATGATTGCCGAAGACTCAGGATTTATCCCTTATCGTGAATGGAAATTGATTTGATGCAAAAGTATGCAATTCGTTACAAATGGATGTCAATCAATGCAAATGAACGCAGATCAAGGCAAATTAGTGCCGATTAATGCAAATGAATGCAAATCAGGCAAATAAAAGGTCGATTAATTCAAATGAATACATATCAGGCAAATAGACGGTCGATCAATGCGAATGAATGCAGATCAGGCAAATAAAAGGCCAATCAATGCAAATGAATGAAGATCAGGCAAATATAGGGTCGATCAATGCGAATGAATGTAGATTAGACAAATAAAAGGATGATCAATGCAAATGAATGCAGATCAGGCAAATAGAGGGCTGATCAATGCACATGAATGCAAATTAGGCAAAATGACTTCGATAAAAGACTCAACTCGAAGGTCAAATTTAAAGAAGACTGGTGTTTTGAACGTGCTTGATGATTGCGATGAAAGATTTCCAGTCTTCACTCTCACGATGACTTGGATAACTACTAGGGTCTCAGGATTATCCCTTATCCTGAATGGGTAATGAATTTGATGCAATTGGATGCAAATGAATGCAAATAAATGCAAATGAATGGTGAGAGATTTTGTTTGATCCTGCCTGCATACAAGACATTTTGAGGTAAAGATGATTTTTTAAAAAAAAGTGCCCCAGTGTATGAGGGGAATAAGAAGAAGGACATTAACGAACGCTCTCTGAAGGTAACAAGGCAACGAACTTCTTGATTGATTTGAGAGGCACTCTGAAAGAGGTTGCTTCTCATAAAAGACATTTTGTAAAAGGACAAAGAGTAATATATAAAAAAGATGATGTCAACTATGAGGAAAATTGATGTCTTATTTCTGCATTGGAAGAGGAACAATAAATCGAGGAAAAAATTGAGACTACATCGTCCCTTCAAAATGACGGAAGCAAAATGAAAGAGATGAGAGAGAGCATTGGTGTCATCCTTCTTCTTCGCGTCCAGAAAAGATGTTGGCAGGATAGCTGATTGATTCTCTAACTTATCTCCTGCAAGAAGTCCTTCATCGATGCAATCCTGCATAATGTTCTTGAAGATGAAACAATGTTCTAAGTCATGCCCCATTGCTCGATGGTACTTGCAGAATCGATCCTTCCATTTTCCCATGGCAATAGGTGGATCAACAATCTTTGAAAGTTTAATCATCTCCTCGGCTAGCATATACCCGAGAATTTCTTCACGCGGTTGACAAATCTTTTTAACAAGATTTGGCGGACAAATAAGATGCCTAATGAGTGGAGGAAGAGTACTTTGGTGCCTCTATATGTGAACACCCCAAATTTTTCAAAATCTTTTAAATATCCCCTTTTTGCCCCTGATATCATTTTCTGAGCAAATGAGTCATTTTTAAATCTAAATTCTAGTTCATTTCTCAAGTTTTACTGAAATTAAATTCATGTTATATGTCTGACTTGATTTCGGATCCGGACCCATTGTCCAGATCCGAATCTGAGTCTCATTGTCCAATTTTTAAATTAAATTTACAGAAAATACCAAAAATAGTTTTTAAATAGCTCGGGCAGCCCCTCCGACATCCATTTGGATCCATCACGTTGTATTTCTTGATTCGAGTGTCAAAAACTCGAACATTTCCTCAAAACTTGGATCCAAACCCATTTCTGAAGAAATTTTCTCAAAATAGCCCTTAAAATTCTCATAAGAATTTCCTCTTGTAAATATTTTTGCAAAAACACAAAAAAAAATAGTTTTAATCTTTGCTTTCTCACAAACTTTAGGATTTTTACTCTAAAAATACAAAAAAAATGGAAAAATAACATAAAAAAAAAACCAAAAAAATGGAAAATGCAAAGAAAAAAAAATCTTCAAAAAGGAGGGTTTTAATGAACATTTCCTTTTGTATTAGGGTTACGAAGCCTCTCGGCCTGCACTTTCGATCCACCATCTTCCCCACCATCGAGCCCCTCCATGGCCAGACCCCCATGTGCGACCCCTCCATCACCCTTCGAGAAACCCCCATCCTCAACCATCGATCATCAACTACCATCCGTGTTCTCCTCCATCCATCTAAAATGGAAGCCCCTTCTAGAGGCTTCCTCTTCTTCCTTTTTCTTTAAAAGGGGCGCAAGGGGGAAGGAGGAGGGGATCGGTTGATCCCTTGGTTGTCATTGCATCCTTCTTGATTATTCTGAAGAGATCCCCGCAGCCGGTCGTGCCTCACCGGATCCTTTTCCACTACACCACAATCCATCATTCTGGCATCAGTGATTCACATATTCCCCATGCCCCTTTCGATCGATCAATCTCATCTTCCATCGGCGCGTGCTGGTTTCTTCTTCGGAAAAGAATCATCTCCTTCCCCTTCCTCATCCTCAGCAATCGGAGGTTTCCCATAGCAGTGCGAAAACAAGCTTTTCCTGTCAGCACCCCTGCAAATCGACTGAGCTTCCACTTCCCCTCCTCTGCCCACGCTCATTGGACCGAACTATCAGAGCAAAGGCAACTTGGTAAGCGCCTCCGCCTCCCACTTCCCCTTGTTATTTCGAATTTTATCATTTTTTTTTCTTTCTTCTTCTTCTTTTCTCCTTTTCTTAGTTTTCCTGTTTAACTGTTTCATCAGAGCACTATTGTGATGTCAGGTTTGCATATAGCATATACCGATACACACCTTTCGTGCAAAATCAAGGGAATCTTCAGGTTCCGACATTTCCTTTTCTTAACTACGAATTTTCTTCAGCATTTTTTTTTTTTTAGCATATATTTGTCTGTCATTTTCATTTCTGTTCATATCTACCACCCGTATTTTCTTGAAACCATTGTTTGTATTATCTAGAAGTTGAAATGATCAAACCCTTCTCTGTGCTTTGCGATTTGTATCTTTTAGGAATGTATTTCTGCAAACTACGATTCAAGCATACTGTTCATTTAGATG
This sequence comes from Nuphar pumila, assembly GCF_984573655.1. Classification (NCBI taxonomy): domain Eukaryota; kingdom Viridiplantae; phylum Streptophyta; class Magnoliopsida; order Nymphaeales; family Nymphaeaceae; genus Nuphar; species Nuphar pumila. The sequence goes on from NC_143260.1 coordinate 56,584,219, forward strand.
ATTTGCATTTTCTGGGGTGATATCTCTGTTTTTTTTTTTCCCCTTCTTTTCTTTATATAAGGATGTGTTGATGCTCTATTATAACATGAATACACGCTTTCCCTCTTTTTGATGGCGTTCACTTTGGGCAACTCTCTTTACTAGCACTAGGTCGTAATGGGTGATTGAGGAGACTCAGGTATGAGTTTTGAAATCATACCCAAGTTAGCATCATTTACCATTCAGTAGTCGCTTTTCATCTGTAATTTTTTTCTAGTATATTTCATTTGCTCTATGGCATGTGCATTCTCCCATCCCCCAAGAGGTCCGCACCCAAATAATACAACCATGCCTGAGAAATCAACCCTTCTCCGCTTGTATCTTGGAATCACACTGGTGTCGCCACCTGCTGGGAATTCGAATCTTTCTGGTTCAAGTTTTAAATATGGCATTGGTCATCAGGACGATTGAACATTTGTGCCTGGGCGCAAGGTTAATAAAGGAATCTGAGTATTGATATTTAACAATGTATTTTGAGATCTCATCAATGAATATGTCCTAAATGAGTAAACCGAAAAGGGACAACCAAATAGGAGACTCATCATTATGGATGAGACCAAAATAATGCAATAACAAAGGTTCTGTGTAAAGCTACAGGAAAAGAATCATGTCTCTTTTTCCAATAAAGTGTCGTGCTAACCTTTTATTAAAAAAAAAGGGGGAGCTTAGTAGGTATCTGGGCACTAACCTTTCAGTTTAGTGTTCCTTTATGTGGTTGATTTCATTTGCCATTATTCTCTTCTATCCCTATGCTGATTTTATTTTTGTTTAGTATGAGTTTGTTGTCGTTTCATTTTGGTTATAATGCAACAGCATCAACGCTGTGTTGAAATTTCGATATCTATCATGATGTGTTCTCTGTTGCTAAAAAAAAATGGATCAAATGCTGATTCATTTCTCAGAGGCAAGATCATAGTTCTTTCACATATGACGTTATCACCAAGTTTGTATATCCTGCTTAAATATCTCATGTTTTATCACGATCGCTTCGGCATTAAATTCAAGCATTATGGGCCATCCAGGAGGTACGATCTGATCTTCCTGTATCTTCAAAGTTTTTTTTTCCCTGTTGTAAAATCTTATGGTAAAGAGGAGCCTATGAAATTTATCAAAGTTGGGCGTGAAGATTGATTCTGTGCAAAGGATATTAATTGAATGGCCTCTTGTTAGAAGGCTTGAAGAATATGCAAATGTTAAGGTCGTTGAATCTCCCAGGCGAGAGGATCTCCTCACTGCAGTTACCTGATGATGCTTGGGTGGTGTGATTCACCAAAAATCACCAACCTCACCTACACTATCATTGATTAGATATAGGTTGTGCTCCGGCTCTAGAGGCTCCAGAGGCAGAGTATGACACTTATGGTTGTGGTCTCGTGTTTCCATATGGAAATGGCAATATGACAACTGGTTATTAGGTGTCGGATGTTTTGGCCATTGACACGGCAGTGGCATGTGTTCTCACTTCGAGTTTATCAGCAAAAGTGCTATTTGGATCATATGGATGAATTATATCTGTATGATATTTCTAGTTTTTTTCTTTTTTTGTTACAGCAAGTAATAGCGGAACCATAACTGATTCTGGAACACGGGCACACCTTGCAGAACAAGCTTATGATCCTTTTGTTAATACTGTCATTTCTTACATTTCAGGAAGCATTCGGTTAGTTACTATAAGCGAGAGCCGGCATTTCTTAGCTGTCACCAAGAAGCATTCAGTTGGTTAACATAAGCGAGAGCTAGCATTTCTCAGCTGTCACCAGGTTTTTTTTTTGTTTTTTTTATTCTTCTTCTTTATCTCTGCTCTTTATGTAAATAATATATAGACACCTACCATATGCTAACCATGTGCTACATTCTTATGCACAGTAGTATAACAACCACATTATCTGCCACTGTAGCCTTTGCACAGCATATCTCATGTATGTTACATTCCTTTATTCAGCATTTTTTTTTTTACCTATTCATATTTTCATTTGCATAGTTCTTCATCAGCAACACCTGCACATACGCTGGTGGTACCTATGTATGATTCTCCTTGTTACATTTGTAATTTTTGTTAATTACCATCCCGCACTTCACTGTAGCATGCCCAGCACAATTGTTATTTATACTGAGGCACCTTACAGCCCTGCCATACCATCGATCATCATATTCAGCACCTCCTGCTATAACCCAGTAACATGTTCAAAGCCAATATTTGACTTAGCAGCATGCCCAACAAGCTCAGCCAAGATCATCTGTGGTTTCATCCACTGGGGCATCACATCTGCCTTTTCTAAATCGCAAATAATCTCAGTGCCCACAGATCTCAAACTCATGCATGGATTGGAAATACTGCAGAATGAACATAAGTATTGCTTGGCTAGCTTGGACCATCTCCATGATGAACAATTTTGGCCTTTGTTTTTCTTTTAGTTTTCCAGTAACCATTTCATTATAGAATTCAGTAGCTGGTTCAATCAGTAGCAGTTGCATTGAAGATGATTGGCCTATATCCGTCACATGTTATAACCGATCCTCACATTCACCATTTCATCTATATATATATATATATATATATATATATATATATATATATATATACCTATATGTGTGTAGATATACATATATGTATATATATATGCATGTTCATATATATACAAATACATATCAACTTCATCTTTTCCACAAATTTGAACCTTAAATACCCTGGCAGGTGAGCACTTTTTTTTGACATCTATGTAATATGTGCACTTTTCTTCCATTTTTCATATTAACCCAGTTGTTTTGCAAGGAATATATAGAAAATATCATTACTTGGAGTTGTAAATTCGATTCTATATGTTGTAATAGTTAGATTTTGAATGAGAATTTATATTTCCAGTTTTAGATAGAATGAATGAGCATTGTAAATTGCTTATTTTCATGCTTTTTACCTTTATTTTCCAAAAAAATCTCACAAATAGGAGCACGAATAGCACGTGCACCATTTCGTAAGAGGTAAATTAATCCTAAGTTGATGATTTACATCAACGGCCATAGTTGGGATGTAAACAAGACTTAGCATTTTTATCTTTTATAAAATAACACTGGACCCACACAGGATCTGTTTTCAAAATTCGTCATACTTTCCTTATATATTTTCTCCTTTTATCAGAATTTAACTTAAAATTAACTCAAAATATATACCAATGACCATAGTCAGGGTATATTGAGAGTTCATTTCATTTTAAATTCTATAAAAGCACCAAATGTATTTCATTCTTCTCTTGAATCTAAATATAGATTATTATATAATACATTCAATGACCATAGTCAAGGATGTATTATATCTTCAATCTTATTTTAATTCATCCAAAGAATGGAATAGCTTTTCAAAATCCAATTTCAAAATTCTTCAAATTCATTCATCATTTAGGATAGAACTGCATCATATTTTCAAAATTCCTTTTTTTAAAAAAACTCCAAGTGATGTTAATATCCTCTTCAATCTTCAATTCTTGTAAAAACCAATTCATCTTTTCATTTTCAATTCTATTTCATTTTTCAATCTCAAAAGTTCAATTTAACTTTGAGATTTCAAGTTCATTTTATATTCAAAGACTCTAATTCAAATCAAATTTCAAAGTTCAATTTGACTTTGAAATTCCAAAATCCAAAGTTAGATCCTAATCTCAACTTGGATTCAGATTTCCAAGTATAAATCTCCACTCTTTGGATCTCAGACTTTAGATCCAAAGCTTCATTTAGGATCCAGAATCCAATTCCATCTTGGATCTTAGACTTTGGATCCAAATCCATTTTAGGATCCAGAATCTAATGCCACTTTGGATCTCAGACTCCAGATCCAAAATCCATTCTAGGATCCAGAACCCAATTCCATCTTGGATCTTAGACTTCGGATCCAAATCCATTTTAGGATCCAGAATCCAATGCCACTTTGGATCTCAGACTTCAAATCCAATTCCATTTTAGGATCCAGAATCCAATCTCATCTTGGATTTCAGACTTCAGATCCAATTCCCCTTTAGGATCTAGAATCCAATTCTACTTTGGATCTCAGACTTCAGACCCAAATCCATTTTAGGATCCAGAACCCAATTCTATATTGGATCTCAAACTTCAGATCCAAAATTCATCTTAGGGTCTAGAGTCCAACTTTATCTTGGGTCTCAGATTTCGGATCCTAAAATCCGTTTTGAGATCCAAAATCCATTTAGGATTCAGATCTCAAGTCCAAAACTACTTTGATTCCCATATTTCAAATCTAATTCCATTTTCAGATCACATCTGAATTTCTTAAATTCCCCTCTATATTTTTACCATTTGGATTTCTCAGGTTCATTCTAAATTCAAATTTCAAAATTTAAATTCAATTCCATCTCAAGTATTCATTTCCTTTTCTAAATTCAAGTTCAACTTCAAAGTCCATTTATGACTTTGAAGCCTCATTTCCTTTGTTATCATTTTCAAATTATTCTCTCTGAATTCAAAGATTTATTTTCCTAAACTTTGATTATTTCAAAGACTTAGAACTTCTCTGATCTATCTCAAGTTCTAAGTTAGATTCAATTATTTCTTCACTCCATTATCAAGATCATCTCAGAAATACTTGGAAATTTGCTAAAATATCTTTTAAAAAGAGCATACACCCTTGCATTGCACAAGCATGATTCTTTGTGCATCTTTTAGACTTACAATAAATTTTTAGATAATATTTTAGCAAAGCAAAAGGCATAAATTCGATCCTTGGTTCGATTACCCCTGGTAAAGTGTGAACACTCCAAATTTTTCAAAAATTTATAAAAATGACCCTTTTTGCCCCTGACTCCATCTCCTGAGAAAATCAAAGTGATTTCAAAGCTAAATTTCAGTCATTCTTCAGATTTTCTGGATTAAATTTCACATTGATATATTCAAAATCAATTTCGGATCCGAATCCAGTGCTTTAAAACCATATTTCTTCAAAATCCGGATCCAAACGCATTTTTTCTGAAGAAATTTCCCAAAAAATAGCTTTTAATTCTCAGAAAAACTCCCTTTTGTAAATATTTTACAAAAAACACCAAAAAAATTGGTTTTAACCTTTGATTTCTCGTAAAACTTTAGGATTTTATTCTAAAAATACAAAAAAATTGAAAAATAACATAAAAAACAAAAAAATTTGAGAAAAGCTACAAGAAAAACGAATGATTTTCGAACTTTTGAAACCTTTTAACATAATTTTTCTGAAAACCTCACATTTAAACCATTTTTTAAATTTTTTTTAAAAGGGAACCACCTTTTTTGAAATAGGGAAAACCTTACAACGGAATCCTCCCGCGCATCCTCTCTCTTGATTCACGATCGTTGATCTTCCAACAGCCTCCTCTCCCCTTAACCTTCAATCCTTAATGGCCTCCTCTCTCGAGCCTTCCAGGCCCTCCTTAAGAAGAGACCCCGATCTTCTGTAGGGGATCGATCTTTTTCCTTACTAATATCCATCGACCGAATTGGAGGATATCGAGTCTTCCCACTATCACTCCGACTTCCTCCTTCTCCCTTCCTTCCTGAGCTCTTTTTGCGAGCCGCCAAAGAATAACCTCTCCTCTGCAAGAAACTAGTAAGTGCCTTTGCTCATTCCCAATTCTCTGCTAATATTTTTTACCTTGTTGTGTTTTATTTTATTTTCTTTTTTTTATTTCACAGCATCGTCCATTCATTTTTTTTTTTTCTCTTTTACTTCAGATTTCACCCCATTGAGGCAACATTGTGTGCTTCGGTTTGCTTGTAGCAACACCGACCTCTCACTTGCCAAATGAATGGGATCACAATATCCCAACACATTAATGTTTGGTTCATATAATTACCTTCTATTTAGATTTCAGCATCAAATGATCATAAATTTTTAGTTTGTTTTCCTTTAAAGTTCAATTTTTGTTCCTGCCTCTCCCTTATTTCAATCTGATTGCGATTTCTGTTTGATTTCAATTCCCATCTGTCTCTAATTTCATTTTCGTGCCTACTTGATTTCTGTTTAGCTGGGAATCTCCATTCATTTTTTTTTAGTTTAAATTTTCTTTTGATCTTTTGGTAGCTTAATCATCCCTTTTATGTTTATATCTTAATCTCTGTCGTTTGACCTCTCATTTTCACTTTTTTTTTCTTCTTTCTCCTCTTCTTCTTTATCATTTGTCTTGATTTTCTAGGATTTCTTCTGGTTTATATCTTCTTGTCTTCAGATTTCGTTTGCTCATTCAGGTTTCCGATTTCAATCTTGATTTTACCCCTCTATCTAAATCATAAATGCCTACCACATCGAGCTTCACGATTATTGCTTTTGATTGCTCCCCTGTACAGGAAGCTAACATGTACCTCTGTTCGTGGGAATCTCTATGTAGGCATGCGTCTACACTTTGCTGTAGCACATGCACATATTCTGGTTTCATCTTTAATTTCCTTTCATCATGATTTCCCATTTATATTTGATTTAAGGCATTTTTAATCCGATTTGAGTTTTCTTGATGTTAAACATCCTGATCACTCCACATATCATCATTTCAGTTTACCGCTTCCCTTTATCTTCTTTCATTTTTTTTTGTTTGCTATTTCCAATTCCCTTTTGAATACTCTTGGAGTGATACAGTGACATCAACATGGCATATAGCCAACAGTGATTCATGCACATCACATCAAAAGTAATCTGCATATCCCAGTATTCAGTATTTATAATTTTTAACTTTCTCTTAATTTCTCTTAGTTTAGATAGTTGTCTATTTGATTTGTGGCACATCTATGCAAATTGTTTCTGCCGCATCTGGATTTCTGAAAACCACATTCATCGACTTTGTTAACCAAAGTCATTGTATGCTTTTCTTCCTTTCTTTGGGTTAGGTTGTTGTAAATAGAGCTTTAGATGCATCGTTTACCCTTCTCTTCTCAATTGATTCCTGTATCATAAGCATCATGATATTGAAATATACTCCATGTTATATCTCTACAGCCCTTCCTTCAGATTTTATGTTACTGCATATTTTAGTTTATTTGATTTAATGGGTGTAGCAGCTATTCATGCCATTCACTGTATATCTTATGCAAGCCTCATTCATAACATCCCACAATGATTAGTTCTTCCATGATTTGTTGTAGCTTGTGTGCACTCATAGCATATCCACTCTACCATATATTTGATTCATTGCTCTTTTGTCACATTCATTTATTTATATATCCTCCGTAAATGGCTATTATAAAGTGGAGACCAGCCGAACATGCTCTTGCTAGTCCATATCCCTCTCAGCAGATGATGGAAATGAACAAGAATCGGTTTGGACAGTTGAAGAACCTAGATCAAGCATGGGTCGAGTTAGCAAATCCCTGTACATTTGTCTTGACAATAAATAGCATATACTCCTTGGTTCACTCTGAAAGCTACATTACCTTTCAAATGAGTGTTTCCCTTACGGCTTCCCCAGAAGATTGTTGAATTAACTACAGGCTATGATCAGGAGAATAAACTGGGAGTCCAGGTTTTTGTTTTGCTTTCCTGTTATGAAAATGTTCAGTATATGGATTGGAATACATTCTAACCTCAGATATCGGCTAGCATTTTCTCTCTCTCAGGCCATCAGTGTGAGTCTCACTGTTATTAATTTCAAATTCACATGGATCAGACTGGACTTGGTTGAAAAGATGAATTGCCACATATTGGGCCATAGAATAAATAGTTTAGGGTGATTCTCAAGTTTAGATGTCATTTGGAATCATATTATTTTCTTTTCACTACTTAGGTTGTATATTGAAGAAGATGGAATATCTGATCTGACCTCACTAAACCATTTTGTTTCCGGCCTACTATCATCTGATTATGCTGATATATATATCACATTTCATCAAGTTACCTTCATCCTTTTTCTTGTAGCTTCAGGTATACAAACAATTTCTTTATGTCGGCCTCATTGCATACCAACAACATCATCCCTGATGCCAGTTCACTACATTTCATGACATCAACATGCATATCCATCCTATTTTTTTTTAGTTTGTTAGGTAAACATCAGGTTTTAGATGTGTGCTGGAGTCAATTTGCAAACAACTTGTGTATTTTAGGTATTGATCAATACTTTGTTTCATTAAATACTCACTTTCTGTATTGTCTCCCATTTACTATAGGTATTTCTTTACATCTCCCTACAATATTCTCATCCAGCACATACCATTTGCATACTTCCATTGCATCATTTCACTGTCAACACACACCCTTTCGCAGTCACTATCATCTACTTCATCGCACTACATTCTTTCACAAACTATATATGTGCAACCTATACTGCAGGTCGACAGACCCTGCTATATCCTCTGCCATCATTTGTAGCATACTCCCTTCGTGTAATCATCACTCATAACTTCATTTTCTCTTTCTCCCCTTTCAGCATTCATAAGATTAATAAACTCTGTTGTAGCCCTCACTGTGCACAACTGCCTAGGTTATGATAGTGCTTGCTGTGGCTTTTTCAGCATTCATAGCAGTAACAATCACTGCTCCGGCCTCCATTTTACATCTTTGGCAATGTTTTAGTGATGTTTAATATTGTTGAAGCCCTCACTGTGCACAAATGCCACCATACACCTCTGCAATCACCCACACTCCTTCACGTATACAATACTCACCATGCATTGCACATCCAGCACATACACCATATTGCAACTCCTCTTTATTACCCTTACCTGCAGTGTGCCGGTTGCTACAACCTCACTGCAGCACAACCAACATATATCACCACTTGTAATTTTTATGTAGTCACTTACCATCCATACACACTACCTACAAATGACATTATCCCTCCATTTTGCTGCAACCACTGCAGCCATCTAATCCACACAATTGCATCATTTCACAGCCTATTACAGCACTATCAACCCACGTAGCAGCCCCTATAGCTGCTACACCTACCCTACCTGCTGTCACATACAACCTTCCCAACACCTATATCACTTCATTGTTGCATTCATTCCACCTCCACAGCCATCACATAGTCCCAGCACACTAAGGCTTTAACTCCACTCTGCTGCAATTCCGCATACATTAGCAGTTATAACACCTTATTCACTGTATTTACGTGAGCACCCTGTTAAAATGATTCACTCACCATGCACCTTCCTTCCTTCCTCACAGATAGGATGTGCATCATATACATAGTCCAACAAGACTTTCTCATATATCATGTGTGTATTATAATAGGCACTTCCTCATTAAAGTAGCATATCATATACACATTCTATCATGCATCATGAACATATGTATCTCATGTACATTTAAATTCATTTTGTTATTTACCTTCTTGATCCCATGTGATATTTTTCATCCCTCTCTGTATTTTGCCTATTATGCTAACCCCTTTTGCAGGAAAATATATGAAAAGTGTCATTTTTTTTAGAAATTGTAATTTCAATTCAAACTCCAAGTTGTAATAGCTAGATTTGAATGAGAATTTACATTTCCTGCTTTAGGTAGAATGAATGAGCATGGTAAATGTCATGAATTGCTTTTTTCATGCATTTTTTCCTTTATTTCTCAAATTCTCACAATGGTGAAACACGAATGGCACGTGCACCATTTCGTAAGAGGTAAATTAATCCTAAGTTGATGATTTACATCAACGGCCATAGTCGGGATGTAAACAAGACTTAGTATTTTTATCTTTCATGAAATAACACTGGATCCACACTGGATCCCTCTTTTCAAAACCATCATATTTTCTTTAAATATTTTTCTCTTTTATCAGAATTTAATCTAAAATTAATTCAATATATATATCAATGGCCATAGTCAGGGTATATTGAGAGTCAATTTCATTTTAAATTCTACAAAAGCACTAAAAATGTAATTTATTCTTCACTTGAATTTAAATGTGGTTATTATATAATATATCCAATGACCATAGTCAGGGATATATTATATCTTCAATCTCATTCTTAATTCATTTAAAGAATGGAATAGCTTTTCAAATTTCAAATTCAAATTCTTTGAATTCATTTCATCATTTAGGATAGAATTGCATCATACTTTTCAAAAATTCCTTTTAAAAATCCAAGTGATTGTGAATATCTCTTCTTCAAATTCCTATTTCAATTCTATCTCATTTCCAAAACTTTGAAATCAAATTCAAAGTTTAAAATTCAACTTGATTCATTTTATAAGTTCCAAATGCAAGTTCAAAGTCCAATTTGACTTTGAAATTCATTCTCAAAATCAATTTTGAAATTCCAAAATCCAAAAGTTAGATCCTAATCTCAACTTGGATCCAGATTTCCAGGTATCAATCTCTACTTTGGATCTCAGGCTTAAGATCCAAATTCCATTTAGGATCTAGATCCCAATTCTACATTGGATCTCAGATTGCAAAATCCATTCTAGGATCCAGATTCCAATTCTACTTTGGATCTCAGATTTCAGATCCAAAATCCATTCTAGGATCCAGATTCCAATTCTACTTTGGATCTCAGATTTCAGATCGAAATCCATTCTAGGATCTAGAGTCCAATTCTACTTTGGATCTCAGACTTCAGATCCAATTCCATTTTAGGATCCAGAACCTAATTCCACTTTGGATCTCAGACTTCAGATCCAATTCCATTCTATGATCCATAATCCAACTTCATCTTGGATCTCAAATTGCAGAAACGAATTCCATTTAGGATCCAGAACCCAACTTTACTTTGGATCTCAGACTTTAGATCCCAATATCATCTTGGATTCCAAATCTTGAATCCAATTCCATTCAAAATTTCAGATTCAAATTCCATCTTGATTCCAATTCTTAAATCCAATTCTATTTTTATCTCAAATTTCAGATTCAACTCCCACTTAGGATTCTAAATCCAGGATTCGATTTTAAATCTCAACTCTATTTTAGAATCCAAAACTTTGGATTCAAATTCCATCTTGAATTCCAGATTTTAAATCAACTTCTAATTCCAACTCTTAAAACCAATTCCATTTCATTCCAAAAATTCAAATCCAATTCCATTTTCATTCCAGATCCAATTTCTATTTTCAGATTTTAAATCCAGAATTCAATTTTGAACTTTATTTAGAATCCAGACTTTAGATTCAAATTTCATCTTTCAATTCCAACTTTAAAAATCAAATTCTATTTCTCAAATTCTATTTAGATTTCCCACATTTCATTCTGATTTCAAACTTCAAAAGTTAGAATTCAATTCCACTTCATCTTTATTCTAATTCAAAGTCCATTTATGACTTTGAAGTTTCCTTCATTCTCTTTTATCTCAGCTTCAAAATCATTTCTCTCAAAAATCCAGATCTATTTTTTCAAGCTCTGATTATTCCAAAAACATAGAACTTTAAATCTTAAAGAACTAAGTTAAAAATCATTTTTCATTCTATCATCAGATTCATCTCAGAAACACTTGGAAAATTTCAAAACATTTTCAAAAAGAGCATACATCTTTGCATTTGCGCAAGCATGATTCTTTGTGCATTTAGACTTAGGATAAATTCTTAGATAATATTTTAGCAAAGCAAAAAGGCATAAATTCGATCCTTGGTTCGATTACCCCTGGTAAAGGCGCTAGGAACGATCGAACCTCGTACCGACGAGCGAATCCCGTCTCCCAGTTTTCCCGCAAATATTTCAAAACGGAGGCGAGTTATTTTCTCAAATATTTTCAAAATTAAGGTCAAGTGAGACCACGCAAAAGAGTTCTTCTTCTCTTCTTTTCTTTTCTTTTCTCTTCTCTCCTTCTTTCTGCCTTTTATTTTCTCCCTTCAAAAAGGAGGAAATAGAGGTTGGAAAGGAAAAGAGAAGGAAGGGAAAGAATATTACGAGAGGAAAATTTTTGCAATGATCACAGTTTTGGCGACCGAGATGGGACTCGTCCTCGTCCGGTCGAATTATGCCTTTTCTTTTGCTTTGATATTATCTAAGTCTTTATTCTTCAAATGTCAGCTTCATTTTCATGCAACCCTTAGGAGCCTAGACTCTATCCTAAGCTGACATCAGTGCATATAGGATTTAAGTATGGTTTGGTAGGACCATATTGAGGAGATTATTTCATGTTCACATTAGACTTAGGTCTGAAATACAACTCTCCTCAATTTCAGGGATTGAATGCAAAACAATGTATGCAAGTGGATGCTTCTTTTCATTTTAATCTATCTCTTTAGGACTTGCATTAGAGCCATCTGATTTATTTTGCATATTGAACATGTTTTCAAAAACATCCCTTACCTATATTGTCGCGATCTTCACCTTGCTAGGCTGTCTCACTGAACCATAGTTTGGGAGAGAACCTCACAACTGGACCACTTATTTGGGTTCGCGCCCTCCTACCACGTACCTAAGGGCCATAGTCCAAGGTATATCGGTAGATGCTCAAGGATGTTGGGAAGCCATTACCTTAGAAACAGAGAAATATTTCTATGCCACGTATTTCGAGCCTCGGCTTGATTATATCAACATATCTTGATTGGAATCAGATGATCTAAACCCTAGAGTTAGGATTAAGGTCCTACAAGCCATTTCAAATATTACATTTAGAGTCAGCCTTTTAAGGAGTGCTGTGTGCGCATCCTTGTTTATGCAGCTTTAGTTGTATGATAATTCTCTTATTATTTCATATATATATATCAAGCCCCTTTCAAAACCCTGGGTGTATGTGATCATCGCAAAAAAAATTCTCTCATAATGTTCTCTCTCTTCCTTCTCTTTTCCTTTCCAACCTCTTATTTTCCTCCTTTTTGAAGGGAGAAAAGATAAAAGAACGGAAAGAAAGAGAGAAGAGAAAAGAAAGAAGAGAAGAGAAGAGGGACTCTTTTGCGGGTCTCACTTGACCTTAATTTTAAAAATATTTGAAATAACTCGCCTCCATTTTTGAAATATTTGTGGGAAAACTGGGAGACGGGATCCGCTCGTCGGTACGAGGTTCGACCGTTCCTGGCGCCTTTACCAGGGGTAATCAAACCAAGGGTCGAATTAATGCCTTTTGCTTTGCTAAGAAATTATCTAAGTATTTATCCTAAGTCTAAAATGCACAATGAATCATGCTTGTGCAAATGCAAAGATGTATGCTCTTTTTGAAAATGTTTTGAAGAAATTTCCAAGTGAAATTGATAAAGTGAAGAAATGATTCCTAACTTAGAACTTTAAGATTAAAGTTCTAAGTTTTTAGAATAATCAAGAGCTTAGGAAGATAAATCTGGAATTTGGAAATTAATTTTGAAGTTTTGAGATAAAAAGAGAAGGAAAAAGTCACAAATAGACTTTTAAATTTAAGAGTTTGAACTTGGATGAATATTTGGAATGGAATTGAATTCCAATTTTGAAGTTTTTGAATTTAGAAGGAAATGTGGGAAATCTAAAGGAATTGAGAGATGGGATTGGCAAAAGTTGGAATTTTCAAGATGAAATCCGAATCCAAGATCCGGATTCTGAACAGAGTTTGAGTTTTGAATTTAAGATGAGAACTTGATTTGAAATCTGGAATGAAATGGAATTGGTTTTGAAATTTAAAGTGGGATTTGGATTTGGAATTTTGAATGGAATTGGATTCAAGATTTGGAATCCAAGATGGTATTTGGATCTGAGATCCAAGATAGGGTTGGACTCTGGATCCTAAATGGAATTGGATCTGAAGTCTGAGATCCAAAGTAGAATTGGATTCTGGATCCTAGAATGGATTTTGGATCTGAATCTGAGATCCAAGGTAAAAGTCTGGATTTTGGATCTTAAATGAAATTGGATCTAAAGTCTGAGATCCAAAGTAGAATGGGGTTCTGGCTCCTAAATGGAATTTGGATCTGCAATCTGAGATCCAAAGTAGAATTGGTTTTGGATCCTAAGGTGGATTTGGATCTGAAGTCTGAGATCCAATGTAGAATTGGACTCTGGATCCTAAAGAGGAATTGGATCTGAAGTCTAAGATCCGATGTAGAATTGGGTTCTGGATCCTAAGAATTGGAATCCGGACCCAAATCTGAGATCTAATGGTAAAATGAGGATCTGGATCCTAAATGAAATTTGGATCTGTGATTGGAGATCCAAAGTGGAATAAGGATTTGGATCCTAGATGGAATTTTGGATCTGTGATGGGAGATCCAAAATGGAATAGAGTTTATACTTGGAAATCTGGATCCAAGGTGAGACTAGGATTTGTTTTTGGATTTGGGTTTTGAGAAGTCCAAATAGGACCTTTAAAATGGATCTGGGTTTTAGAAACCCAATTTTAAACTTGAGGTTCAAATCAAAACCTTGATTGAAGATAAGGGGATGAACTTAGTTTTGAAATCAGAAGATAACTTCAAAGTTAAATTGAACTTTGAAATTGAATTTTTGAATTGAACTTGGAATTTTTGATTTGAGAATTTGAAAATGAATTTCAAAGCCAAATTTGGACTTTGAATTTGGAGCTTGATCTTGGAATGAATAAATATAAAGATTGAATTTTGAAATTTCAAAGTCACATGGGACCTTGATCTTTGGAATTTAAATCTTTGAAATAAGATAGAAGAATGAATTAAACTATGGACTGAAGAAAGATATTTGGGATCACTTGGAATTTTGAAAAGGAAATTTTGAAAATATGATGCAATTCTATCCTATATGATGAATGAATTTGAATAATTTTGAAATTTGGAATTTGAAAAGCTATTTCATTCTTTAAATGAATCAAAATAAGATTGATAATATAATACATCCTTGACTATGGTCATTGAATGTATTATATGATAATCTATATTTAAATTCAAAAGAAGAATAAAATACATTTTAGTGCTTTTATAGAATTTTAAAATGAAATTAACCCTCAATATACCCTGACAATGGCCATTGGTATACATTTTGAGTTAATTTTAAGTTAAATTCTGATAAAAGAAGAAAATATTTAAAGAAAATATGATGAATTTTGAAAGTGGATCCAGTGTTATTTTGTAAAAGATAAGAATTCTAAGTTTTGTTTACGCCCCGACTATGGCTGTTGATGTAAATCGTCAACTTAGAATTAACTTACCTCTTACGAAATGGTGCACGTGCCATTCGTGTTTCACCATTGTGGAGATTTTGAGAAATAAAGGAAAAAAAATGTATGAAATAAGCAATTCATGATATTTTATAATGCTCATTCATTCTACCTAAAGCAGGAAATGTAAATTCTTATTCCAACCTAACTATTACAATTCATGAAATCAATTTTACAACTTCAAATAGTGGCTTTATCTATATTTCTTGCAAAACAACTTGGTTAGTATGAGAATGAAAGCAAGTTATACATATCATATGAATAATAATGGTAGAAAGGCTCAATATATAAAGATGTTTGTGATGGAAAGAAGAAAGATGACATATATGCTAATATGCCCACATATATATGTATTGTTTGTGAAAAACCCTTGCAGCTAAAACACTTAAGACTTCCTAAATCTGGAATTGTAGCATCCCTAAAGAAAAATTATGTGGATAAGATCAAGAAAAGAATTCTCCAGCATACTTCTCATTAGTGTGAGGAATGATCTCAACTACACCATTGCAACAAAAAGGGGCAGTAGGTGTAAAGATACTGTAGCAGCTGAAAAAGGGGACCTGAAAACATGAAGTGCTGGTGGTTGGCTGATCTGGGTTCACTGATGCTGGTAGTAATCGGCTGGAGTGTATTTTGAGACTGCAAGCAGTTGGGTAATGGGATGGAGATTATGTTATGACAGAAAAGTGACATCAAGGTAAGCACATATAACACAGTGAAAACCAAAAAAAAAAAAGAAGATAGACATATCAACAATGTCTAGGTAGGTAGGTGCAGGGGATAGGTGCGTGGAAGGGATGAAGGAGATACATCCTACTCACTGACACATGTATGTTGAAATCAACTTAATAAACAAGGATGAATGAATATATTATGCAGTATCTGAACCTTAATCAAAACAAGCAAACGTCTTACACCCAGTTATGATAACTTAATGACCACTCAATCCCTGCAAAAAGGACTATCCAGATTATATGATATAACAGCTATGTTCTGAATCGATGCACAACATCTCGCCCCAAGATAATCCCAAACACAAGACAGTAATGAAATCTGGTTGATGAAATCATGTGGGACTGAATGGTTTCTGGCCATTCTATATCAACAAGGTTTTACTCCTGTGAATAGGTTCTAAAAGCAGACTCCACCCCACGCATAGGGTGTCACATTATTTCAGCAGCAGAGGATCAGAGATTCGGTGATGATGGGTGGTAGGCTACAATTATCTTTAGAATCGTCAGCCATAGACCATGATACAACGTGGAATATTTGGCTTTGATTTTCTTAACATCAAAAGGCGCATGTTTCTTCAAAAGCTACCAAATGACCAAATACTAATTTCTTTAAAGTACCAATGCTACTTGATGAGTGTTGATCCATAAGGGTCCATCCCCGGATCTTGCCAGAGAGAATTTCCATGATAGTTTTATCTAATTTATCATCGGCTTCCTCTGAAATGAAAGATTTCAATGCTAGCGGATGATAGAACCTCCACAACAACATAAAACTTGTCTGATCTGAAGCTATAGTACCTGTCAATTCCCTGTGTGTGCACCGAAGGTTCCTTCACTCATGCTACAGAAGGTAATTCTGGTAGCCAGAAACCTCAAGGTTTTCGCAAGTGGCAGAGATTCAAATAAAAAAAATAATATATGGGGATGATAAGGACACAAATGATGTGTATAACTGCTAGATAAGACAGGTAAAATATCTTCTAAATTACTAAACAAAATAAGATAGAAAAAAAAATTCTGCTAAGCAAGATACAGAATACTTATCATCAACATGGACTAAATCATATTTAGAGACAGCATATTTATGAACCTACAAGCATATGATGGAAGGAAGGTATCTATGCTATTATTAGTTGAGTGCTACCACATGAAGCTAGTGACCTAAGAGGCAAGGTAGAGGGACTCCACGATCATTGAGAGTGCCTTCACCATGAATCAAGTTTTTCCTTCATGGAACTTAAATCAGCTGTGCCCATTTATCTTGATAGCTAGGTAGAATTGTTCTCACAACACGTTGGATTGATTATTCATATCTGTTCTTGCAGTGAACTGATCACTAATTCATGATAGGGTTGTTTACTTGTTGACTTTTAGCACAGACAATTGAGGCAAGGCTTTGATGGGCATAGATGCTTGTAAGCAAAATACAATATACCTTACAAGACACAAAAGATGGTTAGCAAAGTGAGTAATAACAGGTGGATCATTACAGAGTAAAAGCCGATCTGATATGGGATCAGATCAGATCAGATGTTTTATTTAGAACTCATTGTACCTTAAAGAAATTATTCACAGGGGGAGCACAGGGCTGAAATTCATAACGGAAAATTGGGGAGATTTTAAGGCAATCCAGATATATCGAATCTCAAAGTAAAATCAAAAGAGGAGGACATAGATACTGATTCTAAGCATATGAACACATGATATTATATTAGAGAGTAATAACAAATGAACCTAATCTATAATACCTGCAATGATGCCGTGATAAACTATTACTAACCACAGGTAATGCAGAGTAAAATATCATAGATAATCTCATGCTTGATGTAAAGGATATTAAAATAATAAAAGCAACGATGCTAGATTGAGAAAAGAAAATTCGCAGAAAAAGGGGATCAAGATCAGAAGTATTCTGTGCTATATAACCGAACTTAAACAAGAAACTAAACAAGAAAGTAATACAAAACAAAACTATTGTAACCTCAAATGCTATAAGCATAGGGGTGGCGTTGATATTGCAGTGTGCATTATCGAGGCTACATCGAGTAGGTCGATTGATACAACGTTGCTTTTGATGAAGAACAGAGGGAAATGCAACAACAACAAAAAAAAGGAAAAATCCAAGAAGGATTTAAGAAAATATGACAACGGATAATACAAGAGGAAAGGGTGAGTGGTTCACCTGATTACTCGTGTTGCAGGGTGAAATCGAGATCCCTCCAATTGTCCCAGGGAGGCACCAGAGAAGAGAAAAAGGGTATAGAAGTTGAGATTTTCTTCCTTTACGGTAGTGGTCTCCTGAGTATTACTTTCAGATGATCGATCCCAAGGGTAATCGATGAACGTTTGCAGATGATGGACTTCAGAGAGAAATGGATGGTGTCGATAATGGATTTTAGAGAAAAAAAGAAAATACTGGATATCAGAGACTGGGGTGAAGACGATAGGTGTTAAAGGAGAGTTGCTACGTGAAAGTTGATGGAGGAAAGAAAAAATGGATCTCCTCCCCTTTCTGGCTGGCCCTTCTTTATAGGGAAAAGGAGAAAACTCGAGGGACCACCCTTCCATTGTAGATCAATGGTGGGAGCCAGAGGCCAGCGATCGGAGGGTGGAGGGCTCAATAGAGGCTTCCAGAATGGGGTTGGTTGAAGATTGAGGGCGGAGGGGAGAGGAGTTCGTTCAGGATGGACGATGATGAGAAGAGAGGAAGGAAGCGCTGGAGCAGGTTGTTGTAGCTTTTCTCCTTTTCCAAAAAGAAGACTCCTTTAAAAATTTTTTTGTAAAAATGGTTGGGGAATGAGTTTTTCGGCAAAATGGCTCCAGAAGGCTTAAAATCCTTTGTCTTTCTTGTAACTTTTCCCAATTTTTTGGTTTTTCATGTTATTTTTCTATTTTTTTGTATTTTTAAGTAAAAGTCCTAAGATTTGAGAAAATAAAAGATTAAAACTAATTTTTTGTGTTTTTGCAAAAATATTTACAAAAGAGACTTTTTCTGAGAAATTAAAAGCTATTTTGAGAAAATTTCCTCAGAAATGGGTTTTTGATCCGGATTTTGAGGAAATATGGATTTAAAGTACTGGATTCGGATCCAGAGTTGATTTTGAATATATCAATATGGAATTCAATCAAGAAAATTTGAAGAATGACTGAATTTTAGCTTTGATTTTCTCAGAAGATGGAGTCAGGGGCAAAAAGGGTCATTTTTGGATTTTTTTGGAAAATTTGGGGTGTTCACAGATGCCCCTCTTTGCTACTAAGCCGGTTTGAAAGCTGAGCTTAGTGGCAAAGATAACACTCCAAATTTTGAAAATGCCCCAGTCAGCAGGTCTGAACTGGGTGTGGAAGAATTATTTTGAAAGTATGATTTTTCAGGCTTTGAAACATGATCCTGAATGGTTTTGGGGAAGACGAAATCCTCGAAAACGATATGATTGAGTAAAAAGTGAGGAAATCGTAATGGGACTTTTGGGTGGAAATTCCGAAATGGTGGGAAATGAGAATTTTGATCAGGTCTCATGGGTGAGACAAGATACTCTTATTGGAATGATTCAGGTTTAGCCCTTAACCTGGATGGGACAAAGATATATCAAAATGAATTTGAAATGAGGAAAGGAATACATGAGAATCTTGATGGGACATTTTTGGAGAATGCCTCGTGAGACGAAGCTCAAGTAGGAATCCTATCCTGGATGGATATATAAAGCATGGATTCCTTGATGGGAAGAGCCATAATGAGACTGGGAGAAATCATCTCGTTAAAACGAGGAACTTTGTAGGAACAAGACTCAGGTTTAACCCAAACCTGCAAGGAAGATACCTCGCGAAGCGAGGTTCCGAGTCAACTCTTAACCTGGACAGGAAATCTACCATATGGGTTTCTCAAACGGAGAAACCATAATGGGACCTTCGGAACTTGGACGAACAAAATCCGAAAGGGATTTTGCGAAAGGAGAAATATAGGGTTCTTAAAGCTTGGAAAAAAGAATGATTTTGGGTGTCTCATTTGCTGA
Organism: Nuphar pumila; assembly: GCF_984573655.1. Classification (NCBI taxonomy): domain Eukaryota; kingdom Viridiplantae; phylum Streptophyta; class Magnoliopsida; order Nymphaeales; family Nymphaeaceae; genus Nuphar; species Nuphar pumila. The sequence goes on from NC_143260.1 coordinate 56,603,996, forward strand.
GACTGAAATAGCTTTTTGAAATCAAATGGCCTCTCGCAGAAAATTCAGGTTTTGACCCTTAACCTGAGTTGGAACACCATACGGAATCCTTGACTGAAGAAACCGTGATGGGACAGGAAGAGATACTTCAACTGGATGAGGCAACTCTTCTGGAAGATATAAACAACGCTAGGTTGCATCAGAATAGATATCAAATGTTTATTTCACTTTTGGAATAGCTAGAAAATTTTGCCAATAAGATAAAAATTATAGCTGATTCAAATGCTTGAAAATGTGCACGTATGTGCAAAAGATATTTCCTCTTTTACCTGGGGTATTTCCTCCAATGAGGTTAACTCCTTAGTTCTAAGAGTCAAATTCAAAATTTTAGCACTGATGACCTTCTTCAAGGAAGCTATCAATTTCCCTGATATGAGAATAGAAGAAATATTCTCAATTTCATAATAGCAAGTAATGAAAAGATATTGATAAAAGAATTTTGCATGAGAAAAGATGACTTTTGGCAACTTCGGCAGTTTGATATCTGGGTGTTTTCCCATGATGATCTTTTTGCACTCTTTTTGAGTCATTGGGCTTTCTCGGGTTTTTCTCATCATCCTTCATTTGGATGTCCTGACTTTTTCCTCTTTTCAGGGAAGGGTACGTCACAAACTCCTTCATCTTGGAGATGCTCCGACCCTTTTTTCTCTCAAGGATTATATATGATATTGGCTCAAAAGGTCTTTAGATGATAGCTGGAATCAAATATCTTTTAGGGTTTGTCGGTTGGCCCATCACATCTGCCTTCATCTTGATAGTGATCCGAACTTTTCCCTGGAAGGATCCGTCACAAACTCCGTCATCTTGGAGATGTTTCAAATCTTCTTTGGCCCCGGGGGTCTACTCGCTTAATTCGCCTTCATCTTGACGACAATTGAGAGATCCCTTTTGTGGATATTTGATTGCAGCTTAGGAAATAAGAAGATATGGATTAAGTTGATTCTTTTTATAGCTCGAGATATTTCCACTGCCTGATTGCCAGAAAGTCATTTTAAAACACGCGCCATAGCCAGGATCAATATCAATTCGCTTCTGGCTTTTCAACATCATTGAAGATTTCTTTCATGGATCATATCGAGGACATTTCTTTCATCCTTTTGGTTGATCAACAGGAAAAAGATTTGAATTTTACCTCTTTTTCGCAAAGAGTTTCACCCCTTTTGGAAGGAAATACTGGAGGTAATCTAAAAAAAAATTTCTTTTTGTACAGTAAGAATATTTAGAATCAACAAAATGTTTTTAGCAAATTGGCAAAGTTTTCACGAATTCTTTGTGAAATAATCACTCAATATAGATTTTGACGAGACCTTGAGTTGCAGTCTTTGATTTTGGAAATACATGACCAGCAAAAGCTGGGACCTTTGAAATACATGACCAGCGAAAGCTGGGACCTTTGAAATACATGACCAGCGAAAGCTGGGACCTTTGGAAATACATGACCAGCGAAAGCTGGAACCTTTTGAAATACATGACCAGCAGAAGCTGGAGCCTTCTTGAAATGCATGACCAGCGAAAGCTGGAACTTTTGAAACATATGACAAATGGGTTTTTGAAATCTTTTGAAATGTAATTGGGAGATTATAACCCGAGGGTTGAAAAAAATGATGAAATTTTGAAAGACGTTGTACCCAGAGGTTTGGAGAATTGATAGAATTGAGAGATTTAGATATATGAAGATTTTGGAAATGATAGGTTTTGAGAGATTGAAACTACGGGTTTTGTAATGAGAGAATGGAGAAATCGCACCCTGAAGGTTTGATCTATGGAAATAGGTTGATTTGGGAGCTTGACAGTTTGAGCTGGGATTTTTTTGAAATATACGACCAAAAGCTCAGTGCTTTTTGGGAATGCATGACCAGCAAAGCTGGAACGTTTGAAATGCGTGACCAGCGAAAAGCTGGAACGTTTGGAATACATGACCAACGAGTGTTGGATCTTTTCTTGGAAATACCTGATCAGCGAAAGCTGGAACGTTTGAAATACATGACCAGCGAAATGTTGGGACGTTTGGAATACATGCCCAACGAGTGTTGGATCTTTTGAAATACCTGACCAGAAAAGCTGGGACGTTTGAAATACCTGACAAGCGAGAGGCTGGAACGTTTGAAATATATAACCAACGAGTGTTGGATCTGACCAGCAAAAAGCTGGAACGTTTGAAATACCTGACCAGCAAGAAGCTGGAACGTTTGAAATACATGCCCAACGAGTGTTGGACCTTTTGAAATACCTGACCAGCAGAAGCTGGGACATTTGAAATACCTGACCAGCGAGAGGCTGGAACATTTAAAATATATAACTAACGAGTGTTGGGATCTGACCAGCAAAAAGCTGGAACGTTTGAAATACCTGACCAGCAAGAAGCTGGAACGTTTGAAATACATGCCCAACAGCTGTTGGATCTTTTGAAATACCTGACCAGCAGAAGCTGGCACATTTGAGATACCTGACCAGCGAGAGGCTGGAACGTTTGAAATATATAACCAACGAGTGTTGGATCTGACCAGCAAAAAGCTGGAACGTTTGAAATACCTGACCAGCAAGAAGCTGGAACGTTTGAAATACATGCCCAACGGGTGTTGGATCTTTTGAAATACCTGACCAGCGAAAGCTGGGATGTTTGAAATACCTGACCAGCGAGAAGCTGGAACGTTTGAAATACATGACCATGGAGTGTTGGATATTTTGGAAATACCTGACCAGCAAAAGCTGGAACGTTTGAAATACCTGACCAGCAAGAAGCTGGAACGTTTGAGATACATGTCCAACGAGTGTTGGATCTTTTGAAATACCTGACCAGCAAAAGCTGGGACGTTTGAAATACCTGACCAGCGAGAAGCTGAAACGTTTGAAATATATGACCAACAAGTTGTTGGATCTTTTCGGAAATACCTGACCAGTAAAACTGGGACGTTTGAAATACCTGACCAGTAAAAACTGGGACGTTTGAGATGCATCAGCTTTTGGGAGATTTTAAATCAGAACTTGAATTTTGGTAGAAGAAAGGATTTTGATCAAAAGATTGAATGTAGAAAGTTATTGGTGCGAGGACCGGATCCTCCAAATGAGCTCAATATATGATTGAAGATTTTGGGAAATACCCTAGTGCGAGGACTAGGTTGTAAAGATGAGCTAAATTTGGAAAGTAAAATACGAGAAATTCTGAATTCAATGGACCATCACATCCTAACTGCATGGCGGTCTATTTTCAGGATTTATCTCCTTATCCTGAACTAGGAAGGAAGGAAATAAATACCTCGTTATCAGGAGGCATCAAGTTTATCCCTTAACCTGATGGATTTTCAATGCGAGGATTGGATTCAAAAGGAAGTCCTGTTCGGAACTCAGAACTTCGACTGAAAATAATAGATGAAAAACCCGAGCTGGAACTCGAATTTCCAAATGAAATGAAAGATTTCCAATGCGAGGATTGGATTCAAAAGGAAGTCCTGGTCGGAACTCAGAACTTCGACTGAAAATAATAGAAGAAAAACCCGAGCTGGAACTCGGATTTCCAAAGGAATGAAGGATTTCCAATGCGAGGATTGGATTCAAAAGAAAGTCCTGGTCGGAACTCAGAACTTCGAACGAAATAATAAAGGGAGAAGCCCGAGTGAAAACTCGGGTTTTTGACAAGAGATTGAGTTTTGGAAATTTGCCAGTGTGAGGACCGGACCTGGGATTGAGAATGACCATTTAGGGGACTGAATGATCTGATTGCCCCCTTATCTTGATTGGAGAGGAAATAAAATCTAAAAGAACAAATGAGAAGAGATAGAAATTGATGGGAGATTTGACGAAAGAGCAGAATCAAGGAGATTTTATGGGAATCATCTTTGTAAAAGAATTCTCACAGGTAGCATTGTCGCTCCTATGAGGGGTTTCAGGATTATCCCTTATCCTGAATGGGAAAGGAATAAAATTTAGGCAAAAAGTTGATGAAAAAGCTTTAATAAAGAATTAGAAGAATTAAAACTTAATTAAGAAATAAAACTGATAAAATTGAATGAAGAAAAAGATTTAGCTTTAAAAAGAAAAAGACATTCAGGACTATCCCTTATCCTGAAGAAAGAAGGACCTCATAGGATGAGGTTTCAGGTTTATCCCTTAACCTAAAGGGGGGATAAATAAAGAAGAAAAAAGAAATACCTCAAGGGAAAAGAGGCATCAGAAAGGGTAATTTTTGAAATAAGAATCAAGAAGAAAAATGGATGAATAATTAATATAAATAAAAAATTGATAAGACTGATAACGATGGATAAACAAAAGGTTGATAAAAATCGAGAAAAAGAGTTTGATCCGTCCTGCATGTGGGATTTTTAAAATGAGAGAAGAAGATGAGAAAATCATTTTTTTGGAAAGAAGGATTAACCACGAGAGCTAATCTTTGAAAGGGGATCATTCATGAGAGATCATCATGAGGGTTAATTTTTTTTGAAGCAATGATTTGAAAATCAATTTGTAGAAAATATGATCAACACGAGGGTTGATACTTGATTGTAATGATTTGAAATCAATTTTTAGAAAATATGATCAACACAAGGGATTGATCTTTGAAATGAAATCAAATTTTTGGAAAATGAGATCAACACAAGGGATTGATCCTTGAATGAAATGATTTGAAGTTTTTTGGAAAATGAGACCAACACAAGGGATTGATCTTTGAATGAAATGATTTGAAGTCAATTTTTTTGGAAAATATGATCAACACCAGGGATTGATCTTTGAATGTAATGATTTGAAAACCAAATTTTTAGAAAATATGATCAACACAAGGGTTGATCTTTTGAAACGTAATATTTTGAAAACCAAATTTTTAGAAAATATGATCAACATAAAGATCAATCTTTGAAATAAAATAATTCGAAATCAATATGATCAACACAAGGGTTGATCTTTGAAATGCAATGATTCAAAATCAATTTGTAGAAAAATATGATTAACACAAGGGTTGATCTTTGAAAAAGGTTGTAAAAATATTTGAACTAAGATTTTCATGGTTTTTGAAAGACCCTCATAGGTAATATCATTTCTCTCATGAATGATGTCAGGATTGTCCCGAATTTTTGAAAAAGAAATTTAATGCCCCAATATAGCGAAAAAGAAGAAAGTATTGAATATCAAAGATATAAAGAAAATCGACATTTCATTGATAAGCAAAAGTTGATAAAAAAACTGAATATTTACAAGTATTTTAACTAAAAAGAGCCACAAAGACTGGGCTGACTTGCCCCTACAAAGCGACTGACAGAAAGGGATGAAAGCGAAAAACTCTTGGTATTCTCAATTCTCTGATTTGTCTGGAAAAGGTCCAGTTGAAACTGCAGGCTGCTCTTCTCCTTCCTCTGGCACTAGGAGCTCTTTATCAATGTAGTATTGCTCAAGGTTTTGGAGGATGAAGCAGCGCTCTGTGTCATGCCCCCTTGCTTGATGAAACTTGCAGAAGCAATCTTTCCATTTTCCCATGATGACAGGAGGATCAATCTTTCTTGGGAGTTTGATCATGCCTTTTTCGAGCAAGTATTTGAGAACTTCTTTGATCGGCTGACCTAGAAGGGTAAACTGACGATCATGACCCCAACCTTCATTCTTTGCTTTCTTCGGCTTGTTTGACCTCTGCCGAGTGCTGACCTCTACCTGGTAGCTGAACTGATCTTGCATGTTTAGGAGATCTGGACGCCTTTCTTCTTCGATTTTGATAAAGAGATTCTTATCAAGGCAGTCTTGAACTATATTCTTGAAGATGAAGCAATGCTTAGTGTTATGCCCTATTGCTCGGTGGTACCCACAGAATTGGTCTATATATTTTCCCATGATTGTGGAAGGGCTGGCAGCTTTTGGGAGCCTGAGTAATCCACTGGACAACATGTATTCGAGGATTTTGTCAAGCGGTTCATCTAAAGGAGTGAAATCTCGATCCTTGCTCCAATCCTTGCGCTTTGGCTCTTCTTGCTTCTTGCCTTTTTGCTGAGGACTGCATTGAAGAGGTCTATCGCGATTTTCACAATATTTCCCAATCTGGCTTTTATGCTCTCTCAAGTCGCTGCCCTGGTTGCCTTGATTGCTGCCCCTATTGACTTTGGAATTTCCTGCACTGATATTGCCGTGTTTATTCATGGGGAAGGTGACGAGCGCCTTTCCTTCTGTGGGAGCTTTTCCGCAACTGGCTTCAGCTTGCTCGGATAATATCTCCAGCATCATCTTTTTGAATAACTGATATATTGCAGGATATATCTCACTCTTGCTGTCTTGAACTCCCTTTCTGACAGATTTTTGAGAATCCATTCCTTACTCTCTCTGCTTGTAACTGGGATGTTAGAGCAGCGTGATCTCTGAGTTTTGCCCGACTCAACTGATAGTGTTGATGCTCTCTGTGGATTATAAATGGGTCTTTTAGAAAAGATCTAGGAAGAAATTTTAATAAAGGAGGAAATTATAATCTGAAAATGAAAACATCCCATTACGAGGGATCGGGTTGTCACCAAAATTTGCGACAAACACACTGTTTTTCTGAAAAAGGATAGACACGTAAAAATATGAATAAAGATAAATTTTGAAAAGGACATATCCTGACAAAAGATGTTTTATTGTAAATGGATAGAATATAGAAAAGGAAAATTTTAAAGAATTGCAGGCAGGATAAAAAAGAATTTAGAAGAAATTAAGAGAAGAAAAGGGAAATACACCTGGGTTTTAAAAGAGGAAATTTTAAATAATATATACCCAGGGTTTTGGAAAATATAGGGGATATAAAATATCATACAATCATTGATATACAAACAAGGATGCACAAACAGCAATCCCTAGAGGCTGACTCTAAATGCAATATTTTAAAATGGCTTGTAGGACCTTAATCCTAACTCTAGGGTTCAAAAATCATCTGATTCCAATCAAGATACGCCGATATACTCAAGCTGAAGCTCGAAGTACGTGGCATAGAAATATTCCTCCGGTTCTAAGGTAATGGTTTCCCAACATCCTTGAGCACCTACCGATATACCTCGGACTATGGCCCTTAGGTACGTGGTAGGGGGGCACTAACCCAAATAAGTGGTCCAGTTGTGGGGCTCTCTCCCGAACTATGGTTTAGTGAGACAACCCAGCAACGTGAAGACCGGAACAATATAGGTGGGTATGTTTTCAAAAATATGTTCGACATGCAAGAAATCAGATGGCTCTAATGCAAGTCCTAAAGAGATAGATTAAAATGAAGAGAAGCATACACTTGCATTCATTGTTTTGCATTCAATTCCTAGAATTGAGGAGAGTTGTATTTCAGACCTAAGTCTAATGTGAGCATGGAATAATCTCCTCAATATGGTCCTACCAAACCATACTTAAATCCTATATGCAATGATGTCAGCTTAGGACAAAATCTAGGCTTCCTAAGGTTTGCATGAAGCTGACATTTGAAGAATAAAGACTTAGATAATGTCAAAGCAAAAGAAAAGGCATAGATTCGACCGGACGAAGACGAATCCCATCGCGGTCGCCAAAACTGTGATCATCGCAAAAAAAATTCTCTCATAATGTTCTCTCTCTTCCTTCTCTTTTCCTTTCCAATCTCTTATTTTCCTCCTTTTTTGAAGGGAGAAAAGATAAAAGAACGGAAAGAAAGAGAGAAGAGAAAAGAAAGAAGAGAAGAGAAGAGGGACTCTTTTGCGGGTCTCACTTGACCTTAATTTTAAAAATATTTGAAATAACTCGCCTCCGTTTTTGAAATATTTGCGGGAAAACTGGGAGACGGGATCCGCTCGTCGGTACGAGGTTCGACTGTTCCTGGCGCATTTACCAGGGGTAATCGAACCAATTGTCAAATTAATGCCTTTTGCTTTGCTAAGAAATTATCTAAGTATTTATCCTAAGTCTAAAATGCACAATGAATCATGCTTGTGCAAATGCAAAGATGTATGCGCTTTTTGAAAATGTTTTGAAGAAATTTCCAAGTGAAATTGATAAAGTGAAGAAATGATTCCTAACTTAGAACTTTAAGATTAAAGTTCTAAGTTTTTAGAATAATCAAGAGCTTGGGAAGATAAATCTGGAATTTGGAAATTAATTTTGAAGTTTTGAGATAAAAAGAGAAGGAAAAAGTCACAAATAGACTTTTAAATTTAAGAGTTTGAACTTGGATGAATATTTGGAATGGAATTGAATTCCAATTTTGAAGTTTTTGAATTTAGAAGGAAATGTGGGAAATCTAAAGGAATTGAGAGATGGGATTGGCAAAAGTTGGAATTTTCAAGATGAAATCCGAATCCAAGATCCGGATTCTGAACAGAGTTTGAGTTTTGAATTTAAGATGAGAACTTGATTTGAAATCTGGAATGAAATGGAATTGGTTTTGAAATTTAAAGTGGGATTTGGATTTGGAATTTTGAATGGAATTGGATTCAAGATTTGGAATCCAAGATGGTATTTGGATCTGAGATCCAAGATAGGGTTGGACTCTGGATCCTAAATGGAATTGGATCTGAAGTCTGAGATCCAAAGTAGAATTGGATTCTGGATCCTAGAATGGATTTTGGATCTGAATCTGAGATCCAAGGTAAAAGTCTGGATTTTGGATCTTAAATGGAATTGGATCTAAAGTCTGAGATCCAAAGTAGAATGGGGTTCTGGCTCCTAAATGGAATTTGGATCTGCAATCTGAGATCCAAAGTAGAATTGGTTTTGGATCCTAAGGTGGATTTGGATCTGAAGTCTGAGATCCAATGTAGAATTGGACTCTGGATCCTAAAGAGGAATTGGATCTGAAGTCTAAGATCCGATGTAGAATTGGGTTCTGGATCCTAAGAATTGGAATCGGGACCCGAATCTGAGATCTAATGGTAAAATGAGGATCTGGATCCTAAATGAAATTTGGATCTGTGATTGGAGATCCAAAGTGGAATAAGGATTTGGATCCTAGATGGAATTTTGGATCTGTGATGGGAGATCCAAAATGGAATAGAGTTTATACTTGAAAATCTGGATCCAAGGTGAGACTAGGATTTGTTTTTGGATTTGGGTTTTGAGAAGTCCAAATAGAACCTTTAAAATGGATCTGGATTTTAGAAACCCAATTTTAAACTTGAGGTTCAAATCAAAACCTTGATTGAAGATAAGGGGATGAACTTAGTTTTGAAATTAGAAGATAACTTCAAAGTTAAATTGAACTTTGAAATTGAGTTTTTGAATTGAACTTGGAATTTTTGATTTGAGAATTGGAAAATGAATTTCAAAGCCAAATTTGGACTTTGAATTTGGAGCTTGATCTTGGAATTAATAAATATAAAGATTGAATTTTGAAATTTCAAAGTCACATGGGACCTTGATCTTTGGAATTTAAATCTTTGAAATAAGATAGAAGAATGAATTAAACTATGGAATGAAGAAAGATATTTGGGATCACTTGGAATTTTGAAAAGGAAATTTTGAAAATATGATTTAATTCTATCCTATATGATGAATGAATTTGAATAATTTTGAAATTTGGAATTTGAAAAGCTATTTCATTCTTTAAATGAATCAAAATAAGATTGATAATATAATACATCCTTGACTATGGTCATTGAATGTATTATATGATAATCTATATTTAAATTCAAAAGAAGAATAAAATACATTTTAGTGCTTTTATAGAATTTTAAAATGAAATTAACCCTCAATATACCCTGACAATGGCCATTGGTATACATTTTGAGTTAATTTTAAGTTAAATTCTGATAAAAGAAGAAAATATTTAAAGAAAATATGATGAATTTTGAAAGTGGATCCAGTGTTATTTTGTAAAAGATAAGAATTCTAAGTTTTGTTTACGCCCCGACTATGGCTGTTGATGTAAATCGTCAACTTAGAATTAACTTACCTCTTACGAAATGGTGCACGTGCCATTCGTGTTTCACCATTGTGGAGATTTTGAGAAATCAAGGAAAAAAAATGTATGAAATAAGCAATTCATGATATTTTACAATGCTCATTCATTCTACCTAAAGCAGGAAATGTAAATTCTTATTCCAACCTAACTATTACAATTCATGAAATCAATTTTACAACTTCAAATAGTGGCTTTATCTATATTTCTTGCAAAACAACTTGGTTAGTATGAGAATGAAAGCAAGTTATACATATCATATGAATAATAATGGTAGAAAGGCTCAATATATAAAGATGTTTGTGATGGAAAGAAGAAAGATGACATATATGCTAATATGCCCACATATATATGTATTGTTTGTGAAAAACCCTTGCAGCTAAAACACTTAAGACTTCCTAAATCTGGAATTGTAGCATCCCTAAAGAAAAATTCTGTGGATAAGATCAAGAAAAGAATTCTCCAGCATACTTCTCATTAGTGTGAGGAATGATCTCAACTACACCATTGCAACAAAAAGGGGTAGTAGGTGTAAAGATACTGTAGCAGCTGAAAAAGGGGACCTGAAAACATGAAGTGCTGGTGGTTGGCTGATCTGGGTTCACTGATGCTGGTAGTAATCGGCTGGAGTGTATTTTGAGACTGCAAGCAGTTGGGTAATGGGATGGAGATTATGTTATGACAGAAAAGTGACATCAAGGTAAGCACATATAACACAGTGAAAACCAAAAAAAAAAAAGAAGATAGACATATCAACAATGTCTAGGTAGGTAGGTGCAGGGGATAGGTGCGTGGAAGGGATGAAGGAGATACATCCTACTCACTGACACATGTATGTTGAAATCAACTTAATAAACAAGGATGAATGAATATATTATGCAGTATCTGAACCTTAATCAAAACAAGCAAACGTCTTACACCCAGTTATGATAACTTAATGACCACTCAATCCCTGCAAAAAGGACTATCCAGATTGTATGATATAACAGCTATGTTCTGAATCGATGCACAACATCTCGCCCCACGATAATCCCAAACACAAGACAGTAATGAAATCTGGTTGATGAAATCATGTGGGACTGAATGGTTTCTGGCCATTCTATATCAACAAGGTTTTACTCCTGTGAATAGGTTCTAAAAGCAGACTCCACCCCACGCATAGGGTGTCACATTATTTCAGCAGCAGAGGATCAGAGATTCGGTGATGATGGGTGGTAGGCTACAATTATCTTTAGAATCGTCAGCCATAGACCATGATACAACGTGGAATATTTGGCTTTGATTTTCTTAACATCAAAAGGCGCATGTTTCTTCAAAAGCTACCAAATGACCAAATACTAATTTCTTTAAAGTACCAATGCTACTTGATGAGTGTTGATCCATAAGGGTCCATCCCCGGATCTTGCCAGAGAGAATTTCCATGATAGTTTTATCTAATTTATCATCGGCTTCCTCTGAAATGAAAGATTTCAATGCTAGCGGATGATAGAACCTCCACAACAACATAAAACTTGTCTGATCTGAAGCTATAGTACCTGTCAATTCCCTGTGTGTGCACTGAAGGTTCCTTCACTCATGCTACAGAAGGTAATTCTGGTAGCCAGAAACTTCAAGGTTTTCGCAAGTGGCAGAGATTCAAATAAAAAAAATAATATATGGGGATGATAAGGACACAAATGATGTGTATAACTGCTAGATAAGACAGGTAAAATATCTTCTAAATTACTAAACAAAATAAGATAGAAAAAAAAATTCTGCTAAGCAAGATACAGAATACTTATCATCAACATGGACTAAATCATATTTAGAGACAGCATATTTATGAACCTACAAGCATATGATGGAAGGAAGGTATCTATGCTATTATTAGTTGAGTGCTACCACATGAAGCTAGTGACCTAAGAGGCAAGGTAGAGGGACTCCACGATCATTGAGAGTGCCTTCACCATGAATCAAGTTTTTCCTTCATGGAACTTAAATCAACTGTGCCCATTTATCTTGATAGCTAGGTAGAATTGTTCTCACAACACGTTGGATTGATTATTCATATCTGTTCTTGCAGTGAACTGATCACTAATTCATGATAGGGTTGTTTACCTGTTGACTTTTAGCACAGACAATTGAGGCAAGGCTTTGATGGGCATAGATGCTTGTAAGCAAAATACAATATACCTTACAAGACACAAAAGATGGTTAGCAAAGTGAGTAATAACAGGTGGATCATTACAGAGTAAAAGCCGATCTGATATGGGATCAGATCAGATCAGATGTTTTATTTAGAACTCATTGTACCTTAAAGAAATTATTCACAGGGGGAGCACAGGGCTGAAATTCATAACGGAAAATTGGGGAGATTTTAAGGCAATCCAGATATATCGAATCTCAAAGTAAAATCAAAAGAGGAGGACATAGATACTGATTCTAAGCATATGAACACATGATATTATATTAGAGAGTAATAACAAATGAACCTAATCTATAATACCTGCAATGATGCCGTGATAAACTATTACTAACCACAGGTAATGCAGAGTAAAATATCATAGATAATCTCATGCTTGATGTAAAGGATATTAAAATAATAAAAGCAACGATGCTAGATTGAGAAAAGAAAATTCGCAGAAAAAGGGGATCAAGATCAGAAGTATTCTGTGCTATATAACCGAACTTAAACAAGAAACTAAACAAGAAAGTAATACAAAACAAAACTATTGTAACCTCAAATGCTATAAGCATAGGGGTGGCGTTGATATTGCAGTGTGCATTATCGAGGCTACATCGAGTAGGTCGATTGATACAACGTTGCTTTTGATGAAGAACAGAGGGAAATGCAACAACAACAAAAAAAAGGAAAAATCCAAGAAGGATTTAAGAAAATATGACAACGGATAATACAAGAGGAAAGGGTGAGTGGTTCACCTGATTACTCGTGTTGCAGGGTGAAATCGAGATCCCTCCAATTGTCCCAGAGAGGCACCAGAGAAGAGAAAAAGGGTATAGAAGTTGAGATTTTCTTCCTTTACGGTAGTGGTCTCCTGAGTATTACTTTCAGATGATCGATCCCAAGGGTAATCGATGAACGTTTGCAGATGATGGACTTCAGAGAGAAATGGATGGTGTCGATAATGGATTTTAGAGAAAAAAAGAAAATACTGGATATCAGAGACTGGGGTGAAGACGATAGGTGTTAAAGGAGAGTTGCTACGTGAAAGTTGATGGAGGAAAGAAAAAATGGATCTCCTCCCCTTTCTGGCTGGCCCTTCTTTATAGGGAAAAGGAGAAAACTCGAGGGACCACCCTTCCATTGTAGATCAATGGTGGGAGCCAGAGGCCAGCGATCGGAGGGTGGAGGGCTCAATAGAGGCTTCCAGAATGGGGTTGGTTGAAGATTGAGGGCGGAGGGGAGAGGAGTTCGTTCAGGATGGACGATGATGAGAAGAGAGGAAGGAAGCGCTGGAGCAGGTTGTTGTAGCTTTTCTCCTTTTCCAAAAAGAAGACTCCTTTAAAAATTTTTTTGTAAAAATGGTTGGGGAATGAGTTTTTCGGCAAAATGGCTCCAGAAGGCTTAAAATCCTTTGTCTTTCTTGTAACTTTTCCCAATTTTTTGGTTTTTCATGTTATTTTTCTATTTTTTTGTATTTTTAAGTAAAAGTCCTAAGATTTGAGAAAATAAAAGATTAAAACTAATTTTTTGTGTTTTTGCAAAAATATTTACAAAAGAGACTTTTTCTGAGAAATTAAAAGCTATTTTGAGAAAATTTCCTCAGAAATGGGTTTTTGATCCGGATTTTGAGGAAATATGGATTTAAAGTACTGGATTCGGATCCAGAGTTGATTTTGAATATATCAATATGGAATTCAATCAAGAAAATTTGAAGAATGACTGAATTTTAGCTTTGATTTTCTCAGAAGATGGAGTCAGGGGCAAAAAGGGTCATTTTTGGATTTTTTTGGAAAATTTGGGGTGTTCACAGATGCCCCTCTTTGCTACTAAGCCGGTTTGAAAGCTGAGCTTAGTGGCAAAGATAACACTCCAAATTTTGAAAATGCCCCAGTCAGCAGGTCTGAACTGGGTGTGGAAGAATTATTTTGAAAGTATGATTTTTCAGGCTTTGAAACATGATCCTGAATGGTTTTGGGGAAGACGAAATCCTCGAAAACGATATGATTGAGTAAAAAGTGAGGAAATCGTAATGGGACTTTTGGGTGGAAATTCCGAAATGGTGGGAAATGAGAATTTTGATCAGGTCTCATGGGTGAGACAAGATACTCTTATTGGAATGATTCAGGTTTAGCCCTTAACCTGGATGGGACAAAGATATATCAAAATGAATTTGAAATGAGGAAAGGAATACATGAGAATCTTGATGGGACATTTTTGGAGAATGCCTCGTGAGACGAAGTTCAAGTAGGAATCCTATCCTGGATGGATATATAAAGCATGGATTCCTTGATGGGAAGAGCCATAATGAGACTGGGAGAAATCATCTCGTTAAAACGAGGAACTTTGTAGGAACAAGACTCAGGTTTAACCCAAACCTGCAAGGAAGATACCTCGCGAAGCGAGGTTCCGAGTCAACTCTTAACCTGGACAGGAAATCTACCATATGGGTTTCTCAAACGGAGAAACCATAATGGGACCTTCGGAACTTGGACGAACAAAATCCGAAAGGGATTTTGCGAAAGGAGAAATATAGGGTTCTTAAAGTTGGAAAAAAGAATGATTTTGGGTGTCTCATTTGCTGAGACTGAAATAGCTTTTTGAAATCAAATGGCCTCTCGCAGAAAATTCAGGTTTTGACCCTTAACCTGAGTTGGAACACCATACGGAATCCTTGACTGAAGAAACCGTGATGGGACAGGAAGAGATACTTCAACTGGATGAGGCAACTCTTCTGGAAGATATAAACAACGCTAGGTTGCATCAGAATAGATATCAAATGTTTATTTCACTTTTGGAATAGCTAGAAAATTTTGCCAATAAGATAAAAATTATAGCTGATTCAAATGCTTGAAAATGTGCACGTATGTGCAAAAGATATTTCCTCTTTTACCTGGGGTATTTCCTCCAATGAGGTTAACTCCTTAGTTCTAAGAGTCAAATTCAAAATTTTAGCACTGATGACCTTCTTCAAGGAAGCTATCAATTTCCCTGATATGAGAATAGAAGAAATATTCTCAATTTCATAATAGCAAGTAATGAAAAGATATTGATAAAAGAATTTTGCATGAGAAAAGATGACTTTTGGCAACTTCGGCAGTTTGATATCTGGGTGTTTTCCCATGATGATCTTTTTGCACTCTTTTTGAGTCATTGGGCTTTCTCGGGTTTTTCTCATCATCCTTCATTTGGATGTCCTGACTTTTTCCTCTTTTCAGGGAAGGGTACGTCACAAACTCCTTCATCTCGGAGATGCTCCGACCCTTTTTTCTCTCAAGGATTATATATGATATTGGCTCAAAAGGTCTTTAGATGATAGCTGGAATCAAATATCTTTTAGGGTTTGTCGGTTGACCCATCACATCTGCCTTCATCTTGACAGTGATCCGAACTTTTCCCTGGAAGGATCCGTCACAAACTCCGTCATCTTGGAGATGTTTCAAATCTTCTTTGGCCCCGGGGGTCTACTCGCTTAATTCGCCTTCATCTTGACGACAATTGAGAGATCCCTTTTGTGGATATTTGATTGCAGCTTAGGAAATAAGAAGATATGGATTAAGTTGATTCTTTTTATAGCTCGAGATATTTCCACTGCCTGATTGCCAGAAAGTCATTTTAAAACACGCGCCATAGCCAGGATCAATATCAATTCGCTTCTGGCTTTTCAACATCATTGAAGATTTCTTTCATGGATCATATCGAGGACATTTCTTTCATCCTTTTGGTTGATCAACAGGAAAAAGATTTGAATTTTACCTCTTTTTCGCAAAGAGTTTCACCCCTTTTGGAAGGAAATACTGGAGGTAATCTAAAAAAAAAATTCTTTTTGTACAGTAAGAATATTTAGAATCAACAAAATGTTTTTAGCAAATTGGCAAAGTTTTCACGAATTCTTTGTGAAATAATCACTCAATATAGATTTTGACGAGACCTTGAGTTGCAGTCTTTGATTTTGGAAATACATGACCAGCAAAAGCTGGGACCTTTGAAATACATGACCAGCGAAAGCTGGGACCTTTGAAATACATGACCAGCGAAAGCTGGGACCTTTGGAAATACATGACCAGCGAAAGCTGGAACCTTTTGAAATACATGACCAGCAGAAGCTGGAGCCTTCTTGAAATGCATGACCAGCGAAAGCTGGAACTTTTGAAACATATGACAAATGGGTTTTTGAAATCTTTTGAAATGTAATTGGGAGATTATAACCCGAGGGTTGAAAAAAATGATGAAATTTTGAAAGACGTTGTACCCAGAGGTTTGGAGAATTGATAGAATTGAGAGATTTAGATATATGAAGATTTTGGAATTGATAGGTTTTGAGAGATTGAAACTACGGGTTTTGTAATGAGAGAATGGAGAAATCGCACCCTGAAGGTTTGATCTATGGAAATAGGTTGATTTGGGAGCTTGACAGTTTGAGCTGGGATTTTTTTGAAATATATGACCAAAAGCTGAGTGCTTTTTGGGAATGCATGACCAGCAAAGCTGGAACGTTTGAAATGCGTGACCAGCGAAAAGCTGGAACGTTTGGAATACATGACCAACGAGTGTTGGATCTTTTCTTGGAAATACCTGATCAGCGAAAGCTGGAACGTTTGAAATACATGACCAGCGAAATGTTGGGACGTTTGGAATACATGCCCAACGAGTGTTGGATCTTTTGAAATACCTGACCAGAAAAGCTGGGACGTTTGAAATACCTGACAAGCGAGAGGCTGGAACGTTTGAAATATATAACCAACGAGTGTTGGATCTGACCAGCAAAAAGCTGGAACGTTTGAAATACCTGACCAGCAAGAAGCTGGAACGTTTGAAATACATGCCCAACGAGTGTTGGACCTTTTGAAATACCTGACCAGCAGAAGCTGGGACATTTGAAATACCTGACCAGCGAGAGGCTGGAACATTTGAAATATATAACTAACGAGTGTTGGGATCTGACCAGCAAAAAGCTGGAACGTTTGAAATACCTGACCAGCAAGAAGCTGGAACGTTTGAAATACATGCCCAACAGCTGTTGGATCTTTTGAAATACCTGACCAGCAGAAGCTGGCACATTTGAGATACCTGACCAGCGAGAGGCTGGAACGTTTGAAATATATAACCAACGAGTGTTGGATCTGACCAGCAAAAAGCTGGAACGTTTGAAATACCTGACCAGCAAGAAGCTGGAACGTTTGAAATACATGCCCAACGGGTGTTGGATCTTTTGAAATACCTGACCAGCGAAAGCTGGGATGTTTGAAATACCTGACCAGCGAGAAGCTGGAACGTTTGAAATACATGACCATGGAGTGTTGGATATTTTGGAAATACCTGACCAGCAAAAGCTGGAACGTTTGAAATACCTGACCAGCAAGAAGCTGGAACGTTTGAGATACATGTCCAACGAGTGTTGGATCTTTTGAAATACCTGACCAGCAAAAGCTGGGACGTTTGAAATACCTGACCAGCGAGAAGCTGAAACGTTTGAAATATATGACCAACAAGTTGTTGGATCTTTTCGGAAATACCTGACCAGTAAAACTGGGACGTTTGAAATACCTGACCAGTAAAAACTGGGACGTTTGAGATGCATCAGCTTTTGGGAGATTTTAAATCAGAACTTGAATTTTGGTAGAAGAAAGGATTTTGATCAAAAGATTGAATGTAGAAAGTTATTGGTGCGAGGACCGGATCCTCCAAATGAGCTCAATATATGATTGAAGATTTTGGGAAATACCCTAGTGCGAGGACTAGGTTGTAAAGATGAGCTAAATTTGGAAAGTAAAATACGAGAAATTCTGAATTCAATGGACCATCACATCCTAACTGCATGGCGGTCTATTTTCAGGATTTATCTCCTTATCCTGAACTAGGAAGGAAGGAAATAAATACCTCGTTATCAGGAGGCATCAGGTTTATCCCTTAACCTGATGGATTTTCAATGCGAGGATTGGATTCAAAAGGAAGTCCTGTTCGGAACTCAGAACTTCGACTGAAAATAATAGATGAAAAACCCGAGCTGGAACTCGAATTTCCAAATGAAATGAAAGATTTCCAATGCGAGGATTGGATTCAAAAGGAAGTCCTGGTCGGAACTCAGAACTTCGACTGAAAATAATAGAAGAAAAACCCGAGCTGGAACTCGGATTTCCAAAGGAATGAAGGATTTCCAATGCGAGGATTGGATTCAAAAGAAAGTCCTGGTCGGAACTCAGAACTTCGAACGAAATAATAAAGGGAGAAGCCCGAGTGAAAACTCGGGTTTTTGACAAGAGATTGAGTTTTGGAAATTTGCCAGTGTGAGGACCGGACCTGGGATTGAGAATGACCATTTAGGGGACTGAATGATCTGATTGCCCCCTTATCTTGATTGGAGAGGAAATAAAATCTAAAAGAACAAATGAGAAGAGATAGAAATTGATGGGAGATTTGACGAAAGAGCAGAATCAAGGAGATTTTATGGGAATCATCTTTGTAAAAGAATTCTCACAGGTAGCATTGTCGCTCCTATGAGGGGTTTCGGGATTATCCCTTATCCTGAATGGGAAAGGAATAAAATTTAGGCAAAAAGTTGATGAAAAAGCTTTAATAAAGAATTAGAAGAATTAAAACTTAATTAAGAAATAAAACTGATAAAATTGAATGAAGAAAAAGATTTAGCTTTAAAAAGAAAAAGACATTCAGGACTATCCCTTATCCTGAAGAAAGAATGACCTCATAGGATGAGGTTTCAGGTTTATCCCTTAACCTAAAGGGGGGATAAATAAAGAAGAAAAAAGAAATACCTCAAGGGAAAAGAGGCATCAGAAAGGGTAATTTTTGAAATAAGAATCAAGAAGAAAAATGGATGAATAATTAATATAAATAAAAAATTGATAAGACTGATAACGATGGATAAACAAAAGGTTGATAAAAATCGAGAAAAAGAGTTTGATCCGTCCTGCATGTGGGATTTTTAAAATGAGAGAAGAAGATGAGAAAATCATTTTTTTGGAAAGAAGGATTAACCACGAGAGCTAATCTTTGAAAGGGGATCATTCATGAGAGATCATCATGAGGGTTAATTTTTTTTGAAGCAATGATTTGAAAATCAATTTGTAGAAAATATGATCAACACGAGGGTTGATACTTGATTGTAATGATTTGAAATCAATTTTTAGAAAATATGATCAACACAAGGGATTGATCTTTGAAATGAAATCAAATTTTTGGAAAATGAGATCAACACAAGGGATTGATCCTTGAATGAAATGATTTGAAGTTTTTTGGAAAATGAGACCAACACAAGGGATTGATCTTTGAATGAAATGATTTGAAGTCAATTTTTTTGGAAAATATGATCAACACCAGGGATTGATCTTTGAATGTAATGATTTGAAAACCAAATTTTTAGAAAATATGATCAACACAAGGGTTGATCTTTTGAAACGTAATATTTTGAAAACCAAATTTTTAGAAAATATGATCAACATAAAGATCAATCTTTGAAATAAAATAATTCGAAATCAATATGATCAACACAAGGGTTGATCTTTGAAATGCAATGATTCAAAATCAATTTGTAGAAAAATATGATTAACACAAGGGTTGATCTTTGAAAAAGGTTGTAAAAATATTTGAACTAAGATTTTCATGGTTTTTGAAAGACCCTCATAGGTAATATCATTTCTCTCATGAATGATGTCAGGATTGTCCCGAATTTTTGAAAAAGAAATTTAATGCCCCAATATAGCGAAAAAGAAGAAAGTATTGAATATCAAAGATATAAAGAAAATCGACATTTCATTGATAAGCAAAAGTTGATAAAAAAACTGAATATTTACAAGTATTTTAACTAAAAAGAGCCACAAAGACTGGACTGACTTGCCCCTACAAAGCGACTGACAGAAAGGGATGAAAGCGAAAAACTCTTGGTATTCTCAATTCTCTGATTTGTCTGGAAAAGGTCCAGTTGAAACTGCAGGCTGCTCTTCTCCTTCCTCTGGCACTAGGAGCTCTTTATCAATGTAGTATTGCTCAAGGTTTTGGAGGATGAAGCAGCGCTCTGTGTCATGCCCCCTTGCTTGATGAAACTTGCAGAAGCAATCTTTCCATTTTCCCATGATGACAGGAGGATCAATCTTTCTTGGGAGTTTGATCATGCCTTTTTCGAGCAAGTATTTGAGAACTTCTTTGATCGGCTGACCTAGAAGGGTAAACTGACGATCATGACCCCAACCTTCATTCTTTGCTTTCTTCGGCTTGTTTGACCTCTGCCGAGTGCTGACCTCTACCTGGTAGCTGAACTGATCTTGCATGTTTAGGAGATCTGGACGCCTTTCTTCTTCGATTTTGATAAAGAGATTCTTATCAAGGCAGTCTTGAACTATATTCTTGAAGATGAAGCAATGCTTAGTGTTATGCCCTATTGCTCGGTGGTACCCACAGAATTGGTCTATATATTTTCCCATGATTGTGGAAGGGCTGGCAGCTTTTGGGAGCCTGAGTAATCCACTGGACAACATGTATTCGAGGATTTTGTCAAGCGGTTCATCTAAAGGAGTGAAATCTCGATCCTTGCTCCAATCCTTGCGCTTTGGCTCTTCTTGCTTCTTGCCTTTTTGCTGAGGACTGCATTGAAGAGGTCTATCGCGATTTTCACAATATTTCCCAATCTGGCTTTTATGCTCTCTCAAGTCGCTGCCCTGGTTGCCTTGATTGCTGCCCCTATTGACTTTGGAATTTCCTGCACTGATATTGCCGTGTTTATTCATGGGGAAGGTGACGAGCGCCTTTCCTTCTGTGGGAGCTTTTCCGCAACTGGCTTCAGCTTGCTCGGATAATATCTCCAGCATCATCTTTTTGAATAACTGATATATTGCAGGATATATCTCACTCTTGCTGTCTTGAACTCCCTTTCTGACAGATTTTTGAGAATCCATTCCTTACTCTCTCTGCTTGTAACTGGGATGTTAGAGCAGCGTGATCTCTGAGTTTTGCCCGACTCAACTGATAGTGTTGATGCTCTCTGTGGATTATAAATGGGTCTTTTAGAAAAGATCTAGGAAGAAATTTTAATAAAGGAGGAAATTATAATCTGAAAATGAAAACATCCCATTACGAGGGATCGGGTTGTCACCAAAATTTGCGACAAACACACTGTTTTTCTGAAAAAGGATAGACACGTAAAAATATGAATAAAGATAAATTTTGAAAAGGACATATCCTGACAAAAGATGTTTTATTGTAAATGGATAGAATATAGAAAAGGAAAATTTTAAAGAATTGCAGGCAGGATAAAAAAGAATTTAGAAGAAATTAAGAGAAGAAAAGGGAAATACACCTGGGTTTTAAAAGAGGAAATTTTAAATAATATATACCCAGGGTTTTGGAAAATATAGGGGATATAAAATATCATACAATCATTGATATACAAACAAGGATGCACAAACAGCAATCCCTAGAGGCTGACTCTAAATGCAATATTTTAAAATGGCTTGTAGGACCTTAATCCTAACTCTAGGGTTCAAAAATCATCTGATTCCAATCAAGATACGCCGATATACTCAAGCTGAAGCTCGAAGTACGTGGCATAGAAATATTCCTCCGGTTCTAAGGTAATGGTTTCCCAACATCCTTGAGCACCTACCGATATACCTCGGACTATGGCCCTTAGGTACGTGGTAGGGGGGCACTAACCCAAATAAGTGGTCCAGTTGTGGGGCTCTCTCCCGAACTATGGTTTAGTGAGACAACCCAGCAACGTGAAGACCGGAACAATATAGGTGGGTATGTTTTCAAAAATATGTTCGACATGCAAGAAATCAGATGGCTCTAATGCAAGTCCTAAAGAGATAGATTAAAATGAAGAGAAGCATACACTTGCATTCATTGTTTTGCATTCAATTCCTAGAATTGAGGAGAGTTGTATTTCAGACCTAAGTCTAATGTGAGCATGGAATAATCTCCTCAATATGGTCCTACCAAACCATACTTAAATCCTATATGCAATGATGTCAGCTTAGGACAAAATCTAGGCTTCCTAAGGTTTGCATGAAGCTGACATTTGAAGAATAAAGACTTAGATAATGTCAAAGCAAAAGAAAAGGCATAGATTCGACCGGACGAAGACGAATCCCATCGCGGTCGCCAAAACTGTGATCATCGCAAAAAAAATTCTCTCATAATGTTCTCTCTCTTCCTTCTCTTTTCCTTTCCAATCTCTTATTTTCCTCCTTTTTTGAAGGGAGAAAAGATAAAAGAACGGAAAGAAAGAGAGAAGAGAAAAGAAAGAAGAGAAGAGAAGAGGGACTCTTTTGCGGGTCTCACTTGACCTTAATTTTAAAAATATTTGAAATAACTCGCCTCCGTTTTTGAAATATTTGCGGGAAAACTGGGAGACGGGATCCGCTCGTCGGTACGAGGTTCGACTGTTCCTGGCGCATTTACCAGGGGTAATCGAACCAATTGTCAAATTAATGCCTTTTGCTTTGCTAAGAAATTATCTAAGTATTTATCCTAAGTCTAAAATGCACAATGAATCATGCTTGTGCAAATGCAAAGATGTATGCGCTTTTTGAAAATGTTTTGAAGAAATTTCCAAGTGAAATTGATAAAGTGAAGAAATGATTCCTAACTTAGAACTTTAAGATTAAAGTTCTAAGTTTTTAGAATAATCAAGAGCTTGGGAAGATAAATCTGGAATTTGGAAATTAATTTTGAAGTTTTGAGATAAAAAGAGAAGGAAAAAGTCACAAATAGACTTTTAAATTTAAGAGTTTGAACTTGGATGAATATTTGGAATGGAATTGAATTCCAATTTTGAAGTTTTTGAATTTAGAAGGAAATGTGGGAAATCTAAAGGAATTGAGAGATGGGATTGGCAAAAGTTGGAATTTTCAAGATGAAATCCGAATCCAAGATCCGGATTCTGAACAGAGTTTGAGTTTTGAATTTAAGATGAGAACTTGATTTGAAATCTGGAATGAAATGGAATTGGTTTTGAAATTTAAAGTGGGATTTGGATTTGGAATTTTGAATGGAATTGGATTCAAGATTTGGAATCCAAGATGGTATTTGGATCTGAGATCCAAGATAGGGTTGGACTCTGGATCCTAAATGGAATTGGATCTGAAGTCTGAGATCCAAAGTAGAATTGGATTCTGGATCCTAGAATGGATTTTGGATCTGAATCTGAGATCCAAGGTAAAAGTCTGGATTTTGGATCTTAAATGGAATTGGATCTAAAGTCTGAGATCCAAAGTAGAATGGGGTTCTGGCTCCTAAATGGAATTTGGATCTGCAATCTGAGATCCAAAGTAGAATTGGTTTTGGATCCTAAGGTGGATTTGGATCTGAAGTCTGAGATCCAATGTAGAATTGGACTCTGGATCCTAAAGAGGAATTGGATCTGAAGTCTAAGATCCGATGTAGAATTGGGTTCTGGATCCTAAGAATTGGAATCCGGACCCGAATCTGAGATCTAATGGTAAAATGAGGATCTGGATCCTAAATGAAATTTGGATCTGTGATTGGAGATCCAAAGTGGAATAAGGATTTGGATCCTAGATGGAATTTTGGATCTGTGATGGGAGATCCAAAATGGAATAGAGTTTATACTTGAAAATCTGGATCCAAGGTGAGACTAGGATTTGTTTTTGGATTTGGGTTTTGAGAAGTCCAAATAGAACCTTTAAAATGGATCTGGATTTTAGAAACCCAATTTTAAACTTGAGGTTCAAATCAAAACCTTGATTGAAGATAAGGGGATGAACTTAGTTTTGAAATTAGAAGATAACTTCAAAGTTAAATTGAACTTTGAAATTGAGTTTTTGAATTGAACTTGGAATTTTTGATTTGAGAATTGGAAAATGAATTTCAAAGCCAAATTTGGACTTTGAATTTGGAGCTTGATCTTGGAATTAATAAATATAAAGATTGAATTTTGAAATTTCAAAGTCACATGGGACCTTGATCTTTGGAATTTAAATCTTTGAAATAAGATAGAAGAATGAATTAAACTATGGAATGAAGAAAGATATTTGGGATCACTTGGAATTTTGAAAAGGAAATTTTGAAAATATGATTTAATTCTATCCTATATGATGAATGAATTTGAATAATTTTGAAATTTGGAATTTGAAAAGCTATTTCATTCTTTAAATGAATCAAAATAAGATTGATAATATAATACATCCTTGACTATGGTCATTGAATGTATTATATGATAATCTATATTTAAATTCAAAAGAAGAATAAAATACATTTTAGTGCTTTTATAGAATTTTAAAATGAAATTAACCCTCAATATACCCTGACAATGGCCATTGGTATACATTTTGAGTTAATTTTAAGTTAAATTCTGATAAAAGAAGAAAATATTTAAAGAAAATATGATGAATTTTGAAAGTGGATCCAGTGTTATTTTGTAAAAGATAAGAATTCTAAGTTTTGTTTACGCCCCGACTATGGCTGTTGATGTAAATCGTCAACTTAGAATTAACTTACCTCTTACGAAATGGTGCACGTGCCATTCGTGTTTCACCATTGTGGAGATTTTGAGAAATCAAGGAAAAAAAATGTATGAAATAAGCAATTCATGATATTTTACAATGCTCATTCATTCTACCTAAAGCAGGAAATGTAAATTCTTATTCCAACCTAACTATTACAATTCATGAAATCAATTTTACAACTTCAAATAGTGACTTTATCTATATTTCTTGCAAAACAACTTGGTTAGTATGAGAATGAAAGCAAGTTATACATATCATATGAATAATAATGGTAGAAAGGCTCAATATATAAAGATGTTTGTGATGGAAAGAAGAAAGATGACATATATGCTAATATGCCCACATATATATGTATTGTTTGTGAAAAACCCTTGCAGCTAAAACACTTAAGACTTCCTAAATCTGGAATTGTAGCATCCCTAAAGAAAAATTCTGTGGATAAGATCAAGAAAAGAATTCTCCAGCATACTTCTCATTAGTGTGAGGAATGATCTCAACTACACCATTGCAACAAAAAGGGGCAGTAGGTGTAAAGATACTGTAGCAGCTGAAAAAGGGGACCTGAAAACATGAAGTGCTGGTGGTTGGCTGATCTGGGTTCACTGATGCTGGTAGTAATCGGCTGGAGTGTATTTTGAGACTGCAAGCAGTTGGGTAATGGGATGGAGATTATGTTATGACAGAAAAGTGACATCAAGGTAAGCACATATAACACAGTGAAAACCAAAAAAAAAAAAAGAAGATAGACATATCAACAATGTCTAGGTAGGTAGGTGCGTGGAAGGGATGAAGGAGATACATCCTACTCACTGACACATGTATGTTGAAATCAACTTAATAAACAAGGATGAATGAATATATTATGCAGTATCTGAACCTTAATCAAAACAAGCAAACGTCTTACACCCAGTTATGATAACTTAATGACCACTCAATCCCTGCAAAAAGGACTATCCAGATTGTATGATATAACAACTATGTTCTGAATCGATGCACATCTCGCCCCAAGATAATCCCAAACAAAAGACAGTAATGAAATCTGGTTGATGAAATCATGTGGGACTGAATGGTTTCTGGCCATTCTATATCAGCAAGGTTTTACTCCTGTGAATAGGTTCTAAAAGCAGACTCCACCCCACGCATAGGGTGTCACATTATTTCAGCAGCAGAGGATCAGAGATTCGGTGATGATGGGTGGTAGGCTACAATTATCTTTAGATTCGTCAGCCATAGACCATGATACAACGTGGAATATTTGGCTTTGATTTTCTTAACATCAAAAGGCGCATGTTTCTTCAAAAGCTACCAAATGACCAAATACTAATTTCTTTAAAGTACCAATGCTACTTGATGAGTGTTGATCCATAAGGGTCCATACCCGGATCTTGCCAGAGAGAATTTCCATGATAGTTTTATCTAATTTATCATCGGCTTCCTCTGAAATGAAAGATTTCAATGCTAGTGGATGATAGAACCTCCACAACAACATAAAACTTGTCTGATCTGAAGCTATAGTACCTGTCAATTCCCTGTGTGTGCACCGAAGGTTCCTTCCCTCATGCTACAGAAGGTAATTCTGGTAGCCAGAAACTTCAAGGTTTTCGCAAGTGGCAGAGATTCAAATAAAAAAAATAATATATGGGGATGATAAGGACACAAATGATGTGTATAACTGCTAGATAAGACAGGTAAAATATCTTCTAAATTACTAAACAAAATAAGATAGAAAAAAAATTTCTGCTAAGCAAGATACATAATACTTATCATCAACATGAACTAAATCATATTTAGAGACAGCATATTTATGAACCTACAAGCATATGATGGAAGGAAGGTATCTATGCTATTATTAGTTGAGTGCTACCACATGAAGCTAGTGACCTAAGAGGCAAGGTAGAGGGACTCCACGATCATTGAGAGTGCCTTCACCATGAATCAAGTTTTTCCTTCATGGAACTTAAATCAGCTATGCCCATTTATCTTGATAGCTAGGCAAAATTGTTCTCACAACACGTTGGATTGATTATTCATATATGTTCTTGCAGTGAACTGATCACTAATTCATGATAGGGTTGTTTACCGGTTGACTTTTAGCACAGACAATTGAGGCAAGGCTTTGATGGGCATAGATGCTTGTAAGCAAAATACAATATACCTTACAAGACACAAAAGATGGTTAGCAAAGTGAGTAATTAAGGCTGGCCCATTCTACATAGGCCAAAGAAGGATGATGTCACCACTGTGGATCCCACATCATCCCACTCCCTAGTGAGTTCCACCAGACTGCTGTACCCATCATCTTCAGCTCACTCATCTGCTGCACAGTTATACAGTCTCCACCAAGCCTATTGGCCCAAGGCAATCCTGATGTACAACACAATGCATACAGTCCAGTCGGAGAGCCAGATTATATTCTTGATAAAGAAGCAGAGCCAACAGAATTTGTATCCTGAATACATCCTGAAGAAGCTCACCAATAACAGCATTTCCCAGCAAAGTGGAGTCTCACAGATTTGATCTCAGCAGGAACCAACTCATAGCTGGTAGTTCATATTGAAGCATTTGCTGTTTTATCATTATTTTATACTGCCTACATATTGTATATATAAGTCACGTGTCATCTTCCTCAATCGCTATGATTCCCTTGTATAGTCACCTTGCCATACTGCCATTGCCTCCACTTGCCTGCTGTAATAATGCATTAATCACCCCTGTATCTCAACATCGTCACTGCTACAGCAGAGCACTTGAGGTAAGTTTCCTGCAGAAGGTATTTTGTTAAGTATTTTTATGTTGCAAATGTATTCTTCAAGGCATACTTTGTCAGCATTTCACCTTCCTGTTGCAATCCCAGCACAGTCCCTATCTTCCCTTAGCATCTTCCACGTCTACACTTGTATAACCCCCAATTCCCTGCACATTTTCTTGTACCCATCCCACCTTCTTCACAGCATATACTTTCCATTTCAGTTACCCAGTAGGGCCTGATGTGGTAATTATTTCTGGTTTTCCTTTGTAAGTCTCAAAGGGTATAAACCACAACTCTAGTTGGAAAGAGAGGTAGTGGAGAGTCAAGTAGTCAGTTTGGTGGAAAGATGTTATGATCCTCAAACTGGTAAGGTTTCATGTAGATGGAGTTAATTTGAAGAAAACTTCAGCTCGAGTGGATCAAGAGTCTGTTCTGTTTGTAACAACTCTAAAAGAAAATATTATATATGGAAAATCTGGTGCAACACTAGAAGAAATCAAATGGTTGCCGAGCTTGCAAAAATTTCAAACTGTCTTAGAGTCTTCATACAATGGTTGGTGAAAATGTGTGTGAAATTTCCTCATATCCTGGAAACTAATGACAATGCTCCAGTTTCCAGACACATGTGATTTTGGTGCAAGAGTTGGTCATGAATGCCCGGCCTACTGGAACAGATATACCTACAGATCAGTTGGGTGTCAAGGATCAAGAGGGATAAAATTCTCTTTGAAATTATCTAGGCTTCCAGCCTTGAGAATGTTGTTTTATATGTCTGCCCTTACATCATAACATGTCACACATACTACATATGAATATATATATATTTCTCATTTTGACATACATACCATGCTTAGATATGTGTATATACCTATGTGCTCTTTTCACTAGCCTAGAGTGTATGCTTTTCTTCATGTCACATGTGCATTCCAATGAATATTTTCTTATCAGTACATGCATTTTTAACCTCAATTTAGTCCTTTAGATTCTTCTTTATATTTGGTATTTTGCTAAACTTGAAATTTTTGCAGGAATTAGGTAGAAAATGTTATTTTTCTTTCTAGCTTAAAAATTGTAATTTCAATTTCAATCTCAATATTATGATGGATGGATATTCTTTACATTGTTAATATAGATTAGAATGTACAAACATGTATATCTTAGAAATTGCTTGTTTCATCTTATTTTACCTTTGATCTCTCAAATTCTCACAAATGGCAACACGAATGGCACGTGCACCATTTCGTAAGAGGTAAATTAATCTTAAGTTGATGATTCACATCAATGGCCATAGTCAGGGTGTGGACAAAACTTAGTATTTTTATCCTTTACGAAATAACACCGGATCCACACTGGATCCATTTTCAAAATTAATCATATTTCCTTAAATATTTTCTCCTTTTATTAGAATTTAACTTAAAATTGACCCAAAATATATACCAATGGCCATAGTCAGGGTATATTGAGAGTTAATTTCATTTTAAATTCTATAAAAGCACCAAATGTATTTTATTCTTTTCTTGAATTCAAATATAGATTATTATATAATACATTCAATGACCATAGTCAATGATGTATTATATCTTCAATCTTATTTTAAATTCATTTAAAGGATGAAATAGCTGTTCAAAATCCAAATTCAAAAATTTAAATTCATCCATCATTTAGATAGAATTGCATCATATTTCTAAATTCTTTTTCATAAAATCCAAGTAATTCTTTCCTTCATTTCTCAGATCAAATCCTATTTATAAATTCAAATTCAATTCTATTTCTTAAAAGGATTCAAGAAATCAATTTCAAAGTCCCATTTGACTTTGAAACTTCAGAATCATCTTGTATTTCAAATTCCAAATTCTATCTTAAAAAAAAAAATCCAATTTAACTTTGAAATTCATTTGTATTCAAGATTCAATTTCTAAAATTCATTTTCCAAGTTCAAATTAAACTTGGAAGTTCTTGATTCATCTTCTGAATTTAACTCTAAATCCTCTTTAGGATCTAGGATTCAACACTCATATTGGATCTCAGACTTCAGATCCAATCCCTCTTTAGGATCCAGAGTCCAATTCCACTTTTGGATCTCAGACTTCAGATCCAATTCTCCTTTAGGATCTAGACTCCAATTCCACTTTTGGATCTCAGTCTTCAGATTCAAATCCATGTTAGGATCCAGAATCCAACTCTATATTGGATCTCAGACTTCAGATCCAAATTCATTTTAGGATCCAAGACCCAATTTTACATTTGGATCTCAGATTTCAGATCCAATTTCCCTTTAGGATCCAGAATCTAATTTCACATTGGATCTCAGACTTCAGATCCAAATCCATCTTAGGATCCAGAACCCAATTCTATATTTGGATCTCAGACTTCAGATCCAAATCCATCTTAGGATCCATAGTCCAACTCTACATTGGATCTCAGACTTCAGATCCAAATTTATTTTAGGATCCAGAACTCAATTTCACTTTTGGATCTCGAATTTCAGATCCAATTCCATTTTAGGATCCAGAATCCAATTTCACTTTGGATCTCAGATTCCAAAATCCAAATTCATTCTTAAAGATCCACTTCCATTCCCAATTCTAGATTTCAAACCCAAGGCCCTTTTGAGATCTCATTTGAACTTCCTAAATCCCTTTCTATTCTTAAATACCATTTAATTTTCTTAGATCCATTCTAAATTTCAAAACTTCAAAATCTAAATTCAATTTCATCTCAAATATTCATTTTCTTTCCTAAATTCAAATTCAAAATTCAAAGTCCATTTCTGACTTTGAAACTTTATTCCCTTTCGTTTCAAAGCTTCAAAATCATTCTTTCTCAAAATCAAGATTTAGTCTTCCAACTCTGATCAACTTCAAAGACTTAGAATTTCTTTGATCTATCTCAAGTTCTAAAGTTAGATTCAAATCATTTTCTTCACTTCCTTACCAAGTTCATCTCAGAATACTTGGAGATTTTCAAAACATTCTTTTCAAAAGAAGCATACATCCTTGCATTGCACAAGCATGATTCTTTGTGCATTTAGAGTTAGAATAAAATTCTTAGATTATATTTAGGCAAAGCAAAAGGCATAGATTTGATCCTTGGTTCGATTACCCCTG
Organism: Nuphar pumila; assembly: GCF_984573655.1. Classification (NCBI taxonomy): domain Eukaryota; kingdom Viridiplantae; phylum Streptophyta; class Magnoliopsida; order Nymphaeales; family Nymphaeaceae; genus Nuphar; species Nuphar pumila. Next base: position 56,634,390 of record NC_143260.1, read on the forward strand.
GTAAAGGCGCCAGGAACGGTCGAACCTCGTACCGACGAGCGGATCCTGTCTCTCCATTTTCCCGCAACATTTTCAAACGGAGGCGAGTAATTTTCTAAATATTTTCAAATAAAGGTCAAGTGAAAACCCGCAAAAGAGTTCCTCCTCTCTCTTTCTCTCTTTTCTCTTCTCTCTCTCTTTTCTTTCTTTTATTTTTCTCCCTTCAAAAAGGAGGAAAATAGAGGTTGGAAAAGGGAAAGAGAAGGAAGAGAGAGAAGCCAATAAGAGAAAGGAAAAATTTTGCGATGATCACAGTTTTGGCGACCGTGATGGGACATTTGTCTTCGTCCGGTTGGATCTATGCCTTTGCTTTGCTTTTATATAATCTAAGTCTTTATTCTAACATATGTCAGCAACATTTTCCATGCAAACCTTAGGAGCCTAGACTCTGTCCTAAGCTGACATTATTTTCATATAGGATCTAAGTATGGTTTGGTAGGACCATATTGAGGAGATTATCCATGTTCACATTAGATTTAGGACTTAAATACAACTCTCCTCAATTTTAGGGATTGAATGCAGACAATGTATGCAAGTGTATGCTTCTTTTCATTTAAATCTATCTCTTTAGGACTTGCATTAGAGCCTTCTGATTTTATTGCATGATTGATCATATTTTGAAAACATCCCTACCTATATTGTCCCGGTCTTCACTTTGCTGGGCTGTCTCACTGAACCATAGTTCGGGAGAGAGCCTCACAACTGGACCACTTATTTGGGTTCGCGCCCCCCTACCACGTACCTAAGGGCCATAGTCCGAGGTATATCGGTAGGTGCTCAAGGATGTTGGGAAGCCTTTACCTTAGAACCGGAGAGATATCTTATATGCCACGTACTTCGAGCTTTGGCTTGAGTATATCGGCGTACCTTGATTGAAATCAGATGATCTAAATCTTAGAGTTAGGATTAAGGTCCTATTTGCCATTTCAAATATTGCATATAGAGTCAGCTTTAGGGATTGCTATTTGTGCATCCTTTGCTTGTATATTTGTGATTGAATGATATTACATGTATATGTATCTTCCTTATATTTTCCAAAACCCTGGGTATATATTATTCAAAATTTCCTCTTTTAAAAACCCAGGTGTATTGCCTCTTCTTTCTGATTCCTTCAAAATCTTTTTTCCTGCCTGCTATTTTTCAAAAATTTTAAATCCTTGTCATCTATTTTTCAAAAATTTGTTTTCCTCCATCATGAGAGAAATGATATTGCCTATGAGGATTTTCAAAATCATAAAATTTCTACAAAATTTTTCAAAAATTTAAATATTTTGATCTAAATCCCTTTTTAAATAAACTAACATGCTGATTTTCCTTTTCCAAATTAGGTTTTGAAAACCATTTGTCTTCAAAATCATCACCTCATGCTTGTTTTCTTTTTCAAAAATTGATTTTTAAACCACTATTTTCGAAATCAAACCTCATGATGATCTCTCATGATGATTCCCCTTCTTAAAGGATCAGATCTCGCACTGATCATTCTTCTTGCAGTGGATTTTCTTTCCAAAAATGAATTTTCACCTATCTTTTAAATAAATCTTTTCTTTTCAAAGTCCCATATGCAGGCAGGATCAGAAAAACTCCTTTTCTTCAAATCTTATAAATCTTCAGTCAATTTTTGATGTCTTTATCTGTTTCATTCATTTTATTCATATTTTTATCAAGTTTACATCAATTTTATCCAGTTTTATCAAGTTTAGCAATATTTCTTCAATTCTATTAAAAATTCTATTCTCTACCCTTTCAGGTTAAGGGATAAACCTGACCCTCGTTGACCGAGGTGCTCCCATTCAGGATAAGGGATAATCCTGAGACCCCTCGTAGGAGCAATAACGCTACCTATGAGGATTCTTTTGTAAATACAAGTTTTGCAAATCTTTATTGATCTTCTAGATTTATATCAATCTCCCTTTATTAAATCTCTTTAAATTCTATTCTTTCTCCCATTCAGGATAAGGGATAATCCTGAAACCCCTCGTAGGAGCAACAACGCTACCTATGAGGATTCTTTTGTAAATACAAGTTTCGTCAACCTTCATTGATTTTCTAAATTTCTATCAATTTCCTTTTTCCTTAAATTCTTTTTTCCATTCAGGATAAGGGAAAATCCTGAAACCCCTCGTAGGAGCAATAACGCTACCTATGAGGATTCTTTTGTAAATACAAGTTTTGTCAATCTTTGTTGATTTTCTAGATTTATATCAATTCCCCTTCATTAAATCTCTTTAAATTCTATTCTTTTTCCCATTCAGGATAAGGGAAAATCCTGAAACACATCGTAGGAGCAATAATGCTACCTACGAGAATTCTTTTGTAAATACAAGTGTTGTCAACCTTTATTGATTTTCTAAATTTATATCAATTTCTCTTCACCTTCTTAAATTTTATTCTTTTTCCCATTCAGAATAAGGGATAATCCTGAAACCCCTCATAGGAGCGATAACGCTACCTATGAGGATTCTTTTTACAAGTTTTGTCAATTTTTGTTGACTTTCTAGATTTATATCAATTTCCCTACATTAAATCTCTTTAAATTCTATTCTTTTTCCCATTCAGGATAAGGGATAATCCTGAGATCACTCATAGGGGCAATCATGCTACCTGTGAGAATTCCTTTTACAAAAATAAATCAATTTCCTCAAATGTTCTACATTTTTTTGAAAGTTCTATATCCTTTTGTCTTCTCAAAGTTTATTCTTTTTATATTCCCCGTCACATACCTGGTCCATCTAAATCATAGATTATAAATTCTAAATCTTGTCATACCCCTTCTAAATTCAAGTCTCAGGTTATCTCTTCATAAAATCTTCTATTTCCCCTTTAGGATAAGGGATAATCCTGAAACCCCGGCCATTCTTCTTGCTTCGATCTCTAAATATTTTAAATAGGCCGATCTCCTTCCCGACTCTTAGTTGGAAAACCTAGTGCTCGCACTGGATATTTTGCCAAAGTTTTTAAATCTAAAGATCAAGTTCAGTTCTCGTAATGGTTGTCTTTTAAAAGTCTCAATCTTAAATCAGGTCGATTAAATGAAATGTCTCAGCTACTTCGCTGGTCGTTAAATGATTAAATGAAATGTCCCAGCTACTTCGCTGGTCGTTAAATAATTAAATGAAATGCCCCAGCTACTTCGCTGGTCGTTAAATGATTAAATGAAATGTCCCAGCTACTTCGTTGGTCGCTAAATGATTAAATGAAATGTCCCAGCTACTTCGCTGGTCGTTAAATGATTAAATGAAATGTCCCAGCTACTTCGCTGGTCGATAAATGATTAAATGAAATGTCCCAGCTACTTCGCTGGTCGCTAAATAAAATGTTCCAGCTACTTCGCTGGTCGCTAAATGAAATGTCCCAGCTACTTCGTTGGTCGTTAAATGAAATGTCCCAGCTACTTCGTTGGTCGCTAAATGAAATGTCCCAGCTACTTTGCTGGTCGCTAAATGAAATGTCCCAGCTACTTCGCTGGTCGCTAAATGAAATGTCCCAGCTACTTCGCTGGTCGCTAAATGAAATGTCCCAGCTACTTCGCTGGTCGCTAAATGAAATGTTCCAGCTACTTCGCTGGTGTGATCATCGCAAAATTTTTACTTTTGCGAATCAAACTGACCTTTGAAAAAGTTTTTGAAAATAACTCGCCTCCGTTTTTAAAATGCGGGAAAATTCCGAAGAATGGGACTCGCCTGTCGGTACGAGGTTCAACCGTTCCTGCCACCTTTAACAGGGGTAATTGAACCAAGGATCAATCTTATGCTCTACTCTATTCAACTTGTCTAAACCATATTCTAATTTCTGAATGCACATAGAATCAGGCATGTGCTATGAATTTTCAGAAAATGCACATTTTGAAAACATGATGTTTGCTTTGAATGATTGAAATATTTAGAAAATGTAAATCTTGGAAATGATATCACATGAGAAATCGTGAAATGGGATTTGAAATGTACTTCTGAGAGAAGTAAAAATCGATTTTGAGAAATCCTTAACATTTAGTGAAAATCGATTCTGAGACTTGGTTTCTCTGAATTCAAACTTTGAAATTGAAATTCTAACTTAGAAAATTTGAATTTGGAACTTGGGAAATACTTGAAATATCCTTTGAAATTCAATGTCTTTGGGAAAATCGATTTTGCTATAAGACTTAGGAAAATTTGAAGAATTTGATTTCTTTGACTTGGAATTGGAATTGGCAAATGCATGAAATGAATGAATATAGATTTGAGGAATTGAGAAATACTTTTTGTATTTTTGAGAAATGCAGTGCATTTTGAAGTCAGCCTAAGAGTGTAGGCTGAATGTGGCTAATGTGAAGATCATAAATCTAGATATCCTTCATATTCTGACTATGGCCATAAATACGAATTCCAACAAGTTTATAAACTTCATAAAAGCTAGTGCATGTGCCATTCGTGTAGACCATAGTGAATTCATAAAAATATGCATGAATCATCATCCATCACACATTAACATTATAAAAATAAACTATATGCAATGCAACCTAAGCTAAGCAGGAAATGTAAATTCTTATTCCAAAGTTTAATTACAAATTACATCACTATTGAAATTTAAATACATGAAAAATAAAGTCTTCAATGTACCTGCAAAACTAGAAAACTTGGTTAATGAAAATATGTTGGCTTTTCTAGATTTATCCAACAATATCAGGAAATTGTTGGATTTTGCCAGATATAAGCCTTTTCCTTGATTCCCTTAAATCAAAATGATAAAGTATGAAATAAAATTGAAAAAATAAGGAAGATAAAATATGAAATTTCGAAATTGGGGTCCAAATGACCAAAATACCCCTAATAACAAGACTATGGCCTTGAAATTAGGGTTTTTAGAAAGATATTTTGATAAAATGCAAGTTTTGAAATTTGAATGGAATAAACTAAGCTAAATATGATATGACATGCTTAAATATGTAAAAATTAGGGTTAGGGATTTCGAAATTTAGGTCAAATGACCAAATTACCCCCGATAGCAAGACTATGGCCTTGAAATCAAGGTTTTTAGAAATAGATTTTGGTAAAAACTTAGGTTTTATGCACTAAATGAAATCAAATGAGCACAAAATTAAACCTAAAGCATCCTAATATGATTATGAACATGATTAAACCCTAAAAATATATGCCTATGCACGAAAATCCAACAATATCACAAAAACTGTGATTTTAGCAGTGTTTTTGGATCTTTCAGGAACCCGGTTTTGCAATTTGCTCAATTCAGCCATCAAATGGATTCAAAAATCCATAAAAATTGGTACCTGCACTTGTTATAACCCTAATGTCGAATTGGAATTATAAAAATAATTTTTTGACATTAAATTAATCCGAAAATTGCATTAAACCCTAAAATATGTTATTTTTGACCTAATTCACCAACCAGTCTCAATCCAAGACCTGAACCAGGGGACAAATCTCCATGGAAATTTATGAAATTTTACAGAGACTAACCAGAAAAAAAAACAGAGATTTCCCAATTTACAGATCGGAAAAATCATCTACGGTTAGGGAGAAACCCATCCGGCAATCTGAGCTAAAATATATCACTCTTAATAGGGATTAAAACAGCTATTCCAGATTGAAAATACATACATAAATAGCAATTCTAAACAAAAATCTCTGAAATTTTAGTGGTGAACAGTAGACAGAAAAATAACAATACTCACTTTTTACAGATCTAAAATCGGATCTGTGGTTTGGGATTTATGACTAACACAAGTCTGATTAGGGTTTTGGTAAACCCTAACGAGTTTTAAATTTAAAAACAGATTCTCTGAAAAAGGAAAAACACTAAACAGTGATAAAAAAATCTGAAAATTTCACAGAAGATAGATCTACTCAATGTGAATCCATAGCACTTTACAGATCTAAAATCAGATATAAGATGAGAGAAATATCATCACAGCAAGTTACCTTCTTGATTTTAACCACGATTTTAAAGCTTTAAAAACTCGATTTGATGTCTGATTTTTTTGACAGGGTTCCCGAAATCCAAAACCTCTGATTTTTCTACAGTAACTCAATAACTCATGCATGCATCACATATAAAAAAATAAAAAATAAACAATGAGTGATTCAATCCGAAATAACATCATCTTTACTGTTCTAAACCTAGAACACACAGAAATTTAAGAAACTTGAAAAACCATGCATTAACTAATGTAAATAAATAAAATAAATCATAAAACAGTAAAAAAAACTTATTTATATTCTATAGAACGTAAAACAAACATGAATAAACCATGAAAATAAATTAAAAATTGGGAATCAATGGCTGGAATTTGATATCACCTTTAAAACATAGATTTAACCCATTAAAAAAGGTAAATCATATATTTTATTGGTTAATAATGCAAAGAATCATGTTAGAATCAATTCTAATGGATTAAAATCTCTGTAAATCATCCAAAATAGGGTTAGATCACCTTCTTGGATCGTTCTTGCTGATTCTTGATGGTTCTTGAGGTCAAATCCATGGTTTAATCCATGAAGATGATGGTGCCAATGGCTAAATCATGCTTAAAACAATGAAAAACATTAAATAAAAACTAAAAATTAAAGAAAAACATTACCTTGAGGCTGCTGCAATGGAGGAAGGGCTGGAGAAGAGAGAGAAGCTCCAAGAACTCAATAGGAGAGAGATTGGGAAAATCGACCCCCTTATGGCCTCTATTTATAAAAAAAATTTAGGTTAAAAATCAAATGTTTTAAAAAAATTGGACTCTTCTAAGGGGGGCGATTTTTGGGTGGAAAGACCTAACTACCCCTAGCCTAAATTATCTAAACTAATGCCTAATTAACTCCTAGACTTTCCTAAAAAATCCCCAAATGTAATGCCACTTGGCATTTTCTACATTTGGCTTTTTAAAACACCTTTAAAAACCTTTAAAAACACTAGTTTTAAAAACTAACTTTCAAAATGAGTTTTTCAAAATGGTTTTGACTCTTCTAAACCTCTAACACTAACCAAGACATCAACTAACCCTAGTCTAGCCCTGACTTACTCGAATATGGCGCCACCCCGAGTGGGCCCTACTTTGAGTTTTTCAAAAAGTGATTTTAAAACTTGAAATTGAAGGAGTTTTCAAAAGGATTTTCAAAAGCAATTTTAAAATTAGAATTTTTGAAATGGCATAGGGTTCTAACTGAATTAGAATTCCTCTGGATATGGTGCCAACTGAGTAGGCCCACATCGAGTTTTGGAAATTTTGAAATAAACACTGAAAATGGCTTTGAAAAAGGGTTAAAATCGACATTTGAAATTCAAGATTTTTGAAAATAGGGTCTCATGCGAACTGGAACTCCGGGTTAGAGTCCTGAACTCTTAGGACTCTGAAATTTTAAATTTTAACAGCCAAATGAAAGAATTTTCAAAAGATTTTATCAAGAAATGATGAAATAAGTCAGAAAACACAGTCAGGGTTAGACTCCTAACTCGACCGAACTCTAAAATAGAGTCCTGAACTACCTGGACTCTGTAAAATGACCTAAATTTTGAAAATAATCGAAAAAGACTGAAAATGGAAGTAAAACAGACTAAAAAACAGACTCCTGACTGGATTAGGACTCTGAGACAGAGTCCTGATCAGACGGAAACTTTCAAAAATTTGAGAAATTTGATGAATAGAGGAATTCAGAAGCGACACCACCTCAATGGGTCTCATCTGTGAATTGAAATCGACTAAAATTTGAATTTGAAATGAATCCAGATTGTTTCCTTGAGAAAATATTTCGAAATATAAAGTCCTGGGGTTGGAAAATGACAGAGTATTGAATAAAAACCCAGGTTTTGAAATTGATTTTGAAATAAAGCTTTAAAATTCAAATATGGATTGAATGTTTTGAAATAGGAGTGCTGGATCTCGAAAATGAGATGCAATGTCATACAATGTTATGCATATTGCGTGCAATGACATGCAATGATCTGTGATGACTTATGAAATGGACAAACACTGGATGAAGGTAAAAATTTGGTGTGTTTACAGATGCCCCTCTTTGCTGCTAAGCCGGTTGAAAGCCGAGCTTAGTGGCAAAGAAAACATACCAAATTTGGACTATAAAAATGCCCCAGTTAGATGAATCTGACTGGGTATGAAAGAATTAGTTCAAGGATGATGATAGATATGAAATGAAGAATAAGGAGAAAATTTTACTTCGAAAAGAAGTGAGATTCAGGTTTTGCCCTTAACCTGGATGGGACAGGAAATACCTCGTATGGAACGAGGCTCAGGCTTAACCCTTAACCTGAAAGGGGACGATACCTCATGGAAAAACGAGGCTCAGGCTTAACCCTTAACCTGAAAGGGGACGATACCTCGTGGAAAAACGAGGCTCAGGCTTAACCCTTAACCTGAAAGGGGACGATACCTCGTGGAAAAACGAGGCTCAGGCTTAACCCTTAACCTGAAAGGGGACGATACCTCATGGAAAAACGAGGCTCAGGCTTAACCCTTAACCTGAAAGGGGACGATATACGGAATCCTCAAATAAAGAAACCATGATGGGACCTTCGAATTCTGCACAATAAATCCGAGAGGGGTTTGCAAAAGGAAGAAAGGGGGTTCCCTAAAGCTTGAAAAGGGATTGATCTTGGACGTCTCATTGCTAAGACTGAATGGCTTTTAAGACAGATGACCTTTTGCGGAAAATTCAGGTTTAACCCTTAACCTGAACGGGAACTGTCTATGGTGGGACAGTGGGGAGCACAGGGAAGTGTGCGAATCTGAGAGCCCAGGCACTTAGATCAAAACAAGAAGGGAAGGATCTTGGACAACTCCCATCATCCGATCCTAAAAGGGATAACAACAACGCCTGGATACATCAAAATAAACATCAAGTTCTCACTTCATGTCAGGATAACTTAAAAAGATTGCCAATAAGACAAAAAATTGTAGTTAATTCAAGAATGATAAGCACATATATATATATGAAAAATATTCCCTCTTTTCTACCTGAAGTATTACCTCCGACTGGGCTTAACTCCGTAGAATCAAGATTCGAATTCAAATTACTTGCAATTGACTTTCCTTCAGGAGGCTATCAATTTCATTGATATGGACGGAAAAGAATGTATTCTTGATATTGCGAGAGCTATTAGCGAAAGGATATTGATAAAAGAATTTCACAAAATTAAAGAAGATTCTTGATAGATTCGGCAGTCTGATATCCTGGGATTCTTTTCTCATGATGATCTTTCTGCACTCTTTTTTGACAGAATTGGAACTCTCTTGGATTTTTCGGGAATTACATCATCCTTCATTTTGGAGATGTCCTAGCTTTTTCTCTCTTTATTTTTTTGAAGGGTACGTCACAAACTCCTTCATCTCAGAGATGTTCCGATCCTTCTTTTCTCTCAGGGATTATATTGACGGTTATTGGCTCATTGGTGGGAAGTCTCTTGATGATAGCGGAAATTAAATACCTTTTAGGGATTGTCGAGAGGTCCATCACACTCGCCTTCATCTCGACGGTGATCTGGACTTTCCCTGGAAGGATCCGTCACAAACTCCGTCATCTTGGAGATGATCCAAATCTTCTTTGGCCCCAGGGGTCGACTCGTCTAATTCGCCTTCATCTTGACGACAGTTGAGAGATCCCTTTTGCAGATATTTAATTGCAGCTTAGGTGATTGAGGGGACATGGAGATTGAGTGGATTTTTTTGTATCACCCAGGATATTTCGACTGCTTATTTTCCAAGAATGATCTTTAAAAATATGTCATTGACTGTGATTAATATCAATCACTTCTGGCTTTGCAACAACATTGAATTTTCTTTGCTGGCCATATCGCGGATTTATTCTTCATCCTTTTGGTTGGCCAATAGAAAGATTTTGAATTTTGAATCCTTTTTCGCAAAAGCTTTGTCACTTCGGAAGTAATACTGAAGGTATTCTGAGGTACAATTTTATGCGATAAAGATTTTGAAATCAACAACTATTTTTTTATGGAAAATTGGCAAAATATTCTTGGAATCCTTGGTGAAGGAAATCATTTGAGATCTATATGACACATCCGTGGCTAGATTCTCCTCTCCTTTCCCCAAAGGAGAGACTCAGACTTAACCCTTACCTGAACGAGTAACAAAAGATACTCCTCTCTTCCCTGAAGAGGAGGTGTTTGCAAAATGAACTTTCGAAGAGAAATAGAGTTTTCGTCAAAACTCCCTATTTCTAGGCTTCTCTTATGGAAAGGGGGCCGCTAACAGAGATTGAAAGGATATCATAGAGGAATGAGTCCATCACACTCTCCCTGGAAAAAGGGTCATCGAGGACGGGGGTGGCCTAACAAAAGACATTTAGGGTTACAAGGAGGACGAGCTTCCGTCGAAACTCTCCCTAGAAAAAGGGTTCCTTGTGTGACAATAAAGATTATTTTGCAAACTGTTCGTGAATCACGAGTCCCTTCAAACTCTTCCTAGAAAAAGGGGTTCAACGAACGAACAATAAAGACATGCGAAAAGAAACGATCTCCCTCGAACTCTCCCTGGAAAAAGGGTCCCTCGCAAGAGAGATACTTGGCGATTGATTTTGATAGCTTTTGATAACTCAAAGAACTGCTTGATAACACGAATGACTAGAGGTCTTGACAAAATCGGCAACCTGAATGTCAGATTAACAGAATGGAACGACCCAAGAGTCTGATACAGATTGTTTGGTTCGCAGGTCTAAAGATTGAGCCTGAACCTCAATGTGAGAGTTATGTTGCGACCAGTATGAAGACCGAACTTTTGCAAAGTACCAATACGAGCACTGTATTTTAAAAGATTACCAGTACGAGCACTGGATTTTTTTAAAGGATACCAGTACGAGCACTGGACTTTAAAAGGCTACCAGTACGAGCACTGGATTTTAAAAAGTTATCAGTACGAGCACTGAATTTTAAAAGACTACCAGTACGAGCACTAGATTTTCAAAGGATACCAGTACGAGCACTGGACTGTAAAAGGTTACCAGTACGAGCACTAGATTTTAAAAGGTTATCAGTACGAGCACTGAATTTTAAAAGATTACCAGTACGAGCACTGGGTTTTCAAAAGATGTGGTTTTTAAAAGATTACCAGTACGAGCACTGGGTTTTCAAAAGATTACCAGTATGAGCACTGGTTTTTAAAAGATTACCAGTACGAGCACTGGGTTTTGAAGGGTCATCAATTGGCGATGACTTGGACGACTTGCCGGGGTCTCAGGATTTATCCCTTATCCTGAATGGGAAATTCAATGCAAATTAATGCAGATGAATGCGTGCAAATGCAAATGGATGCAACTGAGTGCACATGCGTGCAAAATGAGAGATTTATTAGATCCTGCCTGCACACAAATTGTTTTGGATAAAAGGCAACTTTAACAAGAATGCCCCAGTATATTCTGAGGAAGAGGGGTATTTTGACCAAAGAATAATTGATCATTTATTGAGGAGAATTTTTGAAGAATACAAAAGATAGAATAGAGATTTTCTAGGTATAGAATTTCTTCAGATGTCGAGCATTAATGGGGTCGGATAGTTCTACCCCGTCTGCATTAATCAGACGATATGAATTACGAGGCAACGCTTCTTTCACCACGTAGGGACCTTCCCAGTTTGGTGACCATTTGCCACGTGGACGATGCTTGAGATGAGCCGTTGATCTAAGGACCAAGTCATTAACTTGGAATCTCCTTTCGATGACTGACTTGGCATATTGCCTTGCTATCCTCTGACGATAAGACTGAGCGTGTTCTGCCGCTTTGAGTCTTTTTTCATCGAGTAAATCTAACTGTACCAATCTCTGTTGCTGATACTGATCGAGTGGTAGCTCTAAAAGAGATGCGAACTTAAGGGCGGGTTTCTGAACATGAAGAGGTAACACCACCTCAGTCCCATAAACAAGTTCTGAAGGAGTCGCATTGGTTGGGGTTCGAATGGTAGTTCGATATGCCCAAAGTGCATCATGAATTTTCTCGTGCCAATCACGACCTGTCTCAACGGTTCTTTCCAAGATGCGGATCAAACTTTTGTTGGTTGCTTCTGCCTGACCATTTCCTTGTGGATAATAAGGAGCTGAAAAATGATGATGAATTCTGAATTTTGAACAAAAGATCTTCATTCTCTCATTCTTGAAATGAGTACCATTATCTGACACGATGTCGTGCAGTATACCGAAACGACAAAGAATGTTCTTATGAATGAACGAGACTACATGTCGACCCTCCACTGTACGCAGAGTGACAGCTTCAACCCATTTGGTGAAATACTCTGTTGCGGCAAGGAAATATTTATGACCATTAGAAGCTGAAGGAGAGATGGGTCCTACGACGTCGAAGGCCCACATAGAAAATGGCCATGGAGACACCACTGATTGCAAGTACGTGGCTGGCGCATGAATGGAAGGTGCGTGTATCTGACACTGAACGCACTTCTTCACAAAACGATAGCAGTCTTGCTGCATGGTTCTCCAATAGTATCCTGCCCGAATGATTTGTTTAACAAGAGTTTGGTAGCCGACATGACCACCGCAAATACCTTTATGCGCTTCTCGTATGATTTCTTTGGCTTCTTCTTCGTCTAAGCACCTGGAATACTCAGAACTGAACCCACGACGATAAAGAACATTGGCAAGGATAAAATAGCGGGCGGACATATGCTGAATTGCTTTTTGCTCCTTCTTTGATAGTTCTGGTGGCATCTCACCAGTTTCAATAAAGTTTTTGATATCTTGATACCAAGGCTTCTTTTTCTGTTCTGCCTGGTTGACTTGCATTACCGGAACGAAGGCAGGTTGGTCAAGTCTACCGATTTCAAAGGAGCGACAGGATTCTCCATTTCTGAAAGACATAATGGAGCCCAGGCTGGCCAAACCATCAGCTATTTGATTAAACTCTCTTTTGATATAGAAAAGCTGAAATTCATCGAAATTATTGATAAGGGATAAAACGATCTTTTGGTAAGGGAGCAACTTCTGATCTTTTACCTGCCATTCAGCTTTGACTTGGCTGACGACGAGCAATGAATCACCGAAAGCATGTACCCTCTGAACATTGAAGTCTTGCAAAATTCTCATACCTTGTATTAAAGCTTCATACTCGACCATATTATGGGTACACTGAAAATCCAGTTTCAGAGAAAAGGGGATCATCTCTTTCTCTGGTGTGATCAGCAAGATTCCGACTCCTATGCCGGCCATGTTCTTGGATCCGTCGAAAAACAGATTCCAAACTGGGGATTGTTGAACATTACAGATCCGCTCATCGGGAAAGCTATCCTCGATTCTAACATATTCTGCTAAAGGAAAATCTGCCAATTGGTCTGCAATTGCTTGACCTTTGATAGATTGCTGAGAAACATACCCCAGATCATACTGCATTAACATGACTTGCCACTTAGCAATCCGTCCACTAAGAAATGGTTGTTCGAGAATATACTTGAGAGGATTAAGTTTTGAGAGAATCTTGACTTCTGATGCTAACAAGTAATGTCTCAGCTTCTGACACATCCATACCAGTGCTAGGCATGTCTTCTCTATTTGAGAATATTTCTTCTCATAGTCAATGAAAGTCTTGCTTACATAGTAAATGTCATGTTCAACCAAACTGCCTTCTTCATATTGTGCCAAGAATCCGCCACATGCGGCTTGGTTAACTGAAACGTATAGCAAGAGAGGCTTTCCCAATTCTGGTGGCTTTAGAACGGGCGGATTAAGAAGATATTTCTTGATACGCTCAAACGATTGCTGACACTCTGGTCCCCATTCAAATTTCACTCCTTTTCTGAGTAGATGATTGAAAGGTTCACATCTCATGGCAAGGTTGGATATGAATCTCCGAATTGATTGCATACGTCCCTGAAGACTACGCAATTCCTTAAGAGTAGTTGGAGGTGGCATGTCAATGATGGCCTTTGCTTTAGCGGGATCCATTTCTATCCCCTTTTTGCTGACCAAGAAGCCTAGCAATTTGCCTGATTCAACTCCGAAGACACACTTCTGAGGGTTGAGTCTTAGCTTATAAAGAATAAGCCGCTTAAAGACTTGACTTAAGGCATCGATATGGTCTCCTTCCTCCTTGGATTTGACCAAGATGTCATCAACGTATGCATCCATGGTCTTGTGCATCTGATCATGGAAAGTGGCAGCCATTGCACGCTGATAAGTTGCCCCAGCATTTTTGAGCCCAAACGGCATGACCGTATAACAGAAAGTGCCCCATGGCGTAGTGAAGGATGTTTTGGATTGGTCACGAGCGGCTAACTTGATCTGATTATATCCGGAGTATCCGTCCATGAAGGAAAACATGGCATGCCCAGCCGTGCTATCAACTAGGAAGTCAATATTTGGGAGGGGATAGTCATCCTTCGGAGTAGCTTTATTGAGATCGCGAAAGTCGATACAAATTCGCACTTTGCCATTTTTCTTGGGAACTGCAACGATATTCGCCAACCAGTCCGGATAATCTATTGCTCGAATGAATCCTGCTTTAAGCAAGTCCTCAAGTCCTTCCTTGACCTGTTGCTCGATTCGAGGATCCATTTTCCTTAACTTCTGTTTAATAGGTTTCGCATCAGGCTTCAGAACGAGTCGATGTTCCACCAATTTAGGATCTAAACCGGGCATATCTTCATAAGTCCATGCGAATACTTCTTGGTGCTGCTTGAGAAAGTCAATGAGCCTTTCCTTCTCATCTGTACTTAGGCTGGTGCCGATCTTGAGAATTTTCGGACTATCTTCTGAACCAATATTGATGTACTCAGTCGGATCCTGGACTAGGGTCGATGGTTCATCTTGTTTCTGAATCGCTGCAAATTCTGGCAACTCTGGAAGCGACAAATCGAATTCTGCCATTTCTTCTGACTGCTTTGTGACCTTACTGTCCCCTACTCTTGCTCGGACCCGATATATCTTTGCCGGTTTCAATAGGATTGAAGGATTAATGACTAACCTTTTTATCGGTTGAGAAGACATTCTGAAATTTTGAAAAGGAATAGCTTTTAGAGATAGTTCCTTTACTATGACATAAATTGCATGGGAAAAAAAGATAAGAACAAAATGAATTTTGAAGACAAATTGTAGAGGAATAAGAGAAAGATGACATCCAGATAGACGAGAAACTTGATAACTTTATTGAAGACTTGAAATAAGGACATTTAAAATGAACTGAAATGGGACATTGTCCCTACAAACTGCAAAAATCAAATGAATGGAATAGAAAAGACAGATGGTAGAAAATTTTTAATGGATCCCTTTAATGAAGACAGTATTTTTGTGGGATCTTTTGCCCGTGAATCCTAGTCCTGCCCTGCGCGGATGATGATCAGGGATCACTGGCTCTAGCCGGCCATCTCCGTTCTTGCCCAATCCTTTGAAAGGCTGATAACCACGCTTCAGTAACAGGTCAAATCCTTTCTTGGTGCTAACAAACTGCAGGAAAAGAGGATGGTCCTTGAAAGTACTGTAATCGAGACGACCCCCAATCTTAAAGAAATGTGGTCCTTGCCATTGGACCATCGCTGCTGTGTGATTTGTCTCTGATGTTGCTCCTAACTTTAGCATTTCAAGGCTTTCACTGAGAACAATTTCTTCACTTTCCCTAATGCTAGGGATATCATCAGTATAAGTTGGCCTAGGGATCATAGGCTGAGGTAGCCTCTCTTCAGGATCTTCCCCCAAAACAGTAGTTATCATGTCACCTTTAGACCACTTGATGCACTGATGCAGAGTGGATGGCACGGCATTGGCATTATGAATCCATGTTCTTCCCAGTAGAAGATTATACGTTGGTGGCACGTTGATGACATGGAAAAGCACTGTATGAACAGAGTAGTTGATAAATATTTCCAAGAAGATCTTTCCCTTTGCTGTCTGTCCATGATTATCAAACCCATAAATGGTGATCGGATCCGGTGTATACTCTTCTTCTTTTATACCCAGAGCCTTGGCAGTCATTTCAGGACAAATGTTGAGGCTACTGCCTCCATCTACAAGCACGTGGGGTACAGTCATTCCCCGGGTTCGCACCACAATGTACAAGGCATTGTTATGAAATGCGTGAGGTTTTGGCAGATCCTCATCTGAGAAGGTTATGGGAGCATTGGTCATGGCCTGATTAACGATCTGAGCCATGTCTTCAGGTGTGGTGTCTGGCTTGACTTTGATCTTTCGCAGTAAATCGTCTAGAACTTGATGATGCTTAGGAGAGGCACGTGCCAACTCAAGGATAGGGATATTGGAGAGGGCAGTGATTGGTCTTTACACCGTGTCAACCTTTTCTTCTGGTTTTCTCCCTTTTTTCGAAGTAGATTTGACAAGGTTCTTGGGTAACCATGGCATTCTTTTGGCTACCTCTGGAGATATTCTAGCGGGTTCTCTTGAAACTTTCAGCTTGCTGAATGCTGAAACGAGGTCCATCTTTTGAGAACCGGACTGGGCCTTATACAACACTAATACCTGATGCTGCACCTTGATATCACTGCTAGGGCATGGTCGGATATGATCTTGTGGCTGAAAGGGATGATCATATATCATTGTTGTTGAGTGCTGCAAGAAAGGTTGTTTTAGAATCTCCATTTTCTCATCTTCAGCCCCTTCTACTAACAGATTTTTGTCAATATAATCTTGTATGATGTTTTTGAGAACGAAACAGTTCTCGGTATCATGTCCCACAGTTCGGTGGAACTTGCAGAATCTGTCCTTCATTTTTCCCATAACCACTGGCGAGTCAGCTACCCTTGGAAGCTTAATCATATCACTGCCGAGCATATATTCTAATACTGTCCCGAGGGACTGGTCTAGAGGAATAAACTTGCGGTTATAACTCCATCCTTCCCGCTTCAGCTTTTCTTGTGGTCTTGATCTTTGTTCGAGGGTCAGCTGTGGCTGCTTATCATATTGAATAATCGACTTGCCTTTCTAATCACTTTTGTTGGGATTTGATCCTCCCGAAGCATAACTATGATTTTTTCCATTTCCTTTGTTCTGATTCTTACTGTTACTGGCAGAGTAGGTAAAATGGGCTTTTTTCTTTGATTCTTGTTGACTGTTATTCTTTGTAAACATAAAACCTTCATAAGACCCATTCTCCATACTCAACTCGAGCCATTCGGCTCGTTCTGTTAGTTCTATGAAGCTCTTCGATGGAGATGTAGAAATTAGTCCCCTCAGGGGTTGCGAGAAGTTGCTCAGGATCAAAGATAGTGCGTGTCTTTCTGCTATTGGCTCGCACATCTTATTGCAAGCGGATCTCCATCTATGAATAAAATCCCTGGCCTTCTCGTTTTCCTTCTGCCTCAGACTGCAGAGATGACTGAGAGTCAGGAGTGCTTCAGCATTGAATAGAAAGCGCTCAATAAATAAATTGACCACTTTGTCGAATTCTTTCAGTTCTATCGGATTAATGTGCTCTGAGTACCACTTTGCTGCGACACCTTCCAAACTGCGAGGGAAGCAGAGAAATAAGGCACGATTGTTCCTCTTGAACCTGGAACATTCTGCGAAGAATAGGGCGAGATGTGCTTTTGGGTCACCCGAACCATCAAACTTGATAAATTTCTTGGGGAGATTATCAAGATCATCATCCCCATTCAGTCCATCATAGAAGTCTTCACTTGTAAAGACTCTTTTACCCTTGTCACGCGCTTGAAGATCTTTAACCATCTTCACCACATCTTTCAGTTGTGACTGCGTAGGGTCGTCAACAGACTGATTCTTGGATTTGTAGGCCGATCCCTGCCCCTGAGTCGACCTTTTAAATTCTTGCTTGTTTTCATACTCTTTGTCAGTATCATCTGTTGATTCTGACTCATCAGACATTTCTTCATGACAATTCTGCTTTTTATTGGTCTTCACATTCTTGGTTGCATGACCCTTTTCTTTCTGTTTGGTCTGAATTTGCTCAGTACTGGCCTCAGCTTGCTCTGCCAGCATCTTGGTCATCATCTTTTTGAACATGGCGTACATTTGGGGATCGATGCCATCATCCGCCTCCTGACCCTGACTCTGGATTGATCGAGGTGAGTCCATCTCTTCTTCTGAAGCTACTGAGTACGCGACGCCTTCAACTGATGCGGCTTTCTTTCTGGATCTTGTATCAACCATCGGGTATCGCAAATGTTCTCTTGGATATTACTGATGCTCTCTGCAGGGCAGAACTGATGGTTAGGCTTCTGAAGGAAATTTGGTTTGGAGGAAAATATTTGTTGAGAATTTTGGTAGACAATTGAAATAATATCCCATTACTAGGGATTGAGTCGTCACTGGGATTGCGACAATTGTGTTGCTATTCTTTGCAGGATAAACAACTGAAAATATGCCTTGTTACCTAGGCGAGGTCGTCAAACCAAAGTGAAATGTAAAATAAAGGAATTTTATTGAGAGGAAAGACATGATTTTATCAATAATACACTTGACAGAGGGGAGGGGGACAGACAATTTTCCACCACTCCAGATAATCAGAAGATACACGAGGACCAGGAAAAATAGTAAGACTGACAAAAGAATCCCAGCCATGTCTGGCAGAATGGTATGCTCCGGACCACTGATCTGATGTGAGATCGAATTCTGGTAGAACCCCGGCTAGTGGACGAATCTCTACGCGCTTCTGCCTCTGAGAGAACTGCCTGACACACCGCTCTGGGTGATAGTATGCGCAGAAAAACGGGCCAAGTAGCCTGAATCGCTTGTCGTATGCATAAGTATATCTGGGAGGTGATTCCTGGCGATCAAAGTAGTCCCATACGACCTCTTCCTCCTGAAGGTTGTCGATCAAGAACCGGTATCGTGCAACTGGAAGGAGCTTTTCACCATTGTATCTGAAGGAACTGGCTCGGACTGGCACATGCCGGAGGAACCAAGACTGCAAGGCATAGGTGCATCCTTCGACTAGGATCGATTCTCCGAGTGCGAAACGAGTCAACCCTCGGTATAGAAAGGCGAGTGCGGCCATGGCTATTAAGAGGCGGCTGGTCTGTCGACTTCCCCATCTCCTTAGAAGCTGAACTATTCTAATATCCATGTAATTCCGTCCATCGGGAAAGAAAGCCAATCCCACCGTGCACAGAACCATCGCATGCTGAATTCTCTCTCGAGCTGTCCTAGACAACGAACTGACTTTCACAAATGTCCCATGCTGTCTGTAGATTTCGAGCAGATCCACATATTCATTTCCATCTTCTTCAATCAGAGGCCAAGACTTGCGTCCTGTCATGCGAGCTAAGGCATCCTTTGGGTCCAGACCCTTAACATTAATCAGAAACTGTTTCTCCAATGGATCTCCAGGCTGATCGGCTGGCTCGGGCAATACCATGATCTCTGAAAATTCATCCATCAGCACTGTCATCTCGCCCCACGGGAACCAGAAGGTAGAAGTGCTCGGATTCCACCGCTCTGCTAGTGCATGGATCAAGTTGCCGTTGACTGTCTGCTTTCCCACTGCGGACGCCAGTTTCAATCCACACTCGTCCAGATGGTCCGGAAACATACGAGAGAAGTTCTTGAACCATGAATAATACCACCTGGGAAAGAAGGATCCGGTGCTGAGGACTCGATGTTCGGGAAGACGTTGTCGCACCTCGTAGGATATGTGACCGTCAGGGAAGACTGAATCAAGCTGACTGGATGCCATCGGACTGGAAAACATGGAAATTGGAATAAGATTTGAAAAAAATACAGGAATTTTGAGAAAAATGCAGGCAGGATAAAAATAAAGCAGGAAATTCGAGATCCAGAAGACAGGAAAGATGGGAAATCACCTGGAGTTTTGAAGGAAATTAAGGGAAATTTGGAAAATCGTCCAGGGTTTGATGAAATATAAATGGAAAATGAAGTATTTGGAAAATCGTCCAAGGTTTAAAACATGGACAGTACATGGACATAGATTGGGGAATTTTGAGAAAATCGTCCAGTATTTTTAGAAAATTGGGAAAATATGGAAAATAAAAGGAAATGACTATAACATATTCAATCACATTCTGCACAAACAAGTATGCACATACAACACTCCCTAAAAGCTGACTTTAGATGCACAAATTTTGAAATGGCTGTGGGACCTTAATCCTAACTCTAAGGTTCAGATCATCTGTATCCAATCCAGTTATGCCTATATACTCGAGCCAAGGCTCAATGTACATGGCATAAAATCAATTTCTCCGGTTCTAGGTTCAAGTTTTTCAACATCCTAGAGCACCTGCCAATATACGTTGGACTATGGCTCTTGGTACGTGGCAGGGGGGGTTTCACCCAAATAAGTGGCCCAGTTGTGAGGCTCTGTCCCGAACTATGGTTCTGGAAGAGAGCCCAGCAACGTGAAGACCGGGACAATATAGGTGGGGTGATTTTTGAAAAACATGAGCACATGCAATCAAACAGAAGGCTCTAAGTCCTAAAGAGATAGATTTTTGAAATATTTGAAGAAGCAAGCATTGTTTTCATACAATTCCTAAATTGAGGAGTGTTGTTTTAGACCTAAGTCTATGTGAGCATGAATAATTCTCCTCAATATGGTCCTACCAAACCATACCTAGTCTATATGCATTCCATGTCAGCTGGGCTCAAGTCTAGGCTCCTAGGTTCACATGATATCATAAAGCAAAGCTGACATTCCATGAAAATCGATTTTGACAATTTGAACTAAGTAGAGCATTAGATTGATCAGGCGAAGACAGGTCCCATCTCGGTCGCCAAACCTGTTATCATCGCAAAATTTTTACTTTTGCGAATCAAACTAACCTTTGAAAAAGTTTTTGAAAATAACTCGCCTCCGTTTTTAAAATGCGGGAAAATTCCGAAGAATGGGACTCGCCTGTCGATACGAGGTTCAACCGTTCCTGCCACCTTTAACAGGGGTAATTAAACCAAGGATCAATCTTATGCTCTACTCTATTCAACTTGTCTAAACCATATTCTAATTTCTGAATGCACATAGAATCAGGCATGTGCTATGAATTTTCAGAAAATGCACATTTTGAAAACATGATGTTTGCTTTGAATGATTGAAATATTTAGAAAATGTAAATCTTGGAAATGATATCACATGAGAAATCGTGAAATGGGATTTGAAATGTACTTCTGAGAGAAGTAAAAATCGATTTTGAGAAATCCTTAACATTTAGTGAAAATCGATTCTGAGACTTGGTTTCTCTGAATTCAAACTTTGAAATTGAAATTCTAACTTAGAAAATTTGAATTTGGAACTTGGGAAATACTTGAAATATCCTTTGAAATTCAATGTCTTTGGGAAAATCGATTTTGCTATAAGACTTAGGAAAATTTGAAGAATTTGATTTCTTTGACTTGGAATTGGAATTGGCAAATGCATGAAATGAATGAATATAGATTTGAGGAATTGAGAAATACTTTTTGTATTTTTGAGAAATGCAGTGCATTTTGAAGTCAGCCTAAGAGTGTAGGCTGAATGTGGCTAATGTGAAGATCATAAATCTAGATATCCTTCATATTCTAACTATGGCCATAAATACGAATTCCACCAAGTTTATAAACTTCATAAAAGCTAGTGCATGTGCCATTCGTGTAGACCATAGTGAATTCATAAAAATATGCATGAATCATCATCCATCACACATTAACATTATAAAAATAAACTATATGCAATGCAACCTAAGCTAAGCAGGAAATGTAAATTCTTATTCCAAAGTTTAATTACAAATTACATCACTATTGAAATTTAAATACATGAAAAATAAAGTCTTCAATGTACCTGCAAAACTAGAAAACTTGGTTAATGAAAATATGTTGGCTTTTCTAGATTTATCCAACAATATCAGGAAATTGTTGGATTTTGCCAGATATAAGCCTTTTCCTTGATTCCCTTAAATCAAAATGATAAAGTATGAAATAAAATTGAATAAATAAGGAAGATAAAATATGAAATTTCGAAATTGGGGTCCAAATGACCAAAATACCCCTAATAACAAGACTATGGCCTTGAAATTAGGGTTTTTAGAAAGATATTTTGATAAAATGCAAGTTTTGAAATTTGAATGGAATAAACTAAGCTAAATATGATATGACATGCTTAAATATGTAAAAATTAGGGTTAGGGATTTCGAAATTTAGGTCAAATGACCAAATTACCCCCGATAGCAAGACTATGGCCTTGAAATCAAGGTTTTTAGAAATAGATTTTGGTAAAAACTTAGGTTTTATGCACTAAATGAAATCAAATGAGCACAAAATTAAACCTAAAGCATCCTAATATGATTATGAACATGATTAAACCCTAAAAATATATGCCTATGCACGAAAATCCAACAATATCACAAAAACTGTGATTTTAGCAGTGTTTTTGGATCTTTCAGGAACCCGGTTTTGCAATTTGCTCAATTCAGCCATCAAATGGATTCAAAAATCCATAAAAATTGGTACCTGCACTTGTTATAACCCTAATGTCGAATTGGAATTATAAAAATAATTTTTTGACATTAAATTAATCCGAAAATTGCATTAAACCCTAAAATATGTTATTTTTGACCTAATTCACCAACCAGTCTCAATCCAAGACCTGAACCAGGGGACAAATCTCCATGGAAATTTATGAAATTTTACAGAGACTAACTAGAAAAAAAAACAGAGATTTCCCAATTTACAGATCATAAAAATCATCTACGGTTAGGGAGAAACTCTTCCGGCAATCTGAGCTAAAATATATCACTCTTAACAGGGATTAAAACAGCTATTCCAGATTGAAAATACAGACATAAGTAGAAATTCTAAACAAAAATCTCTGAAATTTTAGTGGTGAACATTATACAGAAAAATAACAATACTCACTTTTTATAGATCTAAAATCGGATCTGTGGTTTGGGATTTATGACTAACACAATTCTGATTAGGGTTTTGGTAAACCCTAACGAGTTTTAAATTTAAAAACAGATTCTCTGAAAGAGGAAAAATACTAAACAGTGATAAAAAAATGTGAAAATTTCACAGAAGATAGATCTACTTAATGTGAATCCATATCACTTTACATATCTAAAATCGGATATAAGATGAGAGAAATATCATCACAGCAAGTTACCTTCTTGATTTTAACCACGATTTTAAAGCTTTAAAAACTCGATTTGATATCTGATTTTTTTGACAGAGTTCCCGAGATCCAAAACCTCTGATTTTTCTACAGTAACTCAATAACTCATGCATGCATCACATATAAAAAAATCAGAAATAAACAATGAGTGCTTCAATCCGAAATAACATCATCTTTACTGTTCTAAACCTAGAACACACAGAAATTTAAGAAACTTGAAAAACCATGCATTAACTAATGTAAATAAATAAAATAAACCATAAAACAGTAAAAAAAACTTATTTCTATGCTATAGAACGTAAAACAAACATGAATAAACCATGAAAATAAATTAAAAATAGGGAATCAATGGCTGGAATTTGATATCACCTTTAAAACATAGATTTAACCCATTAAAAAAGGTAAATCATATATTTTATTGGTTAATAATGCAAAGAATCATGTTAGAATCAATTCTAATGGATTAAAATCTCTGTAAATCATCCAAAATAGGGTTAGATCACCTTCTTGGATCGTTCTTGCTGATTCTTGATGGTTCTTGAGGTCAAATCCATGGTTTAATCCATGAAGATGATGGTACCAATGGCTAAATCATGCTTAAAACAATGAAAAACATTAAATAAAAACTAAAAATTAAAGAAAAACATTACCTTGAGGCTGCTGCAATGGAGGAAGGGCTGGAGAAGAGAGAGAAGCTCCAAGAACTCAATAGGAGAGAGATTGGGAAAATCGACTCCCTTATGGCCTCTATTTATAAAAAAAATTTAGGTTAAAAATCAAATGTTTTAAAAAAATTGGACTCTTCTAAGGGGGGCGATTTTTGGGTGGAAAGACCTAACTACCCCTAGCCTAAATTATCTAAACTAATGCCTAATTAACCCCTAGACTTTCCTAAAAAATCCCCAAATGTAATGCCACTTGGCATTTTCTACATTTGGCTTTTTAAAACACCTTTAAAAACCTTTAAAAACACTAGTTTTAAAAACTAACTTTCAAAATGAGTTTTTCAAAATGGTTTTGACTCTTCTAAACCTCTAACACTAACCAAGACATCAACTAACCCTAGTCTAGCCCTGACTTACTTGAATATGGCGCCACCCCGAGTGGGCCCTACTTTGAGTTTTTCAAAAAGTGATTTTAAAACTTGAAATTGAAGGAGTTTTCAAAAGGATTTTCAAAAGCAATTTTAAAATTAGAATTTTTGAAATGGCATAGGGTTCTAACTGAATTAGAATTCCTCTGGATATGGTGCCAACTGAGTAGGCCCACATCGAGTTTTGGAAATTTTGAAATAAACACTGAAAATGGCTTTGAAAAAGGGTTAAAATCGACATTTGAAATTCAAGATTTTTGAAAATAGGGTCTCATGCGAACTGGAACTCCGGGTTAGAGTCCTGAACTCTTAGGACTCTGAAATTTTAAATTTTAACAGCCAAATGAAAGAATTTTCAAAAGATTTTATCAAGAAATGATGAAATAAGTCAGAAAACACAGTCAAGGTTAGACTCCTAACTCGACCGAACTCTAAAATAGAGTCCTGAACTACCTGGACTCTGTAAAATGACCTAAATTTTGAAAATAATCGAAAAAGACTGAAAATAGAAGTAAAACAGACTTAAAAACAGACTCCTGACTGGATTAGGACTCTGAGACAGAG
Source organism: Nuphar pumila (assembly GCF_984573655.1). Taxonomy (NCBI): domain Eukaryota; kingdom Viridiplantae; phylum Streptophyta; class Magnoliopsida; order Nymphaeales; family Nymphaeaceae; genus Nuphar; species Nuphar pumila. The sequence continues at coordinate 56,659,095 of NC_143260.1, forward strand.
TCCTGATCGGACTGAAACTTTCAAAAATTTGAGAAATTTGATGAATAGAGGAATTCAGAAGCGACACCACCTCAATGGGTCTCATCTGTGAATTGAAATCGACTAAAATTTGAATTTGAAATGAATCCAGATTGTTTCCTTGAGAAAATATTTCGAAATATAAAGTCCTGGGGTTGGAAAATGACAGAGTATTGAATAAAAACCCATGTTTTGAAATTGATTTTGAAATAAAGCTTTAAAATTCAAATCTGGATTGAATGTTTTGAAATAGGAGTGCTGGATCTCGAAAATGAGATGCAATGTCATACAATGCTATGCAGAATGTGTGCAATGACATGCAATGATCTGTGATGACTTATGAAATGGACAAACACTGGATGAAGGTAAAAATTTGGTGTGTTTACAGCTGGTCGCTAAATGAAATGTCCCAGCTACTTCGCTGGTCGCTAAATGAAATGTCCCAGCTACTTCGTTGGTCGCTAAATGAAATGTCCCAGCTACTTCGCTGGTCGCTAAATGAAATGTCCCAGCTACTTCGCTGGTCGCTAAATAAAATGTCCCAGCTACTTCGCTGGTCGCTAAATGAAATGTTCCAGCTACTTCGCTGGTCGCTAAATGAAATGTTCCAACTCCTTCGTTGGTCGTTAAATGAAATGTCCCAGATTTTTCTGGTCATTAAATGAAATGTCCCAGCTACTTTGCTGGTCGTTAAATAAAATGTCCCGGCTACTTCGCTGGTCATTAAATGAAAGGTTCTAGCTCCTTCGCTAGTCGTTAAATGAAATATCTCAGTTTACTGGTCAGAACGTCCAAAATCATAAATTACAACTCAAGGTCGCATCAAAATCTATATTGAGTAAATATTTCACATAGAAGTCATGAAAACTTTGCCAATTTACTAAAAATATTTGTTGATTCCCCAATAAATCTTACTACACAAAAGAATTACCTCAGATTACCTCTAGTATTTTCTTCATAAAAGGTGAAACTCTTTGCGAAAAAGAGGTAAATTCGAATCTTTTTCCTGTTGATCAACCAAAAGGATGAAAGAAATATCCTCGGTATGATTAGTGAAAAAATATTCGATGACATTGAAAAGCCGGAAGCGAATTGATATTGATCATAGCTATGACGCATGTTTAAAGATGATTTTCTGGCAATTAGACAGTGGAAATATCCTGAGCCATAAAAGAATCCACTTAATCCATATCTCCTTATTTAGTTTAAAGCTGCAATCAAATATCTGCAAAAGGGATCTCTCAATTGTCGTCAAGATGAAGGGGAATTAAGCGAGTAGACCCCCGGGGCCAAAGAAGATTTGAAACATCTCCAAGATGACGGAGTTTGTGACGGATCCTTCTAGGGAAAGTTCAGATCACCGTCGAGATGAAGGCGAGTGTGATGGACCTACCGACAAACCCTAAATGATATTTGATTTCTGCTATCATCTAAAGACCTTTTACCATCATATATAGTCCCTGAGAAAATGAAGGATCGGAACATCTCCAAGATGAAGGAGTTTGTGAGGTACCCTTCCCTGAAAAAGAGAGAAAAGTCAGGACCCATCCAAATGAAGGATGATGTAAAAGCCCAATGACTCAAAAAGAGTGCAAGAAGATAACCATGAGAAAACACTCAGATATCAAACTGCCTAAATTGCCAGAAATCATCTTTTCTTATGCAAAATATCTTTTATCAATGTCTTTTCACTACTTGCTTTTATGAAATTGAGAATATTTCTTCTTCTCTCATATCAAGGAAATGGATAACTTCCTTGAAGAAAATAATCAGCGCTAAAATTTTGAATTTGACTCTTAAAACCGAGGAGTTAACCTCGTTGGAGAAATACTCTAGGTAAAAGAGGGAATATCTTTGCACACATATGCACATTTTCAAGCGTTGAAGTCAACTATAAATTTATCTTATTGGCAAAATTTTCTAGATATTCTAAGAATGAAATAAGTAGTCAATATCCATTTTGATGCAACCTAGCGTTGTTCATATCTTTCAGGAGAGTTACCCCATTCAGTCGAAGTATCTCTCCTGTCCCATCACGGTTTCGAGAAATCCGTATGTTTGTTCTCACTCAGGTTAAGGGTCAAAACCTATACTTCCTGCGAGAGGTCATTAAATTCAAAAGCTGATTCAGTCTCAGCAATGAGACGTCCAAGTTCACCCCTTTTTCAAAACTTTAGGGAACCCCATTTCCTTCCTCCTTTCGCAAACCCCTTTCGGATTTGTTCGTCCAAACTCCGAAGGTCCCATCATGGTCTCTTCACTCGAGGATTCCATATGGTCGTCCCCTTCAGGTTAAGGGTTAAGCCTAAACCTCGTGCATCAAGGTATCTTCCTTTTCAGGTTTGGGTTAAACCTGAGTCTCGTTCTAACGAGGTTTCTCGTTTTGACGAGGTGTTTCCTTCCAAGTCCCATCATGGTTCTTCCCATCGAGGAATCCATGCTTTGTATATCCATCCGGAATAAAATCCTACTTGAGCTTCATCTCACAAGGCCTTCTCTCATAAATGTCCCATCAAAGTCCTCATATATTCCTTTCCCCATTCAGGTTATTTTTATATATCTTCGCTCCATCCAGGTTAAGGGCCAAACCTGAGTCATTTCAAAAGATTGATCTTGTCTCGCCCATGAGACTTGATTTAAATTCTTATCTTTTATCTTTTCGGGATCTTCACCCAAAGTCCCATCACGATTTCCTCCTCTCTATTACTCAATCATATCATTTTTGAGGATTTCATCCCCCCCAAAGCCATTCAGGACAAGGCTTTAAGCCTGAAAAGCCATAATTCTTCCACACCCAGTTCAGATCTACTAACTGGGGCATTTTTCAAAATTTGGAGTGTTTTCTTTGCCACTAAGCTCAGCTTTCAACCGGCTTAGTAGCAAAGTGGGGCATCTGTGAACACCCCAAAATTTTCAAAATCTTTTAAATATTCCTTTCTTGCCCCCTAAATTCATTTTCTGAGCAAATGGGTCATTTCAAATCTAAATTCCAATTCATTTCTCTAGTTTTATTGAAATTAAATTCATTTCGTATGTTTAAATTGATTTTGGATCTGGATACCAAAAATAGCCCTTAAATAGCTCGGATAATCCATCCGATATCCGTTCGGATCCATCACGTTGTATTTCTCGAGTCGAGTTTCAAAAACTCGAACATTTTCTCATAACTTGGGTCCAAACGCATTTTCTGAAGAAATTTCCCCAAAAATAACTTTAAATTCTCAGAAAAACTGTCTTTTGTAAATATTTTATAAAAACACCAAAAAAATTAGTTTAACCTTTAATTTCTTGTGAAACTTTAGGATTTTATCCTAAAAATACAAAAAAAAAATGAATGAAAAATAAACTAAAACCAAAAAAAAAAAAATTGGGAAAAATTACAAGAAAAACGAAAGATTTTAAGCCTTGTGAAACCATTTTGCTGAAAACCTAATTTTCCTAACCATTTTTACAAAAATTTCTTAAAAGGGGTCCTCTTATTGGAAAATGAGAAAAGCTTCAACGGACTCCTCCCGTTCACACCCTCCATCGTCTCTCTCCCGTGGGATGACCCTCCATCTTCAACCAATTCCCTCTCTCGTTGCCTATATAAGCAGGCCTCCACTGCAGTGAAAGAGGAGACGGATTCCAGCCAGGATCAAGGCACGAAGCATCGATCAATTTCCCTGTCTCCTAGCTCCCCACCAACCTTCCCATTCTCTACTGGTTCTGAGAAGAATTCCTCAATCGGATTCCCCTTTCATCCAAAACCCCTGCGAGCAGGTAAGTAACCCTCTCCTTCTTCTTTTAATCCCCTGTGAAGTTTTCCTCTCCTGCTTTGCTTAATCCCTTCATTTTGATCACATTCTTCTCGTTTATCTGTATTTTTTTTTTC